>NC_138172.1:43743119-44983119 GCF_964165515.1 Mesoplodon bidens | reverse complement strand
TGGGGGGTTCTTTTAGGGAAGCATGAAGGGAAGGGGTAGTCAGGAGCTATGAGCATCTGTTAATCCAAGCATTTTAATAGATTTCCTTTGAACAGAGAACACCCCTATCATATACCACGTACATGGGAGTTTTCATTCTCCATGGAGAGGCATTTTGGTTAAGCATGAGACTCTGGAATCAAGCAAGCCGGAGATCTTGTGCCAGCTCAGCCATTTCCTAGCTGTGTGACATGGGGCAGGTTATGTAATTCTCAAAACCTCAGTCTCCTCATTTGTGAAATGGAGGAAGCAGATCGTACCTCACAGGGTTGGTTGTTATATTGATTAAATGAAATAATACTTATTGGGCACTGTTTCCATTATCTGCTACTACACAACACACCTTCCCAAAACTTAGTGACTTAAAAGAAGGGTTTATGATTTCTCACGATTCTGTAATCTAAGCCGGGCTCAGTTGGGTGGCTCTTCTGTTCCATGTGCTGTCCATGGGGCTGAAACATCCAAGATGGCTTCTTCAAGCCCATATCTCACACCCTATGGTGGCTGGAACAGGTGAGGATGATACAGCAGCTAGCTAGCTAGCACTCTCTTTCACTTCACCATTTCAGAACTTGGGCTCTTTCCACATGGTAGTCTCAGAGCTGCTGGACTTCCTATTTGGCAGCTGGCTCCCAAGAGAAAGAAGCAAAAACTGCCAGACCTACTAAAAGTTGGTCTAGAACTGGCACAGTGTCATTTCTACTACATTGTGTTGGTCAAAGCAACTCAAAGGGCCAGCCAGATTCAATGGAGGGGAGATAAGCCCCATCTCATCCAGTGAGGAGCAACATGCACCTGCAGGATGGGAAGGATTGATGGCCACCATATTTGGAGACCAGCTACAATAAGCCTGCAGTCCAGTGCCTGGAACAAAATTCATTTTTTAAAATGCTTGCTTGAGGGCTTCCCTGGTGGCGCAGTGGTTGAGAATCTGCCTGATAATGCAGGGGACACGGGTTCGAGCCCTGGTCTGGGAAGATCCCACATGCCGCGGAGCAACTAGGCCCGTGAGCCACAACTACTGAGCCTGCGTGTCTGGAGCCTGTGCTCCTCAACAAGAGAGGCCGCAACAGTGAGAGGCCCGCGCACCGCGATGAAGAGTGGCCCCCGCTTGCCACAACTAGAGAAAGCCCTCACACAGAAATGAAGACCCAACACAGCCAAAAATAAATAAATAAATAAATTTATTTTTTAAAAAAATGCTTGCTTGAGATCAGATCAAGAACTCTGCACATATCAGAAAACGAAACACAGACTCCGCACCTAAAAGTTTAGGAGATCTTGGGTCCTTTAGATGGATGAACAAGAAATAATTCCAAGCAGGCATTCCCAACCGAAGCCCCAAGAATGCCAGGTTCCTCCTCACTCATTACATCCATGTCTTGTGCCTACGTAAACAGCCTTCTCAGAGTGTTGTAAGCAGTGCAGAGGTCCTATTTGCCATGGGGATTAATGCAAATTCAAGCAAAGAATCCTGGGAAAAGGTGGTTCTTACAGTGCAGAGCAGAATGTGAAAGCCATTTTAAAGACTTGTGATGTTTCATAGTTACTACAAAAAAACCATTTGGTGGAGAGATTTCTACTAAAATAAGGAATGGTTTTGTGTGTCTGTGATCCTGTAAGCCATTAGACAGTGATGGATATGGAAGAGGATACTGCTGCAGCAAGTCAGAGGTGGAAAGAACATGGATATTTTCATTAATCAGACTTCAGAGCAAATGAGACAGGCAGAGCCTTCATAATGCCGGGTCAGGTCTGCTCTCCTAAAAGATTAGGTTTTCTTTACCCCCCACCTCCCCCCACCGCCACAAGTTGGTAAAGTTGTATAATATTCTTCTTAATAAGAATGGAGGGCTTCCCTGGTTGCGCAGTGGTTGAGAGTCTGCCTGCCGATGAAGGGGACGCGGGTTCGTGCCCCGGTCCGGGAAGATCCCACATACCACGGAGCAGCTGGACCCGTAAGCCATGGCCGCTGAGCCTGCGCGTCTGGAGCCTGTGCTCCGCAACGGGAGAAGCCACAACAGTGAGAGGCCCGCATACCGCAAAAAAAAAGAAGAATGGAATAGACGATAAAGCAGGGAAAGAAATGGCTGGTGTATATGTTCAAGCCCAAGACGATGTGAAGAAAAATTTCTAATTTTGGAGAAACTGAGAAAACAGATATAACCACTAGATGAAATTACCAGGTTTTGCTCCCACAGCTTATACCAGTATATTTAACTGCAGGAGGAAATAAAGCAGCAAGACAATATAATATCCTGCCTTTTGAGGTTAGGCAAAATTTAAAGTTTGTAGAGACAGGGAAGAGATTATATCTGTGTTGCATGTTCTGTGTTTGGATCCTAGGCAGATTTAAATGTGTTTGGTGACATGGCCTGTGGTCAGGTTGAAACTGAAGTAGGCAAACTCTTCTTAGATTCTTTTTTCTCTTTTTACTCACCAATCTTGCTTCTGAGTTGCCCTTTCTATCTCCCTATTCCCGAGTGCCTGGTGCTCTCACGGTGCAAGATCTCTTCTCCCATGTCACAACAATTTATATTAGAAGAGGAAAAAAGTTTTTTAATCTGCTGGGAGAAGAATTTCTTTTTGGAAGGAGATTGTCTTTGTGTAGGTAATACAGTACCTTGACAGGTTGCTGAAGGATGGAAGGGAATACCCTGAGGACATGGTCTGGGAGGAGGCAAGGAAACAAAAGAGAAGGCTGAAGTGATCCATGCTGGAAACACACAGGAGCTAGAAATAGGGACATAGCACAGAAGAGAGCATGGCCAGGAGCTGGCACTTACGGTGGCAAAAATGGCCCAGCAACATTTCTTGACAGTGTTCTACTACAACAGCAGTTCCCAGACGTTCTTCGTTCACAGCGGCCTTAGTCTCTCTCTAATTGTTTTCATGGTGCCGCTCCCCACCCCCACCAAGGGCCAAAAGAAATACGTAACCATTGTTTTACTAATTAAGTAGTAAGCCTAAACAGTTTAATATATCCAAAGCACTTAGCAGCGTTTCCTGTTCCATGTTATTTTTCACAAGGTACTTGCTTTTTATCTCAGCAACGCTGAACATCCAAGATTCACAAAGATATCATTGAAAGGAATGTAGCACAATCTACTGTTGAAACAGGGAACTACTTTGAGCTAGTAACTTGTGTGGTGCCCAACAGATTTTGAATACCACTTTGTTTCTTCTGAAAGTTTAAAATATCCCACAGCACCACTGTGAGTTTGCTGCAGCCCCCCGGGGTGCCTGGTAATACAGTATTGGGAAGCATGGTACTACAGTGTTCACTCCTCAGTTGCCGGTGTTGACTACCATGCTGTCCTGCTGTCTCTCCCAACTTTCAGCAAGTCCTAATACACCTGAAAAGGCCTTGTGTGAGTGTCTAAAGTGGATGAGTGTTGAAGATGGTTCATCGAGTCAGGCTGGGGACAGGAGGCACAGGTCAGAAGTAGAGCAGAAAGCGGAACTAGTTCAGCAGAGGCAGGAGCTCAATGTGAGAGGTGTACCCTCGGACATGACCTCTGGGCCTTTTAGAAATCGCAGGGTGCCATTTCACTTTCTGTAAGATTTGGAATGGAATTTGAGCCAATCTTTGGGCAGAATGACTCCAGTTGGCATTTGTTAAGAGTTGAATATCTATTATCTATTGGCAAGGTTTGTAGAGTATTTAATATAAGTTACCATCATTGCTTAGCCTAAAATTGGAAAAGTGTGTTATGGGGACCAAAAAAAATCCTTTTATGGAATATATTTTGACAAAGGGGAGGCCAGCCTTGAAGATTGTCATTTTACATCAATCGCACAATAGTGCCATGACTAACTGGTAATTTGCCCTTTTATTTTATTGAAATGCAGAACATAAAATTTACTACTATAACAATTTCTAAGTGTACAATTCAGTAGTGTTAAGTATATCCAATGCGTTGTGCATCCAACCTCCAGAACTTTTTCATTGCAAAACAGAACCTCGTTACCCATTAAACAACTCCTCATTCCCTCCTCCCCGCCATCCCTGGTGACCACAATTTTGTTTCTGTTTCTACAAATTCGGCTACTTTAGATACCTCATGTGAGTGGAATCATACAGTATTTGTCTTTTTGTGACTGCCTTATTTCACTTAACATAATGTCCTCGGGGTTTATACATGTTGTAGCATGTGTCAGAATGTCCTTCCCTTTTGAGGCTGAATAATATTCCATTGTATGTATATAACATATTTTGTTTATCCAGTCATCCATAGTGGACACTTAGGTTGTTTCTACCTCTTGATTACTGTGACTAGTGCTGATATGAACATGGGTGTGTACCCTCCTCTATTGTTTCCGCTGTATTCCCCATTACACCATATTATACAATTGACTTATTTAATATGTTTATTGTTTACTGTCTGTTTCCCCTCACTAGCATGGAAGTTCCATTAGGGTAGGGATTTTTTTTTCTTGTTTCTTCCCTGATGTATCCCAAGTAGAACAGGGTCTGGCATATAATAGAGATTCATTAAATAGTGTTATTAATAAAATTAGTATCAAACACTGACCATGTACCAGGCCCTGTGCGAGGCTGGAGGAAGCACCAGCGAATAAGACGTGGAATTTACACTTAGTAGGAGAGTTAAGTAAAATTAATTGGTAGGTTCAAATTTGGTAAAACAAGCTTACTTACAAGAATGTTGTTAGTTCCGCAGCTGACCTTTTCCTTCATGTGGCCCCTCTTGCTTGGATATCACTACCTCTGTTACTTATGTGTCCTATTGACTAGAATAAGTTATTTCTATCTATTCATTTAAATTCTACTTGATGTGAAGACATTTGAATAATTTAAATTGTGATTGAATAGCGATTCTATTTTTATGGAATATTTCCACCCACCGATCTGGCTTAACTGAAGAGTATATTGCAGGATTCTCCTAAACATTCTTCATTTAAGATTAATATCCACATGAAGAAAAGCTTTAAATGTTTTTCTCATCATATCTTCATAGAATTACTTGGAATATCTCTACAAAGGTATTATTGGATTTCCAAAACCCAGGTGATAGCTATTTTTTTCACTCTGTATTTTTACTTGAACAAAATTCCAATGTTCCTTAAAATAACTAAGCACCCTCCTAGGTTGGTGTCCTAGGAGTTTATCTTTGAAGAGCTCAGAAATTCTGTTCTGTTCTCTGGGTGTACGTGGTCAGTGTGCTTGATTCTCTCTCCTGCTTCTGCCTGATCTCATATTAAAACTATTCTTTTTATTCCATCCTCTCAGTAAATAGAAAAGTTTCTTTGGTTATTTTTTTCTATGAAAAAAAGTAATATATGATTATTCCAGAAAGCACAATCACAGAAAGAACACACAGGACACAACTGCTCCAACTGCTATTAAAACCTGGTGAATATGATTCAGATCTGTGCTGTCCAAACTGGCAGCCACTAGGCCCACGTGGCGACTGAGCACTTGAAATGTGGCTAGACCAAATTGAGATGTGTTCAAGATGAAAACACACATCAGATTTTAAAGATTTCACACACACACACACACACACACACACACACGCAGGATGGAAAATCTCTCAATAATTTTTATATTGATTACATGTTGAAATTATAATGTTGTGGATATGTTGGTTAAATAAAATATATTATCAGTTATATTCATTTCTTTTTACCTTCTTTAATGTGGCTTCTAGAAAATGTAGAATTACAGGGCTTGCATTATATTTCTAATGGACAGTGCTGCTTGGATAATCATTTTCTGTGTGTCTCTGTACCTATATACATACTTTAAGAGCAAGATCATGGTACTTTCTATTTCATAACCCACATTCTTCACTTATTATTATATTGTTGGCATATTTCCATGTCTATAAATATAGTTCTTCAAGATTATTTGTAATAGCCACAACGTTCCATTGTAAAATCAGACCATAATTTCTTGAACCAATATCCTACTATTAAACAGTGAAATGTTTCCATTTCCACTATTAAAAGAGCATTGTAATAAATATCCTTGGGCCCACATCTTTGCTTATGTGAGTGACTATTTTATTCGACTAATTTTCCAAAAGTAAAATTGCTAAATCAAAAAACACACATTTTTAGGACTTCTGTTACTAACTAAAAACTATCAAGTCACTCTCTAAAAATGTGGTGCTAACTTAAACTCATCAGCAGGTATACTTGGGTTCATTTCCTTATAGCTTTCCTTTACTGATTGTTATGGTTTAAAGAAAAATCTCACTGTCTTCATTTTACAACTTCTGTTGTAAGTAAAATGAAAGTGTTCTCCGTTTTTATTAGCACTTTGTGATTCAACTTTTGTAAACTAACTTCATGTCTGCAGCCCATTTGTCTTTTGGAGAATTCCTCTTTTGTTACTGACTTACAAGGATTTTTTAATAGATTAATTATATTAATCCTTGGTCACACATGTTTCATACATTTTTCTTAGTTTATTTGCCTTTTAATCTTTTATGTTATTTTTTGATGTTCAGAGGTTTTAGTCCTCACATAATTTTCTTTTAAGATAACTGCCCTTGAGCTGATGTTAAGGAATTCCTTTCATACTTTAAAATGATGTCGTTATTCAAGTATAACGTCTTCCAGTATATTCTTGGTGAAATTTTTTATATTTATTCCCTTACACCATATGGAATCTATTTTTGTATAGAAATTATGAGGCTTATCTTTTCAAAATGTTTAGCTAGACATCCCAATTCCATTTATTAACCAGCTGTCCTTTTTTTCATTGGTTTAAAAAGTGAGCTAACATGGAATGATTGAGTCCATACAAGGTCAAGTCCATGTAACTTCACAGAAGTAGGATGGAAAAGACATATACCTGGGTCTAGGATATAGGTGGGCAGGGATCAGGTAAATCAGAGTGGAAGAAGAGGAAGAAGGGGACAGGCTACCAGGCTTCTGTATGTACTGTTCCCAGTCATGAGTGACCTTAGTTGAGTCTATGGTTTTTTTTTTTTTTTTTTTTTTTTTTTTTTTTGCGGTATGCGGGCCTCTCACTGTTGTGGCCTCTCCCGTTGCGGAGCACAGGCTCCGGACGCACAGGCCCAGCAGCCATGGCCCACGGGCCCAGCCGCTCCGCGGTATGTGGGATCCTCCCAGACCGGGGCACGAACCTGTGTCCCCTGCATCGGCAGGCAGACTCTCAACCACTGCGCCACCAGGGAAGCCCGAGTCTATGGTTTTAACCTGTTCAGAATCATGTGCCACTTAAAAAATCTGAGTAAATTTAAGGTGTCTTGCCCCAGCAAACTGTGTACACATATCCATCTTTGAACATAATAGCATGAGGTTTACAGATCCCCTGAAGTCTGTCCAGGGACTTATTGGGGTACATAGACCTCAATGAAGAGGACTCTTTACCTTGTAGAAGAGAAGATCAAAGACCTAGAGGTAAGTCATACTCCAGGTAAAGGCAGGCACAGGGTTCTACTCCTCCCTTTATGCTGTCATACTGAATACCTGCCAGCCCCCAAACTAAGACTATACTTCTCAGTCTCAGGCCTCTGTTCCTACTGACATCTTGCCTAAAATGGCATTTTCTGCTGCAGTGGATATTGCCTCCCGAGCATCCATTCTCCACCCTGAAATTTCTATCAGAACCCAAAGTTTTGTTTAGTTATCCTTCCACTCCAGGAATGGACCCCACCCCTCCCAGCACCAGGGGTGGATCCTGGTTGACTCAGACCAGCCAGGACACTATATTCTTTGACCACAGTCAGTGGTCCAGGAGTGGACATGTGATCTAAGCCATACACTTGATGGAAATGGAGGTCTATTGCTTGGGCAAAAGCTGGGACAGAAGCACTCTCTCCTACTGGACACAAAAGGGGAAGCAAAGGCACCACCTGCTGCTGTTAGCCATCCAACCAATCAGCTTTAGAACAAAGGCAGCACCATGGAAGGCAATGTGAGGAGTGGAGAAAATGCCTTAATGAGATGCTGAGCCACCAGATCCATCATCCTTGAGGGCTGCCCTAACTCAGGACTCCTGTTACTCGAATCAATAAATTACTCTTGTTGTTTAAGCTATTTTGGGTCATGTTTTTTGTTCCACATAACATAAGTTTCCTAACTGATACATCCTGGCCTAGGGAAACCCAGACGAGACACTACCTTCTCTGTGCCTTCCACGGTTAAGCCAGGTAGAAGGGATGTCTCCCTCCAATGCATCTCTACAGCCTTTTGTTCTTCCCTCTCATATTGTATGAATGCCCCTTACTAGACTGTACACAAATTGTAGGTCAGGAACCACAGCTTGGGACCTTTCACATCCTCACAACACCTAGCTGTTAGCTGGTGTTCAGTGACTTTTTGAAAGCTACACTACGATTGCCTCACTCCATGACTGGGTCTGTGGCTTCCTTTATCACCAAGATAAAGTTTTTTAAAAGGGCTGAAAGAAAGGTTAACAGAAGTTTCCCTGATGCCCAGAGAACCAGCGAGTTTCACAGGTTGTGATTCTCCAATCTGAATGTATTTTTCATTCACTGGAGAATTTTTTTAAATACAGAGGGACTTCCCTGGTGGTCCAGTGGCTAAGACTCCATGCTCCAAAATGGGGGGCCCGGGTTTGATCCCTGGTCAGGGAACTAGATCCCACATGCCACAAGTAAGAGTTCATATGCCTCAACTAAAGATCCCGCGTGCCGTAACTAAGACCCAGTGTAGCCAGATAAATAAATCAATATAAATAAATAAATAAATAAAATATATATTTTTTTGGGGGGGCTGGTTCAAGAGGTAAGAGTAACCTCACACATTTACTACTAAACGGCAATAAATAAGTGGTCAGAAGATGATCTATTATTAATAAAGGAGTAAAAATGGTGAAGGAAATCAGAGACGCTGATGAATCTCAGGGCAGAGTGAGATTGGAAAGGGGCATCACAGTTCAGAGGATACAGAGAGAAGAGCTTGAGAAAAGTGCTGGTTGCTGGGTTGGTGGGTAAAAAGGGTGGGAGTGGCAAAGGGCCACAAATTGAAATGACTCCTACCCCTAGGACATGTAGTATCAGAATTTGCCCCTACGAGAGGAATTCAAAATAAATGAACAACATGATTGGATGTCTGATGAAGGGGTTGCACCTTTGGGCTTGACTCTTTCTGTCTTGATATTGAGGGTCACTGAGTGATCACCTGGTCTCCCTGGGCCCCCTAAAATGAAGCCTTCTGGTTGATCCATCTGGTCTACTTATACAGAGCTTACAGGCAGCCTATGAAGGAAATGGAACTTCAAAAAGATAGGGAAAACTCCAGCCACTTATCCATATTAATTGCCATAGTTATTCTTTCATGTATAAGATGGAACAACCAAGATTCACCAGCTACTGCAGCACACAAACAGAACAAATAAGATGGGCCAATATGAACAGAAAGAACAGTGGCCCCAGAAAAGCAGAAATAATTTCTGAAGGAGAAGAGAACTTTAAAGGAATCTAATTTCTCTCCAGAGAAATTTAAGTGGCTACCTCATCCACTAAACAAGAACATGCAGCTATAAAAAGGAGCAGTAAAAGAATGAGTTCATAAATTATACATATAATGTATAATTTTACACACACTGATTTTATATTTGTAAAAATTACATGCATATGTATGTACATATTATTTAAATTCAGTTTGCCCCACTAGAATGTAAGTTCCATGAGGGCAGAGACTTTGTTTTTTCCATTTGCTGTGTTCCTACTACCTAGAATCTGACACAAAGAAAGAAAAATAAAAATATAACCAACCCAAAGGAAAACAGAAGGGGGTGAAAGGGATACTATGGATGAGCTAAAATTCTTGCCTTTCAAGGTAGAGAGTCAATAGATATTTCTTAAAGTTGAGAAATCACGAGAAAATATTATAGGACTTCCAGGTCAAGATGGTAGACTGAACATGTGGATAGATATACTTTTTCTGTCTCAAATACGAATAATATTTGGAAACTGGAGAGTAGATGGATGAGGACTAACTTTTTTAACTGACCTGGGGCACCTGAATTCCAGGCTTATAGGAGAGAAAGTTGTGAAAGGTCCATTGGTAAGAGATGGGGTGCAGAGTGTGTATGGTTTGATAAGGTAGAGGTGAGATAAAAGAGGACTGGACCTGCATCTTCTGAAGAGGGAGGATGATAAATACTAAAAAGTTGAGAAATGTGTGTGTGTGTGTGTGTTTGTATATACATTATATCTATATCTATCTGTCTATCTATTTATCTAAAACTTAGTATACGGAGGTAACCACCAAAAGAATCCGCTAACAGAATTTAAAGCAGTTAACTCTGAGGAGAGCAAAATGAGAAGGGGGCTTCTGTGGTTTGTAACAAATTTTGTTGGACAATTTGTAATCTGTGTACCTATATAACCATAATAATTTTTTAAATTGTTCAATAACAATAAAAGTTATACACTACCAGGTGAAAACAAATAGCTAAAAGTGGTCACCTCTGGAGAGCAGGATTATGATGGAGGGGGCTAAATGAAGCATAGAAATATTTTCATACCTTTAAATGCCATTTGAGCTTTTATCTCCATGTGTGTTCAGTAAATATTTCTCTTTCTTTCTATCTATCCATCTATCTATCTATAAATAGACTGATTACAAAAATAGTCAAGATAATTGTCCTCCTTGTATCCATGCCCTTGTGTAGTACCTTCTGCGTTGGTCTCCGGGTTTGGCCACTTGACTTGCAATGGCCAACAGGACAGTAGACAATGGGACACAAATGTGATAGAAGCTTGAAAAGTGCTTGTGCATTGGGGTTTGCCCTCTCTTGCTGCTCTTCGGACTCTTGACAGTGCAGTCATATAAAAAAGCCCAGGCTAGCCTTCTGGAGGATAAGAGAACATGTGGAGCAGGTACCAACTGTTCCAGCTGATGCTCTCTTAGAGCAGCTAGCCCCTGGTCAACCTGGCAGCTGACCACAGAGGCCCAGCAAGACCAGCAGAAGAACCACCTAGCTGAGGCCAGTCCAAATTCCCCACTCACAGAATCACAAGCTACTGAACAGTTACATGTATAAGAACAAAATTAGAACATTCTTTAACACCATACACAAAATTAAACTCAAAATGGATCAAAGGCCTAAATGTAAGGCCAGACACTATAAAACTCTTAAAGGAAAAAATAGGCAGAACACTCTTTGATGTAAACACAGCAATATCTTTTTTGATCCATCTCCTAAAGTAATGAAAACAAAAAACCAAAAATAAACAAATGGGACCTAGTTAAATGTAAAGATTTTGCACAGCAAAGGAAACCACAAATAAAATGAAAAGACAACCCACAGAAAGGGAGAAAATATTTGCAAATGAAGTGACCAACAAGGGATTAGTTTCCAAAATATACAAACAGCTCATAAAGCTCAATATCAAAAAAACAAACAACTCAACAAAAAATGGGTGGAAGATCTAAATAGACATTTCTCCAAAGAAGAACACAGATGGCCAGTAGACACATGAAAAGATGCTCAACATCATTAATTATTAGAGAAATGCAAATCAAAACTACGATGAGGTACCAACTCACATTGGTCAAAATGGCCGTCATCAAAAAATCTACAAACAATAAATGCTAGAGAGGGTGTGCAGAAAAGAGAACACTCCTACACTGCTGGTGGGAATGTAAGTTGGTACAACCACTATGGAGAACAGTAGGGAGGTTCCTTAAAAAACTAAAAATAGAACTACCATACGACCCAGCAATCCCACTCCTGGGCATATACCTGGAGAAAACCATAATTCAGAAAGATACGTGCACCCCAATATTCATTGCAGCACTATTTACAATAGCCAAGAGAAGGATGCAACCTAAATGTCCATCAACGGATTAATGGATAAAGAAAATGTGGTACATATATACAATAGAATATTACCCAGCCATAAAAAAGAATGAAATAATGCCATTTGCAGCAACATGGGTGGACCTAGAGATTATCATACTAAGTGAAGTAAGTCAGACCGAGAAAGACAAATATCATATGATATCAATCACATGTGGAATCTAATTTTTAAAATGATACAAATGAACTTATCTGCAAAACAGAAACAGACTCACAGATTTTGAAAACAAACTTATGATTACCAAAGGGGAAATGTGCGGGGGGTGTGGGGGGGAGATAAATTAGGAGATTGGGATTAACATACGCACACTACTATATATAAAATAGATAACGAACAAGGACCTACTGTATAGCACAGGGAACTCTACTCAATATTCTATAATAACCTATATGGGTAAAGAATCTGAAAAAGAATAAATATACATATGTGCATAACTGAATCACTTTGCTGTACACTTCAAACTAACAGAACACTGTAAATCAATTATACTCCAATAAAATAAAAATAAATAAATAAAAATTTAAAAAAAAGAACCATGATCTAAATAAAAGTTTGGAGACTTCCCTGGTGGTCCAGTGGTTAAGACTCCACGCTCCCAATGCAGGGGGCCTGGGTTCAATCCCTGGTCAGGGAACTAGATCCCACATGCTGCAACTAAGAGCCCATATGCCCCAACTAAATGTCCCTCATGCCGCAACTGAAAAAGATCCTGCATGCCGCAGCAAAGATCCCGCACATGGCAATGAAGATCCCGCATGCCCCAGTAAGACCCAGCACAGCCAAATAAATAAATAAATATTTTATAAACAGACAAATAAAAGTTTGTATTCGACTTTTAAATTTGGGGCAAGTTATTATGTGTCAAATGTTAACTGATAGATGCAGATACAAAGATAGAAATAGAAATAAAATAGAAATCATGTATTTCTAGATCCCAACCCAGATTTCTAGATTTGTGGATCCCAACCTAGATTTATGAGATCATACTAGAGGGTGTATCCTGAGAATTTGTGTTTAAAAATCTCCACAATGACTCTAACACAACCTAGACAAGCATTTGAAAACCACTGGTATGAAGCAAAGATCAAAGGGTTTGGAGATCTCAGTTCCAAGCCAGGTACTTCTACTTACTAATTGTGTAATCTTGGGCAAGTGAAGTTAAACTTCTCTGAGCTTCCATTTTATCCTCAGGAAAAGAGAGGAAAGTTGTGATGGCGATTAAATAGGCTGGTGTATGCAAAGTGTCCAGCATCATACACAGAACTTCTTCCCCCACCTCCTTCAGCAGTCCCTAACGGACCCTTATAGAGGAGGCTGATTCTGTGTACAATTCTGGAAAGCCTGTGGGTGGTTTGGCTATGATACTGGATTCTTATTGTCCTTTCTATCTTTAATAAAGCACAAGACAGAGAGAGGTTGATGGAAAACCACCCACAGAAGGGTTTTATTTCCCTCATTTGTCAGGGTGACTTTAATAAAAATGTTAGGGCTTCCCTGGTGGCGCAGTGGTTGAGGGTCCGCCTGCCGATGCAGGGGATGTGGGTTCGTGCCCCGGTCCGGGAGGATCCCACATCCCACAGAGCGGCTGGACCCGTGAGCCGTGGCCACTGGGCCTGCGCATCCGGAGCCTGTGCTCCGCAACGGGAGAGGCCACAGCAGTGAGAGGCCCGCATACCGGAAAAAAAAAAAAAAAAAGAATAAAAATGTTATAGTGTGAAATAAGAATTTTCCAGGATAGAATGGAACAGGCCATAAGGGAAAAACAGGGCTGTTATCAGATTCATGATTTTGAACGAATGATTTGGAAAATCTCAAATACAGGATGAGAAGTTTCCAATGAGGGGACACGAAATCTTAGACCCAGGGCAAATAGCATGACAGCAACCTCAGAATGTCAAACTGTCTCCACTTTCTGTTTGAGTCTGTAGAGCGAATTAGGGTGACTGGGAGCAAGCTTTGTAGAAGTTTGAAAGGCGCGGGCCTCAGTGTTCCCATCTGTAAAATGACAGGCTTGAATTAATTGCTCTCTGAGGTCGCTGTGAACACTGACATTCCATTAATTTACAGCCAGAACATTTCTCCTCCTTGTCTAACTGTATTGTGCTTTCTACTCTCTGTTTTGAAAAGACTTTAAGATAAGCACATATGTGGCCTATCATCTATGTCTGTGTTTCTTTTCTTTTTTTTTTTCATTTTGGAGCACCACACTATCCAAAGAAGAGCTATATGCATTGCCTCAGTTTCCCCTAAGTAACCAGCATTTGTGAGGACAAAAATAAAATGGCTTAGTGACATTAAAAACAAAGAAACAAAGGAACAAACAGAATGATTAGCCATGCTTATTTGTCAATGCCTGTTTGCTCTCATATCAGCCAGAAAACTGGCACAAACTCAGAACATTCATTTTACTGTATTACAAACTGCATCATTAGTTGATGTTGGAAAGAGAACATATACTCTGTGTGGACTTCTAGTGACCAGAGTCCCAGGCTTTACCCAGGTTTTTGTTACCCAAGCATCTGTCCCTGAGCCTGGGGGCCCTGCCCGGGGCAGTGTTATGCACAGCCCCTATCGTGAAAGAAGTTATTATGCAAGAAAATTGGAACTGAATACAATCAGACAAGCTTTACCCATTCTGGACTCAGAAAACCATCTAACTGGTAAGCAATACATTCTAAAAATACTTGAAATATAGAACTATTTAAAATCTTTTTTAAATCCTATCAAAGAGATTGATGGCATTTTTCACAAAGTGAATATTTTAATATTATCACTTGATGATCTTTCCTAACATGATCATAAAACCATGCATGGGATACACAGACATGACCATGGACCATTCACTGACTGCATATCCCAAACTAAAGGCACAGGGTAGGGGCTCTCTATCCTTGGAAGACCCAGTACATTACCAGCTAGGCCAGTGATAGCCCAGCTTTGCAGGAAAAGGGGAGTGAACACTACCCACATCATTGATTAGAACTTGGCCGCTCCAAGCATATTCTATGGACCAGGGGCATCAGCATCCCCCGAGATCTTTAGAAATACAGATACTCAGGACCCCACACCAGACCCAGTGAGTCAGAATTTGTATTGTAAAAGGCTCCCCAGGTGACTCACGTACATGCTAAAGTTTGAAGAGCACTGGAGTGGAGCATCTCCCTTATCCAGGTGGGATTATTTTCTCACTGGGAGAGACTGTAAAAACTGGCCACAGATTTCTCCCACTTCTGTTTGCATGCCCTTTTGCTCCCCCATCAAGATGTGGAGTCTTTTTCTCTACCTATTTGAATCTGGGCACTTTATGTCTTGCTTTGAACCACAGACTGAAGTAAAAGCGATGATGCTAGAGTTCTAAGTGTGGGCCTCAAGTGGCCTTGCAGCTTCTGCTTTCACCCTCTTGAAACGCTGAGAACACTAAATGAAGAAGCTCAAGCTAGCTGGCTAGAAGATGAAAAAAATGTGGTGAGTGAGGCCCAGCAAGAGCCATAACCATTAACCCGGCATGTGAGTGAGTCATGTTGGATCATCCAGCCCTGGTTGAGCTGCCAAACGGTAGCAGCCTGGAGAGTGTCCTCTGAAAGACCAGCAGAACAAAAAATGAGTCCAATTCCATCTTGGTGGAAGAAATCACCTTTGCTGATGTAAAACTAAGGGTTGGGTAAGTTTATTCCTGGGGAAGCCCCTTTGGTGATAGGTTCACAAATGATGGAATGACAGAGCTATTCATGCTGGGTGATTAACACAAGCTCTACAACCAGTGTTACCCTCTCCACAGCTCCCTGGATGGATGCTATGAAGAAATAATAAATAAAATAAAAGCCATGATCTGAAAGGATGCTCAACATCACTAATCATTAGAGAAATGCAAATCAAAACTACAATGAGGTATCACCTCACACCGGTCAGAATGGTCATCATCAAAAAATCTACAAACAATAAATGCTGGAGAGGGTATAGAGAAAAGGGAACCCTCTTGCACTGTTGGTAGGAACGTAAATTGATACAGCCACTATGGAGAACAGTATGGAGGTTCCTTAAAAAAATAAAAATAGAACTACCATACGACCCAGCAATCCCACTACTGGGCATATACCCTGAGAAAACCATAATTCAAAAAGAGTCATGTACCACAATGTTCATTGCAGCTCTGTTTACAATAGCCAGGACATGGAAGCGACCTACGTGTCCATCGACAGATGAATGGATAAAGAAGATGTGGCACATATATACAATGGAGTATTACTCAGCCATAAAAAGAAATGAAATTGAGTTATTTGTAGTGAGGTGGATGGACCTAGAGTCTGTCATACAGAGTGAAGTAAGTCAGAAAGAGAAAAACAAATACCGTATGCTAACACATATATATGGAATCTAAAAAAAAAATGGTTCTGAAGAACCTAGGGGCAGGACAGGAATAAAGACGTAGATGTAGAAAATGGACTTGAGAACATGGGGAGGGGGAAGAGTAAGCTGGGATGAAGTGAGAGAGTGGCATGGACATATATACTCTACCTAATGTAAAATGGATAGCTAGTGGGAAGCTGTTGCATAGCACAGGGAGATCAGCTCGGTGCTTTGTGTCCACCTAGAGGGGTGAGATAGGAAGGGTGGGAGGGAGACACAAGAGGGAGGGGATATAGGGATATATGTATATGTATATGTATAGTTGATTCACTTTGTTATACAGCAGAAACTAACACATCATTGTAAAGCAATTATACTCCAATAAAGATGGCTAAATAAATAAATAAAAGCCATGCTCACAATTTCCTGATATCTGGCTCCCAGATTTATGCAGAGACCTCTGGCCTGTCTGGCTGCTCTCTTCCCCATGCCTGATAGCTTCTGCTCAAATCCAGACACCAGCCAAGGCAGTGACTTATGAGTCTCTGGTGAGCAGTGCTGAACTGGAAAGACTCTAAGCTTTGGGGTTACCCAAACTGAGATTCAACCCTGGCCCTGCCACTTGCTAGTTAGGTGATTGGGGAAATTATCTAGCTTTTATGAGACTCAGCTTTGTCATCTGTCAATTGAGATTAAGAATCCCTATCTATCAAGATTGTTGAGATTATGTATAAGAAAGAGAGCATACTATGAATGCTCTATAGTATATTCTGCATAACTAGGGGTGTGAAAGCCATAACATACCTGACAAGTGTCATTTTGAAAAAGACAAACCACCAGCCCCCACCCCCTGACCACAACCTTGCTGACCCTTCCAAAACACCAGACTTCTAAATGGCTGGACACTCCGACTACAGTCTGGATGTTTATCTGATGCCTGCTTGGCAGCCATTCCATTTACAGCCGTTGGAAGGAGGGGGCAGGGTGATCAGCATTCATCTCTGGGTCACCAGGTCAAGTGGGTACTAATCAGGAAAAATGTTTGGCTATTAAATGCTCCATTGAGTGCTTTAAATATCACCTGATGTGTCATACATCTGGATTAGCCGTAGAAAATCAATCTTTACCATATGCAAATTAAAGATGAAATGAGATTGTCCTTGTGAGCCATTGCTGTGCCTTAGCACACTGGTCCTTCAGCTTTATTTGACTGGCCTGAATTTTCTCCCATTTTGCTCTTCAGTTTGTGACTTGAAACTCATTATCCCTTACACAGTTTATGGTCAGAGAGCGCTGATCCCAAAGATAACCTTTAGAGGGATTCTGCGAGTTGCCACTGGCTTTGTTTCCTCATCTCCCCCGTGTAGACTTAGCGGCCACCGGGAGTGAACTTAGCTGTGCTAGCCTTGGCCCTGAAACCATCTCCTAAAAACTGGATGTTTATCTTGATCGTGATGCACATGGTGCATGCATGATGTGTGTGTCTATGGGTGTAAATATGTATTCTAGGAATATATTCAGGAAGTTAAGTTTTCCCTTAAAAATAAGACACAATCTTTATTAGTCACTCTTCTTGATTCTACAGAGCAGTAAAGCCTTGGGATCAGAATTCTCAGAGCTGGATTAAATCACTGATCTTGGAATGTCAGTAAACAGGCAAGTTTTTGACCACTCCCCAAACTGCTCTGTTCCAGCCCATACAAATCACTGTAGCAAAAAACCTCAGGTAGGGAAATGGAACAAAATCATTGGCGACCTCCCAGGGGAATGAAATGCTAACTTTAAGTCCCAGCAGCCGCCAGCTACCCAAGAATTTATTAATGCTCTGCCTTTGTATTCGGCAAGCTTGCAGTAGGATGCAGCTAATTAGCCTGCCTGGGAACCAACTGGCAGGAATTGGAATGGGATGGAACGGAATGATGAATAATCGTAAACTCTGTGTACTACTCATAGTCTGCTAAAAACTTGCAATAAATTATCTCACTTAATCCTCTCAACAGCCATGTGAGGTTGGTTTATTAGCCAAGTTACAGTATGAAAACTGAGATGCAAACAGATTAAATTAACCTAGGAAAAACCTTAAAAATGTTCATGCCTTCTGACTAGTAATTCCTTTTCTAGGAATTTACCTTGGGAAAATTATAAGAAGTCCAACAATAAAGAGGTTTATTGACAGATACCTACAAGGAAGGTATTTATAATCGTAAAAAATTGAAAACAACCTACATTGTGCAAAAATAAAAAATTACTTGGATAAATTACAATAATTCAATATAGGGGATGCTCAATAATCTCTAAAAATCAGGTTTCTGGGGCTTCCCTGGTGGCGCAGTGGTTGAGAGTCCGCCTGCCGATGCAGGGGACGCGGGTTCCTGCCCCGGTCCAGGAAGATTCCACATGCCGCGGAGCGGCTGGGCCCGTGAGCCATGGCCGCTGAGCCTGCGAGTCCGGAGCCTGTGCTCCGCAATGGGAGAGGCCACAGCAGTGAGAGACCCGCGTACCGCAAAAAAAAAAAAACAAAAAACAAAATCAGGTTTCTGAACATGATTTAAGGAATTAAGTTGACTATTTTTAAGATAAAGAGTATTTTAAAAAGAGAATTGCCTCCTTTACATACAGTATAATCCCTATTTTTCAGTATCTCTGTGTCTATGCCTGGAAAACAAGAGGAAAGAAATACCCTAAAACATTAATAATGGTAGTGTGTGTTCCATGAGTCCCTTAACATGTTCCCCTCTTTTTATTTTTCTCTATTTTATTAACTCTCTATAATATACAAATATCATAATTAAAAGTGAATGACAAATTAATAAAATAATACTAATATACATAAAATGTGTTAATGTTAGCTTACTCATGAGGAACTCGTGAAAATCAGGAAACTAAAACATATGAGATACACGGAGTACTTTTGAAGGTCAGAGTAAACATATGCCAAACATACTTATTTTATCAAAACCATTTTGCCCATTTCTAACTCATTTATCTTTAACAAGATAAACAAGATTTCACGAGGCTCTGGTAATGATCCATCTGTGAAATCACTGGATGTTTGGTTCGTCCCTGCAATTTTCTATACTTATCTTCCTTATCCTTCACAAAGTACTGTCAGTGTTTGGGAAAATGGTTTTGTGAAACTTAGTAAATTGCTAGGTAAAGTATTTCCTTGGATAATGGTGTGTCTGACACTTTAAACATCTGAAAACTCTCCGAGTTATTAGATCTCAGGTAGAGGAGGTCATATAATATCTCTGGAGATGGCTCCTATTAGGGGAGCTTTGGGTGATATAAAGTATGAGCCAGGGGTGGAGGGAAATGGCAGGCTCCAACTGCAGAATTCTAAACAGACATTTAGAAGGAATTTCCAAACAAGAGGCACAGGCCCTGTTTCTATCAGAGTGGAGGGAAGCAAATTGATTCTGCAAGGGAAAAATCTGGCCTTAATGAGGAGACTTCTTATGTAGGGAATCACAGAAAGTCGAACGGTTTTCAGAACCGTTTTTTTTTTAGACTCCATATATGTGTGTTAGCATATGGTATTTGTTTTTCTCTTTCTGAATTACTTCACTCTGTGTGAGAGTCTCTAGACTCTCGCACTACAAATAACTCAATTTCATTTCGTTTTATGGCTGAGTAATATTTCATTGTATATATGTGCCACACCTTCTTTATGCATTCATCTGTCGATGGACACTTAGGTTGCTTCCGTGTCCTGGCTATTGTAAACAGAGCTGCAATGAACACTGTGGTACATGACTCTTTTTGAATTATGGTCTTCTCAGGGTATATGCCCAGTAGTGGGATTGCTAGGTCATATGGTAGTTCTATTTTTAGTTTTTTAAGGAACCTCCATACTGTTCTCCATAGTGGTTGTATCAATTTACATTCCCACCAACAGTGCAAGAGAGTTCCATTTTCTCCACACCCTCTCTAGAATTTACTGTTTCTACATTTTTTATTTTTTCAATACGTGGGCCTCTCACTGTTGTGGCCTCTCCCGTTGCGGAGCACAGGCTCTGGATGTGCAGGCTCAGCGGCCATGGCTCACGGGCCCAGCCGCTCTGCAGCATGTGGGATCTTCCCGGACCGGGGCACGAACCCGTGTCCCCTGCATCGGCAGGCGGACTCTCAACCACTGCGCCACCAGGGAAGCCCTGTTTCTAGATTTTTTGATGATGGCCATTCTGACCGGTGTGAGGTGATATCTCATTGTAGTTTTGATTTGCATTTCTCTAATGATTAGTGATGCTGAGCATCCTTTCATGTGTTTGTTGGCAATCTGTATATCTTCTTTGCAGAAATGTCTATTTAAGTCTTCTGCCCATTTTTGGATTGGGTTGTTTGTTTTTTTGATATCGAGCTGCATGAGCTGCTTGTAAATTTTGGAGATTAATCCTTTGTCACTTGCTTCATTTGCAAATATTTTCTCCCATTCTGAGGGTTGTCTTTTCATCTTGTTTATAGTTCCCTCTGCTGTGTAAAAGCTTTTAAGTTTGATTAGGTCCCATTTGTTTATTTTTGTTTTTATTTCCATTTCTCTAGAAGGTGAGTCAAAAAGGATCTTGCTGTGATTTATGTCATTGAGTGTTCTGCCTATGGTTTCCTCTAAGAGTTTTATAGTGTCTGGCCTTACATGTAGGTCTTTAATCCATTTTGAGTTTATTTTTGTGAATGGTGCTAGGGAGTGTTCTAATTTCATTCTTTTACATGTAGCTGTCCAGTTTTCCCAGTACCACTTATTGAAGAGACTGTCTTTTCTCCATTGTATATTCTTGCCTCCTTTATCAAAAATAAGGTGACCATACGTGCGTGGGTTTATCTCTGGGCTTTCTATCCTGTTCAATTGATCTATATTTGTGTTTTTGTGCCAGTTCCATACTGTCTTGATTACTGTAGCCCTGTAGTATAGTCTGAAGTCCAGGAGCCTGATTCCTCCAGCTCCATTTTTCTTTCTCAAGATTGTTTTGGCTATTCGGGGTCTTTTGTGTTTCCATACAAATTGTGAAATTTTTCGTTCTAGTATTGTGAAAAATGCCATTGGTAGTTTGATAGGGATTGCACTGAATCTGTAGATTGCTTTGGGTAGTAGAATCATTTTCACAATGTTGATTCTTCCAATCCAAGAACACTGTATATCTCTCTATCTGTTTTTATCATCTTTAATTTCTTTCATCAATGTCTTATAGTTTTCTGCATACAAGTCTTTTGTCTCCTTAGGTAGGTTTATTCCTAGATATTTTATTCTTTTTGTTGCAGTGGTAAATGGGAGTGTTTCCTTAATTTCCCTTTCAGATTTTTCATTGTTAGTGTATGGGAATGCAAGAGATTTCTGTGCATTAATTTTGTATCCTGCTACTTTACCAAATTCATTGATTAGCTCTAGTAGTTTTCTGGTAGCATCTTTAGGATTCTCTAGGTATAGTATCATGTCATCTGCAAACAGTAACAGTTTTACTTTTTCTTTTCTGATTTGGATTCCTTTTATTTCTTTTTCTTCTCTGATTGCTGTGGGTAAAACTTCCAAACCTATGTTGAATAATAGTGGTGAGAGTGGGCAACCTTGTCTTGTTCCTGATCTTAGTGGAAATGGTTTCAGTTTTTCACCATTGAGAACGATGTTGGCTGTGGGTTTGGCATATATGGCCTTTATTATGTTGAGGAAAGTTCCCTCTATGCCTACTTTCTGGAGGGTTTTTATCATAAATTGGTGTTGAAGTTTGTCAAAAGCTTTTTCTGCATCTATTGAGATGATCATATGGTTTTTCTCCTTCAATTTGTTAGTATGGTGTATGACACTGATTGATTTGCATATATTGAAGAATCCTTGCATCCCTGGGATAAACCCCACTTGATCATGGTGTATGATCATTTTAATGTGCTGTTGGATTCTGTTTGCTAGTATTTTGTTGAGGATTTCTGCATCTATATTCATCAGTGATATTGGCCTATAGTTTTCTTTTTTTGTGACATCTTTGTCTGGTTTTGGTATTAGGGTGATGGTGGCCTCATAGAATGAGTTTGGAAGTGTTCCTCCCTCTACAGTTTTTTGGAAGAGTTTTAGAAGAATAGGTGTTAGCTCTTCTTTAAATGTTTGATAGAATTCACCTGTGAAGCCATCTGGTCCTGGGCTTTTGTTTGTTGGAAGATTTTTAAATACAGTTTCATTTCAGTGCTTGTGATTGGTCTGTTTATATTTACTATTTCTTCCTGGTTCAGTCTCGGAAGGTTGTGCTTTTCTAAGAATTTGTCCATTTCTTCCAGGTTGTCCATTTTATTCACATATAGTTGCTTGTAGTAATCTCTCACCTACATGTAATTCTTTAATCCACCTGGAATACTTGTAATTTCTTTTTTACATAAAATATTTATCCACTGAGAATTAGTATTAGTAATTTTATTAATAGTAATCATCCCCACTACCATTTGTTAGCACTTGTTATCTGCTCTTAATTGTACTAAGTCCTTTTACATACATTTGCATACATCACTTGCTTTAAACTTCACAACACTATGCAGATCTGAGAACTGAACCTCAGAGAGGATGAACAGGGACAGAGCCCTTAAACATTCTGCTGCGATGTCATTTGCATCACAGACCAAAGTGTTACATCAGGCATGGTCCCTTCCTGCAGTTTTTGTTTGGCTCCATTACTCTGTCTGTCCAGTCTTGCATATTATCATTCAAAGAGCTGATAGGTCAAGTCTACCCCGATGAGTCTACATAATCAAAATTAATCTTGACTATTCTTACCCATACATTCTCCCAAAAGCTTTTAAAAATAATTTTTATGTTTTAATTATCCAAGTAATACATACTCATTATTGAATGCTTAGGAAGTACACATAAGCAAGAATAATAAAAATTAAAATGACTGAAGAACTTGCCCACCCAGAGATGATCACTGTGACAGAATTTCCACGTTCATCCTGTTTATTTATGATCTGTCTCCTCATTAGAATATAATTTCCATGAGGTGGGGGTTTGTCTCTTTTGATCACTGTTGCAACCCTGGGATCTATGCAATGGGTGACACAGTCTGCTGCCCAGACCACAAGTTCAGGACCAAGGTGCTCATTACCCAGTCTGCTCAGAGTGCTGGCTCACAGGTTAGCCCTTCTCTAAGAATAGCCTTCAGCCAAGGGGAATGCCTCTTCCGAGGTTACATCTCCTCCACAAAGGCAGCCCACATCAATGACCTGTGGGTTTGAGGGTATAAAGGCCCAGCCCCCTGGCCCCAACTTGGAACAACTCCAAAGGGCCATTTCATTCCAGAGCTCCCTGTGGAACTGGCTGAGACCTATGATGTGACTGCATCAGCTTCACCTCCCTCTGCCCAGTTTTGCTTCCATAACTCCCCTACCGATGCTATTTCTGAGACTACTCCCAGTTAACCTCCTGAAGGTGAACTTCTGCTACAAAGTCTGTTCCCAGGGAACACGACCCAAGTTAATGTAGAATACAGCCTGACACATAGTCGGCTTTATAATATTTCTTGAATGAATATACGCAAAAAGTTTTAGGGGTCCCTCCTTCATTCCTGGTGATTCTCACTCTTCAGCAATGAAGCAGAAGCTCCATCAGGCCCCATGAAGTGAGAAGTCAGCTATTCCTGTGCAGCCATCAACACTATTGCAGCTTCTTCTCACTACTGCATCCTCGACTCTTGATGATGCCCCAGGGCCCCATCCACTGCTTGTTAAAAACAGTGACCATGATAAGATCCCAGCTTGGCTACTGATTCTGGGTAGCTCTGGACCCAAACTCCACTGTTCTCCCCAAATCCTGAGGCTTATTATCACTGCTTACTGAAGCCAGGGAATCTGCAGAGATCCCAATCCTGCTAAGCCTGTTTTCCTGGGTCTCTGCCCAAGTTACAGTGGTCCTGGAGGGTGGGAAGGATGCTCCCTCCTCAGTGTCTTGTTCAGATAAGGGCACTCCACATTGGAAGTGGCCTGGTCTTTCAACCTTCAGATCTTGGGTTCATTAACATGGCCACTTCTGGAGAGCATGACCCAGCCAGGATGACTGTGTTGGGACAAGTAAGACAGATCTGGAAACTAACACATGCCCCCAACTCTTGGTCAAGTCATCACTTACTCTTCTGATGAAATCTCTCTCTCTGGGACTATCTGAGGTCAGGATACCTAGAAACAGAACCTGAAATTGGGTATTCTTGGCCATTAATTTACTGAGGAACACTCTCCGAAGAAAGGGAAGCAGCATGGGGAAGGGGGAGGAACTAAAAAAAAATGTGGTCTCTGCTGAGTCAGCTTCAGCCTGATCCCATGGGGAGCTTTGGAGCAGAGGTTGTACCACACATTTTTGAAGAGCTGGAAACTAATTCCTATAAGTTGTTGTCATTGTTCTTTTTTGCAATAAGATACATCACTTGATACACTGTAGAAAGTATGACTGTCGATAGGATCTGACAGAATCTACATTACACTATAAGGGGCCAATACATCTGTTATCAAAATTTCCCCTTTGGTTCACCCACAGAACATTTTCATTGCAGCCTCTGAATCAAGAAATCAAGCTTCACTCAATTTCATAGACAATCAAGGGGAAAAAATGATGGGTCAATATCCACAAAGCAATCAATGTGATAAACCACATTAACAAAATGAAGGATAAATACCACATGATCATCTCAATAGATGCAGAAAAAGCTTCTGACAAAATTCAACATCCATGCGTAATATAAACTTTCAGAAAAGTTGGTATATAGGGAACATTTCAACATAATAAAGGCTATTTATGACAAACCCACAGCTAACATCATACTCAATGATGAAAAAATGAAAGCTTTTCTTCTAAAATCGGGAACAAGACAAGGATGCCCACTCTCACCATTTATATTTAACATAGTATTAGAAGTTCTAGCCACAGCAATCAGATGAGAAAAAAAAAAAAAAGGCATCCAAATTGGAAGGGAAGAAGTAAAACTAACACTATTTTCAGGTGACATAATACTATATATAGAAAACCCTAAAATCTCCACTCTCAGGTACACACCCAAAAGAAATGAAAACCTATGTCCACACAAAATTTTGTACACAAGTAGCAGCACTACTAATAATAGTTGAAAAGTGGAAACAACCCAAATGTCCATCAACTAATGAGTGACTAAAAAAAGTGTGATATATCCATACAGTGGTATGTTATTCAGTATAAAAAGGAATGAAGTATTGATAAATGCTAGAAAATGGATGAACTTTGAAAATATTATGCTAAGTGAAAGAAGGAAATCACAAAAGGCCACATATTATATGATTCAATTTATATGAAATGTCTACAAGAGACAAATCAATAGAGACAGAAAGTGGATTAGTGGTTGCCTAGGGTGCATGAGTTCGTTGGGGGTTGTGGGTGGGGAAATGACTGCTAATGAGTAAGGGTTTTCTTTCACGGTGATGATAGTGTTCCAAAATTAGATTGTGATAATGAATGCACAATTCTATGAATATACCAAAAAGCACCGAATTGTACACAAACAGGTCAATTTTATACGAACTATATCTCTAAAAAGCTGTTTAAAATAAAACTAGCACTATCTCCATTAAAGGCCCAAGAGTTAATCCACAAATTAAAGACAAACTGTTAACACTCACAACTACAATGCCCATAAATTGCACAAAGCCCCATCACTTGGAGGGATGCAACAATAAATTTTCCATCACTATGAACAGCAAATCATGGCTGCCAACGTGAGCATTTAGGAGGAAAAATACCAACCAACAGCAAATATGGAAATATACATCAATTTGACACTAATTAGTATTGGTTTCAGTCCCTATTTTGTGGGTTGCCATATAGGTTTTGTATTTTTTCCTCCAACCTTTACATCCATTGCCAAAATCAGGACATTGCATGTCTTAGGGAGGGGTTTCCTGCTAAACCAGAAGAGTCTCAAGCAAACCAGGATGGTTCATTATTCATGGATAAGAGAGAAGGAAAGGGTCTTTCCTTCCCTGTGTCATGCTCCATGTGAGGGCATCAGACTGGACTCTTTGAACCCCAGTGTCCTGCAGAATTTTTATTCCTAATGTATTTCATCTTCTTTGTTTATCTTATGAATGAGACATTTTCTTTTATATTCCATTTATTGTTTGTGTATAGAAAGGCTGCTGACTTTATATATTAATTTTCTAACTACCTTACTGAATTTTCTTATTGTCTCCTAGGTTTTCAGTTATTTTTTTCTGGGTTATTCAAGGTTTATAATCATGGCATCAGGAAATAATTATAATGTTGCTTCCCCCCACCCATCCATTATTTTAATCCCTTACTTATAAACCACTTTATCTGTAAAGGCTAAAACTTCCAGAAAACCCCACAGTCAATTCAGAAGGCACATCTTGTCACTTGCTTTAAGGACAATACTGCTACTAAGTATTTTGCTATTAAACTGACTTTTGGGCAGAGACAACTTGAGCATTTCAAGGAGTATCTATATATTTCTATTTTATCTCAAGATTTTATGAAGAATGGATATTGAATTTTTTTCAAATGACTTTTTTGAATCCTTGATATGAACATACAGTTTTTCTCCTTTGATTGGGGTTAATTGTATTGATGATTTCATAATATTGAATCATCCCTGGCTTTATTGAAACTGGATCTCACTGAGCCATGGTTCATAATTTTGCTAATACAATGCTCAGTTCTAGTTACTAATTTTTATTACAATTTTTACATCAATATTCATGAACGAGCTTGGAGGTCTTCTCTGTGTTCTGTCTGATTTGAATGCCAGTGTTATTTTTGGCTTCCTATCTTTTGTTGTTGGGCTTGGAGAAAGTTTTCAGTGTCGGATTTCTCTGTTCCTTGAATGTTTGAAATTATTTACCTGAGAAACCATCTGGGCCTGGTGATTAGGGGATGATGCATTTTCACTTTCTTCTCTGATTACTGGCCTGTTTAGAATTCTTATCTCTTCTAGAGTAAATTTTGGTGATTTCTATATTTTCTAAACAATTAATCACTTCATCCATGTTTCAATCTAATTTGCACCTAGGTTTGCCAATCATTCCTTGAAACTTCTTTTAATATCTTCTGTACCTCTTGTTAATTTTCCTTTCTAATTTTTAATTTTATTTATTTCTAATATAAGTGGTTTTGTCAAATAAATGGCAATCAGATTTTTAATTTACTGATTCCTCTTTTTCTGCTTTGTAATTTATTAATTCCTACTGTCAATTTATTACCCCTGATGGTTTTTCCTAACCTCCTGAATGCATTTCTAAAAATTTTTCACTTGTAGTTTCTAATACATATATTTATGGCTTTATTTCCCTGTGAAACCAGCTTTGGCCATTTTCCATTAATTTTGAAATTCTATATTTTATTATTGCTAATTTCTAACATCTGCAATTTCAATTTCAATTTTCTCATTGACCCAAAAATTGTCTAAGAGGAAAATTAAGGGTTTCCCTCCCTTTTATTGCATTATCAAATAAATGTAATTACATTAATAAATATGATGTTGCTTATTGGTTTATAAAAAATATTATTCATCATGCTAAATTAGTCAAGACCCTGGCAGGAAGCAGATGGCACACTGAAAAGAATTTAACTAAACAGAATTGAATGAGGATACTAAGTATAGACGCATAGCCTGGGTTGAGGGAACTGACAAAAGATAGTGAAGTGCCCAGGACCTAGCAACAATGAGAATCCATTACCACCCCCAGGCCTGAAGAGACAAGGGCAGGGAAAAATATTACTGTAGCCACAGAGGAACACCACCACTGCTGAGACTCCAGGGGGTGGAGTGGAATGCAGAGAATAATTATCCAACCCCTCGTTCTCTTCCAGGTTTCTGCCCACATCCAACAGCCAAACACAGAGGACCCAGTAGATACAGTCTGTGGAAGTCAGCCTCATAATGACACAGAACAGGGTAGAAAAGGGAGGAGAAAAAAAGTTTGGGAACAAAAACTGGGAATAGCCCAGTAGTAAATATGATTTTCCTCTTATTCAAACATCAGAAATAGATATAAATTCCGTTAATGCTCTGTGGTCCAGTGATGAATTCTATTTATCATTTATATGATTTCAAAGCATCCTTGCATTCCTAGAACCCCTGACATATTCTCTTCATTATACTTTTCAGTTGCTGTAACCTTTTATTAAGAATTTTACATCTATGCTCATAAATGAGACTGCTCTGTAATTTTCCTTTTTGAATGGCAATCAGTGTTATGCTTGCCTTGTGAAATGTATCAGAGGAGCTTTTCACATTTTTAAGTTCTGCAATAATTTATAAAACAAAAGAATTGTGCATTTCTTAAAAGTTAAAAAAAGTATTCAATCATGTTCCTGCTAGGAACTGGTGGTCTTCTTTCAGGTAATTCTTGGATAACTTTTAGAGTTTTCCATAATTATTAGTTTGTATAGATTTTCTACTTTTTTTTTTTTTTTTTTGCGGTATGCAGGCCTCTCACTGTTGTGGCCTCTCCCGTTGCGGAGCACAGGCTCCAGACACGCAGGCTCAGCGGCCATGGCTCACAAGCTTAGCCGCTTGGCAGCATGTGGGACCTTCCCAGACCGGGGCACGAACCCGTGTCCCCTGCATCGGCAGGCGAACTCTCAACCACTGCGCCACCAGGGAAGCCCTGGATTTTCTACTTTTTGAGTCAATTTTGGTCATTTATAATTTCCTTAAAAATGGCCCCTTTCCTGGAGATTGATTTTCTCCAATAAGTCCATTTTCCTCAAACTTGGGGTTAAATGGTCCTGGTAAAGGGCTTCTGCATCTCCCGCGCCAGCCCACAGGGTTGTCATGGATGCAGCATGGAGAGATCCTCAAAGGTAGGTTAAAACAGTTAAAAATCATAAGAGGGGTTTTATCTTGAGACAGGATTGTTCAGGCTTCCCCACAGCTGTTGACAAAGGCCGTGCCCCATGGAACTGACCACAGGAGAATGAGCTTAAGGTGACCTTCCATCCAGAGTGATTCACCATGCGGTTGGGTAAACTCAGCACCTGTCTACCCTGGAAACTGACCTCTCAGAACCACGGCTGTGATTTAGCCTCCTGCTTAGCAAACGTGACAAGTGGGTGTGAGGAGAAAGAAGGGGAGGGAGGGAGCCCAGCTCTAATGACGATGTGACTCCCTTTGTGACGCTTTCCTTCTGGCCCTGGCTCGGCCACTTTGGATGTGTCATTGTGACTAATCTCACTGGGCTTCAGTTGCCTGATCACTGAAATGAGAAGCTCTGAGGACTTCACAGATTTATGATTCTATTAACAGATCCCCCCAGGAGTAAGCTTAACACAAACAGTTTTATGCCTCACCTCCAGCTCTCTCCCTAATAAGAAATGGATCCTCCTGTCTAAGTAACAGTGTCTGAGATCTGCTACAGGAGGGACCAAAAGTCCCTGCTGTTTCCCATATATCTCCCCTCCAGCCTAACCTGCCTTGGACTCAAAAGTTTTCGCATGCTGGGTTTAAGGCATCAACAGCCCGAGCGAGAACACTGTCCTGGAGAAACAACCTTTGGAGTATCTGACAACTTCAGAGGCACTAATGCATCCAGTTGGTAAGGTCCTGGGGCAGCAGAACGAGCTGATGGGGATGGAGAGGTCTAGTGCATGGGATGCGGCTGGGGAAGGCCAGCCTGGAATGACAACCACAACTGCAGGGGATGGATGGGGAGAGGTACAACTGGCAGGCAGGGGACAACATGGTGGCTTTTGGGCCGCTGAAGGTGTAAGTGGACTGAAACACACATTAGCCTGTGGGAGTCTGAGGAATGATGAGCTTCAAAGACTCTGGCAATGTAGTATCTTTGGAAGCCAACCAAACTGGGTTTCCACCCCAGTTCTGCCACTCACTACTGGGCTACTAAACCTCTGTGAGCCTCTTTCCTCAACTGCAAAATGGGAATAATAATGCCTATCTTTAGGGCTGATAGGAGAGTTAGGTGAGATAATGTATAAAAAGTATTTAACCATGGTGACTGGTACGAGTGAGAATTCAATCCATGTATCTATTATTATAATAATTCCCAGTTTTGCCACCATCCTTCTCCAGAAGCCAATTTTAACTAATGTAACTAATTACAAACATTTTTGTGTTCCTGCCAAGCACCGTGCTGTTCACTGTTGGGTTTTAAGGAAGAATGTGGCATATTCCCTGCCCTCCAATAGCTTCCAATCCAGTGGAGTAGATTTGTACACAACCAAGTAAAACACACAGCAAAACAAGCACAAGAACCAAACAGAGATGCCCCAGCATACTGTGGGATACCTAGGAAGAAGCCATGGACTCTCAGGGTGGGAGTGGAGAATGTGTCAGGGAAGAATCCTTGTACGTGAATTAGGCCTTAGAATCTGAGAGGGTCCTCTAGTCCAACACCCTCACTTTGCAGTTAAGGGCCCAGGCAGATTAAAAAAATCCAGGCTTAACAATCACTCAGATAGTGAACCCAGACTGTGTGCCAGTCATCGTCAGGACTGACTTTTCAGACCTCACAATAATCCTACGAGACGGAAATTCTTGCCATCACCATTTTACAAAAGAAGAAACTGAGGCATGGTGAGCTGAAGCGACTCGTCCAAAGTCACATAGCTTGCAGGTGGGAGAGCATGGATTTGACCCATGTTGTCCTCTCCACCACAGCTGCCTCTCTTAACAGCAGAGCTAGAGCTTAAGCACACGACCCATGACTTAAAACCCCAGGTTTTCCTGTTCTCTCACACAGTTGCTTCCCAGAGGAAGAGAAATGTTTCCGAAGGTGAGGAATTCTGGTTGATCTTTCCAGGCTTAGGACAGAGCAGGAGCAATAGCATGGAGATCTGAAGTACTGTGTTGTCGGAAGAGTGTGCAGATTCTCATAGCTGAAGGGCAGAATGAAATTAATCAATAAAAGACAGCAGCTGAGGTTCCTGCACCATTACAAACCTCAAATATCAGGAAAAGAAGAAGCCAGGAACAGCAACATTCGATAAACTTTAGACATAAGGGGAGGAAAAGAGCTGTCATTTGGGCATCAGGCTCCCCAGTCAGCACAGAGACGATAGGGATTTAAAGCAAGCCTCCATATATCTGGAGAAAACCATAATTCGAAAAGATACAGGCACTCCAATGTTCACTGCAGCACTATTCACAATAGCCAAGACATTTAGAAAGCAACCTAAATGTCCATTGACAGAAGAATGGATAAATAAGAAGTGGTCATGTATACAATGGAATATGACTCAGCCATAAAAAAGAATGAAAAAATGTCATTTGCAGCAATATGGATGGACCTAGAGATGATCATACTAAGTGAAGTAAGTCAGACAGAGAAAGAAAAATATCTATGATACCACTGATATGTGGAATCTCATTTTAAAAAAATGATACAAATGAACTTATTTGCAAAACAGAAACAGACTTATATCAAAAACAAACTTATGGTTACCAAAGGGGGAACATGGCGGGGTGGATAAATCAGGAGCTGGGGATTAATATATGCACACTACTGTATGTAAGACAGATAACCAACAAGGACCTACTGTAGAGCACAGGGAACTCTACTCAATATTCTGTGATAACCTATATGAGAAAGGAATCTGAAAAAGAATGAATATATGTATATGTATAACTGAATCACTTTGCTGTACACCTGAAACTAACACAACCTTGTAAATCAACTCTACTCCCATAAAATTTTTTTTAAAATAAAGCAAATCTCAACTCTAAACCCACTCCTCATCTTGGGTTCTCTGGCTCTGCAAATATTGATATTTCCACCATCTATTCTCTCGCTGGTCAGAAGACCAGGAGGCATCGTAAACTCATCCTTCTCCCTCATTCCTCTGTCAAGTCTATTTTTTAAATATTTAAAAATTTTTAAATTTTGAAATTGTCTCCTGTGTTAATCTAGGTTCTCCAAGAAGCAGATGCTAAGTGTGTGTAAACATGCAAGGATTTTGATTAAGGGAAATGCCTATGAGAGAAAACATGGAGGAAGCCAGGAAGGTGGGAAGAGTCATCAAACCACGATGCAGTGGGACCCCAGGTGAGAGAGAGGGAAGGAAGATTGGGTGGAGGTGTCCTATACTGCTGTGTAGTGTAAGGAAGTTTCCACAAAACCATTGGGGAGTTCTGGAGCCAAAACCAGCCATGAGAGGAGTCCATGGTCTCCTGGGAATATTCCTGCATTTGTATTACTGCCACCCTCAATGACTGGCAGAGAGCAGTCCATGGGAAACATGGCTTCAAAACAAGCATGATGTTGGATTGCAGAGCACGACAGCAGGGCCCTTGGTCAATTATGTTCCCTGTCACTGGAGATCTGTGAGACTGGGCTCATAGGTACCACCATGTGAGGACAGACTCCTGGCTCCTCACCAATCCTACCATCACTGGCCCAGTTTAGACCCTTCCATTCTCTGAAGGATTGCAGCAGACCCCCAACTGGTCTTCCTGCTGCTAATCTTTATCTCCTTAAACCTCTTTCCACACAACAGTCAGAAAGACCTTTCTACAACACGTATCTAACATGTAAATCTTCTGATTAGAGCCTTCGATAACGATTTTACCAATTCCTTTGAAATCTATAAATGGAGTTCTTGCTTTGAAAGAGATTGATTGAACATTTAATCAAAAAAGATGTCCTTGAACTAGTTAACACATGCATTATTCCAGCACTCAGACCTCTGGGTGAGGTAAGACTCTATGGAGACTGAAAATACAATTTAACCAAGATACTTAAAGCATTATCTCCACTGAAAGTCAATAAATGTCTTGTTGATCTTGTTGGGGAATTAAAGCTTTTGTAAAATGTGACTTTGCTAAGCTTATTAACAGTTGATTATTAATAATATTACAGCAAAAACACAATTAAACTCAAGCAACTACACTTGGAGTTCTTCATTTGGAATTTTGTTGACCTTGGGATTTTCCAATACTCTACGGACACCCTGCCAACTAGGACTCAGGGGTGGTACCACCCTTTGGAAATGGTATTAACTGATCCTACCTAATCATGAGGTAAACAAATCATTAGCCATGGAAAGACTGAAGGAAGTTCTTGCCACAAGACATGAGAATCACAGTGTGGCTCCCTAGGAACACACTGTAAACATCTGCTTTCATCTCAGTAATTAAAAAGTCTGTAACTCCTGGGACAACTGGACCATTACACGTAGCCCTGATCACTAGCTTTTATCTAAGGATGAGACCATAATTTTTATGTTCACTCCCACCTATGTGATGCTGAAATCCTTTGACTTAGCAATATACGAGGAGAAACACCTATTAGGAAAATCGGAATACCACTGAACATTGTCACGGCGATCAGTTAATTGTGTGAAACCTGAAATTGGTTCATAATGTAAACTGGATATTACTTCTAATACAAAGGAATTTGAATCACCCTTTAGTATCGGGACCAGTTCATATCTGCCTGAGAAGCAGCATGGTTTCTCCAAAGGACATTCATCATATTAGTTTAGCTATTATACAAGTGGTCCTCCAGGAATTATCTACATGAAAGTTTGAAAAACTCCTAGGCTTGATAGTTAGTTATTAATCCCAATAATGCCAACACATACAAAAAAATCATACACCAGCACACTATGACACTGGCTTCTAATATCTTCCATGATCAAGTAACTCATAACAATCATTTCAGGTAAATGGCTTCTTTTTTTTTTTTTTTTTTTTTTTGCGGTACGCGGGCCTCTCACCGTTGTGGCCTCTCCCATTGCGGAGCACAGGCTCGGGACACAGAGGCTCAGCAGCCATGGCTCACGGGCTCAGCTGCTCCGCAGTATGTGGGATCTTCCCAGACCAGGGCACGAACCCGTGTCCCCTGCATCGGCAGGCGGACTCTCAACCACTGTGCCACCAGGGAAGCCCAGTAAATGGCTTCTTGATTGTGATAGATTCTTTTTCCAAATGCCTCCAAGCTACTAAAGACTGAGGGTCAGAGGACCAAGATTCTAAATCCCTCAATCTTTGGCCACAAGCCTGCACCTTTGGCAGGTTCCTAGGAAAGAGACAAGAAAGAGGCTAGGGTGAGGGAAATGCAAGGTTGCTCTTGCTTTGGCCCCAGAACTACACAGGAAGAGTCCGGGCTTGGTAGCTGAGTTGGATCACAGAAGGGTGACAATCTTTGTGTCTCTGGCCAACAACTACACTAAAAACAGTCTGTGATGGTCTTATGTGTCAACTTGGCTGCGCCATGGTGCCCAGATAGTTGGTCATACATTATTCTGCAAGTTTCTATGAGGGTGTTTTTGAATGAGATTAACATTTTCATTGGTTGACTGAGTAAAGCAGATTCCCCTCCATAATGTGGTGGGCCTTGTCCAATCAGTTGAAGGTCTGAATAGAACAAAAGACTGACCTCCCCTGAGCAAGAAGAAATTCTGTACACACACACGTGTGTGCACGCATGTGCAAAAATCAGAATGCCACTGAACATTGTTATATATATAAATATAACAATCATATATAGATACAGATATAGATATATAGCTATAGATCCTGTTGGTTCTGTTTCTCTGGAGAACCATGACTAATACACAGGCCAGGAGGGTTCCTTGAACTTTCTCTCAGCCCACAGCTGTGAAGAAGAAATGAAAGGTAAACCTCCCCCCGACCAAAAAAAAAAAACCTGACCCACAGAGGGGGTGTTTGTCTCTCACTAGGGCTGATAGCTGATCTGCCTAAGCTCACACACTGAGGCTCTCCCAGGGCAGAGGGAGCCTCCCAGTAGGCATTTGACAGTGAACTGTTTCCACCCCAGAGTGCTGGAGCCTATTTTACACTAGGCCCACATCACCTGGATGCTCAGAGTCATCAAGATGCCCTGTGCTGGATATTTTCCACTTGGCCCTTTCTATCCAATCTGCCTGTCCATACCAACCCAGGAAGCTGATTTTGTGAGCCACATCAACAGGCTCTCTTACCTCCAGGCCTCCAGTTGGATTCAGCCGTTCCCCCAAAGGTCATTTCTCCCATCTGCATCCCTCCCCAGGGGGCATCTCTGTCTCAGGGTTCTGAAACCTCTCCCTCTCCTCAATCCTTTAAAAGCACTAATTGAACCTTGCTGTTTCAAACTCCTATCAGTCTATGTGTTCTCCTGAAACTGTCCACACCTCTGTAAATAATCTCTTTTTGAAGCTCTCTTCAAATTACCCAATTTAAATGTATGATCTCTTTTCTGACAAGACTCTGACTGATCTACCACCTCCATTAGGGTTGAAAGATTTAAGAAAATAAAAATACAGGATGCCCAGGTGAAGCTGAATTTCAGATAAATAACAATTTTTTTTTAGTATAAGCAGGTGCCAATATTCATTGTTTATCTGAAAAATTAAAATTTAACTGGGCATCCTGTATTTTAACATTTTAACTGGCACCTCTAGCCCTCACCATCAACTAGGAAAATATCTTGGGGATTTTGGTGAACTTCAGCTGATCCCTGAAATAAACAAGGTTAATGACAGACTCAGAATCTTAATACTCATGATGCACATATGGTCCTAATTTTCAGGTCTGTTCTCTTTTTGTTTGTTTGTTTGTTTGTTTTGGCTGCACAGCATGTGGGATCCCCACCAGGGATCGAACCCACACCCCTTGCAGTAGAAGTATGGAGTCTTAACTACTGGACTACCAGGGACATCCTGCAGGACTGTTCTCTGAATTGTATACATGTGTGTGTGTAAATGTGTGCATATACACTGAGAGAGAAAAAGGAAGAATTTGAGGAAAGGTGAGAGCAAGAGAAATTAATGGGATATAAGCCTGGAAAGGAAGGATGGGGTTGGTTATTCAAGAACTTAAATCCATTGATGACAACTTGGGCCAATCCACTCTCTATGACTTTATCAAACTGTTGGATACACAATAAGAGTTCTGGCCCTCCTCTGCATTATCCAGATTTTCTTACATATCTTTTATGGTTGACTCTGATGAATTTGGCTCTCCAAGTTTGCTTTGTCTTTTAAAAAAATCTCCTGAGATTTATATCAAAGGATAAAATTGGACTCTAGGAATCCTGCTAACTTTAAGCCACCTTTGGATATTATTTCATGTTCAATTTGTAGGACAGATTCTTGATAATAAGATGAGATAAAAAGATTCAATTTAATTCCCCTTTTCTTATATTTTTCTTACAAAGACAGAAAGAAAGAAAGAATAAGAAGGTGAATATAGGAGCTTTGATAGCTCAAATTAAGTATGCTGGGAAAAAATGGAAAAGTTGTGGCTCTAGTAATCTATAGTGAAAAAAACAGAAACATGATGTAATCACCAAATAAGTTATTATTTTTCTCAGCCTCCAGCTATTATAATTTCACTGGATATCTCATAAGCTCTTATTGTTTTGGGAGATACTCCAAGACTTGCTCCAGTACTTCACAAAGAAAAATTTGCCACTGGTCTAGAAAGTGTTTGATGAAGTATTATTGCAAGTGCCTTTTTAGCAGCATGGGGGCGGGTGAAGCAGGAAGAGGAGGGGCTCCTTTCTTAAGATGAATGAAATTGAGATCATTGTTTGAAGGACTAGAAGTGAATACAGAGCTCCTCTGAGAAGATATACACACTGTAATGACTCAAGGAGCTGAAATTTTTGAGATGAGTATCAGAGCAAGAAAGTAATAGTGAACATGAAGGAGAGAAAGAGGAAAAAGAGGAGGAGGAAGAGGAAAAGAAGATGGGCTAAAAGGAAAACAATAAAGGAACAATTGAGTTTTTTTCTAACTCAATCGTTAAAGTACAAATTTTTATCAGTGGATAATAAATTAAAACCTTCCTTAACACCAGAAAACCTTTCTGCTCTATATGAATTTACCCTGTAGAGCAGTGGTTCCATTATTCCTTAAGAGTCTTAATAAATTCACCATATTGGATCCTCCTTGTTGGAATGAAAGATCCCAAAGTCATGAAAGAAATAGATATAAAAAGGTGGGGCCCACAGAATTTCTAAGATGCAAGTGTTAATCAGCAAAATGTCACTTAGGCAGGTATCCCTAGAAGCAGACCCTGAAACAGAAATTCAAAGGCACACAACTTATTGAATGAAGGTCTTGGGAGAAGGGGAATGGAGGGAGCAGGATGCGGCAAGGAAGAAGCTAAGCTTGGGTGTCGTCCACACTGGAGACAAGCCTCAGCCTGATCCCCTGGGTTGTTCTGGAGGGTGAACTGTAGCATAACTTTGGTCCCACTTTAAAGCCAGCAGCTGGCCTTTTGTACCCCCATACCAGTCAGTCATGGGCTGGCTCTCGAGGTGAAATGTGTAACCTCAGGTTCAGCCAAGGGCAATCTTCTGGAGAAGGAAAAAAATTATGAACCATTAGCAGCCAACACTCAAAGCAGGCAGGAGCTGGGTACACCAGCAGGTAAAGGGCATCTGGTGGGAGCCTAACGCCAACTGTGGGCAGGATTTGAGTGTTCTTCCCTGGAAGTTCCCCAGCCCCAAGCAAAATCAGAGGATAGAGACAGGGGCCACCCAACTCCATATGCCAGAAGCATCCAGATATCCAACCCTGCCAGGACACTAAGTGACACCTGTTTTAGCCCTAGTCTTTGCTTTTCCCTCCCTTCCTAGGGTCACAATTGACACAGTCCTGGCCCCTGATCCTTCTGCATTCCTGTAAACCCTCATCCCTCTCTACCATCTCAATCTTGGCTTAGGGCCTCTTGGCTACCAGTCCACCCTGAGGCGGGCACTCTGTCTCGGTGAGTCCTCATCCCTGCTGGGATTTGGTCTGAGAGACCATAGGAGCCTTTAGGCTTAGGAAAGACGTAGAACACTGGAGCCTGAAGGACCTTCAGAGACTCATGCAGTCCACATGCAGGCCACAGGGTCTGTGGTGGGGAAGGACCTTGCCACGTGACTGGTCTAGTCTCTTACCACAGAGTCCAAAAGTTTTACAAGCACCAACCAGATCAGATGTCCACTCCTAGTCCAGGTACCTTTTAGAGTCTTAAGGTACATAGGGCAGTCTCTTCTAGGCAGGGACTGTGGGTAGAGCCGGCAATGAACATACATTCATCTGACCCAAAGACAGCCTATCCACTGGCTGGTCAAGAACCAATCAGATTTTCTTCCTCAAAGATGCAAAATGAGATGCACAGAGATTATGGTTAGCAAGGATCAGTACCCCCACCTCCTAAAAAAAGATCACGGTGTAGAGAGAAGTCAGTGGAGGTCATGTAGGATTTCAACAATATCTACAAGTCAGGTACTTTCATAGATTAAGAGATCTTCATACAAGGACACTGACAATTATGAAGGCAAACGTGAAAATTCATGTAAGTTTCTGTTGCTTTTTCTTGTCTACACTGCAGAAAACACAGTCCTTGCCCCACCCCCCCAAACTGGCATTTTGGTAAGGTTTTATTTTTTTAATTTGTATTTCTTTTGCCACACTATGCAGCTTGCGGGATCTTAGTTCCCCTACAAGGGATCGAACCTGGGCCCACGGCAGTGGAAGCACGAAGTCCTAACCACTAGACTGCCAGGGAAGTCCCTTGGTAAGGTATTTTAAATTCTGCTACTTCCAAATGACAATTAACCAGTTTCTCAATTTCAAAAATCTAGCCTGCTGTGAATTGAGTTAGGAATGGTAGAATTTGTCTAAGGAGCTTGACAGTTTTATGCATTTTGCCATGGAGATTATAGCCACTGCAGCGTGGGGACAGGGGCTGGCTTGGGGGTAAATGAGTGCTCATTGAGCATTCTGTTCAGGCAACTGCCCATTATCCAGGGGGTGGATGATCCAGTTTGGGGATTTTTCATGCTTCTGGCTTCTCCTCCCTTCTACTGTCTGCCCTTTGGCCACATTACAGATCAAATTAGAATGTCTTTGAGAAGATAGAAGGGGAAGGGACAGGTAGAATTCAAATTGGTCAGTTTTGTAGCTTGTTCACAGTTCTAATGCATAAGATCAAAACCAAAGGCTAATGTGGGGTTTTGGATTATCAGTGGATTATAGTGAATCTATAACAACAGACCTCCCCTCCATTCCTAAAGAAATTGGAGTCTGATGAGGACTCACTATACTTCACATGGATGTCAGGGCTCAGCACACAGAATCCCAAACACAAGCATGTTAAAAGTTTACAGCTGGAAGGGGCCTTAGATACGGTCCAGCCTTGGAAAACTGAGGCTCTGAGATCTGAAGCGAAGTGTCCGAAGTCACACCATAAGATGATTGCCGGTGGCTAGTGGACAACATGAGAGGAGAACTGAAACCAGTTAACTCAAAAATTACATATCTGTGGCTGGTTGATACGTGACATATTAATTAAATGTGCCCTTTTTTGATGCCCTGTGGCTTCTTGTTGGGACTCTCCACCAACCGGGAACTAAAATCAAAATCATCCATTGAGGCACAGATGCCTCCAGCACTGAGAATAGAACCCCTGACCCTAAAGAGGATGTGGGGGTGAGCTGGTGGCTGTCCCCTTCCTCCCTCACTGGTCCATGTGCCTCCCTCCTGAAGCTGTGTGCCTTGGTCAAAGAGGACAACCTTCCCAGAAAGAAGAGAACCCTTTTCCAATCAAGGGTATATGAGCAACAGCACTCCCCTGCTAGGACCTCCAAACAAGAACACAGCTCTGAGACTGAGACTGGACAGACCCCAAAGGGGTGTCAGGGGGCAAAAGTAGGTTTTCCTTCTGCCTGACTGGAGGAGGGCAGAGTTTAAAGATCAAGAATGAGAAGCCATGTGTTTCACTGCCCACACACACATCGTCATCATCATCATGACCATCATGACCATCATCATCATCCTCCGAGAGAGGAGAAATAGAAGAGGGTTCTTCATGAGGTTTAGGGAGAGCTGAGAGAGAAGAGGAAGGCCTTTTGCTCTCTTCTGGAGGTTTCCCAAGGTGGCACTCTCACCCAGATACCTCGCTGGAGCCAGCAGGGTGTAAGGGAGCTGGTACAGAGGAGAGGAGGGAGGCAGGCAGCACGTTCGCCAGCCGTGGTGTGGTGAGGAGGCTCCCATGGTCCCAAATCCCCCCATGGAAAGAGCCAGCATGCTGCCTTGGAAGCTGCCAGGTGAACGAGGTAATTCACGGAGATACACACCAAAAGGGAGCACAGTTTATGTGCTGAGGGTCAAAGGGAGGCATGACTGATTTGGTTCTAAGGGAGTTTTTGGAGACCAGATCACCCACAGGCCACACTCAGACTATGAATTACATAAGCAACATGCCTCAGCAAGGCTGTCAGTGTCCTGTCCACCTGTATGGGGCAGCCACCCCACCCTCCACGCAGCACCCAAAGCAGGGGAGAAGGAGGTGGCTGCTACCCCCTAACCCACAGCAGGTCACCACAGATCATCAATCACTGCCTGCTCCTAAAGCCTAGCAGTTTAGTAGAACCAGGAGAGGCACAAAATACCACCGTGTCATTCTGGGACCAAATTGTAAATTGTAGATCCTGAGTTGACCCTAGAAATGAACTGGATGAAGTTTCCTGCTGTCCAGGGGAACTGGAACTTATTCCAGGGAGGGAAAGAAAAGGAACTTCCTTGCTGTACTTGGTGTCTGGAGGGCTGTTTTTTTTTTTTTCCCACCATGGTTTTTTTTGTTTTTGAATTTTATTATTATTATTTTTTTATACAGCAGGTTCTTATTAGTCATCAGTTTTATACACATCAGTGTATACATGTCAATCCCAATCGCCCAACTCATCACACCACCACCACCACCACCACCTCCCCGCCGCATTCCCCCCTTGGTGTCCATACGTTTGTTCTCTACATCTGTGTCTCAATTTCTGCCCTGCAAACCGGTTCATCTGTACCATTTTTCTAGGTTCCACATATACACGTTAATATACGATATTTGTTTTTCTCCTTCTGACTTACTTCACTCTGTATGACAGTCTCTAGATCCATCCACATCACAACAAATGACCCAACTTCTTTCCTTTTTATGGCTAATATTCCATTGTATATATGTACCACATCTTCTTTATCCATTCATCTGTCAGTGGACATTTAGGTTGCTTCCATGACCTGGCTATTGTAAATAGTGCTGCAATGAACATTGTGGTGCATATGTCTTTTTGAATTATGGTTTTCTCTGGGTATATGCTCAGTACTGAGATTGCTGGGTCATATGGTAATTCTATTTTTAGTTTTTTAAGGAACTTTCATACTGTTCTCCATAGTGGCCATATCAATTTACATTCCCACCAACAGTGCAAGAGGGTCGGTCCCCTTTTCTCCACACCCTCTCCAGCATTTGTTGTTTGTAGATTTTCTGATGGTGCCCATTCTAACTGGTGTGAGGTGATACCTCACTGTAGTTTTGATTTGCATTTCTCTAATAATTAGTGATGTTGAGCAGCTTTCCATGTGTTTCTTGGCCAACTGTATGTCTTCTGTGGAGAAATGTCTATTTAGGTCTTCTGCCCATTTTTGGATTGGGTTGTTTTTTTTTTTAATATTGAGCTGCATGAGCTATTTATATATATTGGAGATTAATCCTTTGTCCATTGATTCATTTGCAAATATTTTCTCCCATTCTGAGGGTTGTCTTTTTGTTTTGTTTATGGTTTCCTTGCTGTGCAAAAGCTTTGAAGTTTCAGTAGGTCCCATTTGTTTATTTTTGTTTTTATTTCCATTACTCTAGGAGGTGGATCAAAAAATATCTTGCTGTGATTTATATCAAAGAGTGTCCTTCCTATGTTTTCCTCTAAGAGTTTTATAGTGTCCAGTCTTACATTTAGGTCTCTAATCCATTTTGAATTTATTTTTGTGTATGGTGTTAGGGAGTGTTCTAATTTCATTCTTTTACATGTAGCTGTCCAGTTTTCCCAGCACCACTTATTGAAGAGACTGTCTTTTCGCCATTGTATACCCTTGCCTCCTTTGTCATAGATTAGCTGACCATAGGTGCGTGGGTTTGTCTCTGGGCTTTCTATCTTGTTCCATTGATCTATATTTCTGTTTTTGTGCCAGTACCATATTGTCTTGATTACTGTAGCTTTGTAGTATAGTCTGAAGTCAGGGATTCTGATTCTGCCAGCTCCATTTCTTTTCCCCTCAAGATTGCTTTGGCTATTTGGGGTCTTTTGTTTCTCCATACAGATTTTAAGATTTTTTCTTCTAGTTCTGAAAAAAAATGCCATTGGTAATTTGATAGGGATTGCATTGAATCTGTAGATTGCTTTGGGTAGTATAGTCATTTTCATAATATTGATTCTTCCAATCCAAGAACATGGTATATCTCTCCATCTGTTGGTATCATCTTTAACTTCTTTCATCAGTGTCTTACAGTTTTCTGCATACAGGTCTTTTGTCTCCCTAGGTAGGTTTACTCCTAGGTATTTTATTCTTTTTGTTGCAATGGTAAGTGGGAGTGTTTCCTTAATTTCTCTTTCAGATTTTTCATCATTAGTGTATAGGAGTGCAAGAGATTTCTGTGCATTAATTTTCTATCCTGCAACTTTACCAAATTCATTGATTAGCTCTAGTAGTTTTCTGGTGGCATCTTTACGATTCTGTATGTATAGTATCATGTCATCTGCAAAAAATGACAGTTTTACTTCTTCTTTTCCAATTTGTATTCCTTCTATTTCTTTTGCTTCTCTGATTGCCCTGGCTAGGACTTCCAAAACTCTGTTGAATAGTACTGGTGAGAGTGGACATCCTTGTTGTGTTCCTGATCTTAGAGGAAATGCTTTCAGTTTTTCACCATTGAGAATGATGTTTGCTGTGGGTTTGTCATATATGGTTTATTATGTTGAGGTAGATTCCCTCTATGCCTACTTTCTGGAGAGTTTTTATCATAAATGGGTGTTGAATTTTGTCAAAAGCTTTTTCTGCATCTACTGAGATGATCATATGGTTTTCCTTCTTCAATTTGTTAATATGGTGTATGACATTGATTGATTTGCGTATATTGAAGAATCCTTGCATCCCTGGGATAAATCCCAGTTGATCATGGTGTATGATCCTTTTAATGTCTTGTTGGATGCTGTTTGATACTATTCTGTTGAGGATTTTTGCATCTATATTCATCAGTGATATTGGTCTGTAATGTTCTTTTTTCGTAGTATCTTTGCCTGGTTTTGGTATCAGGGTGATGGTGGCTTCATAGAATGAGCTGGGGAGTGTTCCTTCCTCTGCAATTTTTTGGAAGAGTTTGAGAAGGATGGGTGTTAGCTCTTCTCTAAATGTTTGATAGAATTCACCTGTAAAGCCATCTGGTCCTGAACTTTTGTTTGTTGGAAGATTTTTTATCACAGTTTCAATTTCAGCGCTTGTGATTGGTCTGTTCATAATTTCTATTTCTTCCTGGTTCAGTCTTGAAAGGTTCTATCTTTCTAATAATTTGTCCATTTCTTCCAGGTTGTCCATTTTATTGGCATAGAGTTGCTTGCAGTATTCTCTTAGGATGCTTTGCATTTCTGCGGTGTCTGTTGTAACTTCTCCTTTTTCATTTCTAATTTTATTGATTTGAGTCCTCTCCCTCTTTTTCTTGATGAGTCTGGCTAATGGTTTATCAATTTTGTATATCTTCTCAAAGAATCAGCTTTTAGTTTTATTGATCTTTGCTATTGTTTTCTTTGTTTCTATTTCATTTATTTCTGCTCTCATCTTTATGATTTCTTTCTTTCTGCTAACTTTGGGTTTTGTTTGTTCTTCTTTCTCTAGTTCCTTTAGGTTAGATTGTTTATTTGAGATTTTTTTTGTTTCTTGAGGTAGGCTTGTATAGCTATAAACTTCCCTCTTAGAACTGCTTTTGTTGTATCCCATAGGTTTTGGATCGTCGTGTTTTCATTCTCATTTGTCTCTAGGTATTTTTTGATTTCCTCTTTGATTACTTCAGTGATCTCTTGGTTATTTAGTAACATATTGTTTAGCCTCCATGTGTTTGTGTTTTTTACATTTTTTTCCCTGTAATTCATTTCTAATCTCATAGCACTGTGGTCAGAAAAGATGCTTGATATGATTTCAATTTTCTTAAATTTACTGAGGCTTGATTTGTGACCCAAGATGTGATCCATCCTGGAGAATGTTCTGTGAGCACTTGAGAAGAAAGTGTAATCTGCTGTTTCTGGATGGAATGTCCTATAAATATCAATCATATCAACCTGCTCTATTGTGTCATTTAAAGCTTCTGTTTCCTTATTTATTTTCACTTTGGATGATCTGTCCATTAGTGTGAGGTGTTAAAGTCCCCCACTATTATTGTGTTACTGTCGATGGCCTCTTGTATAGCTGTTAGCAGTTGCCTTATGTATTGAGGTGCTCCTATGTTGGGTGCATATATATTTGTAATTGTTATATCTTCTTCTTGGATTGATCCCTTGATCATTATGTAGTGTCCTGCCTTGTCTCTTGTAACATTCTTTATTTTAAATTCTATTTTATCTGATATGAGTATTGTGACTCCAACTTTCTTTTGATTTCCATTTGCATGGAATATCTTTTTCCATCCCCTCACTTTCAGTCTGTATGTGTCTCTAGGTCTGAAGTGGGTCTCTTGTAGACAGAATATATATGGGTCTTGTTTTTGTATCCATTCAGCAAGCCTGTGTCTTTTGGTCATAGCATTTAATCCATTCACGTTTAAGGTAATTATCAATACATATGTTCCTATGACCATTTTCTTAATTGTTTTGAGTTTGTTTTTGTAGGTCCTTTTCTTCTCTTGCACTTCCTACTTAAAGAAGTTCCTTCAGCATATGCTGTAGAGCTGGTTTGGTGGTGCTGAATTCTCTTAGCTTTTGCTTGTCTGTAAAGCTTTTGATTTCTCCATCGAATCTGAATGAGATCCTTGCCAGGTAGAGTAATCTTGGTTTCAGGTTCTTCCCTCTCATCACTTTAAGTATATCGTGCCACTCCCTTCTGGCTTGTAGGGTTTCTGCTGAGGAATCAGCTGTTAACCTTATGGGAGTTCCCTTGGATGTTATTTGTCATTTTTCCCTTGCTGCTTTCAATAATTTTTCTTTGTCTTTAATTTTTGCCAATTTGATTATTATGTGTCTCGGCATGTTTCTCCTTGGGTTTATCCTGTATGGGACTCTCTGTGCTTCCTGGACTTGGGCGGCTATTTCCTTTCCCATGTTAGGGAAGTTTTCGACTATAATCTCTTCAAATATTTTCTCAGGTTCTTTCTCTCTCTCTTCTCCTTCTGGGACCCCTATAATGCAAATGTTGTTGCGTTTAATGTTGTCCCAGAGGTCTCTTAGGCTGTCTTCATTTCTTTTCATTCTTTTTTCTTTATTCTGTTCCACAGCAGTGAATTCCACAATTTTGTCTTCCAGGTCACTTATCCGTTCTTCTGCCTCAGTTATTCTGCTATTGATTCCTTCCAGTGTATTTTTCATTTCAGTTATTGTATTGTTCATCTCTGTTTGTTTGTTTTTTAATTCTTCTAGGTCTTTGTTAAACATTTCTGGCATCTTCTCGATCTTTGCCTCCATTCTTTTTCCGAGGTCCTGGATCATCTTCACTATCATTATTCTGAATTCTTTTTCTGGAAGGTTGCCTATCTCCACTTCATTTAGTTGTTTTTCTGGGGTTTTATCTTGCTCCTTCATCTGGTACATAGCCCGTTGCCTTTTCATCTTGTCTGTCTTTCTGTGAATGGGGTTTCTGTTCCATGGGCTGCAGGACTGTAGTTCTTCTTGCTCCCGGAGGGCTGTTTTGACTGTAAAATTCCCTATCCAAAACATTCGCGGTTGAAGGCATGGCTGTCCTTTGTCTCCTGAAAGCAACGTGAGAGCATTTGGCCTCAAACTGTGGCTGATGAGACAGTTGGAACTACCTACTAGGCCTGCAAGGACAAACTGGCGAAAGATATCAGCATCCAGTGAGCAGCTATGATGCCTCGCCCTGCGGTCAGTGCCTGCAACTTTCTCAGTACCCTTCTTGGAAAGTCTCCACAAGGAGGAAGTGTTAGAAAAATAGGTAGTATGTACCAGCATGGGCTCTTACATCAGGTCACTGAGATGCCAAAGCCCTTTCCTCCTATGCCAGGTGCCTCCCAGCACAGTTAATCAGAGAAGCTGAGAACCATCCTCAACCTCCAGCTCCACCCCTCCCTCCTGATATCCCCTCTCCAGGTGCTGTAAGAGTAGGATGGTCAGCAGCTGCACACACTAATGCAGCCCTGTCTGGGAACAGAGAACCCAAGGAGGATGCAGTGGTGGCCTCTGGAGGGGTCAGCAACTTGTCCAATTGAAAGCCCACCCCCACTTTGAACCAGGCACAATCTCCCTGAGGGGCTGGGTTGTATCTTTCCCTTGGCAAATCACACCAGCCCCTTGGGAGGGAGACTTGCTGAATGTGGCAGTGTTGACACAGCAGTCACTGGACATGTCCCGGGAAAGCAGGCCCCAGCATGTGAGATGAATTTTCTCTGAACCGTGTGGTTTCCAACGTGTCAGAAAAACAAACTTGGAGAAGTCTGTCTGGCTTGTGTGCCTATACAGACCCCCCTTCCAGAGCTGAAAATGCAGTTGGCCATAGCCTCTTCTTGCTTTAAAACAAATAAATAAAGTCAGTCCTTGAGTCTGGTTCTTTGAAATGTGAGGCGTGGACAATGGGGGCTCTTTCAAGTAGCAGCCCCAGTGGCCATGTGACCAGGCCTGTGTGCCCGAGGAGGCCAGTGGAGGCTGCCTCTGCTCTGGGCACTGGGGTCATTTCAGCTGAGCTGCTGGCCCTCCCCTCGGCCTGCCTGCCTCCAGGCCCTTGGCTACTCCTCTTCCACCCAAACATCTGAGTTCCTGTTCCCAAAATAGCTGCGCAGAGGAAACCACCAGGACTCAGGGCCTCTGCAGTGAGCGAATTCTCGGACCGGCAGGGATGCAGGGAATAGGCAGGGCCTGGGTGGAGGGCGCAGGGGGAGTGACTGCCTGTCACTCCTGCAATTCACTAGTCAGGGCTCCGGTTCACCAGCTGGGGAGATGCCAGGAGGCCCGTCAACACCCACTCCCCTCGCTCCTCCCACTGGAACTTCTGTTTTTCCCATACGAGAAGGCGAGGCAGCAGCCCAAGACAAACTCATTTCCTTGCTTTCCCACCCCCGCAGGAAAGGCACTCAAGTGTGTTTGACCTTCACATGAACTGGCCAGGAACTCCTCCTTTCTCTCCAGGGACTGTGGCTAGCTGGGCACATGCAAAGGGAAGCACTCTAGCTGCTCCCCCCCTCCCACCTTCCCAGGAAATGATGCCAAAGAGGCCCCCTTTGTTTGTGGCAAAAGAGAGGGGTCTCTGCTCCTCCCTGGCTGGTAGCAAGGAGGAGGGGCTGGCCTTGAGTCAGAGTCCTGGGAAGGGTTCAGCCTCAGCGCCCTGGGCGCTAGAACTCCGGCAAGGGGGCCACTCCTCCTCCCATAATGAGGAGAGAGTGTCACCCAATTCTCTAAGCCAGGCGTTCTCAGCCCCAGCTGCACATGGAGATCACCTGGGGGTCTCTTAATAACCCCTTACACAAGCCGCCCCCTGACCAAGGAAGTGAGACTCTCTGGGAGGTGGGACCAGGAGCTGGTATTTTCTGAAACTCCCCAGGTGGTTCCACTGTGCAGCCACGTTTGAGAACCACCGATTTCACAGTCCTTCTCAAACTCTTAATACCTATGAACCACCTGGGATCTTGTTAAAAATCTAAGTTCCTGTAACCACCTAGAGGGGTGGGATAGGGAGGGTGGGAGGGAGGGAGATGTAAGAGGGAAGAGATATGGGAACATATGTATATGTATAACTGATCCACTTTGTTATAAAGCAGAAACTAACACACCATTATAAAGCAATTATACTCCAATAAAGATGTTAAAAAAAAAATCTAAGTCCCAGTTCAGCAGGTGAGAGCAGGGCCTGAGGTTCTGGAGGTTGAACAAGGGATGCTGCCACTGCTGGTCCATGGAATACACTTCACACACTTCGAGTAGCCAAGCTTTAGGAGACCTTAAGAGTCTCTAATAACACCCTGTACTTCTCCCTGGCTAATCTGACGGGAGCAATGAGGAGGGAAGATGAGGGAGTCAGACTTCTAGGGCTGGAAGGGATTGCTAGGCTAGAAGCCATGTCCACGCATCTGGAAAATCTCTTCAATGGAGAAGAGGTCTGACAGTGGAACTAGCACTGAATTCAGGGTGGAGTGAAATATAAAGGTAAACCTTAACCTTCAAAGCTGGGATGCAAGAAATGGCAGTGTAAGGGGTTACCTCCGACAAGCCAGCTCCACACCTGAGGCTAATGGTGGCAACACCCGTCTTAATGCTGACACAACTGAGTGACATAAAGCCCCATTTGGGGTTGTCAAAAACATCTGGCTGAACAGGGTGATGGGATCCCAGTGGGTTAAGCAATGAGAGGGATAAGGCATTTACTTGTCTCGGGGGGTTCCCAGTATCTCAAATAGGGCTGACATGCTCTGCCTACAATAGGGAAAGCCTTTCTGCTGCCTATAACTTTTTCGGTTTCAGTCATTGCCTTAGAGAATAAGAGTAGCATCAGAATCTCATCATAACAGGTTTCTCAAAGTTATACAGGCACAACATCCAAAGTCTTTGAGCCACAACTGCCAAGCATTCCCTACTTCAACACTTAAGTCAGAAGGGCTGGAACAAAAAGCATCGACACAGGCAGGATTTGGGACATACTACTCTCCCCAAAGCTCTTTAACATTGGTAAGATGGAGGGAACAAAAGGACCAACCTCATTGGATTACTGTGAAAATTAAATGAGGCAGCGTATGTAGAGCACATAGCGCAACACCTGGTACATAGTAAATGCTCAATAAATGCTAGCTGCTATTATAATTATAATAATAGTAGTTATTACTATTACTATTAAAATAATAATATTCATCTCATAGGATGTGAAAACACCTAGCATAATGCTTAGCATAGAGTAGATGTGCAACAGACACTAAAGCTAAGCAACAGCTAAGTTAAGTTTTCCTTCTCTGCCTCCCACTTTTTTAGGGTAATCCATCAGCCTTTAGTTGGTTTCCATCTACCCCTCAGTCAGGTTTCTTGGCCTCAGCCCTAAACCTGCTCCCGAATCCCCATCCAACAGCACAGAGAAGGTTTAGAATGCAAATTCCCCTGGGATAAGTGCAGCCAGAAGACCTGCCTGCTTTCCTGAGAAGAGGTCTTCCTGGTGGGAAGTAAGAGAAAAGGGTAGGGCTTGGGAAAGGAGCGCTTATTTAGAGACCCCGTAAATGAAGGGCTGAGGACCCGGTGCCATGCAGATGCTACTCAGTCATGGCTAGCATCCCTCCCCCCTTGAAGAGGAGGAGTCACCCACACCTAAGATGAAATACATGCCTTGGCACCAGGTACCCTTGGCACACATCCATGTGCTAGGAGAATGGCTTTAAAAATCATTCCTTCACCACTGGAAGTTTCTGCCTCTGTTGGAAAATACATCTCTCTCTCTCTTAGGACTCAGAGCAGTAAGTCTGGAGGGACTTACAGCAGGCTCACAGTGTCCCCTTGAATTTAAATAGACGAAGACTCCGAGGGAGAGGCTGGGGCTAAGGAGGAGCCATGCCCTGGAATGTGACAGCACATGTTCCCTCGCGGAATTCTACTTCCTGATAACCCTGTGCTGGAGGATCTGCTTTCTGCCAACCCTGGTCTCCATCTAGCTCAAGACATTCTGGGGTGGGAAGTGGCAGAGCAGGCCTTCTGGAGCCCACGAACCTGGGAGGAAGGAGGCCTTCTGACAGGCGGTCCACGTGGCCTTGGTTGTTAGAAGGGGGTTGACGCTGAGCACAGTGTGGGTTTGTCCCCCCAGCCCCGTGGACTCAGGTCTGTCCCGGAGGAGAGAGCACTAATAGGGGACATGGGAAGGCCTGCGGTGTGAAGAATGTGAGGCTCTGGGGAGAGAGAGCAGCCCAGCTCTGCCTCTCCTCCGCCTTCTGTGAGCTAGAGTGGAGAGACGCCTTCCTCTCCTCCACAGAGCACTTTGTCATGCGGAGGGCTCTAGCATTTTCTTTGGCCGGGCTGGCAGCTCCTGGTGTGGAGCGGAACCACAACCTGCCAGAGGTCGTGACATCTGGTAGGCATGGCAGTGCCCAGGACAGGCTGCAGTGCCCAGTGAGAGGGAAGGATGGAGGTGCCCATGCTCCCAAGTCCAAGCTCATACTGCTTGCCACAAGATAGGCCAATCAATCGAGAGAGTTTTGGGGGCAAGGAATAGCAACTTTATTTAGAAAGCCAGCAGACCAAGAAGATCGTGGACTAGTGTCCCAAAGAACCATCTTGCCTGGGTTTGGGTGCTAGTTTTTTTTTTTATCAAACAAAGATGGGGAGGTGAGGAGGTAAAGTAAAAAGGCAATAAGTTATTGCAAATATTTCCTGGTTCTGGCCCAAAACAGGCAATGCTCTAGGCCAAAGGGCAGCAAAAGAGGCAGGGGAGGACTTCCCTGGTGGCGCAGTGGTTAAGAATCCGCCTGCCAATGCAGGGGACACGGGTTCAAGGCCTGATCCGGGAAGATACCACATGCCGTGGAGTAACTAAGCCCGTGCACCACAACTACTGAGCCTGAGCTCTAGAGCCCACGAACCACAACTACTGAAGCCCACGTGCCTAAAGCCCGTGCTCCACAACAAGAGGAGCCACCGCAATGAGAAGCCCGCACACTGCAACCAAGAGTAGCCCCCACCCACGACAACTAGAGAAAGCCCGCATGCAGCAACGAAGACCCAACGCAGCCAAAAATAAATATAAATAAAATAAATAAAATTTAAAAATATATATTTAAAAAAGAGGTGGTAGAGCCAGGGACACCACGTGGTGGCCAAGTGGGCTTGGGCTTGAGCTCCCAGAGGGTTCCCAGGAACCCTGTACAGGAGGCTTTGCCAGGAACCGAAGTCCTGTATTGGCTGGTGGTGGGTGATTACTGTCCACATCATCTGAGTTTTCACCCAAGCCTGGGAGGGCCTGAGGAATGCTGGGACATTTGTCAATTTACCAATATCATTGGGATGAAGCCTGTTTTATGCACATGGCCTTGAGCACTCACCCCTTTCCTCTCTCTCTCTTTTCTTTGCCTATCTGGGTTTTTGTCTGGCTCTGCCTTCCCTCCATCTCCACATCTGTCTCTCTCTGTCTCTGTCTTATTCACCCCTTCTCCCATTCCCCACACAACGCTTGACCCATGACAAGCATTCAAAACATATTTTTTTAACTTCATATTATAGAAAAAGTAAAACAGACACAAAAGTAGCAGAATAATTTACAGAACCTTTGTGTGCCCATCACCCATCTTCAACAATCTTGGAAGTCCCCTCCCACTGCTTCTCCCACATTATCTGGAAGCAGGCTCAGACACTGAATTACTTCACTCATAAATATTTCAGAAGATGTCTCTAAATGATAAGGACTCTGTAAAAACCATAACTATGATCCCATTAACACACTCAAAAATGATCAAACATCAAGTTAATATTATCAAACGTCAAGTTAGTGTTCCAGTTTCTCCAATTGTCTGATTTTTTTCACAGTTTCTTAATTCAAATCACCTAAATACAGTCCACTAATGTGTTCTGTTAATAAGTGTCCTAAGTCTGCCAAGTCCCTCTTAAGCTGTAGTCAACAAATATTTCAACTGACCACAGCTCTTTCTGTTTCTGTGACTTTCTATTTTTCTATCTCCCCTGTATCTACATCTATCTTCCTGTTCCCCACTTCGGTTTCTGTCTGTCTCTGGCTGTCTGTTTCTATCTAACTTTATCTCTCTATGAATATTTTTCTCTCTCTGTGCCTTTATCTGTAACTTTTTCTCTCTGCCTCCTTCCCAAGCCCTGTCTTTGTGTCTCTCACACACACACACACACACACACACACACACACACACACACACACACACACACACACAGCAGAGTCAGTAAGGAGGCACTACACACACCTTTGACTGAAAGTGTATGAAGAGTTGGGTCCCTGACTGAAAGGTTAGTGCAGCTTTACTGAGGCACCTCCTGCTTTTTTGTGCTAAGCCCGTTCCACTGGCTCTCTTGAGACCCTCTGCTTATTGAGCGCCCCTCAATGATCTACATGTAGGAGACATCTGGGACCACAACAGAATAACCAACATGAAGGCTGAGGAGTGCCGCACAGATGTCCGTGGCATTTGTTACTTTATCTGCTGCTCCAAATAAAATCTAAAAAGCTGTAGAATGCTCGATGACCAAGCACTATTTTACACCAATCATAGGGACGGTGCTCGGTTTTTAAAGAAATCTTTTACAAAGTCTTAAATTATTTGTTAGAGCTGGAGGCAACCAAACCAGAGCTTTTCCATTCTTTTCAGCAGTGGAATTCTTTTGGGAATAAAATCTTACATAAAACCCAGATATATAAAGGGAATAAAAACAGAACATGGTATGTGTGGGATGGGGAGGTGGAAGGAGAAGTCTGTAGAAAATAACTTAGAAGACAGACCTAAGCAAACTCATTTTGCAAAGGTGTAGACTGCCTGGCAGAGTAGGGGAGGGGACCCACGCGAGGCCTTGCGCCGCCTTCATCGTAGAATCAAGGGCAGACCCTAGCTCTCTACTCAGTGCCTCCTACCTGACAAGGCAAATACAGAATTTCAGGGAGGCCCTGGGCCTGGGGCTTTTTGCTTTTTTGAAGCTAATCATTTCGGCAAATGTGCTGAGCTGAGTAGTGCTGGAGCTGTGGCTCCTTTGCGCTCAGGATGGAACCTGTCGGTTGGCTCTGGCAGATGACTAATGGCAGGATGACTTTAGAATCTGATCAGCAAGGTCAGAGCTGGAGAAATTGAGACCGCCTCTGATGGGAGTGGTCCTGTGCTTGTGGGAAGGCGAGTCCGGAGCGACTGGCTAACAGAGCCGGAGAGTGTCCTTCCTTGATGAAGAGTAGGTGCATCGAACAGTTTGAGATGGAAGGACTGAGTGACAGGAAAGTACACGCTGGAGGAGAGCTGACCTAGACACCTGGTCCACAGCTGCACACCTGGGCATTCAGAGAAGCCACAGACAGCAAAGCTGAGTGCCCAGAAGAGACTCCTGGTTCTTGCTGGCTGGCTACGTGCATCTCCATTGGGTCTGCTGGGGAAAGCTGCTAGGGTGGCCCAAGGCAGCAGAATCTTGGTTCGCAATCAAGGTCAATGATATATAAGCTCAGTGGAAAATTATGTTATTCTGTGCAGCTCAGAGAATTGAGAAACACCTGAGCTTCAGGATCAGAAAGACTGCACATAGATTCCAGCCCCACCACTTTCTAGCTAAGCTTCGGTTTCCTCACCTATGAATCAGGATGATGCCACCTACCTAGTTCACAGTGTATTTTCACATCAGTTATCTCTCAGCAACTTTGCGAAGCATACTGTGATGCTAACTTTATCAATGAAGAAACTAAGCCCCAAAAGGACTCACCCACCCCGTCCCACATAATAGGTGAGTGTCCCAGGTGAGCTGATCTTCACGTGGCTCCTGGCCCACACTTTTTCCATCGCCCCATGATCATGCTGCCTCTTGTCTAATCTCCAGTTGGACCAACAAGAGCACAGGGGCTGAGAAATATTACATCTTAAAACAGCCAAGATTCAAATTTATAGAGAAAGAAACTAGACTACTTGTTGCCTGGGGCCGGGGTGGGAATGGAGATTAACTGTAAATTGGCACAAGAGATCTTATTGGGGGATGAAAATGTCGTAAAACTGATCTATGGTGACAGTTGCACAAGTCTGTAAAGTTCCTAAAAAGCATTGAATTGTATGCTTGAAGTGGGTGAGTTTTATGATATGTAAAATATACCTCAATAAAGCTGTTAACAAAAAGCCAAGATTATAAAATATGTAGTGTCTTAGAATTGTCTGTTTTACTGATCATAGTTGGAAGCAATTAGTATTAGTTTATTTCCTTTAAAATATGTTCCTTGTCATTATTGATTTGAGAAAACAGAAAGATCCACTTGGCTCTATAGTAACCATTAGCAATATGGTTAATATCTGCTTCACCTTGTTCTCACTGTGAGACCATAGGTTGGTGACCATGAGATTGGTCAACATTAGAGGTAATACATATAAACAGCTGGCGGGGGTCAGGGGGAGGGTGGCAAATGGTGGGCTTTCACAAATGGCAGGGTTAGAGGCCTGGAAACACCTTTATACCCGACCATCAGAGAGCGAGTCGTCGGCACTGTGCAAGGCTGTTGTGACAATTAGCAATACCACAGGAAAGCACCTACACCCCTCCTGGCACTTAATAAATCAAGGCAATAAACATCTTATTTCCACCAGACCTACTGAGTCCCCGGGACCTCAGCTCTGCGGCAGAAACCTTCCTCCTCAGGAGACCCCACCCATGTCCCCAGTCTGGCTGTTCAAATCCTGGCCTTTTAGAGGCTTCATTCCTGCCCACCGTGCTGTCAGGTACATGGGAGAGTGTTCCATCACTAATTCTTGCCCGCGAAGGACCAGGAGGTGAAAATTCCATCAAGCCTGTATTTTAAGAAAGGGCAGTGCCTGCAGGGCTGCCAATGTGGCGCTTACAGTTAGTATTATGCGATGGCTGATTCTACTCCTCCATTGGATTAGAATTGAAAAGTTAAAAGAGCAGCTCTTCGTTGCTGTTTTATAAAGGAAGTAAATTCCGCAGTTTGGTGACATATACATTTTTCAGAGTGCTGGGGCTGCATGTTGGTGCTAGTTGGTGCCTGGGTAGGGACAGCCAGGTTCCATGTTGGTAGGTAGAAGCGGACTTATCAAGGGCTTTGCATCACCCCATGTTATCTCCAGAGCCAACTGTGACTGTAAGAAAGAGAAAAGAAATCACAGAGGTGTTTGCAGCCCTTTGTCTTAACTGGATCCTTCTGGAAGCAGGGGAACAGGGATTTGAGTGCAAGTAGTTTATTTGGGAGATGATCTCAGAAAGCACCAGTAGAGGAGTAGGGGAGTGGACAGAGAAGCAAAGAGAGACTGAGCAGGGCACAGTAATAAGCAGGTTACCCCTGGAGCAACCAAGGCTTTGGGGAAGGACTCTAAGAGACTCAGTACAACAGATTCTCAAACTTGAGCATGTATCAGAATCACTTGGAAGGCTTATGAGAACAGATAGCTGGGCCCACCCTCAGAGTTTCTGATTCAGTAGGTTGGAAGTGGGTGGGGCTGAGAATTTGCATTTCTATCAAGTTCCCAGGTGATGCCCAGGCTGCTAGTTCTGGGACCACTCTTTGAGAACAGTGAAGTGGCTGGTCCAAAGGGGGAGAAGATGAGGTATTTATATACTGATTCCCATCTCTCATTGGCTGAAGGCTGTCCTGGGGTGGTTAACTCTCTAGCGCCCTGTGTACCAGCCTTGCACGGCCCTGCAGCCAAAGTCCTTAGATTGAGAGTAACAAGCACTTGCTGTAAGGAGCCACAGGGCTGTATGGGGGCAGAGTTCTGGGGCTCTCACAGGCCGGCCACGCCACCTTCAGGAACAGTGTATCTCTCAGGAAAATCACCATCCCCTGAGTTAGATGGAAAGAGCACTAAAACACAGTGGTACCAAATAGGGTCAGTGCCCCAGCTGCTCTCCCACTCACAGCTGTGAGGTTTCAAAAAAGTCTCTCACCCTCTCCGGACCCGCAGCTGGAAGATTTCCAAGGCCCCAATTGTCTCAAAGACTCCCTGATTCTCTGCCAACTAGATCCAAGGTACCATGCTCAACCACAGCCTATGGAAAGGTCCAACTGAGGAGAGCTCCAAGAAAGCACAGACGTTTACATTTGTTGCCCCGGCCCAGTCCTTCCCCCAGGATGTGACCTTTGCCCAGACAAGTGCTGCCCCCAGAGTGCCAAGCGGTGCCCTGCAAAGCCCTCAGGCTCCCTGGGCTGGGCATCCAGGGGAGGTGGGGGTCTTCAGGCCCTGGTCCCCAGGCGACAGGCTCACTGCTTTCCCTTCACATCCTTGACAGGTGTATCAAGCATTAATGAGGCACTTAGTCTCAATCAAGGAGGACATAAGACTATATGCATTTTCTTTCTTTTTTTTTTTTGCATTTTCTTTTAATGGGTTATGCAGTTAAAATAATAAGCTGCTTAATCTTTCCATTTGGGGCAAAATGATGTATTACAGGAGACTTGATTGTTTCGCCACCTCCTGCCCTTTCCCTGGGCAGACTGGCAATGACCACTGCCAGATGGTTGAGCTTTCTGGGCACTTGTGTATAAACGGCAAGCCTGGGGTTCTCCAGGGCACTACAAAGGGCAGTTTGGCCTTTCCAGTGCCAGGGAAGCTCATGGCTCTGCAGCCGGTGTAAAGAAACACATGGGACTCAGATTCTGATAGAGTGGGCATCTATGGGTTTTGTCTTTCAAACAGTCACATCTTTTGTCAGAAACAGTTCACCAATTTTTTAAGGACATCCCACACTTCCACATTCTTAATCCCAGCGGTTTGGGATGATAAGAGCCACCTGGTCCTAGGTGAGCCTCATCAGCATATTTCGTAATATTGGTCCAGTGAGGATCAGTCAGTCCAGTAATAGCCAGTAAGGATGCCAGTCCACTAAGGGAGTTCCTGCTCCAAGTGCCAGAAAATCCCAGTACCAAGATTCTGGGTTTGCTTACAATTTCGTGAGTTAGATGGAAAGAGCACTAAAATACAGAGCCATCAAAAATTGTCCACGCCCAGCTGCTCTTGTGCTCACAGCTGTGTGACCTCACACAAATCTCTCACCCTCTCTGGGCCCCCAGCTGGAAGATTTCCAAGACCCCTCCTATCTTGAAAATTCCCTGATTCCTTGCCCAGAAAAGCCCTGCAGCCTGACAACTAGATCCAAGTTACCATGCTCAGTCACAGCCTGGGAAACATGATGGTAGATAAGTCATTTTGTAAGTCCACGGATGGTAGTTTTGGCAGAAACATGAGTGCAGGGAAGGCAAGACCATATCCTGAGTAAGAGTCTATTCCAGTAAAGATAAAAGGCTGCCCCTTCCATGATGGAAGCAGCCCAACGTAATCAAATATCCTCTTATACAGTTCTCTAGCCTAATTACCTTGGGGCTGGGAGGAGTGTCCATCAGCCAGGGTCAGGAAGGGAGGCTTAGCCAGTACAGAAGCCCAGGGCTTTCCTAATCTCTGAGCTTCACCCACCCAGAGACCTAGCAAGTGTTTGGTTAATCTGACCCAAGTGGATGGATGGATTTAATAATGCAAGCCAAAAGTTACCCATATCTGGGTCTGGAATCCCTCTAAAGGCAATAACTGCTTCTGATTTTTAGAGACATTTCAGGAGGAGCCCAAGGATAAGGAGGGGAACAGGAAAGATCCAGGGCTGTGAATGTCTTTGCTTCCTCAGGAAAAAAGTCAGAAGATACTCCCTCCATCCACTCTACTTTGCAGTTAGTCATTCCAACTGCTTTGGAGATCTTCAGCAGGAAACTAAATGTCCAAGTACTTATCACTTGTGTCCTGCCTACTTGCTACAATGGACCTGAAAGAACTTACAATAAAAGCACACGTGGTAGTTTGGGAAAACTGCAATAAAGATGAGAAAGAGACTGTAGAGAAAGAAGAAGGTCATTGTTTCATTTACCAAGGAAGAGAGTTAGTTTAACAGTAATTGAGCTTTGAGCTTCCTGGGATGGAGGAGCCTGACCCATTCCTCACAGTTGTGAAGGAAAAGGCAGCAGCCTTTCTCCAGGCAGAGGCATGACAGGGATGGTGTCCCCTTCCTGTGAACAGAGTCCCTTGAGCTGTCTTGGTACTGGTATCAGGTATTCCCTGATCTGGTGACCCTGAGGGATGAGGGGGATGAGGTCAGATCAGGGGGTGAGGGGATTTCCCCCAAGCACCACAGTGCATGGGTTTACCAGCCAGAGAGAGCCCTCCAGGCCTGCACTCTCAAGACAGTTGCCAAATTAAACAGCCAGAGTGCGTTGTCCTTCTAGCCTGGCCAGATGTCCTTCCTCAAACCTAAGCCTGGGTTTCCTTGCCTTCCAAACAGAGGAGTTTTATCTCTAAAGTCCCTTCCAAACTCAACAGTTCTGAGTTCAGAGTGAGAGTGGAGTCTCTTGGAGGATGTCTTAGGTGAGTTTCCCTGGAAGCAGAGCCTGAGACAGGGATTCAGTGCACAGGAGAGAGGGAAGCAGGACAAGGAAGAGGAGGGGCTGAACTTTTCTACTCTCACGTAAGTTTATCCTGAGCCCAGTGCCAGGGGGCAGGGGGGCGGAGGGTGTGCTCTGGAGCAGAAATTCTACTACATAGTCTCCCCCTAAAGCAGTTAAGGGCTTTGTACCCCTTTGTCAGTCCGTCTTCATGGGCTGCCTTGGATGTGGTGTTCATACCTCCTTGGAAGGGTGAGCTCCAAAGGCAATTCTCCAGAGAAGGGGGGCTGCTGTGAGCCATGGCAGCCCCTCATAGCAGCTAGGGGAGGGGGAGAACCACAGCCACCAATGCCTGGGACACGCAGACATTAATTCTGTCAGACCTCTACATAGAAGAGACTTGCTGGGGATGGAAGAGACATCCAGCATTCTGTAAAGTCCTCCCCTTTCATTCAACTAATGTGACTGAGATCCTGCTACCTGCCAGGCACGATTCTGGGTGTTGGAATATGAGGCTTGGTTTCCCAAAAATCATTACAAATATTCTGGTTACAGTCCCCGTCTCAAGAAGGGCTGGAACCCTGCTCCACGGCAACCCTGCCCAGGGGAGAGTTAATCACCAGCTGCTGACAGGCATCTTCTGGGCTGGGGAGGATGGGAGGAGGAGTGGTGTAGGATGGCAAACGTTAGGTTTTGAAACACCTAATGTGGCACATTCAAGCAGAGCTGCGGCAGCCACGCTGGGCCAATTTGGAGGCAAGTCTGGCCCCACTCTCCAGGAGTTTCTGGCCAGGAAGCTTGCTGTGCAGCTGACTGCAGCCTTCATATGTTTGAGCAAATTCCACTTGGCAGGTGGAGAGCATTTGCTGGGCAGTCCTTTCCCTTCAAAGCCTTACGCACTTCTCTCTCACCTTTTAACTTGCATCTGTGCTCATCTCTACAGCCCTACTTCTGTGGGATCCTTTCCCAAGGGCCCGGGCACTCACACTTGGGCAGCCCAGGGGCAGCTCTCACACCCCCAGAGATCGATGGCGTGGGTGGGGGGAGGATGTGCGGTGGGAAATGTGAGCCTAAGAAGCAGGGCCAGATCTGGGCTCCTGCCTGGAGGTCCATAGCAGGCAGGCAGTGAGGGAGGGGCAACCATGGAGGGGGACAGGACCACAGCCTGTGAAGCCAAGGGGAAATTACAACAGGTTGTTCAATGTTCCGTCTTCAAGCTCAAACTCCTTCCTGTTCATGGAATTATAAGAGGGATGTTTGAGGCGTAGGAGAAAGGGGCCTAAAGCTAGCATTGTGCTAGTGAAAGTGGGCAGGCCTGGGGTGCTGGAGAGAGGTCCCTCACAAAGCACCCATTAACACGCTGGGAAAACCAGGCAGTGTCTGGGGACTCATGCATGGCAACAATGCCAACTGCAAACTGAATCTATTGATGGCTCCAAGCCAAACTATCAACCAGAGACAACCATCATGGGGCTCACAGTTCTGTCTCTCCCTCTGTCTCTGTCTCTCTATCTCTTTCTGCATCTATCTATCTATATACACACATATATATCATATATATGTATATGCATATATTTGTGTGTATATACATATACACACTCACACACATTTCTCTAAAATATGGACCAGAGCACTTTCTATCTTTCAGAGAAAGGTCCAACAGCAAGCCAATTAGGTCGCCACTAGTCTATAACACATGGCCATAATTGTAGGATTCCTGTGTCATTCAGGGACAAATAAAATACGTGACAGAAAAGATACTGACCAAAACACTAACATTCATTGAGCACTTCATGTGTGCCAGGCACTGTGCAAGCCCTTTCCTTGCATGATCTCAGTTCTCCACAGCAAGCCCCAGTATGAGGATCATTAGTGCTCCCTTTTGCAGATAAGGAATCTGGAGCAGAAAAGAGAACCAACTAATCCAAGCTCACACAGCCAGGGCAGGGGGTACTCCCAGCCCAGCTCCACACCATCTGACTGCAGACAGAGTAGACTCCAGTACAGCTCGGCCTCATGCAAAAAGTCTTCAAAAGCAGTGTCAAAAGTCAACTTGTACAAACGAAGTCCAGTAATAAATAGAAGAGAAGGACTGGGGCAGAGAGGGGACAAGGATGGAGAGGGAGGAGAGAGAAAATAACCACAAAGAAAAATGAAGCCAGGGTGAGGGATGACGCCAGGCCAGACAACTTAGCCCAAGGCGTCCTGCGAAGTAAGGTCAAGGACACGAGGGGGTGGCATGCTCTCACCTGGAACAACTCAATCCACTTTGTCAGAAAAGAGACCTTCCCAGCCCTAAGTCCTGAAATGGATCTGTCCCAGAGTTTTTCTTACTTAAAGAAAAAAATTCAGAGATTGTTATCGTTGAGGAGGAGGATAAGGACGCTTGTCCTTTTGGTCGGTATTCGTTGAGAAAAACTTCTCTGAAAGGAACCCCTCCTACACTGTTGGTGGAAATGTTGGTTCTCTCTATGGAGAACAGTACAGAGGTTCCTTAAAAATTAAAGATAGAGTTGCCATATGATCCAGCAATCCCACTCCTGGGCATATATCCAGAGAAGACTCTAATTTGAAAAGATACATGCACTCCTATGTTCATAGCAGCACTATTCAGAATAGCCAAGACATGGAAACAGCCTAAATGTCCATCAACAGATGAATGGATAAAGATGATGTGGTACATATATACAATGGAATACTACTCAGCCATAAAAAACAAAAAAATAATGCCATTTGCAGCAACATGGCTGCAACTAGAGATGATCATACTAAGTCAAGTAAGTCAGAAAGAGAAAGACAAACACCATATGATATCATTTATATGTGGAGTCTAAAATATGACACAAATGAATTTATCTACGAAACAGAAACAGACTCACAGACATAGAGAACAGACTTGTGGTTGCCAAGGGGGAGGGGGGTGGGGGAAGGATGGAGTGGGAGTTTGGGATTGGCAGACGCAAACTATTATATATATAGGATGGATAAGCAACAAGATCCTACTGTATAGCACAGGGAACTATATTCAGCATCCTGTAATAAGCCATAATGGAAAAGAATATGAAAAAGAATATATATATGTTTGTATACATAACTGAATCACTTTGCTGTACAGCAGAAACTAACACAAACTTGTAAATCAACTACACTTCAACTTAAAAAAAAGAAAACCTTCTCTGCCTCAGGTGCCTCTGTGAGGGACTGGGGAGTGGGGAGTGGCCACTGACCAAGGCTGAACTCCTGAGTTCTAAAAAATAGAACCTCCATGCCCACATGTATGTCTCCCATCTGATGTTCTCTCACCCCCCTCTGATCTCTCCTTGTTCTGCACCCACACCAACGCCCTGCAACGCTGAGGGGGCCTGACATTTCGGTTCTGCAACTGATGGATACGCACTTCAAGTTGCTACCCACTTAGGTGATAATAAACTGGACTCAGTTATGTGTTCACCCTTACTGACCCCACATCTTGTTCCCGCTCCTGGAAACTCCTTCTGAAAAGGACTCTGTGCAGTGTGTGTCTGCAGTGGTGCATGTTCCATCTTATTCAGATGGAATAATTATAATGAATTATAATTCATTATAGTGTGTGTGTGTGGGGGGGGGGGTGTATCTATCCTGCCTGGCATTCCATGCACCCATCAAATCAGAGGGCTTAATTATTTCATAAAATCTTCAGTCTTTAGTTCTTCATATATTTATTTTCTCCCCTCCATTTACTCATCCCCCTCTTTGTGAGAGTTTTAGGGAAAAAAATGGTGACACTCCTAATTCTAGCCTCTGTCATTCTTTCCATCTCTTTACCTTTCTGATACCTTCTGGAAGAGGGATGACCCAAATATCCCTCTCTACAATCACTCTCTAGCTGAATCCTCAATGTTTCTTCAACCCATACACTGGGTGCTCTATTTTAATTCTACTTTTCATACCTATTACTTCTAATTAGTTTTCTTCATAAATGTTTATTCCTACTTCCTGAGCTCCCTGAGGATATTTATTACGCTTATTTAAAATTCTTGATCTATTTGTTCCATCAGTTCTGCTCCTCCTACACAAGTTGCTCCATTTGCTGGGTTTCTTAATAGCACATGCACTCCTTGGATGTCTTAGAATTTTTCCTGAGAGCACTCACCCCACCCTCCTTGGGATTGTCAGCTGACAGCCAGAACTGTCCACTTGCCTGGAGATGGAGAGCTCCCACTACACTCCTCCAGGGTAGAGCCCCTAGGTAGCACTCTGGGCTCAGCCCCAGGCAAGCATGCCCCTCAGGGTGGGACTGGGAAGGAGATCGCCAGCTCACCTACACATGTTGCCATCCTCTGCCCTGATGGCACTGTGGGACTCCTCTCAGGCAAGACTGCATCCTGCCCTGTGGAAGACCAACACAGAGGGCAACCATCCACCCAAGGCAATGTGGGAGAGAAAACGTGCAGCTGGAAAGCCCCGGCCCTGCTATTGTTACTCCACCCTGGAACCCTACCGCCTTCACTGTCCCAAGGTTTTCTCCCAGTTTCTGTGTTGGTTCTGGAGATCCAATCACCTCTCTTGTGCCAGAGGCATTTCTACATTTGGAAATGATGATGCAGCAGCCCATGCTGGCGGCCACCTGGTTCAGAAACCTCTTTCCATTTCTGTGACTCCATTCTCTGCCCACCAGGCCCTTCTCAGGGAGCGCAGCCTCCAACTGCCAGCCACTGCCTAAATCAGGGCCCTTCAGAACAAGAGACGTTTATGGAAGCAAGCCAGGATTTCTTCAGGGCTTCTGACATCTTTGAACGAAGCCAGGCCACCAAAGGCTGATCTTGTCCTCACTTCCCATTTGCCTCCAAAGAATTGCTCTGGCAAGCTGCTGTCCACCTAGCCATACACAATCCCTCTGGAATCTTGTACCCAAGACATTTCTTACAGTCAAGTACTGAAATCTTTACTTCTCCTGAGAAACAGATATGTTGTGTTCTCTCTGCTGATAAGGAATATATAACTGACCCCTTTCCCCTTTTGGCTTTGGATGTTATAAGGTTCAGAGCCAGGACTGACCTGCGATCCCAGCACATACATGGAGAGACTCATAGCCTGCATATCCTGATTTACTATTGGGTCTTGTTGACCTTTTTACTTGTCTATTTATTTAGATCCTGATTAGCTGATGGTTAAAAATATATATATATATAGAGAGAAAGCAAGCCTCTTTTAGAGATCCATGAAATAGGAAAAGAAAATAAGCAAAGGAAGTGACTGTACTTCTCCAGACCTGAATTTTAATTCTAAGCTATATTTTACCATTTTATTTCATCTGTTTCTGTTGTGTGTCAACTCCGTTCCACTGTGGAATGAGGCTGGGTACACAGAAACATATACAAAATAAAACACATAAAGTCTGTGGACTGTGACTTTGTGAGTAATCCTATAAAACACCAAGATATTCTACACATGGCCATTCATTACATTCAGCCTTAACGAAAGTCGAGGTTGACCAATCAGTGGAAGTGCCCCTGATTTGCAGCTGATCAAGAAGCTTTTGTTAGAATAATGAAGGCACACATTATGGCCTGGGCTGGGGCTTGAGCAGATTCATCTCACAGGAGGGAAGGTGCCCCTACTGCAATCTACTTTCTTATTCAGTGAGGATGCTACCAAACCTTCATGAATAAGGTACATATTTGTTAGGGGAAGAATTTGCACTGAGCTTCTCGTGCTCTGTTGGCCCATCTGCCCACCAGCAATGGCTTCCCAGAGTGCAGGTGCAGGTGAGGATGTTAACTGGCCCATGGAGGGGGTCCATGACCACACGAGCATTGACGGGGAGGAGCTCTCAAAGCTTCAAGAGAATTCCAATTCCACCAATTGGAGCCCTGTGATTTTCCAGGCATAGGAGGACATGTTAAAATTCCTAGCTGATCCACAACTGGCCCCTAAAAGCTCGCTTTCTCCTGCAGGGCAGCATGGAAAATACTGATGGGCTGCCTAGGAGCATGCTTTATCCTCACCTCTTCAAGGCTCCATGGAAATGCAAGTAGGTGAAAGGCTGTGTGGAAATGGGTAAGAAACAAATGCCCTTTGGGCACTAGAAAAATCACTCTTTTAGGAGTTTAATAGGACCAGGCAGCTGCTCTGCACTGGCTGTTCAGACTCTCCAGGAACTTTTTCAGATGAAGTGTTTTCCTCCCCAAGGCTTAGGTTAGTGAAGGCACCACAAAGTGCCAATGGATACTCAGGCAGCAGTACAGGGTCTGTGTTCTAGGCCCAGACTTGCCCTCATTCAATGCCCGTGGTCTGATCCTTCCCTTTCCCTGTGCCTTTCTGTCTCCCATCTGTGAATTACAGATTGTAACCCTTGCATGGAAGGTTTGAGGACCTGGGGAGAGATGTGGAAGGATTCTACACTTCTCAAAAGAGATCCAAAAATATAAATCATCCTATTGCTTTAAATGAGTAATAGAAGTGGTATAGGTCGAGATGGTGGTGTGGGAGGACGCCGAGTTAGCATCTCCCCACAACTAGGGTGCCTGCTGGCCGCTGGTGGGGGACCCTGACGCCCAAGGAGACTCGAGGAACCCCCAAGTGTACCAGTAGGACATGGGGGGAATGAGGAGGGAGGAGAAGTGGAGGCCAGATAGGATCAGCGCCCCTGATGCCAGCGAGATCAGGAGAGGCAGCTGGGAGGGACCCTCCAAGAAGAGAAAGAGAGGAGTGGACCTCCCCACTCGGGACGGGGAGCCTGCTGAGCTTCCAGGCCAGTACCCACCCCCAAAGCCCCCCCCCCCCAGGCCAGGTGGGTCCTGGAGGCATAGGAAGGAGGCCAGGGAGATCAGGAGAGGCAGGCGGGAGGGGCCCTCCAAGAGGAACAGGAGAGTAGAGGAGGGCGTTTGCCCCGCCCACTCCACCCAGGAAGCCTGCTGGGCTCCCAGGTGAGGTCCCCTGCCCTCTGAGACCAGGGGTGGGGCCCTTGAGCCTAAGCCCCACCCCCCATAGCCCCAGGGCCTTTTCCAGTCCCCTGGGTCCTGAGCATTGGCCCCACCCACTGCCCAAACTTCAGCCTTGCTTAGGCCCTGACCTCCACAGCCAAGGCCCTTTCCCCCTTTTTTTTCTTTCTTTTTCTTTTTTCCTTTTCCCTCCTCCTCTTTTTTACTATTGTAGTAGTGATGTAACTTCCAGTTGTTGATTCATATATATTTTAATTTTTATATTTTTTCTAACACATCTGTTAGTTTCCTAGTTTAATTTTATTTTTTACTTTGGTATTCTTTTTTTTTTTTTTTTTTTTTTGCCACCCCACGTGGCTTGCGGGATCTTGCTTCAGGAGCCAGGGGTCGGGCCTAAGCTCCTGTGGTGGGAGCTCCAAGTCCGAACCACTGGACTAACAGAGAAGCTCAGACCCCAGGGAATATTCATCAGAGTGAAGTCTCATGGAGGTCCACATCACAGCACCAAGACCCAGCTCTACCCAACAGCCTACAAACTCCAGTGCTGGAAGGCTCAGGCCAAAGAACCAATAAGACAGGAACAAAATCCCACTCATTAAAAAAAAAAAGAGAGATGGCAACAGAATATGTCACAGATGAAGGGGCAAGGTAAAAACCTACAACACCAAATAAATGAAGAGGAAATGGGCAATCTACATGAAAAAGAATTCAGAGTAATTATTGTAAAGATGATCCAGAATCTCAGCAACAGAATGGAGACATAGATTGAGAAAATCCAAGAAATGTTTAACAAAGATCTAGAAGAACTAAAGGACAAACAAACAGATGACCAACACAATAAATGAAATGAAAAATACACTAGAAGGAATCAATAACAGAATAACTGAGGCAGAAGAATGAATAAATGAGCTGGAGGACAAAATAGTGGAAATAACGGCCGAGGAGCAGAATAAAGAAAAAAGAATGAAAAGAATTGAAGACAATCTCAGAGACCTCTAGGATAACACTAAATGCACCAACATTCAAATTATAGGGGTCCCAGAAGAAGAAGAGAAAAAGAAAGGGTCTGAGAAAATATTTGAAGAGATTATAGTTGAAAACTTCCCTAACATGGGAAAAGAAATAGTTACCCAAGTCCAGGAAGAACAGAGAGTCCCATACAGGATAAACCTTAGGAAAAACACACCAAGATGCATATTAATCAAACTAACAAAAATTAAATTCAAAGATAAAATATTAAAAGCAGCAAGGGAAAAACAAAAAATAACATACAAAGGAATCCCCAAAAGGTTATCAGCTGATTTTTCAGCAGAAACTTTGCAGGCCAGAAGGGGGTGGCAAGATATATTTAAAGTGATGAAAGAGAACAACCTACAACCAAGATTACTCTAAGTGACAAGGAACTCATTCAGATTTGACAGAGAAACCAAAGCTTTTCAGACAAGCAAAAGCTAAGAGAATTCAGCACCACCAAACCAGTTTCACAACAAATGCAAAGAAACTGCTCAGGCGGGAAACACAAGAGAAGTAAAAGACCCACAAAAGCAAACCCAAAACAATTAAGAAAATGGTAATAGGAACATACATATTGATAATAACCTTGAATGTAAATGGATTAAATGACCCAACCAAAAGACACAGACTGGCTGAATGGATACAAAAACAAGATCGATATATATGCTGTCTACAAGAGACCCACTTCAGACTTAGAGACACATACAGACTGAAAGTGAGGGGACGGAAAAAGATATTCCATGCAAATGGAAATCAAAAGAAAGCTGGAGTAGCAATACTTATATCAGATAAAATAGAATTTAAAATAAACACTGTTACAAGAGATAAGGAGAGACACTATATAATGATCAAGGGATCAATCAAAGAAGAAGATATAACAATTATAAATATATATGCACCCAACATAGGAGCACCTCAACACATAAGGCAAAAGCTAACAACCATGAAAGGAGAAATCAACTGTAACACAATAAAAGTAGGGGACTTTAACACCCCACTTACACCAATGGACAGATCATCCAAACAGAAAATAAAGAAGGAAACACAAGCTTTAAATGACACAACAGACCAGAGAGATTTAATTGATAGTTATAGACCATTCCACCCCAAAGTGGCAAAATACACTTTCTTCTCAAGTGCACATGGAACATTTTCCAGGATAGATCACATCTTGGGTCACAAATCAAGCCTCAGAAAATTTAAGAAAATGGAAAAGGTATCAAGCATCTTTTCTTACCACAATGTTATGAGACTGGAAATCAATTACAGGATAAAAAAACTGTAAAAAACACAAATACTTGGAGGCTAAACAGTGCCCTACTAAATAACCAAGAGATCACTGAAGAAATCAAACAAGAAATAAAAAAAAATACATGGAAACAAATGACAACAAAAACACAACAACCCAAAACCTATGGGACGCAGCAAAAGCAGTTCTAAGAGGGAAGTTTATAGCAATTCAATCTCACCTCAAGAAACAAGAAAAATCTCAAATAAACAACCTAACCTTACACCTAAAGCAATTACAGAAAGAAGAACAAAAAAAACCCCAAAGTTAGCGGAAGAAATCATAAGGATCAGATCAGAAATAAATGAAAAAGAAATGAAGGAAACAGTAGCAAAGATCAATAAAACTAAAAGCAGGTTCTTTGAGAAGATAAACAAAATTGATAAACCATCAGCCAGACTCATCAAGAAAACACGGGAAGAGTCTCAAATTAATAGAAGTAGAAATGAAACAGGAGAAGTAACAACTGACACTACAGAAATACAAATGATCATAGGAGATAACTATAAGCAACCACATGCCAATAAAATGGACAACCTGGAAGAAATGGACAAATTCTTAGAAAAGCACAGCCTTTCAAGACTGAACCAGTAAGAAATAGAATATATGAACAGACCAATCACAAGGACTGAAATCGAAACTGTGATTAAAAATCTTCCAACAAACAAAATCCCAGGACCAGATGGCTTCATAGGCAAATTCTATCAGACATTTAGAGAAGAGCTAACACCTATCCTTCTCAAACTCTTCTAAAATATAGCACAGGCAGGAACACTCCCAAACTCATTCTATGAGGCCACCATCACCCTGATACCAAAAGCAGACAAAGATGTCAGCAAAAAAGAAAACTACAGTCCAATATCACTGAAGAACACAGAAGCAAAAATCCTCAACAAAATACTAGCAAACAGAATCCAACAGCATATTAAAAGGATCATACACCATAATCAAGGGGGGTTTATCCCAGGGATGCAAGGATTCTTCAATATATGCAAATTAATCAATGTGACACACCATAAAAACAAATTGAAGGAGAAAAACCATATGATTATCTCAATAGATGCAGAAAAAGCTTTTGACAAAATTCAGCACCCATTTATGATAAAAACCCTCCAGAAAGTAGGCATAGAGGGAACTTACCTTAACATAATAAAGCCCATATATGACAAACCCACAGCCAACATTGTTCTCAATGGTGAAAAACAGAAACCATTTCCACTAAGCTCAGGAACAAGACAAGGTTGCCCACTCTCATCACTATTATTCAACATAGCCTTGGAAGATTTAGCCATAGCAATCAGAGAAGAAAAAGAAATAAAAGGAATCCAAATTGGAAGAGAAGAAGTACAACTGTCACTGTTTGCAGATGACATGATACTATGCATAGAGAATCCTAAAGATGCTAGCAGAAAACCACTAGATATAATCAATGAATTTGGTAAAGTTGCAGGATACAAAATTAATGCACAGAAATCTCTTGCATTCCTATACACTAACAATGAAAAACCTGAAAGAGAAATTAAGGAAACACTCCCATTTATCACTCCAACAAAAGACTAAAAAACCTAGGAATAAACCTACCTAAGGAGACAAAAGACCTGTATGCAGAAAACTATAAGACACTGATGAAAGAAATTGAAGGTGATACAACCAGACAGAGAGACATACCATGTTCTTGGACTGGAAGAATCAATATTGTGAAAATGACTATACTACCCAAAGCAATCCACAGATTCAATGCAATCCCTATCAAACTACTACTGGCATTTTTCACAGAACTAGAACAAAAATTTTCACAATTTATATGGAAACACAAAAGACCTCGGATAGCCAAAGCAACCTTAAGAAAGAAAAATGGAGCTGGAGGAATCAGGCTCCCGGACTTCAGACTACATTACAAAGCTACAAGACAGTATGGTACTGGCAAATAAAGAGAAATATAGACCAATGGAACAGGATCAAAAGCCAAGAGATAAACCCACACACATACGGTCACCTTATCTTTGATAAAGGAGGCAAGAATATACAATGGAGAAAAGACAGCCTCTTCAATAAGTGGTGCTGGGAAAACTGGACAGCTACATGTAAAAGAATGAAATTAGAACACTCCCTAACACCATACATAAAAATAAACTCAAAATGGATTAAAGACCTAAATGTAAGGCCAGACACTATCAAACTCTTAGAGGAAAACATAGGAAGAACACTCTATGACATAAATCACAGCAAGAACCTTTTTGACCCACCTCCTAGAGAAAGGGAAATAAAAACAAAAATAAACAAATGGGACCTAATCAAACTTAAAAGCTTTTGCACAGCAAAGGAAACCATAAACAAGACCAAAAGACAACCCTCAAAATGGGAGAATATATTTGCAAATGAAGCAGCTGACAAAGGATTAACATCCAAAATATACAAGCAGCACATGCATCTCAATATCAAAAAAACAAACAACCCAATTCAAAATTGGGCAGAAGACCTAAATAGACATTTCTCCAAAGAAGGTACACCAACAAACACATGAAAGGATGCTCAACATCACTAATCATTAGAGAAATGCAAATCAAAACTACAATGAGGTATCACCTCACACGGGTCAGAATAGCCATCATCAAAAAGTCTACAAACAATAAATGCTGGAGCGGGTGTGGAGAAAAGGGAACCCTCTTGCACGGTTGGTGACAATGTAAATTGATACAGCCACTATGGAGAACAGTATGGAGGTTCCTTAAAAAATTAAAAATAGAACTAACATATGACCCAGCAATCCCACTACTGGGCATATACCTGAGAAAACCATAATTCAAAAAGAACCATGCACCACAATGTTCATTGCAGCTCTATTTACAATAGCCAGGACATGGAAGCAACCTAAGTGACCATCGACAGATGAATGGATAAAGAAGATGTGGCACATATATACAATGGAATGTTACTCAGCCATCAAAAGGAACGAAACTGAGTTATTTGTAGTGAGGTGGATGGACCTAGAGTCTGTCATGCAGAGTGAAGTAAGTCAGAAAGAGAAAAACAAATACCATATGCTAACACATATATATGGAATCTAAAAAAAAAAGGTTCTGACGAACCTAGGAGCAGGACAGGAATAAAGATGCAGATGTAGAGAATGGACTTGAGGTCATGGGGAGGGGGAAGGGTAAGCTGGGACAAAGTGAGAGAGTGCCATGGACATATATACACTATCACATGTAAAACAGATAGCTAGTAGGAAGCAGCCGCATAACACAGGGAGATCAGCTCGGTGTTATAGGACCACCTAGAGGGGTGGGATAGGGAGGGTGGGAGGGAGACGCAAGAGGGAGGGGATATGGGGATATATGTATACATACAGCTGATTCACTTTGTGATAGAGCAGAAACTAACACACCATTGTAAAGCAATTATACTCCAATAAAGATGTTAAAAAAAGAGAAAGAAACAAGAAAAATCTCAAATAAACTATCTAACCTTACACTTAAAGCAACTAGAGAAAGAAGAACAAAGAAAACCCAAAGTCAGTAGAAGAAATCATAAAGATCAGAGCAGAAATAAATGAAATAGAAATGAGGAAAACAATAGCAAAGATCAATAAAACTAAAAGCTGATTCTTTGAGAAGATAAACAAAATTGATAAACCCTTAGCTGGACTTATCAAGAAAAAAAGGGAGAGGATGCATATCAATAATTTTAGAAATGAAAAAGGAGAAATCAAAACTGACACTGCAGAAATACAAAGGATTATAAGAGACTACTACAAACAACTATATGCCAGTAAAATGGACAACCACAAAGAAATGGAAAAATTCTTGAAAAGGTACAACTTTTCAACACTGAAGCAGGAAGAATTAGAAAATATAAACAGACCTATCACAAATATTGAAATTGAAGCCGTAATTAAAAGTCTTCCAACAAACACAAGTCCAGGACCAGATGGCTTCACAGGCAAATTCTATCAAACATTTAGAGAAGAGCTAATACCCATCCTACTCAAACTCTTCCAAAAAATTGCAGAGGGAGAAACACTCCAAAATTCACTCTATGAAGCCACGATCACCCTGATACCAAAACCAGGAAAAGATATCACAAAAAAAGAAAATTATAGACCAATATCACTGATGAACATAGATGCAAAAATCCTGAACAAAACAGTAGCAAACAGAATCCAACAACACATTAAAAGGATCATACACCATGACAGCTTCCAGATAAACTTCCATTTGAATAAGTTCTGCTCCTTAAAAAGAGGTTTAATAACCTGGACTAGAGGATCTCTTGAGAGTTTTTTATTTGGCTTTTGTTTACCTCCCAGCTCTGAAAGTCTACAGTTCTTCAACACAGAGCTGCAGCCCACGTGGTTTAAGAGACTGGGTGTTAAGTTATCCCATTAGGATTGGAAACAGTTCCTAAATCACACCCTAAGAGTGCCTGAAGCAAAGGCCCAAACATAGCTGGGAGCAGCAATTTTCAGCTCAGAAAAATCTAGTCACAAAAATATAAGAATTACTGAATCCTACCCATCAGAGATGACACACAGTAAAGGAGGCATTGCAGCTGTCCCCCACCCTCACCCCTGTCCCTCTTTCCTTCCCCTCTGGAGGTTTTGGCTAATGATAGAAATTGGGTAGGTGCTGCTTCCCATGTTGCAAATTTTTCTTCATTGATAATATATAATTTTATTTCATTTCTATTCAATAATTCTTTGGAATAAACTTTAAGATATGCAAAATGAGCAATGAAGATGAAACTGTAAAATGTTAAAAAGTATCCTGGAAAGATATTTCTAACCCTTTCTCCCTCTGGGCACAACTTTGAGGTTGGGTAAATTTTCTTGATTCTTAAAAAAATAAATTATAAAAAGAATATATGAGGGAGTACTCTAAACTATCAAAATATTTACATTAAAATTTAAGATATTTAGTGAGTTCACCATCTCATACATGTTTATACCTAAGGTACTGTTATATCCCGTGACACAGCCATATTTCCTGAAAAAAAGAGCAACTTCAGAGCCTACGCTGCAAATATCTTATGTTTTTCATTCTTTGGAAATATTTCATCACTGGCAAATAAAACGATGGTAGAGGAGTTTGTTCATTTCGACTGTGCATAAAAAGATAAACCTGTTGTTTCTTAATTGCCAACAGGAGAAAATACATGAAACTTCTAGTGGGATATCAAAACAAATTAAATTCTTGCAACTGCTTGTAAATACTTTGTGTAAGCAACAGCTAGAACTCAGGAAGAGTGAGATCTTGGTGATACTAATTCCAGTCACCCATTTAACCATTACTGAGTGTCTTCTATGCGCCAGCACTGTCCTGGGTGCTGGGGACACGGCAGTGAATGAATCTCTAAGATGCTTTCAAACGTTGAAATATTAGTCCCATCATTTTATGAACTTGGCATATGTATTGGAAAGATGTTTCCATTTTTAAATCTCTGTCTGCTGCTCTGATAAATAATGTTCTGCCAGGTTCCCAAAAGGAGAATTAATTTGGCGAGACAAATCAGTTGTTGTTCCACTCATTGTTATGGTAATAGAAAAATTAGGTTTTTAATTAAGGCTGAGGAAGGATGGAAGAGCAGTAAGTAGGCAAATAAACGCCCACACGGTTTGATGCAGAAGGGGTACAACAGAGTCTCCTTTTTTTCTATGGGGTCTAAAATTCTCATTGTTAGAGCAGCTTCTGTAGGTGAAGGCATTTTATCTAGGAGATCCCAGCTACATGCAATTTTTGCCTTGGAAATATGTTAGCACCCACTGATTTGGCATAAGGATTGAATATCAGCCACTTTAGGGAGATACACTGTAGGTATCACTGTTTTGAAAATGAGTAAGCTGAAGCTTTGAGAAGGTAAGCAACGTGCTCCGGGTCACACAAATGTGAGATGGTGTGAGGATTCAAATTCAGGCAGTTTGATTTCAGGATACTCTGACCCTTTAACCTGTATTGACTTTTACTACATAAAGGTCTCGAAGTATCTAGTACATTTATCATCCATATTTATTTTTGAAATCACTATGCTATGTTAAATTACAGAAGGAATGCATGTTAATTGGAAGAAGAAGAAAAGAAGGAGGAGGAAAACAAGAAATGGGGGGAGGGGAGTAAAGGAAAATACAAAAGAAACATAAAGAGACAACTGCTCTATTTCTACTACTCACAGACTGTGCATTCTCAGTGGGGACGGTACGGCTCCTAAGGGATCAAAAGTTGGTCCTCATTGGGAGAAAAACTTATTATCTACATATATAAAGTAGAGATAGCCATACAATACATAACCAGCTAGACACAGACTATATCTGTGGTATTAAAATTTCATTGGGGGGAAAAATTGGGGGGAAAAAAGGCTTGGAGGGGGTGTGATAATTTTTTTAAAAGTTGAGCATACTGACATAGGTATCAATTTTAACACACTGGTAGCCAACTGTACAGATTTTTCTATCTATGCTATGTTTTCTTTTTACAAAAATGGGATTATGTGTACATACCGTGCCTATGTCAATAAAAAACCTTCATAATAACATTTTATACCGTTAACAAAGCACTCCTACATATAGTATCTTATTTGATCCTTACAATAACTTGGGAAGATAAATATTTTTATTATTATGTCCATTTTACAACTGAAGACATTGAAGTTTAAGGAGGTGAATTAACTCACCCCAAAGTCTCTTAGCCAGTGTAAATAGCAGAGCCAAGATTTAAATCCTATTTCTTAAGATCTTTGGATTTATCTTGCTATTTTTTTCAAGCTTCTTACATAGAAAGCTTAGTTCACTTATCTTTCATCTTTCTTAGTTTTCTGATAAAAGCTATAAATTTTTCTGTAATATCAGTTAGGCTTTATCACAAGGTTTATACTGTTTCTCCATCAGACAGATACAAGAAGATCTTCCTTATCCTTGCAAACTTGTTACAAGTTTCCAGTGAGATACTGTCGAGGGAAAGGACTTTATGAAGCTTAAAGAGTTTTCCTTATGATGCGAACTTGTACCTTCTTAGAGGATGCTATCTGTCCCTAAACAGGCCTTAAACAGATTTCTGGAACTTCCTTCGTGGTGCAGTGGTTAAGAATATGCCTGCCAATGCAGGGGACACAGGTTCGATCCCTGGTCTGGGAAGATCCCACAAGCCAAAGAGCAACTAAGGCCGCGAGCCACAACTACTGAGCCTGCTCTCTAGAGCCCGTGAGCCGCAACTGCTAAAGCCCACACACCCTAGAGCCTGTACGCCACAACTACTGAAGTCCGCGCACTCTAGGGCCCGCGTGCCACAACTACTGAGCCTGCGCACCACAACTACTGAAGCCCACACGCCTAGAGCCCATGCTCCACAACAAGAGAAGCTACCACAGTGAGAAGCCGTGCACCACAACGAAGAGTAGGCCACACTCGCCACAACTAGAGAAAGCCTGCACGCAGCAACAAAGACCCAACACAGCCAAAAAAGAAAAAAAAAAAAAAAAAAAAACAAAACTAAGGGAAACCAGGAAAATGATGTATGCACAAAATGAGAATATCAATAAAGAGATGGAAAATTAAAAAAAAAAACAAATTTCTGGCATCAGGATGCTATAATAGGCATGCTCTCCCGGGTGAACTCCTTTGCCTCTACCTTGTTCTAGACCCCGTGCCCAGTCCCAACACTTGGGGTCTTGTTCACAGCTTGACTGTGGTGGGAACGGAGGGGCTGACTATTGGTTTAAATAAACAGCAGGAAACCAGCAGCAAATAGGCCTTGAAAAGAAATGAAACTAAGAAACACTGGTTTACATTTGACCATGAATTTTTTAGGGATTTTTTGTTTTGATTTTTTGAGAAGGAGAAGATGGAATTTTCTGTCCAGCTCAAACCCTGCTGCCCAAAAGGTAGAAAGAGAGCATGGGTTTGCAGGCAGGCACTCGGGTACCAGCAGATGAACCTCTGCACAGAGTTGTCCTTACCCCCTGGGACCCTGAGTCCTGCAGAGTGTCCAGAGAGGGGATCCACGTGTAATCTGACCCTTCCCTGGTAAATCACTCCAAATACACGGGCAGTGTTCCTCTGCTACGTCTCTACCTAGAATGGCTTGGTGTCTTTTCAGGGTCTTTTCCCACTGCCTTCACTGCAGGCCACTCTGAGCCAGTTCAGCCCAATTCAGGCTCTGCTCTTCCAGTGACAGCATGCAGGAAAATATTCTGGTGTCTTGTGAAACTTGTTCAGCTGAGAACTTGGCTACAAGGTTTGCTATGGCAACCTGAGCAGATGATGAGGGGGAAAGCTGTGCTTCCTGCTGGGGTGTGGGATGTATGTTTGTGTGTGCACATGAGCATGTGTAGCATGGAGGAAAGGAATGATGACTAAGAAAACAAACTTGTTCCTAGTCGAATGGACCCTGGATTCAATTGCAATTGCAATTTCAAGATAGCCTGAAGCCAATTCTTTTCGAGTTGGTTAGATTAGTTCTTTCTGTGCTGTGGAAATCTTCCCCTGAAAGTGTGTTTCCACCAAATTTTATTGAGATATACTTTCTTCATAATCTCCCAAGATAATGGACCTGCAAGTATCCATAGGTGGATGGACGCCATGCCTATCAACTTGCAAATGTTGTTAGTGGCAGACGACAGGTATGTCAAGACTGCTTATAAGAATCGGATGTATCTTTAAATGTTAATTACTTAATTTTTCTGAAATTAAGGCTAGAATTTCTACAAGGTATATCATCAAACATGATTTACAGATTCTGAATTTCATGGAGTACACTCAATATCTGTATCCTCGGTACCTATTCAGGTAATTAAAGAGTTTTACACACTTCAAATATTTATTTCATAAAATATTTTAACGTCTCAAGTGTAAAACATCTGAATCACATGTAAGTGGAAAAAAGTGGAAGAAATGCTATCATTGGAGATTTTAAAAATTAGAGACAAAATAAAACTCTATACAGCTCCCTCTCCTCTCAGATATGAATAATAACAAAAGATTTACTGGCTGCTTATCACGTACCAGGCTCTGCTCTAAGAATTTTATATGTTCCTATTCACTGAATCCTAACAAAAACAGCAGGCAGTAGATATTATTATTATCTCTGTCTTACAGAAAAGGGAATGCAGACACAGAGAGAAGTTGCCCAAGTCAGAAGGCAGTGAATGGCATCACTGGGATGCAAACTGGGTGACCTGGCTCCACCACCCTTCTGATAACCCTCCCCAGAGTCCTCCCAGACTAGGGTTCTGCCCCAGGGTGGGGGAAAGGATGGAGATCCCTGCTCAAAGCCCACCCCAGCACTTTTCTATATTGCTCCCTCTCCAGCTCTCTGACTCTCACCTCCTACAGATCTTATTTCCTTTCAGGTAGGAAAACAAGTTCATCATCGTGCTCTCCTTCAGAAACTATTGTTTAGAGCATAAACTTTGGGCGTCTGGTATTCAAGTAGCCTAAAATTTAAAAAGTCTTATCTCTCAAAGTTACTGCCTCTGCCATGAGCTTCAAAAGTCTTTCAAAACCCAAAGCTGAGCACTGGCTCATTTCTATCTCCCCATTTCAGTCCATTCCTGAGGAGGTAAGCCTCAGCCTCACTGTCTAATTTTAGCTGAGGAAGGACTGTAGATTAAAATGAATTAGTAAGAATGAAGACACTTCAAGCAAAATTTGAAAATATTATTCCTCTACATGTTGTATCTAGGAATAATAAAATTATTGATTGCATTTGTGAGAAGTATATGAACCAGTAAATAAAATGTGTTAATATTTTAACTGTTCAGATGGGCTGTAATGTGTATGTTATTCAAAGTAAAGCTGGTAGATTTATAAGCCTTCTGGGTCAGAGTGCCATTTCTGAACATTCATTCAACCTTGTGGAACAAAGTCATCCCAAATTTTAGCCACCTAGAGACTATATTTCCCAGCCTCCCTTGAGCTAGGTGTGGCCATTTGACCAAATTCTGGTTTAGGACACTTGTGCTTACTGGCCTTGTGAGCTTGAGTAAGCCATAGAGTCTCAATCACAGAACGTACCAGAAAGAAGCATGGAGATAAACTACCTAAAAGCAGAGGAGGGATGAAAGACCAGAGTTGGGAAGTGAGGTTCCCAGGCTCCCCATGATCCACTGGAAGGGCTGCGTCTGTAGCCCAGTTGTCTGCTGGCTATGGAAAGTTCTTTATACTACCCCTCAGCTCCCTCCCCTTCTCTTCCCTAAAATTCAGCTGCTTCTTCTGCAGTGTGAGGGCAATAATAGCACATAGGTAGTAGACATAGTGGATGACTCCCCAGGTTCCATTCCACATGGCAATGAGGTTTGAAAAATGGAGACTCACTCCAGAGGTGAACCCTGATTAGGCTCAGCCAATTATAATTTCCCCCACTTCCCCTACCAGTGATTGATTCACAGCCCAGGCCTCAGCTAATTAGCCTTTGATATTCCCTTGGTACAGTGTTTTGTTTTGTTTTTTTGCGGTATGCAGGCCTCTCACTGTTGTGGCCTCTCCCGTTGCGGAGCACAGGCTCCGGATGCGCAGGCTCAGCGGCCATGGCTCACGGGCCCAGCCGCTCCGTGGCATGTGGAATCTTCCCGGACCAGGGCACGAACCCGTGTCCCCTGCATCGGCAGGCGGACTCTCAACCACTGCGCCACCAGGGAAGCCCCTTGGTACAGTTTTTGGACAAGGCATTGGCATGTGATCTAGGTTGGTCCCATCAGAATTAAGGAAAGATTTTTATTTGTTGGCAAGGAAGAAGTACACCCTCCCCCTCCCTTTCCCTCTTCCTCTCTCTCTTCAAACATGAAGGAGAAAGCCTACAGTGCTGCCTGGGTAGCCATCCTACAACCTAAATTATTCTTGTCCTGATGTGTTGTGAACGTAAAAGAGGCAACATAGGTAAAGCACTTAGCACAGTGCCTGGCCCATAATAAGTGCTCAGATAACAAAACAGTCTGTCCACAGCTACCCTGGCTCATGAGGAAATTACCATATGGTTCCATTCCTTCTACGTTAGTCAAGGTGCAAGGTTTACCTTTATAGCTCACCCCATGCAAACAGTTAATATTTCCCACTCAGTGTTCAGGAGGGTGTTTCAAGGGGTCCTGGTGGATTGTCTTCCAGCTATAGATCAGTGGGAGTTCATCAGGGAGAAATAAGTACATCTCCCTTCCACCCCATTCCTCATCCTAAAGACAGGAGGGCCTTCCTCACCCCCTTTACTCCAAGTATTTCCAGTTCCTCTGTACCTTCCTCCCCAGTCTGCCTTCTCTTCCCCCACTCACAGCCCCAGTTGTACTCGGTTTGGGAGAACAGAAAAACTTGCTTTAAAACACCCATCCTAATTTTTCTGTTGGTCACTGTAGCCTACAGCTTCCTTAAGTCTTTGTTTCTGCCTCATTAGGGAAATAAAGAGTGGTTTTCAGTGTACCTCTGAGAGAAAAGGAGGGTAGGAAAAAAAAGAACAGGGTACATAAAGATAGATTCTCCACCCTGTTGAGGAACAAATGCATTCACCCGTTTAAGCATCCAATCAAGTGTCCGGCTCGTTACAAGGACCTAAGTCATAATAGCTATTGTCATGTGTAATAAGTTCGTTGCAAACATAGCCCCAATTCTCTGCCTGCCTCTTCTCATATCTTTGCCCTTTTGCCATGTGACTTTGCAGCCCCTCCCTTCAAGAGGTGGAGACTACTTCCTCACGCCTAGACTCTGGGCTAGCTTGTGATTTACTTTAGTCAGTAAGATTCTGGGAAAGTGATGGTGTGCCAGTGCTGAGTGAATGCTTTCCTCTTCCTCTTAGAACCCTGCCTACATACCATGAAAATAAGCCCACACTAACCTGCTGGAAGATGAGAGATCACGTGGAGGAGAGACAAACCACCCTAGTGACTGTAGATGCTTGAGTGAGCCCAGCTGATACAAACAGAGCTTGGGCAAGATACGCAGACCTGCCCAGCCAATCTATAGATTCGTGACCTGAGATAAATATTTACCGATGTATGCCACTGAGGTTTTTCTGGTTGTTTTTTCATAAATACGATTGTGGCTATAGCTAACTGATGTGTTGTTTATTATTACTATTATTTTCAACAGGCTGTTGGCTGAAGACAAAAGAGCAATTTTGTGGGCAGGCTGGCTGAAGGCTGCTCAGGCAGAGTCCCATAGACAAGTTGGCCGTGGATTGGGGAGGTGCAGTGGGCAGAACCAGGAAGGGGAAGAAAGCACCTCCTGTCTTTGCAGCAGTGACCTTCCCACAGTTCCAAGGTCATCACTTTTTTGCTTACATGCACATCTCAGAAAGAATTTTGAAAAACTATGTACCCCATTGCATATTTTTAAGTTCACATGTAAAAGTTTTCATCGTAAGTTTAGTGATTACAAGAGACATCATTTTCTCTTTGCTGTAAATATTGACATTTAAACATAAAACTATCAGTCTTTGAAAATACTGAAGGGAATCTGGGCTCATGATCACTTCATGCTCACTACCACCCAATTTAAAATATGTGAATAATCTCTTCTTCACTGTTGAGAAATTTTACATCTTTCATTTTTCTCCTTGAATTCATATTTATTTGCTACTTCTTTCATAAACCTTTAACATAATTTAACATACTTTTTAAATTTGAGAATCTTTTATTGATCGCCCTATCATACATTAAAAATACATTAAATATATATTTTAATACATTAAAAATGCATTTTATTCTTGTGAATGTAAGGCTCTCTGTGTTTCAAAAAATTGCTTCTGGATTGAATTATCATAAAACGGACCAAAACTTCAAAAAACATATATATTACAAATTTTGATAATTTTTAAACATAGAAAGTTAAATATAATTGGAAACACATCTTCTAATGAGTTGAAATATGATCTAGCTTTTCATATGCATTTAATGAAAGAAAAAGTACATTCTGTTGAAAATTAATCAGTCCAGAAGCTAGAATAATATTATTCTTGTTAATAGGAGGTAGAAAAGATTAAATATTTTATATGGTAAAATAAAATGAGCATTAGCTATCTTTGGATGATTTCATAAAAAGGATTTTAAATTACCTTACTGAATAGCATACACTGCATCCAAAACAAGTCGCCTAAACTTTTTATCTGTGGGTTTATTTGATGTATCCTGAATGTTTTGGCAAGCCTTTCAGCTATATTTAAATGAATTGGTGTCACTAAGCTACATGCTTGGGCTGTGCTATGGTGTTATTCCTTTCAGCTGAAGACCTGACCTGGGTTTAGTACTGAGTGTAGTTGGAAAGTACTGCTTACATTTAAATACATTTTAAAAATCTGAGCTCTTTCTTCTTTAGAATTCAGTGATTCTGGCTGATGATCTTTTTGCTTTGCTGTCATTGGACTGTCCTTCAAGAAGCAAAGTTATCTTGACTCCTCCCACAGAGGCTATGTATCCAGAACATCCTAACATGGTCAAAATACTGTTTCTTAGACCATCTTTCCTCTAAACACAAAATGTGTTTACATACCTTGTAGCAGTGAATCTTAGTCAGATTGGGGGTAAGTGAGGGGTATGTTTTTTGCTTTTTTTTTTTTAATAATAAAATGGTAGAAAAATTTTGTAAATTCAAAGGTATTCTCATTCAAATCAAACCAGAAAAATGTGTATATGGAAATTAAGGATCTAGACAATGATTCCCTTAAAACAACCCATGCTCAGTACCCCTTTGAACTTTTTCACAGGCCTCTAGGTGTTACTGCCTTTGTTCACAAGGTGCTTTCCTACCTATACAAAAGGCTCTGGCATCACTGTCTCATCTGATCTTGCAGAACTCTGTATCCACTTTAAAGATGTGCAGACAGAAGCTCGGGAACATTAGGTGATCGTTCTAGGCCATGTATGCAGTCAGGGATAGCGTCAGGATCCCAAATCTAGTACCTAGACCTCTCAGCCTGTAGATGAGGGCCTGGATGCTATAACGTGTTGGCTAAATGTCCACTGTGTGTCAGGCACTGGGCCAGGCTGGAGGACGCATCCATGGGCCTCCAGCCAGGGTTGAAATAATATTGATAAGCTATTCATGAAGAAATACATTTATTATCAATCAATCGATCAATGGATAGATGGATAGATAAGGACAGAGAGAGAGAATAAGAAATTATGTAATTCTTGTTAGGACTGATCATTTTCAACATGAGAAAAAAGACAACTATAAAATTTTTAAATTTAGTCATAAACCATATAACCTTAAATTTAAACAGGAAATAACAGTATGAACACATGATTTCTCTTTCTAAAAAACGTCCGTTTCTTACCCCTGTCCATTGGAAAAACCTATAAGTAACAATAACTCAGAGGCAGTGAGCACTCCTAATGCCCCCCAGCTACCAGTTTACAGAAAGTACAGAGGATGGAGGAACATGATAACCAACACAGTGGAGATGCAACGCTGAGGCCAGAATGTGGAAATTCTCCAGGCCAAAAGCCCTGATTTCTCCAACAAATAAATGGCATAAGAAAGTGGAGGGAAGGGTGCTAGACATGAATAGTCAACCAAATACAATGTGTAGTCTTTGTCGGAATCCTGCTTTAAACAAAATAACTCTAAAAAGATATATTTGAGACAATCCAGGGAAACTAAACACAGAGTAGGCATAAAATAATATTAAGGAAATATTGTTTTATTAGGTGTTATGTTATTATTGTTATGAAAAGTACCTTCAAATATTCAAGATATATATGCTATATATATGGAATCTAAAAAAAAAAAAAACGGTACTGATGAACCTAGTTGCAGGGCAGGAATAAAGAGGTAGACACGGGCTTCCCTGGTGGCACAGTGGTTGAGAGTCCACCTGCCGATGCAGGGGACACGGGTTTGTGTCCCGGTCCGGGAGGATCCCGCATGCCGCGGAGCGGCTGGGCCCGTGAGCCATGGCCGCTGAGCCTGCGCGTCCGGAGCCTGTGCTCCGCAACGGGAGAGGCCACAACAGTGAGAGGCCCGCATACCGAAAAAAAAAAGAGGTAGACACAGAAAATGGACTTGAGGACATGGGATGGGAGGGCGAAGCTGGGGCGAAGTGAGAGTAGCATCAACATATGTACACTATCGAATGTAAAATAGGTGGCTGGTGGGAAGCAGCCGCATAGCACAGGGAGATCGGCTCGGTGCTTTGCGATGACCTACGGGGGTGGGATAGGGAGGATGGGAGGGAGATGCAAGAGGGAGGGGATATGGGGACATGTGTATGTATATGGCTGATTCTCTTTGTTGTGCAACAGAAACTAACACAGTATTGTGAAGCAATTATACTCCAATAAAGGTCTATTAAAAAATTTAAAAATAAATAAAATAAAATGCTCCACTAAAAAAAAAAGATATATATGCTAACATATATATATGTTTACAAATATATATATTTACGGACAAAATGACTGATGTTTGTGATCCCCTTTGAAATACTGCATTGCTGTGGGTGGGAGGTAAATAAGGGGAGGATAGAAGAAATAGCAATTAAGTAAACATCATCTTGAAGTGCTCAGAAAGGAGTGCTCTCCTAAAGATACCTAACCAAACCAGTACTGGACACTGTGGCTGCCCTGCCCAAATCCCCACCCATCCCCTTGCTGCTGTGAGTGATGCCCACGGGCCCTTCTCTGCAAAACTGCCCTTGGCCAACTGAACCGCAGCCATCTTGCCAGGAGGTTAGGCATGACCCCGCCCCACAAGCCATCAGTCAAAGACTCACGCAAGGGTCCAAAATGCAGGCATCCTTGCCTCTGTGGTGCAATTTACTCTCCAGAGATACCCGCGAGATCAGGCTGAAGTGGACACCCACCCAGACTGCATCCTTTTTAGCCCCTTCCCCTGCCTCATCTTACTTCCTTCCCCCCCGCCTTTGTCCTGAGAGCTCTCTCCCAATCAACCGTGTGCCAAAAAACCCCATCTCACGTTCTGCTTATGACAGACTTGGTGTGGAGAAGAGGGCGAGGTTGTCCCCAATGTGAAAGTAGAGGATAAAGCCAAGGACCCACCAAGCTGGACTGGAAGGATTAGAGAGAAGTTGCTAGGTGTGTGTAGTTGGGGCATAGTAGGATTAGTTATACCAATAAAACAGAAGGACTTGGGGATAAGGATGTCAGCAGCAGCAGGAGACTCCTTATACCTTCAAATATCCCTTTAGAGCTCCCCCATCCAAGCAAAAGGGAGCTCCGGACAGTGACCCTTTAGTTCCAGAGGGCTGGTCAGGTGAGGGATGGGGAGTCTGGCGGGCTAGCTGAGCAGCAGTGGGACAGGATCTCACCTGGGGCTCCAGAGACCTGCCTCCTCAGTGCCCAGAAAGTCCCTGGAAGTAACTTTAGCCCTTGCCTCTGGGATTCACCTGATCCTGTGCTCTGGCTAGAATGAACATTTTATTTACATCTGCTCAGAACAGCCCTCCTTTTCTGGGAAATATTCCTCCAACCTCATTCTAGTGAAGGTTGCCAAAAACAGTACCTCACCCTAGACATAATGATTGGTCCAGAGACAGGCACATTACGAGGCCAAGACAAACAAGGGCTAGACTTTTCAACTTCTAAAAAAATCACAGTATTTAATACCCTAACTAGGCAAAACAGTTATATAGTTCAACAATCAAAAAGTCTAGAAAGGTATAAGGCAGAGAGTTTTCCTCCACAACTAGGCAATTTGGGTGCAAATATAAACAAATACACATTTATCATCTCACCCTCCTTTTTTGTTACTTAAATGGCGGCATAAAGTACACATTTTCTGCTCCTGGATTTTTTCCCTTAACATTGTATCCTGGTGGAGATCCTTCCATATCACTATAGGAAGTACTTCCTCACCTGTATTTTTTTAATCCTAGAGCTACAGAGTATGCTATTGAATATATGCAGCATGCTTTAATCAGTGCCCTCTCAATGGACATTTAGGTTATTTCCTATCTTAGCTGTTTCAAACAACACAGCAATGACTAACCTTGTACATATATCATTTTACATGTCTGGGAATATATGTAAGACAAATTCTTAGAACTGAAGTTGCTTGTCTTGCTATATGTGAGCTAATCCTCCTCTACAGGAATTACACCTATTTTACACTCTCACCTTTAATGCACAGAAATGCCCATTTCCCCACAACCATGTCAATAGAGAACCATCAACATTTTAGATTATTGCCAATCTGGAGAGTTTCAAAATGGCCTCTTGTGGTAGTTTTAATTTTCAGCATTTTTAAAATCTTTGGATTGGAAGACCAAATGCATGCAAAGTTCTCAGGAGGGAACCCAGGCTGTCAGTCTCCATACCTCAGCCCTACAGAGAAGGCCAGTTTGGGAGACAGTCAACCACAGGCAGACAGTAGCAGAACTGAGGGGTAGAAAGGAGGTGGAGGGTCCTGGCTCCAGTACCACCCCCCGACACACACTGGACTGCACCAGCCAGTGACTCCACTCTTGATTTAAGCTGGTTCAAGCTGGGGTTCTGATGACCTGCATCCAGATTGAGGAACACAAACATCCTCTTCAGGCTACCATGATCTGGTTGCCAGGTGGACCTGCCAGCTGTCAAGCTAGGAACAAGAACATTTGTAAGATGCTATTGTAGGTACAATACACCACTTTGGGAAACTGATGGTTTCTAACAAAGTTCAACATACACCTACCCTAAGGACCAGCAATTCCACTCCTAGGTATGTACCCTGGGGAAATGACTGCCTATGTCCCCAAAAAGTCATAGCTGCTTTTTTCATAACAAACACTAGATATTACCCAAATGCCCATCAACAGAATGAAAAAAGAAAAAACTGAGGTATTTCTTTGGATAAAATACCACTCAGCAATAAAAATGAATAAACTACCAATACACACAACAGCGTGGAAGAATCTCACAAACATAATGTAGAGCAGAAGTCAGACATAAAAGCATACATCTCACATCGTCCATTGTTATGAAGTTCAAGAAAAGGCAAGACTAATCTACAGTGATGAGGTGAGAATAGCTGTTACCCCTGCAAGGTGCATTTCCTGGAAGGAGGCGTGAGTGCACTTTCTGGGATAATGAAAATGGTCCATATCTGGATAAGTCATTCTTTTGTGTGCATCACACAGACCATGTTCACACAATCTCGGCTGTTACCATTTGCTTATCTAACAAAGGCATCCAGTCAGAAGTTTAAGGAAATAAAGAGATAAGCATATAAAGGATCCGAGACTCTGGGGCACATGGCCTCTGTGTGCTCTCCTCTAAACACACTAGGAAATCAGCCTTGACCTTACTTGGGATTGGCTGAGGGTCAGAGAAGTGGGTCCAGTTTGCATTTTTTAAAATACTTAAAATATTTTTAAAATGTATTGATTGTTCCAAGTTTACTGTGAAGAGAATTTTGCATTAAACAAAACAAGAGATGGGAAAGCAACTGTGAATAAGTGTCACCTTTCCCCAACCTCAAGGATGACTTTCCCTAGTTCATGTCTTGAAAAGGCAGGGTGTCCTAGGTTATCTCCTCCATCCTCACTGGCCACCTCTGGGACCCTGGCACCAGCCTCCTCTCTGGGATACTGCCCAGCACAGGCCCCAGCAGAGAACAATGTGAATGAGCCACTTCTGTCATGACTGCTTGACTTTTAATTCCTATAAACCACGAGCCCTGATTTACCAAAGTCCCAGCCTCCTCTTTGCCCAGCCTCTGGTTTCTAGGAGGGACCCGCCTGCTAGAAGCTTTTCACTGATATAGACATCCAGCCAGACAACAATCCTGGACAATAACGTGTAACACTCTGCCCCCTCGTGAGGGAGCAAGAGAAGGATCTCTCACAACACATGGATAATTGCTCCCATCATGTAAAACACCAGTGGGGATTCCTTTAAGCCATGTCAACACGCCTCAATGATTTTCAAATATAATGTGCAAAAGAAATACCTAAGATGTTACATGAGATACATATTCTTAGAAAATAGATGGCAAAGTCAAATGAAGTAATTAAGGAGTGTTTTTTTTTTAGATTTATTATTTATTTATTTTTATTTTTGGCTGCACTGGGCCTTAGTTGCAGCACACAGGATCTTCGTTGAGGCATGCAGGGTCTTTCGTTGCAGCACACGGGCTCTTTGTTGTGGTGTGCGGCCTTCTCTCTAGTTGTGGCGTACGGGTTTTCTCATCTCTAGTTGTGGCATGCAGGCTCTAGTTGAGGCATGCGGGCTTAGTTGTCCTCTGGCATGTGGGATCTTAGTTCCCTGACCAGGGATCAAACCCACGTCCCCTGCATTGTAAGGCAGATTCTTTACCACTGGACCACCAGGGAAGTCCCAAGGAGTATTTAATAAAAGAACTATTTACAAACATGGGGGAAAGATTAAGGGAAACGGACAAGGGTGGTACAAGAGTGGGACCTGGTGCCATCCCTAGATCTCCAGGGTCAACTGAAGGAAACCAGGAGGAAGAGTTTTTGGAGAGACGTGCCTGAAAGGAACTGCAGCATAGAGTAGAGGGCAGAGCAGGAGGGAACCAGGGGAATAAAACCAGGATTTCTCTCTCTCCTCCTGTCTTCTCTCACTAGTGCCCTCCACTGGCCAGAGAGCAAGGGAGCCCATCAATGCAACCCATGCCAGCCATAGAGCTGCCTCCCAGGCTCAAACGGGGTTGGTGAAGTTGGAGAATAGATTTGGAGAGACAAACAGAAAATACATTCAGAACAAGAGTGATTACCAATCTGATAACTTAATTGGATTATCTGGTAAATTCTAAATGCCACAGTTGATTGGTGATATTGGCAAATGGCAATGAACAAAATAAGAGTGATAAGGGTGTTAGGAAGTTATTTTGAGGATGGTTTTATAAAAATGGGAATATTTAGTCTGAAGGCAAGATTTGGAAGGGATAGCCAGTAACTATCTAGTTTAACTGGTTTGATCTAGTATGACCTGTTTTGATGGTTTAACCGGTTTGAGCCACTCCACAAATGTATGTCAAATCTCTCTACTTTTTCTAATTACCTACTTGAGTACACAGAAGCCTCATCAACAGTTGGTTGAGTATATCCCTCTTGAGGCTTCCCATCCATCCAAACTGTGTTGTCCAAAAACCCCAGGGAGTTACTTAGTCACAGAGGAAGCAGCCTACTCCAATGCTGCCTGAGGGAACTGGAATCTGGGCATCCTGTGACAACCACTGTTTCTCACTGCCAGACTGTGGCCGCTGGAGCTTAGACCCACACCATTCCTTGCATGCTCGTGCCCAAGGATAGTCCCTGGGCAAGCACCACAGGTCACAAGCTCAGGCACCAAGGTGACAGCTCCACATTTGCAGCCTTAGTCTCTTCCCCAGGGTAGAAATGGGCAAGCTGTCCTCAGGAGTGCCCGGGCAGTTTCTCGTTCTAGCACCTGCCATATTACAGAGTATCAGGGAGAAAGAAAACCTTTTCTCTACCCTCTTATGTTCAGTCCTTGGGGGTGTGCAAATTAAGCTGACAAAAGACAGATTAGCAAGAGAAAAGAAAGATTTTTATTCATGGCTGTACACAGGAGTTCACAGGGAAAAAATGTGACTCATGGTTAGAGCTGCACCTTATATAACATCTTAACAGGAGATGAGGAGGGCAGAAGGGCACTAATGGAAAGACAGATGATTTTTTAAAAAGATAAATGGACCCTTAAAATAACAGATAGGAATATGATAATTTTGTGACAAGGTCTGCCTGAGTGTGGTGCCAAGTTCTCAACTCTGAGAAGAGAAGATTAGAGTTGTTCCCGGAGAGGGTATTGATGATCACTGAGTTTGTGGGGGAGGTTCTGCTTTTAGGTAGATACGGGATTTCAGGTTATCAAATGCCTTGAACTCAAAATAATTTTTTTGCCAGAGCGGTATATCCTGATGCCCTTGACGACTCAGAACCAATATCTGTTTCTTCTTCCCCACCTACCTGTCCAGCTCTCCATGGGTAAGCCTGATTTGTTTTCAAACCTTTAAAAAGCAAGTCATTTTGAAAAATGATTCTCCCTTGACAGGTGAGGCCATCCTCCTTACACCCAGACTTTTGAGAAAGCTGCCCTCAGAGGTACCAAGATAGCTTTCTCAGCAGCTATAGTGTGACACAGAGGATGACTTCCTCTCACTAAGAAGACAACAAGGGTAAAGTATATTCCCCTGCAAAGTGCTCTGATGGTGAGCCATCTTTCCACAGAGCTACTCGACACATTTTTGACAGAATGACACCATAGAGACCCTCATATCTGGGGGCTACAGGGACAGAAGGTTCAAAAAGTGAAAGAGAATGACAGATTTCAGTTTGATACTAAGAAGAAATTTATAATGATGAAAGCTGTTCCAAGAAAACTGGATCTAGAGTGCTTGCGAACTGTGCATACGCACAGCTATGCACAGATTATAAGGATCATAAACTAAGAAGAAGAGACGGATTATTGAACAAATGGTATTGGGGAGAATGACCATTTCTGAAGGGGAGAAAAGTTAGATTTCATTCAGACTTCACAATAAACAAAAATTCACCTGTGTTAAATATGTGCTAAATACTTTTTAAAGAATGTAAAAATATAGATTTAAATGTAAGTGATATTTAAGTTTTTTTCAGAATGGAGGTGTGTCTATGGATAAAAACAGTAAAAATTTTCATTTATTTATTTATTTATTTTATTTTTAGCTGCATTGGGTCTTCGCTGCTGTGCGCAGGCTTTCTCTAGTTTTGGCAAGCAAGGGCTACTCTTTGTTGTGGTGCGTGGGCTTCTCATTGCGGTGGCTTCTCTTGTTGCGGAGCATGGGCTCTAGGCGCACAGGCTTCAGTAGTTGTGGCATGCGGGCTCAGAAGCTGTGGCGCATGGGCTCAGTAGTTGTGGCTTGTGGGCTCTAGAGCACAGACTCTGTAGTTGTGGTACACAGGCTTAGTTGCTCCGCGGCATGTGGGATCTTCCTGGACCAGGGATCGAACCCTAGTCCCCTGCATTGGCAGGTGGATTCTGAACTACTGCGTCACCAGGGAAGTCCCACAATAAAAGATTTCAGAGAGAAAAATACAACTCCATAAAATCAAAAATATCTTTCCAGCAAAACCAACAATAACAAAAAGGCAAATTATAAATTAGGAAAGAAATATTAAAATAAGTATGAAAAATAGAAAGGTTATTGTTTTAAGTCATAAAAAGTTCTTTTGAGTTAATTTTAAAAACAGTATCATCTAGCAATCCCACTCTTGGGCATATACCCAGAAAAGATGAAAACTCTAATTCGAAAAGACATTTATACATGTACCGCAATGTTCATAGCAGCACTACTTAAAATAGCCAAGACATGGAAACAACCTAAATGTCCATCAGTAGATGAATGGATAAAGAAGATGTGATATATATATACAATGGAATATTACTCAGCCATAAAAAAGAATGAAATAATGCCATTTGCGGCAACATGGATGGACCCAGAGAATATACTAAGGGAAGCAAGTCAGACAGAGAAAGACAAATACCATATGACATCACTTATATGTGGAATCTAAAAAAGTGATACAAATGAACTTATTTACAAAACAGAAAGAGACTCACAGACATAGGAAACAAACTTATGGTTACCAAAAGGGAAGCAGGGGAGGGATAAATTAGGAGCTTGGGATTAACAGATACACACTACTATATATAAAATAGATATCCAACAAGGACCTACTATGTAGTACAGGGAACTATATTCAATATCTTATAATAACCTATAATGGAAAAGAATCTGAAAAAGAATATATATATGTGTGTGTATATTTGTATAAATGAATCACTTTGCTGTACCCCTGAAACTAACAACATTGTAAATCAACTACACTTCAATTTAAATAAATAAATAAAACAATATCACACCAATAGAAAAAATGAGCAAAGAAAAGGTAGAATTAAATCACAACAGAATGAATATCCATTGTAAGCATATGAAAAACGACACTCGACGCCTCTAGATCAAAGAAGTAGGAAATAAAACACTGGCAAGTATAAGTTTTTGATTATAAAATTGACAGGGTGTTAGAATGACAAAGCAGGCAAACTTTTATCGAGAGAGGCTCTCTTTTTTAAAAAGAGGGGCAAGGTTGGTTTTGCAGTGGTAAGCTCCCCATCTCTTGAAGAGATTTAAGAGCAACTGGCTACCAGCTCTTAGAGATAGGGCAGGGAGGATTCTAGGCTGCAGGGAGATGTTGGGGCCTGACGAGTGACAAGCAACCCCCTGCTTCTGTGGGCTTTCAGTGCTGTTCCAGAGCTGGACTGCCACACAGCTGACTTTCACAGTAGAGACCCTCCAGAAAAACAGGTTTTCCAGGACCTTACTTCCTACATTTCTATGTCAATGCCTCCAGTGCTTACAGGTAAAAATTAGAGCAAAGATGCTGACCTTAAAGCACTGGCATAGGGGTGGGTGCGCTATCGAATTAAGGACAAGCTCAGTTGTGCAAGGTAATGTGATGCAGTATGTATCAAAAAAAAAAAAAGTCTGCCTACATCTGTCTGGCAGCTCTTTTGTGAGTGATGAGTTATTGAATGCCACCCAGTGCAAGGGCACTCAGGAGGCCCAGTCAAGCTGGCATGGCGTGACAGCTTCTTGCATTCCTCCAGGGAAACAGCCTCAGTAAGTAGCAGCTATTGCTGCAAACTAGAAACCAGTAACCAAGAGGTTCACTGCACAAAATATTGATCCTTAATTATTGATCTTCTCTTAAAAAGAAAATGAGTCTCCCTCTCCCTGTCCTGCTTCCTCTCCCCTTCTCTCTCTTTCTCTTTCTCTCCGTTAAGACACCTACACAAGTAGGTATGTCAGGGAGAAAACATTCTGAATGGGTTCAAGGCTCTCAATGATTCCCCTCTAGGCCATCACTGAACCGCGGCGGCTGGCTGACTCACTGTTAAGCTCATCCCCAGTAATGTTAACCTTTCCTCCTCCATCTCAAGGTCAACTTCACTCTTCAACTGCATCTAAAAATACTACCATTTTGAATGTCCTAGAAATTAGCTGCCACCTTGGCTACTGCGTTAGTGCCAGTCCCTGTCAGATTCCCCCACCCCACCCCCTACCAAGAGGCAGAGCACACTTTTCCTTGAGCTCCAGGACAATCCAAACCCTTAAGAGTGCTGCAGATCTCACTGGGTAGGTGAATGCTCTGTATCCCCTGTTGCGGGGCTGGGTCTATAGGGGCAGGAGGCCTCAGACCAGCCCTCTTTCTCTCTCACACATACTCAGCCCCCAGGCTCACTTCTGCTCTTAAATGTGTCAAGCAACAGACCCCAGGAGCCCCATTCAACAGAGCCAGACTGCAGTGCTACCCAACTCCTTGCTGCAAACAAGACCTGGTTAAGACCTTTAAGAAGCCCTGAGCACTGAAATTATTAAGATGTTACATATCTCAATCAAAAATATTAAACAATAAAATACATGTTAAAAGATTTAACAAAGTTCTGATTTTTTCCATCTATCTTCCTTGGGTTTTCTGAGGTAAAACTCACATAAAATACATGAGTTTCAGGTGTACAACATGATGATTTAATATTTGTATATATCACAAAATGACCACCACAATAAATCTAGTTAGTTAACATCCATCCCACACAGAGTTACAAAGAAATTTTTTTCTTGTGATGAGAACTTTTAAGATCTACTCTCTCAGCAACTTTCAAATATGCAATACAGTATTATTAACTATTGTCACCATGCTGTACATTACATGCCCAGGATTTATTTATTTTATAACTGGAAGGTTGTACCTTTTGACTCCCTTCCCCCATTTTGCCTACCACTCCCACTTCCAGCAGCCAACAATCTGTTCTCTGTATCTGTTTGTTTGTTTTTAAGATTTCACATATAAGTGATAACACACAGTATTTGTCTTTCTCTGTCTGACTTATTTCACACAACATAATGCCCTCAAGATCCATTCGTGTTGTTGTAAATGGCAAGATTTCATTCTCTTCTATGACTAAGTAATATTCCATTGTGTGTGTATGTATGTGTGTGTGTGTGTGTGTGTGTATATATATATATATATATATATATATATATATATATATATATATATATATCTCACATCTTCTTTATCCATTCATCAATCGATGGACACTTAGATTTTAACTCTTTTTTACATATATATATATTTTCAGATTCTTTTCTTTTTATAAGTTATTACAAAATATTAAGTATAGTTCCCTGTGCTTTACAGAGAGGCTAAGTCATTTGCCCAAGTCACGTAGCTAGTATATGATGGAGCTGGCGTCTAGACATCTCTGAACTGTCCAGGAGTCACTGACACTGGTGAAATGGAGGAGGGATCTTACTACCTGGCAACAATTTTCAAATGAGAACCTGGGGCTGGAGGTCTCTCTGCCCCTCTGATCTGCAGGATGCCCTTCCTGGTCCATAGTGGGCAATCACTCTCTGTGGGAGCAACAGTTTCCACGAGGGCTGGGGGAAGTGAGGAAAAAGGGATAAGCATTTCCTGAATGTACTCATAATCTTTCCAGAGCTTTCTGGTAGGATAGCTGGATCTTGAGAAATAGGAACTCATTCTCCAGCTGGCTCTGTGCACTCACGTGTTCACCCAGGTGGCATCCGTGTGGTCAATAACTACTTGTTCATCCAAAGCAATAGTGGAGTCTCAGAGCTGCTAGAACCACTGGCTGGGAAGCTGCCCTCTTTCCTACTGCCCACAGCCATCCAGTTTCCTCCTGTGACTGCCAGCCCTAAGTGCCTATTTCTTCCCTTCACAGTCATTACCAGCAGCAGGCTGGCAATGGGAGATGGAGAAGGACAATGTTTGTTTCCAACCATCAATGGTTGGACACAGGACCTGCCCCAAGCCGTGGATTCCAGGCCCAGCCCTCTCTTCTGCAAGGTGTTGGTCTGACTTGGACGGAGATGTGTCTGCACCTGCCAAGTTCAACACACAGTGGAGACAAACACAGCTCTATCCCTGAAAGGCCCCGCCTAAGGCAAAGGCAAGGCACAGACAGGGCAGTTCATCTGGCAAACAAGGCGATTGCGGGGTTGGCGGGAGGAGTACACCAGGCTCCAGGGCAGCCAGATGGAGGGGGGAGAGGGTGGCTAGAGGGCTGCACACCGAGGCTCTGGGAGAGGAGCAGCAGGCCGAGTTTCTACTGCTGCCCACCTCCTTTTTCCATCTAGATATTTTCCCTTTGGCCTTAAAATCACCCCACAAGATTTGACTGATGTCTTTGGTTGTTGTTTTAACTGGTCCTTCTCAGAGAGGGTTTTCAGCCTTTCCAGGAGCTGGCACAGCTTCAGAGCAAAGCAAGCTCTCCCACACCCACTCCCTTCCTCACCAAGCACCAGGCCAGCCCCCTGGGCTATGACTCCACCAAACACCTCCTCCCCCACACCCAGCTTCAGCACCTTCTCTGCCACCTTTTCACCCAGTAGAAAACGCACCACGTTTAAAAGAGATTCAGCCCAAACCAGTGGCATCCCTGGAATGTAGAAGAAATCCCTGCTAGGGCATCCAACAGCCCTGCATTATGTGCCCTGCGCAGAAAGGGAGGACAGGGCAGACCACAGTATACCACTTCTGGATGGTTCCTACCCCCATCCTATAATCAATGGCTTTGACCTCCTTGAAGAGCTCTTTACAAGTCTCCACATTACCTGATTTGACTTTTAGCCACTGTTCTCTAATGGAGACGAATTTTAAAAAAAAACCTAGGCAACCACCCACCTGGATAGCAGGCACCTTGATAACAGAAAGAGTCTGTAGGGTGCATTTCTAGATCGAGCTGAAGCTGATCTGAGACACTAAGTGACTTTATAGTTACAGTTGAACTTCACTCATTATTACAAAATACTAGTTATACCAGTCCTGACACATCTAAGAACAACTTAATGGTTGTTTATTAAACTCTCCCCAATTATGGATGCTTATCATGTCAAAGGGCTGAGAAAACACCCCCCCAGAAAACCTTGGGAAGACAAGACAGGCCCAAGTATAATGGGGCTTAACAGAGACCTCAGGAAGAGAGCAAGAAAGAAGGTGAAAGCCATCCTTTAAATAAACCATGTTACTGTTTGCAGGTGACATGATACTATACATAGAAAATCCCAAGATGCCACCAGAAAACTACTAGAGCTCATCAATGAATTTGGTAAAGTTGCAGGATACAAAATTAATACACAAAAATCTCTTTTATTCCTATACTAACAATGAAAAATCAGAAAGAGAAACTAAGGAAACAATCTCATTTACCGCTGCAACAAAAAGAATAAAATACCTAGGTATAAACCTACCTAAGGAGGCAAAAGACCTATACTCAGAAAACTATAAGATACTGGTGAAAGAAAGCAAAGATGACCTAAACAGGTGGAGAGATATACCATGTTCTTGGACTGGAAGAATCAATATTTTGAAAATGACTATACTACCCAAAGCAATCTACAGATTTAATGCAATCCTTATCAAATTACCATAGCATTTTTCACAGTACTAGAACAGAAAATTTTACAATTTATATGAAAATACAAAAGACCCCGAATAGCCAAAGCAATCTTGAGAAAGAAAAAAGGAGCTGGAGGAATCAGGCTCCCTGACTTTAGACTATACTACAAAGCTACAGTAATCAAGACACTATGGTACTGGCACAAAAACAGAAATATAGATCAATGGAACAGGATAGAAAGCCCAGAGATAAACCCACACACCTATGGTCACCTAATCTATGACAAAGGAGGCACGAATATACAAAAAATGGAGAAAAGACAGTCTGTTCCATAAGTGATGCTGAGAACACTGGACAGCTACATGCAAAAGAATGAAATTAGAACACTCCCTATCACCATACATAAAAATAAACTCAAAATGGATTAAAGACCTAAATGTAAGACCAGGCGCTATAAAACTCTTAGAGGAAAACACAGGCAGAACACTCTTTGACATAAATTGCAGTGAGATCTTTTTTGACCGACCTCCTAGAGTAATGAAAATAAAAACAGAAGTAAACAAATGGGACCTAATTAAACTTAAAAGCTTTTGCACAGCAAAGGAAACCATAAACAAGACAAAAGACAACCATCAGAATGAGAGAAAATATCTGCAAACAAGGCAGCTGACAAGGGATTAATCTCCAAAATATACAAACATCTCATGCAGCTCAATATCAAAAAAAGAAACAACCCAATCAAAAAATGGGTAGAAGACCTAAATAGACATTTCACCTAAGAAGACATACAGCCAAGAGGCACATGAAAAGATGCTCAACATCATTAATTATTAGAGAGATGCAAATCAAAACTACCAGGAGGTATTACCTCACACCAGTCAGAATGGCCATCATCAAAAAATGTACAAACAATAAATGCTGGAGAGGGTGTGGAGAAAAGGGAACCCTCTTACACTGTTAGTGGGAATGTAGATTGATAACAGCCACTATACAGTATGGAGGTCCCTTAAAAAACTATAAATAGAACTACCATATGACCCAGCAATCCTCTTCCTGGGCATATACCCAGAGAAAACCATAACTGCAAAATATACATGAACCCCAATGTTCACTGCAGCACTATTTACAATAGCTAGGACAAGGAAGCAACCTAAATGTCCACCAACAGAGGAATGGATAAAGATGTGGTGTATATATACAATGGAATATTACTCAGCCATAAAAAGGAATGAAATTGTGCCATTTGTAGAGATGTGGATGGACCTAGAAACTGTCATACAGAGTGAAGTAAGTCAGAAAGAGAAAAGCAAATATATGTTAATGCATATATGTGGAATCTAGAAAAATGGTACAGATGAACCTATTTGCAAAGCAGAAACAGAGACACAGATGTAGAGAACAAACATATGGACACCAAGTGGGGAAAGGGGTGTGGATGAACTGGGAGATTGGGATTGACATATATACACTATTTGATACTATGTATAAAATAGAGAACTGATGGGAACATACTATACAGCACAGGCAACTCTACTTAATATACTCTAGTGTCCTAAATGGAGGGGATACATGTATATGTATGGCTGATTCATTTTGCTGTGCAGTAGAAGCTAACACAACATTGTAAAGCAACTATACACCAATAAAAATTAATTTAAAAAATAAAATAGATAACTAATGAGAACCAACTGGATATCACAAAGAACTCTACTCAATGCTCTGTGGTGACCTAAATGGGAAGGAAATCCAAAAAGGAGGGGATATATGTATACGTATAGCTGATTCATTTTGCTGTACAGCAGAAACTAACACAACATTGTAAAGCAACTATACTCCAATAAAAAGCAAAAAAAAAAATAAACCATGGATTGAAAAAGTGCTAAAAATACTAGACATACAGAGGAGGCTGTTGTACAGTATTCAACAACTCCCTCCCTTTTTTAAGTATTATCATTCAAAATACTGTAATGTGTTTTGCTCTTGGATTCAGCATTATATAATTTCCATTGTAGTGACAAGTAAACTCTCATATGTACATGCTCTTTATAAGATTATAAACACAAACCCTGGTACTATACCCTCTGGGTAAGTTAAGTGATTTTAATCCCTCATATTCACCAAGCTTGATTTTTACCTTGCGCTGTCTTTAGACTTTAACAGCTGAATGGAAATGGGATCCCCCGTGCTACCAGTGATATCTGCATTGCGATTTTACTGTGCATCCGGCACTTCACATAGCCATTTAATTTAATCCTTAGAAAAGTTCTTAGGTTTTGTTATTATCCCCATTTTACAGATGAGGCACTGAGGTTCAGACAGACTTATGTTAACATGCCAAGGTCACAGAGCTAAAAAGCGTCCAAAGCCAAGATTTAACCAGTGGGTAGCAAACCTCAGATCCCATAGCTTAATCATTATGCCATACTTCCCTAGTTTGATAGACAACTGATTCGTCAACTACTGATTTAAAATGTTAGCTCTTTGATTTAGTTTTCTGATTTAAAGGGAGTAGATATTGTTGGGGCACACCCTCCCCCTGTTCAAAAAACCTTTGCCTTTGTATTAGTTTCCTATTGCTTCTGTAACAAATTGCCTCAAACATAGTGGTTTAAAACATCAAGTACTTATTATCTTACAGTTCTGGAAGTCAGAAGTAGGTTTCATGGGGTGAAAATCAATGTGTCACATGATTATACTCCTTTGGGAAACTCTAAAGGAGAATCCATTTCTTGCCTTTTCCAGCTTCTAGAGGCTGCCTGCATTCCTTGGCTTGTGGCTCCATCTGCAAAGCCCGCAATGGCATCATTCTGATCTCAGCTTCTGTCATCACATCTCCTCTGACTCTCCTGTCTCCCTCTTCCACTTATAAGGATCCTGGTGATTATACAGGGCCCACTGGGTAATCCAAGATAATCTCTCCAGCTCAGGAGCCTTAATTTAATCACATCTGCAAGGTCCCTCTTGCCATCAAAGATAAAATAGTCACAGGCTCTGGGGATTAGGATGTGGACATCTTTGGGGGTTGTTATTCTGCCTACCACAGCCTCTAATGGCTGTGACTGTTTCTTCCAAGGACTCCCCTTGGGCTACTGGAGTCATTTTTCCTGCAGCATAAAGAGCTGGAAGTGTCTGTTAGTGTTGCCAACTATCCTTGCCCAAGCTGAAGTGTTTCCTGGGACATGAGATTTTTAATGCTAAAACCAGGATAGTCCTGGACCAACTAGGGTGGTTGGTCGCCTTATCCCAGAACAGACCTTAGCCCATTGGATTATGAAAACCCAACTCTCTTGCCTCAAGTTTGGACAAACTCTGAGGGATCATTTACACTCCAGAGTTCCCCTACAAGATTAGGCTGAGGCTGCTAATTTTGCCTAAAATTATATTCTTGACTCACTTTTCTCCCTTCCCTGTCCTGCCTTCCCCTCCCTCAGTGAATTCTACTGGGAGCAGTTCTTTAACAAACCATACTTTGGGATGACCAGGCTAAGAAAGAAAGGTTACTATAGCTTTGTTTACCTTTATTCAACAAACACTGAGTTCCTATAATGTTTCAGGATGAAAAGTTAAATAGAAGCCAATCCTAGCCTGCAGGAAGCTCACTAAAAATGCAGAGACAATTGAGTAGAACCAGTACAATGTGATAAGCACTGAGAGAGGCATTCAAAAGACATCATGGAAAAGCAAAGGAAGGGTGCAGACCTCGAGGGAAAAGGTACAGGCAGGGTTGATCATTAAAGAAGCCTGGACTTTATTTTGAAAGCTACACAGAGCCATTAAAGAGGACACACATTTCAACCAATTTGTGCAGGTCAGAGGTAAAATCTCCTTGGAGGTGGACAAGGAAACATCCTCACCAACACTTGTTAGTTATCTTTTTGATAATAGCCATTCTAACAGGTGTGAGGAGATATCTCACTGTGGTTTTGATTCAAAGCTTTTTGATTAAAAAATGCAGACCAGTAAGTGTAGACTTGTATTTGATATTTTTAACTATATATAGTACTTTGATAAAAATCAAAATCATTTTTTAAAAGATCACTCTGCCAGAAGTGTAGAAAGAGATTTGATGAATGGGAGCACACCAGGGGATAAGACTAGAGTAAGAGATGGATGGCAAGGCTAATGCAATAATGAAGTGACCAGATTTAAGGACCTGGAGTAAGGCAGCAATGATGAGAGAGAAAGAGATGAATTTGAGAGATACTGTCAATGTATCAAATGGGATAGGTAAGGGAGAAGGAATAATCTAGGGCAAAGCTCAAATTCTCGCTTTGAGAAATTGAGTGGGTGGAGGTGCCATTAACTGAATGAAGAACACAGAAGGAAAGGACTTTGAAGGGCAAGGAGACAGGAAGAATTGGGCCTGTGAGATTTTCATTAGGAGATGTTTAAGAGGCATGTGAAAACATGTGGGCTAATATAGATTTTATAGACCCAATGACAAGGTCCCTAGGGGAGGGAACTGGGAGAGCAAAGTTGGGGTGGGATTTACGCACCCAGCCCTCTCCCTGCTTTGCTTCCTCTTCTCAATGAAGTTTTGTCCTGCGGTGTGGGGGTGGGGGTGGATGACCAAGCCCTGATGTCGGTACCCTAAGTTCCCATCCCCTAAACCTAGGAGGCAGCTAACACAGCTGTAGATGCCCCTCGGTGTCCTCACATAAGAAAAGGAAATCGCTTCCCAGAAAAGCCAATTCTAGGTTCAGTTAATGGATAAAGTGTTAATTGACAACTCCCTTTGCTAAGAGAAGATGAAAATAATTCACTTCCTTCTATCCTCACAGATCAAAACTGGGGAAATTGTCAGAAAGAAATACTCCACAAAAAAGTGACAGTTTTAAACTGTTTCAGGGGTGAGTTATTTCAAAATCAAACCTCATATGCTCTTTAGGACATATCAGAGAATAAAGAAAGGAAGAAAATATCTTCATTCTTTTACAGACATTGACATAGTACTGATACCAGAATTTGTTCATGATAATTTTTTTTAAAAAACTCCAATATTTATAAATACACATGAAAAGTCTGAATATAATAGCAATAGAATCTAAGGATATTTTAGAAATTAACTCAAGTGGGATTTATTCCAGGAAGGTAAGCACAGTACAAAATTAGGAAATCTAATACTGTATTTCTTCATATTAATGAATCAAAGGAGGAAATCATGTGATGATCATGAGAGGCTTCCAAAAAGCATAACACCCTGATATTTTAGAAATTCAGTAAAATTAATAATAATATATACATACACAAAACCAATAACATATCCTGCTTTATGGTGAGACAAGTATTCTGATTAAAGTCTCAAACAGAATAAACATGTTAAATATAAAATAACCAAAAAGTAAAATAAAGGTCATTAATATTCTAAATGAGAAAGCAGTTTTCCCACTATTCGTGTATGTTGTCATTGCATTCCTCAAAAACACAAGAAAATCAACTGAAAACCTATTGGAGATAATAAGCAAATTCAATAAAGTGATCAACTGCAAAATAAGTACAGAAAATCAGTAGGTTTCTTATACACCAAGAAAAAAAATGCACTTAGAAAATACAATATAGGTTCAAGATGGCAGAGTAGAAGGACATGCACTCACTCCCTCTTGCGAGAGTACCGGAATCACAACTAACTGCTGAACAATCATCGAAAGGAAGACAATGGATCTCACCAAAAAAGATACCCCACATCCAAAGACAAAGGAAAACATGCAATGAGAAAGTAGGAGAGGCACAATCACAATAAAATCAAATCCCATAACCGTTGGTTGGGTGACTCACAAACTGGAGAACAATTATACCACAGAAGTCCACCCACTGGAGTGAAGGTTCTTAGCCCCACATCAGGCTTCCCAACCTGGGGGTCCAGGAATGGGAAGAGGAATTCGCAGAGAATCAGACTTTGAATGCTAGCAGGATTTGATTGCAGGACTTTGACAGGACTGGGGGAAACAGAGACTCCACTCTTGGAGGGCACACAGAAAGTAGTGTGTGCATCACGACCAAGGGGAAGGAGCAGTGACCCCATAGGACACTGAACCAGACCTACCTGCTAGTGTTGGAGGGTCTCCTGCAGAGGCAGGGGGCGGCTGTGTCTCACCATGGGGACAAGGACACTAGCAGCAGAAGTTCTGGGAAATACTCCTTGGCATGAGCCCTCCCAGAGTCAGCGGTTAGCCCCACTAAAGAGCCTGCAGGCACCAGTGCTGGGTTGCCTCAGACCAAACAACCAACAGGGAGGGAACTCAGACCCACCCATCAGCAGACAAGCGGATTAAAGTTTTACTGAGCTCTGCTCACCAAAGCAACACCCAGCTCTACCCACCACCAGTCCCTCCCATCAGGAAGCTTGCACAAGCCTCTTAGATAGCCTCATCCACCAGAGGGCAGACAGCAGAAGAAGAGGAACTACAATCCTGCAGCCTGTGGAACGAAAACCACATTCACAGAAAGACACACAAAATGAAAAGGCAGAGGGCTATGTACCAGATGAATGAACAAGGTAAAACCCCAGAAAAACAACTAAATGAAGTGGAGATAGGCAACCTTCCAGAAAAAGAATTCAGAATAATGATAGTGAAGATGATCCAGGACCTCAGAAAAAGAATGGAGGCAAAGATCGACAAGATGCCAGAAATGTTTAACAAAGACCTAGAAGAATAAAAGAACAAACAAACAGAGATGAACGATATAATAACTGAAATGAAAAATACACTAGAAGGAATCAATAGCAGAATAACTGAGGCAGAAGAACGGATAAGTGACCTGGAAGATAGAATGGTGGAATTCACTGCCGCAGAACAGAATAAAGAAAAAAGAATGAAAAGAAATGAAGACAGCCTAAGAGACCTCTGGGACAACATTAAATGCACGAACATTCACATTATAGGGGTCCCAGAAGTAGAAGAGAGAGAGAATGGAAGCAAGAAAATATTAGAAGAGATTATAGTTGAAAACTTCCCTAACATGGGAAAATAAATAGCCACCCAAGTCCAGGAAGTGAAGAGAGTCCCAGGCAGGATAAACCCAAAGAGAAACACACTGAGACACACAGTAATCAAATTGACAAAAATTAAAGACAAAGAAAAATTATTAAAGGCAACAAAGGAAAAATGACAAATAACATACAAGGGAACTCCCATAGGGTTAACAGCTGATTTCTCAACAGAAACTCTACAAGCCAGAAGGGAGTGGCAAGTTGTATTTAAAGTGATGAAAGGGAAGAACCTACAACCAAGATTACTCTACCCAGCAAGGATCTCATTCAGATTTGATGGACAAAGCAAAAGCTTTACAGACAAGCAAAAACTAAGAGAATTCAGCACCACCAAACCAGCTCTACAATGAATGCTAAAGGAACTTCTCTAAGTGGGAAACACAAGGGAAAAAGGGGACCTACAAAAACAAACCCAAAACAATTAAGAAAATGGTAATAGGAACATACATATCGGTAATTACCTTAAATGTGAATGGATTAAATGCTCCAATCAAAAGACACAGGCTCACTGAATGGTTACAAAAACAAGACCAATATATATGCTGTCTACAAGACACCCACTTCAGACCTAGAAACACATACAGACTGAACGTGAGGGAATGGAAGAAGATATTCCATGCAAATGGAAATCAAAAGAAACCTGGAGTAGCAATACTCATATCAGATAAAATGGACTTTAAAATAAAGACTGTTACAAGAGATAAGGAAGGACACTACATAATGATCAAGGGATCAACCCAAGAAGAAGACATAACAATTATTAATATATATGCATCCAAAATAGGAGCACCTCAATACATAAGGCAAATGCTAACAGCTATAAAAGAGGAAATCAATGGTAACACAATAATAATGGGGGACTTTGACACCTCACTTACACCAAAGGACAGATCAGCAAGACAGGAAATTAACAAGTAAACACAAGCTTTAAATGACACAATAGACCAGATAGACTTAATTGATACTTATAGGACACTCCATCCAAAAACAGCAGATTACACTTTCTTCTCAAGTGTGCACGGAACATTCTCCCGGATAGATCACATCTTGGGTCACAAATCAAGCCTCAGTAAATCTAAGAAAATTGAAATCATATCAAGCAGCTTTTGCAACCACAACTCTATAAGATTAGAAATAAATTACAAAGGAAAAAAATCATAAAAAACACAAACACATGGAGGCTAAACAATACGTTACTAAATAACCAAGAGATCACTGAAGAAAGCAAAGACGAAATCTAAAAATACGGAGAGAAAAATGACAACGAAAACATGACGATCCAAAACCTATGGGAGGCAGCAAAAGCAGTTCTAAGAGGGAAGTTTATTGCAATACAATCCTACCTCAAGAAACAAGAATCATCTCAAATAAACAATCTAATCTTACACCTAAAGGAACTAGAGAAAGAAGAACAAACAAAACCCAAAGTTAGTAGAAGGAAAGAAATCACAGAGACCAGAGCAGAAGACTTCAGAAGCCTCCATTGAAGAGAGAAGAGAAGAAGCTTGGAGCTTAGGTTAATATCAGAGATGCACATGACCTGGAGAATCTGCATGTGATGCCAGTTGAGCCTCAGAAAGTCCGCGTGACCACAAAAGTGCCGAGCAGGGAGAAGGCTCTGCTGGACAAGCAGTTGGAGTGAGAATAAAAACAACCAGATCACAGGGCCAGACCCTGCACGATCCACATGACATTGGTCTAATCCAGTTATCACCCATTGAAAACACTTTATTCAAGATACTTTGTGAAGTTTCAGAGGATAAGAAGAGGCTACAGAAGTGCGTTCACCAGGAAGGACATAGATTAACACTCATTGGAGGTTACATTCACTAATTCCCCTACAATCTGAAGGTGAATGACACCATCCTTGGTTCTACTCAAGAGACAGGATTCCAAGCACAGGAGGCAGTGAGTACTGGTGGAGAGAGAACACATCTTTTTGTTTGGGACTCTGATAAGACTTTGGCTTTGATTTTGTTTTGCCCTCTTCCCAGCTTTGTGACCTTGCACGTGAGCAAGAGTGCCCATTTCCTCACTCTCTTGTCAACTCTCCATTGTATCATTTTTTGGCCTCATTATAAGCCAAATTAGGTAGAAAAAATAAACAAATAAAATAAATAAATAAAAAGAAGAGCACCAAAAATAGGGCATGGATTACAAGCATGTTAACATGTAGAAATGTGTAATAACAATAAGAGACTTTGAGGTATTATAATTAATAGCTTAATATTCAACAGACTTTTTGGTAAAGTTGTTTAAACTTATATAGCATTATGTTGTATGTATGCATAGTAATAGCCATTTGCAGTCGCCAATAAATGGGTCATTTAAATGACCAAATTACATAATTCCCATAGGCTGTCTTTAGAGAAGGAAGTTTTTTTTTAGGAAGTTTTATTTTTATATGTTGAAGTGATAAAATGTTCATATACGTTTTTTTAAAAGTGATACACAAGAAGTAGGTGGACTGTCGACATTTTTCCTGTAGAATTAAAATGATCTGCAGATCAAAAAGATTGAGAACTCTTGAGAAAATAAAGGATCAGATAAAGCAGCTAAAGATACAGTCAATTTCCTCCCAGCCCATCCTAGGCCACAGACTCTCTTTGACACCACCACCCATATTTATATTGTGTTATATACACATCTAGATGACACATACAACAAACGAGATATAGAAGGAAAGGTACTTGGAGACACAAATGACTCATTCTCAGCTCTTTTTTTTTTAAATTTATTTATTTTTGGCTGCGTTGGGTCTTTGTTGCTGCATGCGGGCTTTTCCCAGCTGTGGTGCGCAGGCTTCTCTTTGCAGTGGCTTCTCTTGTTGCAGAGCATGGGCTCTAGGCTTGCAGGCTTCAGTAGTTGTGGCTCAAGGGCTCTAGAGTGCAGGCTCAGTAGTTGTGGCGCACGGGCTTAGCTGCTCCGCGGCATGTGGGATCTTCCCGGACCAGGGCTCGAACCCGTGTCCCCTGCATTGGCAGGCGGATTCTTAACCACTGTGCCACCAGGGAAGCCCCTCAGCTCTTCTTATAATGCCTTTGTTTCTACATTCTCCATAGTTGGGAGGAAGCAACATATCTATACAGCATTTAGAAATATGACCAACATCTGAAGCATTTGTAAATGTCTGGATCATTTACATTGCTAAATTACCATAACTCCCACAGTCCATCTTTAGAGCAAGGAGTTTTATTTTTATGTCTTGAAAATGAGATAATATTTAATTTAATGTGTCTAATAGTTGCATTCACTACAGTATTCTTAATCCATAGAATTGAAAGTACAGGCAAAGTTCACGAGTTTCAGTGATCTAAAATGCTATCCTTTACATTTTAAATTTTGTAGGCAAAACAGTCAATTCTGTTTCGTAGTACTCTATCATATTCAAAAGCCTATTTTCTGGGGCTTCCCTGATGGCGCAGTGCTTGAGAATCTGCCTGCTAATGCAGGGGACATGGGTTCGAGCCCTGGTCTGGGAAGATCCCACATGCCACGGAGCAACAAGGCCCGTGAGCCACAATTACTGAGCCTGCACGTCTGGAGCCTGTGCTCCTCAACAAGAGAGGCCGTGATAGTGAGAAGCCCGCGCACCGCAATGAAGAGTGGCCCCTGCTTGCCTCGCACAGAAACGAAGACCCAACACAGCAAAAATAAATAAATTAATAAACTCCTACCCCCAACATCTTCTTTAAAAAAAAAAAAAAGCCTATTTTCTTACTATGGAAAAGAAATCATGTTTACATAGCATTTATGATACAATTAGATTTCATAGTTCTGTGGACTTTTTTCTGTCCCGAAGTAAAATTAGGTTTCTGTATACAGAAAAAGATTTAAAAAGTCAGGGAAGAAATACATCAAAACATTAACAAAATTAAATAATGTTACACAAATTTTTCTTCAAGGAGTATACACTACTTTGATAATTATAATAAAATATTCCTTAAAAAAAAAAGACCAGAGCAGAAATAAATGAAATAGAAACAAAGAAAACAATAGCAAAGATAAATAAAACTAAAAGCTGGTTCTTTGAGAAGATAAACAAAATTGATAAACCTTTCGCCAGACTCATCAAGAAAAAGAGGGTAGGGGTTTCCCTGGTAGCACAGTGGTTAAGAATCTGCCTGACAATGCAGGGGGAAGAGAGGTTCGAGCCCTGGTCCAGGAAGATCCCACATGCCGCGGAGCAACTAAGCTCGTGCGCCACAACTATTGAGCCCACATGCTACAACTACTGAAGTCCACATGCCTAGAGCCAGTGCTCTGCAACAAGAGAAGCCACTGCAATGAGAAGCCCATGCACCACAATGAAGAGTAGCCCCCACTCACTGCAGCTAGAAAAAGCCTGCATGCAGCAACAAAGACCCAATGCAGCCAAAAATAAATACATTTTTTTTAAAAAGAAAAAGTTAAAATTAAAAAAAAGAAAAAAGGGAGAGCACTCAAATCAATAAAATTAGAAATGAAAAAGGAGAAGTTACAACAGACACCACAGAAATACAAAGCATCAGAAGCACTACTACAAGCAACTCCATGGCAATAAAATGGACAACCTGAAAGAAATGGACAACCTGTAAAAAATGGACAAATTCTTAGAAAGGTATAACCTTCCAAGACTAAACTAGAAAAATATAGAAAATATGAACAGACCAATCACAAGTAATGAAATTGAAACTGTGATTTAAAATCTTCCAACAAACAAAAGGCCAGGACCAGATGGCTTCACAGGTGAATTCTATCAAACATTTAGAGAAGAGCTAACACCCATCCTTCTCAAACTCTTACAAATAATTACAGAGGAAGGAACACTCCAAAACTCATTCTATGAGGCCACCATCACCCTGATACCAAAACTAGACAAAGATACCACAAAAAAAGAAAATTACAGACCAATATCACTGATGAATATAGATGCAAAATCCTCAACAAAATACTAGCAAACAGAATCCAACCACACATTAAAAGGATCATACACCATGATCACGTGGGATTTATCCCAGGGGTGCAAGGATTCTTCAATATATGAAAATCAACCAATGTGATACACCATATTAACAAACTGAAAAATAAAAAACATTATCATCTCAATAGATGCAGAAAAAGCTTTTCACAAAATTCAACACCCATTTATGATAAAAACTCTCCAGAGAGTGGGCACAGAGGGAACCTATCTCAATATATTAAAGGACATATACGACAAACCCACAGCCAACATCATTCTCAGTGGTGAAAAACTGAAAGCATTTCCTCTAAGATCAGGAACAAGGCAAGAATGTCCACTCTCTCCACATTATTCAACAGAATTTTGGAAGGCCTAGCCATGGCAATCAGAAAAGAAAAAAATTAAAGGAGTACAAATTGGAAAAGTAAAACTGTCACTGTTTTCAGATGACATGATACTATACATAGATAATGCTAAAGATGCCACCAGATAACTAGTAGAGCTAATTAATGAATTTAGTAAAGTTGCAGGATTCAAAATTAATACACATAAATCTCCTGCATTCGTATACACTAGCAACGAAAGATCAGAAAGAGAAATTAAGGAAACAATTCCATTCACCATTGCAACAAAAAGAATAAAATACCTAGGAATAAACCTACCTAAGGAGGTAAAAGACCTGTACTCAGAAAACTATAAGACACTGATAAAAGAAATCAAAGATGACACAAACAGATGGAGAGATATACCATGTTCTTTGACTGGAAGAATCAACAGTATGAAAATGACTATACTTCCCAAAGCAATATATAGATTCAATGCAATCCCTATCAAATTACCAATGGCATTTTTCACAGTATTAGAACAGAAAATTTTACAATTTATATGAAAATATAAAAGACCCCGAATAGCCAAAGCAATCTTGAGAAAGAAAAAAGGAGCTGGAGGAATCAGACTCCCTGACTTTAGACTATACTACAAAGCTACAGTAACCAAGACAATATGGTACTGGCACAAAAACAGAAATCAACAGAACAAGATAGAAAGCCCAGAGATAAACCCACACACCTATGGTCAACTAATCTATGACAAAGGAGGCAAGGATATACAATGGAGAAAAGACAGTCTCTTCAATAAGTGGTGCTGGGAAAACTGGACAGCTACATGTAAAAGAATGAAATTAGAACACTCCTTAACACCATACATAAAAATAAACTCAAAATGGATTAAAGACCTAAATGCAACTGCTGGTGGGAATGTGAATTGGTACAGCCACTATGGAGAACGGTATGGAGGTTCCTTAAAAAACTACAAATAGAACTACCATATGACCCAGCAATCCCACTACTGGGCATATACCCTGAGAAAACCATAATTCAAAAAGAGACATGTACCAAAATGTTCATTGCAGCTCTATTCACAATAGCCCGGAGCTGGAAACAACCTAAGTGTCCATCATCGGATGAATGGATAAAGAAGATGTGGCACATATATACAATGGAATATTACTCAGCCATAAAAAGAAACGAAACTGAGCTATTTGTAATGAGGTGGATAGACCTAGAGTCTGTCATACAGAGTGAAGTTAGTCAGAAAGAGAAAGACAAATACCGTATGCTAACACATATATACGGAATTTAAAAAAAAAATGTCATGAAGAACCTAGGGGCAAAACGGGAATGAAGACGCAGACCTACTTGAGAATGGACTTGAGGATATGGGGAGGGGGAAGGGTGGGCTGTGACAAGGCGAAAGAGAGGCATGGACGTGTATACACTACCAAACGTAAGGTAGATAGATAGTGGGAAGCAGCCGCAGAGCACAGGGAGATCAGCTCGGTGCTTTGTGACCGCCTGGAGGGGTGGGATGGGGAGGGTGGGAGGGAGGGAGATGCATGAGGGAAGGGATGTGGGAACAGATGTATATGTATGACTGATTCACTTTGTTATAAAGCAGAAACTAATTAAAAAAATAAATAAATAAACTTAAAAAAAAAAAAAGACCTAAATGCAAGACCAGACACTATAAAACTCTTAGTGGAAAACATAGGAAGAACACTTTGACATAAATCACAGCAAGATCTCTTTTGACCCATCTCCTAGAGTAATGGAAATAAAAACAAAAATAGATAAATGGGACCTAATGAAATTTAAAAGCTTTTGCACAGCAAAGGAAACTATAAACAAGACAAAAAGACAACCCTCAGAATGGGAGAAAATATTTGCAAACGAATCAATGGACAAAGGATTAATCTCTAAAATATACAAACAGCTCATGCAGTTCAATATTAAAAAAAACAAGCTGCCCAATAAAAAAATGGGCAGAAGACCTAAATAGACATTTCTCCAAGGAAGACTTACAGATGGCCAAGAGGCATATGAAAAGCTTCTCAACATCACTAATTATTAGAGAAATGCAAATCAAAACTACAGTGAGGTATCATCTCACACTGGTTACAATGGGCATCATAAAAAAATCTACAAACAATAAATGCTGGAGAGGGTATAGAGAAAAGGGAACCCTCTTGCACTGTTGGTAGGAATGTAAATTGATACAGCCACTGTGGAGAACAGTATGGAGGTTCCTTAAAAGACTAAAAATTACCATATGACCCAGCAATCCCACTACTGGGCATACACCCTGAGAAAACCATAATTCAAAAAGACACATGCACCCCAATGTTCACTGCAGCACTATTTACAACAGCCAGGTCATGGAAGCAACCTAAATGTCCATCGACAGACAAATGGATAAAGAAGATGTGGTATATATATACAATGGAGAATTACTCAGCCATAAAAAGAAACGAAATTGGGTCATTTGTAGAGATGTGGATGGACCTAGAGTCTGTCATACAGAGTGAAGTAAGTCAGAAAGAAAAAAACAAATATCGTACATTAACTCATATATGTGGAATCTAGAAAAATGGTACAGATGAACAGGTTTGAAAGGCAGAAACACACATGTAGAGAAAAAATGTATGGACACCAAGCGGGGAAAGCGGGGGCAGGGGTTGATGGGATGAATTGAGAGACTAGGACTGACATACACTAATATGAATAAAATAGATAACTAATAAGAACCTGCTGTATATCTCCTCCCTCTTGCGTCTCCCTCCCACCTTCCCTATCCCACCCCTCTAGGTGGTCACAAAGCACCAAACTGATCTCCCTGTGCTATGTATATGTATAGCTGATTCACTTTGTTATAAAGCAGAAACTAACACATCATTGCAAAGCAATTATACTCCAATAAAGATGTTTTTTAAAAAAAGAACCTGCTGTATAATAATAAAATAAAATTCAAAAAAAGAAAATACAATGTAAAAGCAGATTTCACTCACATTAATATAAGGTACATATGAATAAATTCCACAAACTGGTACATGACCTATAAGATTAAAACTATAAAACTGTACTAAAGGATCTAAGAGAACATAGGAATTATGGAGAGAGATGCTATGTTCTTAGATAGGAAGATTAAAAATGTAAAAATGTCATTTCTATAAACCTATAAATTGAACTGTCAATCAAAATTCCTTGGTAACTTTTCTAGAAACTTGATAAAAATGATTCTAAAGTTCATCTGGGAAAAGAACTGTGTAAGAATAGCCAGAATATTCAAAAACTAACAGTAATTAATGAGGATTCATTCTGTCATATTAAATGTGCTATAAATCTATAGTTATTAAACAATGATAATGGAAATAAAATAGAGGGTTGTATATTTAAAGGATGGAATTTCAAATCAGTGAGGCACTAAGGAAAATAAATATATATATATCTGCCTTTCTTCTTACATAAAGACAATCTTTTTCCTAAGTCGGCTCCCTAATAAATCATTTCACATGAATCCTCAACTCAGAGTCTGCTACTGGAGAATCCAATCAAAACTGCATCACCTTATTTAATTTTCGAATACAAATGTATGAGGCAGGTTTTATTCTATTTTACAAATAAAGAAAACTGAAATTTAGAAAGTTAAGAAATGTGCCCAAGTTAAGTAGAAGACCTGGGAATAAAAGCCAGGTTGGAGAGGTTCCAAAGCTCATTTCATCAGCCACCTCAGAGACCTGTTCCCATCCCAGTCTCTCACTGGTCCCACAAGGTCGAGGACTGGGACAGCTCTTCTGAAAGTTTACCCCAGTGAGTCACATCTGTAAGGCTGGCATGTCATGGACAAAGACAGGTCTTTGCCTAACCACTGCCCCGAGAGTCACAAGATAACTGCAAATAAAATACCTGAAATGTTCGCAAATTCTGCTCACTATAAAACGTCCTACCACCATATCACACCATTTTCAAAAAGCACCACTTTTGAAATTCTATCTCTGACCACACATTCTATGCCTGAGAGTGTCAGGTGTATTCAACTGAAAATATTTCTAATTGTCCTCTTTGCCTACCCCCACTCACCCAGTGAGTCGCCATTGAGCAAACGGGACAAATCCAGAGTTACTGACTCCACGCGATAGTTACAGTAGATTAGGTACCTTCCAAGAAGTCTTTAAAGCTTATACCAAGCCTTCTCGTATGTACACACCCCTAACAGTGCACCAGTCACACTAGTTTCTAAGGGTCTTTCTCCTTGTTTCCTTATGGACTCTCTGAAAACAGAAACTAATTCACATTCCTAAAACCTGTGAAGGTGCCTGGCATTTGGTAGGTATTTAATGTTTGTTGAATGAATGAATGAATGAATGAACAATGATACATAAATGGATAAAGGCGTTACTCTTCAGACTAGAACAAAACAGAAGCCAAATCCCAGAGAGGACACTGGTAGGCTGACTGTGGGTACAGCCATTGCCTAACGCACCTTTTCGTTCATAGCGGAGTCTGGGAGATCTTGGTTAGACTGACTTAAAGTGGGGTGGCCATGGTGAATCTGGCCCAGGTAACATACTCTGAACATAATTTACATCCATCCCATTGGTCATTCAGGGTTGCAGCCAACAAAGGAAATAATGTTGTGCTGAGAGGAAAAACAAATTAAAAGGAAACAAAGCTTAAGCATGCAGCCTAGCTGCAAGCCAAGAATACTTCCTTCTTAAACAGGAAGCTGGAGCAATGAGCATGACCCCAACCTTTGGAGGCTCCAGATGCTATATCAGAGTGGCCATCTGGAAGGAGAGTTCTCCATTCTAAGCTCTGCTGTCAGTCAGAGGAGGCCACAGAGTTCAACCAGAAGCTGGGAGAGAATTATTACTGAGCCTCTAGGAGAAATTCAACATTACAATTACAGTAAGTATTACTATTATTTAATCTTAAGAGGTCTAACACTGCCCTATGCCATTATTAGTCCTTTGAGAAACACAGTCTTCCTTTGCTAATAATAACCTAAGACATTTGTGGAATTAATATATTCTGTTCACATTTTATCTGTATAAAATTCCCCAAGAAATTCATTAACCAGGATTTTTATTATAGCAGAGTAACACATATTAAAAAAATAAACTCAGGTAAAGGTGACCCCTAGATCTTTCTCTATAACCTGGGAAGCAGGTAACAACTTAAGACGGTCTCAAAAGATCCTAGTTTATAACTAATCTAAATCCCTTGTATCAAATAGAAAGCCTTTTGGAGCAGGTTCAAGCCCCAAACTACCAGAGTCCTTTCACTTTGTCTGCAGTAGAAATTGAGATAAGTCTATGCCTAAATCAATGTAAACATGACTTGAGATGTATAAAGCTCTTTTTGTGTGTATAAACACACACACACACTCTCTCTTTTTCTATCACCGTAATATTGTCAATTTGCTCTAAAGGTTTTTTTCTTCTAAAAAAAACCTTTTCTCTTTTTTCTTCAGCTACTATTGGATCCTTTAACTTTATAGGTATTTTCCAATTCATTGATCAGCATAAATCTCCCCTAAACCAATGACAAGTTATCCGTAAACCTGTAACTTCCAAACCTGACACTGAAGAATATACCAAACCATTCACTACCACCACAAATACAAAAGGGGAGGCAAGAAAAGCAGAGATTTACTGAATTGGGATTTTTTTTTAAATCAATGCTTTAGAAACATGGAAAATATTGGGTTGGCCAAAAAGTTCGTTCGGTTAAGGAATACACTATTCAATAAAGTTCTTGGTAAAAATGAAAAATGTGTCTACTTAAAACCCAACAAACTTTCTGGCCAACCCAATATTTACTCACACCAACCATCAACTCTAAGTGTCTTCTTCTACCTCTATGCCCCAGAGCATGAGACGTCACCATAAATGAAATCCTTGTCTTGTATTTCCTGCCTTATATGAGCACTCATTTTTTTTCTATTACTACTTTTCTATTACTACTTTCACTGAACAATTTTGGGTCCATCCTTGCTTCTTGAGATATAAAAATGAGTAAGACACACTCCTTGCGCTCCAGAAAACAGTCAAAATGGGAAGAATGGACATGCAAATAAAAAGATTAAAAGCTGCACTATGAAAAGAAACAAAAAATACCATTACTGAGTATTTACAATATGCTGGTCATGGAGCTAAACATATCTCCTGCAGCCTTCCACCACAGTTCTATGATGTAGACCCTGGGATTATTCCCATCTGACAGATGAGGGGACTGAGGCTTAGAGAGACCAGTCACATACTCAAGAGTCCTATAACTAGGTAGTGGGAAGACAGAAGAGGCAGCTCAGCCTAGGTAATGCACAAAAGACTTCAAGGAGCAGGAAGTCCCCAGGCTGAACCTTGAAGAATGAGTAGGAGAAAGAATGAAAAAAAAAAAAAATATATATATATATATATATATATATATATATATATATATCAATTTGCTGTACACCTGAAATTAACACAACACTATAAATCAACTATACTTCATTTTTAAAAAAAAAAGGATGAGTAGGAGGCTTCTGGGTCAAAAACTGTCTGGCTAGGAATTTAAAATAGACAATGTTGCAGGAGGTCAAATTTCTAAAAGAGCTTTTAGAGTCAGCAGCTGGAATTTCTTTTTGGTTTGTTTTCCTGTTTAGCCAAAACAAAGCAAACAGATGAAACAGAGCTTCTCAAACTCTAATGTGCTTCAGATCACCTGGAATCTGGTTAAAATGTAGATTCAAATTCAGCAGGTGTGGGGCAGTGCCTGAGAGTCTGCATTTCTAACAAGCTCCCAGGGAATGCTGCTAGTGTTGGCATGTGTACCACACTGTGATAAGGCAGGTTACAGTCTAATGTAAAATAAACCCCAACCTAAACATATATACAAAGAAAACAAAAGCAGGAAGAGAAGATGTGCCCACAGCAGACGGCATCTCATCTTGAAGCCAATGCGACTTCAGGACATTTATCTCTTAGATTGTGCATTTCAGAATTCTCTTTTGCTCACTTGGTCTATTTGGAGGCTGTATTGTTCAAAAGAAGGGATTAGAGTCTACGAAAGCCCTGGGGATACTCATATTTTCTCAACAAAAGGAAGGGCTGTGGCAGACCTGGCTCATTTGTTCACTCTGTCTTCCATTAAACACCACCACTGTTGCTGTCAGTCCAGTTCTCTTTAGATTAATGTCTCCAAAATTAATTTTGTGTTCAATAAACCTCCATAAATATGTTTGTTCAGCAGACCAAATTGGACCCTTAGTTTTAACTAAGGCTAGAAGAGCAGCCACACGACACTCGTCCCCATTCACACGCTGTCGGCCCTGCTCTTTCATTAGTCACTGTCACCAGTGGTGTTCACTGGTCCCTGCTAAGCTCCTCCATATAATAAAATGTTGCTTCTATTGAAATATAATCCTCCCAGAGCACAGAGGCATTTTAGAAATTGGCTGAAGAGGATTACAAAGCATTGGAGAAGAAAATAAGGAAAAGTGGAAGCAACCCTTAATTTAAGATTCTCTGACAGCAGGCACCAAATTTTCACTTTTTTTTTAACCCTCATTTTCTCATAGAAATTTTAATACACTCCCCTCTCACCCACCTTCTCCCATTCCATCCCCACAGTCTGTTCCCTAATCCTAATATTACAGACTTCCGAGTTGGTTCAAACTCCTCATTTTACATATAAGGAGTCTGAAGCCCAGGAAGGTTGGACAACTTTCCCAAACCCTCGTTTTTGCCCCATACACCAGGGCTCCCTCCAGGACCTCAAGCTGTGGTCTTAAATTGCTTGACACCATAGACTTGGGAGTGAACAAACCAGGTTTGTTGTTGTCCTGCCATCAGGGTGTTCCTGGTAAACAGCTTCAAAAGTCAAATGGTGCTTTAATAATAATAATAATAATAATAATAATAATAATAATAAAAAGTGGCCCTGGATTTTATAATTTTTAATTATAGAAAATTTCAAACATACACAAAAGTAGAGAGAACAGCATGATCAATCTCCATGTACCTGTCATAGAGTTTCAATGATTATTGACATTTGGCCATTCTTGTTTCATCTATTTCCTATTTTACCATTTATTTATTTTTGTTTAAGCAATCGTTTTTAACACCTTGGGTGATTTTTTACTGCTATGTCTCCAAGTGATATAACAGCATTTGCTGTTATCTCCCAATTTAGATATCACCAATTTTAAATGTCACCTACTGATTTCCTGTTAAGGCAAATCAAGATATAGCTGTATTTCCCAGCCCCTCATCTTACCCTCTCTGATTCAGTTTCTCCAAAGATTAAATTTTAGGTCTCCTGCAGAAATGGGATGAGAATCTAATACCTAACTGCTTCTTACGTCGACTTTCAAATAACTACTGTCTCCAGTGCCCCACCTCACCCAGCAATTTTCTTTTTTTTTTTTTTTGGCGTAACCACAATCGCTGGCGAAACCACAGTAGCTTGCAGGCCCCCAGCAGTGGAAGCGCGGAGTCCTAACCACTGGACAGCCACAGAATTCCCCTCACCCAGCATTTTAAAGCTCCTGTGCTGTCCATATCTGAGCCTTTCCTGTATACTGCGTGACATAAGCAAGAAGTAGAGCCTGTGTTCAAACTCACGCGCACACTCACAGGCACACTCATACACACGATCACACATACCTTGCAACCACTCAGTTTTGAGCTTCATCCTCTTAGCGAAGCCATGAACCGTTTTTCCCTCCTCTCTCTGACTTGGTATGTGATTCAGGGTTCCAAATACTTCATAATTCCCTATTTCTTGTTCTCCCTGTTGATTTTGGATAATATCTGGAGAAAGGTTCCGGGAAACACCTTTACTTCATCGTCTTCCAGAATATTCTACTGACCAAGATTTGAAACTGGCTCCATCACTTATTAGTTATGTCATTTTGAGTGAGAGACTTATCTTTTTTTGAATCTCAGTTTTCTCAGCTTTCCTAATAATCTTCTCTTCCTAGGATGTATGGATTGAATGAGCACAATGCCTGGAACACACAAGAGTCCTGTTATATCAAGAGATGGATAATGGGGAACTCCCTGGAGGTCCAGTGGTTAAGACTGCGCACTTCCACTGCAGGGGGTGCGGGTTCAATCCCTGGTCAGGGAACTAAGATCCTGCAGGCCACACGGTGCAGCCAAAAAAATGAGAGAGAAAGAGAAAGAGAGAGAGAGAGAGAGATGGATATGGTTGGCACAAAAAGTGCTAGAACTTCTGGGGAGGGGGGTGGCTGGAGAGGAGAGTAGGTCCCAGAGGTAACTTGATACCCTGCTAGGCACCTCCACCTGCATTCCTAACTCAGCTCATTGCCCAAAGGCCATCCAGGAACTGGTAGGGCAGGCAGAAGTGATCATCCCCATGGTGGAGCATCCCACTTCCCTGAGGAAGAAACTAGAGGCCAAAACTCATGGTCATCCTCACAGATTTGAAATACTGCATTCCACTTTAGTGTTTAATCTGTGTATCTATAAAATTATGGTTTGGTTCAGCAATCCCACTTCTACAAATCTATCCCAAAGACACACTGGCAAAAATAAGAAATGACATGTTCATATGACTATTTGCTGCAATGTTATCTATAATAGTAGAAAACTAGAAAAAAATTTAAATGCCCATCAGTAGAAAAATGATTGAATAAAGTATGGTATATCTACATAATGGAGTGTTATACATTTGTCAAAATAAGATATGCATATGTATGCAAACACATATTTTAAAACAGAAGAATGAACCATACAACTTTTTAAATGGTTACCTATAGACAGAGGGGAAGAGAGAAGATAAAATCCAGGCTTCTCTGAATATATACAGTTTTGAGGATTTTACTTGAAACCATGCAAATAATTTACATAATTACAAAATGAAATTAAATTTTTAAAATGCAGTCTCTAAAATCAAAAGCAAAATTAAACAAGTGAACATAGATGTATATAGCCTTTGGTAGCCTAGTCCCAAGGGAAAGTACTCTAAGAGATTCTAAAATAAATAATCTGTACAACCCTAGAAAGATATGCCTTAAAGACAAAACTGCAAAATTCTTAAGTTGTTTTCAGTAATCACATTGTTGATGAGAGTGTTGGTATTGTTATCCAAGAGTTTGCTGGATGTGTTTTTTTTTTTTTTTTTTAAATGTGCACTTGTGATGGTGTCACTGAGAGTAAGGCTGCTCAGTGTGAGGATAAAGAGACACAAATGTCAGATCAGTGAGGTTTGCTCTATAATCCTAAATCTGAATTGACAGTATCAATGCAAACTTAGGTTTTTTTACTTCTTTCAGTTTTTATCATTCTTTTAACGTTTAATTTTGAAATAGTTATAGATTCACAGGAAGTTGCAAAAATAGAGAGGTTCTGTGAACCCTTCCAGTTTCCCCTAATGGTTACTTGCCATTTATAACTATAGTACAATATCAAAACCAGGAAACTGACATTGGTACAAAATGTGTATATAGTCTATGTCATTTTATCACATGTATGAATTTTTGTAACCAGCACTGCAATCAAAGTACAGAATTATTCTGTCACCACAAAAATCTCCCTCAAGTTAATCCTTCATGATCATACCTACCTCCTCCCATTCATCATCCCTAACCCCTGGCAACCACTAATTTGTTTTCCATATGTATAATTTTATAATTTCAAGAATGTTATATAAATGGAATCATGCAGTATGTGACCTTTTGAGATTGGCTTTTTTCATTCAGCATAATGCCTTTGAGATCCATCCAAGTTGTATCATTTTTTGTTCATTTTTATTGATGGGTAGTATTCCAATGGTATGGATGTACCCCAGTTTGTTTAGGCATTTACCCACTGAAAAATATTTTGTTTCCTCTTTTGGGCTATTACAAATAAAGCTGCTATGAACATTCACATTATGGTTTTTGTACAGACATAAGATTCAGTTCTCTGAAGTAAACAGTCAGGAGTATGGTCGCTGGGTTGCTCTATAAGTGTACGTTTCATTTGTAAGAAACTTCCAAACCATTTTTTCATTGTGGTTGTGCCATTTTAAATTCCCACCAGCAATTTATGAGAGAACCCGTTTCTCTGCATCCTTGCCAGTGTTTGGTATGGTCACTATTTTTTACTTTAGCTATTCAAAAATAAGATAGTGATATCTCTCTGTAGTCTTAATTTGCATTTCCCTAGTGGCTAGTGATATTGAATGTCTTTTCATGTGCCTATTTGCCATCTGTATATACCTTTTAGTGAAATATCTCTTCATGCCTTTTGCCCATTTTCTAATTGGATTGTGATTTTTTTACCATTGGGTGTTGAGACTTCTTTATATATCCTTGATTCATGTCCTTTGTCATATATATTGTTTGCAAACTTTTCTCCAAGTATACAGCTGTCTTTTCATCCTCTTAACAGGATCTTCTGCAGAGCAAAAGTTTAAATTTTGGTGAAGTCCAATTTTTCAATTTCTTTCTTTTATGAATCATATGTTAGGTATTTTGTCTAAGAACTTTTCACCAAGCTACAGGTCCCAAATATTTTCTCCTATATTTTCTTCTAAAAATGTTATAGTTTACCCATATAGTAAGTCTTAAAATCAGGTGGATTGATTTCTCTCATTTTTTAAAAGACTTTTTTAGCTATTCTTATTCTTTTACCTTTCTATATAAATTTTAGAATAAACTTTATTTCTACAAAAAAATCTTGCTGGGATTTTAAGAGGAATTGTGTTGAATTACAGACCAATTTGGGGAGAAATTACATTTTCTATGTTTCGTCTTTCAATCCATGAACATGGTGTATCTCTCCATTTATTTAGATCTTCAATTTCTTTCATTAACATTTTGTAGTTTTCAACATACAACTCCTGTATAAGTTCTGTTGGATTTATACCTAAATATTTCTTTTTTTAAGTGGCCATAAATGGTATGTTTATTATTTCAGTTTCCATGCATTCATTGCTAGTGTACAGCAATACAATTCAGGTTTTTTATGTTGATCTTTTATCCTGCAACTTTACTAAGCTCATGTATTCTAGAAGTTTTTTTGTAGATTTATGGGGATTTCCTATATAGGCCATCATGTCATCTGCAAATAATTTTATTCTTTTCAATCTATATGCCTTTTATTTCCTTTTCTTGCCTTACTACACTGACTAGGATCTTCAAGTACTATGCTGAATAAAAGTGGTCAGAGTACCAGGTGAGGGTGGAGGTCTAGGCTCCCCACTCAGCCTCTGTTGATGGGGATGAGGAAAAGCCACGTTAAGTTTAACTGAATAAGATGATAATCTGTAATAATTATCAAAACAGTTTTCTAAGGACTTCCCTGGTGGTTCAGTGGTTAAGAATCCGCACTTCTACTACAGGGGCTGTGGTTCAATCCCTGGTCAGGGAACTGGGATCCCACACACCATGCATGCAGCCAAAAGAAAAAAAAAAATTCTATCCTTCCAGGCTGTACCTTTCGTGGTACTTTGGCTAAAGAGAGAAACTTTTTCTTGCCCTATTTTTGCCTTTACCCATTGATATTTCTGGATTGCCAGCTTCTGGACAGCTGTACTGGGTTGCAGCCAGTCTGGGATATAGGGAGGCAAATAGAAAACCCAGGGAACTAACACCTGTGTGGTTCTTCAAGTTCTGAAGTCTCTGGCTGATCCACCTCTTCCCTACATTTTTCAGAACCTTCTTTTATTTTAAATTTATTTTTGGCTGTATTGGGGCTTCGCTGCTGTGCACGGGCTTTCTCTAGTTGTGGCAAGCGGGAGCTACCCTGCATTGCGGTGCGCAGGCTTCTCATTGTGGTGGCTTCTCTTGTTGTGGAACATGGGCTCTAGGCGTGCGGGCTTCAGTAGTTGCAGCACATGGGCTCAGTAGTTGTGTCACATGGGCCCTAGAGTGCGTGGACTTCAGTAGTTGTGGCATATGGGCTCAATAGTTGTGGCATGTGGGCTCTAGGGTGCAGGCTCAGTAGCTGTGGCGCAAGGGCTTAGTTGCTCCGCAGCATGTGGGGTCTTCCCAGACCAGGAATCGAACCCGTGTCCCCTGCACTGGCAGACAGATTCTTAACCACTGCACCACCAGGGAAGTCCCAAGTTGCCTCCTTTTAAACTTGGTCTTTGTTCTCTGACATCAGGATTACCCAGTAGAAGTGCAGAAAGTTAGGCACCAAGGATCTAGACATGGCTGCCAAATGCCACCTCCTTCTCTGGAACTTCCTATTGCCAGCCCTGTCCTCTCATCATATCACATCTATACCTTAGTGTGATTTTCTATTTATTCTACCTATAATACAGACAAGCTGGGAAGCCCTTTACCCCTTGGAGATCTGGCTTGGACACTGCCAATTCCATAGCCTTTGAAAGTCTGGAGTTTTCCCATGAATTCTGCTAATTTTCAGGCACTAATAAAAAGAAGACATCATTCTGAGGGTGTGACACAGATGGGAGAAAGTGTACACATCTTCAGCACACAGCTCCATGAGCTTTCGCACACTGAATACACCTGTGAAACCAGTACCCAGGTCAGGAAGCAACTTATTCCTACTGCTAGTGATTAGCAGAGCTGAGATTCAACACAGCTGTCTGGCTCCAGAGCCATAGTTCAGAACCACTAAATTGTGCTGCCAAAAATATGGAGACTGGAGAAGGAGTCTGAATCAAAGTTCTGGAAGAATCACCTCCACATGGTTCTTTGTATGTAACTTCTATGTGCTCTTTTGTTTATATCTTCCCACTTGCCTCTCAGAACCCAGGGAGAGAGTGTGAGGCTCAGAGCCTGGAAGGGACTAGCCCAAGGGCCACAGCTGGAAGGGCAAAGTAGGGTTTGAGCCCAGACTAAATCAATGTCCTCTCATTTTACATGGGGAAAACTGAGGCCGGGAGGGGCTGAGTTACATTGCCCCTCCCTCCAGTAAACCTGGCACAGGATTTTGCTCATGGATGGGGTTAATGTGTCCTTAGAGTCCATGTCTGGACTGGATGATGAGGCACTTGACCCTTCAGACTCCCTGGTAGAGGCTGGGACCTTGGCTGCACTTGTGCTGGTGACAGGAGATCACCAGAGACTCAGGCAGAAGCTGTAGGTGGAAGAGAGGACAGTAAGAGGATGTGTGCAACACAGGGTGAGCAGGGCAGAGGACTCCGTATATTTGGGGTCCAAAAGGGGATGACCTGTGGGCTTGACCTTCAGGGACAGCCCACAATAGCCTTGGCACTTCCTGCACTTTCCCATCATAATATTTATCATACATTATTGTGGGTGCAGAAAGCTCCTTGAACAAGGACACTGTGATGGCCATCATCTGTGCCTCCTCTAAGTCTTCAGTGCAGCCCTTGAAGAAGTGAGTAAACTATGTTCTTCCAGAAGTAGTAAGTGGCTGAGTGTCCCAGAGGCAGTTCCTTGCTAGATCTACCATAAAGGCGTCATAAGCACTGAATTCCCTCAGGAACAGAAACACAGTCACTAGGACTTAAGCAGACAGATTTTTCCCTGAATGAAATATGACTTTAATTTGCACAATATGTTCATTTATATTAATAATAGCTGGATGAGAAGTGCAATAATAAGTCCCTAATGCTAACCTGGGGCAAAAATCTAATACAAATTAAATTGGCTCTGTTCCTAGGAATTTTAGTATATTGCATGGTGATTTTTTAGCCAAAATTGTGCAGAGCATAGCTGATAAATATTTTAATTAAGATCAGAATGGGACAATAGAAAACTGTTGGTTTTCTCCAGTAATGAACAAACAAATGCCTTCCCAATAAAAGTAGGTTTTCAACAGACATCTGAATGAACAAGGCTCTATCTTCTGTGGAACAAGACAGCAGGCCTACCTAGAAGGTTGTGAGGCCTTGAAATGCTGATGTCTCCAAAATCTACCCCATGAATGCCCTTTTGAATGCAGAGGCATTTTTGGCCTTTGGAGGAAACCTAGATACGTGCAATCAATCATTTTCTTCTCTATTATACCCCAACATGGAGAAACTCTCCCACTCACAATCTTGAACAGGCAGCCAACTATATGATTGTGCCTTTGCTCACAGATGGTTGAAACAAATGTAGATACTTGTACCAAACCAGGTCAGTCCCAAGGGTACGTGAACATAGGGAGCTGAGCTAGAAGGACAAGTAGTCTTGGGGTCTGAGGGAACCCCCTGAGGGCTGCCATGATGCTCACCGTGAACCTCAGTGAATGGGAAGAACTCCAAATCTGCAGGGCTGGCAATTGTAGCAGTCAACACAGCAGAGAGTGGAAATCATGAGGGTCCAAATGGCAGAGAGAAATCAGAGTGCATAAAATCTCCCAGAGTGCTTAAAATAAACCCTCCTTTTCATAATCTAGTTTGAGCAGTTTTCTATTCCTTGCTAACCAACAACTCCAAGATAGGGTGGACTAGGAAGATGAGGAGTTTGCGTCTCCTCACAACTAGGGTACCAGGCACTGGTGGGGGAACCACAGACACCTAAGGAAGTACCCCTGAGTGACGAGGTAGGATGTTTGCATGGCGGTGGGGGGAGGAGAAGTGGAGGCGGGACAGGACTGGTGACCCTGAGGGGTGGCTGTGGGAGGGGAGGGGTTCCCACACCCAGAGGGGCCAACACATGATGAGGGAATTTAACAGGGATGGGGAGAGACCCTCGGGAGACTGGAGGAAAGGAAGGGAATGGCGTTAGCATTTGCCCTGCCCACTTGGGCCCCGGGGAACCTGCTGAGGTCCTGGGCCTAATCCTCTGCCCTCTGAGGATCCCTCCAGCTGTGCTGTGCCTAAGCCCCACCCCTGCACCCCCACCCAGAGCCTTACCTCCAAACTCCGAACTCCACACTTCAAGGCCCCCTCAGGCCATGCTGCCTTTTCCAGCCGCAGGGGTCCTGAGCCTAGGCCCTGCCCCCACCCTAAACCCCGCCCCCACCTACATCCCGCCCCTGCCTAAGCTCCATCCCCAACAGGTAAGGCCTTTTCCAGCCCCCACCTCTTTTTTAAGGTTGTTCTTCTGTTTTACCTTGCTGTTGTTTCATTTATATTTTTATTTTTCTAATAAATTTTTTATTTTTCTAACATTATTTTACTCCTTAGTTTTCTAATATTATTTTACTCTTTATTATTATTCTGCCCCTTTTGGCTTGTTCCCCCCAACTTTTTTTTTCTGTTGTGGTTCTGTTTTACCTTGTTGTTGTTTCACTTATATTTTTATTTTTTCTAATAATTTTTTTTATTTTTCTAATTTTATTTTATTCTTTGTTCACTGTTATTATACTGCTCATTTTTTTTTCTCTTTTGCCATACCATGAGGCTCGTGGATTCTTGGTTCCAGGACGGGGGTCGGGCTTGAGCTCCTGTTGGGGGAGCGTTGAATCCAAACCACTGGACTAACAGACAACCTCAGACCCCAGGGAATATTAACAGGAGTTAGGTCTCCCGGAGGTACTCATCTCAGCACCAAGACCCGGCTCTACCCAACTGCCTGCAAACTCCAGTGCTGGATGCCTCAGGCCAAACAATCCGTAAGATAGGAAGACAGTCCCACCCATTAAAAAAAAAAAGAGATGACAAAAAAATATGTTACAGATGAAGGAGCAAGGTAAAAACCTACAAGACCAAATAAATGAAGAGGAAACAGGCAACCTACCTGAAAAAGTATTCAGAGTAATGACAGTAAAGATGATCCAAAATCTTGGAAATAGAATGGAGGCACAGATGGAGAAAATACAAGAAATGTTTAACAAACAAACACCTAGAAGAACTAAACAACAAACAAATAGCAATGAATAACACAATAAGTGAAATGAAAAACACACTAGGAGGAAACAACACTGGAATAAGTGAGGCAGAGGAGTGAATAAATGAGATGGAAGATAGAATGGTGGAAATAACTGCTGAGGAGCAGAATAAAGAAAAAAGAATGAAAAGAAATGAAGACACTCTCAGAGACCTCTGGGAAAACATTAAATGCACCAACATCCGAATTATAGGGGTCCCAGAAGAAAAAGAGAAAGGGAAAGGGTCTGAGAAAATACTTGAAGAGATTACAGTCGAAAACTTCCCTAACATGGGAAAGGAAATAGCCACCCAAGTCCAGGAAGCGCAGAGAGGCCTGTACAGGTTAAACCATAGGAGAAACACACCAAGATACATATTAATCAAACTAACAAAAATTAAATTCAAAGAAAAAAAATTAAAAGCAGCAAGGGAAAAGCAACAAATAATATACAAGGGAATCACCATGAGGTTATCAGCTGATTTTTCAGCAGAAACTCTGCAAGCCAGAAGGGAGTGGCAGGATATATTTTAAGTAATGAAAGGGAAAAAGCTACAACCAACAATACTCTACCAAGCAAGGCTCTCATTCAGATTCGACAGAGAAATAAAAAGCTTTATACACAAGCAAAAGCTAAGAGAATTCAGCACCACCAAACCAGCCTTACAACAAATGTTAAAGGAACTTCTCTATGCGGGAAACACAAGAGAAGAAAAAGATCCACAAAAACAAACTCAAAACAATTAAGAAAATGGTAATAGGAGCATACATATCGGTAATTACCTTAAATGTGAATGGATTAAAGGCTCCAACCAAAAGACACAGACTGGCTGAATGGATACAAAACTAAGACCAATATATATGCTGTCTACAAGAGACCCACTTCAGACCTAGGAACACATGCACACTGAAAGTGAGGGGATGGAAAAAGATATTTCATGCAAATAGAAATCAAAAGAAAGCTAGAGTAGCAATACTCATATCAGATAAAATTGACTTTAAAATAAAGACTGAGAGCAGCCTCAGAAGCAGCGGATTAAAGCTCCACAATCAACTTGATGTACCCTGCATCTGTGGAATACATGAATAGACAACAAATCATCCCAAATTGAGGAGCCAGGAGTCAGTGCTGTGCCTCTGAGGTGGGAGAGCCAACTTCAGGACACTGGTCCACAAGAGACCTCCCAGCTCCACATAATATCAAACGGCGAAAATCTTCCAGAGATCTCCATCTCAACACCAGCACCCAGCTTCACTCAACGACCAGCAAGCTACAGTGCTGGACACCCTATGCCAAGCAACTAGCAAGACAGGAACACAACACCACCCATTAGCAGAGAGGTGGCCTAAAATCATAAAAAGTCCGCAGACACCCCAAAACACACCACCAGACGTGGACCTGCCCACCAGAAAGACAAGATCCAGCCTCATTCACCAGAACACAGGCACTAGTCCCCTCCACCAGGAAGCCTACAGAACCCACTGAACCAACCTTAGCCACTGGGGACAGACACCAAAAACAACGGGAACTACGAACCTGCAGCCTGCAAAAAGGAGACCCCAAACACAGTAACATAAGCAAAATGAGAAGACAGAAAAACACACAGCAGGAGAAGGAGCAAGATAAAAGCCCACCAGACCTAACAAATGAAGAGGTAATAGGCAGTCTACCTGAAAAAGAATTCAGAATAATGATGGTAAAGATGATCCAAGATTCTATTTCCCAGATCCAAAATCTTGGAAATATAATAGACAAAATGCAAGAAACAGTTAACAAGGACCTAGAAGAACTAAAGATGAATCAAGCATCGATTAAAAACACAGTAAATGAAATAAAAAATACTCTAGATGGGATCAATAGCAGAATAACTGAGGCAGAAGAACGGATAAGTGAGGTGGAAGATAAAATAGTGGAAATAACTGCTGCAGAGCAAAATAAAGAAAAAAGAATGAAAAGAACAGAGGACAGTCTCAGAGACTTCTGGGACAACATTAAACGCACCAACATTCGAATTATAGGGGTTCCAGAAGAAGAGAAAAAGAAAGGGACTGAGAAAATATTTGAAGAGATTATAGTTGAAAACTTCCCTAATATGGGAAAGGAAATAGTTAATCAAGTCCAAGAGGCACAGAGAGTCCCATACAGAATAAATCCAAGGAGAAATACGCCAAGACACATATTAATCAAACTGTCAAAAATTAAACACAAAGAAATCATATTAAAAGCAGCAAGGCAAAAACAACAAATAACACACAAGGGAATCCCCATCAGGATAACAGCTGATCTCTCAGCAGAAACTCTACAAGCCAGAAGGGAGTGGCAGGGCATAATTAAAGTGATGAAGGAGAAAAACCTGCAACCAAGATTACTCTACCCAGCAAGGATCTCATTCAGATTTGATGGAGAAATTAAAACGTTTACAGACAAGCAAAAGCTGAGAGAGTTCAGCACCACCAAACCAGCTTTACAACAAATGCTAAAGGAACTTCTCTAGGCAAGAAACACAACTAAGGAAAAGACCTACAATAACGAACCCAAAACAATTAAGAAAATGGGAATAGGAACATACATATCAATAATTACCTTAAATGTAAATGGACTAAATGCTCCCACCAAAAGACAAAGATTGGCTGAATGGATACAAAAACAAGACCCATATATATGCTGTCTACAAGAGACCCACTTCAGACCTAGAGACACATACAGACTGAAAGTAAGGGGATAGAAAAAGATATTCCATGCAAATGGAAACCAAAAGAAAGCTGGAGTAGCAATTCTCATATCAGACAAAATAGACTTTAAAATAAAGACTACTAGAAGAGACAAAGAAGGACACTACATAATGATCAAGGGATCAATCCAAGAAGAAGATATAACAATTGTAAATATTTATGCACCCAACATAGGAGCACCTCAATACATAAGGCAAATACTAACAGCCATAAAAGGAGAAATCGACAGTAACACAATCATAGTAGGGGACTTTAACACCCCACTTTCACCAATGGACAGATCATCCAAAATGAAAATAAATAAGGAAACACAAGCTTTAAATGATACATTAAACAAGATGGACTTAGTTGATATTTATAGGACATTCCATCCAAAAACAACAGAATACACATTTTTCTCAAGTGCTCATGGAACATTCTCCAGGATAGATCATATCTTGGGTCACAAATCAAGCCTTGGTAAATTTAAGAAAATTGAAATTGTATCAAGTATCTTTTCCGACCACAGTGCTATGAGACTAGATATCAATTACAGGAAAAGAGCTGTAAAAAATACAAACACATGGAGGCTAAACAATACACTACTTAATAACAAAGTGATCACTGAAGAAATCAAAGAGGAAATTTAAAAATACCTAGAAACAAATGACAATGGAGACACAACGACCCAAAACCTATGGGAGGCAGCAAAAGCAGTTCTAAGAGGGAAATTTATAGCAATACAATCCCACCTTAAGAAACAGGAAACATCTCGAATAAACAACCTAACCTTGCACCTAAAGCAATTAGAGAAAGAAGAACAAAAACATCCCAAAGTTAGCAGAAGGAAAGAAATCATAAAGATCAGATCAGAAATAAATGAAAAAGAAAAGAAGGAAACGATAGCAAAGATCAATAAAACTAAAAGCTGGTTCTTTGAGAAGATAAACAAAATTGATAAACCATTAGCCAGACTCATCAAGAAAAGAAGGGAGAAGACTCAAATCAATAGAATTAGAAATGAAAAAGGAGAAGTAACAACTGACACTGCAGAAATACAAAAGATCATGAGAGATTACTATAAGCAACTCTATGCCCATAAAATGGACAACCTGGAAGAGATGGACAAATTCTTAGAAATGCACAACCTGCCAAGACTGACTCAGGAAGAAATAGAAAATATGAATAGACCTATCACAAGCACTGAAATTGAAACTGTGATTAAAAATCTTCCAACAAACAAAAGCCCAGGACCAGATGGCTTCACAGGCGAATTCTATCAAGCATTTAGAGAAGAGCTAACATCTATCCTTCTGAAACTCTTCCAAAATATAGCAGAGGGAGGAACACTCTCAAACTCATTCTACGAGGCCACCATCACCTTGATATCAAAACCAGACAAGGATGTCACAAAGAAAGAAAACTACAGGCCAATATCACTGATGAACATAGATGCAAAAATCCTCAACAAAATACTAGCAAACAGAATCCAACAGCACATTAAAAGGATCATACACCATGATCAAGTGGGGTTTATTCTAGGAATGCAAGGATTCTTCAATATACGCAAATCAATCAACGTGATACACCATATTAACAAATTGAAGGAGAAAAACCATATGATCATCTCAATAGATGCAGAGAAAGCTTTTGACAAAATTCAACACCCATTTATGATAAAAACCCTGCAGAAAGTAGGCATAGAGGGAACTTTCCTCAACATAATAAAGGCCATATATGACAAACCCACAGCCAGCATCGTCCTCAATGGTGAAAAACTGAAACCATTTCCACTAAGATCAGGAACAAGACAAGGTTGCCCACTCTCACCACTCTTATTCAACATAGTTTTGGAAGTTTTAGCCACAGCAATCAGAGAAGAAAAGGAAATAAAAGGAATCCAAATCGGAAAAGAAGAAGTAAAGCTGTCACTGTTTGCAGATGACATGATACTATACATAGAGAATCCTAAAGATGCTACCAGAAAACTACTAGAGCTAATCAATGAATTTGGTAAAGTAGCAGGATACAAAATTAATGCACAGAAATCTCTGGCATTCCTATATACTAATGATGAAAAATCTGAAAGTGAAATCAAGGAAACACTCCCATTTACCATTGCAACAAAAAGAATAAAATACCTAGGAATAAACCTACCTAAGGAGACAAAAGACCTGTATGCAGAAAATTATAAGACACTGATGAAAGAAATTACAGATGATACAAATAGATGGAGAGATGTACCATGTTCTTGGATTGGAAGAATCAACATTGTGAAAATGACTCTACTACCCAAAGCAATCTACAGATTCAATGCAATCCCTATCAAACTACCACTGTCATTTTTCACAGAACTAGAGCAAAAAATTTCACAATTTGTATGGAAACACAAAAGACCCCGAATAGCCAAAGCAATCTTGAGAACGAAAAATGGAGCTGGAGGAATCAGGCTCCCTGACTTCAGACTATACTACAAAGCTACAGTGATCAAGACAGTATGGTACTGGCACAAAAACAGAAAGATAGATCAATGGAACAGGATAGAAAGCCCAGAGATAAACCCACAGACATATGGTCACCTTATCTTTGATAAAGGAGGCAGGAATGTACAGTGGAGAAAGGACAGTCTCTTCAATAAGTGATGCTGGGAAAACTGGATAGGGACATGTAAAAGTATGAGATTAGATCACTCCCTAACACCATACACAAAAATAAGCTCAAAATGGATTAAAGACCTAAATGTAAGGCCAGACACTATCAAACTCTTAGAGGAAAACATAGGCAGAACACTCTATGACATAAATCACAGCAAGATCCTTTTTGACCCACCTCCTAGAGAAATGGAAATAAAGACAAAAATAAACACATGGGACCTAATGAAACTTAAAAGCTTTTGCACAGCAAAGGAAACCATAAACAAGACCAAAAGACAACCCTCGGAATGGGAGAAAATATTTGCCAATGAAGCAACTGACAAAGGATTAATCTCCAAAATTTATAAGCAGCTCATGCAGCTCAATAACAAAAAAACAAACAACCCAATCCAAAAATGGGCAGAAGACCTAAATAGACATTTCTCCACAGAAGATATACAGAATGCCAACAAACACATGAAAGGATGCTCAACATCTTTACTCATTAGAGAAATGCAAATCAAAACTACAATGAGATATCATCTCACACCAGTCAGAATGGCCATCATCAAAAAATCTAGAAACAGGGCTTCCCTGGTGGCGCAGTGGTTGGGAGTCCGCCTGCCGATGCAGGGGACACGGGTTCATGCCCCGGTCTGGGAAGATCCCACATGCCGCGGAGCGGCTGGGCCTGTGAGCCATGGCCGCTGAGCCTGCGCGTCCGGAGCCTGTGCTCCGCAACGGGAGGGGCCACAACAGTGAGAGGCCCGCGTACCGCAAAAAAAAAAAAAAAAAAAAAATCTAGAAACAATAAATGCTGGAGAGGGTGTGGAAAAAAGGGAACACTCTTGCACTGCTGGTGGGAATGTGAATTGGGACAGCCACTATGGAGAACGGTATGGAGGTTCCTTAAAAAACTACAAATAGAACTACCATATGACCCAGCAATCCCACTACTGGGCATATACCCTGAGAAAACCATAATTCAAAAAGAGACATGTACCAAAATGTTCATAGCAGCCCTATTTACAATAGCCCGGAGATGGAAACAACCTAAGTGTCCATCATCGGATGAATGGGTAAAGAAGATGTGGCACATATATACAATGGAATATTACTCAGCCATAAAAAGAAATGAAATTGAGCTATTTGTAATGAGGTGGATGGACCTAGAGTCTGTCATACAGAGTGAAGTAAGTCAGAAAGAGAAAGACAAATACTATATGCTGACACATATATATGGAATTTAAGAAAAAAAATGTCATGAAGAACATAGGGGTAAGACAGGAATAAAGACACAGACCTACTAGAGAATGGACTTGAGGATATGGGGAGGGGGAAGGGTAAGCTGTGACAAAGTGAAAGAGCGGCATGGACATAAAAAAAAAAAATAAAGACTGAGATAAGGAAGGACACTACATAATGATCAAGGGGTCAATCCAATAAGAAAACATAAGAATTGTAAATATGTATGCACCCAACATAGTAGCACACCTCAATACATAAGGCAAATGCTAACAGCCATAAAAGGGGAAATCAACAGTAACACAATAATAGTTGGGGACTTTAACACCTTACTTACACCAATGGACAGATCATCCAGACAGAAAATTACTAAGGAAACACAAGCTTTAAATGACACAATAGACCAGACAGATTTAATTAATATTTATAGGACGTTCCACCCGAAAGCAGAAGAATACACTTTCTTCTCAAGTGCACATGGAACAGTCTCCAGGATGGATCACATCTTAGGTCACAAATCAAGCCTCATAAAATTTAAGAAAATTGAAATCATATCAGGCATCTTTTCCAAACAAAATGCTATGAGATTAGAAATCGATTACAGGAAAAAAAAACTGTAAAAAGCACAAAAACATGGAGGCTAACAGTGCCCTGCTAAATAAACAAGAGATCATTGAAAGAGGAAATTTAAAAATACCTAGAAACAAATGACAACGAAAACACGATGACCCAAAACCTATGGGATTCAGCAAAAGCAGTTCTAAGAGGGAAGGTTATAGTTATTCAACCTCACCTCAAGAAACAAGAAAAATCTCAAATAAACAATCTAACCTTACACCTAAAGAAACCAGAGTAAGAAGAACAAACAAAACCCAAAGTTAGCAGAAGGAAAGAAATCATAGGGCTTCCCTGGTGGCGCAGTGGTTGAGAGTCCGCCTGCCGATGCGGGGGCCGCGGGTTCGTGCCCCGGTCCGGGAGGATCCCACGTGCCGTGGAGCAGCTGGGCCCGTGAGCCATGGCCGCTGGGCCTGGGCGTCGGAGCCTGTGCTCCGCAGCGGGAGAGGCCGCGGCAGTGAGAGGCCCGCGTACCGCAAAAAAAAAAAAAAAAAAAAAAAAAAGAAATCATAAAGATCAGAGCAGAAATAAATGAAAAAGAAATGAAGGAAACGATAGCAAAGATCAATAAAACTAAAAGCTGGTTCTTTGAGAAGATAAACAAAATTGATAAACCATTAGCCAGACTCATCAAGAAAAAAAGGGAGAAAACTCAAATCAATAGAATTAGAAATGAAAAAGGAGAAGTAACAACTGACACTGCAGAAATACAAAAGATCATGAGAGATTACTACAGGCAACTATATGCCCATAAAATGGACAACCTGAAAGAAATGGACAAATTCTTAGAAATGCACAACCATCCGAGACTGAACTGGGAAAAAATAGAAAATATGAACAGACCAATCACAAGCACTGAAATTGAAACTGTGATTAAAAATCTTCCAACAAACAAAAGTCCAGGACCAGATGGCTTCACAGGCGAATTCTATCAAACATTTAGAGAAGAGCTAACACCCATCCTTCTCAAACTCTTCCAAAATATAGCAGAGGGAGGAACACTCCCAAACTCATTCTACGAGGCCACCACCACCCTGATACCAAAAACAGACAAAGGTGTCACAAAGAAAGAAAACTACAGGCCAATATCACTGATGAATATTGATGCAAAAATCCTCAACAAGGGCTTCCCTGGTGGGGCAGTGGTTGAGAGTCTGCCTGCTGATGCAGGGGACACTGGTTCATGCCCGGGTCTGGGAAGATCCCACATGCCGCAGAGCGGCTAGGCCCATGAGCCATGGCCACTAAGCCTGCGCGTCCGGAGCCTGTGCTCCACAACGGGACAGGCCACAACAGTGAGAGGCCCGTGTACCGCAAAAAAAAAAAAAAAAAAAAAAAAAAATCCTCAACAAAATACTAGCAAACAGAATCCAACAGCACATTAAAATGATCATACACCATGATCAAGTGGGGTTTATCCCAGAATGCAAGGATTCTTCAATATACACAAATCAATCAATGTGATACACCATATTAACAAATTGAAGGAAGAAAACCATATGATCATCTCAATAGATGGAGAGAAAGCTTTTGACAAAATTCAACACCGATTTATGATAAAAACCCTCCGGAAAGTAGGCATAGAGGGAACTTTCCTCAACATAATAATGGCCATATATGACAAACCCACAGCCAACATCTTCCTCAATGGGGAAAAAGTGAAACCATTTCCTCTAACATCAGGAACAAGACAAGGTTGCCCACTCTCACCACTGTTATTCAACATAGCTTTGGAAGTTTTGGCCACAACAATCAGAGAAGAAAAAGAAATAAAAGGAATCCAAATCAGAAACAAAGAAGTAAAGCTGTCACTGTTTGCAGATGACATGATACCATATATAAAGAATCCTAAAGATGCCAGTGGAAAACTACTAGAACTAATCAATGAATTTGATAAGGTTGCAGGATACAAAATTAATGCACAGAAATCTCTCACGTTCCTATACACTAAAAACGAAAAATCAGACACAGAAATTAAGGAAACACTCCCATTTACCATTGCAACAAAAAGAATAAAAAACCTAGGAATAAACCTACCTAAGGAGGCAAAAGAGCTGTACTCAGAAAACACTGATGAAAGAAATCAAAGATGACACAAACAGGTGGAAAGATATACCATGTTTCTTGATTGGAAGAACCAATATTGTGAAAATGACTATACTACCCAAAGCAATCTACAGATTCAATGCAATCCCTATCAAATTACCAATGGCATTTTTCAGAGAATTAGAACAAAAAATTTTACAATTCGTATGGAAACACAAAAGACCCCGAATAGCCAAAGCAATCTTGAGAAAGAAAAATGGAGCTGCAGGAATCAGGCTCCCTAACTTCAGACTCTACTACAAAGCTACAGTAATCAAGACAGTATGGTACTGGCACAAAAACAGAAATACAGATCAATGGTACAGGACAGAAAGCCCAGAGATAAACCCACACACATATGGGCACCTAATTTACAACAAAGGAGGCAGGAACATACAATGGAGAAATGGCAGCCTCTTCAATAAGAGGCTGGGAAAACTGGACAGCTACGTGTAAAAGAATGAAATTAGAACACTCCTTAACACCATACATAAAAATAAACTCAAAATGGATTAAAGACCTAAATGTAAGACCAGACACTATAAAACTCTTCGAGGAAAACACAGGAAAAACACTCTTTGACATAAATGACGGCGAGGTATTTTATGACCGACCTCCTAGAGTAACGGAAATAAAAACAAAAATAAGCAAATGGGACCTAATGAAACTTAAAAGCTTTTGCACAGCAAAGGAAACCATAAAGAAGACAAAAAGACAACCCTCAGAATGGGAGAAAATATTTGCAAATGAAGCAACAAAGGATTAATCTCCAAACTATACAAACAGCTCATGCAGCTCAAAATCAAAAAATCAAACAACCCAATCAAAAAATGGGCGGAAGACCTAAATAGGCATTTCACCAAAGAAGACATACAGATGGCCAAGAGGCACATGAGAAGCTGCTCAACATCACTAATTATTAGAGAAATGCAAATCAAAGCTACAATGAGGTATCACCTCACACTGATCACAATGGCCATCATCAAAAAACCTACAAACAATAAATGCTGGAGAGGGTGTGGAGAAAAGGGAACCCTCTTGCACTGTTGGTGGGAATGTAAACTGATACAGCCACTGTGGAGAACAGTATGGAGGTTCCTTAAAAACCTAGAAATAGAACCACCATGTGACCCAGCAATCCCACTACTGGGCATATACCCTGAGAAAACCATAATTCAAAAAGAGTCATGTACCAAAATGTTCATTGCAGCTCTATTTACAATAGCCAGGACATGGAAGCAACCTAAGTGTCCATCAACAGATGAATGGATAAAGAAGATGTGACACATATATACAATGGAATATTACTCAGCCATAAAATGAAACGAAATTGAGCTATTTGTAGTGAGGTGGATGGACCTAGAGTCTGTCATACAGAGTGAAGTAAGTCAGAAAAAGAAAAACAAATACCGTATGCTAACACATATATATGGAATCTAAGAAAAAAAAAAGGTCATGAAGAACCTAGGATAAGATGGGAATAAAGACACACACCTACTAGAGAATGGACTTGAGGATATGGGGAGAGGGTAGGGTAAGCTGTGACAAAGTGAGAGAGTGGCATGGACATATATACACTACCAAACGTAAAATAGATAGGTAGTGGGAAGAAGCCGCATAGCACAGGGAGATCAGCTCGGTGGTCTGTGACCACCTAAAGGGGTGGGATAGGGAGGGAGGGGGGGAGGGAGACGCAAGAGGGAAGAGATATGGGAACAGATGTATATGTATAACTGATTCGCTGTGTTATAAAGCAGGAACTAACACACCACTGTAAAGCAATTATACTCCAATAAAGAAGTTAAAAAATAATTAGAAACAGAATTACCATATGACCCAGCAATCCCACTACTGGGCATATACCCTGAGAAGACCATAATTCAAAAAGTCACATGTACCCCAATGTTCACTGCAGCACTATTTACTATAGCAAGGACATGGGAACAACCTAAATGTCAATCGACAGATGGATGAATAAAGAAGATGTGATACATATACATAATGGAATATTACTCAGCCATAAAAAGGAACAAAATTGGGTCATTTGTAGTGAGGTGGATGGACCTACAGTCTGTCATACAGAGTGAAGTAAGTCAAAAAGAGAAAAACAATATCGTATATTAATGCATATATGTGGAATCTAGAAAAATGGTACAGATGAACCTATTTGCAGGGCAGGAATAGAAACACAGATATAGAGAATGGATGTATGGACACAGAGGTGAAGGGGAGGGTGGGATGAATTGGGAGATTAGGTTTAACATAAGCACACTACCATGTGTAAAATAGATAGCTAGTGGGAACCTGCTGTATTGCATAGGGAGCTCAGCTTGGTGCTCTGTGATGACCTAGATGGGTGGGATGGGGGTGGGGAGGGAGGACCAAGAGTGAGGCAATGTATGTATACATAGAGCTGTTTCACTTCATTGTACTGCAGAAACTAACACATTGTAAAGCAATTATACTCCAATAAAAAATAAATTAAAAATAAAAAAAGGAAGTAGCAGCACAGGCCATATGATTTCCTGCCAAGATTCTTAACTTCACTCCTGGTTAAGAACTGTACCAATGTCTTGGATGAGGGCAGAGGTGATATCCTGAGGAAAACTGTGGAGAATGTGAAGGTAACAGGATCAGGAAGAATAAAGTGAAGGAATCAATAGCTAAATAACTGGAAATCTGGTAAATCTAACAAGAAAAAATCAACATGGATGAAGGTGAAGACCCATGCTTGGATTGCGGAAAAGACAAAAAATTAAGCAGACATTTCAGGATGAATAGCAGAAGTGGAGAACTGATCTAAGAGTAACACACATTGAAATAACTGAGGGCATGTAGTTGAAAAACATGTCCAATATGTGCAAGCTCATGAGTTCAGCAACCACTATATGCCCCTATTGTATTAGGTGCTATACAACCATACATCAAAATTTTACTATGGCCTTCCTAATATCTAATAAATATAGAAGGCCTTCTTTTCAGCAAAGTGCTCCACAACTGTACTCTTTTGGCTCGGTATAAGGTTCAAAAGAAGGGCTGATTCTTTTATAGCAAGCAGAAGATGGCAGAATCAGGAGTCTGTGAGAAAGGAAGAGGAAAGAAAGTGTGTTGTAAAAAGTTCCTGCCACCATGTGGCAGGAGAAGCACGTCTGGCAGAATCCTAAGGTGCATCTATTCACTAAACGTGCACAAGTGTCCCAGGGTCTGAGCATCTAAAACTCCCATCACAGCAGCAAATTCTAAGCAGGATATTCATTTTCTAATGTGACCCAGTAAGTCAACAGGGCCCCAAGACACTGAATAAGTTGGATGAAAGTGAAATTCTTCCTTTCTTCATAAAGTCCTTGACTTTGCTCTCTTTTGCACTTGAAGTTAGAGAATTATGACAAATCCACTCACAACAAGGAAAGTATATGGTTTTACAGGAGAGGCAAAACCTAAAGAGAAGCTCAGAACTAGATGGAAATTCAGAGATGAACTAGGGTAGCCCCTTCATTTGACCCCAAGCTATCCAAACTCAAAATGCTTAACATAGCTTAGAATTGTTGAGCTGGCTCCAGAACATTCTAGAATATGTCTCCTGCCTCATCACCCTTCATCCCCCACACCCCTACCTTCCCCTCCACCATGCTTACCACATTACTCACACAGAAACCTAGAACAAGGGTATCAAATTCTAATGGCTGAGGGGCCAGGCAGAGGATATACATGAGTAAAGTGAGCCAGATGGGGCCTGCAGTGATCTAAGGAAGGTTCCCCCAACACGGGAGAACAGCCACCACTTAGCCAATTCTACTACACAGGTATGCAGTCCACCATGGCCAGATGTTCTTCAAGAGAAGCCCCAAACCTAGCTTTTTATGTGAAATCTCCTGGCTTTTATTTTTTATTTTATTTTTTTAAATTTTTTTTGTACAGAAGGTTCTTATTAGTCATCAATTTTATACACATCAGTGTATACATGTCAATCCCAATCGCTCAATTCAACACACCACCATCCCCACCCCTACGTGGCTTTCCCCCCTTCTTGTCCATGCATTTGTTCTCTACATCTGTGTCTCAACTTCTGCCCTGCAAACCGGTTCATCTGCACCATTTTTCTAGGTTCCACATACATGCGTTAATATACGATATTTGTTTTTCTCTTTCTGACTTACTTCATTCTGTATGACAGTCTCTAGATCCATCCACGTCTCAACAAATGACTTAATTTCGTTCCCTTTTTTGGCTGAGTAATATTCCATTGTATATATGTACCACATCTTCTTTATCCATTCGTCTGTCGATAGGCATTTAGGTTGCTTCCATGACCTGGCTATTGTAAATAGAGCTGCAATGAACATTGGGGTGCATGTGTCTTTTTGAATTATGGTTTCCTCTGGGTATATGCCCAGTAGTGGGATTGCTGGATCATATGGTAATTCTGTTTTTAGTTTTTTAAGGAACCTCCATACTGTTCTCCATAGTGGCTGTATCAATTTACATTTCCACCAACAGTGCAAGAGGGTTCCCTTTTCTCCACACCCTCTCCAGCATTTGTTGTTTGTAGATTTTCTGATAATGCCCATTCGAACTGGTGTGAGGTGATACCTCATTGTAGCTTTGATTTGCATTTCTCTAATAATTAGTGATGTTGACCAGCTTTTCATGTGCTTCTTGGCCATCTGTATGTCTTCTTTGGAGGAATGTCTATTTAGGTCTTCTGCCCATTTTTGGATTGGGTTGTTTGTTTCTTTAATATTGATCTGCATGAGCTGTTCATATATTTTGGAGATTAATCCTTTATCTGTTGATTCATTTGCAAATATTTTCTCCCATTCTGAGTGTTGTCTTTTTGTCTTGTTTATCATTTCCTGTGCTGTGCAAAAGCTTTTAAGTTTCATTAGGTTCCATTTGTTTATTTTTGTTTTTATTTCCATTACTCTAGGTGGATCAAAAAAGATCCTGCTGTGATTTATGTCAAAGAGTGTTCTTCCTATGTTTTCCTCTAAGAGTTTTATAGTGTCCAGTCTTACATTTAGGTCTCGAATCCATTTTGAGTTTATTATTGTGTATGGTGTTAGGGAGTGTTCTAATTTCATCCTTTTACATGTAGCTGTCCAGTTTTCCCAGCAACACTTATTGAAGAGACTGTCTTTTCTCCATTGTATATCCTTGCCTCCTTTGTCATAGATTAGTTGACCATAGGTGTGTGGGTTTATCTCTGGGCTTTCTATCTTGTTCATTGATCTATGTTTGTTTTTGTGCCAGTCCCATATTGTCTTGATTACTGTAGCTTTGTAGTATTTAGTCTAAAGTCAGGGAGTCTGATTCTGCCAGCTCCATTTCTTTTCCCCTCAAGACTGCTTTGACTATTCGGGGTCTTTTGTGTCTCCATACAAATTTTAAGATTTTTTCTTCTAGTTCCGTAAAAAACGCCATTGGTGATTTGATAGGGATTGCACTGAATCTCTAGATTGCTTTGGGTAGTATAGTCATTTTCACAATATTGATTCTTCCAATCCAAGAACATGGTATATCTCTCCATCTGTTGGTATCATCTTTAACTTCTTTCATCAGTGTCTTATAGTTTTCTGCATACAGGTCTTTTGTCTCCTTAGGTAGGTTTATTCCTAGGTATTTTATTCTTTTTGTTGCAGTGGTAAGTGGGAGTGTTTCCTTAATTTCTTTTTCAGATTTTTCATCATTAGTGTATAGGAATGCAAGAGATTTCTGTGCATTAATTTTGTATCCTACAACTTTACCAAATTCATTGACTAGCTCTAGTCATTTTCTGACAGCATCTTTAGGATTCTCTATGTATAGTATCATGGCATCTGCAAACAGTGACAGTTTTACTTCTTCTTTTCCAATTTGTATTCCTTTTATTTCTTTTTCTTCTCTTATTGTCGTGGCTAGGACTTCCAAAACTATGTTGAATAATAATGGTGAGAGTGGACCTCCTTGTCTTGTTCCTGATCTTAGAGGAAATGCTTTCAATTTTTCACCATTGAGAATGATGTTTGCTGTGGGTTTGTCGTATATGGCCTTTATTATATTGAGGTAGGTTCCCTCTATGCCCACTTTCTGGAGAGTTTTTATCATAAATGGGTGTTGAATTTTGTCAAAAGCTTTTTCTGCACCTACTGAGATGATCATATGGTTTTTCTTCTTCAATTTGTTAATATGGTGTATCACATTGATTGATTTGCATATATTGAAGAATCCTTGCATCCCTGGATAAATCCTACTTGATCATGGTGTATGATCCTTTTAATGTGTTGTTGGATTCTGTTTGCGAGTATTTTGTCGAGGATTTTTGCATCTATATTCATCAGTGATGTTGGTCTGTAATTTTCTTTTTTTGTAGTATCTTTGTCTGGTTTTAGTATCAGGGTGATGGTGGCCTCATAGAATGAGTTTGGGAGTGTTCCTTCCTCTGCAGTTTTTTGGAAGAGTTTGAGAAGGATGGGTGTCATCTCTTCACTAAATGTTTGATAGAATTCACCTGTGAAGCCATCTGGTCCTGGACTTTTGTTTGTTGGAACATTTTAAATCACAGTTTCAATTTCATTACTTGTGATTGGTCTGTTCATATTTTCTATTTCTTCCTGGTTCAGTCTTGGAAGGTTATACCTTTCTAAGAACTTGTCCATTTCTTCCAGGTTGTCCATTCTGTTGGCACAGAGTTGCTTGTAGTAGTCTCCTAGGATGCTTTGTATTTCTGCGGTGTCCGATGTAACGTCTCCTTTTTCATTACTAATTTTATTGATTTGAGTCCTCTCCCTCTTTTTCTTGATGAGTCTGGCTAATGGTTTATCAATTTATCTTCTCAAAGAACCAGCTTTTAGTTTTATTGATCTTTGCTATTGTTTTCTTTGTTTCTATTTCATTTATTTCTGCTCTGATCTTTATGATTTCTTTCATTATGCTAACTTTGGGTTTTGTTTGTTCCTCTTACTCTAGTTCCTTTAGGTGTAAGGTTAAACTGTTTATTTGAGATTTTTCTTATTTCTTGAGGTAGGCTTGTAGAGCTATAAACTTCCCTCTTAGAAATGCTTTTGCTACATCCCATAGGTTTTGGATTGTCGTATTTTCATTCTCATTTGTCTCTAGGTATTTTTTGATTTCCTCTTTGATTTCTTCAGTGATCTCTTGGTTATTTAGTAACGTATTCTTTAGCCTCCATGTGTTTGTGTTTTTTACATTTTTTCCCTGTAATTCATTTCTAATCTCATAGCATTGTGGTCAGAAAGGATGCTTGATATGATTTCAATTTTCTTAAATTTACTGAGGCTTCATTTGTGACCCAAGAGGTGATCTATTCTGGAGAATGTTCTGTGCACACTTGAGAAGAAAGTGTAATCTGCTGTTTTTGGATTGAATGTCCTATAAATATCAATTAAATCTATCTGGTCTATTGTGTCATTTAAAGCTTCTGTTTCCTTATTTATTTTCACTTTGGATGATCTGTCCATTGGTGTAAGTGTGGTGTTAAAGTCCACCACTATTATTGTGTTACTGTCGATTTCCCCTTTTATAGCTGTTAGCAGTTGCCTTATGTATTGAGGTGCCCCTATGTTCGGTGCATATATATTTATAATTGTTATAGCTTCTTGTTGGATTGATCCCTTGATCATTATGTAGTGTCCTGCCTTGTCTCCTGTAACATTCTTTATTTTAAAGTCTATTTTATCTGATATGAGTATTGTTACTCCAGCTTTCTTTTGATTTCCATTTGCATGGAATATCTTTTTCCATCCCCTCACTTTCAGTCTGTATGTGTCCCTAGGTCTGAAGTGGGTCTCTTGTAGACAGAATATATATGGGTCTTGTTTTTCTATCCATTCAGCAAGCCTGTGTCTTTTGATTGGAGCATTTAATCCATTCAGGTTTAAGGTAATTATCGATATGTATGTTCCTATGACCATTTTCTTAATTGTTTGGGGTTTGTTTTTGTAGGTCCTTTTCTTCTCTTGTGTTTCCCACTTAGAGAAGTTCCTTTAGCATTTGTTGTAGAGCTGGTTTGGTGGTGCTGAATTCTCTTAGCTTTTGCCTGTCTGTAAAGCTTTTGATTTCTCCATCGAATCTGAATGAGATCCTTGCCAGGTAGAGTAATCTTGGTTGTAGGTTCTTCCCTTTCATCACTTTAAGTATGTCATGCCACTCCCTTCTGGCTTGTAGGGTTTCTGCTGAGGAATCAGCTTTTAACCTTATGGGAGTTCCCTTGGATGTTATTTGTCATTTTTCCCTTGCTGCTTTCAATAATTTTTCTTTGTCTTTAACTTTTGCCAATTTGATTACTATGTGTCTTGGCGTGTTTCTCCTTGGGTTTATCCTGTATGGGACTCGCTGTGCTTCCTGGACTTGGGTGGCTATTTTCTTTCCCATGTTAGGGAAGTTTTCGACTATAATCTCTTCAAATATTTTCTCTGGTCCTTTCTCTCTCTCTTCTCCTTCTGGTACCCCTATAATGCGAATGTTGTTGCGTTTAATGTTGTCCCAGAGGTCTCTTAGGCTGTCTTCATTTCTTTTCATTCTTTTTTCTTTATTCTGTTCCGCAGCAGTGCATTCCACCATTCTGTCCTCCAGGTCACTTATCCATTCCTCTGCCTCAGTTATTCTGCTATTGATTCCTTCTGGTGTAGTTTTCATTTCAGTTATTGTATTGTTCATCTCTGGTTTTTTGTTCTTTAATTCTTCTAGGTCTTTGTAAAACATTTCTTGCATCTTCTCCATCTTTGCCTCCATTCTTTTTCCGAGGTCCTGGGTCATTTTCACTATCATTATTCTGAATTCTTTTTGTGGAAGGTTGCCTATCTCCACTTCGTTTAGTTGTTTTTCTGGGGGTTTATCTTGTTCCTTCATCTGGTACATAGCCCTCTCCCTTTTCATCTTGTCTATCTTTCTGTGAATGTGGTTTTTGTTACTCAGGCTGCAGGATTGTAGTTCTTCCTGCTTCTGTTGTCTGCCCTCTGCTCTCCTGGCTTTTAAATGAAGAAAATTAAGTTGGATTGTTTTTAAACACTGTACACCAAGCAAAGCCAGATCTGGCCCACAGTCTGCTGTATCTGCTTTGGACGATAGACCCCATGACAACCCCTCATTGCTCACCACTGGGTGGCCTGTGATGAGTCGGTGTCTCTGAGCCTTGGTCTCTTCATCTATTAAAAGGCTGTTGTAAGAACTAGGTTTATATAGATAAACTACACAGCATGGTGGCTGGCTCAGGCAATTCTCAGTTAGAGACAGCTGCTCACTTTCCTGTACTGTGGAGGCACCTGCATGTGGGTGTTGGGAGAATTCTCCACAGCCTTCCACCTGTTCCTTTCCCTACTGTTATGAAAAAGTGGCCACTGCTGAAGGCAGTGGAGTGGGGTGGTCTTTAATCATCTTTACCCTAAATCAGGATTTTTACCAATCAAAAAATTTGGTTTTACATGTTTCCTAGCCTAAGGACAATAAGAATATACACATACATAATAAAAATAAACAAGGTTTTATCCTTACAAGTAGCATTTAAATAGAAAACATCACAGTTTTGGACAATGAAGGCAGGGTGCTCACTTCAGACCATGGCTGCAGAAGGTTACTACAACACATGTGCTCAGATCCAATTTACCATGTCCTGCTGGGTGGCCAAGGGCAGAAAGCAGTTGGAAGCTGAGAACATACTCATGTCTTCTCTGCAAAGGTGAGTGGGTCACTGCCTTCAAAAGGACTGAGCTGGGCTGCATTTAGCTGTTGACAACGTAACAGCAGGAAGTGGGGCTAGGGCTTAGGGTCAGGGCAGATGCCACTGGAACTGGGGGAGTCCTTGGAGCACCAGGCTTTTTCACAGACTCCCTGTCTGTCCCCTCCTCACCCGTGACATGTGATGTCTCATAGCAGTGGGATACTTGAGGTCAGATTCAGGCCTGGGTTATTGGTTGGACTTTCTGTGTTTCATTCTCATTTCTATTTGGTGACGATTTCATATCTGAATCATAACAGGCAGAAAATATTCAAAGATGCATTTTCTAAAGTCCATAAGGATTCTTGTGCAAAGTCATTACAGAGTCAAACAACTGGGGACATCTCAATTCCTGCCAGGCCAAAACATTCTCTAATTTAAAATTCAATAAGTGACACAGAGAACTGATGACCCCTGTAGGCCCACCAGCCCCTAGCACTAGGTCTTCACACAGTAAGCACTCACTCCATACCAGTTATTGAATAAAACTCTTGGCCAGAGGAAATAATGACCCATGATGTAGAGCCAATAGTACAATGAAAACTGAAACTCTCCAAAAGCATGAATTTACTCTTGTATTCTATTTCTTACTCACCAAAGGTCTTTCTCCATTGGCTTACTCATTCATTCATTCATTTATTCATTCAATAAATGTTTATTGAGCACCCACTATCCTTCAAGCACACCGTTAAATCCTCAAGATAAAAAAGATGATCTTCTACATGCACCCCAATGTTCATAGCAGCACTACTTACAGTAACCAAGACATGGAAGCAACCTAAATGTCCATCAACAGATGAATGGATAAAGAAGAGTGGTGTATATATACAATGGAATATTACTCAGCCATAAAAAAGAATGAAATAATGCCATTTGCAGCAAAATGGATGGACCTAGAGGTTATCATATTAAGTGAAGTAAGTCAGAGAAAGACAAATATCATACGATTATCACTTACATGTGGAATCTAAGAAAATGATACAAATGAAATTATTTCCAAAACAGAAAGAGACTCACAGACATAGAAAACAAACTTACGGTTACCAAAGGGGATAATGGCGGCAGGGGTTGGGGGGGATAAATTAGACATTTGGGATTAACAGATACACACTACTATATATAAAATAGATAAACAACAAGGATCTACTGTATAGCACAGGGAACTATATTCAATATCTTGTAATAACCTATAATGGAAAAGAATCTGAAAAAGAATATATATGTGTGGATACACACACACACACACACACACAACACACACGTATATGTATAACTGAATCACCCTGCTGTACACCTGAAACTAACAAAACATTGTAAATTAACTATACTTCAATTTTTTAATAGTTTAAAAAATATTCATTGGGGGAAAAAAAGATGATCTTCAATTAAATCATTATAGCTACTCTGTGAAAATGACGTGGCCTCTGAATGTAACGGCAGCCAGATCATCCACTGTGGACACCAATCCATAAAGCCCATCTGTCTAAAGCAGCAGGTGTGCTAGAAACTGTTTTGCTCTCAATTTTCCTCTGCACTGCACTGACACAGCATAAATGTCACTTGGTTTGCCCAAATTGAAAAACAGCTTAAAAGAGGGAGGGAGCGTTTATGAATTCATCATTCTTTTGGGTTATGAGTTTATTTCATGTCTGAACTGATGACTCTCGAACCAAAAGCCTTCACTTGCAATATGTCAGTACTGTCCCAGATCAGTCTGTCATTAAGAAGAGTTGATCAGAGGAGTAAATATGACAAAAACAGGGAACTTTCAGGTATACTATAAACGTCATTTAACCACAGTTTGCATGAAGAGAGCTGCAAAGCCAGGGGTAATGACAATTAGAAGAACAAATATGGAATTCCCTGGCAGTCTAATGGTTAAGACTCTGTGCTTCCGCTGCAAGGGGCATGGGTTCAATCCCTGATCAGAGAACTAAGATGCCGCATGCCACGCACCATGGTCAAGAAAAAAAAAGAACAAATAATGCTTGCTGACTCATACAAATCATTTATCACTTTTATTTACCTTGAGTACTTTGTGCCATTCACTGCGCTAAATGTTTTACCTACATTATCTTCTATAATCTTCACAACTCTGTCATTACCTTTCACTTTATAACTGAGAAAACTAAGGTCTTTCCAGGGGGTTAAACACCTGCCCAAGGTCACAAAGTTAAGAAAAGATGAAGCTAAAAATCCAAACCCAAATGGTCTGATTCAGAGCCCCAGTTCTGAACCACACAGTTTCTGCAGCTCTGTCATAATCATAACTTCCCTTGAGTGTCACCACCAACACACGGCAGTCACAGAGCCTCTATTCCCATGGGGAATGACAACTCAGATCTCATGGGCACCGTGTCACAAGAGAACAAAGCACAGATACACCACCTCTGGCTGGCAGAGACTCTAGGAATCTGGAAAGACCATAGCTCCTACTCTGCAATGTTCTAAGATACTGCAACTGAGACTGAGCTCTGGTCACATGCTCTCTGTTCAACTGAATGCTTTGACTGGTGGCAGCAGCCTCTAGAGAAATGAAATACCAAGCACTAGTCTGAATGTGCCCTGGACCCTCCTGAAACCAGATTCAAAGGGCAGAAGCAGATATCCATGAAAACTGTATCAATAAATACATTTACCTCGTGACCAAATAATCCTACATTTAGAAATGTGTCCTGATATTCCTGCACTCATGGAAAGATTATTCTTTGCTGCACTGTCTGCAACAACAAGAGTGGAAACAACTCAAGCATCCTTCAAGAAAGTACAGGTTAAATTAATTATGGTAAAGCCCTTTAATGGAATACTGCATAACTGTGAAAAAAAATGAAGAAGCCGTGAACTGTTATGTACTGATATGGAAAGGTGTCTAAGATTTATTGTTAAACAAAGAATATAAAATGAGGCACGTCTGCATATATATGCTTATACTTACCTATTAAATATATTTATTTATGTAAACATAGATAAAATTTACATTTACATAAACTCTAGAAGAATACACAAGAAGCTAATAAAAATGGTGACCCGCTGGTGTGTTAGGGGAGGCACAGAATATAGGATAGGGCAAGGTTGACAGTGACCACTATATATCTCTTCATAACATTCTGCTTTTTGAACCATGCGACTGGATTCAAAAAGTATGAGCATCTTGAACCCAGCTAAAGATTATCTGGATGATTTTGGAGATTCAGCTGCAGAGTCTGATCATGAACAAGTGTGTGCCAGAATATATGTACACAGATTTGGGGACCATCTTCTCTGCCCTGCCACTCCACTGGCTCAGACTGGGAGTATTCTGTATTATTCAGAGTAGACCAAGCTACTGTGATAAAGAGATCTACACATGTAATATTCTGACAGGGTGAAAGTTTGTCTTGCTCATGTACCCAGAAGGGCACTCAAGTCTGCAGGTCGCTCCCCTCCTCATGGTCATTCAGACAGTAGGAACTTTTCCACCTGCCTCATTCCCTCAGGCCTTGGTATCACATATATCCAACTGGAAGAAGGGGAACAAGTGTGGAGAGGGCACACATGGTCCAGTAGCAACAAACATCACTTCTCATATTCTATTGGTGAGAACAAGTCACATGACTACACTCAAGTACAAGGCAAGTTAGGAAATACTCTTTACCTGGGCAACCTCTTTCCAACTCAACATCTCATATGGAAGGGGGGAGTGGACAGTTACCCATCTCCAATGCCATCTCTTTCTCCATCACTGAAGGAATTCTGGGAGGGTTACTAGGTGTCATTCACCCAACAAACCTTTCCCAGGAACCCCTGTGTCAGTCCTGCCAATATAAAGGAGACTTTGATGTGGTCTGTGGTTTGTCAGAGGAAGAAGCTTACCTCCAGTTGGAATGATGAAGAGAGCCACAGGAACTAGTTAGAGACCCCACTTACCCTGAGCCTCCATGTACTGCAGGATAGAAATCAGAGTCACTGTCTTTCCCATCCTCCATCTCTGATTCTCTCACCAATGTTTCCTTGCTCCCCTCTGACTTTTTCTGTTTAGTTTATCATCTACTTCATGGCAAGAGGACCCTTCAGTGACCTATTTTGTGTATTCTTCTTGATCCACTTGACTCCGGTTCCAGCCCTCATTTCCACTGGAGTGGCTTCTTTGTTCCCCAGGAGATCCCCCTCCTAGCCCTGTCTGCTCAGTGCCTTCACATATGCCTACAATTGTGTGCACACACACACATGCACTGAGGCTGTGAGGCAGCTATTACTGTGCCCAGCCCCAAGGAAGCATAAGCAAGATGGCACAGGGGACAACCCTACCCACAGCCTGTAGGAAGGAAGAGAGAACACACTGACAGGTATCTGAGGGGCAACAGTTAGGGATGGATTTTTAGCTGAAATACCTCTGCCAAGAACCTAAAGTGACATAGATGTGATCTAGTCCATGGAATTCACCAGGTGGAAGCAACAGATGCAGATTGCAAAGGCCGCTGCATTAAACCAGAGCAAACAAAAGTAAAATTTAACCAGACCATGCAACTCTAGGAGTTACTCACTTTTTCATCACCAAGGGCCCATTTTAATTATTTCTATACATCACATGGGTTCATGTTTGCAAAGACTCTTCCTCCCAGAGAAACTACATTTATTAGAGAGTGATGTCTTCATTTCCCCTGTGTCTTATTAAGCAAAGACATATGCAACTACCAAGCGGGGTTTGTGATCACTCATTTGTTCATTCAACAAACATTTACTGAACCTTTGCCATATGCCAGGCACTAGGAATACAGTAGAGAATATAGCAGACAAGGTCCCTGCCTTCCGATTCTTACTGTGGGGCAGACATTCATCAAATGATCATAAACAAGTAAGTACAAGGTAGAAGGGAGAATAAAGGAGGCCAGGAGAGAGCATGAGGTGAACTTTGCATGAGGTACAGCTTCAGGGAAGGCATCTCGCCTAAGGGACACCCAAGCTGGGACCAGATTCTCAAGAGGTGTGACTGCCCTAAACTCAGTAATTCTCTCTAAAAGAGAAGAAAACACAACTTTAAAAGGAAGCTGATACTGTCTACACGTCTGCTCTGTGACAGATACAGGGCTGGGCCATTTCTTGGCACCGTTTCATCTCCTCCTCTGCCCAGTGCACCCATGGTGGGTGACCTGCTCCCTAATTTTTACAGATTAAGAATCAAGGCTCCAAAAGGTTTAGTAGCCTGACTGCATCTCCTGGGTAGTAAGAGGCAGATCAGAGAGTCCAACCTGGATCCAAAGCTCTAAGGAGGCAGTAAGGAGGGATGCTTGAGGGGACTCCACTCCAGTACTGGAAGGCAAGACATGAAGAGGCACCCACATGTGCTGTGAAGGAAGGGTGGATCCACCCAGGTGACACTCAGGTGCTTAAACCCCTAGAGGGGGCATGTCAAGAAACCATAACCACACAGGACCCTTGGACCACCACATCTCCTTCCCAGGCTGTGCAAACGGGTCGCCCATGAGAGCAGCCCTGCCGCTAACAGAGAGTTGTCCTTTTGTACAGATTTCTATAAATGAACTCTGTAATTTGACAGAATTTGACCTCTCATGCTGAGTCCTTTGCAGCGTCCCATCATCATTCCTGGCAGGACTCCCAACCTCCCATAAAAAGGAACGTGTGACCTATTTTAAAATTCCTCCAGGGAAAGAGTCAGCATGTTGCCTTGGCAACCGATGCGGGCCATTCTAGGATTCCTGCTTGGTTCTTCCTTCGGTCTAACCTACTTCCGCCCTGATGTAATTCAAAGCCCACTCATCCTGTGCTGGACTCCCAGGGGTGGAGGAGTGGACGGGATGATTCCCCATGGCCACACCCTCCCACCTCTCCCCTGCTCTGTGAGAGTTCTGGGGGACAGAGAAAGGGAAGGAGTGTGAAAAGGAGGGGAACTGGAGGACCACAGGAGGACCCTCTGACCCAGAAATGGAGTCTGGCAGAGTTTTGCTGACCCTGTCCCTCTGCCTTCCCCTCTACGGACCACTCTCACCCCCTGACCCAACAGCTTTAAGAAACCTGCCTCTCCACCAGCCACTGTGCTCTTCGTGAACTCCTGCAACCCTGATTGTCCATGTCTCCCTGCAGGGTTTACCCTGTGCCTGTGCCTTTAGCTTCACCTACACATGCATCCATCGCCCCTTCTCAAAACCAAAGTTCCTGGAGTCAAGAGCCCATGCCTGGTGTTTCTCTTCAGCCACCACGTCGCAGCACTGTAATACACATTTCTACTGACTTCAAAGAGAGTTCCAGGACTTCTTTCCCCTGCTCTGGGTTGTTGAGCACACGCCCAACTCCCTTTCACCCACTGTCTCTCTGGAGGAGAAATACCTGCACCAATAGGTATCAAGACCTTAATGGGACCCCCACAAGGCAAAGTCCCCTGTCCTGGTTCTATTTGGAAGGTGGGAAGCAGATCTTTAGTGGAACGAGTAAGGGACTGGCACAATTACTTTCCAGGTTATTTTGGCTGCCAATGACAAAAGCCCAGTTCAAACTGGCTAAAGCAAATGCATAGGAAGAGAGAAGAAATTTATGGACTCACTTCACTGAAAAGGCCGGATCCAATGGCTCCAACAATGTGGTCTCCATCTCTTAACTTCACTCTCTATTTTGGCGGCATTCTCAGTGGGTCTTCCCCATGTGGTAACAACGATGACCACCAGCAGAACAGGTATCTACCCTCCCAGGCTTGTGACTCCAGCAGAAAGAAAATACCACCTTGCCCAGACTTTCAACAAAGTCCCAGGATGGATGCTTCCAGGGTCATGTGCCAGCCCTGAACCATCCCCCCAGGCCTGGCCTGAGTCTTGTGTCTGCTCCCTGCAGCTGGGTGGAGTCACCCTCACAAACCTTGCGGCCTTGAGTAGGGGAGCAGTGGCATCCCAATGCAAAATCAAAGTGCTGTTAGCAGAAGGGTACATGGAGGCTGGCTGACAAGCGTAACAGATGTCCACTGCCATCTGCATATTCTTTTCTCTTCTTTTGTCATGTTCAGAATAGTAACACATGGAGTTGAAGTATCTACCCCTTAAGTAACATCTTTAGTTCTGAAGGACTGGGCAGAGCCAGAGAGCAACAGAGTTGAGGGAAAAAAAAAAAGTGAGTCACCTAAAATTGGCACTGACACTAAGTTTACAGAGAGAGGAGTGAATGGAGGTATTTTTTCATTTTCTCATTGAAATCCCCAGCTGTTCCACCTTGAGGCCTTTCTCACTGGCTGTTCATTGCCAGCCAGACTTTGCAGACATCAGAACATTTTTCTTAATTATATGTCTGCATTTAAAAAAAAAAAACAACAGTGGTGCTTATCACTCTGCCTGCACATGGGAACCTGGATGAGCCCGCTGACACAAAGCAGTTTCTAAGCAACTTGCGGAGCTGGTGCCTAATGCAACAGCCACAAGATCTGGAGGAAAAACAAAATAAAGTCCATGGAAACTCAAAGTGGAACCAATTGTGATTGGTTCATCAAGGCTGCACAGGGTCCTATGGGAGGTTAATTCCATCTCAAGCTGATGGGAAGGGGCTTGTTTCCGGAGACCCGGGACCTCTCTGGTGTGGGATACTTGATAAGTGGTTTCTGGAAGATTCCAATAAGCACTCTGTCCCAGGGACACCTGCTGCTGACAACGTGTGATAACAGAAATGCTGATGTTCAGAACTATGAGAGGCTCCAAGCATTGCCAGCAACTCCAGGGAAGACGGCGAGGTGAGGAGGAGGGGCAGGCCGAGGTTTCCTTGTGCCTCCACTGCCCTTAACCCAGTGCAGCCTTAGTGCCCCAGAGAGGGGATAGGCATCCTGACTGAGAGGAGTAAAGATTCCCATCCATAGGACTGACCTTACCGTGTACAAAGAGAGTGGATAATTACAAGCAAACTGGTGTCTCAAAAAAGTGCATGGGCTTTCACATCAATGACATTAACATTTGCAGCTGGCTACAGGACTCACCATCTGTATGACTCCGGAAGAGTCATTTAACTCCTCTTTGCCTAAGTTTTCTTATTTTTCTAGTGGGAATACTAAGAGGATCGTCATGAGGATTAAACAAAGTAATGATAGCAAAGCTCCCTGTTCCTTGTAGGTGCTTAGAAGATACCTATTTGTTCCCTTTGGGACCTTCCAGGTACAGACCCCCTCCCTATGTCCTCCACCTCTTGTCTGTAGAAAAACTTCAGCCTCCTAGGCCTTCCCTGAGTTCCAAAGAGTAAATTTAATCAGAAGTGAGAACATGCAGAAAGAAAGGAAAACAGTCGAGCAAGACAAAATAATAATAGTTTAGGCATTAAACAAAGTCAAGGACCTTTAGTTCCTCCTCGAGGACTATAGGTAATATTCTGAGCCATGTCCTTTGAGCTGTTTTGCAGATACTGAAATCGCCATCAGGTGGAAGAAGTTAACTGTATGCTGACCACAAGCACATAGACCCCAGACCGGTCAGAACCAGAGGTTGATGATGTTGACTCCTGATTACCTCACCACTAACCAATCAGGAGAACATCCACGATCTGATCACACACACTGCAACCTCCCTCCCTCACCCTGTCTTTAAAAACCTTTCCCTGAAAGCCTTCAGGGAGTATGGGTCTTTGGAACACTAGCTACCTGGACTCCTTGCTTGGTGCCCTGCAGTAAACACTGCACTTTCCTTCACCACCCGTTGTCAGTAGATTGGCTTTACTGCATGCAGGCAAGAGAACCCAACTTTGGTTTGGTAACAGTAGGTGCTTAGCAAATACCTATTTGTTCCCTTTCCCTCAAAACCTTCTCTTACCTGCTCCTGATGTTTTTTTTCCATCAATTAAATTTGCGTATCCATTCTACAGTAGCACTTGAGGGCCTGTAGCACACCAGGCACCTGGGGCTGTGCATACAGAAGCCACATGGGCCTACCTGGCCCTGGAGGTGCTCAAAGCAGCTGGAGCAGCCCAGAGACCAGACTAGGTGGGCAGACAATCACAAGTTGACGAGGTGCCAGACAGGCCAGTGCAGCAGGGAGCACTGTCGGGCAGGTGGGCAAAGGGTGAATGGGGCCCACAGATGCATCCAGTTTGAAACCTGCAGGGCTAGGGGGCAGCTATGAGCCACCAGCCTAGAGAGCTGGATCACCCAGGACCTTGTGAGCCTTGCTAAAGGGTTGGTGCTTCATCTTAAGTATAGGAAAGTGAATGGATCAGATTTTCATTTTAGAAAGGTCACTCTGGCTTTTGGGAGGAAAACAGGTTGGAGGAATGGGGTGGGTCAGATTGGACACAAGGCTACAGGAGAAATGGCTGGAGCAGAAGATTTCAGTGCCTTGCCCACACCCCTCACCCCAACCACCTGGAGCACCCACTGGCCTCTCTGCTGCCAACGCTGGCATCTCTTTGCCAGAGGGCCTTCCCTTCCCCCTGTTTTGCCACTACTTGCCCCTTTCCCTTGTTTTGCCACTACTTGGCAAACTCCACAGCATGTCAAAAGTGATGACCGGTTGGAGTTAGGGTATAAACACCTCTGCTTTCTCACCCCTTGGGTGGGATAGCTCTGAGACATGGGTCTACTGTGGCTTCCCAAGCCTCTCCCATGGGGTTAAGAGCCAGTTGCTCAAAGCAGTAGCTAGAGTGCCATGCACTCTACATTGGCTTCCTCCCCTTCTTTGACTCACTTTCCCTTCTGCCCATTTCACTTTCCAAATGAATAGCTTATACAGGAATACTTGTCTCAGAGTCAGCTGCTGGAGAAACCCAAACCAAGGTTACCAATAGCAAAACCTTTCCTAGAAGTGGTTTTGATGTTGGGGAAGAGAAAAAAGGCACTGGAGTTCACAGGAGAACAGGCTCAGGGGATAAAGTTTGTCTGTACCTCCTGTTTCACTCCATTCTGCTACAGCAACATGAAGGACCAAGTGGGAATTGAGAGACTACATCTCAGACACCATACATGTCACCATTTAGCTCTACATGGAATCCCAGAGCCCTGGGATTGTGTGGAGGATCTTTGGATCTTCCTTAAGCATCCTTTGGCATTCTCCTCCAGCTGATGTAGCAGAAGAATACTTAATGCCTACACTACCAACACCCAAGACCCTGCTGTGGAACCATTTGCAGAGGCAGAAACCAAGTTCTGGAAGGAATTCAGCGTCGCAAAAAAAAAAAAAAAAGAAAAGAAAAAAGAAAAGAAAAGAAAACCCATAGCTCCAAGCTCCAGCATTTGGCAATCATTCATTTGCTAATAAGAAATTCAGTAAATATTTATTAAGCACTTCTTGTGTGCCAGGCCTCATGGTAGGTCCTATGGATGTGACCTTGAACAAAGATAGAGTTTCCTTTGTTCTCCTCATGACCAGATGTATTGGCAATGGTTACCTTCCTGGCTGAGCTCTCTGAGTTATGTGCTCAGTTGAGGGCAGATTCCCTCTACCTCTCAACATGAACCTCATCTATTTCAACAACTCAAAGTAATGGAAAAAGACCAACAACCCAATAGCATATAAAAATGGGCAAATGACAAAGACAGTTCACCAAAAGAAAACCAACAACTCAAACATATGGAAACATTCACAGTGTGCTCCTAATAGAGGAGTTATCAGCTCGTGAAAGATCAAAACACTGATTATCATATTGTATTGGAGAGGGTGTAGAAAAATAGGCACTTTCATATACTGCTGATGGAAGCATAAATTGTAAAATTTCTATAAAGGAAATTTGGAAACCTCCTTCAATAATACAAATGCATAATGCTATTTCATTCCAATTCTGGTCATTTTTCTTTAACGTAAACTCACATTTTTGTGAGAATGGCATATATATAAGGATGGGGTCATTGCAGCATTTAGCTTGGAAACAAGCTAAATGGTAACCAACTTGGAGGTGGTAAAATTAATTACAATATGTCCATCAATGTAATAGTACACAGTTGGGGGAAAAAAGAAGCTGTTTATGTACTATAAGGAAAGTTCTCCATTAGTGTTAATGCTTGGTTTAAGTAAGGAAACAACAGTATGTAAAATATGCTACCATTTGCAAAATACATATGTATATGTATATATATGTATTATACATTTGGAATATATATATTCACTTATTTGCACATGCACAAAATATCTCTGAAGGAAACAAAGGAAATATCTAACATTGCCTTGAAAGAAAAGATTCAATGGCTAAAGGATGAGGAGATTTTTTTTCATTCCAAATCTTATTATATCTTTTTAATTTTGAAGCACGTGAATTATCTAATTTTTAAATGTATTTACAATAAATAATAAATAAATTGAATCTCTTGGAAATAAACTCCCTCAGAGCCCTAAGGCATTAATTGTGCCTTGTCTCTAACTAGGTATTAGTCAGGGTAATCAATGCCAGCTGCTTTAACAAACAATTCCAAATCTCAGTAGCTTCAAATACCATAAATAACTTACCTCAAAGATGGATACAGGTGAGGTACTCTGTTCAAAGCAGCCTGATTCCATCTCGAAGCTCTACCATCATGGTCTCTGATGTCACTCTGGTTTCATCCAGCTGGCAAATGAAGTAAAGAAAGAGTCTGAGTAATGTATACTGAACACTCAATCACTCCAGCTCAGAAATGACACTCATTACTTCTGCTCACATGGCATTTGGAAGTAGGCTTGGAGATTTAGTATTCCTATATGGCCAGGAAGAAAATGAAATGAAACCTACTATCTCCCTAAATTTCCAGTTCCCAGGCCAGCTGTTTGGAAGTGCTGGTGAACAAGGATGCTAAGAGTTAATGGGAATGTCCCCATCCCAAGAGAATTCTGGGACTGCCTGGCTAATTCTATCTGTTGAGGCTCCATAAATGTCAGAAGTTAGTGGGGTAGTGTGTCTAGCTGGTAATTGCAATGGTATTTCCTGTGTGCATTAATATCTACCTCCTAAATGGTGCAACCACTATAGAAAACAGTATGGGAGTGTTACCAAATGCAAGTCTGTGTGTCCGACGCACAGTGAGACCAAACAATACTGAAAAGTCAGAGTCTAGAGCAGAGAAAGGTTATTGCATGCAAGGAGATGGGTGGCTCACGCATTAAGAACCCTGAACTCCCCGAAGCCTTTCAGCAAAGCCCTTTTATAGAAAAAGTGAGGGAGGGGCATGGTTAGTTGGTGGAAACTTCTTAGTGTGGGACCCTTTGTTCTTGCAGCTGTCTACTAAGTCAGGTCAAAGTCAGGTCACAATGTTCCTATAAACCTCCATCAAAACAAAGGTTATTCCCTGTTCTGCAACAGTTATTTATTTATTCATTCATTCATCCATTCATTCATTCATTCATTTATGGTTGCATTGGGTCTTCATTGCTGCACACGGTCTTTCTCTAGTTGAGGCGAGTGGGGGCTACTCTTTGTTGTGGTGAGCGGGCTTCTCATTCTGGTGGCTTCTCTTGTTGCGGAGCATGGGCTCTAGGCGCACAGGCTTCAGTAGTTGTGGCATGTGGGCTCAGTAGCTGCAGCTCGCAGGCTCAGTAGTTGTGGCACACAGGCTTAGTTGCTCCGTGCATGTGGGATCTTCCCAGACCAGGGCTCGAACCCGTGTGCCCTGCCCCCTGCACTGGCAGGCAGATTCTTAACCACTGTGCCACCAGGGAAGTCCTGCAACTTTTTATCTAAAGGTGTAATACTCTTAAAAGTCATGGCCTTGAGAATTATACAAGAAATGGAAGGGGAGGCATTGAATTCTTTCTCTATGCCTCCTTTCAGCTTTTAACACTTAACAAATGCATAAGCAAAGTGACATCATTACCTCTCATTTTACTTGTTCAAGGTCCCAAGGCTCAACTTTCACCCTCCAAGGTCCAGGCCCTGGCTAAAAGGAGAGGGTCTCTACACAGGCCAGTCACCCTGCCTGGGAGCATTCATCCAACATCCAATCTGGGTCCTCCTGCCAGTGCCCAGGCCCAGCTGAGGAGGCAGATCTCAGCTGGCAGCGTCCTCAGGGCCAGGTCCCCAGACCCTGCCCAGCCGTCATCAATGAGGGAGCCAAGTGCCCAGGACCCAGCCGGCTCTCAGGCTCCTCAGTCCAGGCAAATGGGCCACAGCAACGCTGACCACTGGTGGAGCAGAACTGCTAAGGGCCGTGTGTTAACGGCCAGGCGTTAACGACCCTGCACCCACCCCACCCCTATTACAGAAGTTCCTCAAAACAATTAGAAATAGGACTACCATATATGATCCAGCAATCTCATTTCCTTGTATTTATCCAAGAGAATTGAAGTCAGGATCTCAAAAAGATATTTGCGCTCCTATGTTCATTGTAGCCCTATTCACAACTGCCAAAAGGTGGAAACAACCTAAATGTCCGTCAGTGGATGAATGGATAAAGAAAATGTGGTATATACATACAATGGAACTTTATTCAACCATAAAAAAGGATGAAAACCTTGTCATATGATACAACATGAATGCACCTTGAGGACATTATGCCAGATAAAAATAATCCAGTCACAGAAGGACAAATACTACATGAATCCAATTATATGAGGTATCTAAAGTAGTCAAACTTATAGAAACACAAAGTAGAATGGTGGATGACAAGGCTGTGGGGAGAGGGACAGAGTGGACTGCTGTTCAATGGGTATAGAGTGAAAAAGTTCTAGAGACCTTCTGTATAGCACTGGACCTACAGTTAGCAATATTATACTGTATACTTAAAACTCTGTGAAGAGGGTATATCTCATGTTATATGGCTTTTACCACAATAAAAAATGATAATGATAATATCTATCACTTACCTTTCTACTGGTGGGTGATAGGGAAAATTAATGTGAAAATGGTTGGAATAGGTACAGAGCTATACAAATGTAAGAGATTATTACTATGATTATTACGGTACCCCACCTTTTTTTTTCTATTTCAGAATGCAAGATTATTCTCTAATTAAGTCTAAATTAGTGGGGGTGGGAGGAAGGCTATGTTTTACATCAGGTCCTCCAGGAGTCCTCTGGTGCCAAAGACCAGACAAAGCAGCAGCACAAATGAGCCCAAGCAGGCAAAACTCCTTAACCACAGACAGAGAGGAGCTTATAGTGTAAAGCTGAGAAAACACTGCCTTATGGAACTTTCCTCAGCTCATGTGTATATCCAAAAGCAAAGCTATGCTCTCCAGCTAGGAAAGCAAAGATATTTTTCACACCCTGGCCAGAAATGTTTCAAAGTCCTGGGAAATCAGAGATGGGAGCATACAAATAAAATGCCATTGCATCCCCAGCTTAAAAGGAAAAAAAATACCAATTCATCTCCAGAAGCTAGCACAGTGCCCAGAACATAGTATTCATCAGCCTAAGTACAAAGAAAATATTGGATGGATGGAAGATGGATGGAAGGAAGGAAGAAGGGGAACAGGAATGAATGAACAAGCAAAAAATGTTCCCAAGTTGGGCTTCTATCTTTAGGAAAAGATGTCTCTCCACCAAAATGAACATAAACTGCTATTTCAAAAAGTACCAAGGCAGGCTTTGCTCATGAACAGCTTTTCATGACCCAATGTTCACCACAATGCTTCTGTAGGCTTAAAGGATAACTTTCTACAAAATTATAAAAATTATCCCCTCTTATCATACACCATGATCAAGGGGATTTATTCCAGAGATGCAAGGATGGTTCATGTTCTGCAAATCAATCAGTGTGATACACCACATTAACAAAAGGAAAGATAAAAATCATATGATCATCTCAACAGATGCAGAAAAGGCACCTGACAAAATTCAACGTTCATCTATGATTAAAAACTCTCAATAGAGTGGTATAGAGGAAACATACATCAACATAATAAAGGCCATATATGACAAACCAACAACTAACATCATACTGAATGTTGAAAAGCTGAAAGCTTTTCCTCTAACTTCAGGAACAAGACAAGGATGCCCACTCCCACCACTCTTATTCAACATAGTACAGGAAGTCCTAACCACAGCAATTAGGCAAGAAAAGGAAATAAAAGGCATCCAAACTGGAAAAGAAGGAGTAAAACTGTCACTGTTTGCAGATAATATGATGCTACGTAGAGAAAACCTTAACAACCAGACCAAAAAACTTATAACTAATAATTGAATTCAGCAAAGTTACAGTATGCAAAATCATACAGTATGTTCTCCTTTTTGTCTGGCTTCTTTAACTCAACATAATGTGTTTGAAATTAGTCTGTTATTGTGAATAGCAGTAGCTCATTCCTTTGGGCACTGAGGAAGATATTCCAATGGACAGATCACATATGGAAAGATGTTCAAAGTCACCAATCATCGAGGAAAGGAAAATCAAAACCACAGTGCAAGACCTCTACACACTCACTGGAATAGCTACAAGCAAAGGCTGACAACACCAGGGGTTGGTGAGGATATGTAGAAACTGGAACTCTTGGACGCCTCTTGTAGGAGTGTAAACTGGTAAAATCACTGTGGAAGACTGTTTAGCTTTCTACTGAAACTGAAACATTCACCTCTTCCATGACCTGGCAATTCCACCCCTAGATATTTACTCAAGAGAAATGAAAACATAAATTCACAATAAGACCTGTACAAGAATGTCCATAGTAGCTCTATTTATAAAAGTCCCAAGTGGAAACAGCTGAAATGTCCATCAATAAGAGAATGGATAAATTAATTGTAGTATGTCCATAAAATGGGCATAAGTCTCTGGGGCTTCAGTTTATGGGAAGAATAATGTTTTGCCATACACAGAATTGTTAGTGGAATAATGTGGAAAGTGGCTTACAAATGTAGGATTTTTGTTTCTGTTTTTGGTTTTTTTGTTACATAAATAAGAGAAAGACAAAGAAAAGTAGGTGAAAAAAGACAAAAATCAATGTGCTGTTGGCTGCCAACTCCTAAGCCTACTTAAATTTCTCATCTCCCTGGATCCAGCTGCCATTTCTCTGACCTACTGCAAGCAGAAAGTAGTAGTCAGGAAATAAAACCATTTTTGCCAAAAACAAACAAACAAACAAACAAGGTAACCATAAGGCTCTGTTGTAGAGCCTTAACTTTCAAGAAACAGCCAAATTTCCTGCACATGTTTAATCTGTTCAACTCAGAAATCTTGAAGTACCTACTTCTGCATCCTTTCCATTATCTTTATTCCATTTTATTATTAAATGATTCATTTCCTATTCTGTTTTCTTTTTTTTTTTTTTTTTTTTTTTGGCGGTACGCGGGCCTCTCACTGTTGTGGCCTCTCCCGTTGCGGAGCACAGGCTCCAGACGCGCAGGCTCAGTGGCCATGGCTCACGGGCACAGGCATGTGGGATCTTCCTGGACCGGGGCACGAACCCGTGTCCCCTGCATCGGCAGGCGGACTCTCAACCACTGCGCCACCAGGGAAGCCCTCCTATTCTGTTTTCATCACCAAACCACCTCAAAACTCTTTGGAAAGAAGCAGGAAAATAATCACATGCACTCATGCAGACACCCACATGCACACACACGTGTACTCAAATACAGACACACACACATGTTGCCTTCTCTACCTATGTACACAGGGAAGTCTTCATATTTCTACACTGATGTACAATAAACATCATATCAAACAATGAGTCACTTGATAGCTAACATGCCAGAACATATACATCTGAGTGAGGTTCCCCAAAGGGCAGAGCCTCTATTCTTATTCTGATGATGCCGTTCTTGCTCAAAACATTTTTGGATTTTTGGAAGTTACATAACATAGCTGAAGAACTGTGAAAATAGCAGAGCCTGTTGAGCCTAGAGGAGAAAATCTGCCCTTAAATATTCAAAGAGCCACTGTTCGAAAGAAGAACTACATTTATTATCCCCAATTTACAGATGAGGAAACCGAGGTTACATCACTTGTCCAAGGTCACTTGCCAATAAGGGGTGATGGCTCAAGTCTGCCCCTGATCTCCTTTACCGCTGGCCCCCTTAGAATAGAATGGAACAGACTAATGATGAAGAATGATAAAGCACCCCAGGTGCCTCCACTCTCCGGTGGAAGAACACTGGGGTACAGTGGGTGCTTCAAGGGGAAAATGCTCAATCAAGCCCCGGGGCTGGGGGTGGGGGAGCAGTAGGTATCAGGAAGAACCTCGTGGAAGAGCTGCTATTCACAGGAAGGGACTTTAAAAAGGTGATTCAGCTCTTTGCAGATTGATGGGTTTTTATTTTCTCACCTTTTTCCAAGGTCAGTTCAGAAAAAGCCAGGAGGGACTTGTAACTTCCCATTCCTCAGTCACTATTAATACTCTTGTCTGGTCCTCAAAGGGCATTTGACCCCTCTCTTGTGGATGGGATCTTGAGACAGCCTTGGAAAATGGGACCACTATGCAGATTTAAGCGGGCTCCCAATGCCTTCTCCAATCTGCCTCCCAGACTCCAGATATCCATCCTCAGATCTTCCTTAGCAGTCAGGTGATGGTCCGAGAAGTGTGCGTGTGTGTGTGCATGTGTGCATGCGTGTGCTTGTGTGTGTTGGGCATGAGGTGGGGAGGGGGGCCAAGGCCTGAGGGCCGTCTCTCCCCCAGCCTCAGAGCATCCAGCTGCTGCACACATGAAGCTGAAGCTGCCTGGCCCTTTGATCGGGACCCCATGCTGTGCCTTGTTCAGGGAATTTTTAAATTCTCTTTCATTTTATTGCACGGCTTCCCTCCCCACCTCCCATCCCCGAGCCAGGTCTCAGGATTATTGGGTCCTTCTTTTCATTGATTTGTTTTTCTGACCTTTGTAGTAGATACAGAAATATATGGATGAAAGAAGAAAGGAAGGAAGAAAGACAAGGGGAGGGGGCCCGGGCAGCCTCCGGAAGGGAGGGCGCGTGGCGAGGGCCTTGTGTCTGGCCACATTTCACAGAAAAGAGGCAAGCAGGGTGGCAGCTGCCTGGTGCCCAGGAAGGGAAAGCCCCTAGCTCATGGGGGCAGTCACTGAAGACCAGGCAAGGCCACCACCTCAAGTCCCCCACAAGCACCAGAGACTGACACCAGACCTCTGTTTCTCTATATGCTTGCTTTCTGTTGAAAAGGCTCCTGAATCAGCTCCATGAATACCCACTTCCACGTGAGACTCTGCACTTGGAGCAGGAATGCACGTGTTCTTTCCTTTCCCTCCCTCTGTGAGCCCCGTTTTTGTATTAAACCCAGGTCCTCAGGCCAACCACACTGCTGCATGTTCCGTCCTTGACACTGCGGAGGAGGAAAATGAATATCTGTGGAGTACCCACTGCTCAGCACTGAGAAGGGGGTTTTATGTGTATTACTGGGGGTTGGGCAAGACTTTTCCTCCAGAAACAAAAGCTAGGACCCACAGCGCAGCCACAAACTGGAAGCCCATGCTGGATATGAGAGTGTGACTCCTCCCCCGCCCCACCTCAAAGCCAAGTGAGAAGGCATCAAGAGTCAGCCGTAAGGATCTGTGATTCCTGCAAGATGGGGAGTCTGGCCCCTCACCCCCCAGGGATGTGCTGTGCCCACCTAAGCAGGGACACACCTAGAGGAGGCACATGGCAGAAAAGGAGCACCTGGAACAGCCCGATTAGTGAGGCTGATGCTGCAAGTCCCCCAAAGGTCAAGCTGACGCCACAGACTGGACTGGACTTGTCTTTCCTGTACTCCACTCAACAGGGCTGCCCACCAGGCACAGGAAGGCAGGCAGCAGGAGGCTGCGGAATAGACTCCAAAGTGAAAGCCGAGTGGGGAGTGGGAGAGGTCAGTCTCCATCAGGGAATGACCGCAGGGCCCTTCAGGACCTAAACATGCACCTCACAAGCAATCCTCGCCTTTGGACTCGTGTCAGAGAGAGCATTGACAACCAGTCATCAGCAAAAGAAACACTAACACCCATCAAAGGGAGCACCCAAGAGGGGTCAATTATGGAAAGAGATGCTTGACTTCTCTTCCTTCTACCAGGGACATCCTGGAGGAACCAGGCTCTGAAAAGGAAGTAGGGGCTCCAAGTTTGCCTGGGGGGAGGAATGTAATAGGGATGAGCTTTAAATTGACTTTGAGAGTTAGTAGGCCCTGGGAACCCCCTTACTCATATCTCCTCACCTCTACCTTTGAGTACACACAGGCCTGACTTCCAACTGCCAGATCCTGCATCTCTTTGCCTGCAGGCTTTCTCTGGCCACTAAAGCCCTGTCTGCCCACAAATCCATGCAGGTGAATTAACACGCCCTCAAAGCAGCCCTCACCCACTGGCAGATGGGTATCTCTCATTTGGGTAGAATAACTGAGTCACTTGTCCTACACTGTATTAGTTATCTGCTACTGCATAAGAATTTCCTCCCAAAACACAGCAGCTTGAGACAACAATAAATATCTATTACCTCATGATGTTTGTTGATCAGGAATTCAGAAGATGCTTGATTGGGTGGTCTGGCTCCAGGTTACTCATGAGACTGTAGTCAAGATGTCGGCTGGGGCTGCAATTAGTCCAAGGCTTGACTGGGGCTGAATGATCTGCTTCTAAGTTGGCTCATCTGGCTATCGGCAAGAGGCCTCAGTTCATCACCACACACACTTGCCTGTATGGCTTCTTGAGCGTCCTCACAATCTGTGACTGGCTTCCCCCAGGGCTGTAATCCAAGAGAGACCAAAGTATAAACAGCAAAGTCTTTTATGACCTCGCTTCTAAAGTCAGATGCTGCATTAATTATCTACGGCTGCATAACACATTACCCTAAGACTTAGCAGCTTAAAAAAATGTATTAACTCACAATTTCTATGGGTTAGGAATCTGGGCACAGCTTAGTGGGCGGCCTCTTGGTGCCTCTGACTCAGAGTATCTCTCAAGGCTACAGCCAGGGCTGCAGTCATCTCAAGGCTCGATTGGGGAAGGATCCCCTTCCAGGCTCACTTGTGAGGCTGTTGGCAGACCTTAGGGCCTCAGGGGCTGTTGGCTGGAGACAGTACGGGGGCCTCTCCATAGGGTAGCTCACAACACGGGGGCTGGTTTGTCCTCAGAGCCAGTGAAGGAAAGAGCAAGAGAACACAAGCAAGGAAAAAGCCAGAGTCTTTTTGTGACCTAATATTGGAAGTGAGATGCATCACCTTTGTTATTTTCTCTTGGTTAGAACTGAGTCACTTCTCATTGGTTATAAGTGGCCCTACTCGAGGAAAGGGGATTACACAGGGCATGAACACCAGGAGGTAGAGATAACTGGGGCCATCTCAGATGCTGCCTGCCGTGGACAGCATCATTTCTTTCTGCGGTGTTCTACTGGACACACAGGCCACATGCATAGTTCAGTGTGGGAGGGAATTATACAAGGACATGAACACAGGAGGCCAGGATCACTGGGGGCCAACCTGAAGTGTGGTTCCCACAAAAACTGTCGCCAGGGCACCCCCGTGAGATTAAGCACCTGTTGATAATACACTCTCGGACTTCTTCCTTCCTTTCCCTGGTCACCTGCCCACTGCCCTACTGGTCTATCCTGGCATCAGCTCCCACATAAACCACTTGCACATGAATCCTTATCTTGAGGCCTACTTCTGGGGGAACCCAGGTTAAGACAAAGAGAGAAACTTTAAACTAGACTCATATAAAAGTGTGTGTGTTAAGAACTGATGCAAAATTTATTTTTTACTGTGGGACACAGCAAGCATTTTGAAAGCCATTTTAGTAAGCACTACAGGATTTCAGAGCATGAGTGGTTTCATTTAACCCTGATGAAATCCTGAAAGACTAGGCCTTAGAGAAGATTCAAAGCAGGTAGAGAGAAGGCAAAGAAATAAGTCAGAAAGCACACTGTGCGTCCAGAAATGATGTGTGAAACTGGGCTATTACTTCTTGAGCTCATTTCCCACTTGTCTTTTGGAGTTACAACATTATGTCTACCTGCTCATCACCTTCCTTCAACAGGGGCCTTGTGTCAAGGTGCCCATATTCTGCTTGGGCTCCAGCCAAGCCTCACGCCCAGCAAATCTTTCATACATTCGTGAGGGGGAATTGCTCTGTAACCAAATTTTAAAGATGAAATGCAAAACACTTCAGAGCATGTGAGGAGAGTCGGGGAGGTTCCCAGGAGTAAGCTAAGTCACTTGAAACAACTGTACATTTTCATACATTTTTCAGAACTCACTTTGAGACTGACTGTAGATAGACAGGTATCAAATGACTCTTGACCTCTAAGTACCCAAAAAATGCCCAGGAGAAATCAAGGCCTTCCAATGCACTCAGTCGTGGGTCTATCAAGTGCTGGCTACAGGAGCTTAAATCCAAATTAATTACCCAGACATCTCTAGCTCAGAAGTTGGGCCACAGACAAACTCATCAGCATGCAATAGCAGCACCATTCCCACGGTGAGAAGAAAAGGAAGCAGGATAATGAGGACAGTAGATAAAAGGGAGGCCACGGAGGAAGATCTTAATTGTATCTTAATTGAGTCACACACTTTCTCCTTCAGGCAGATCCCAGCCCTCAAGTCAGAAAGAGAGTGGCCTTTCTGCTGGGGTGCTTCCCGTGTCCCAGCCCTGTGTGATGTCCAAGGTCAATATACTGTGCCACTTGATTAGAAAACAAGTGAATCTGTTAACTGTTGCTGCAATAATGCTATATAGCAAACCACCTCAAGTCTTAGCAATAATCACTCATTTTTACTCATGTATCCGCGAGTCTGTGGGTCCCCAGGTCAGCGGAAGGTTGGCAGATCCAGGCTGGGCTGGGCTGAGTGGTGCTACCTCAAACTTTGCATATAGCCTGTCTTGGCCCTCTCTGAGGTATGGCTCATATCTACTCCACATGTGTTCCTTCCAGGGCCCAGACTAAGAGGGATGCAGATAGCTAGAAGGTCTTCTCTGAGCATAAGAGAAAAATCAGACACATCGGAGACCTCTCAAGGCCTGGGCTTAGAACTGGTACCCACTCATTTCTGCCAATACACCACTGGCCCAAGGAAGTCACATGGCAGAGCCCGAAGTCAAGGGGTGGAGACTACACCCCACCCACAATGAGCCATGGCAAGGATGAGGATGTAGGGAAGGTAAAGGACGCAGAGCCAATAATCCCATCTGCCAAAGCCTGGGTCTTGCCTCCAAACTCGAGTTCTGATCAATTTGTTGTATTTCCAATAATTAGGAAGCATGAAGGTAAGCATGGTATGCTCACACACCTGCCAACCACAAATCCTGGAGGACAGTGGAGGGGGACACTACCCACTTCATATGCACTGCATGACTGGTCAGTGTAGACCATTGCACTCAGGAGACTGTATTGTCAGAATTGGTTATTACCGTTGTCCAGAGGTGTGGCGTTTCTCTGACTTTGGAATGTGAGGGTAATTATGGGTTATGTGGTCATTCCCAGGGAAAGAAGAAGAAGGCCTTTCTTCAAAGACAGATGGGCTACTCTACAATTATGAATGTTTTGTAACCATCTTGTTCCTTCTACATTGGCTTTAGACTATGTGGTTGGCTGGCAAGGCTATTTCTGGGAAGGAAAAGGCTTCACTTCTTTTCTGAAGGTAGGGTCAAAAAAAGAAAAAAAAAAAGCTTTTTGGCCTGGATTGACAACTATAGAAAACTACCCCCAGACCACGCAGCATAGCTTGGACTCAGTTGTGACAGAAGTGCTTTCTCAGAAACCATAACTCAAAAAGAGTCATTTACCACAGTGTTCATTGTAGCACTATTTACAACAGCCAGGACATGGAAGCAACCTATGTGTCCATCAACAGATGAATGGATAAGGAAGATGTGGCACATATATACAATGGAGTATTACTCAGCTGTAAAAGAAACGAAATTGAGTTCTTTGTAGTGAGCTGGATGGACCTAGAGTCTGTCATACAGAGTGAAGTAAGTCAGAAAGAGAAAGACAAATACCATATGCTAACACATATATATGGAATCTAAAAAAAAAAAAAAAAAAAAGGTTCTGAAGAACCTAGGAGCAGGACAGGAATATCAAGACACAGATGTAGAGAATGGACTTGAGGACACGGGGAGGGGGAAGGGTAAGCTGGGATGAAGTGAGAGAGTGGCATGGACATATATACACTACCAAATGTAAAATAGATAGCTAGTGGGAAGCAGCCGCATAGCACAGGGAGATCAGCTCGGTGCTTTGTGACCACCTAGAGGGTTGGGATAGGGAGGGGGGCAGGGAGACGTAAGATGGAGGGGATATGGGGATATATGTATACATATAGCTGATTCACTTTGTTATACAGCAGAAACTAACACACCATCATAAAGCAATTATACTCCAAAAAAGATGTTAAAAAATTTAAAAAGTGCTTTCTCAGGCCCTGTGAGCCACTCCCTGGGTGTGCCCAGGGTCACAGCATACAGACCTGCCGGTTGACCTGGCACTAGGGTGCCTCCCCAGGGAGCAAGTGGGGGCTGAATTCTAGCCCATCCTCCACTTGCCAAGCCAAGCACCCAGACTAGGGGTGTATCACTCTAAAGGAAGAAGCACCTTTGATCACTTATCTGCCCACAAGGGTCATCTTTTGGTAATTCACAGAAAGACAACTCACCACCAAAGGGGAATGAATCTCCTTGGAAGGGAGATGTATGGTTCTACCAGACTGCCCAGGGGCCACCCAGAGCACGGGGCCTGGCACAATGTGGCAAACTGGATTACTCTTTCCAACTCTTCAGTACCCCTACAATAGCATTATGCATCCACGTCCTTTGCCACGTGACTCTGCAGTGCCCTCCACTAGACAAGGGGGGATGTACATCTACATCCCACTCACAAGGGTCTTGGCCATAGGAGCATGCTCTGCTCAGTGGAATGTCAGTGGAGGTGAGGTGAGCAGAGGTTTTAAATGCACTTGCTTCATCAAACTTGGCCCCTTGAGCCTCTGCCCCCTGCCATGAGAAGGGGATGCTCCCAAGAGCCTCTGGCACCAGATGAAGGAGCCCCATGGAGACCCACAGTGTGAAGCAGAACCACCTTCAATGTCCCACAGACCAATAAGCAAAAATAATAAATGTATGCTGTTTGTTATGCTGCATTATTGCAATAAAAACTGACTAATATAAATGGTGATTCATGGAGTGAAATAAACTCCCTCAAAGCAAAAAGCCTGGGTAGTCCAGCTAACAGAAAGCATCCAGGGGTGAAAAGAAAACAGAAAAAAACAAATCTATATTCTACCTGAGGAATGAGCAGGGAGGCTGACTCCAGCTGGAATGGAAACTGAGGACACCAGGCAAAAGTAAGCGAATTCAAAAGAGGACTTGGAAGTGATGCCTTGCCAGGTTCTGGAACTGAGCTTCCAGGACTTTACATGGCAAGCCTGAGGCTTCCACTGTGGGTGAGGAGGGGCTACTGAGAGTTCTGAGCGTGTCCAGATACTGTGATGTCAATCTAGGTGGGCCCAAAGTGAGTGCCATCCATAGGAGCAAATGCCACCATGCTAGGCACCACGGGGGAGAGGAGGGGACAGGATGCCTAGAACACCTTGCTTTCAGCACGAAAGCTGCAACGCACTCCAAGAGAAGCCCTTCTGAGGATGGCAGACATTCTGTCTGCGAGAGTCTTTCCACTGAGTCAGCCAGTTTTTAATGAGTGCTGTACACCAGGCAGTGCAGCCACCTCACTGCCTTTTTTTCCACCTTGATTGAAGCTCTATCCGGCTGCAGTTGATTTGGCTTTTGCTAATACAGATGCATTTCTCACCACTCGTAGCAATGAGCTACAGAACACTCAGGTTTTACTGACTTGTAGGGAGAAACGCTGGAAAGGAGTAAGGAAGGAAATTCCTCTGCTACACTGCTTCCCACCCAAAAACAAATACCAAAGCCAAATGCTTAATTCCCAAAGGTCAGCTGGGAAATCAAGCCCACGTGTCATGTGTGTCATATTTGGGCAGAAAGAAGGGCAAGACGGCCACTGTCCAAGTGGCCTGCGTCCCAGGTACAATTCTGCCAGACTTCAGGGCCACGAGGACAATGACATCAGGGTTCACCCCATTTAAATCTGTTTACAACAGTACCCAGAAGGAATAGCTTTGCTAAGAACTTTTTGAATAACAAGAAGAAGATTCTGTTGAGAATAAGTGGACCAACAGCAGGTAACGGAGCTTTAGTAAAAATATAGAACTGTAAACTGTTTTCATGTAACACTGAGCTTTAGTAAAATGATATGTATTGAAAACCCATCATCGAAGCTTTCATACGAATCACTGTTAATCCCCCAACAACCTTCAAGGTAAGTGTCATCATTCCTGGTTTGACACATGCAGGAATGAAGGTTAGAAAGGTAATACAACTGGGACTTCCCTGGCGGTCCAGTGCTTAAGACTCTGCACTTCCACTGCAGGGGGCATGGGTTCGACCCCTCGTCCCCGATCAGGTGGTTGGGGAACTAGGATCCAATATGCTGCTAGGCGCCCCCCCCAAAAAAAAACACAATTAACCCACAGTCACCCAGCAACTAAGTGATAGGACCTGAATTCGAATCCAATGCTGATCTGGCTCTAAAATTTATTTTCTTTCCATTATACGAAACTGACATTAACTTTATTATTTTATATAAAGCACATATAAAATCTCAGTCTACAAACACACATGTCTAACAGATATAATTTTCTTTGGTTTTCTATTACCCAACTTAATTTCTCTTTCAATTTCATTCCACCAGGGCCATGGTAACTTAAACTCAGGCAACTGCTTGCCCCTGTCCTTCCCAGGTTGCAAAGCAGGCCCTCGGGAAGCTCCATACCACGTCCCCTCGGGCATCTGGTTTTAGCCCAGTTGCGGGTGACAGGTCCACAAAGGTCCACATACACTGCCAGCGCCTACGTCAAGCACGAGCCACCATGCCTCTCTGCTTTGCTGCCTGAGTGGGGAGGCGCCCCAGCCTCCATGTCATCGAAGAAGACAATTTTGAGACCCAATCTTCCCGGGGTCTCCAGAGAAACTGAGCCCCAGGTCCTGCGGGGGTAACTTGTTCATTACTGCCCCCTTTATTGGCTTCTCCTCCTTTCCTGACTCACTCCTCCCACCCCCTCACTTCTGCTTCCTGGGATCTCCTCCCAAATAAACTACGTGCACATGAATCCTTGTCTCAGGTTCTGCTCTCAGGGAAACTTACACTAACATGGTTTAAGTCCAAGTTCCTGGGAATTTCTACAGGGTCAAGGCATAGCAGGACAGACTGGGATGGAACAACCAATGGGCCAGTCACCTGCCCCCTTAAGTATTAGCTAAGGCATCCCCATCCCATCATCCCAGTCACCAGGCTGCACAGTTGCTGCTGAGTTGTCCCTTGTTCCTGTCCTCTGGTCCCTCAGGCCCCACAGCTCTCTCTCCTATTTCTATGCCAGGCCACATGGGGGTGACCGAATCCCTTGATCAGGCTCTCAAAACATTCCATATAGCCATTCCCAGACCCCCAGGGCTCTACCAAGGGAAGAACATAGAAGCCCACTCTCAGGTCTCGTCTGCCTGTGTTGGCTTTGGCTGCTTTCCTGATGCTCCATGGAGAAACTAGAGCTGGTGACCTTCTCTCTAGGACCATCAGAGCTTGTGCTTTCATCACTTTCCTTCTGGCTCCCGTTATCCCCACCCTGGGAGAAGCCCTCTCCCCTCAAACATTCTTCCCTCCCTCATACTATGTCCCCTGAGCATTTTGTCTATGCCCGAGTTCCCTCCATCCCCTGAGGGCCCCTGTTTGTGAAGCCCAAAGTCAGGAAGAAACTGGCAGGCTACATTCTGCTGTCTGCTTGTCACTTTTGTCTCCTGAAACAATTATCTCAGGTTCGTCCCCTAGATCCTTGAAAGATTTGGGGGGAGGGGGATCACTGTGGTAAAAATAAGGGAACTGAAAATATAAACATTAGTTTCTATTGTTTTAATATCACCCTTCCACCTTTATGACACAAATTAAGAATAATCCATGGTATGATGCAGTCCTAGTATGAAATTCCAGTATTTCTTCACCAAGTAATTGGAAGAGAACCCTTCATTTTCTCCAGATCTTTCCTGTGTCCCCCACCATTCTGGACCAGTGTCATCATTTCCTGATGTCAGGGTTTGTGCACTATGAGAAGGGGCTGTCCAGTCCTTCTACTCACACTCTGAGTTCAGGCCTGACAACAATTCTGGAGATGCTGGTTTTCCCTCCTGTCAGCTTTTCTGTAAAATGACTGTTGTAACTGGCAGTTGCCCCAGAACCATCACTCCTCCCTCCGCTCCTGTTTTTCTGTTCCCCTCCCCCCAGGGCGGCATAGTGCTGGGAATGGTACTTTCTGCTTGTGTGGCACCTGTCCCCACACCCACCAGTCCCTCCCCTCCTCCAGGTCCAGCAAGTGCATGGCTGTCCCAGGCTGTGTCCAGACCCAGCAGACAACCATTCCATCAGCTCTCAGGAGAAACTGAGGCACAGTTCCTGATGGAAATGGTTTCTGACACTCACAGAATCACTGTGAGGCCCAAGCCTTTGACTGTCTTAGAAAGTAGAATACCTGGTTAAAAGGAAACATTCGTCTACTGTTTCCACAAGTGCCCTGACCTTGCTGCCCAGTTGGGTGGTTTGTGGCTGCTGCTTTTAAATACCAGCTCAAACTCTCTTTTTCTTTTTTTTTTCTTTTAGAATATATATCCTTTTTTTACCCCCTACTATTTATTTATTTATTTATTTTGGCTGCACCGGGTCTCAGTTGCGGCACACAGGATCTTCATTGTGGCACGTGGGATCTTTAGTTGCCACACGCAGACTTCTTAGTTGCAGCATGCGGATATCTTTAGTTGTAGCATGCAGACTTCTTAGTTGTGACATGCATGCGGGATCTAGTTCCCCAACCAGGGATCAAACCGGGCCTCCTGCATTGTGGGCACAGAGTCATACCCACTGGACTACCAGGGAAGTCCCTCAAACTCTCTTTCTTTAAGAACCATTCCTAACTCTGGTTTTGGGAAGAAATATCACCAAAACCCACAAAACATGCTATATCCCATACAAAATGTACTGTACTGCCATTTTTAAAAATGAGGAAGATCTCAATATGTTGATATGAAACCACAGCCAAGATATATTGCATGGGGAAGAAAGCAAGTGACAGAACAATGTATTTAGGATACCACTATTTGTGGATTTTAAAGGGGTTTTTAATAAATATATATGTAAAGAATATCTCTCGAAAGATACATAAAAAAAACTGAAAAATGTAGGAGTCCCTGAGGAGGGAGTCTGGGGACTAAGGATTATTTTTCCTTTTCATTGAACCAGCTTCACCATATCCCTATATTACTTTTAAAAGGGGGGAAGAAAAAGGAAAAGCACTATTAAATTAAACAAAGAGGCTCATGAAAAATAATCTATGTGTATTATATTTACTCGAGGAACCTGATAAAAATGGCAGCTCCAATCGGTCAGGGGACTCTAGGATCTGCATCTCTAATCAGTCCCCAAGTGATTCTCACATCAGTGGACTGTGCTCTGAGAAAACCTACCACAAAATGCTAGCCCGTCGTAGGGCTGCAGGGCAGGCTGCTGAAGGCTCTGGAGGAACTGGTGGAATGGAGACAGGCAGTGCTGAGGGCATCTGGGCATCACCAAGGGCTGTCCCGAGGAGGGCAGCATCTCTGCTCACCCTGACACGACACTGAATAAGAAAGTAAGGTACAAGCCATTTCACCTCTCAGATCCATGACAACAATCTCACTGGATAGCGTACTTGGCAGCAGCTTACTTTGTTTGCTTGCTCCTTTCCCTTTGTAGAGGATGCTCCCCTAACCTGAATGGTAAGCAAAATTAGACACAGCATAATTTTAAAAGAAAGGGGAAGCTGAGATTCACAAGCATGAATCTAAATTTGAAATCTAAACTTGAGCCCAACAAACCTTTGTAACAATCTTAAAAAAAAAAAAAAAACAAGCAGAGACAAAGAAAGCAATGGCAAACAATCTCCAAAATGATTTAAAATTAACTGACATCTGGTCATAAAGGGAAAGAGTCACGAGGCACCCAAACTTGAGGCAATGGTGGACGCCTAATGTATCTTGAAGACTCACAAAATTGCAGTGACCACTGGGAAGTAAAGAAGTCCCCATTAAATGGTGGTGGTGATGCAAAAAGCACTATTTGGTCCTTTAGGTTGGTTTCCTGGGACTGTGTAGGCAAGAGAAACAGGTGCAGAAGAAAAGCAGAGGACCCAATTGTTTGCAGGCCAATCTGGAATTTTAATTCAAACAGGCTCCAGCTGCCTGGGCCAACATAGTTCTCAGGTGCTCTTAAGTGCTTCACAAACTAAAGCAGGCACTGGTGATGGGATGAATCCTAGGCAAAGGCTCCAGGAACCCTGCCCAACCCCATCCTCCTGCATCTTTCCCCTAGAAGACCAGGGAAGGGTGGGGTAACCAAACAAAAGACACATGCTGGGAGTCTGTGATCCAGCTTGGAGCTGGACCTGGGGATCCCACTGGACCCCAGGCCCACAGTAAAAAGGAGAGAAAAGCCAACGTTGTCTCAACCTGATAATGAGCCAGCTTCATTATAAGATTAGCTGCCGGGATGAACAACAGTATCTTAATAATGCACACATCGCTGTGACAACCACTCACTTTGGTACCTAAAGATAACTTCATGGTGTGGCCATGCTCTGAGACCGGAAGGAAGGGGGCAGGGCACAACCATTAAAAGAATGACACAACCATTAAGAACAGGATTTGACAAAAACTGGTTAGAACCTAGGAAGCCCAAGACGGCAGAAGATTCGACTTCGGGTAGACCTTGAGTCCCATTCTGTGCTCATTGTAATACATTAGCATATGCTAACGACACACTCACAGGCACCATGACAGTTCTGAGGCTGCCAGTAAAAGGCCAAAAAGTGGGTGGTACCCCAACTCCTGGAAATCCCTGCTGCTTCTCCAAGATAGCTAGAACATTCCTCTCACTCATCAGCCTATGAAATTTCCTAGCCCACGAAAACTAGCCACCGCCACAACTCACTGCCGCTCTCACCTTTTGAGCCGGTCCAAATACTGTCTATGGAGTGTGTATCTCCCGGGGCCGGGGCCGCTCTCGCCTTCTGAGACGGCCCACACTCTGTGGAGTCTCTCTCTACATAAACCTGTTTTCACTTTACTACCACTGGCTCTTGAACTCTTTCCTGTGGGAAGCCAAGGACCCTCGCTTGGCGGCCTGTCCCAGAGACTGACGGAGACCTGGCACATGACCATCCTCTCGCCCCACTTTTTCCTACAGCACTTCCTTGTTGGAAAATAAATGCTGTTTCCTGTAGTCTCCATCATTCCGCTCCTCACAGCGCCTCCGGCTTTGCGCACAGCCTGTGCCTATTAAGTGTATGCCAGCCGACCCGCGTGCACGTCTGTGCGTGCACGTCTGTGCGTGCACGTCTGTGCGTGCACGTCTGTGCGTGCACGTCTGTGCGTGCACGTCTGTGCGTGCACGTCTGTGCGTGCACGTCTGTGCGTGCACGTCGGGGTAAGTAAGGAGCCCAGGGGGGCGTGGCAGTCTTGGTTGCAGGGGTACCGTCCAGTGCTCAAAGTTGGTCAGATTTCTTTTGGGCTCAGGCACCCGAGCGCGTTGACATAATTATTTAGGAAGACAGGCTTGGCCAGGATTAATACTGTGATTAATTACGGTGAGAGCCTCAACAAGAGAGGGCGTGCAAGGAAGGGTCGGGGAGGGAGGTGACAGCCCCTGTCTCGCCAGCTCGCCGGCAGGACGGCAGAGGAGAGTGTTGAGTGGAGAGCCGCATGGGCCTGACTGTAATGAGAAATGAGAAAAGTGCTGAAAAATTGATGGCGCCTGCAGATGGCGCAGGCTGGCGCGCAGCGGGATCCCTGCAGCCCGCAGCCCGCGCCGGGCTCCGTATGCTAATGCGGGCGCCCGGGCCACGGACGGGGAGGAAGAAAAGCTGGCACAAAGGAGAGAAATGCAAATGACAGGCACCGAGATCGGTGCCGAGAATCCCGGATTAACTGCGTGAAGCTGCTGCTCGCCTGCGTTTAACCCTTTCTGAACTGTGTTGGAGCTGCAGGGGGTTGCTGCTGGGAGGTCTGGTCCGGATCTGGGTCCAGGCCGGAGTGGGGATGCAGGAAAAAGGAGATGGGAAGAACCCAGAAACTGGCTGGTTCTTCCAGAGTGGTGACTTCTTTGGAAAAGGTCCTGGGGGGAGGAGATGGTGAGGAAGTGACCTCTGGGGTAAGAAATGCAGTGGCCCAGCTTTGCGCGTCCTGGTACTGTTGGCTCCACAGGCAGCCAGAAGAGCTTCTAAGACATGGGCAGTGGAAAAGGAGGCCACGAGGAGAAAGCACCGGGATGCTGCCACGTCCAGCACCTCGACCTGGGCGGTGGATATGCGGATGGTTCCAATATCATTTGATATTGTAAATATCAGATGTGTGCACTTTCCTGTATCTGTTATACTCCAATCAAAAGTGAAACGAGGAAGAAAAAAAAAAATGAGGCCAGAGCAGAAGAGCAGAGATCTGGTTTAAAGCTTTGCAGACTTACCTTCTCTGGGAGAGAACAGCAGAGGAAATATTTCATGAATAGTGGGGGGCCCCAAACACAAGTCAGGGTCGTGGTGCTGTTGGGACTCTCCTACTTTGGGGTACACTCTCTCTCAGAGTATCACCATGGTTGGTACTCATGGAGAGGAAAACATGCTAAAACACTGACTCATCCCCAACCTTCCTTCCTAGGGAACATGTTAGGATGAGAAGTCAGCAAGAATGAACCAAGGAGTCCACAGGTGTGTGATGTCAGGTCTGTAGACCAGCCAGGAGGAAGAAGGGGATCCAGAATTCCAGACAATAGAATTCCGTGGAAATATAGGCAGACCTGGGAAGATATAGGTGCTGGTGATACAAGATGTTGGTGATACAGGGTTACTCAGACACGGGGGAGAACATAAATATATATGCTTCAAGAGAGAATAGAATCAGAGATTACATCTATGTAATAAAATTTAAATTATTCACATTTCTATAATATTGATTTTTTAGGTCTGAACGACTGTATATCCAGCTCTTAACAATAGTTCCCTCCATGGGATAGGAGGACTTGGACTATCTCTATAGTGCTTGTATTTTTTTTACACTATTCAAGTATTAGGAAAAAGTGCATAAATATAGTTTCATTTTGAAAGGAAAAAATGACAAAGCCAATGGGAACCATGGGAGTAATAAGTTCGGCCTTTCTGGTGGCCTAATTCCCCAAGATAGGCTTCTGGGTGAAGAGTCTTCCCCAAAGTTCTTCCCATTTATGAGCAGCACTGCTGAAATCCCTGCCTGTGAGTCCAGAGCATTCCCATCTGCTTCCCCAGAAAGCATTCCACTTGATCCCCACCATTTTACATATGGAGGCACAGAACTGCAGATCTAGAGATTTTCGGGTTGCCATTGTGGGGGGCAGGCTGAGTGGGGAGGCGATGTCTACTGACTGCCTATTTGGTGCCCATGCTGTGCGGGACACTGCAACACAGGACTTCTGCCAAGTTGCACCCTGTCGTTTTCCTGATAAGGAGACCCTTTGTGAGCAATTTGGCTTTCCCTACAGAAACTCTCTCGGGGGAGAGTGTGGAAATAACTGTCCACCCTGGGTTGTGGCCGCACTATCTTTGTCCTGTCTCCACAGCTCTTGGGTCCAGCCCAGGGTCCAGAACAGCAGCAGAGGGCCCACATCTGTGTGGAGAAAGGAATTAAATCTACAGCCAAGGAGAGGTAGGTGAATGTATACATATACGCACACACACCAGGAAAGGAGGCCACTTCGGGTGTTAGTTGTATTTTTTCCCCTGGGACAAACAAAATAAGGCAGATTGTCTATGCTAGAGTTCCTTTGAACCAGAAATTACAATCTTTGCTTGAAGAGACAAGAGGATTAGAAAACATTTTAAATGTCCTCCTTTTCTCCTTTTACTGCAAAGCTCCAATGAACTCCAAACCCAGGGGTATTCACTGCAACATAGCAGATTAACCATATAGGACTGGAGAGTCATTAGGGATCTTTTTTCCTTTAACTCAAGCCCCCATGTGAGGACAGGGCTTAGGGGCGGGGGCGGAGTTCCGGGAGGAGGCCACCTTTGCTAAGACGGACACAGCTTCGCTGGGCACAGCAATTATTCTAAAAACACCTGGAACATGAAATTTTAAAATGCCAAAATGACGGTGGGTCAGGCTGGTGCCGAAGGTATTCTTTGTGTGATGCCACAGGAGAGGCCAGGAAGCTTTTCCAGAAGTTGAGATCTGTCCTCTTTCTCTACCTGTCCTGAAGCAAAGGCTTGGGATTTGAATCCATTGGTGCCGGGATTCTCCCCGTCCTGATTCTCACACAAGAAGAAATCCAGAAATCACAGTGGATTGCTTATGCATCAACCCCATGGAAGGGTAGCCAGGTGTTCTTTGCTTTCTGTTTCACAGATACATTCAAATGACATTTAAAGACAAAAACAAAACAAAACAACAACAACAAAAAACCTGACCTGTGATGCTTTCGCCAAGTCCTTACACTGAAAATTGTTACAAGAGAAGAATTAAGCAATCCTCTGCTTTTTAGGAATAGCAGTTTACACGTAGTTGATGATTTTTTTTTTAAATCTTCTTTGCAGAAGAAGGCCAGCTAAAAGATGTAGAAGGAGTGAGCACATTTAAAAATCTCCCAGTTTGCAGCCCTGAATGAAGTGATTCAATGATTATCAATGAGAATTAAAGCCATTAGGAATTAGAGTAGAATCAAGTCATTTTTAGTTATGTCGAAGTAAGAAAATCTACTTCCCATCTGTTCTTTCTCAGGAATTCACCAAGATGTGAGCCCCACCCCCACCAAATAAGGGAGCAGATATGGTCCCCATGAAACAGTAGAGTCAGCAGAAACGGTGAGAAGAAGTCGGAGAGACGGGCAATCAGCTCAAATAGGAACAGAGGCTGGAAGGCTGGAGTCTGGGGGCGAGATTTGAGAGATCTTATACTGTCCAGAATTCGGACTGAAGGCAAATAATTTAAAAACAAATGGAAAGATCTTTTTTAACTCCAGGAAAAATAAAAAACAGCCTGTTCAAGGAAGGTGCCATGATCACAGCACACTAGCTGGCTCTGCAAGGAACAGTGTTTACGTAGTCACAACAATGCAGTCACTGTTTAATGATTTTCCACTTTAGAAATTTACCTAGAGTCAAGCAAGAAGACTCAGGACAAAAGGATACAACATGAACGTCCTCCGCCTTGACAGTGTAGACATTTAAGTACAGATACTGGAGTGGAAAGGGGTAGGAGATCTGTAAGGGATGTTAACACCTTCATCTTACCAAATGAGGAGGCAGAAGACACTATTATTGACCTTACAAGAAACAGAGTTTTGGGAGTTCCCTGGTGGTCTAGTGGTTAGGATTTAGTGCCTTCACTGCCGAGGGCCCGGGTTTAATCCCTGGTCAGGGAACTGAGATTCCACAGACTGTGCGGCACGGCCAAAAAAAAAAAAAGAGTGTAAGCAAATCTCCCAAAGTGACAAATTTAACCCATAGAAACTGTAAAGAATGATACTAATATATTGGGCCATTGGAGAGAGATGGAGAGGTAGTGGAAGGGAACTAAGTCCCCATCTGTCACGGCAGGAGGTCAACAATGAATGTCCAAAATTGATCAGTCTCTACTTTAAAATACGGAGGTAATTTTCAGAAGAAATAGCTAAATGTGTTGATAAGGGCCATCTCTGAAGAGTGGGGCTCGGGGGGAAAGATGAAGGAAGAAACAGTTTATACACCTTTATAAACCTTTTTGAACAATTTGAGTTTTTAACCAAGAACATGTAGTATGCCTCTTAAAAGACCTATATTAAAAATATAAGGAATTCCTTGGTGGCCCAGTGGTTAAGACTCAGTACTTTGACTGCCATGGGCCTGGGTTCAATCCCTGGTCAGGGAACTAAGGTCCCAAAAGGTACACAGCACAGCCCAAAGTAAAAAAAAAAAAAAAAATATATATATATATATATATATATACATATACACACACACACATATATATGTGTATATATATATAATATACAGTTATATATATAATATACAGTTAAAAGAAATGTACAACACCATTAATTTGGGAATTATTGTCATCCCATGGATAAGTATTATGTCGATTTTTTAAAAACATACATAGAGTTAACAGAATTGCAACTCAGCAATTAATATGGGAATTACTGACACCCATAATGACTGGGTCTTCCCACTCTTGAATAGGTATGTCTCTTAAATTACTCGTGTTTTCCTTTACGTCTCTGAGTAAAATTTTTGTCGTCTGTTTATATATTATTTCTGTGTATTTCTTGTTGAGTTTATCCCTAAGATCTTTATATTTGTATTCCTATTTTGAATGGGATTTTTAAAGTAAAATCTATAAGTGATTATTGCTGACATAGAAAAATCATTGATTCTGCTATTTTTAAATATGACCCTCATACTGTAATCTTATATTATTGTAAATGGTTTTTCAGTCTAGTCTCTTGGGGTTTTTTTTAAATAGGTGATCATAATACCATCCATGAGTAATGATTAGCTCAGCCTTACTTCTGCTTATTCCTTTGCTCTATTTACTGTATTTTGTAAGTTGTTAAATAACAGCAGCAATGGTGAGCATCCTTGTTTCCTCCCTGATGGTAATGGGAGCCCATCTAATGTTCCACCCAAGCAGGTTTTGAGCTGGCTGCTATCGGAAGGTAACAGTTCGTGGTGGTCAAGGGGATGGGCTTTCAGATCAGACTACCTGGGTCCTGGGTCAGATGGGATCCACCGTTTACTTAGCAGGGTGACTTTAACCAATTACTTAACCTCTCTACACCTGTTTCCTTGTCTGTAAAATGGGATAACAGTGCCTACTTCATTGGATAACAGTGCTCATTAAATGAGATTATATGTGCAAAGCACCTATACAATGCACAGGCAGCTCTAGTCCACAGCACTTTCAAGAATCTAATATATAACATTTGTGCTGTATCATCTTGTTAGATTTGGCCTTTTGTCAGTCCTTTGAGACTATTTTGGACGCGACTCTGTCATTAGTTTTCATGGTTTCCATTAGTTCAGCAGTTTGAATCTTGCTTATTCCCTGGGGATTGGGTGGAACTTCGAGGCGCTGTATCCATTTTACACAAGGAATCCTCAGTGCCACCCTAGCTCCCTATGGATCTTCTGTCCTCTCTTCTTTGCATCTGATTGAGAAAGGAGCATAGGCTTTAAAATCAGACAGCGGGGAGATCACAGCTCTGGACTCACTGCATGGTCTTAGGTGAGCTCTTAGCATCTCTTGGTTTCCAGCTACTCGTTTCTAAGTGGAATGAGAATGTCTCCCTCACGGGGCTATTTTGAACATTAAAGATGAGCAAAAGCTCACACCTAGCCTGGCACCTGTACCACCACACACTCTTCACTGCTTTCTGCTTCTCCACCCAGGACCTCTTTGTCCAAAGTCAGAAGTAGTGAGTGGCCTGGAAGGTGGGAGGAAACCAAGCTCCCTGTGATTAAGCCTGGCTCCACCTCAGGTGGCTGTATCAGTAATTTGGTCTTTCCAGGCTCAGCTCAGGTGGGAATCAGAGGTGCTGGCTCCCAGTCCTGGTACAGCAGCTAAGCATCTCAGGAGATGCTCTCACCTCTGCAAAAGCCACGAGAGGCCTCTCCCTTCACAGTCAGCAGCTCTGAAATCCTCAGCTGAGGGACTTGGTGTGCAACACAGAGATACAGCTCCCTCCCCTACAGAGGTCAATTCTTCCTCAGCAAGAGCCTGCTCAAAGCCCTTAGACCTTCCAGAAAGGCTCCCACAGCTCTTCGCAAAATATTTTTTATTAATATTTGGACGAGACAAAGGAATGCATTACCATGCAGCCACATCTGCAAGCAGCGGAGACATTCAAATCGCTCTGAGTCACCCCAAGCAAATGCCACAAAACACAGACAAAAGCCCTCCTGCTGCCTGTCTTGGTTGACAGAATACCAATTATCAGCATCTGTGGATTCGTCCACTTGGCAAACGTGTGAGCCTCTGCTTTGTCCTGTTTGCCAAGCCATCTTCACCAAGGACACAGAGAGGAGCACAGAGATTCTGAGTCACAGTGACACTCCAGCCTCGCATCCAGACTTTCATGAAAGTCATCCTTGGGAGGTTTTCCTGAGTGGCATCTGGATCTATTAGACCCCTGTTACGTGGTCAGCATCCTTTAGTTGGTTCTTCCTCCTGCCTTCCCTGTCTCTCTGGCTCCAGCCACTCACCCAAACCAGAGACCTGGTGACCCCCTCAGGTCCCTCTCTGTCACCCCTCTATCCAGTTGGTCACCAAGCCCTGTTGATTTGATCTCCTAAATCAAACCCAAATATGCCCATTTCTCTTCCCCTTCCTCTTCAATGCTTCTTGAATTACTGCACAGCTTCCTGCCTGGTCTCGGACCTCCAGCCTCTCCCTCTTCAATCTGTTTTCCACAAAGCAGCTAAGTTGATTCCTAGTCCAGTGTTCTTACTACAAGACTACTGAGTTTGTTTCAGCCATCCAGAAACAGTTTTGGAATGAGGAACATCATAGGATCTTCTTCTGAATATAATTCACCCACTGCCACAGTGCCAAGTATCCACCCATGGTTCCATTTCAAGTTAAAACCATAGAATTTCCATGTTAAGACAGCATAGCAGCTCACAGATCCATTTCCCCCACTGTAGCATAGCACGTACCAGGGCAGCTATCAATTCTTAGTTAGCTCTGGTTGGTAGCCTGGTAGGCCCCAAGAGACTAGGACACAGGATGGGGTAGTGAGCCATGGCAGTGCTGCTGGGGTGAAGGGACAGGCCCAGTTTGGAGACAGGATGGTCATGACAGATCCTATCATCTTCAAGGTCAGCTGAGCCCATAAAGAGGAGGTGAGAGGACACAAGAGACTGGACACATCACAGTCTTCCTCAGTCTAAAGAGCAGCCAGTCCCTATTCCTCCTCTGGAGTACAGAAACAAAGCCTGGAGCAGCTGCAACCACACTAGCACCATGAGGGAAGCCCATCTGAGGACGAAGCCCACACAGAGGAAGATCTAGCCAGAGTTATTTCAGAGGCACAGTGCCAGAGCCACCATGATGACACCTACCTTCCTCTCTAACACCCACCTCCTCTGGACTGTTGTCCAAGAGTGTGAGGTGTCATATTTCCTGACGGCTTAAACCAGATAGAGACATGGACTAAGGTATTTGCTGCAGTAAGCATTCTAACAGATGCAATACCTTTACCAATTCAAGGATTGGGAAAGACCCTTATGGGAATGTCATGGGGTCCCAAACATGAGAAAAACATAATGAAACATTGGCATTTTGGTTAAAGACATGGACTCAAACTGTATTCAAATCCCAGCTATGATATTCACCAGCTCTGCTGCTGGGCACGTTGCTTAACCTTTTTCAACAGTTTCATCTGCAAAATAGGGATAATAAGTCTTACCTCATTGGATGGTTGTGAAGATTAAATGAGATAATGCACAAAAAGAACTTTGCACAGTGTCTGGTGCATAGTAACAACAGTTGCTATCGTTTGGTATAGTAGTAGAATGTTAGTGGTCGTGATGGTGGAGAGCAGGAATAATTATTCCACGTACATAAAGTGCCCCATAAGACCTTCAAAGTCATCCCATGCATGGCTCTGCCCTAGAGGTGCTGATGGAATTTAGACTGTCTGTGACTCAGAGTTTGAGCTCATTGCACCTAACAGTCATCGTACCTAATGGTTGAAAATTCAGCTCTTTGCAAATAGATATTAATCTCCAATGAAATATTGGAGAGCTTTAAGTAAGGTGATCGGGCTGATTAATGATTCCCTCTGGGCGAATGCTGAGGCACCCAGAAGTGGAGCAAGAGCTTTTTGAAACACAGGCAGAGCAATCCATCCAGCATTTTACAAATGACGTCAGCTTTTCCCAGGCTGTGGGATCTCAGGGCTGTACCCCATCCAGGGTTCCCGTGGCTACTTTTACAAACATAAACACACCTGCTCATCAAAAGGGAAGACTGACTGGGTCACCAAGCCTTCGTGATTTTTTTTAATTCTACTTTTAATTTTTCCCCTGTAAGAATTGAGTGAATGGACCAAGATGAGAAGTGGCTGCGGGGCTTTGGGGTAAGGAACTCCAGATTCTTGCTCCGTTCCACTGTTAATTTGAATTTGAGAAAGCCCCAGGACTCGGGGGTTCAACCTCCCTTAAGCCCTGTGGACCCTCCCTAGATATGATATTGCCCTCGGTGGGCCTCTCCCCACTTCCAGATGGGAAAAGGAGCCAAATGTGTATTTATTCGGGGCCAACACCTCAGGCCAGTCCTTGTACTGGGTATTAGGGCTCCAAGACTGGGTGATGGCTCTGGAGTCAGGATTTGAATCAAAGAGTTGTTTCAACGGTTAAATAAATTAATTCATGTGCTTAGATCAGTGTTCCTCTCGTGGTAATGTGCATACGAATTATGTGGTGGTCTCCTTAAAATGCAGATTCAGATTCATCAGGTCTAGAGTGGGGCCTGAGATACTGCCTCTCCTACAAACTCCTGGATTATGCCACTTGTGCTTGTCCAAAGACCACACTTTGAGCTTAGAAGGCCGCTTCACTTAGCAAGTGTTATATGTGGTAGCTACAACTGTATGTGTCCAATAATTGTTCTATGAACAGAATTGAGCTGAAATGTTTATAGTCTGTTGATGGTATAAGCACTATTTTCATATCTCTCATCTTATTTAACACCCATAATTCAGCAAGGTAAAGAGTCACGACCCCATTTACAGGGAAGGAATTTGAGGGGATTCCTGAATATGAAAATAGGTGTCTTTCATCTATTCTGGAAAGTTTTCATCAGCTATTTCTTTGACCATTGCCCCTCCGCATTTTCCCAATCAAATTAGAACCCAAACTAGAATATACATAACTTTGCACTCTGTACATCTTCTCCTCATACCAGAGTCTCTGTGATGTCTTCCTGTTTTTTTCTAGTTTACTAGTTCTTGCCTCAACTGTCCTGAATCAGCTACTGAACACTTCCATTGGGTTTCAAATTTTCATTATTAATTTCCACTGGTTTTTAATTTCTATTGTTATGTTTTTCATTTCCAGAAGTACGAGTTGGTTCTTTTCAACTCTTTCACTCTCTTCCCCTTTGTTATGTTTTCAATTCCTTCTTTTATTTCTTTAAAAACAGTGGGAATATTTATTTTATATTCCATATCTGATAATTCTGATCTCTGAGGCTTTACTGCATCTTTTTCTAAAGTACGTTGTTATGATTGTGATTTATAAGAAATATATTTGGCCTTTATCCCTTCCTGGCACAGAGTTCCTAAAACCCTTGGAATTTCCTCTGTGATAAGAACTAGCTTATAGGTTTCTTTTGTTGGTCTTTATCAAGTCCCCTTCAACCACACCTGAGTTTATGTTAATGAAATGACTTTTAGAAAGCCCTGAGGAAGGGGCTGGTTGCTAGAGGAACAAACCACGTGACCAAAAGGTTGTCCCTTTCAGATATACCTCCTCCCCTCCCCTCCTTACCTCCAAGCTCCAGGGAGGGAAGAGGAGTTGAATCGCCAATGGCCATGATTTAATCAATCATGCCTATGTAATGAAGCCTCAATAGAAAACCCTCACCAAAGGAGTAGGAGAGCTTCTGGGTTGGTGAACATGTAGAGGTGCTGGGAGGGTGGCACACTTGGAGAGGGCATAGCAGTTCCATGGCCTTTTCCACATACCTGGCCCTATATATCCCTTCCATCTACCTGTTGCTGAGTTGTGTCCTTTGATAATAAACCAGTGATCTAGTAAGTAAACTGTTTTCCTGAGTTCTGTGAGCCACTCTAACAAATTATTGAAACCTAGGAGGGGGTTGTGGGAACCTCCATTTTATAGTCGGTCTGTCAGAAGCACAGGTGACAGCCTGGACTTGTGATTGGCATCTGAAGTGGGGCCAGTCTTATGGGACTGAGCCCTTCACCCGTGGGATCTGATGCTATCTCCAAGTAGATAAGGTTAGAATTGAGTTGAATTGTAGGACAGCCAGTTGGTGTCAGAGAATCGCTAAGTATAAGGGAAAAACTCACATTTGATGACCATAAGTGAAGTACTGAGAGCACTAATAGTACAGAGAAACTTCAGAAGAGTTTTTCCTGTACAGTTGTTTCTACTGAAACAACTTTCTCAAGCTGCCTTGTTTCTTTGTAAGTTTTATAATCCGTGAGTGTGTGTGAGTCCATAATCATTGGAATTCTATCAGGGGAATTCTTTGAGTCTAGAGAGGATCTCCACTTGCTTCTTTAAAGTACTGGGGGGCTTGACCATCCTAGGCCCGTGTTAAATTAAAATTGTCAGCTTGTTTATTTCAAATCTTGCATATACTGGCATTCAGGCACCAACCCCACACAAGGGCCAGCCCAGGTCCACAGATTCACGGAGGATAATTTTCCCCTCTTCCTCAGAATCAAGACCACGCTGAGACAGGTGTGTTTCCTTGCATTTTTCCTTGGCAAGGAGGGTTTCTCCTGGTTTACTTTTTTTACTAAATGTGTAGCGCTTTGTGAATCATAGCTTTGTATGGAGTGGAGAGAAGCCTCTCTCTAACTCTCCCCAGGCCTGATGTCTTGTCTGCCTTATATCTATGGCTGCAGGGGCCTCTGACGGCCAGCAATGTCAGCTCTCATTCACATTCCTGCCCTTCTTCCCACCCCCACTCCATCCCCGGTCTCTGAGGACTTCCTTCATTTTCTTACAAGGTCGTGCACACATTTAAAATTATGCTCTTTTCATAAGCATTTTTATCTAGCATTTTCAGTTGTTTCATAATAGAAGGGTTTTAGAATTTCTAATCTTCCATTTTGCCAGAAACAGAAATCACATCTTTTTCTGAACTCCTCACAGAGCTAAGTAAAGATGATAAAGTATCACATACACCCCCCAGCAAGCAAACTACCAAGATTGTTTGCCTCTTTAAAGGGAATAAGAGGTTGGATATTATCCACATTAAGGTGTCTTGGGGATAATATTGCTCTGGAGAGCTTCACCAATAAACACTTGGAGGAAAACAGCATCATCAGGAAAAGATTCCATAAACTACATTCCTGGGAGAATTTTCTTCTTGGAACAGGGACAAGAACTTGCATCCAACTGTCGGGGGAGGTTTCTCTAAATACTCCATTGGAGATGAAAAAAACGCTCCATTGAAGAGCATAATGGTAATAATTGTTACAACAGCTTAAAGTTTCGTAAAGGGCATTGTTTACAAAGTACTTCTATGATACTTATTTTGTGCTCCTTTTGACGGATGTTCCAAAAAGGCCCCTGGGTTAAGGAGCTATAGGTGGGAGCACTAGGGCACCTCCTCTGGGGTCAGAAGCCCTGCACCAACAACAGTACAATGAAGCGTTTTTGAGGAAGGCTTTAACAAGCCACCTGGAATTCAAGAACCTCTGCTTTCTCCCTTGGCTGCGTTTAGCTTCATCATATAAACTGAGCTCTATGGGGAGACTGGGACTCTTTCAGGGTCACGGTATTTGCTAACCTCAGAGTTCCCATGGTCCTGACCATCCAGTACATCAACCAAAGTTCATCAGAGTTCATGTCCAGCACCCTCCCATTCCCAGTAACAGCCCATCCCCCAGGCTCTTAAAGCAGAAGTGGGTTGTAGAGAGACACCATCCAACAGGGAATGCTGTGAACCTCCCCCAGTCCCTCCTCTATCCTACCACATAGTGGAGGACTTTCAAACAGCAGGCTCTCCACAGCCTGGGACACCTCTGGTGCAGGCACAATGGCCTTGTTGGATGAAACTCGAGCTTTAAGCAGAGTGATCCGAGGCACCTGGTCATCAGTGGGCTCCACCATTGCTCTTTCTGAGCAGGTTTGGGTAGAATCAGTATTTGCAAGATTGTTGAGAATGAGCTATTGCCATGCTGTATGCTCCACATGGCATGGGATTTTTTTTTTTTTCTAATTGAAGTATAGTTGATTTTATAATGTGTTAGTTTCTGGTGTACAGCAAAGTGATTCGGTTATATATATATATTCTTTTTCATATTTTTTCTTTTATGGTTTATTATAAGATATTGAATATAGTTCCCTGTGCTATACAGTAGGACCTTGTTGTTTATCCATTCTGTATATAATAGTTTGCATCTACTAATCCCAAACTCCCAATCCATCCTTCCCCCATCCCCCCTCCTCCATGGCAACCACAAGTCTGTTCTCTATGTCTGTGAGTCTGTTTCTGTTTTGTAGATAGGTTCATTTGTGTCATATTTTATATTCCACATATAAGTGATATCATTTGGTATTTGTCTTTCTTTTTCTGACTTACTTCACTTAGTATGATAATCTCTAGGTCCATCCATGTTGTAGCAAATGGCATTATTTCATTCTTTTTTATGGCTGAGTAGTATTCCATTGTTTATATACACCACATCTTCTTTATCTATTCCTCTGTCAATGGACATTTAGGTTGCTTCTATGTCTTGGCTATTGTGAATAGTGCTGCTATGAACATAGGGGTGCATGTATCTTCTTGAATTACAGTTTTCTCCAGATATATGCCCAGGAGTGGGATTGCTGGATTATATGATAACTCTATTTTTAGTTTTTTAAGGATCTTTATTCCTTCAATGCTCTGATTCTTGACATCAAAAATGAGGGATATTCATTTATCTGTCCTTATTCAAAATCTTCAGTTCTTCTCAATCTTGCCCAATATAATAAAACCTCAGGGGATTTTTGGCCTTTTTCCTGACACCCTGACATGATCCAGAGGTGGATATAATCCAAGGCATGATTATAAATAATCACCTAAAATTTTGATGTTCAGTTCTTATTTACCTTCTAAACTTATCACAATTCCAGTTTTGAACAGAACACAAATATTACAAAAAAGTGAGGCACATACAAAAAGTAAGCAAACCAATGATACACACTACTGTATATAAAATAAACAACAAGGATTACTGTATAGCCCAGTAATACTGAAGAAGTATATTCAGTGTCTTGTAATAACCTATAATGGAAAAGAATCTGAAAACATGTATATTATACATATATATATATATCTGAATCACTTTGCTGTATACCTGAAACTAACATGATATTGTAAATCAACTATACTGCAATTCAAAAAAAAGTAAAAGCAACCTAAACGTCTACCAACTCATGAATGAATAAATAAAATGTGGTATATCCATACAATGGAATATTATCCAGCAATAATAAGGAAGAAAGTACTGATACATGCTACAACATGGATGAAACCTGAAAACATTATACAATAATGTTAAATAAAAAGACCACATATTCTATGATTCCATTTATATGACATGTCCAGAATAGACAAAAAGACAGAAAATAGATCAGTGGTTGCCTAGAGCCAGGGAATGGGGGAGGGTGGAGTCAAAAGGATAGAGAGTGACTGTTAATGAGTCTTTTCTTTGGAGGATGGTAAAAATGTTCTAAAATTATATTATGAGATGGTTGCACAACTCTTAAGTATGCTTAAAACCATTGAAATATACAATTTAAATAGATGAACTTTATGGTATGTAAATTATATCTTAATAAAGCTGTTTAAAAATAAAAAGTTTTTTTTTTTAAGTAAGCAAACCAAGATCATTTACACATATGAGGAAGCTAGGGCTCAGAGCAGGTAAGTAATTTACTCCAGGTCACACAGACCCAGAGTCACAGGTCAGGACACAAACTCAGGCCAACTGTACCCAAATCCTCTGACTTTGCTGGTATACCATGCTGCTTCCTCACTTTGGGTAGCTCAGTTCTTCCATATGACTTCATCTTGCGAGGGAAAATGACCCTGATATAACCTTCCTGGATAGTATGGAAAGGCCAAGATTTCACCATGATGCAACAGCTGGGGTTAGCATCATGTTTATCAAAAGAAGGGTGACATGGAAGGGTGGGGTGGCAGGGGGAGAGGTCTATTCGTGAAGTGATAATTTGTCTTTGATTCATTTTCCCTTTGGACTTTTTTCACCTTTCAGACTTCCTATTAACCTGAATTAGGACACACACACACACACACACACACACACAGAGCCCTGAATAATCTAAGAGAAATGTGTTCTAAGGAGGCCAGAGAAGTCACTCTAAACAGAGCCTCAGCATCTCAGGGGTCAGTGCCTATCCTGAGGGGCGTGTGGGAGAAACATAGGCAGCCAGCTGAGGACTCTGTCCAGATAAACCCACAGCCTAGATAAGCAGAGGTCAGATAAACCAGGCTTCCCCCGTGCTCAGCTGCCTCTCCCAGGCAAGGTGGCCAAGGGTCAGAGAACAAAACCCACAGCTGTCCCCAGGGCTGACCCAGTTCCTCCAATCATTCAGGCAATGGCTTATCAAGAATCAGGCCTGGATATACCATGAGAAAACCATAATTCAAAAAGAGTTATGTACCACAATGTTCATTGCAGCTCTATTTACAATAGCCAGGACATGGAAGCAACCTAAGTGTCCATTGACAGATGAGTGGATAAAGAAGATGTGGCACATATATACAATGGAATATTACTCAGCCATAAAAAGAAACGAAATTGAGTTATTTGTAGTGAGGTGGATGGATCTAGAGTCTGTCATACAGAATGAAGTAAGTCAGAAAGAGAAAAACAAATACCGTATGCTAACACATGTATATGGAATCTAAAAAAAAAAAAGGTGCTGAAGAACCTAGGGGCGGGACAGGAATAAAGACACAGACATAGGGCTTCCCTGGTGGCACAGTGGTTGAGAGTCCACCTGCCGATGCAGGGGACACGGGTTCATGCCCCGGTCTGGGAAGATCCCACATGCCGCGGAGCGGCTAGGCCGTGAGCCATGGCCGCTGAGCCTGTGCGTCCGGAGCCTGTGCTCCGCAACGGGAGAAGCCACAACAGTGAGAGGCCCACGTACCGCCAAAAAAAAAGACACAGACATAGAGAATGGACTTGAGGACACAGGGACGGGGAAGGGTAAGTTTGGACGAAGTGAGAGAGTGGCATGGACATATATACACTACCAAATGTAAAATAGCACAGGGAGATCAGCTTGGTGCTTTGTGACCACCTAGAGGGGTGGGAGGGAGACGCAAGAGGGAGGGGATATGGGTATGCATGTATACGTATAGCTGATTCACTTTGTTATAAAGCAGAAACTAACACACCATTGTAAAGCAATTATATTCCAATAAATATGTTTAAAAAAAAAGTACAGTGACAGATGGACTTTCAAAACCTAAAAAAAAAAAAAAAAACAAGGAAAAGAATCAGGCCTGGATGGTGGCGCAGTGATTAAGAATCTGCCTGCCAATGCAGGGGTTCGAGCCCTGGTCCAGGAAGATCCCACATGCCGCAGAGCAACCAGCCTGTGTGCCACAACTACTGAGCCTGTGCTCTAGAGCCCGTGAGCCACAACTACTGAGCCCGTGCACCACAGCTACTGAAGCCTGTGCACCTAGAGCCCGGGCTCCACAATAAGAGAAGCCACCGCAATGAGAAGCCCGTGCACCGCAACAAAGAGTAGCCCCCGCCGGCTGCAACTAGAGAAAGCCTGCATGCAGCAACGAAGACCCAACGCAGCCATAAATAAATAAATCAATTTATTTTAAAAGAAAAAGAATCAGGCCTTTTAATTAGATTGAGCCTCGACCAGGAGCCAAGAATTCAACTCTCAACCCCACCCTCCACTGACTCACCAGCCACAGGACCTCTTCTCTCTTCTCTCTTGCTTCCCCCACGGCCCTCCCAGAAGGTAAACATGGTGCCCAGAGGCCTTCCTCACAAGGCCACAATAAGGTGTGTGATAAAAATAAAAGCTGCAACTGGCATTCATGAAGACCTACTATGTGCCATATTCTTCACATTCATGATCTTAGCCTGCGAACAACTTTCTGAGGTGTTATTACTCTCTTTGTACACATAAGGAAGCTAAAGCTCAGGGCTTTGGATAACTTGCCTCTGGTCACAAGAACTTGGATTTGAACCTGGGTATATTTGGCTCCAAAACCTCTATGCCGCGGTGGCTGACTATTATTCCCACCTTCCTCACATCAGTTTCTTTCCCCAGAGAAGAGCTGCAGGTCCACTGGGTGACTGGCTTTCTCACTTTTCTCTCCCTTCTCTCTCCTTCCTCCATTCACCCCTCCACCCTTTCCCCCACCAGTGGGCTTTTAATGTTGGAATTGGGGGTTGAGATCCAACTTTGGTGGGAGGTCAAGCCCATCAGTCCCTCATTCATCCCATTGTGGGTTTGGGAGACCATGTGATTATTTATTTTTCAGATGGCGCCCGTGTTCTCTGCAGAGGCACAGATGGAAAAGGATTCATAAGAGGATTTTCCGAGCGTGTGTTTGTGATGTGTTTTGTTACGTCCACAGCATGCAGAATTTAGGAGCATTTGAGAAGTCAGCCCCCACTGCAAAGCACCTTCAGTGCTTCTCCGCTGCCAGCTCCCCGTGATGGCCAGGTGCTTCTGCCAAATCCAGGGATATTTAGCATGAACCCTCCCTGCAATATTTGCAAAATAATGTGAAAGGAAGAGGGGCATCCCGGCCTCAGCCGCTGTGAACACACAGAACCTAGGGTGCCGGCCGCGCCCTCGTGCTTCCTCCCCTTTTCCCAGTCTGGCGACTGAGATCTTTCTCATGTGCTCTCAGGGATCTGAGTCAGATCTGTGTGTCAGTGGTGCCATTTGTACAAAACTGAGAATTTTCAGGACACACAGAGCCTCCCACTTCTGAGACTCAAAGACTTGAGTGTAAATTCTGGGAGGTTCAATGAGACGAAATGGCCCCAAATATTCTTATGTCCGCACCATCCCTCTTATTGGATTTGGCCTGAATCAAACCTGCCTCAGAGCCCAGGACAGTTTCAGAAAATAAATAGTGCTTAGGGAAGGTCTAAATCTTTTGGGGGCATAACTACAAAGACCCTCTAAAAGTCTGTGGCAGGGTGAAGTGACTTCTTTTACCCTAGTCCTACCCTTTCACCACCCCATTCAACCCACCCGGAGAAAAACCTAGGGGTTACAGGACACTTATCTGGAGCCAAGACCCTTCATAGTCAGTTAATTCCAGAAATCTCCATAGTGCAACTCAGAATGAGAAGGGATGGAATCCTAAGAATAGAGTTATAATGGACAAGAAATAAAGGCAGCATTTTGTTTATGTTGGGATTAGTCATATTTTCATGTAAAACTGAAGGAAATGAACTCACCATGGCGAAATGTATTTGTTCTTAAGTTACCTTAGAAGGAAACAAGCAACAACCCAGGTTGAAGCCCTTTCCCCACTAACATTCTGTATTAGTCAGGGTTCTGCAGAGAAACAGAACCAACAGGGTGTGTGGTGTGTGTGTGCGTGTGTGTGTGTGTTTGTACAGAGAGAGAGAGAGATTTTACTTTAAGAAATTAGCTCATGCAATTGTGGCGGCTTGGAAAGTCCAGAATCTGCAGGGGGCACTGCCAGGCTGGAGACCCAGGGAAGAGTTGCAGTTTGAGTCCAGATGTGGTCTGCTGGCAGGATTCCCCCTTCCCCTGGGGAGCTCAGCCTTCTTCTATTAAGGTCAACATTACTACTTCCATTTTCTGCCCCACCGCATGGTTCACGCAGAACCAGAGTACATTCCCATCTTTGACAGAACCAAAGGACCCAGCCAGCTAGAAGCAAAACTCCTTATTGACATTGAGCAGACCCCTGAGACTGGAGTGCTGGGAATGGGTCATCAGGGGATGAGAGGGGTCCAGAGGAACAATAGGACGTATGGGCCTAAGGGGGACACAGCCCCCCACCACCATAAACCTAGCAATGCAGGCTCATGCATGAGCAGCAGTTGGACAAAGAGCACAGCATCCAATATACACTATGTTTTACACTTATGGGATCACACTCTCTGTATGGCTCTATAACCACATAGCCAAAAATAATCTAGATCAGTTGATAGCAAACCAAACCCTCAGATATATGAGTGAGCCCACCTAACATCAGCAGAGCCACCAAGCCAACCACCCCTGATGAAGAGCAGTAAATGCTCAGTGTCGTAGGCCACTGCAGTTTTGTGATTGTCATGCTTGTGATGTGGCATTTTTGTGGCAATAGATAACTGATACACCTACTTTCCAAGTCAAGGAATGGGCTGACAAATTCAAATGTTGACAGGGGGGCTTCCCTGGTGGCGCAGTGGTTGAGAGTCCGCCTGCCGATGCAGGGGACACGGGTTTGTGCCCCGGTCCGGGAAGATCCCACATGCCGCGGAGCAGCTGGGCCCGTGAGCCATGGCCGCTGAGCCTGCGCGTCCGGAGCCTGTGCTCTGCAACAGGAGAGACCACAGCAGTGAGAGGCCCACGTACCGCAAAAAAAAAAAAAAATGTTGACAGGGAAAGGTAGGTATTATAATCCAGTGAAGAGGTAAAGTGGAGTCTGTATTAAACTGGAAAAAAACACACCCATCTAAGGTGGACAGCTGGTACTCAGTTCCAACCAGTCACGCCAGGTGGAAATGTTGATTTAGCGTGGCTAAATTAATTTTTCAAGAGAGAAGGGGATTCAGATTTATTATGAAATGTATTATTTTAAATGTTATCAATACATTTTATTTTCCTTGAAAAGTTGGGCAATAATAACAGAAATGCAAATTAAAAGTATACTGAGATATAATTTCTGACCTATCCAAAAGATTAGCAAAAATCAAAAAGTTCAGCAATATACTCTGTTGGTGAAGCTTTGGGAAAAACAGCACCTTTACATATTGCTAGAAGGAATGCAAAATGGTAAACGCCCACGGAAGAGAATTTGGAGATATTTAGCAAAATTACATAATCATTTACCCTTTGATCCAATAATCATACTTCTTGGAATCTATTTCAAATATATACTGGCAAAACTACAAAAGAGATATATGCACAAGGCCACTAATTATAATAGCTAAGACAGAAAACAACTGAAATGCCACAATCTGGGACTGGTTGAATAAATTACGTGCATCCTTTTGACAGAGTAATATATAACTTTGATAAGGAATGAGGAATATCTCCATCTTCTACTATGGAGTAATTTCCAAGAAACATCATTAAAGTGATTTTTTTTAATTAATTAATTTTTTATTTATTTATTTTTGGCTGCATTGGGTCTTTGTTGCTGCGTGCAGGCTTTCTCTAGTTGCAGCCGGCGGGGGCTACTCTTTGTTGCGGTGCACGGGCTTCTCATTTCGGTGGCTTCTCCTGTTGCGGTGCGTGGGCTCTAGGCCCACAGGCTTCAGTAGTTGTGGCATGCAGGCTCAGGAGTTGTGGCACACGGGCTTAGTTGCTCTGCGGCATGTGGGATCTTCCCGGACCAGGGCTCGAACCCATGTCCCCTGCATTGGCAGGCGGATTCTTAACCACTGCGCCACCAGGGAAGCCCTAAAGTGATTTTTTTAAGTGCAGAAAAATGTGTATCATATTCTACTATTTCTATAATAAAGGAAGAGATACATAGATATAAATATATACAGATTTAATTCTATTTTTCAGTGGAAGAATAAACCACAAAAAGTTTTAAGGGTTCTCTATAGGAAAGAGGAAGGTATAGAATGGGTGAGACAGGGACAGAAGCTAGACTTATGTGCATGTATTTTGTTTTTTAGATATGTCTTTGATGCTATGTAATTCTTTTACATATATTAAGACAAAATTAATGTGGTTTTTTTGGCCATGCTGCACAGCATGCAGGATCTTAGCTCCCCCACCCAGGGATTGAACCTGGGCCCCTTGCAGTGGAAGCATGGAGTCTTAACCACTGGACCACCAGGGAAGTCCCAGACAAAATTAGATTTTAAAATATTAATCCCAAATATAAAAAATAAAATGAAATAAATGAACCTAACTGTGTATCCATTTTGGTAGCAAAACTACACAGAGAGAAGCTATGGTAATTTGGCGGCACACTCCTAGCTCCTGTGGGATACATCCCTAAATACAAAAAGAACTGTAAAAACAACAAAGTAACTGTCTTCAGAAATGATACTGATGGTGATAGTGTGTGGTTCTGCTATTCTAAAACTGTCATATGGGTAATGTAATATGGGATAAAACTATTGAATAATTACATGATATTTTATTATCCATGGTGTTTTTGAGAACAAAGATTCTGGGTGTGGGAAGAAGGAAATGCAGGTGTTAAGAAGAGTTGAATAAAACCCATATAATCCTGAAACTGAAAAGGAAGTATTGGTTCAAATTCATAATATATTTCATGATTGATTAACTAGCTAGATAGACAGGCGGAGAGATAGGTACTCCCTATATTTCCTAGTTCTGTCCACTTAAGAGGACTGGAAACAGTGACAATGCTGATAGCACTGAGCACCCTTAGCACTCATATCAGGGTCTCTATATACCATTTCCCAAGAAAAGGAACCAAAGCTGCCTGGAGAAATAGATAATTCCAGGTCTGGAACCAGAAATAAATAAAGAGGAGCGTAAACATCTAATTGTATCGGAAAGAAAATTATCAAAGACTACTGGGGTTATTCCAACTTGAAAAAAAAACTCCCACTGGCCAAAGATGGGACAATTTGAGCGCCAGTAATAATAATCTTAAAAATAAATAATAAAATGAATCATAATAATCATTGCAAGTGAATTCAAACATGTCAACTATGATTAAATGCATGGATGCATAATCATTCTTTAATAAGAGAATTGAAAAATGTGAATTTTGATGGATATTCCATAATATTAAGGAATCTAGAAGCAATAATGGTAATTGAGGTTATGTTTTTAGAAGAGTTCTTATATTTTAGAGATGAATACAGTCAATCCTCTTTATTCACAGATTCTATATTTGTGAATTTCCATACTCACTAAAGTTTACTGGCAACCCCCAAATCAATACCCTCAGTGTTTCTGTGGTCATTCACAAACGTGTGAAGAGTGGCAAAAACCTTGAGTCACCTACCCTGCACATTCCAAGCTGAGGTTGATCAAGGGGCCTCTGCTTCTTGTTTCAGCCTTCATACTATAAAAAAGTGTCCTTTCTGTGATCTATTTAATGTCACATTGTTCACATTTGTGTGCCACTTTTCGTTGATAATTTCACTGTTTAAGTTGGCCCCTAAATTATGTCCTGAAACAATGTTCCTAAGAGCAAGAAGGCTGTGATGTGCCTTATGGAGAATACACGTCTGTTAGATAAACTTCGTTCAGTCATGAGTTATGATGCTGCTGGCCATGAGTTCAATGTTAATGAATCAATAATGTATATTAAATAACTTGTCTCTAAACAAAAACACACATAAAACAAGGTTATGTGTTTATCGGTGGATGAAAATGTGGCCAGAGGCTCACAGAAACCTACTCCTGTATTTCCCCTGGGAGTAACGGTTCAGTGTTCACTAATTCAGTGTTCATGGTGACTTTATGGAACCTAACTACCACAAACAACAAGAATCGACTCTATTAAAATAGTCGCAGATTATACGGAGCAAAAAACTATGCAACATGAATAAAATATATCTGCTGGCCTGGATTTGACCCACAGGACCCAACTGTCAGTCCCTGATCTATTTCAATCTAACCACTACACGGGACAGAAATTTTTTCAATCATCCCCCTACTGACAGACATTTGAGTTGCTTTCAGTTTTTCACTCTTATGATCGAAGCTGCAGTGAACATCTGCACATGTGCAACAGTTTCTCTTGAGAAGACGTGGAGAACTGTAACTGCTGAATCACAGGGTGTGCACGTTTTATATTTTAATAGATGCTGCCAAATGGCCTCCGAAGTGGCTGTACCAATTAATGCTCCCACCAACAGTGTGTGCACGTCTGGATTTCTCACACTCTTGACAATGCTTAATTCCACAAGTATTTTTGGAATCTGGATACTGTGTGAGGCACTAATGAGGTGACGGGGGTGGAGAGGAAGCAAAGCAAGATGTAAGCTCCATAAGACATGGTGTCACAGCCCAAAGACAAGGTGCTCATCCTCTCCAGAGGTTCACCCAAGATTCACAGAACAGGATGGTGGGAATAAAGAACAAGCAGAGGATTTTCGAACCTTATGCAGTGCCCCACTCCTCTTAAAACAATAATCCATAAAAATGAATTAATTAGCTTTGGAGTGCTAATATGTGCTATGTCTAGCCCAAGACTGTGTCAAGGGCAAATCTGTTTCATTTTAAAAATAAATTACATTTTTTCTTATTATATATGGATATCTATTTGACTATGTGTATCCAAAAAAAGGGGGGGGGGAATCCTTTAAACGTGCATGCTACTTAGCCAAGCAATTCTTTTTTTTTTTTTAATAAATTTATTTATTTATTTATTGCTGCATGGGGTCTTTGTTGCTGTGCACGGGCTTTCTCTAGTTGCGGCCAGCGGGGGCTACTCTTCGTTGCAGTGCGCGGGCTTCTCATCGTGGTGGCTTCTCTGTTTTGGAGCACAGGCTCTAGGCGCACAGGCTTCAGTAGTTGTGGCACACGGGCTTAGTTGCTCCGCAGCATGTGGGATCTTCCCAGACCAGGGATATGAACCCGTGTTCCCTGCATTGGCAGGTGGATTCTTAACCACTGCACCACTGGGGAAGTCCCTAGCCAAGCAATTCTTTTCTGCATATATCTTAGGGAAATTATTTGAAAAATTGCAAACATTTAAGCACAAGGGTGTTCATTTGTAGCACTGTTTAATATCCCCCATGATGTAAACTACCCAAGTGTTCAAAAATAGAGAATTTAACAGGTAAATATATCAAACACTTTTGAACTGTTAGTTCAATAAAGTGTTAAATAAATGGAACTGTTAGGAAGTATTATGTAGCCAGCAGAAATGATTTATTTGTTGTCATGGAAAGATACTTGGAAAGTAGTATTATTTTTTTTAAAAGCCACCAATGTGCACCCATTTGTTCATTCCCTCACCAAGTGCATGCTGAGCATCCACCATGCTGGGTGCTGGAGACAAAGTCATAACACGTGCAGGCAGAGTCCTTGCTCTGGGGATCCAAACTGTCTTGTCCCTCTTGCCTGCACTATGGACTACACAGACAGGCTTCTCCAGCCTGGATCTGAGCACACGACTAATTCTTTGCTATTAAGCTCTTTGTGATTTCACGAGCACTAATGGATTGATTGCTTCTAATTCTTACACCATGTATAACTATGCTCCACTCGCTTAAAGTTTCTTCTTTCCAGTATCGTGGTACTTAGACTCATGGGAAGACAGGTTATCTTAACCACAGAACCAGCAGAGCAGACTTCCCTTTCCCAACACCACTCTCCGAGGGAAAGCATCTAAAATAGTGGCAATACCATGCCCGAGGGGTGAAAACAGTCCAGGCTCAGAGTCCCTGTTTTGCTTTCTTGACACCTGCCTTACCGTCTCCCCACCTCTGTGTGTTCCCATTAGTAAGACGAGCAGGGAGGGTTGATGATAAATGAATCCCAACCACACAAGGGCTAAGATGATGACTGGCACACAGTATATACCCTTCAGATATGAGCCCCCCTTCTCATCTTCTATTTTCCTGTCAAAGATTGGTTTCATCCACAGAAATCACTAGTATGAAAAGTAGAGGGATGTGGAATTCGGCTGGGATGTTATTTTCTTTCTATCTCATAACTTTGAGGAAAAGAGTGGTCTGGCTTACTCACAGGTTCTCTAAAAATGGTCACCAATACTGTGTGATGGTTAGTGAGTGATCTGACTCTAGAGGCACATATACATTCAAGGCTTCTCCCTTCTACAAATAGACGTCAGCACATGACACAGGCAAGTGTCTGCCCTTATCTACTTCCAAAACACAAGTCCCTTGTCCCTGCTTCCAATCTCTCCAGTGTATGAAATGGTGTGGGTTGGGGAAGGAGAACAGGAGTATATAGAAGAGGACCTGAAAGGGAACCACAGGCACAAGACTCAGGACTGGGCAATCAGGCCATTCCATCCACCTGGCCTCTGTGGTGGCTCAGAGATGTGTACGTCAAGCCAGTGGTTTGCAATTCTAAGATTTGCTTGGATTTTCTTCTTTCTGCCATGGTGCTTTAGTTGGGAGAATATAAGCCTGGGACTGCTGGGAACCACTGTGTTAAGAAATTCTTCCTGGGAAGCAAACAGAGCCAAGTGATGGGAGGAGAGAGATCAAATCCTAATGACATTGTTTGAGTCCTCTGGATCCAACCTTACCTGAAGCCAAATCTATGCCTGGGCACCAGTTATATGAGGCTAAATCAATCTCTCTCTCTCTCTCTCTTTCTCTCTCTCTCCCAGTTGAGGCTCCTTCTAAAAGGATGCATATGCAAAGAGTTTATTTGACAAGCATCCCAGAACACACCAGCAGGAGACTGGGGAAGGGAGACAGGGAAGAGAAGGTACATTACTGAGCAGGTAACTGCTAAAGGTCAACTTGGGCTCAGTCCCACTCAGGAACTCCGGGAGACCTCGTGGAGCACATATTTCAGAGCCATCCCGCCTGAGGGGCAAGGGAGCTGGGGTATTGACACACCTCTCTGCCTGTTGCTGTGTCAGGCTGCTCCTGGGGGGCCTTGGTACCCTTCCTGGCTGACCCACCATGAGAATGGGCAAAGCAGGCTCCTTGGGCAGCCATGGGGGCTGGCAGCAGGCAGTCAAAGTGGTCTGCCCTGTACCAAGGGGAAATGGGTGGAATCCTCTTGTTTTGTTTTGTATCCTTTTGGCGCCAGGCGGGAGGATGGGGGGCAGGTTAAGCTAGGCTTCCAGCCATTTGCCTAAATCATCCTGACTAATGTATGTAACACTTCCACCCAAGTCAGAAATCAGCTTAGAGTGTTCCTGGGATAAAAGAGCCCTGGATGGGCTTCCCTGGTGGCGCAGTGGTTGAGAGTCCGCCTGCCGATGCAGGGGACATGGGTTCGTGCCCTGGTCCGGGAAGATCCCACATGCTGCGGAGCGGCTAGGCCCGTGAGCCATGGCCGCTGACCCTGTGCGTCTGGAGCCTGTGCTCCGCAACGGGAGAGGCCACAACAGTGAGAGGCCCGCGTACGGCAAAAAAAAAAAAAAAAGCCCTGGATTTCTTCCTTGACCTAACCCCATCCCAGACATGACACCAGCCTGGTTACAGGAGAAACTCTTCCCATTGATCTCTTCTGTGCTCTGCACACACGCAGGCACAGCAAACTTGTTCATTCATGCATTCCTGAGTAGGAGCAATGGCCAACCCTGTACCCGTCCAGAGTCAGCCAGCCCTCCAGGAAACAGCACTGTTCCTATGGCTCCCTGCTCCCGGCCGGGCCCTGGGCTCGGGTGACCACCCACAGTGACCACAACGGGCAACCAGCAGGCCCAGCCGCCCTTTGGCTGCTGCCCACAGCAGCTGTCATGAGCTTATACCTGCAACGTGCCTCCAAGGAGACAAAAACCTCCCACCAAGAGAGCCAGGGAACCGCTGGCCCCCTATGCTCTGAGGGGTAGGGGCCAGGAATCCAAGCTGTAGTCATAACAATTCTCTCTCCTACCACGGAGGGATGCCTGGGACAGAGGGAGGAAGGTGCAGTGCATGTGTCTTCTCCTACAAGTTTGCTTTGAGGTGATAAATATCTTTTGTTTCTATTGTGAGTGAGATCTTTCTTTTCCATTATTTTTTCTAAGTGGTTACTATTGGAAATAGGAAAGCTATTGATTTTTGTACATTTATTTTGTGACTGGCTGCCTTACTGAACTCTCATTATTTCTAATAATTTTTCAGTTCAATACTCCGAAAGCAAAAAATTTTAGGCGATGTGACAAAACTGACCAAAAAACATGTGAAATCAGCCACCATTCTATTTGTTCTGAGATGGATAAAAAAATCAAGACAGAAACAAAATCCCACTCAGGCTACCTGCGAGTAGTCTGTTCCCACCCACCACATCCCAATGTTCCCATGCCCCTCCCCTCACACCACCCCTGGGGAAAGCTTACTCCCCTGTGTTGTGTGTGTCTGTGTGTGTGTGTGTGTGTGTGTGTGTGTGTGTGTGTGTTTGGCCGCACCTCGCAGCATGCGGGATCTTAGTTCCCCGACCAGGGATCAAACCTGTGCCCCCTGCAGTGGAAGCACCTATTCTTAACCACTGGACCACCAGGGAAATCCCTCCCCTCTGTTTTGAAGAAAGTCTTTGAGACCCACACTCAGAAAAGTCCTTTGTTGGGGCAAACAGTCCAACCGTAAGCTTTTCTGGACTGTCAGGCTCGGGCAGGGGTCCTAGCCGTGAGGAGGGCCGTGACCTCCACGCCTGACCCAGCTTTTCACCCATCACTCCAGCTCCTCTCCAAGCAGCCCTGTAGCCTAACTGAGTACCTCCTGTGGATCAGGTCTGGGAATGTGAGAACCTCACACTCTTGGGTATACATTTTTTTGTTGTCTCATTCTTTTCTTTGTAGAATGTAGCCACACAGGCAATGTCCTGCCCAGATGCCCTCCAATCCCTTTCACAGCTGCTGAGAAACCCTCTGGCTTCTGTGTGATCTGGCTTCTGATGCCTGCACCCGTGACTCCCATTGGAGGACTGCCCTCAGGCGACTACAGCTGCTTTGCCCACACCTGCAGAGATCGGAAATGCCTGGGAGGTGATGTCCCCCCAAGGCAGCCCTGAGCCAGTGACTGACAGGTGCGGTTGTCTCAGGCTCCAAGACGGACTCACAGCCCAGCACTCCCCTGCAGGGGCAGGATGAAGCCACCTGCTGCGGGTCTACATCTGAGCTCTTGCCCTGCCCCTCCCAGACTCCCTGACCTATCCCCCAGGGAGCCCATCTTCGATGCATCACTGGCACGTAAGTCTTCATCTCATGGTTTGCTTCTGGGGAATCCAACCGAGACACAGAGCAAGCCTCTGACCCTCCACAGCCTTAGTTTCCCCATCTGTCAGGGTGGCATAATTAGAAAGTCTCCTGAGAAAAGGGTTAGGATTCTGTTATAGACTGAATTGTGTCTCCCCAAAATTCATATGTCCAAGCCCCAACCCCAATGTGACTGTATTTGAAGATGGGGCCTATGAAGGGGTAATTAAGGTTAAATGAGTTCATAAGAGTAGAGCCCTGATCCAAGAGGATCGTGTCCTTATAAGAAGAGACACCAGACCCCTCTCCCCCTACCCCATGCACACGCTCCACGGAAAGGCCATGTGAGGACATAGAGAGATGGTGGCCTCCAAGCCGACAGAAGAGGTCTCAGAATGAAACTGAATTTACTAGCATCTTGATCTTGGACTTCCAGCCTCCAGAACTGTGAGAAAATAAGTATCTGTTGTTGAAGCCACCCAGCCTGTGGTATTTTGTTACAACAGCCCGAGCTGACTAATACAGATTCCTTCACCTGCTTTCTGGCTGGGATCCTGGAAATGCCTCTTCCGCCTCATTCAGATGACCCCTCACCACAAAACAAAAAGACTGTGGCTCTGGGAGCAACTCTGCCTCACTCCAGGGAAAATAAAATAAAATTGAAGCCATAGACCAGAGGTTGGCAATTTTTTCTGTAAAGAGTCCGATAGTAAATACCTTAGGCTTCACAGGCCATGTGGCCTCCGTCACAACTACTCGGTTCTGCTGTTGCCTTGCAAAAGCAGCCCCAGACGGTACGCAAATGATGGGTTTGGCTGTGTGCCCATTAAGCTTTACTTAGAAAAACAGGCCACTGCGGGCAGCCGTTCGCTGACCCCTGCCACAGGCTCTTTGAACTGGGAGTTTAGCAAACATCAGATCCAACCCTCGGATGGCAAGACGAGGACCAGCACAGAGGGTGGGAGGGATTTGTCCAAGGTCCCCCGGGGAGCTAGTGGCAATGAGACTAGAAATGGATGGCCCACTCCTTGTTTCTACCCCGTGGTTCAGAACCGAAGCGTATAAGGGTAGGGCTGGATCCTGAGGGCTTCTGTGACTGTTGAAGATAGAGGGTGACATGCTGCCCCAGGAGGAGAAGGAAAGGGGCAAAGTCAGCCAAGAGCCAGGCATGGAGACAGTTGTCAGCATTCCCACCTGAGGTCAGCCTCTGAGGAGTCACGATGAGGGGCAACCATAAGGCAGAGGATGGCACTGACCCATGAGCTCTGGGACCCCACTGCTCTTCAAAGGAAAATGAAAGGCTGGCCCCTCCCACTGGCAAGGCCAAGGTGAGGGGCTGAGGGGAGAGGAGTCCCAGTGGCTGAGTGTGCAGAGAATAGCTGAGGAGAGACCCTGGGATCACACCTCCATGATCGGACTGCTTACCTGCACAGGTGTGACCCAATCCTTGCTCTCACAGGCCTCTGCTTTAGGCCTGAAGCCTATTTTGAGCCTCCTTTTTTTTTTTTTTTTTTTTGGCCACGCCACACGGTTTGTGGGATCTTAGTTCCCCAACCACGGATCGAACCCGGGCCCCGGCAGTGGAAGTGCAGAGTCCTAACCACCGGACCGCCAGGGAAGTCCCATATTTTAAGCCTATTTTGAGACACACCAGCTGCACACACTCTGACCTGTGGCTTCACATTTTGCAGAGGTGGTGTAGGGACTGCAGCCTCCAGGAGAAGTAGGGCCACAGGGCCCAGGAGGAGATAAGGGGGACTTGGAGCCGTCAGGACCTGTGGCCTCCTCTCTCTCTCAGAGCCCCACTGTCTCGACTCTGCTGCCACAGACCACTGGGTTCAGATGGGGACCTCTCAACAGATGTAGGGAAGGGGACACCTCGTTCACAGCAATGACCTTCTGAGAGCTGGGAGACTCCCTCTGGCCCCCAGAGTCTCCTTAGGGCCCCTCGGAATCCTGGGCCCACTCGGCAGCCTCCATCCTTACAATCTCCCAAGTCAAAGCCTCAAGTTTTCAAGAAAGAAATGTTCAGGTTTGGAAAGAGAAGGCAATGGGGACCTTTGGGCCCTAGCAGAGGACTGATTCTATTTGGAATTCTGTAACCACCTCAAGGCCAAGGAAAAAGGACCCAAGCATATCACCAGGACCCGAGAGACAGATTTTTTTTAACTCTTGGTATCAACAAGATTTTGGTCTTCAGTCATCTCAAATTAAATAAAACCTAAACAGCAGGAGTTATTGTAGATACGCAGAGTAAAGAAAGAAGGGGAAGAAAGAGCTTTGCATCACGTGAATTTTTTGCCGCAGAAACTTAATGAGAAACACACCACATTTCCAGAACCCTCTTTCTAGTCAGGGCTCCCGCTGAGATAAAAGGTCACAAGAAGAGAAGGAGGGAGAGCAGGCAGGAGCTGGGGCTGGGAGCAGGCAGGCACTTTTACTGGAAAACAGGCCCAAATTTCATACACGCTGCTATCTGCCTGAGAGTCTAGACTGATGATTTTCTTTGGATGCCAGATGTGAAGGGCTTTCACAAAGGAATCTCAAACATCATGCATTTAAAAACAAATCGACCCAAGCTGCATTCACTGATGCAATGGAGAACTTTCTATCCCAGACAGCAGGGAAAACACACAGCCTGGTGGGGAAGAGTCCTGAACTCGGCTGTGTATCACATTGCTGCCCCCTGCAGGCCACGAGCGGCAGGGCACCCGGAAGCCAGCCAAGGCTGGGGACCCTGGGCTGAGCCACGCCTCCCCCAGCCGATGGAGACTTTCTGACCATCTGGCCCAAGGTGGCTGGAGAACGGTCCTCTGCAAGGTGCCAGATCGTGGCTGGAAGGACTGCGCTGGGCCTGCACCTCAGCATTACATACATCAATCAATCTCATTCAATCTCTAACCTGGTAGGGAGGAGATGTTGCCCCTGTAAAGTACAGGGTCCAAGAAGTTGAGTGATTTGCCCAGTGGGTGCAATTGGCTTATTCAGTATTGGCATTTGACACCAGTGCCCCTTCCCTGACCCTGTGTGCTGAGGCCATCACTGCCGGGATGCTCCTTCTCAGGGAAGATGGAATGATGTAACTGGACCTCCATCATCCAAACCTGATCAGACCAGCAAGGAGGAAGCTCTGCCTGTGAGGCCCACAGGGCCAGGCTGGGGGGCTGCACGTCCTGCGGCCTCAGGCTGGGAGTGGCCCAGGACTCAGGGATGCTATTCCTGCCGTAAGGCTGGAGGCGGGCTCCTTGACCGCACACCCAGCCAGGGCTCAGGGAGAGTGTAGAGCAAGGAGTGTCCCGGCCACCCTCTAGCCTCTGGAAACTCCCAACAGCCCTGCACTTCTACTATCTTGGCTGTCTTGGGCTGCTACCCACCCCCCTGCCTTTACACAGGGACTGACTCTGTAAACATCACCCTGAGATTACCCCTGACCAGAGACATCCCACTTGGCGGCAGCTACAAATCACGATGCCAGACACTGGAGATCAGTGACCTTTAGAAGAGGCCGGGCCGTGGCAAGGACCCCACAGTGACTCACGTTTAATCTAGTGTGAAAGGACCTCTGCCCCCACCGCCCCAGGCAGCCCAGCCCTGCTCCATGCCCTCTGGCTTGCCCGATCCCGAAGTCATGGGGACTAGACAGGATGTTCTGGAGAGTGTTTGGTTTTCTGCCAGTGCTGTTGACTCAAGATGCTGTGTGGACCCTTGGGCATTCCTTCCTTTTCTGAATCCTCCTAAAGTGGTCCAGTCACCTCTCTGGCCCCATCTCTCCACGGGGCTTCTTCTCTCAAAGGCAGGGCTGGGTGTTGAGCCCAGGACACCCCTGGGCTTTTGCACAAGCCGCTCCTCTGCCTGGAATCCCTTCTAGCCTTCACCACTTGCCCGACTTGGGCTTGTCACCAAGCGTCAATCCTCCCACGGACAGTTCTTCCCTCCTCTCCTTCCCTTACCCCTTGGGCAGAGTACCCACACACACACACTCTGAGCTCCACCATGCCACCTACCCTCGCCTTCCTCTGCTGGCAACATCACCATGCAGTCACCTGACCACTGGTTCGTCTTCCTGTTTCTAGAGGCCAGCTGGAAAGCCCTTAGCAAATATTTGGTTGATTCCCTAATCTCTTTGCATCTGGATGTCACTGCCCTTATGTTCAGGGACCAACCTGCTGAATTGGAAACTGGGACTTGGGACCTGACCATGGACTAAACATTTGCCTTTGGAGTTGTCCTCCAAAGGAGAAGAGGTTTCTTTCCCGGTCCACTCCCTCCCCAGGGCACTTGGGTGGCAGGGAGAGGGGCCAACTTTATCATCACTTGGCCAGAGGTGCCTGTTGGGCCTGAGGGGGAGCAGCCACTCGAGGGAGGTGTCCCTGAGCCACAGTTCCAGGTCCACCCCTGGCCTGGCTGACCCTTTCGAGCCACCTCTTCCCAGAAGGCTTGGCTGGGGTTATTAGTGTGCCTCTGGGAGCTGAGGACAGAATGTGCCACCGCGGTGCAGCTCCTTTTGTTTGCTCCTGGAACTGCTGTCTGGAGAATCTGACTGAGAGAGGCCTTGTTCATAGTTCCTGCATAAAATCTAAGGAGAGCTGTATAACGTATCAGTCATTTACACCTTAATGAAAACAAATGAATGCAATCTGGTCATTGAATCCCAGAACCTGAGGATCAAAGGGAGCCTTCAACCAGCACCCTTTCTGTCCACCCTTCTGTCCAGCTGGCTTCCATCCTGTCAGTGCTGCTGCCGTAACTTGATATGTTTATAAAACACATCCCCTACGCCCCCTTCTCACATTCTTTGCTCTTTCTTAATGAATTGAAAATTAAAATGCTAACCATGATCCTTGTTAATACAGGTGAAATTACAAAAAACTCTGTGAAATTACAAAAAACTGAAAGGGCACCAGGTCCAATGCCCACCTGGTACAGACCCTCCCTCATCTCCTAGACGAAGCCCTGTGACCTGGGAGGCTCCCAGACCCCCTGGGGTCTTTCAGAGAAAAGAAAGGAGAGAGAGTCCACCTCACTGGACCGCGGTGGGAGGTAACAGCTCTGAGGTGATGAGGAGGCCATCCGCCTCAGGAAGAATGTCCTGTATTTTCTAATTCTCCATGCCCAGAATGACTGCAGTCAACAGGGCCCAAACAGGTCACTGACAAGCATATCTGGAAATGTCACCATCCCTAAAGAGGCCAAGTGGTGCCTGGGGGTGGGGAGACCCCTCACCTCATCCACCCTCCCTACAGCAGGACACACACAGAGCAGGGCTCTCCCACCCTGCCTTTCCAGCTCTCCAGCCTCCCTTCCTCCTCTCTTCCCTTCCATCCCAGGAGGGAGAAGCAGATGGGAGCGAAGCACAGCTGAGCCCAAAGAGGAGCCTTGAGGCTGCAAATGTGTATAAACAGAGGCGAGAACCACAGGGGAAACTACTTTAAAGTCTCCATCTGGTAACAAATGAAACTGTGGAAGATAAGGCACATGGTTTCCCACTGCAGCAATTTGTCTTTGATCGGAAGAGGCCATCTCGCTTATTGGGCAGGGGGCTAGGTCTTGAAGCCACAAGCCTGGGTTTGAAGACTCCTTCTGCCACTAACTAGCCTGCTGGGGGTCTAGAAGCACTGCCTCACAGGGTGTGGGGAGATTTTTGAATGATGAAACACTTAGCACTGTGCCTGGCACATGATAAATGCTATCGAGGAGCAGGAAGAAAAGTAAAGGTGCTCCATATGCTTCTTGCAGCTCTACCTATGGCGCCACAGGTAGAGCTGCAAGAAGCATATGGAGTACCTTATGGTCTGCAAAGCTCTCTGGGTTCTGTTCTTTCACCTGATGCTCTAGGAGGCTCAAGCTGTAATCATCCCCACATCACAGAGGAGAAAACTGAGGTTTCAAAGTGCCAAGAGACTTGCTTGTCATCCACATGGATTGCCCAATGGAAAGCAAAACAGAACACCGGAAAAGGAGAGTAGGTCTGATGAGGCCATCCAGAATTTCGCCAGCAGAAAATCTAGAAAGCCATTCCTTGCCGATTTGCACCATGCACATTTGGGGTCTTGTGGGTGCAGGGTTGTGTTTACACACCAGGGGTACCATGATCTTTCCAGAGTCCGACTCCAGCTGCTTGTGCTGCGCCCGCCCCCCACTGCCGCAGATAAATGCGGACAGGGCAGGGAGGAGAGCCTACCCACGTACTTCCCGTTTCCCTGCTAGTTTCAGGGCATTCAGACCTCATGAGGCCAACTGGACATTCAGCCCAGGGCTTGACAATGCACCAAGGCAGATCTTGGCAGGCCCGCACGTGGATATCACCGTCTTTCATGTGTCCAGGTCTCCCCACTCCCATCACGTTTTCGGTTAGAGATACCAGTACATTCGCGTACCCTCTGTGCAAGTGCAGTCACCGCAAACGCTTCGAGTTGCCCGTTTATGCCTGCATCCGAGCTCCACCTAGTGGCAGGTGTTGGACATGGCGTCCAAGTGTGCTTTTTTTTCCGGAGTCATTTGCCTACACTGAGTCATTGAGTGCAAAGTGGACACTTTGAACTCAGCACCCCTGAGGCCTTGGTCCTCTGCGACCCTGTCCATGTAACCTGCCCTGTGCCAACCCCTTAGCTTTAACCATGCCGGGAAGCCTGAAGGCACTAAGTGGCTAATTATAAACCCTGTCCAAGACTGCTCAGAGCATCCTCCCTCTTGCTCTCAAAGCCCACAGAGCTCTGTGATGTCCCAAAGGCTTGGCCAGAGCTGAAGTGGCAGCCACCTGACATAGTAGAAAGTATATAAAAGTAAGTGTCCAAAGACCTGAGTTCTAATTTCACTGTCTTCACCTGAGAGCTAGGTGGACTCGATAAGTCATCCAAGTGCTCCAAATCCACCTGTCCCCTTCTGTGTAACTAGGATAAGACTCAGCCTCAATATCACATCAAGTCATGGTGAATGTGCTGAACAAACATGATATTTCTCTGCAAGAATCGAACAAACAAGCCAAGTGAATTTCTACATGTTTTAAAGAAACAGGTGGCAATCCTTATGCCCTGTTTTTCCTTGTCTTTGTAGACGCTGGTTTCTCAGCCTGGCATGCTCTTTGCCCCACTCCTCTTAGCTAATCCCTCCCTCATACACCCATCACCTCCTCCAGTAAGCCCTCCCTCCTCCCTCCCCTGAACTGAGTACCTCCATCTCTAGGTCGCACAGCACACTGCTATGGCTCTCGTCACACTTTGTTGTCGTCATCTGTTCCTTTTCTCTTCACTTGACTAAACTGCATGCTCTTTCAGCAAGGGGACTGTCTTCTTTACTCTTGTATCCTTGCTGCCCAGCACAGAGGCCAGTATATAGTAGGCTCTCAATCCCGCTTTGTCTTGAATGACTGAAAAAAACTGAACAAAATAAACAAATGGGTCATGAGGATGTTCTCTGTAATCCTCCAGAGGCCTTTCTGTTTTAGATCTGAAATCCACCTGCCTTTTTATGTATATGTGAGGTAGAGGTAAAGATAGACTTTTTCCCATATAGATATGCAGTTGACCCAATACTTTTATTTAAAAAGACCATCTTGTCCCCACTATATGGCAGGGTCACCTTTGTCATAAATCAGGTGACTGTATATGCGTGCGTCAGTTTCTAGACTTTATTCTGTCCCATTGGTCAGTTATTCAACCAGGTTCCTGAGGCAAAGACCCCATTACAGACATTTTCTATGCAAATAAATAACAAAGTTTATGCCAATGACAATTTTAAGCAGTGCCACACCCACCTGGGAGCCCAAGGGGTGGACAGAGCCAGAGGAAGTGGCCAGGCTGTGAGCTCAGGGTAGGTTACAGCCAGCTCTGAGAGTCTGTGCACCTCATGGAACCAAACAAGGGGTGGATTGCCCCTGTAAAAAGAGGGGAAGCAGAAAGGCAAGCCAGGGCCCCACGTCAGGAGGAACCAGGCATTGCCTGAAGTCCATGACAAGAGCCAAGGGAATGTGTGCACTGCCTGGGGCTGAGTCCACTGGTACCTGCTGCTATGGCATCTGGCTCTCGGCCCTGCAGGCAGCTTTTAGGAAGGCTCCCGTACAGAGTAGCTCAGGGCATCAAGAGGCTTCTGACAGCTGGGGCTGGGAAGGCTGCAGAGAATCAGGGAGGGGAGGATACTGAGAAAGGCCCCAGTTCCTCTTTGACTTCACTTGGGAATCTCAAATGAGTGAAGAGGCTGAGGGGAGGGGAGGGGAGGGGGGGATCTAATAGCAGGCACTTGGCCTTCCTAAAGTAGCGGTGTTGCCACAGCGGAATGGGGCCCAGAGTTGCCAGCTCTTCCAGTTTTCCAAGAGAAGCTGAAAATCCAAACTTGCACGCTAGATTTTTAACTATTGGCAGCTAATTATTTTAATTGTAAACACAGTGAGCGACATAAAACACACCTGCAGGCCATATTTGATTGTATCTGATTGGTATCTAATTGGTTTCTTTGAAATCAATAGAGGAAGAAACAAATTATTTTATCCTTGAGTCCTGGGTATTGTTCAGATATCAGGAGAGTGTGGAAGTGGTGTCCCCTACACACTGAGAAAATTTATTGTGAAAATAAGAAAAATAAATAAATAAACGTGCCCCCCCGCCGCTGTGTTACTTTTCCAAGTATAATTGCATTTTAATAATCTGGGGCTAATTTTGAAGGTAATAATTGTTTGATTCTCACTTTGGGTTTGTGTTGATTATTTTAGAAAATGTGTTGAAGCATATTTTATTTTCCAGTCTTGTACCACTTCAATGAAAATTCGTTACCAAAAGAGCTTTCTGAACTGAAAAGGAAGAAATCAAAAATACACAACTGTATGTAAATAAAGTAAACAGGCATGCTAAATAAATAAATTCTTTGTACATGAGGTATCTGGTCCATACTGATGAAATACAAATAAGGGAATGTTTCAGCCTTAGAAATAGAACAAAAAACTATGGAAAGAATAAGTAAATGAAATGATACTATGTCAAGGATCATTTGGGACAGCTATGGTGTAGGAGAGAAAGCATTAGAATCATAAGATCTGGTTTAAGTCCAGACTCTGCCCTTCTGGATAAATTACTTAACTTCTGGATGATAAGATTACATATTCCTGCCCTGTTGGAGTCATTCCTTTGGCCAGTAAAAAGAGCAGAATCGAGTACATTTATACGTAGGTGAAGCTTCAAGAGCTTGTGAAAGCTTTTCTGTGCTTTTCTTTCCTTTTGATACAGTGATCAGCAACATTCCAGGTGGTGGATACTCTGTCACCAGAGTTCTATCATGAAAACAATGATGCAGAAGAGGGTCTCAGAGCAACCCACCATGGACTTGAATATGAGCAAGAAATAAACCTTTATTGTCTTAAGCCATTGAAATAGGGTGGGCTACTTGTTACTGCAGCACATTGTACCCCATCTCCACCCCAGTCTGTAAACAGAATCCTTATCTTTAAAGGAAATTTAAAAATATCTACCTTAGAGCATAGTGATGCATGTTACCTCACCCAGCAATGAGTACCTGAATTACTCATTTTTCTAAGTATACCACATACCTCATGTCCTCTACTCCCCAATATATATTTTACATATAATTATATGTTGATATTTTTGTTATATTGTGTTTCCTGAAGACAGGAATCCTGTCTTTTCATCTATAGACCTCAAATAACAACAACAAAAATCAAGCCATTTCAAGTTGGGCTTTTGCACCCAAAGCAAAATACATCATTCAAGGCACCATAATAAAGACGTCCCAAGCTCATCTTCCTGCTGCAGAAAGAGACGGCATTTGGTGGGGGCCGGAAAGAGTCCAAACGCTGAACCGCCCAACCGCAGTGCAGAACTGCAGCCCAGCTTGAAGGGCCAGATGCAAAGGGGAGACCAAAATGAAAGCTATCAACAGGATAAAAGAACACACAGGCAGGAAAACAGCAGGAGGGCTGCAGAGAGAGAGAGAAGCAGGCACGGGGAAACAGACCAAGAACATGAAATGTGCTATCACTGATTTGCATGTTGGACTGGGCCGATACACACCATTTTTGGAGTTGAAAATGAGAAAGCATGTTTTTTAATGAACAAGAGAAGAGAGTATGCCGGCAGATTCACGGTAACCTGGGAACGGGGCCAATCTCTTCCAGCCAAAATTAAATCCCCACAAAAAGAGGGGGTGGGTATGTGAATAAAGACCCATTTTATTTATTTCTTTTTAATTTTATTATTTTATTTTTGGCTGCATTGGGTGTTCGTTGCTACGCGCAGGCTTTCTCTAGTTGCGGCAAGCAGGGGCTACTCTTTGTTGTGGGGCACGGGCTTCTCACTGCAGTGGCTTCTCTTGTTGTGGAGCACTGGCTCTAGGCGCAGGGGGCGTGGGCTCAGTAGTTGTGGCTCGCGGGCTCTAGAGCACGTGGGCTTCTGTAGTTGCAGCGCCCGGGCTTAGTAGTTGTGGCGCACAAGCTTTGTTGCTCCACAGCATGCATGTAGGATTTCCCTGGGCCAGGGATCGAACCCGTGTCCCCTGAATTGGCAGGTGGATTCTTAAACACTGCGCCACCAGGGAAGTCCTAAAGACCCATTTTAAACAAAGAGAAGAAAAGGTATTTGGAGTTGAGAGATACCGTGTGTACTAAGGCAGGCTCGTTGAATCTTTAAGCATAATAAACACACATAAGGAGAATAAATGCTTCTTAACGTACGTATATGGTTCAGCGGCTGGAAGCCCAAGAATAAAAGGCAGAAGGAGTAGAAAACAGGGCATTTTTGCCATCCCAGGTCACTGATGTTGTCACTCATTTATTCCATGTACATTTAGCAAGCCCCAAGCCCCTGGCGTTCATGACCCAACTTGGACCACGGGATGATGTCACCCTCCCTACCTCATTCGTTCTGCCTTTTCTTCCCCAGCACCTCACTAAGGGTTCATAAATGCTTTCCTTCCACTCTGTACCCCTCTGCCTTGGGCAAGCGCCCAACTCCCTGTGTTCCTGACCCAGCCTGAACCACAACCCCCAACATGCCCCCCAAGATAGAGGATCAGAAGTATGTCAGAGCATTTGTGTTGATTTCTTTTAGAAGTGATAATATAGGGTCTTTTTAAACTACTTATCTTTTAGAGTTCCCTACTGAAATATTTATTAATGGAATGATATATTTGGAATTTGCTTCAAAATAATTTTGGATAATATTACATAGCAATTTTTAAAAACAAACAAACAAATGGATGAATTTCACGGACAATGTTGAGTCAAGAAACTACACCCCAAAAGAGTATGATTACCTTTAGAAGAAGATCAAAAACAGGCAAAACCAACCTTTTGAGAAACAAGTTAGAATAGTGGTTAGAATGCCTTGCAGGAGATGGGAATAAAGACACAGACCTACTAGAGAATGGACTTGAGGATATGGGGAGGGGGAAGGGTAAGCTGTGACAAAGTGAGAGAGTGGCATGGACATATATACACTACCAAACATAAAACAGATAGCTGGTGGGAAGCAGCCGCATAGCACAGGGAGATCAGCTCGGTGCTTTGTGACCACCTAGAGGGGTGGGATAGGGAGGGTGGGAGGGAGGGAGACGCAAGAGGGAAGAGATATGGGAACATATGTATATGTATAACTGATTCACTTTGTTATAAGGCAGAAACTAACACACCATTGTAAAGCAATTATACTCCAATAAAGATGTTAAAAAAAAAAAAAGAATGCCTTGCAGGGAGTGATGGTGACAGAAATCAGAATAGTACCTACTTCTGGGTGGTGGGTATTGACTGGAAGGGGACAGGAGGGAACTTTCTGGGATGATTGAAATGTTCTACATCTTGTCTTGCTGATGGTACACAGGTGTAGATAATTGTCAAAACTCATCAAGTGCTCAAGATATGTGCTTTTCATTATATACTAATTATATTTCAATAAAAGTAGGTTTTAGTCTCTTGCTATCATAATAGTTATTTTTTAGCTTAAAGAACACTTACTCTGGCCATCAGTTTTCTTCATGACTAATGCTAGGGACATTCTCTTTGTACGTAAATCTCTGTGCAAGCGCTCAGGCATTAATTTTCCCTACCAGTGAAGAAATGAATGAAAATAACTGTACTGTTATTTAGCTATGAGAATAATTCTCTCCTAGAGCCAGAGAAATTTAGAAAAACCCAGCAGGAGTTTGTCACTAACAAATCACCCAATTAGGGATCTTCATTCTGAATTACCACTTTTTCTTATGAGGTATGTCAATGATCCATACCACACAGGACCAATGAGTATAAAATGAATGTTCTCATTTGAGAGGCCAAAATGCACCATATGCAGTGACCCAGAGAAAGCCCAAACCCAGCTGTCTAGGTGAAGCCAGGGACCTCTCTGCCCTTCACCGTCAGGCACTGGAGGGCATTAGGGTGGAGGTGACCCACACACACCCCTCACAAATCTAAGGGTTCTTCATGAAGAAGTGAAGCTGTTCCCCAGGAATGAACTTGAGCCTTGGAAGCTAAGCACATTTTGAAAATAAACATTCAGTAACTCAATAGAGAGAAAAGAGGATCTTCCCAGTCCTAAGAATAATGTTGGATCACCTAGAGGGTCACCTTAGTCAAGATTAGCCTGGCTCTGAGTAGCAGACTGAAGACCTAGAAGCTCCGGTCTCAGCCTGAATTTATTCCTTCTTCCCCTAGTGTTGTTTATAGTTTTAAAATACCTGGCAGCTGGGACTTCCCTGGTAGCGCAGTGGTTGAGAATCTACTTACTAATGCAGGGGACATGGGTTCGAGCCCTGGTCCAGGAAGATCCCACATGCCGTGGAGCAACAGAGCCTGTGATCCACAACTACTGAGCCTGTGCTCTAGAGCTCATGAGCCACAACTACTGAGCCCGTGTGCCACAACTACTGAAGCCCGCATGCCCAGAGCCTGTACTCCACAACAAGAGAAGCCACCACAATGAGAAGCCTGTGCACCGCAATTAAGAGTAGCCCCCGCTCGCCGCAACTAAAGAAAGCCCACGCGCAGCAATGAATACCCAACACAACCAAAAATAAGTAAATAAATAAATAAATTTATTTAAAAAATATATCTGGCAGCTTTCACCTGATTGGCGTTTTCGTCAGTCTACTGAATTAATTCAGTCTACTGAAGTTTTCTGGCATTCTGCAGCCATTTCACCTGCTGAGGATAATTCAGTAGAATTATAAAACTTGATTCACATTCTGTCTTGTGCTCCACAGATTATACATAGAGAGAGAGATTAAAGATTAGGGAGACGATTCAGGCAAGAAGGGAACAGGGTATTTACATAAACCCAAAATATCTCCCACAAAAGTACATATTAACTACAAAAGGAAAAACAGGAATTTAATGGTGGAAAAATCTGATGGACACCACCTTAACCAAATGATCGACATTCATAGCATCAATAATGAAATCAACCCACAATGTATGCCTCATAAGATACACTGAGAAGGACACAATATCACCTCTGGGATATTCTTGGCCAAAATGCATAATCTGAATCTAGTAATGAGGAAACATCATAGAAACCCAAGTTATATAATGTCAAAGTCATGAAAGACAAAGAAAGGCTGAGGAAATGTTCCAAATTAAAGGACCCCTGAGAGACATGAAAACTAAATGCAATGTATGATCCTGGATTAGAATAAAAATAGCTATAAACAACATTAATGGGATAATTGGCAATACTGGAATGTAGACCACAAATTGGAAAATAGTATTGGATCAATGTTAAATTTCCTGAATTTGACAACTATGTTGAGGTTACATAAGAAAATATTCTTGCTCTTGGATATTCCCATGGCAGTGTTTAAGGGACAGGAGGCCTTCAATTTACTCACAAATGGTTCAGAAAAAAAAGTGTGTGTACACATGTATGTATACACACACACACACACACACACACACATATATATGGAGAGAGAGGATGATAAACCAAATATGGAAACTGTTAATACATAATTGGTGAATCTGTGTGAATCTTTTTTCAGATAGGGTAAAAATGAGGGTGGAGATCTGAACAAGGCTCATCCCCTCTCTGGATCACTCTCATACCAGAAAAAGTCAGAAGAATTCTCAGTTGACCCCAATAGGAACAAATTGAACTGGTTTTGGGGTCTATGTGTGTCCAGCTAGAGGACCTAAAATGATTCAGATCACCTTCATTTTTTTCCCTTTGTTTCCATGGTTAATGTGCTCTCTCACATAACAGTACCACATTTTTCTTAGAAATGTCACATGCTTAAAATCTAGGCACAAGTAAAATAAAGTTGTAAACAATGCCAAATTTTGCTCCCTTCCTCATCAATAAGGAAAGATTGAATGTGCTGCTTCTCACCTTGTTCATTTCCCTTTTGCTTATAACAAGCACTCATCTACTAATATACATTTGCTTTTTTTTTTGGCTGTGTTGGGTCTTCATTGCTGCACACAGGCTCTCTAGTTGCGGTGAGCAGAGGCTACTCTTCGTTGCGGTGTGCAGGCTTCTCATTGCTGTGGCTTCTCTTGGTGCAGAGCACAGGCTGTGGGCACATGGGCTTCAGTAGTTGTGGTGTGCAGGTTCAGTATTTTTGGTGCATGGGCTTAGTTCCTCCGCAGCATGTGGGATCTTCCTGGACCAGGGCTCTAAAACCCATGTCCTCTGCATTGGCAGGCGGATTCTCAACCACTGCACCACCAGGGAAGTCCCTGCTTAATGTTTTAAGATAATCTTTTCTGCATGTCCTTATAGTAATCCTATCATTGTGGGAGCAGTTTGTTCAATTTATAAACAAACTAGGATCTGTAGATATTACTTGTATTTCAATATGTACTGAGGGCTGTTTTACAATTTATAGCTCATGAATCTCTATATATTTATATATTTATTGGTCTTCTGGTGACATTAAGTTACAGCTTGAATTAGGATGAGGGTAATAACTACTTACACAAAGATGCTTTAGTAATTTATTTCTTCATAAAGTACTTATCGAGGGACTTCCCTGGTGGCGCAGTGGTTAAAAATCTGCCAGCCAATGCAGGGGACACGGGTTCGATCACTGGTCCGGGAAGATCCCACATGCCGTGGAACAACTAAGCCCGTGCGCCACAACTACTGAGCCTGCGCTCTAGAGCCCACGAGCCACAACTACTGAGCCCTCATGCCACAACTACTGAAGCCTGCACGCCTAGAGCCCATGCTGTGCAACAAGAGAAGCCACTGCAATAAGAAGCCCGCACACCACAACAAACAGTAGCCCCACTCACCACAACTAGAGAAAGTCCACGTGCAGCAATGAAGACCCAATGCAGCCACAAATAAATTAATTAATTAAATTTAAAAAATCCTTTATCTAAAAAAAAAAGCACTTATTGAAAGCCTTCAACATGTCAGGCACTCTGTCAGTTATTTGGAATGAGATAGCTGTATGAGTTAGACATGTCATCCAATCACGGATTATTTACTTTTCTTATACTAAAAACAAAACAAAAAACCACCACAATGGCTGCAAGTTCAAATGAGAAACAACAATTGATGCCTCCTGATCACCACCTTTCAGCACCAGGTTCACAGAGATCTACTTATCATTCAGTTTGGGTTTCCATGTGAAGAGTGAGTTGGAAAGCCAGAAAAAAGTCCAACAGCCCCACAGCCAAGAACTAGACTAAATATATCAAATCCCAGCCTTGTACAATTCATGGTCAAGCTAACACAGTAGCTCCCAGCTCTCAGTTTCTAAATAATCTTCCCCAAACCAGGGCTCCTTGGAGAAATGGTTGATTTCAGGGCTGGGGATGGGAATTATCAGCCAGAAAACACAAAAATGATCAAAGACTAATTAGGACATGGCCAGAGGACACAAAAGCCAGATTGAAAGGGTTCCCAGTGGCCAAATGTGGGATAATTTAAGAATAATAAGAGGAAGAACTGTAATTGATTATAATACATTGAATGATAATTTTGTAAAAAAGCATGAGTCCACAGTGATACTTAGAGTAAAAGGGGATAAAAAGATCTTTTTTCTTTTTTTTTGGCCACACTGCGTGGCTTGCAGGATCTTAGTTCCCCTACCAAGAAATGAACCTGGGCCATGGCAGTGAAAGTGTGGAGTCCTAAGTACTGGACTGCCAGGGAATTCCCTAAAAAGATCTTCTTTACAGAAGAATACTGGCTAATAAACATAGAAGAAATGATAGAACTGGAAAAGTACTCTCTTGAAATCCCCAGTGACCAATTCAGGAAAAAAAATCATTAATGGATTCTAAAACGATTATACAAAAGTTTGTTGGGGAATAAGAAACTAGCATGATGCTGAAGTATCATGCCATAAATTATATAGTGATTTCAACAAGAAAGGTACTTTTACAATGGAAAGACCTAGTGGTCACCACCTTAATCAAATGGTCAAACTTAGGGTCATTCATAGTAGGGAGACTTGGCATTTAGTGCCTCCTGAAATGCAGTATGAAAGACACAACATCACCATCACAAGTTTTTGCCAGAAATGTTTGCCAGAACCTAATCAAACCTCTAGACAAACTTCCGGGATACAGGAAATAGAGAAGAGAGGAACAAGTCAATTCCCAGAGGAAGTAACCATACAAATCAAGACTGGGGGACATTTTACAAGACAATGTGTTTTTAAATTAACTACCCTTGTATTAGCACAAGAAAAACCAACCCAGCAGCCCCAGGGCCCAAGAATAAGTTAAGACACAGACAGGCAAGGAATGGTTTTCCCAGGCCCAGGTATGGCGCCCCAGGCCTGCGTGGCACAAACTTCCTGAGCAAACTCCCAAGGGGACTGGGAGTTCAAGGATGCTGGAGGGGCTTTTCCTTTGAGATGAGGGAAATGGAGCAAGGTGTGGGTTCAAAAAGGGCCCGCTGTGAACATGAGGACACTGGATCCTGTCTGATGGCCTTGCCCGGCCATCCCACCAGTGGCTTACCTCCACAAGTAGGGCCCTTGATGGCACAGTAGATGACGCACATATTAGATTCCTGGGACCAAGAAGAGGAATCCAGGCAGGAAGAAGGTGGTGCTGGAGACACCTGGAGATGGGCCGCCTCCAGGCTCACACCAGTCAGGATCAGCACTCTTACTTGTGATCTCATAAGGAGGAGAAAATAAACCTGCCCTGGACCTGCTTAAAGCAGACACGGAATAAATGGAAGCTGTTCCTCTCCTGCTCCCCAGTCCCAAGAGCGGGAGCAGGAAGGAGGCCAGCACCACCTGGGGGCTCTTCTGCATCAAAGTGTGTTGAGGTTTCTAAGAAACAACTAGCGTTTTAGGTTCGGGTCAGTTGATGTTCCCTGGAGGTCTCTGCCAGCTTGTTTCTCAATGTCTCTCCATAACAGACCTAGGCTTGGGGGTAGGTAGAAAAATCAAATAGAATGAGCATGTCATCTTTCTGGGGGGATATATGTTGTAAAGAACAGGGTAAATCAGTCAAGGACAAGGCGGAAAATAGGATGCAAAGGCTCATCCAATGACTTATCAGAGCTTACTGTGGCATCTTGGCATATTGTGGATGTGGGAGGGTGATTAAGAAAGCGGCTTGTGATTTGGGTTTTTTTTAGTTTTGTTGTTCTGCTGCTGTCAATCATCAAGAAGTGATGGTAATTGTTTTTCCTCTCCCAGGAGAGTAGCCAGGTATCTCACAAACTAAAATCTGGATTTTTCTCTCCTTATGGGGGCAGTTAATAAGTGTTTTTCTTAAAAAAAAAAAAAAAGGAAAAAAAGAAAAAAAACCCTGCAAATTGGGAGTTTAGCATGAAAACAATAACTAAAAAATAGGCATTTGCTGTTAAAAGCATAAATTTGTTGAGGTCGTTAACTAGACTGGGGAGAGGATGCAATGCAGGGTTTGTGCTTTTCTGGTTGGGAGGGAAATCTAGAATGAAGATAATTGTTCCCCCAGGATTGGAAAGAGAAATGGTAGGGATGGGGACATGAGTCGTGCATATTCAGAGGGTCTGAGGTGGCAGGACTGCAGGTGAGTTTGTCCACTGGTCCTTGGGAGGACTGAGCCGTAAGCCCTGCAGTGTGGCAATCTCTGGGGATGGCACAAGGTAATCTGTGTTTACGAAGTCCTCTGGATCTTTTTTTTTTTTTTTTTTTTGGCGGTACGCAGGCCTCTCACTGTTGTGGTCTCTCCCGTTGCGGAGCATAGGCTCCGGACATGCAGGCTCAGCGGCCATGGCTCACGGGCCTAGCCGCTCCATGGCATGTGGGATGTTCCCGGACCGGGGCACGAACCCGTGTCCCCTGCATTGGCAGGCGGACTCTCAACCACTGCCCCACCAGGGAAGCCCCCTCTGGATCATTTTTAACACGTTCAAGTTTGAGAAGAACTGGTCTATAGTATAATTCCATTGGGGGTTTAAAAAACTGTGAGCAAGTACCTGTATACATACTCATACATACATACGTATATTAAAAAATCATCAGCTAGAATTACAGCACATTGCATGCCCCAGCTGGTAAAAAAAAAAAAAAAAAAAAAAAAGGGTATGGGCCCAGCATGATCAACTTGTACCAAGCAGCGTTTACTCCTTGGAGATGCCCCCTGCTACATGTGGCCAGTGGAAGTAGGGAATGCTGAACAAAATCTGGGTAGAAGGAAGAAAGGGATTGGCTGTTTTGTAGGCACCCAACAGTAGCTGCCACATATGTTTATACTGCTCTTCACAGAGTTATTAATTTTAGATAGAATCTGTTGAGCTCTATCTGGTTGTGTTCACTGAGGATGTAATGTTTTACACCTCATTATATTCCATCATTCTCCCAATATAATTATAACACAAATTTTGGTTTTAAAAATTGTAGGGCTTCCCTGGTGGCACAGTGGTTGAGAGTCCGCCTGCCGATGCAGGGGACATGGGTTCGTGCCCCGGTCCAGGAAGATCCCACATGCCGCAGAGCGGCTGGGTCCGTGAGCCATGGCCGCTGAGCCTGCGTATCCAGAGCCTGGGCTCCGCAACGGGAGAGGCCACAACAGTGAGAGGCCTGCGTACAGCAAAAAAAAAAAAAAAAATTGTAGTGTTTATTTATCATGACTATAAATATTGTTACTTGATAAGCCAAAGTGTGTTTTATGATTTATGACTACATTTTCTTACTCAACTTTTTGCTTTTCCTGTACTTCACAGTTGCCTGGATTTTTTTTTCTTTTGTAATTTGCTTTGTTTTGTATTACCCCTTATTATTTTTTTCCAAATTCTCCCACAGATCTGTGAAACAATATTTTTTCTGAACACTCAAACACTTCAAGTAATCTATTCATTCCTTTTTTTTTTTCCTGGCCATGCCATGCCTCATGCGGCATCTTAGTTCCCCGAGCACGGAATAAACCCGTTTTCCCTGAAGTGGAAGCACAGAGTCTTAGCCACTAGACTGCCAGGGAAGTCCCTATCAGTCCCTTTTTTGTTTGTTTGTTGTTTGTTTGTTTTTCACCTCTCTCCCACAATGCTTTGTCCTTCTATTCCAGTCTGGACTGGTTACTGTTGCCTTCTTTGGGCTTCCTTTCTCCTTCTCCTGTGCTGGATTTCCAATTTCCTAGATCTTCTGTACTATTTCTACATTACTTTCTCATTTTTCTGAAGCACACATATTCTTGTAACATGATGGTTAAATTATTTAGTCCTTGAATATCCAAAAATACATTTATATTACTTTTTTTATATTTCAAACTTATAGAATGGTTGTAAGAATAAGAATAGTACATGAAACCTGTTACCTTTTACCCACTTTCACCTACTATTAACATTTTGCTCCATTTTCTTTAGTATTTGCTTTTTCTTTCTCTCCCTCCTTCTCTCTCTCTCTCTCTCTCGTGGGTGGGTGGGTGGATGGGTGGATGGACAGAGATAGATGATCATTTTTTTCTGAAATATTTAAGAGTAAGTTGCATACATTGTGGCCCTTTATCCATAAGTACTTCAGTGGGTATATTTCCTCAGAATATTTTCTTACATAATAACAATACTGTTATCTTTAGTAAATTTAATATTTTTAAAATTTTATTTATTTATTTATTTTTGGCTGCGTTGGGTCTTTGTTACTGTGCGCAGGCTTTCTCTAGTTGCGGTGAGCGGGGGCTACTCTTCATTGCGGTGTTGCTGAAAAACGGGATAGACTAATAACCCACAGAGACGAAGAGAGAACTAGCATACATGACTGCACACGGCATAACTGTCTCCTGCATCTCTGGGACAACAGCACCGACGTCAACTTTTTCAAATGTGAAAAGTAGTGCCATTTACTATTTATAGATTAGCTCTGGAAAAATAATAAAAGAGCGAAATAGAACAAAACGTATAAAAGGGGCAGGGTGGGCACATGGCTGTTAGTGCAGGGCCGTTAGCGAGCATCCGTTAGCGGTCCCGCTCGGCCATTGGTTGGCATCGCAGGGGCCCCCTCCCCCTCCTCTGTGTAAAAGGAGCCCGAATTCTGACTGAAGGAACATGGTTCTTTTTCACACTAGTCTGCCATCTTCCCAGTCTGCTAGCTTTCCCATTAAAGCCATTATTCCTTGCATCAACAACTCGTCTCCCGATTTATTGGCCTGTTGTGCAGCGAGCTGGACGAGCTTGGACTCGGTATCAAAGGAACCCTTAGTTTATGAGAAATGTTCTATTTCTCTTATTAAAAAAAAATGTAGGGCTTCCCTGGTGGCGCAGTGGTTGAGAGTCCGCCTGCCGATGCAGGGGACGCGGGTTCGTGCCCCGGTCCGGGAGGATCCCACATGCTGTGGAGCGGCGGGGCCCGTGAGCCATGGCCGCTGAGCCTGCGCGTCCGGAGCCTGTGCTCTGCAACGGGAGAGGCCACAACAGTGTGAGGCCCACGTACCACAAAAAAAAAAAAAAAAAAAAAAAAAAAAAATGTAGACATCAGCTAAAAAATAATAAATCATGACTGTGTCAACCATGTATGTACTAGGTGTTCTTCAAAGTAATTAAAGCGATTCAAAATGGAAATATCCTAAATGTTCATTAATAAGAGACTGGTTCCATGAAGAAATCCATGCAGTGCAATATTATGTAGCTATTAAACATGACATTATAGATCATTTGTCGACTAGAACATGTGCATGGTATTCTGTTAACTGAAAAAGGAGTCTATGATAGAATATGCATATTACAGAATGTACATTCATTGTGTGTGTGTGTGTTTGTGTGTTCACCAAAGTATTAAAAGTGATGAAATTCAGGCCTAGATACTTCTCTAGGCAAGATTTTTACTCAAAACATGTATTTCTAATTAGAAAGAAAAAAAATTTTAAATAATTTAAAAGCCATTTTATATGATCAAGAGATTAAAAGTGGAAATAATGTAGACACCTCTTCTCAACTGCTTATAAAATAATCAGACATCTTGTTTATGGAAAATGAGAGAGCTGAGAAGGTACAAGAAAACTGCCCTGTCCCAGCACAGCAGTGGCTGTAAAGAGAACCTCCTTCTCAGGAATGGACACAATTTGGCTTCACATTTCTGCTACGTATACATTTGAGACTCACTATTTGCACTTTTGCAATCTAATGGACATCACTCCTTCCATAATTAACCAATTTGCTAGTAGTCACTGAAGAACAAATTGCAACTAAGCTGCTAAGACTGCCTGCAAAACAATGGCAAGAAAAAAATAATCTATCCCATGTAAGTAATTACTTGATACACTGAAAACTACTGCTATACTTGAGACTGTTTTTCTTAGAAAGTTAAAATCAGAGCTGAAAGGGGGCATCGAAATGCTTCAGTTCTGTCTCTAGCCACCGTGTCCCTTAAGCAAGATCATTTACCATCTCTGGAGTTTCTTTTTATACAAACCTGAGATAGAAAATCTAATTTGGGGACTTCCCTGGTGGTGCAGTGGTTCAGAATCTGCCTGCCAATGCAGGGGACATGGGTTCGATCCCTGGTCCAGGAAGATCCCACATGCCGTGGAGCAACTAAGCCCGTGTACCACAACTACTGAAGCCCGTGTGCCTAGAGCCCATGCTCTGCAACAAGCCACCGCAATGAGAAGCCTGCGCACCACAATGAAGAGTAGCCCCCGCTCGCGGCAACTAGAGAAACCCTGTGAGCAGCAACAAAGACCCAACACAGCCAAAAATAAATAAATTAAAAAAAAAGAAAATCTAACTTGCAGTGCATTGTGCTTTAATATTGCATGGTAAACAGTATGGGGAAAGTATATACTTCTATCATTAGTAAAATAAAAGGTGTCCTTGAGAAGGTGGCAAAGGTGTGAATTGAAAATCCTGACCAACTGAAATTTCCTATAATACCACAAATCTATTGTAACTAGTAGGTAGATTGGTAGAAATGAAATAACATTCATTACTGATCCATTTATGAGAAATATGAGCCAGCCTTATAATTGGGCTTCATGTAATAAAAGTTTCAAATGTTTTCTTTAAGCAATATATTCTTTTCTATATTATCTAGCTTTTAAAACAATGTATTTAGGTTACAGCAAATCACATAAGTTCTCTCTGGACAGCCATGAAATATTTGTACTGATCTACTTATAAGGGTGTTAAGAGAACACATTTTGTAAAGTACTTTGAGAATCATTAATTCAAGATATTTTAGAAACAAAATATCTACTATTGTTTTCAGAAAAGAGATAGGGCAAAGGCAGGGGGTGCTGGACCACTGGGGGGCAGCATTTGGGACTGAGTTCCTGGAATCTGGGACAGAATGAGAGAAGCAGTAAGAGGAGAATGAAGGAGGAAGGAGGGAAGAGGGATAGAAGTATATTTTCTCAGCCTGTGCCACTGATGCTTGATCACACTACACTATATTTCTCTATAGTTCTGTATTTTGTATAAATGTGTATAATTTTGCATAAAATGTGTTTATTTCTAAACAGTATATTGTTGCTTTAATTCATATAAATCATTTTACAGTGTATCTTAGGTTCTGGGGGATTTTGCTTTGTTTTTGCTTTGTTTTGTTGTTTTGAAGATCAATATATTTAATATCTGGTAGCACAAAATCTCCCACCTTCTTCAAAATTGTCTTAGCTACTGTCCTTTACTCTTCTGTATAAATTTTAGAATCAATTTGTAAGGTTGCATGTGCACGTGCACACATACACACACACACACACACACACAAACCCCCTAGTAATTTTGATTGGAACTGCTTTTAACATATAAATTCACTTGGCAAAAATTGTAATCTTGATATTGACCTTCTCTACCCACGAATATAGTGCATTCTTCAGAGATTTCGGTCATTTTCTATGCCTGTGATGAATATCTGCTATTTTATAGCTGCCCAAAATATTTTGAAAATCCTTTCCCCGTTTTAGGACTTCTCCACATTATAAATCTCACTTTCCCAGGTAGAATCCAAAAACTATTTCCCAGAAGCCCTTGCTACTTAGATGTACACATACAACCAGTTTCCACTGAGCAGGTACAGCTTCTCAGAAGATGGAAATAAAGGTCATGAGACCATACAGTCAGTATCCTACCAAAATGGTTGTGGGTGTACTTGCGTTTTCTCAGAATATGTAGCAAACCTCCTGGATGTCTAGCCTCTCTCTTCAGTGGGGTGGGGTGGCAGTCTAGTAGCAGGCACCAGCAGCTACTGGGTTTCTACTGGAGCCTCTTGGTACTGTCCTTGGTCATTTTTCTTGGCATCTGTCTATGTGGCATCCCACCTTGTTTTCCTTTTTGGAAATTCTATAAGCTACCTAGTGGTAGGTAGAAAATCCCTTTCTGCTTAAACGTGTTAAAATGGATTCTGGGGAACTCCCTGGTGGTCCAGTGGATAGGACTCCATGCTTTCACTGCTATGGGGCTGAGTTCAATCCCTGGTTGGGGAAACTAAGATCCCACAAACCACATGGTAAGGCCAAAAAAAGAAAAGGATTAATGTTGAACAGTGACAGCAGGCCACAAGCTAACATCTTCAAGGAACGAGGGCATGTGACCCAGAGGTTCCAGCCTGATGACATAAGATTCAAAGGTAGAGGTTTTGGGGAAAAGGGAGAGGTGAAGAATGGCCTGAAACTGGCACAGAGAAAGAGGAGGACCCAAGCTATGTGATATTAGGAATGTGGAAGCAATATAACAACCATTTCAGAGGGTGCCTGGGAAGAAACAGCACCCTCAAGGGATGAGGTTTTGATTACAGCGAGAAGGTAAAGGCAATGTTCAGGGATGCTGAGCAAGAAGGGACCTTCACTACCAATGGGTCGCCAGCTTCAGAGAGTGAAGTCTTCAGGAGCTGGAGAAAGGTAGCACACGAAGACAAAAAGGGGAATTGCAGAGATGTAGAGGATTACATTTGCAAGAGGTGGAGGTTACCCTTGAGTTCCGGGTTCCTTGTGGTGACTGAGATAAACACATAGTACGTGCTGAGAATGTTCTGACAGTCTCAGGACTGTTAACAATGGGAAGGCTGAGACTGCAGGATGGTGGGGGGGTCTGGACCCCTAGGGAGCGAGGCTCTTACTTCATTCCTGCCGCCTGAGGCCTGAGGACAGGGTAGTCTTACTCCAATACTTGGGGCCTCCTCTTAATACGGGCTGATGAAGGCACAAAGCCCTAGACTTCAATTCTGGGAAATCTCCTTGAAGTACTGATATTTCTTTTATGACTTCCTCCTCTCCCATGTCTCTATTCCTCTCTTTACTGCCCACTTAACTATTAGGTCACCTATCCTGGACCTCTTTTTACCACTTTCACCTCTTCTTGTTATACTTTCTGGGTGATTCCCTTGACTTTATTTTCCAATGCTGACACTGAGTGTCTCATTTCTGATATCAACTTTCAGTTTTCAAGAGTTCTTTTTTGTTCTATGAATTTTCCTTTTTTACAGCAATCTATTATCTCAGAGTTAGTTGCAAACATCTTCTGTAACCTTAGGATGCTAAATTTTCTTCTTCCTGCATAGTCTGTTTCAATTGGGCTTTTATTCCCCCTCTGCTTCAGCCTTTTTCACATCCTTGGCTTTTTTTTTTATATTTAAAAATGGAGGACTTCCCTGGTGGCACAGTGGTTAAGAATCCGCCTGCCAATGCAGGGGACACGGGTTCGAGCCCTGGTCTGGGAAGATCCCACATACTACGGAGCCAACTAAGCCCGTGCGCCACAGCTACTGAGCCTGCGCTCTAGAGCCCGCGAGCCACAACTACTGAGCTCACGTGCCACAGCTACTGAAGCCTGTGTGCCTGGAGCCCGTGCTCTGCAACAAGAGAAGCCACCGCAATGAGAAGCCGGCGCGCCGCAACGAAGAGTAGCCCCTGCTCACCGCAACCAGAGAAAAGCCCGCGCACGGCAATGAAGACCCAATGCAGCCAAAAATAAATAAATTCATTAATATTAAAAAAAATGGAGCGTCAAAAAGCTGGTGAGAAGCTCTGCGTGCACAGTTGGCACTTCTGTGTGGAGCTGTTTTACTGAGGAATCACTGGTCTCTTCACTTGACTTGATCAGATCTCCCAAAGAAAGTTCTGATTTCCAGCCTAGAAGGTGCACAAGTCTATTAGCAGGTTCTGGATAGAACCAGGAGTAGAAGGTGAGGGGGTGACAGAGAAGGGCCTAACATTCAGTGTGGTTCCCCAACATTCAAAATTCCTGCTACACTGCTCCAGAGAAGAGAGAGGTGGGGAAGTGACCAGGAATCTAAGTGCTTCTTAAAGACTTTTAGCCAATTTTCCTGTTCTTCACCCCACCAGCATCCCCTTCTTCCAGAGGTTTCTGAGTCTTCAGCTCCTAAGCCTTTCTGGGAATTCTGCCACATGGGTTGCTGCTCAGCTTCCTGCAATGTGGCTTAGGATTTACCTTTCTCAGCTCTGCTAAAAGTCACAACTCTTTCACCTGATTTTGAGCTTCCAAAATGTTGTCATCAGCTTATTTTCATTGTTCTTCTGAGTTTATGTTTTTAATTTTTAATCTCTTTACTATCTTAGTGGAGTTTCAGGAGGGTGAAATGCTAACATGTTCAACTGCCATCTTCACGAAACCCTGGGGACTTCCCTGGTGGTCCAGTGGGAAAGAATCCGCCTTACAATGCAGGGGATGCAGGTTCAATCCCTGGTCAGGGAACTAAGATCCCACATGCCGCGGAGCAACTAAGCCCATGCGCCACAACTATTGAGCTCGTGCGCCTCAACTAGAGAGCCCACACGCTCTGGACCCTGTGCACCACAACTACAGAGCTCACGCGCCCTGGAGTCTGCACACCACAACTAGAGAAGAGAAAACCCACATGCCACAACAAGAGAGAAGCCCGTGCCACAATGAAAGATCCCGCCTGCCTCAATGAAGATCCTGCGTGGCACAACTAAGACCCAATTCAGCCAAAAATAAATTAAGTAAATAAATAAATAAATAAACACCAAACTCTGTTGTGTATCTTATTTCTAAGTTTATTGGGAAGGGGGCTGGTGGTCTGTTTGTTTGGTTTTTAGTTTTTGGTTAATTTTTTTGTTTCCCACCACCATCCCACCCCCCACCCCAACCTTCTGAATTGCAAGCCTTCAAACTCATTTTCTAAAGAATGCATCCAAGACCGTAAACATTGCTCCAAGTACCACCTTTCGCCACATCTCCTAGACCCTGCTATGATCTATTCTGTTGTTCAATTCTAAATCATCTGCAGCTTTCACTTTGCGTTCTCTTTAACCCAAGAGCTAGTTTGAAGTGTACTAACTTAATATAAGAAAAAAAATTTCCTCATTCTTTCATCGAACATGCAAATAAACCACAAAAACAGCAAAAGGTAACCAATGTCAACCCCACGAACCTTCTGGCATTGGAGACCTCAAGAACTCTTCATAAGCTACATCAGTTCTCTTTGCCCCTTTCTTTTTTTCCCTACAGACCAAATTTCACTTACTTTTCTCTTTTCTTCTAAACTGATACCACCTAAGCTACTTTTAGAGGTTTCTCTCTTGAAGATCACTGTGAAATAGGGCAAGCCCTTTATCAAGGTACACTCCCCAGGCATTTGCTGCTCAAGGCACCTCTCTCAAAGTGTGGTCCACACTAAAGGTCTGGGCATCACCATGGATATCCAAAATCAGAATCTCTGAGAGTTAGGCCAGAAAATTACTCTTTTTATACCAGCTTATTCAGACACATGGTAAAGTTTAAGAAACACTAATGTAAAGGTTTTTCTGTTAACTGCAATGGAGACACATGTAGACAGCAAAAGCAACTTTAAAAAAATGTTATGGTCCCTTCCATCAACATTTAAGGGTTTACTTTATATTAGTGCTAATACAGGCAGACCTCAGAGATACTTCTGGTTCAGTTCCAGACCACCACAATAAAGCAAATATAGCAAGAAAGCAAGCCACACGAATTTTTTGGTTTCCCAGTGCATATAAAAGTTGTTTACACTATAGTCTATGAAGTATGTAATAGCATTGTCTAAAAAAAGAACATACCTTAATTAAAAAATACTTTATTGCTAAAAAATCTTAACCATTATCCAACAATGCAGTTCTGTCACAAACCTTCAATTTGTAAAAAAACAGTATCTGTGAAATGGAAAAAGTGAAGCACAATAAAACAAGGTGTGCCTGTAACGCATAACTCAAGTTCTTTTTCCAGGAATTACTTCACACAGTCCTTTGCACAGTTATAAAAGATTCTCACCTAAGGTCAAAAGGAAGAGCAATCCAAAATTCCACTTCACTAACCTGTCACATAAGCTTAACCACTGACCCGTTACATAGCCCTCTTTATTCCTAAAATACAATTCTGCAGGCATATTCAGATTTCCCCCAAATCAGTTGCTCCTATTTCTTTAGTAATTTGCCAAAGTTCATGTTTACAATTTGGAGAAAAGTCAATGTAGAAACCAGTGCTTGCAAACAGGAAACCGGAATGCACACCAAGAAAAATTTATGCAACAGATGAAGCAAAGATGAATGTCTTGGTGTATATTTACTTAGGAAACCAAAGTTACAAGGAAACATCTAGATATCAAAAGCAAAGCTAAAGATTAAAAAAAAACAACTTCATGTTTAAAGACATGATTGCTATTCATCATATAAATGATTGTTATCACTGTATGTTTTCTTTTAAAAAATTGGTTATTTCAAATGATCTTTTGCAGAGACGTACAAGATTCCTCAATGATCTGTGTCAATAGCAACCCAACTTCAACTGCATGAATACACCACACCTTCACCCACTGAACAATCTGCATTCATTTCTAAAGGCCATGGTTGGAAGCTCATTCCAATTCTCAACTCTGACAGGTCTTAAATGCCTCCTCTGTTTCTCCCAGGCTGCTTCTCTCTAATCACAGGGGCCTAATACGGGGATGTCCTCTCTCTCAAACGTCCCTAATTCACCAAAGCGTCCTATTAGCACTTCGACCACCAGCAGCCCCACAATGCAGACATGACCGTTACTGTTCAAGCCTGAAAGGGACCAATATGAAGGTCAAGTATTTCCATTTTCTACCCAGAAAAAAACAGAATATATCATACAAACACAGTCTTTAAATATATCTCGATTACAACGGCGTTTATGCCGCAACAGCTGTAACACATGTACAGTGTAAAAGCCACAAATCAAGCCTAAGTTAGGTTGGAGATCTGCTGTGTGTAACAGCCAGAGAAGTGCCAAGACAGAGGTCACGAGGGGTGAGGAGAAGGGGTCAGAATAACTGGGGAAGGCTTCACAGTGGGAGGAAGACCCTGGAAGACTCGTACAATCTGGACAGAAGAAGGGACTCCAGAGGTGGGTAGCAGCATTAACACGGGCCCGGAGGCAGGAATGAGGACAGTGTGTGGCAAGGCCAGTGAAGGCATGGCCACAGCCGGAGCAGAGCAGGGGCCCTGGAAAGGCATGGCAGCTAAGGCTGAAGAGGGGCCCTGGGGACACAGCACGGACGGCCCGAGAGCCTTGCCAGGCTTCTTCTCCACGGGGTGCAGTTTCTGATGCTGAACAAAGCTGCCGTACCACTTGAAGGCTTTCCCACATGCCTGACACTCATAAGGCTTCTCTCCGGTGTGAACTCTCTGATGCTGAATGGAAGCAATCTTCTGGGTGAACGCCTTGCCACACTCCTTACACTGGTAGGGTTTCTCCCCGGTGTGAATTCTCTGGTGGGCGATAAAGAGTGACCTACACCCAAAAGCTTTCCAACATTCCTTACATTTATAGAGTTTCTCCCCAGTGTGTAGCCTGTGATGCTGAAGGTAGGCTGCGCTCCGACGGAAGGCCTTGCCGCACTCCTTACACTCATAGGGCTTCTCGCCCGTGTGGATGCGCTGATGCTGGGTCAAGGCTGTGTTGGAGCTCAGACCTTTGCCACACTCCTTACATTCGTAGGGTCCTGCGCCGATGTGATTTTTCTCGTGTACGATACAGTCATAGCTGGACTTGAAAGCTTTGCCACATTCCTTACATTTGAAGGGCTTCTCCCCAGTGTGGCTCATCTGATGCCGAATGAGCTTTGAGTTATATCTGAAGATCTTCCCACATTCTTTACACTCGTAGAACTTCATTCCACCTCGAAGTATTAGATTGGGATTCAGACTGAAAGTCTGCCATGGTGCCTTGCTTTTAAAATCAAAGTGCTGAGACATGTTTCTGAAAAGCCCTCCCACTGGCATGCTGTGCACCTCTGTTTCTTCAGGGGCTTCCTGCTTTACCACTGGCTCTTCTGTCTTAGTCCAGGACTCACCACCTGACCAAAGAAACCACAAGTGTTCCTCGTTACTGAACTGGAAGGGAAACAGGATCCAGTGGTCCTGATTTTCTCTCGTAGGAAGTGATTTTTTAAAAATATACCCATGGGGCTTCCCTGGTGGCGCAGTGGTTGAGAGTCCGCCTGCCGATGCAGGGGACACGGGTTCGTGCCCCAGTCCGGGAAGATCCCACGTGCCGCGGAGCGGCTGGGCCCGTGAGCCATGGCCGCTGAGCCTGTGCGTCCGGAGCCTGTGCTCCGCAGCGGGAGAGGCCACAACAGTGATAGGCCCTCATACCGCAAAAAAAAAAAAAAAAAAAAAAAAAAAAAAATATATATATATATATATACCCATAAGATGGCTACAAGCATCCATAAAGGAGGATGAGAGAGAAAAAGAAAAACAATAACATATAACTGGAGAAGTGACGACACTGGAACCAGTCCAGGGAGTGCCTCTTATAAGGAAGGGCTGGGGAATGAACCAGGGCAGGTGAAATGTGCAGAATGAGAATGGGAAGGGGACCTCCCTGGCGGTCCAGTGGTTAGGACGCCATGCTTCCACTGCAGGGGGCTCAGGTTCAATCCCTGGTTGGGGAACTAAGGTCTCACAAGCGATGCGGCACAGCCAGTTAAAAAAGGGGAGGGGGGTAAGGAAAAGAGGCAGGAGGGGAAAAAAAGAAAAAAAAGTGGGAGAGGTGAGAGGAATCAGCAAGCAATGGAAACAGGTTTTAAAAAGAGAGAGAGGGAGACCTCGAAGAAGGGAAAAGACACCCGTGAGATGAGTAGCTGAGCAGCGCGGTAACACACACAGAGAAACAATGGATCCCAGTGCCCCACCTGGAAGCCAGGAAACCACCCCATATTCCGAATTCTAAATAATGGCCTGACAATTCTACTTTTAAATATTCCACATAGGTATTCCAGTGGTTAGGACTCCGTGTTCTCACTGCTGAGGGCCCAGCTTCAATCCCTGGTCGGGGAACTAAGATCCCACAAGCCTCACAGCATGGCCAAAAAAAAAAAAAAATCCACATAATATTCTGGGATAAAACATTAGTTCATTCAGAAAGTCAGCCAGAACACAAGTCGATCGGAGAGCTGTAGGCCACAGTGGTATTACTGCTAAAGGAACCACTATTTACAACGTCGCAGTATGTGTGAGAAATGAGGCCTGGAAGCTTTCTTCCTAAAAGAAAGAAAACCCAAGTAAACAAAAGCTCCCAGGACTGGTAAGCAGTCTCTGGGAAATTTTAGGGTGGGTGGGTGTGTTGGGTGTTGTATTGGGGGAATATTCTTGCCCTTTCTTCTATAGCCCTATAGAAAACAAATATATCGTAAACCTCAAGATTATGACATCAGGAACTTTTAAATACTAAACATGATTTAAACACTAAAGAGGCAAATAAAATCATAGCTATGGCACAGATAAATCAGTTTGACCCACAGAATAATATTTTCCTTAAAAGTATGGCTAAAACCCTGCTTCTTTGCCATGAAAATTGGCATAAAATTAAATATTTTCGCTGGTAAGTGAGAAAAGAGGTGGTTTCAGAGGTAGTGGGTCACAGCTTTTCCGTGGGAGGATAGCCATGTGGATATGGACAGTGTGAAGCTATGCATTCCTAGGGAATGGTCCTTCCGGGCTCAGTGCAGGAACTCGAAAGAGGTCAGAGAGTGTACTGAGTACTACCTTATAAAAACTACAGGGAGCTTTGTTCTCTGCTGCAGGAGAAATATTTCTAGTAAACCAGGAAGGCAAACCAGAAAGCACTAGGTCCTCTTACTCACCTGGACAGATGCCTCTCAAAATCTCTGCTTCCCAGGGATCTGGGCCCCATGGTGCTTCCCCTCTCTCCAGCTGGGAGATCAGAACAGGTGTGGGGAATGGAAGTGCTTCTCCAGCAAGAAAGAGAGAGAGACAAGTTGAGGGGAGACATCCAGAGCTGTTCCTGAGATCTCTCTGCCCACCCCATCGTGGGCTAGTTGAGGAGGGGAGAAGTGGACTGCCCAGGGGACCAATGGGCCACCAGGGGTTCTGAGGAAGGGGTCCAAACTGTGCTCCAAGGTAGGGCCAGGGAGATAGTGATTCTCCTCAGGGAGAAAGTGAAAGCTCACCCTGACTCAGAAGAAAGGAAATCCCTTCAGGAAGGATGTATGTACTGATATCCTGGGAGGCTCCTCCACACAGGAGAGGGCCCAAATCCCACAACACTGGAAGGATGGAGGAACAGAGGTCTCCTGGGGGTACCCAGGAGAATCCTCTCACTCAGGGTCCAGAACCATGCTCTTCCCTGGGAAGTAATGAAGTCCAATTTCAAAGCCAAAGGGAACCTGGGATTTCCCCACCCAGCATCTCCAAAGGCTGATGAGTGCAGAACTCCTCTCTGGAGCCATCAAACCTAAGGACTACTAGAATCCCCAAGACATCTGAGAAGACATGAAACTATCACAGAGGGCCACTGAGAGAGACCTTACCCAGGGAAGCCACATTTGCATAATTCTCCAGCATCACCTCCCTGTACAGGGCCTTCTGCACAGGCTCCAGGCTGGCCCACTGGTTCTGGGTAAAGTACACAGCCACATCCTCAAAGGTCACTGGCTCCTGAAACAACAGGTTCCTGCTGAAGCCTTGAGCGAGGGCCAGAAGGGGGCAGTCTGAGCTGCAGGGAAGAGATGGACCTGCCAGGGTCTGTGACTCTGAGCCTCGTGGAAGGTTTGCTCTATGGACAAGAGCATTCAGCACCCCATCCAGAGGCCAGTCCTCAGCCAGTGTTCCCACCTCCAGACTCGGTACGCCAATGCTCTCCCACCTACTCAGCTCTGGGGCTCCAAACTGTCATCCTAACCTCATAACTTGGCATCTGGGGCTCTCCTGCCTGGTAACTGCATCAACCCCCTTTGTTCATTTCTCCATGGATCTGTCCCTCTAGCACCTGCTGCCCTCATGTACTCTTAACCTGTCACCTAATTTTCTGTACACCAACCACTCTCTCTGTCTCCACTCAGCCGAAGTACATATGCACGGCCACATGTACTCCCTGCCCCAGCTTCTCCTGGCCTTCCCCAACAGCTTCCACTATGCGCAGAGGAGCCACTCCTTAGGAATAGTCCCAGTGCAGTTAGAACATTCTTTAACACCATACACAAAAATAAACTCAAAATGGATTAAAGACCTAAATGTAAGACCAGATACTATAAAACTCTTAGAGGAATACATAGGCATAACACTCTCTGACATAAATCACAGCACGATCTTTTCTGATCATCTCCTAAAGTAATGGAAATAAAAACAAAAATAAACAAATGAGACCTAACTAAACTCAAAAGCTTTTGCACAGCAAAGGAAACCATAAACAAAACAAAAAGACAACCCACAGAATGGGAGAAAATATTTGCAAACGATGTGACCAACAAGGGATTAATCTCCAAAATTTACAAACAGCTCATGAAACTCAATATTAAAAAAACAAACAATCCAATCCAAAAATGGGCAAAAGACCTAAATAGACATTTCTCCGAAGAAGGCATACAAATGGCCAAGAGGCACATGAAAAGATGCTCAGCATCTCTGATTATTAGAGAAAAGCAAATCAATACTACAATGAGATTCACCTCACACCAATCAGAATGGCCATTAACAAAAAATCTAACAATAAATGCTGGAGAGGGTGTGGACAGAAAGGAACCCACTACACTGTTGGTGGGAATGTAAATTGGTAACAGCCACTATGGAGAACAGTACGGAGGTTCCTTAAAAACCTAAAAATAGAGCTACCATATGATCCAGCAATCCCACTCCTGGGCATATATCTGGAGAAAAACATGTTTTGAAAGGACACATGCACCCCAATGTTCACTGCAGCACTGTTTACAATAGCCAAGACATGGAAGCAACCTAAATGTCCATTGAGAGAAGAATGAATAAAGAAGATGTGGTACATATATACAATGGAATATTACTCAGCCATTAAAAAGAATGAAATAGTGCCATTTGCAGCAACATGGATGGACCTGGAGATTATCATACTAAGTGAAGTAAGTTAGAGAAAGCCAAATACCATATGATATTGCTTATATGCAGAATCTAAAAAAAAAGATACAAATTAACTTATTTACAAAACAGAAACAGACTCACAGACTTAGAGAATGAACTTATGGTTACCAGGGGACTGGCAGTGGGGGGAAGGGATGGATTGGGAGTTTGGGATTGACATGTACACACTGCTATATTTAAAACAGATATCCAACAAGGACCCAATGTATAGCACAGGGAACTCTGCTCAACATTCTGTAATAACCTAAATGGGTAAAGAATTTGAAAAGGAAAAGATACTTGTATATATATAACAGAATCACTTTGCTGTACACCTGAAGCTAACACAACATGGTTAATCAACTATACTCCGTAATAAAATAAAAATTAGGAAGCATCAGGAAGATGGTGGTGTGGGAATACGCAGAGTTTGCCTCTCCCCACAACTAGGGCACCTGCCAGACACTGGTGGGGGACCCCGATGCCCAAGGAGATGGGTATAAGCCCCAAGTGAACCGGTAGGACGTGGGGGGACTGAGGGGGAAGGAGAAGTGGAGGCTGGATAGGACTGGCAGCCCTGAAGGGTGGCTGAGAGGGGGGAGGAGTTCCCATGACTGGTGGGACCCTCAGGGGCTCGGATCATGGGGAGCACACGCAGTGTTTCCCCTGCCCAATCTCCAGGACCAGAGGAGCAGGAGAGGAGCAGAGGGCGTATGCACCACCCACTTGGGCCCACAGAGACTGCTAAGCTCCCAGGCTGATTCCCCAGCCCTCCAAAGCCCACTCCAGGCTGCATGGGTCCTGGGGAGGGAGACTGGGGAGAACAGGAGAGGCAGGCGGGAGGGGCCCTCCGGGACTGGAGGAGCAGGAGAGGAGCGAGGGTGTTTGCTCTGCCCACTCGGGCCCAGGATGCCTGCTGAGCTCCCAAGTGGGGTCACCCACCCTCTGAAACCAGAGGTGGGAGGTACGCCTGGGCCCCTTCTGTTCTGTTGAGCCTAAGCCCCACCCCCCACACCCATCAGGGCCTTTTCCAGCCCTGTGGGTCCTAAGCATAGGCCCTGCCCCCCACCCAAACCTTGCCCCTGCTTAGGCCGTGCCTTCCAGAGCCAAGACCTTTTCCACCTTTTTTTTTTTTCTACTCCTTGTTTTTACTATTGTGGTTCTGTTTTACCTTCTGGTTGTTGTTTCATCTATATTTTTATTTTTATATTTTTTCTAACATATCTGTTAGTTTCCTAGTTTAATTTTATTTTTTACTTTGTTACAGTTCTCCTTTTTCTTTTTTCTTTTTTTTTTTTTGCGCCACCTTGCGTGGCTTGCGGGATCTTGGTTCACGAGCTGGGCGTCGGGCTGAAGCTCTTGCAGTGGGAGCTCCAAGTCTGAACCACTGGACTAACACAGAACCTCAGACCCCAGGGAATAGTCATCGCAGTGAGGTCTCCCAGAGGTCCTCATCTTGGCACCAAGACCCAGCTCTACCCAACATCCTACAAACTCCAGTGTTGGAAGCCTCAGGCCAAACAACCAGTGAGACAGGAACACAATCCCACTCACAAAAAAAAAAGGAAAAAAAAAAAAAGGAGATGGCAAAATAATATGTCACACATGAAGGAACAAGGTAAAAACCTACAAGACCAAATAAATGAAGAGGAAATAGGCAATCTACCTGAAAAAGAATTCAGAGTAATGATAGTAAAGATGATCCAGAATCTCGGAAATAGAATGGAGGCAAGGACTGAGAAAATACAAGAAATGTTTAACAAAGATCTAGAACAACTAAAGAACAAACAGAGATGAACAATACAATAACTGAAATGAAAAATACACTAGAAGGAATCAATAACAGAATAACTGAGGCAGAAGAATGAATAAGTGAGCTGGAAGACAAAATAGTGGAAATAAACTGCAGAGGAGCAGAATAAAGAAAAAAGAATGAAAAGAATTGAAGACAATCTCAGAGACCTCTGGGACAACACTAAACACACCAACATTTGAATTATAGGGGTCCCAGAAGAAGAAGAGAAAAAGAAAGGGTCTGAATTATAGTCAAAAACTTCCCTAACATGGGAAAGGAAATAGTCACCCAAGTCCAGGAAGCACAGAGTCCCATACAGGATAAACCCTAGGAAAAATACACCAAGACACATATTAATCAAACTAACAAAAATTAAATTCAAAGAAAAAAAAATTAAAAGCGGCAAGGGAAAAGCAACAAATAACATACAAGGGAATCCCCATAAGGTTATCAACTGATTTTTCAGCAGAAACTCTGCAGACCAGAAGAGAGTGGCACGATAAACTTAAAGTGATGGAAGAGAAAAATCTACAACCAAAATTACTCTACCCAGCAAGGAACTCATTCAGATTCGACAGAGAAATCAAAAGTTTTTCAGAAGAGCAAAAGCTAAGAGAATTCAGTACCACCAAACCAGCTTTACAACAAATGCTAAAGAAACTTCTCTAGGCGGGAAACACAAGTGAAGAAAAAGACCCACAGGATAGAAAGCCCAGAGTTAAGCCCACACACATATGGTCACCTAATTTATGACAAAGGAGGCAAGAACATACAATGAAGAAAAGACAGCCTCTTCAATAAGTGGTGCTGGGAAAACTGGACAGGTACATGTAAAAGAATGAAATTAGAACACTCCCTAACACCATACGCAACAATAAACTCCAAATGGATTAAAGACCTAAATGTAAGACCAGACACTATAAAACTCTTAGAGGAAAACATAGGAGAAACACTCTGACATAAACCACAGCAAGATCTTTTTTGACCCACCTCCTAGAGTAATGGAAAGAAAAACAAAAATAAACAAAATGGGACCTAATTAAACTTAAAAGGTTTTGCACAGCAAAGGAAACCATAAACAAGATGAAAAGACAACCCTCCGAATGGGAGAAAATATTTTCAAATGAAACAATGGACAAAGGATTAAGCTCCAAAATATACAAACAGCTCATGGAGCTCAATAACAAAAAAACAAACAATTCAATTAAAAAATGGGCAGAAGACCTAAGTAGATATTTCACCAAAGAAGACATACAGATGGCCTAGAGACACATGAAAAGATGCTCAGCATCACTAATTATTAGAGAAATGCAAATCAAAACTCCAATGAGGTATCACCTCACACTGGTCAGAATGGCCATTATCAAAAAATCTAGAAACAATAAATGCTGGAAAGGATGTGGTGAAGAGAACCCTCCACTGTTGGTGGGAATGTAAATTGATACATTTATAATATCAATATCATACATATGGAGAACAGTATGGAGGTTCCTTATAAAACTAAAAATAGAACTACCATATGAACCAGCAATCCCACTACTGGGCATATACCCAGAGAAAACCACAATTCAAAAAGAGACATGTATCACAATGTTCACTGCAGCACTATTTACAATAGCCAGGACATGGAACCAACCTAAATGCACATCAACAGATGAGTGGATAAAGAGGATATGGCACATATATATAAATGGAATATTACTCAGCCATAAAAAGGAACAAAATTGAGTTATTTGTAGTGAGACAGATGGACCTAGAGGCTGTCATACAGAGTGAAGTAAGTCAGAAAAAGAAAAACAAATACCGTATGCTAACACATATATATGGATCTGAAAAAAAAAAAGGTACTGATGAACCTAGTGGCAGGGCACAATAAAGACACAGACATAAGAGAATGGACTTGAGGACACGGCAGGGGAGGGGGAAGCTGGGACGAAGTGAGAGAGTAGCACTGACATATCTACACTACCAAACGTAAAATAGATAGCTAGTGGGAAGCAGCCACATAGCACAGGGAGATCTGCTCAGTGCTTTTCGATAACCTAGAGGGGTGGGATAGGGAGGGTGGAAGGGAGGCTCAAGAGGGAGGGGATATGGGGATATATGTATGCATACGGCTGATTCACTTTGTTGTACAACAGAAACTAACACAGTACTGTGAAGCAATTATACTCCAATAAAGATATATTAAAAAAAAAATAGGGCTTCCCCGGTGGCACAGTGGTTGAGAGTCCGCCTGCCGACGCAGGGGACGCAGGTTTGCGCCCCGGTCTGGGAGGATCCCACATGCCGCGGAGTGGCTGGGCCCGTGAGCCATGGCCGCTGAGCCTGCGCGTCTGGAGCCTGTGCTCCGCAACGGGAGAGGCCACAGCAGTGAGAGGCCCGTGTACGGCAAAAAAAAAAGATAAATAAATAAAATAGTCCCAGTATTTTACAAATTTCTTTTTATACCTTCTTACCTTATCAGAAAGCTAGCTCTCTTGAAGGAAACCTGCAGCCTGCCCATTGTGGCCTCTCCTCCAAACTACTTGTCTTCAAAGAAGGCTGGCTATGTGCTTATCTCTGGGCACAGGCACGTCCCCCTGTCTTGAGCTCCATCCCACCTGCCAAAGTGTGCCCCCTCTGTCTCCCTTGGGCCACCTCCATCTTCTGAAGAGTGAAGGGAACTCATATTTGTGGATTAGCCCCTAGGCATCAGGCTCCTGGGTGGGTACTTTTTTTTGTTTTTAATATATCTATTTTACTTTATTAATTAATTAATTCATTTATTTATTTATTTTTGGCTGCATCGGGTCTTCATTGCTGCATGCGGGCTTTCTCTAGTTGCGGTGAGTGGGGGCTACTCTTTGTTGTGGTGCACGGGCTTCTCATTGTGGTGGCTTCTCTTGTTGTGGAGCACAGGCTCTAGGCACACGGGCTTTAGTAGTTGTGGCATGTGGGCTCAGTAGTTGTGGCTTGCGGGCTCTAGAGTGCAGGCTCAGTAGTTGTGGCGCATGGGGTTAGGTGCTCCGCGGCATGTGGGATTTTCCCGGACCAGGGCTCGAACCTGTGTCCCCTGCACTGGCAGGCGGATTCTTAATCACTGCACCACCGGGAAGCCCCATTGGGTGGGTACTTTTAAATCTTGTCTTTGGGACTTCCCTGGTGGTCTAGTGGTTAAGACTTCACCTTATAATGCAGTGGGTGTGGGTTCAATCCCTGGTCAGGGAGCTAAAATCCAACACGCCTCGTGGCCAAAAAACCAAAAACATAAAACAGAAGCAATATTGTAACAAATTCAATAAACACTTTAAAAATGGTCCACATCAAAAAAATCTTGTCTTTCATTTACTTTTTACAACATATATATGAAGTCATAGTTGTTACTCCCATTTTTCAAAGGATGAAACTAAGATTCAGAAAAATTGATTACTTTGCCCAAGATCACACAGCCAGGAAGTGACACAGCTGGGACTTCAACACAAACCTGTCAAACAGCAAACCTGGGCTCTTCCCACATAGCATGCTGCCTCCGACAGGGGCTCATGAACTTCTCCAAACACATAGCTAACCCCTGAACCTCATTATAACCTGGTGTTGCCCCATCTTTGGAGAACATCTTTTCAAACCCAACTTCCAAAATTACGTATCAAGCCGTCTTTACTGTGCTCCCTCCAGGCCACGTGGGGGCCCTCCCCCAATCTACACTGAGGGATCAGCTATTTCAAAACCGCACACACCATCCTAGGAGCCAGAGCCTCTGCATCTTCCATGAGATGTAGAAGCAGTTTCTAATGGTGTCCACTGACTACCTTCTCTGCTTCTATAGACAGCACAGTGCAGACCACAGAGACTGGGCTCAGCCTGGAGGGGTTTCCTGCCTTCTGCACCTTTTCACCTTCATGACCCCACAGATGATTCCGTCTCCTAGGAGATTCTCACCACCCTATGCAGTCAGCCTTGTTCTTTTCAGCCCAATGAAAAGGAAGACACCTACCCACAGGGGCTCAGCTAAGCCCCTTACTCTTTGAGTGTCCCAGTCTCTCCTGGCAGCCTGTGCACTGGAGTCAGCAGAGGCGACAGGGAGAAGGGAATGCTCTCACAACTGCTCCTGGGGGAAGCAGGGAAGAAACATACCCCAAGCATAAATGCTGGCAAGTTAAACTTCTCCCAGCCACTCTACTGGCACTACACTCAGGTCCTTCTGAGGGGGTCCTTTGCAAACAAGAACTAGGGAACTCAGTTCAAAAGGAGACATTGAGAGAAGAACAAATTTAGAAACTTCTCAAAGGGAGAGTTGACCCTTAAGCTGGGCAATGACGAGGCTCAAAGGGCCCCCCAAATAGCTTGAGCCCCAAATCCAAACATCAGATAGAACCATGATGTCCTGTGAGTAATCACTGCTTCAACAACAAGGCATTAAAGGGCTTCTGATGACAGTGACCACAGGCTCACAGGTAAACCAAAGTTCACCTCTGCGTGCAGCAAGTCAAACCTCACTCCCTCACATCTTCAGAGCTATTCTCACAACTTTCTCCACCCAGTACCATCTTCCTCCCCAAATTGTTCTTCCCACCTGCTGTCAAATAACCGCAGGTATCATGAGTCCAAAAAAATGCCTGTTATTAAAGGAGAACTTACTTTTTCAAGACAGGTAGGTTGTTGATACATTCTTCTTCCTCCTATGGATGGTCACTATGTACATCAACTTATTTTATTTTTCTCCACAGTATTTTTCATCATCTGACAAATTATACTTTTATTGTCTATCTCTCCCCACCAGGTTGTAAGTCATGAGGGAAGGATTCTGTTTTGTTCATTATTGGTTTACTAGTGCACAGTACATTGGCCTGGCAGATGCAAGATGATTAATATGAATTTGCTGAAAGAATTAATTTCAAAAATGGTTTGATCACCAATAAAAATTTTTACATTTATGAAGGTCAGAAAACAATAGCAAATACCACCTTAACAGTGAAGTGCCAGAGCACATCCATTAAAGTTAATGGTTGATAATTTACCACGCACTGAGTTCTACTTTCTGTGAAAGACTGGAAGAGCATAAATGTAGGAAAGAAACATAAACATCTTTGCTTGCAGAGGAAATAGCTATCTGCCTAAAAAATATCCAAGACGCAGGAGAATAAACAAAAAACATTTAAAACTGACAAAATAATTCATTAAGTTAGCTAGATATAGGATAAGTGAACAAAAATGATTAGCTTTCCTAAATACCACCATAAACAATTAGAAGACAAAAAAAGAGAAAATAAGATGCCATTCATATGAAAATAGCTAAGAACCGACCTAACAAAAACCTGCAAAACCAAGACAAGAAAACTAAATGTTTATTAAAATAAATAAAAGAGAAACTGAATAAATTGAAATATACAGTGTTTCTGAATGGGAAGACTCAAACTTGTAAAGAAGTCAATTACCCCAATTTTGCCTATGAATTCAAAAAAATCCACTCCCCCACCAAAAAATCAATGAGATTTATACAGGGGTAGGGGATCATTTAGAGTAATCTGGAAAAAGTAAGTGTGAAAAACTAGCTGAGAAGGTTTTGAAGGAAATACATTTTTGAAAGAAATGATGAGGGGGAATTAAACCCTACCTTAAAAGGATAATACTTCAAGAAAACGAGACTACAAGCCATAGATAGTGAGAAAATATTTTAAAAGACATAATAAAGGACTATTATCCCAAGTATATAGAGAACTCTTAAAACTCAATAAGAAAATGAACAACCCGATTCAAAAAATCGGCAAAAGACCTGAACAGATACCTCATCAAAGAAGTTATACAGATGGCAAACAGGTATATGAAAAGATGCTATACAACAGCGGTCCCTAACCTTTTTGGCACCAGGGACCAGTTTCGTGGAAGACAATTTTTCCACGGACTGGACGGGGGTGTTGGGGGGTGGTTCAGGTGGTAATGCGAGGGATGGGGAGCGGCCAATGAAGCTTCACTTGCTCGCCGCTTACCTTCTTCTGTGCAGCCTGGTTCCTAACAGGCAGGACCAGTCCAGTACCGGTCGTTGGCCTCGGGGTTGGGGACCCCTGCTCTACAACATATGTCTTCAGGCAAATGCAAATTAAATCAATGAGATACCACTACACATCCATTAGGATGGCCAAAATCCAAAACACTGACAATACCAAATGCTGGCAAGGATTTGGAGCAACACAAACACTCATTCATTGCTGGCAGGAATACAAACCGGTGTGGCCACTCTGGAAGACGTTTAACAGCTTCTTACAAAACTAAACATACTCTTACCATATGATCCAGCAATCATGCTCCTCGGTATCTTCCCAATGAGTTGAAAACTTACGTCCACACAAAAACCTGCACAAGGATGTTTATAGTAGCTTTATTCATAATTGCCAAAACTTGGAAGCAACCAAGATGTCCTTCAGTAGGTGAATGGAGAAATAAACTGTGGTACAATCAATGGAATATTACTCAGCACTAAAAAGAAATAAGCTATCAAGCCATGAAAAGTCACACAAGACCTTAAATGAATACTGCTAAGTGAACAAAACCAATATGAAAAGGTATGATACCAACTACACAACATTCTGGAAAAGGCAAAAAGATCAATAGTTGCCAGGAAGGGAGGGCAGAACACAGAGGATTTTTAGAGCCTGTGAAGAGGCTCTGTATGATACTACAATAATAGATACATATCATTACACATTTGTAACCCATAGAATGTACAACACCAAGAGTGAAACCTGGGCTTCCCTGGTAGCACAGTGGTTAAGAATCCACCTGCCAGTGTAGGGGACATGGGTTCGAGCCCTGGCCAGGAAGATCCCGCATGCCACAGAGCAACTAAGCCCGTGCACCACAACTACCGAGCCTGCGCTCTAGAGCCCACGAGCCACATCTACTGAAGGCCGCGTGCCACAACTACTGAAGCCTGTGCTCCTAGAGCCTGTGCTCCAAAACAAGAGAAGCCACTGCAATGAGAAGGCCTCGCACTGCAACGAAGAGTAGCCTCTGCTCGCTGCAACTAGAGAAAGCCCGCGTGCAGCAACAAAGACCCAACGCAGCCAAAAAATAAATTAAATAAATAAACTAAATCTACTAAAAAAACAAAGAGTGAACCCTAATGCAAGCTACGGACTTTATGTGACTATGATGTGTCAATGTAGGATCATCAGTTGTAACTAATGTACCACTCTGATAATGACGGAGGCTCTACATGTGTGAAGCCAGGAAGCATATGGGGACTCTGTGCTTTTTGCTCAATTTTGCTATGAACCTAAAACTTCTCTAAAAAAATTAAGTCTACTAAAAAAGAAAGGGAAAGGGGCAGGGAGAGCAATACTTAATCTCTTACCTGGACTGCAATATCATCCTGACTCACACTCTTCTGCAACCAATGCACCACTACGGGCTGAAAACCTTTTTAATATATAAATCCAACCCTTTCAACTCCCCTGCTTAAAATCCTTTAGTGTCTTCCTACTGAACCCAGAATAGAAACCAAAGTCTTCACAGTGATCTCCAAGCCATGTGCCTAGTTGCCCCACCTCACAATGAACTACTTCCTCTGACCTCTCCCTGTCTCCAGAGTACACCCAGCTTTCTCTCCCAGCCCAGGGCTGATGCATCTGCTGTCCTCTCTGGAAAGCTCTTCTTTACTTCTTTCTCCAGTAGTTTTCAAGACTATTTCTACCTCATCCTTGAGGTCTCAACGTCATGTGACCACCTCCATGAGGGCTTCCCTGACCACTACCTTCAAAGGTAGCTTCGTTGGGGCTTCTCAAATTTGAGAAGGTGTGTAAGAATCACCTGGAGAGCCTGTTACAACAGATTGCTGACCCCACTTACCCTCCTCCCCAATCTGACTCCGCGTCTAGGGTGGGACTAACAATTTGCAATTCTAATGAGCACCCAGGTGATCCTGATGCTGCCCACGTATGGACCACACTTTTACGAAGCACTGTACTTTAGCAACAGGTAATTATGGTAACTTATTTGTTTTGGGTAAAAGTACCCTCCATGAGAAAAGGGAACCTGTCTGCATTATTCAGTACTATGCACCTAGCATTTAGAAAGCACATATGGAAAAAACAATGCTGGTCTCTCTGGGATACATCTACTACTTGTGGAGCAATCCCTTCAATAAAGAATTTCTCTGGGGCTTCCCTGGTGGCACAGTGGTTAAGAATCCGCCTGCCAATGCAGGGGACACGGGTTCGAGCCCTGGTCCGGGAAGATCCCACATGCCGCAGAGCAGCTGAGCCCGTGCGCCACAACTACTGAGCCTGCGCTCTAGAGCCTGTGAGCCACAACTACTGAGCCCGCGTGCCACAACTACTGAAGCCCACTCACTTAGAGCCCACACTCCGCAACAAGAGAAGCCACCACAATGAGAAGCCCGCGCACCGCAACGAAGAGTAGCCCCCACTCAACGCAACTAAAGAAAGCCCGCACACAGCAACGAAGACCCAACGCAGCCAAAAACAAATTATTTTTATTTTTTTTTTTAAAAAGAATTTCTCTTATCTCGGCAGGCAACCTTTTTTTTTTTTTTAAATCCCACGTTCCTAATTTATCCCCCCAACTCATTTCCCCTTTGGTAAAGCTGTTTTCTGTATCTGTGCTGGCAACTTTTATTTGTAGAACATGATCTGGATTTCCACATTTAGGGGGAATTTCTTGGCTTGGGTCCCCCTTTTTCCACTTAAACCTATTCATCCAAACTCATCACTCTGTACACACAAGACTCTTATTTCCTCCACCATGTATTTACAGCCATAGCCCTGGGGATGGACTCAAGAGGGAAACCATAGCCTGGCCAAGTTAGGCCTTCTTGGTCCTTTCCTGATTACCTGATAGCTCATGTGATTTTTAAAAGACTGAAAAGAAGCTCAGCTCACCTGAGGCCAAGTGGTTTGGAGCATGGCTGATGTTCCCTGGCTCCGTGCACTGTCTTCTGGGTTTGGAAGAACAAGAACCTTAAAAGCTAAGAGAAGAAGAGCCATGAGTGCAATAGTCCCTGTGCTACATCACCCACAGCCGCCTTCCGTCTTTTCCTTTCGAGCACTGGCGGGAGACTCTATCAGCCCTGCTCTGGCTGATCGCCCCAAACTCCTCATGAATTGCACTGCCTGGTCCTCGGGACAATCCACCACCTGCCTGCTCTGCCCAAGAGCGTCCCGGGGCCCATTCACATTGAGCGGACCTAGGGATCCAAGACGAATCCTGTCCCTACAGTGCTGGGTCTGAACAAAAAAAACCTAAAAAAGCGCTTAGAGGGATCATGACATTGACCCCAAAAAGCGTGCCTTTGGAGAAGGGAGACAGGGGTGGCTGGATCTGGATTGAGCTAAAATACTCAAGTGTTCCAGTGGGTGATGATGACAGGAGACCCCAACGGGCTCTCCACCCAAGGAAGCAGGAGACCCCAAACATCAGAAACTTCGGTACCGGGCACGGGAGGCAGTTGCGCCAACTTCTTTAGGACAAAAAAGAGGATCACGCCTCGGTGGGCAAGGGACTGGACCAGGGCTCTAGGAGGCCCCGCAACCACCTCGGCGGCTTCTGCGAGGCCCAGACACCCGTGCACCGGGTCAGAGAGGCGAGTTCAGGGGCGGGGTGCTGACGAATCGCTAAGGAAAGCGAGGAAGCTGGCGCCGGACAAGACTAGCACGAAGAACTCGCCTGAAACGAGCCTGTTCCCCTCAGAACCTCTCGGTGAGTCTCCGAAAGCCGACACAGAACCAAGCAGGGGCATCGAGCGCCCCTCTAGGCCGCCCGGAGGCGGCCCATCTCGGTGGTCCCCGCGGCGCTGCCTCACGTGACCCGAGGGGGCGGGGAATAGGACAGGCTCTTGCGCGTGACGTCATGTGCGGGCGCCGCACCGCCGAGCAAGCTGCGGGTGCCTCCGCCCCTGTGCTTCAACCTCTGAGGGCGGGCTGTGAGGGCGCTGACGTAACCTTGCTCTACTCAGATCTCGGCCTCTAGACCTAGGTGGGGCCCCAGTTAACCGATTGCCCCATCAGCTGTCGGCCGCCTTTATTCCCTGGGTCACCTGGAGCCTGGGCTGTGCAGGTGTGGGGAGAATGGTTTCTGTTGTGTCATCTAGAGGCCCACGCCAGGCATCTTGCTTGGGTCCTAGGCTGGGCAGCCCTTAGGAGAACCATGGTTCCCATCTACCGTTTTAAAGCCCTCTCCCTTCCTAGGACCTAGGCGTGTGTGGGACCTTTTAGGGCAGATTCCTTTAACAACCAAAATAACAGTGACTACGGTTGCCAAGCATCCTGTATATACAAGTCCTATATTAAATGATTTTGTCCTGTATTGACTTTGGCAGGATGCCCTAAATGTCCTGTGTTTAGCTTTTTTCAATAGAGTACAAAAATTCTGTAGTTTACAGCTATTTCACCTAGTTAACTGGCAAGTAACTTAAATTTCAACACTGGCTGAAAAAAACAATCATACCTCCACAAATGAAGATCTGGATAATCCCTCAGTCTCTCCGGCAGGTTGGGCTGAGGAAAGGAAACGGCGGGGGGTGGGGGGGCGGTTGAGAATTGAAACATTAAAAGGACTGTTTTTCAGATTCAAGAAAGGAAAAGACTGTTCTTTGACCAAAGTTCCAGGCCACGAACGAGTAATTGCTCTTAAGAACAAGTAAATGCCGTTAATTTACACAACTTCGGGTCAACACACATGCTCTGAAAATCAGCCAATGACAGTGACAGTCTCACTTTGGTGATCCCTGCAACTATGCTTCTGAGAGTTATCAAATCAATGGCAGCCCCAAACTTTAGAACATGAGCCAATCAGTGACAAATGCCCTTGAAAGCTAGCCAATCAATGACAGTACTACCCACTGGACAACAGCTAATTAGCAAATGCCTTACTACAGTAATGATGCTTCTGAAAATCAATGGGTCAACAGTAGCCTTACTTCAGTGACCACTTCTTGCCAGTGTGGTTGCCAACATGAACAGACTTTTTCTTTGACCACTGATAGGTCTACTGAACACAGTTCCATATATATGGTTCCTACTCACCAAGCACTTCAGAGCTAAAAGGGGAAATTGGCCTCCCACTGCTAGAAGACAGAATGACCCTAGATATCTGTATATATGACTCTATCCCAGGAGTTACTTACTATACAGTAAAAATTACAAGATATTGCTGAAATTAATAAAAATCTAAATAAATGGAGAGATTTACCATGTTCACGAATCAAGAGTCTATATAATTAAGATGTCAATTATACCAAAATTGATCTATAGATTCAATACAATCTCAATCAAAATCCCAGGATATATTTTGTAGAAATTGACAAACTGATTCTAACATTCATATGGAAATGCAAAGGACCTGGAAATGCCAAAACAACAAAAAACAAAGTAGGAGGACTAACAATATATGACTTCAATACTTAGAAAAACTATAGTAATTAATGCAGTGTGTTAATGGCATCAAGATGGACAAACAGATCAACAAACAGGAACAAAACAGAGTCTAGAACTAGACCCACACATATATGGACAATGGTGCTACAACAAGTTACCCATTTGAAAAGGAAGGGAATGTGAGAGAGAGGGAGGAAGGAACTTGGATCCATACCTCATGCCCTATACAAAGTTTAATTCAAAATAGATGACAGAACTAAATGTAAAATCTAAAACTATAAAACTCCTAGAAGGAAAAATAGGAAAAAGCCTTTGTAAAATTGGGTAAGGCAAAGATTTCTTTAAAATGCCACTAAAAGCACAATCCACAAAGGAACAAACTGATAAATTAGACCTCATCAATATTAAAAGCTTCTGTTCTTCAAAAGATATTGTTAAGAGAATGAAAAGACAGACCACAAGCTGGGAGAAAATGTTTGGAAATCACATATACAAAAAAGGACCTGTATCTATAATATATAAAAACCTCTCAAAGATCAATAAAAAGAAAAGCCAGTAAAAACATAGGCAAAAGATATAAACAGAGACTTTACCAAAGACATAATGGAAGGCAAGTAAGCACATGAAAACATGCTCAACATCAAGTCATTAGGGAAAGCAAATTAAAACCTTAGTGAGATAGCATTACACACTTATTATAATAGCTAAAATTTTTAATGCTAACAATATCAAGTGTAGGCAAAGATGTATTAGAAATGGAACTCTCACACAATGCTGGTAGGAAGGTAAAGCGGCGCAACTTCTTGGTAGAACAATCTGAAGATACTTAAAAAGTTAAATATACACATACCTTATGACTCAGCCGTTCCACTTCTGGTGTTTACCTAAGAGAAGTAAAAGTGTGCATCCTTACAAAGACTTGAACACAAATGTTCACAGCAGCTTTATTTGTAATAGCCAAAAACTGGAAATAACCCAAACGCCCATCAAGAGGTGAATGTACAAATAGATGGTGGTATATCAATAGTAGAATACTACTCAGCAATAGAAAGGAATGAACCACTGATATTATGCAACATGGATGAATCTCAAAATAATTATACTGAGTGGAGTTCCCTTAAGGTCTAGTGGTTAGGATTTGGAAAAAAAAAAATTTTGCTGAGAAAGACACCAGACCAAAAATAATAATACATACAAGGTGTTAACATTTGTATAAAATCCTAGAAAAGGAAAGCTAATCCAAAGTGACAGAAGGAATTCCCTGGATGTCTGGTGGTTAGGACTCCATGCTTTCACTGCCAAGGGCCCAAGTTCAATCCCTGGTCGCGGAACTAAGATCCCACAAGCTGCAAGGTGCAGCCAAAACAAAAAACAAAAATAAAAAAACAAAACAAAAACAAAAAAAACCCACAGTGACAGAAAGCAGATCAGTGGTTGCTTGGGGAGAGCCAAGAGGGAGGGATTACAAAGGGGCATAAGCGAAGTTTTGGGTGTTATGGCTGTTTATTATCTTGATTGTGGTGATTGTTTCACTGGTATATACATGATAAGTCAAAACTTAACAATGACTATGATAATAAATAACACTTTATTATGCTCCAGTCACTGTTCTAACCACTTCTATGTGTATTAATGCAGTTAATCCTCAGCACAATCCTGTGAGGTAGACGGTCATCCCTATTTTACAGATAAGGAAATTAGTGCAGTTTCCATAACTTAACCAAGGTCACACGCCTGGGTTCATACCAAAGTTGGCCTAGCTCCGAATGATTAACCACTACCCTCTGCTTCCTGCAGTGGGCAAAGTCAAGCTGTCTGCATGAGTGGATGCTACAATAGAACATATTTACTTCTCTTGTAACTGCAGGTAACAGAAAATAATGGTGGCTTCTTCCAGATCATAAAAAATAACTAGATGAAATTGCAAGGGAATGTTTGCTGATGGGAGGTCACTTGGAACAGTAATGAGATGGACAAATTTAAGACAAATAGGGCCTTGCATCTGATTCAAAGGGTACAAACACCCCATTTTTGCAAAGGCATAGACTACAACTGAGTAGCGAAGAGTCACTGCAGAGTCAGAAGTAGTGAGGGTGGGCACTGTACCCAAGGTAGGTCTCCGGAAGTCTGCACTCTATTAGGACTGTCCTTCCAAGATGCAGATGGCTCCACACAGACAGGGCCCTTCCATTTTTGTGTTTAAGAGACTTCCAATATACAGATTATAATAGAGGGTCCACATAGCTTGCCTTTTTCTTAACCCTTGTTTAGGGTTACACATCTGAGAAAGGATGCAGGGGAGATAAAATTTTAAGAGGTACAAGGTCTGAAATCTACCTTGAGGGTATAAAATTCTGGCGGAAATCATTTCCCTTAGAATGTCAAAGGCATACACCATGTCATCTGACTGTCAAGGTTGCTGTTGAGAAATCCAATGCTATTCTTACTCCTGATCTTTTGTTTTCCCTCTCCAGAAACATTTTAACATCTCCTCTTTAAACCTGGTGCTTTGATCATTCACAGTGATGGTCTTTGATGTAGGTTTCCCCCCAATCCATCTTGCTGGGCACTTGGTGTATCCTTTCAATCTGGAAACCTTCCTTTGATGTTTTTAAGTTTGGGGGTTTGTTTCTTGTCTTTTCTAACTGTAAAGAGAGTTCATCTTGGGGGAAAAAGGGTTAAGAGAACCTGAAGAAAGTTTCATGATGGAAGCTGAGAGTCTGAATTAAACATCTTAGTGGGACAGGCCAGAGGAGCATGTGTTGCAGTTATGCAGAAAGAAGCAGCAGATGCTTAAGAATTAGCACAGTTAGGGACTTCCTTGGTGGTCCAGTGGTTAAGAATACACCTTCCAGGGCTTCCCTGGTGGCGCAGTGGTTGAGAGTCCGCCTGCCGATGCAGGGGACACGGGTTAGTGCCCCAGTCTGGGAAGATCCCACATGCCGCGGAGTGGCTGGGCCCGTGAGCCATGGCCGCTGAGCCTGCGCGTCCAGAGCCTGTGCTCTGCAACAGGAGAGACCACAACAGCGAGAGGCCCGCGTACCGCAAAAAAAAAAAAAAATCCACCTTCCAACGCAGGGGATGCGGGTTCAATCCCTGGTCAGGGAAATAAGATCCCACATGTCACAGGGCAACTAAGTCTGCGAGCTACAACTAATGAGCCCGCACACTCTGGAGCCCACGCCACAATTAGAGAGAAGCTGGCGCGACACAATGAAAGATCCTGCGTGCTGCAATTAAGACCCCACGCAGCCATAAATTAATAAATAAATAAATAGAATTAGCACAGTTCAGAAAAGGCAGTGATGACATTAATCAAAAGCATGAAGATGGGGAGAAACAAGAAGAGGCACCGTGAGCCTAGCTGTGGAGAGTGCTACTCTTGGATAGATGTCTTCTGCACATGGAGTTTCTGATGCAGGATGAACCTTCCACGCCAGCTAAAAGTTTTCCCACACACCTTACACTCGTAAGGTTTCTCACCAGTGTGGACATGCTCATGCTGAACCAGGGTGATTTTCTGATTGAAGGCCTTCCCATGTTCCTTACATTCAAAAGGTTTCTCCCCAGTGTGGATCCGCTGATGCTGAGTCAGGCCTGTGTTGGAGCTTAATCGTTTCCCACACTTCTTACATTCGTAGGGTTTCTCCCCAGTGTGCATTCGCTGATGGACGATGAAACTTGAGCTACAGCTGGAAGTTTTCCAACATTCCTCGCACTCATGGAGCTTCTCCCCAGTGTGGAACCTCTGGTGCTGGAGGAAGACGGGGCTGCAGCTGAAGGCCTTGCCGCACTCCCGACACTCATAGGGCTTTTCTCCAGTGTGGATTCTCTGATGCTGAATCAAGGCCATATCTGAACTGAGACCTTTCCCACATTCTTTGCATTTAAATGTTTTCTTCCCAATGTAGATTACCTGATGCCGGATAAGTAAGGAATAATATCTGAAGTATTTTCCACATTCTTTGCATTCAAAAGACTTTTCACCAGTGTGACATCTCTGATGTCTGTGGAAGTCCGCCATCCGAATGAAGCATCCGTCACATTTTCCACACTTATAAGATAGCTGACCGCTAGAAATTGTCTGATTCGTAGTGAGTTGTGTGCTAACACTAAAGTATTTTCCCAGTTTCTCACACTTCTCCCCGCTCTCCACAGCACAGGCCTCCTGATGCCTGGCTGACCCATCTGTGAAATCTCTCCTCTTTGACTTTGTCCTCTTAACCATCCTGTGGCTGTGCTGTTCTAGGTGGCTCCTGAAGCCAAGGTGCTGGGGAACATTCCCTGGCAGCCCTCCTAATGTCAGTCCGTGGGACTCTGCTTCTTTGGAAATGTGTTCTTTTGGCGTTGCTTCTTCCTTGTCAGTTCTGGTCTCCCCGCCTGATATCATGGAAAGAAAATACAAGTGTCAGCCCCCAATATCACAAAAAGAAAATACTTATGCTAAAAAGGAAACAGGATCAAGTGGTTCTAATTTTCCCTGAGTAAGGGGATATTTTCCAATACGTACACCAAATGATCAAAGACCACCACACAGCAGAGCCCCACAAGTGGAACTCTGTGAAAGAGGCCAGGGAGGCCAGCGAGGCCAGGAGCATTCCCGTAAAGAGCATGAAGACTGGAAAACAGTAGAGTCTGTTAACTAGGGCAGAAGGACCAATTGCTGTCTCCCAAGTGGATCGGATGGATCAGTGCAGATGTAAAGAAGTGACGAATGGAGAGCCCGAGGTGAGAGAAAGACTGCTGAGAGTGGAGAAGGGGCAGTCGAGCAGCTCAAGTCCTACAAAAGGTCCGACAGGCTGAAATTCCTTAAGAGCTGCTTATTTTTTTAAATGTTATCCATGTCATAATCTTTGAGAGAGACCCAACCTCTGTCATCAAGTTGGCTCTAGTAAAGCAGCAGGCTCCTATGCAGTGGCTGAGGGGACCACACAGGGCAAACACCACAGCATCTAGAAGGAAGGGGAAGACGTGCAGGCTTGCCTCTAAAAGAAAAGAGCACTGGACGTGTGAAGAACGCTTCCAAGAATGGACATCAGTCCTATAGACAACCATGTAATGAGTGTTGTCCTTTTTCCTAAAACTCTATACAGGATGTATATACGGTCTAACACACAGTAAGGAATGTGAAATCCTAAACTAACTAAAAAGGAAAAACTAATATAATCATCAGCACTGGGCCAGAGAAAAACTGCATGTGCTTACAAGCAAACTGTTTAGAAAATATTTTTTAACCCAGACAACCTGAAGTCTTGGCGTCATATCCAGAAAAGCACACAAGGCTGGAGGGGGGAGGCGGTGGGGAGCGATGTGCATTATTTTTTTTTACATATTAATTTATTTATTTATTTGGCAGCACCGGGTCTTAGTTGTGGCACGCAGGATCTTGGTTGCGGCGTGCAAGATCTTTTAGTTGCAGCATGCGGGATGTTTAGTTGTGGCATGCAAACTCTTATTAGTTGCGGCATGTGGGATCTAGTTCCCTGAGCAGAGATCGAACCCAGGCCCCCTGCATTGGGAGCACAGAGTCTAAGCCACTGGACCACCAGGGAAGTCCTGCGATGTGCATTATTAATGGACATTCTCTGTAAAGCGTCTGAAGAGCACAGGAAATTTTAACAGGCAGAGAATGGGTGAAGCAGAATAACAAAGGCAAAAAAAAAAAAAAATATATATATATATATATATATATACTATGCTGTTATTTCTAATTCTCATATCAATACCTCTCAAAATGAGGAAGCCATTCACCTTTCACTTACAAGTTTTGTTTCAAAAGTTCATCTGTTAAAAAATACATACATATATATATATATTTTTTTTAATATTTATTTATTTAGGCAGCATTGGGTCTTAGTTGCGGCACGGGGAATCTTCATTGCGTCATGCAGACTTCTTAGTTGCGGCATGCGGACCCTTAGTTGCGGCATGCATGCGGGATCTAGTTCCCCGACCAGGGGTCTAACCGAGGCCCCCTGCATTGGGAGTGCAGAGTCTTACCCACTGGACCACCAGGGAGGTATCCATATATTTTTAAGTGTCCATGGAGGGAAGATGAAACAAGAATGGCAGGATATAGGTGGACTGTTGAGGTGAGGGGTACACTGGGTGCATTTGGCTGCTGGTGTCTGCATATGTGTGAAAATTTCCATTATAAAAATAAATTTTTAGTATTTGTTAAGTTAGTGTTTGGGAACACATACTTCAATTTCCCATACAAATAATGTACCCTATGCATATGTAGATTGCCAGACAGGCCCCCAGAAGTCTATTTTCCTCATAAGGTGGCTGACATCCTCATCTTTGCAAAAACAAACTGATGGAAAAATAAAATGTTTCCACATGACAGGGGTGATAAGAGCTGCTCAGACAGTGTCCCTTGGCAGGTGGTGAGGTGGAGAGGCAAATGTGAACACGCGAAGAAATCTTGCAGCCACACCCTTCTTGGAAGAGAAGGGCCCTTCCTCACTTGAGGGAGGCAACCACTATGAATGCAGAGCATCACATGTAACGATTCCAGAGGAATGAAAACAGTCTCACAAGAGAACAAACACTCTGCGCATATTGAAATGTGAAAGCAAGAAAGCAGGCTAAGCAAAAAAGGTAGGGTCTCATACTCGCCTGGACAGACTCCTCTGAGGGCCTCCCTGCCCACGGGTTCCCGGGGATCGAGGCCCCATGGCAGTTCCCTTCGCTCCAGCTGAGAGACCAGAACAGGTCTGGTGAACGAAAAAGCTGCCCAGGGAGAAAGAAACAGGAAAACAAAGGTAGAGGGAATCATGAAGCAGGGTCACCTCTCAGCCCTCTTTTTCTCCAGTGAGCCAGGTGGGGAGAAACAAAGTGAAGTCAGCCTGTGCATCTTAGAGGACAGAAAATTCCCACAAGGCAGGGCAGAGTCTTGGAACAATCCTCTACTCAAGTGCCAAATATTCAGAGAACTTGAAGACAGAGGCAAAGGCTCTGGTGAGCTCCTGACAGCTCTTCATTTCCCTCCATGCATGGGGCAGAATCCCTCCCAGGGTTAGAGGACAGTGATTTCAAAACCTGGGAACCCAGGGCTCTCCCAACCCAGTAGCCTCTGGGGAGCTCAGCCTCCAGAGCAACTGCCCACAAGGGTTATTAGAGACCCCACAAAGTCAAAGGAAGAAAGAAGCCAGGATGCTCAAAGGGCAGGGGCAGACAAGAGCAGGGAGAAAAGATATCTCACCCAGGGAAGCCACATTTGCATAATCCTCCAGCATCACCTCCCTGTACAAGGCCCTCTGCGCAGGATCCAGGATGACCCATTCATTCTGGGTGAAGTACACAGCCACATCCTCAAAGGTCACTGGCTCCTGAAACAAGAGGTTCTTGCTCCAGCCCTGTGTGAGGGCAGAGGAGCCTAAGTAAAGGGCAGAGACTCACTGGGGCTGGTGTTATTGCCGAGGACAGCTATCCAGTGCTCAAGCCCCCTACACCCCTCTCCGCAGGGGCCAGCCCTCAGCCAGCATTGCCCTCATCAATAGGGGAGCCCCAGACTCACTGCATCCCTTGTGGTCATCCCCAGCAAACAGCCCTTCCTTCACCTGCTGATCTCTGTGTCGACTCTGCTGTGTCCTGCTCCGTGTGCCTATGGGTCCCTCTGGCTCCTGTCCCCTACGTGGGTTTTGTGTGAACATGCACAAGGGAAATCTGTATAAACACAGCCCACAGAACTTTTGTACTGATCTCTACTCCCTCTCTAATCCCGCTTAGGTCACTGGAACACAAAGGCCCAACAGGAGAAGAGTCAAATCAGACTAGAGGTATTAACAGAATTTTGAAAGGCAGAAAAAGGATAAATCACAACTGACACAGAAGAGAAGGGAAAGCTGAATCTTAACTGCTGGTGGAGGAGGAAGCAAACAAAAAGGAGTCTGATTCACACCACAGAACAAAGGATGAGCTCTGGATATTTTTAAAGTGTGAACTACTTTTTGTAACTTGGTAAAATATTCTTTTTTTGAGTTTTTATTTATTTAAAAGGAAGTTTGTTTTTTTGTTTTTGGGGTTTTTATGTTTTCTGATTGAAGTATAGTTGATTTATAACTTGGTAACACATTCGGTTTCAAAGCACCAGGGAGGAGAAAGGACCCCCAGAGTATATAGGGAATGAATGAAAAATACCTACACAAAAGCACATCACTGAGAAGCCTCAGAAAAAGAGACTTAAAACAAGATCCTAAAGGCTTTCAGAGAAGGAAAACAACACACACATGAAGACTTGGGAGTCGAGATGGCAAAGTAAAAGGAGTCATGTTTTTTAAATGCTGAGGAAAAACTTGCACTTCTTATCTAGATGGAGTCAAAGGGAACAGATTTATCCTCCTGCCTGAACCAAAATAAGACAAGTTACATAAAACAATGGTTTTCAAGATACTGGGTATCAGGCAATGAAGGACACCAATTCCTGAGAGATGGGAAGCAGAGAGGTGAGCCCTGGGATTCTACAAAAACACTACTAGAATTGCCTTATCCAAGCAAAGACTTTTTCAATCTTGTGGACAGAAGTGAAAAGGGTCTTCCTTGTATGCTGTGATGCAGATTTCCACTTTTTAGTGCATTTCCATTTTTCAGCCCAAACTGCCAAATCTATCCCAATCAATCCCCCACACTCACTTGTTTTTTCCATCCTGATTACGTCTTAGTTTGGGAATTCTCATTTCTCCACTCCCCTTAACTCCTCCCCTTCCCCAAACACACCCGACAATGACAGATGCACAACGGAAGCCACAGGCCTGGACCTGGATCTGGATGCAGAGCAGACACCTGCTCTCTTGACACCAAAAGGGTGAGAGGGCAGGGAAGGGGAGCCACAGAGGCTGAAAGGATGCTCGCTCACCGGGCGCCAGGTGATCTGGAGCATGGCAGGCGTCTCTGCTTCGCACACTGCCCCCCAGGTCCTGAGATGTGACACCGAAAGGAAAATAGAGGCACGGGTAAGAGTGATGCTGCCTCGCACCCTGCAAATACCTTCTGTCCGCCTTGGCCCCTTTCCATTCCGCTACCCCCTCACCACAAAGGCAAAGGGTTTGGAGAACCCAGTACTACACCCGGGGAAAGCGAATCTGTTACCCGGACACCGGCACCCGCATCCCAGGAAGCCACTAACCCCGCGCGGTGCAAGCGAAGAGAAAGCATGGGACTGCAGCCAGCCTCTGGGAAAGCTTCCAACAGGTTCAGTGGCAAGCGCGTTAACCGTCTCCCCTCCTCTCTAAGAACCTGGGAAGTTTCCCATCTCTGTGGTTCCCTATCGCAGCCGCAGCCGTCCTGTCCCTACTTTGGGAGACGGCAAAGGACAGAGCTGCTGGCCGGAGGGTCGGGTCCCGCAGCACCCCCATTCGGTAGCTCCTCCGGGGGATGTAGGCCGGCTGGCTCAAGCCACAGAATGGTTTCAATCCTAGGAATTACCCAGAGTTCTCTGGCGTTCACCACTTCTGGGTGGCGTTCACCACTTCTGGGTGCCCTTCCAGGTACTGAGGGGACCATTGCTCCACATGTGCCCAAGAGGCCTGGGTTCTGTGGCGACACCAATGTGGGAGGATTGGAAATTGGAAGAGTCGAGCCCATCACTTCAACCGCCAGATGTGTATGGGTTGAGAGCATAGAGCTCTGGCCAAAAACCTGGCCGCTGTACCACTTACTGGCTGTGGAACCAGCAGCAAGTTGCCTTGCCTGTTTCATTGTTAAATGGGTATGATGGTGGTACCAACCACAAAGGGCTGTTGAAGGATAATAATTAAATGAATTCATGGATTGGCAAAGTGTTTACAGTAGTGCCTGGCATGTAATAAGTGCTTACAAGTTTGTGTTGTTTTTAGAGATACAAGTGCTGCTTGGGCTCCAATGTGTGACACAGTGTAGGGAAACAGCTATTAACATTTAGCCTTAGAGCCCTTTCCCACCGTATACCCGGATGTGTGTTCCAGGCCCAACCTGGAGAAATTCAGTGCTTCTATCCAGAAAGGTAATTACAAAGGCATCTTCAGTTAGTTCAACTACATGACAGAGGGCCTGCACAGTAACAGGAATGGCTTCTCTTCAGTGACCACAGGTGCTACAGTATCCAGAGACTTTTCCTCTGCTGTCTCAAATGCCCAATGATGGGGGCCTTTCACGCACCGTGTAACCAGTCTCCTGCACTTAGGCATCTGCTGCACATTGCTCCAGCCCAGCTCCCTTTTGTAACTACACATATAAATAGATATTGAAACCAAACAGAATAATCTAGACAGCAACCGCAATCCAAAAGGAAGAACTAATATTTTTTAAATACATTAAACAAATGTATTACTTTGTTGCAATCAATTCATATTCATTAATTAAACTTCCTTGCACTAGTCACTTAAATGGTTTTTATATAATAGCTAAGATTTATGGCAGCTTAATAGGTGCTAGAAACTGTGCTAAGGCTTTATAAGCATCATCAATTTTCATTTTCACTTCTGAGATTGGTACTGTTACGTTCCTCATTTTACAACTGAGGAAACTGAAGCCAAAGAGGTTTAGAAGTAATCTGAGGCCACACAGCTAGGAAAGACCATTAACCAATACCCGTGCAGTTTCTCCTGGGAGCTGGGAAGCATTTTAAACACCATGGAAACATGACACAAAATTCTCTGGCTCCACACCCCACAGCCTCTGCTGCACTACTCAGTCCTCCTTTATTTCCCCAATAATTGTCTGAACTGCCTAATGTCATTGGTTTTGCAGTCCTCCTCCTGCCCCTCCTAGATTCATGCTCTACACATCTAGCATCCCCAGGGTGTCTTCCAAATTCTTCTAAGTTCCATGGCCTCCAAGGACAGGTGCAAACTACTGGCACAGGAGACCTGCCTCTTGGTAGACTTCATCTGTAGAAACTGATGTGGATTTCTAGCTCCCAGAAAATTTTACTGGCAGTGCTTCCACCTCATGCAATTAAATGGATCTTCTGAAAATCATGTCCTCTCTATAGACAAAGGTATCTCCCACTGGGGATAATCTCATCTCACCTCAAACCACTTTTCCCCAAACACACCCTCACCCGCATAGACACACATCCACAGCTGCCTGGCAAAGGGGAACCCAAGTCAGGCCTGAGTGTGGCGTAGACTTCTCTGAGAGCTGATCTAAGAAAAGCTGTAAGGAAGCCAGCTCACCTGGGACCACGCTGTCTGAAGCATGGCTGCCGTCCCCTGGCTTCCTGCACTGCTCTCTGATTTGGGAAGAGGAAGAGTTTCAGATCTAAGGAGAAAAGAGCTCCAAGTGAAACTACCCCTCTCTCGCAGCCCGCATTACTCCCCTTCACATCTCTCACCACCATCCCTGGACTCCCTTAACTCTTAGGACAATGACTGCCCTACCACTCCATGGCAGCCCGGCCCCTCCCCTCACCCACAGAGTTATAACTGCTCCATCCACTTGCTGGCAAGGCACAAGGCTTCTCAAAATATGCCACAACACTACATTATCCAGAACTGAGTCTCGGCTAGAGGAGAATCCTGGCCTCAGTGACTGCTTGGGTTGGAACAGAAAATTTTTACTGAGTATGTCCTGTGACCCTGACCAGTGACCAAGATTCTGTCCTTGACCAGACTCTTGGCAGGCTCCCCTGAGCCCTTTCTCCGCTAGGCCTTCAAACCCTGGCTTATGAAGACATGAACAAGACATTAACATCATCTCTAACAGTTCAAGGCCACATCCCTAGGATGACCCTACCCCCTCTTAGAGGGTCTGCTTGAGAAAATTCAAGGTTGTCTAAAGAATGTAGTGCTTGTTCCACCCAGCTCCTGAAGATAGGGCCTCTGTCTCCCAGTCTCTGTAGGAGGGGGTAGGAGCCTAACTTCCATAAGCGCCAGTTAGCAAACCCAGACGGGTTTCACTTGACTTCCCTGCTTTACTGAGTCTCCACTCACCCTCTCTCTACTCTCTCATTCTCCCTTTCAAAGACCGGGTCACCTCTGTACAAATCGAAGCTGAGTTCAGTTCACCCTGGACACTTTGACACGATGACCAAGACAGGCCTCCTCTGGAGAGAAAGAGGGCGCCTGGACCGAGAGGGGCTACAGCACAAAATGCAGGTGGAGGCTTGGCAGCGGGTCAAAACAGGAAAAAGAGATGCTCAAGTGGACCGGTGGGTGGTGCTGGGCGCACGTCCGCTCGGAGCGGCGGGAAGCAGGCGACGCCGACATCTCCAGACGCCAACAAAGAAGGCGGGCACAGAAAGCCCTTCGGAGGAAGACGAACGAACCCGCCACCGCGGGCAGGGGAGCGGGCCTCCTCGGCCAGGCTCTTCCAGGTCAAGGCTCTCAAGCCAGCCAAGACCACGAATGCGCCGAGCCACCTCGCCTCCGAGGCCGGGCTCACCCCAGTGGCCAGCCAGCACACCGTTCCACTCTCCCGCCGGAGGGCAGGCTCCCTCAGCCAGCGCCGAGCCGGAAGGATGGCGGAAGCTCACCGTCCGCTCTAGGAAGCCCGGAGGTTTCCTCTCGGTGGTACCGGTCCAGGGCGCTCACGTGACCCTCCCGCTTCGCCGGGCCCTATCTCCGCAAGTTGGAGATGGCCAGTGGCGGCAGCGACGGTTTTGTGGCAACCCTGCCTACCTAGATCTCAGCGGCTGGCTGCAGATGGGGCCGCAGCAGGGCTGGTGCAACTGTGATCGAAAAGCGGGGATTCTTGACCTCCAGGATGTGACATCATATATGGAAACAAATGTTTGTATCTCTTCTTAATCCCTCCCTATTCCTGGGACAGAGTCCAAGGGTGGACTGGTAAAGATTAACCTAACAGTCTGAAGTTGGCTCAATCGCTGTTCCTTCTAACTTGTTAACAAGGCAAAATTTCACATACTAAGTGCTAACTTTCCCGGAGAAGGCTAGAAACTAGAGAATTAGCTCGATTTCACACTATAAATGCTGAGGACTGTCAGCGGAGCGCATTACAATTTAAACTGAACGGTAGGAGCAGACAGAAGTCTGCCTCACAGCTTGCCTAATCTGTTATGTGTAGGGTACAGGGAGTGCACAGAATGAGATCTCCCTGAAGGTGCTGCTTAGAAGTCTCAGCTTGGCGGGATGAGGGCAGGGGCGGGGGCAGTTAAGGGAGATGCAGGGAATACCCTGCTGGAGGCTTATTCCTTCAGGAGGTGTGGCAGTGGCAGCTAGATTAAGGGAGAAATCATGCAGTCACATTGTTTTTCTCATCAACAACCCAACTTCCACTTTGGAGTGACTGTGAACAGAGAAGGAAAAGTGGGAGAACTATAACCAGAAATGAACTAGATGGAGAGCTATAACCAGGGAGCCAGGCTTGCCACTGCTGGGTCAACTACACACATACACCCCAAAGGAAAAGGCCCAAGAGCCACAGAGATTCACCCTCACTCAACCCATGGCCAGGAGTACCCATCTACCCCAAACACAGAGCACAGAGGAAATCAGAGGGGTTATCACTTCACATAACCCCACCAGCAAATCTACCCCCAAACCAGCCAGTCACAAGCCAACAACAAACGAAAGTCTGAGTGCACAGACCGAGCTTACTGTGAGCCAGGAAACGTTAATGGAGGATGATCAACACATCCAATGGAAGACTATCAAAGATAAATTGCCCAAAGTTTCCAGGCAGTAGGGAAAAAAATATCCTGAAGTTATCTTCGTTGCCAGGAGACATGGAGCAATAGAAATGAGGGAAAAGATTGTAATCGAAGAAGTCAGCAACAGATATCTTTTGGATATTTGCCCCCTTACCACAGGGTGGGGCCCCAGCAGCCTCATTACACTGTATGAACCACCCCCCCAACCCCCCACCAGAGGAGAGTAGGCCAGGAGTGAACACCGAAACTGGGCAATTCAGACTCTCTCTCCTAGGAATTTGGAATTAAGTCTGGGAGAGTCTCAATTCGGGCTGGTCCCTGGAGTGGAGTTGTAAACTGTGGGACCTGTGGCAACTTCTGCCTTGTGCCTGGGGATGAAGAAAACAGGAATTCAAAGAGGGGAGAGGAGGGCTTCCCTGGTGGCGCAGTGGTTGAGAGTCCGCCTGCCGATGCAGGGGACACGGGTTCGTGCCCCGGTCCGGGAAGATCCCACATGCCGCGGAGCGGCTAGGCCCGTGAGCCATGGCCGCTGAGCCTGTGCGTCCGGAGCCTGTGCTCCGCAAGGGGAGAGGCCACAACAGTGAGAGGCCCACGTAACAAAAAAAAAAAAAAAAAAAAAAAAAAAAGAGGGGAGAGGAGATGGGAAGCGAGGAGCCTGCTGATACTGAGCCCGACTGTGCCGCCTGTGGTTTTGATCGCTTGGGTTTCCAGACTCCAGACCTCCCGGCTGCAATCTTGCCCTTGGGTGTCAGGATGCACACAGGAGTCCTTATAATAAATTAAGTATATGTTAGTTAATTCAAGTAGGTCTCTGCTATTCTGAAACAGAGTCCTACATAACGTACTAAGCCAAGTCACTGGTAAAGGCAAAAGTCTCAAAACTGAATAACTCAGGTTAAATGACACCCACATACCTTTCCAGAGGGAAGCAGGCAGTCCTCATGCAAATTGGGGGGCGAGGGGCGATCAGCTGGTTATATTGTTATTTCACTTTCAGAGAAAATATAAACTTCTGAAAGAACACTAAGTTATTTTATTTATTTATTTATTTTATTTACTTTTGGCTGCATTGGGTCTTCATTGCTGCACATGGGCTTTCTCTAGTTGCGGTGAGGGGGTCTACTTTTCGTTGCGCTGTGCGGGTTTCTCAGTGCAGTGACTTCTCTTGTGGAGCATGGGCTCTAGGCACACAGCCTCAGTAGCTGTGGTGCACGGGCTTAGTTGCTCCGCGGCATGTGGGATCTTCCCGGACCAGGGCTCGAACCTGTGTCCCCTGCATTGGCAGGTGGATTCTTAACCACTGCACCACCAGGGAAGCCCCAGAACACTAAGTTATGTGTGAGTTTATTTTTACACGTGTCCCTTCTGTGAGCTACATTATGGCCCTTTTCAAAAAAGCTCTTAAGGGCTTCCCTGGTGGCGCAGTGGTTGAGAGTCTGCCTGCCAATGCAGGGGACTCGGGTTCGTGCCCCGGTCCAGGAAGATCCCACATGCCGTGGAGTGGCTGGGCCCGTGAGCCATGGCTGCTGAGACTGTGCGTCCAGAGCCTGGGCTCCGCAATGGGAGAGGCCACAACAATGAGAGGCCCGTGAACCACAAAAAAAAAAAAAAAAAAAAAGCTCTTAAGTGTCTAATTAAGTGCCAGACACCTGGCAATGCTGGCCCCTGCATCAGAAAGGATGGCACGTCACTCACCTTTCAGCACCTAGTAGGTGCTGTGGAGGCTGTGTAATAACATTCAATTAACAACAGGAAAAAACTCTAAATGCCTGTTGAATTAATGAATAAAGGAAGAAACAAATGAGAAAATAAAAGTCACCAAAGTCAGAAACCCATAAATCTCTTGGTTGTGAGCACTCAAGAGCCACTTTCAGCCCAGAGCAGATCTGTTTACTTTTCCCTCACTCCTTGTTTTCTTCTCATGGTATAATCTGCTCCCTTCCAAACTATATTTAGAAGTTCCCCTTTTCTGAAGTCTGGCTAGTTTAGAGTCTCTCACCCCCACCCTTCCTTGCTATATTCCTCCCAGGTGCCCTGAGCCTTCCTCTTTAATGGTGTTTTAGGAAAATACATAGGACAAAATTTATATAGTTACATATATATACACACACATATATATAGATACACACATATTACATATATATATTGTTTTCGACACACACACATATATAGGTGTGCATGTGTCAGAAATATGTATGATAAAGAAAACACAGTTATTGTCATTTTCCTATATTTTGACTGCTTTTCTTAACAATGATTTTGGATGAGGCATCTTTGCATATTCTGGAAGCTTTGACCACAACTGGGTAAGTTTGGTTTCTGCCTTTTAGTCCCCTGAATTCTATGTATTGCACAAACTTTATCAAAGAATGAAAATAAAGAAAATATCCTTAACATCCTGCCAACCTTTTAAATTTCTCCCTGTGCTGAGGGAGCTTTTTGGGGTAATAGAACTTTTCTGTATCTTGGTTACACAAATGTATTCATTTGTCAAAACTCACCAAACTGTATACTTTAAAAGGGTGAATTTTACTGTCTATAAAGTATATCTCAATAAGCCTGACCAAAAACAAAACCAAAACCAAAACCACCTTTCTTTGCCTTCCCTTACAGACAACTTTATGGTGTTATAATGACAATATATGTATCCTTTTCTTAGTACTTATCCCCATGTAATTATTTAAAGTACCCTTCCATGTCACTACACTGTCCTGAAGCAGTGATTCTGAGAAAGGTCAGGGCCTCTAACCACTGGATGGACAGTGTGGCCAAGCCAGTGAGATCATAACATCTGGTAAGATTAGCGTCCTTTAAGCTATTCTCTTTGGTGTTACCAAAGTCGTTCATTAGGAAATTAATTCAAACGCACCACCCCTCACAAATGAATGATAGGGGACGTGGAGTAGGTGTGATAACAGGCTGAGGCACGTATGGTAACTGATCAGGAATGAGCTCTCTTCTAAGGCAGGAGCTACAGCAAGTCACTGTTGGGTTTCTCTTCTCCTTCCCTCTGGTGTTCCCCAGTGTGATGCCAACAGCATCACCCCATGTATAATTTAGATATACACCCAGGCATCTGCCCTCAATTGCACAAGCCCAAGTCACTTTTTGTACTTACATAGTTGAGTGGGCACTAAAAGTAAACAATGATATGGATGGGAACAGCAAAGAAACCCAAACAGAAAAAGCATATCCCCTTTCAATCATATTCTTATCACTGATTATTTCCTTGCACTATAGCTTAGTTACACAAGATCCTCATAATGGTCATTATCAAGGTAATAGAAAATCCAAGGCTCAGATTCCCCACAATGAAATTTGCTACTGGCCCCACCAAATGGCCCTCCTTAAATCCTGAAGGTAATCATTGGATACTTTTTCTGATTACTTCCTCCCACAGACTTCGCGTTTTCCCTACTTGTTGAATTACTATGGCCCATCTCATTGTAATGCCATCGCCCTAAAGCCCAAAATGTTCTGCCAACTCTTCCAACTCTAGTAGCCCCAGAAGGCAGGAGCAGACTGATGGTAGGCCAAAACTGGGCATGATAAAGAGCAAATACTACAGGGAGTTCCCTGGTGGGCTAGTGGTTAGGATTCCTGGCTTTCACTGCTGTGGCCCGGGTTCAATCCCTGGTAAGGGAACTGAGATCCTGCAAACTGCGAGGCATGGCCCCCCCCCCAAAAAAATACTACCGTTTGCTACCTGGGGGATAGAAGAGGGTAATCAAACACGGTCCTTAAGCGTGAAACTTAAATGGAGCTGGAAAAACACTAATGATTTACTTATGGAAGACCAGAAGAGTATCATTAAAGACATGACCAGGAGACCAGAAGAAAGTCTGCTACCCTAGTGACAATGGAGTTGAGAACGTGAGGGAGCTCATGGGGAATGAGATAAAGGGTTCAGGCTATGAGGGGATGACTTCCCAGGAGAAGCAAGATCCTGAAAGAAATGCATGATTTGGACAGGTGAAGACTTGGCCATTTCAGATGAGGGGAGCAGCATGAAGAGAGGCACAGAGGCAGGAAGCAGCACTGCATGTGAAGAAGATGGGGGAGACCCTGGCATGGCTGGGGCAGGGCTCACATGTTGGGGAGGCAGAGGGGAGAGCACTGAAGTGGGGCAGTGGGGCTTAACCAGGGACGGCCCTGTAACTTGGGCAGGTTTCTTCCTAGTATGCAGTTTCTGATGCTGAATGAAACCTGCGCTCCATTTGAATGATTTCCTGCACACCTTACACTCGTAAGGTTTCTCCCCAGTGTGTACTCGCTGGTGCTGAACCAGGGTGATTTTCTGATTGAATGCCTTCCCAGACTCCTGGCATTCATAAGGTTTTTCCCCGGTGTGAATTCTCTGATGTATTATAAAGCGTGAGCTACAACTGAAAGTTTTCCGACATTCATGACACTTACAGAGTTTTTCCCCAGTGTGGAATCTCTGGTGCTGGAGAAATACTGAACTCCAGCGGAAAGCCTTGCCGCACTCTTTACACTCGTAAGGTTTCTCCCCAGTGTGGATTCTCTGATGCTGAATCAGGACTGAATTAGAGCTGAAGCTGTTCCCACACTCCTTACATTCGTATGGCTTCTCCCCAGTGTGGATTTGCTTATGGATGACGCAGTCATAGCTACACTGAAAGGCCCTCCCACATTCCTTACATTTAAAGGGTTCTCCCCAGTGTGGATTCGATGATGCCGGATAAGTTTTGAGTTGTAGCTGAAGGTTTTCCCACAGTCCCTACATTCATAGGGTTTCTCTCCCCCATGGAGTTTCTGATGCTGAAGAAGGTGGCAGTTTTGACTGAAGGCTTCTCCACATTCCTGGCACAGGTACGGTTTCTCCCCAGTGTGGATTTTCTGGTGCCGTGACAGTTTTGAGTTATATCTGAAGGCTTTCCCACATTCTTTACATATGTAGGGCTTCTCATCCGTGTGAATTCTCTGATGCTGGTGAAGGTCTGAATGTTGGTTGAAATATCTGCCACACTCACCACATTTATAAAACACCTGTTCTCTAGGGAGGCCCTGCTTTGCAATGAGATGTGTGTGGACACCACATCTTCCTTCCAGTTGTCTGGCTATCTCTTCTCTTTCAACGGTGGAAGATGTATGATCCTGGACTGGCAAATCTGTGAAATCGCCATTCTTTGAGTTTGTTTTCTTCCCCATGTCATACAGGTTCAGCTTCTCTAAGCTGTTATCAAAGTGAGGGTGCTGGAGAACGTCCACCAGCAGTACCTCCATTATCGGTCTGCGTGACTCTGGTCCTTTAGAAATGCTCAGCTCTGGAGTTTGCCCTCCACTCTCAGTCTTGGTTTTACCACCTAGCATGATGAAAAGAAAACATAATATAACTGAATCACATTGCTGTACACCTGAAACTAACACAACATTGTTAATCAACTATACTTCAATATAAAGTAAAAATTAAAATAAATAAACACACACACACACACACACACACACACACAGAAAGTGAAGGGACAGAAAAAGATATTCCATGCAAATGGAAACAAAAAGAAAGCTGGAGTAGCAATACTCATACCAGCTGGAGTAGCAATACTCATACCAGACAGAATATTGTTTAAAACAAAGACTGTAACAAAAAAACAAAGAAGGGCATTACATAAAGATAAAGGTATCAAAGGAAAAAAAAGGAAAAGAAAAAAGAAAATATAAGTCACCTGGACTTCCGGGTAAGATGGCGGAAGAGTAAGACGCGGAGATCACCTTCCTCCCCACGGATACACCAGAAATACAGCTACACGTGGAACAACTCCTACAGAACACCTACTGAACGCTGGCAGAAGACCCCAGACCTCCCAAAAGGCAAGAAACTCCCCACATACCTGGGTAGGGCAAAGCGGAGAGATTCCCGCACAGAGGATCGGTGCCGAGCGGCACTCACCAGCCCGAGAGGCTTGTCTGCTCGCCCACCAGGGCGGGCGGCGCTGGAAGCTGAGGCTCGGGCTTCGGTCAGAGCGCAGGGAGAGGACTGGGGCTGGCGGCGAGAACTCAGCCTCAAGGGGGCTAATGTGCCACAGCTAGCCGGCAGGGAGTCCGGGAAAACTCTGGAGCTGCCGAAGAGGCAAGAGACTTTTTCTTCCCTCTTGGTTTCCTGGTGCGCGAGGAGAGGGGATTAAGAGCGCTGCTTAAAGGGGCTCCACAGACGAGCGTGAGTCACGACTGAAAGCGCGGAGCCCAGTGACGGGCGTGGGGCGCTGGGGCTGCTGCTGCCGCCGCCAAGAAGCCTGTGTGCGAGCGCAGGTCACTGTCCACACCGCCCTTCCGGGAGCCTGTGCAGCCCGCCACGGCCGGGGTCCCGGGATCCAGGGGCGGCTTCCCTGGGAGAACGCACGGCGCGCCTCGGGCTGGTGCAACGTCACGCCGACCTCTGCCGCTGCAGGCTCGCCCCGCACTCCGTGCCCCTCCCTCCGGCCCGGCCTGAGTGAGCCAGAGTCCCCGAAGAGGCTGCTCCTTTAACCCTGTCCTGTCTGAGCGAAGAACAGACGCCCTCCGGCGACCTACACGCAGAGGCGGGGCCAAATCCAAAGCTGAGACCCAGGAGCTGTGAGAACAAAGAAGAGAAAGGGAAACCTCTCCCAGCAGCCTCAGAAGCAGCGGATTAAAGCTCCACAATCAACTTGATGTACCCTGCATCTGTGGAATACATGAATAGACAACAAATCATCCCAAATTGAGGAGCCAGGAGTCAGTGCTGTGCCTCTGAGGTGGGAGAGCCAACTTCAGGACACTGGTCCACAAGAGACCTCCCAGCTCCACATAATATCAAACGGCGAAAATCTTCCAGAGATCTCCATCTCAACACCAGCACCCAGCTTCACTCAACGACCAGCAAGCTACAGTGCTGGACACCCTATGCCAAACAACTAGCAAGACAGGAACACAACGCCACCCATTAGCAGAGAGGCGGCCTAAAATCATAAAAAGTCCGCAGACACCCCAAAACACACCACCAGACGTGGACCTGCCCACCAGAAAGACAAGATCCAGCCTCATTCACCAGAACACAGGCACTAGTCCCCTCCACCAGGAAGCCTACACAACCCACTGAACCAACCTTAGCCACTGGGGACAGACACCAAAAACAACGGGAACTACGAACCTGCAGCCTGCAAAAAGGAGACCCCAAACACAGTAACATAAGCAAAATGAGAAGACAGAAAAACACACAGCAGGAGAAGGAGCAAGATAAAAACCCACCAGACCTAACAAATGAAGAGGTAATAGGCAGTCTACCTGAAAAAGAATTCAGAATAATGATGGTAAAGATGATCCAAGATTCTATTTCCCAGATCCAAAATCTTGGAAATAGAATAGACAAAATGCAAGAAACAGTTAACAAGGATCTAGAAGAACTAAAGATGAATCAAGCATCGATTAAAAACACAATAAATGAAATAAAAAATACTCTAGATGGGATCAATAGCAGAATAACTGAGGCAGAAGAACGGATAAGTGAGGTGGAAGATAAAATAGTGGAAATAACTGCTGCAGAGCAAAATAAAGAAAAAAGAATGAAAAGAACAGAGGACAGTCTCAGAGACCTCTGGGACAACATTAAACGCACCAACATTCGAATTATAGGGGTTCCAGAAGAAGAAGAGAAAAAGAAAGGGACTGAGAAAATATTTGAAGAGATTATAGTTGAAAACTTCCCTAATATGGGAAAGGAAATAGTTAATCAAGTCCAGGAGGCACAGAGAGTCCCATACAGAATAAATCCAAGGAGAAATACGCCAAGACACATATTAATCAAACTGTCAAAAATTAAACACAAAGAAATCATATTAAAAGCAGCAAGGCAAAAACAACAAATAACACACAAGGGAATCCCCATCAGGATAACAGCTGATCTCTCAGCAGAAACTCTACAAGCCAGAAGGGAGTGGCAGGGCATAATTAAAGTGATGAAAGAGAAAAACCTGCAACCAAGATTACTCTACCCAGCAAGGATCTCATTCAGATTTGATGGAGAAATTAAAACGTTTACAGACAAGCAAAAGCTGAGAGAGTTCAGCACCACCAAACCAGCTTTACAACAAATGCTAAAGGAACTTCTCTAGGCAAGAAACACAACGAAGGAAAAGACCTACAATAACGAACCCAAAACAATTAAGAAAATGGGAATAGGAACATACATATCGATAATTACCTTAAATGTAAATGGACTAAATGCTCCCACCAAAAGACAAAGATTGGCTGAATGGATACAAAAACAAGACCCATATATATGCTGTCTACAAGAGACCCACTTCAGACCTAGAGACACATACAGACTGAAAGTAAGGGGATGGAAAAAGATATTCCATGCAAATGGAAACCAAAAGAAAGCTGGAGTAGCAATTCTCATATCAGACAAAATAGACTTTAAAATAAAGACTACCAGAAGAGACAAAGAAGGACACTACATAATGATCAAGGGATCGATCCAAGAAGAAGATATAACAATTGTAAATATTTATGAACCAAACATAGGAGCACCTCAATACATAAGGCAAATACTAACAGCCATAAAAGGAGAAATCGACAGTAACACAATCATAGTAGGGGACTTTAACACCCCACTTTCACCAATGGACAGATCTTCCAAAATGAAAATAAATAAGGAAACACAAGCTTTAAATGATACATTAAACAAGATGGACTTAATTGATATTTATAGGACATTCCATCCAAAAACAACAGAATACACATTTTTCTCAAGTGCTCATGGAACATTCTCCAGGATAGATCATATCTTGGGTCACAAATCAAGCCTTGGTAAATTTAAGAAAATTGAAATTGTATCAAGTATCTTTTCTGACCACAATGCTATGAGACTAGATATCAATTACAGGAAAAGAGCTGTAAAAAATACAAACACATGGAGGCTAAACAATACACTACTTAATAACAAAGTGATCACTGAAGAAATCAAAGAGGAAATTAAAAAATACCTAGAAACAAATGACAATGGAGACACAACGACCCAAAACCTATGGGAGGCAGCAAAAGCAGTTCTAAGAGGGAGGTTTATAGCAATACAATCCCACCTTAAGAAACAGGAAACATCTCGAATAAACAACCTACCCTTGCACCTAAAGCAATTAGAGAAAGAAGAACAAAAACATCCCAAAGTTAGCAGAAGGAAAGAAATCATAAAGATCAGATCAGAAATAAATGAAAAAGAAAAGAAGGAAACGATAGCAAAGATCAATAAAACTAAAAGCTGGTTCTTTGAGAAGATAAACAAAATTGATAAACCATTAGCCAGACTCATCAAGAAAAGAAGGGAGAAGACTCAAATCAATAGAATTAGAAATGAAAAAGGAGAAGTAACAACTGACACTGCAGAAATACAAAAGATCATGAGAGATTACTATAAGCAACTCTATGCCCATAAAATGGACAACCTGGAAGAGATGGACAAATTCTTAGAAATGCACAACCTGCCAAGACTGACTCAGGAAGAAATAGAAAATATGAATAGACCTATCACAAGCACTGAAATTGAAACTGTGATTAAAAATCTTCCATCAAACAAAAGCCCAGGACCAGATGGCTTCACAGGCGAATTCTATCAAACATTTAGAGAAGAGCTAACACCCATCCTTCTCAAACTCTTCCAAACAATATCAGAGGAAGGAACACTCCCAAACTCATTCTACGAGGCCACCATCACCTTGATACCAAAACCAGACAAGGATGTCACAAAGAAAGAAAACTACAGGCCAATATCACTGATGAACATAGATGCAAAAATCCTCAACAAAATACTAGCAAACAGAATCCAACAGCACATTAAAAGGATCATATACCATGATCAAGTGGGGTTTATTCCAGGAATGCAAGGATTCTTCAATATACGCAAATCAATCAATGTGATACACCATATTAACAAGTTGAAGGAGAAAAACCATATGATCATCTCAATAGATGCAGAGAAAGCTTTCGACAAAATTCAACACCCATTTATGATAAAAACCCTGCAGAAAGTAGGCATAGAGGGAACTTTCCTCAACATAATAAAGGCCATATATGACAAACCCACAGCCAACATTGTCCTCAATGGTGAAAAACTGAAACCATTTCCACTAAGATCAGGAACAAGACAAGGCTGCCCACTCTCACCACTCTTATTCAACATAGTTTTGGAAGTTTTAGCCACAGCAATCAGAGAAGAAAAGGAAATAAAAGGAATCCAAATTGGAAAAGAAGAAGTAAAGCTGTCACTGTTTGCAGATGACATGATACTAAACATAGAGAATCCTAAAGATGCTACCGAAAAACTACTAGAGCTAATCAATGAATTTGGTAAAGTAGCAGGATACAAAATTAATGTACAGAAATCTCTGGCATTCCTGTACACTAATGATGAAAAATCTGAAAATGAAATCAAGAAAACACTCCCATTTACCATTGCAACAAAAAGAATAAAATATCTAGGAATAAACCTACCTAAGGAGACAAAAGACCTGTATGCAGAAAATTATAAGACACTGATGAAAGAAATTAAAGATGATACAAATAGATGGAGAGATATACCATGCTCCTGGATTGGAAGAATCAATATTGTGAAAATGACTCTACTACCCAAAGCAATCTACAGATTCAATGCAATCCCTATCAAACTACCACTGGCATTTTTCACAGAACTAGAACAAAAAATTTCAAAATTTGTTTGGAAAAACAAAAGACCCCGAATAGCCAAAGCAATCTTGAGAACAAAAAACGGAGCTGGAGGAATCAGGCTCCCTGACTTCAGACTATACTACAAAGCTACAGTAATCAAGACAGTGTGGTACTGGCATAAAAACAGAAAGATAGATCAGTGGATCAGGATAGAAAGCCCAGAGATAAACCCACGCACATATGGCCAACTTATCTTTGATAAAGGAGGCAGGAATGTACAGTGGAGAAAGGACAGCCTCTTCAGTAAGTGGTGCTGGGAAAACTGGACAGGGACATGTAAAAGTTTGAGATTAGATCACTCCCTAACACCATACACAAAAATAAGCTCAAAATGGATTAAAGACTTAAATGTAAGGCCAGAAACTATCAAACTCTTAGAGGAAAACATAGGTAGAACACTCTATGACATAAATCACAGCAAGATCCTTTTGGACCCACCTCCTAGAGAAATGGAAATAAAAACAAAGATAAACAACTGGGACCTAATGAAACTTCAAAGCTTTTGCACAGCAAAGGAAACCATAAACAAGACCAAAAGACAACCCTCAGAATGGGAGAAAATATTTGCAAATGAAGCAACTGACAAAGGATTAATCTCCAAAATTTATAAACAGCTCATGCAGCTCAATAGCAAAAAAACAAACAACCCAATCCAAAAATGGGCAGAAGACTTAAATAGGCATTTCTCCAAAGAAGATATACAGACTGCCAACAAACACATGAAAGAATGCTCAACATCATTAATCATTAGAGAAATGCAAATCAAAACTACAATGAGATATCATCTCACACCAGTCAGAATGGCCATCATCAAGAAATCTAGAAACAATAAATGCTGGAGAGGGTGTGGAGAAAAGGGAACACTCTTGCACTGCTGGTGGGAATGTGAATTGGTACAGCCACTATGGAGAACAGTATGGAGGTTCCTTAAAAAACTAAAAATAGAACTACCATATGATCCAGCAATCCCACTACTAGGCATATACCCTGAGAAAACCATAATTCCAAAAGAGACATGTACCAAAATGTTCATTGCAGCTCAATTCACAATAGCCCGGAGCTGGAAACAACCTAAGTGTCCATCATCGGATGAATGGATAAAGAAGATGTGGCACATATATACAATGGAATATTACTCAGCCATAAAAAGAAACGAAACTGAGCTATTTGTAATGAGGTGGATAGACCTAGAGTCTGTCATACAGAGTGAAGTAAGTCAGAAAGAGAAAGACAAATACCGTATGCTAACACATATATACGGAATTAAAAAAAAAATGTCATGAAGAACCTAGGGGTAAAACGGGAATAAAGACACAGACCTACTTGGGAATGGACTTGTGGATATGGGGAGGGGGAAGGGTAAGCTGTGACAAAGCGAAAGAGAGGCATGGACATATATACACTACCAAACGTAAGGTAGATAGATAGTGGGAAGCAGCCGCAGAGCACAGGGAGATCAGCTCGGTGCTTTGTGACCGCCTGGAGGGGTGGGATGGGGAGGGTGGGAGGGAGGGAGATGCATGAGGGAAGGGATGTGGGAACAGATGTATATGTATGACTGACTCACTTTGTTATAAAGCAGAAACTAATAAAAAAAATAATATTTACCAAAAAAAACAAAAAACAAAAAAACAACAGTCACCTATTTATGCTAGAAGGAGAAAGGGATTAAGCAGTACTAGCTTGCCCGGGACATATGTACTTTTTGGAGGGAGACATAGCCTCCTGTTGGTGCCCTGAAGGAACAGTTAAAAATACTGGAGGTGGAGAAGGAAAGCAATGCCATTAAGAAAACAAAACCAGCGCAGGCAGCAGAAACTGTTAATGGAGACGAATGGAAGAAGAAAAATGGGTATGGGGTGGAGAAATTGCTGGAATGGAAAGGAATTAAGAAGAGTAGAGGGAGGGAATTCCCTGGTGGTTCAGTAGTTAGGACTCAGCGCTTTCACTGCTGTGGGCCTGGCTTCAATCCCTGGTTGGGGAACTAAGATCCTGCAAGCCACACAGAGCAGCCAAAAAAAAAAAAAGGGAAAGCAGAGGGAGCTGAGGTAGAGGAAGGAGATCTCTGAACTACAGCAAAGAGAGCTAGGTAAGCAGCTCTCATGTCACACAGCGTCCAGAGGGCTGGGAGATGCTGTCCGCAACAGTGGATCTCAAGGCCGTGTCAAGGCAAGAAACTGTCCAAATGCTTTAGAGTATTCTGTAATCTTTAAAGAGATGTGCTCTATAGCAAGTCTGACTGGGGAAAAAATGGTTTGTAACACTGCCGGTTATGAGGGGTTCATAAAAGGACCGCAATTTCAAAACCTATGTCTGTCCCCTGGGAGAGAGACTTAACCACGAAAGGAAAAAAGACATGGCTAGTCAAGACCCTTCTAGGACTGGAGATGGCAACTGGCGGGCAAGGGGGACCCACACTGTCACTGGTGGCACGACAGCAGGGAAGCCGTTTTTGCCTTTTCAGGCACCAAAAGTGAAATTTCTAGCTTAGTTTTTCTTGAGTTATTTTGACCATGACTCACTCAGTACACACATGCTTCCACACAAAAACATATACACTCATACAAAACTGAAACAGAAACAAAAGTTTCGCAGAATGATACCTTTAATAAGAGTGATGAACATATGACAGATTTTATACAAGTTTGGTCTATTTTATTTAAGCCTAGCACAGTCTAGTCTAATTTTTAAATGCTGAGCACAACTCATTGAGGAGTTGCAACCCAGAATTTTAAAAACACAGTTCAAGATTCTCAAGAACAGTGGTCCTCAAAGTGTGGTTCCAGGACCATCATTATCTGGGAGCTTGTTAGAAATTCAGATTCTCAGGCCCTACCCCAATCTGCCAAATTAGGCTCTCTGGAGGTGGTGTCCAGCAGTGTGTGTTTTAACAAGCCCTGCAAGTGATTCTGATGCACACTAGGGTTTGAAACCCACTGATCTAGAAACTAAAAGAGGCAGTTGGAGGCTGTTTTTTCATGGCTTTAGGCTGCACTGTCTGATTAGGTGGTCACTAGCCACATGTGGCTATCTAAATTTTAATTAATTAAAATGGAACGAAATTAAAAATTCAGTTCCTCAGCTGCATTAGCCATATTTCAGGTGCTCATGTGGCTAATGGCTACCATATTGGAGAGTGCAGATATGTAACACTTCCATCACTGTAGAAAGCTTTACTGGACAATGCTGGTTTAAAGCTGTTGGCAGGCTAACTAAACAATGTGTAGCTGTGGCAAAGGGAGACACTGACAATTGCAGGTGGGTCCCTGGGAAAGGGTTTCATCAAGGTGACCTGAAGTGCTGGAGTCAACCTAAAGGTACCGATGAAAACAGAGTGTAGGTGAATAATAAAGGGGTATTTGGTTTACAGAGGTTCTGAATAGCATTAGCGATTCAGAGAGTATAAGAACAGGGCCAATTAAATGAGAAAGGCTACACACCAAATCTCTGGATGGTTCTTTACATTTACTTCAATTCAATATCTTTCAAAAAAGGAAACCACTCATTCCCAATCATGCTTTCTGCAAACCAACCAATACTTCACATTAACAGAATGAAAGAAGAGAATTGTATGATCATCTCAATAGATACAGAAAAAGCATTTCGCAAAATTCAACATCCATACACGATTAAAACTCTTAACAAATTAGGCATAGAAAGAACATATCTCAACATAATAAATGCCATAAATGACATGCCCACAGCTAACATCATACTCAAGGGTGAAACGTTGAAAGCTTTTCCTCTAAGATCAGGAACAAGACAAGGGTGCCCACTCTCACCACTCCTATTCAATACAATACTGGAAATCCTAGCTAGAGAAAACAGGCAAGAAAAAGAAATAAAAGGTACCAGAAACGGAAAGGAAGAAATAAAATTGTCTCTATTTGCAGATAACATAATTTTATATACAGAAAATTCTAAAGACTCAACAAAAAACTGTTAGATCTAATCAATGAATTCAGTAAAGTTGCAGGATATAAAATTAACATACAAAAATCTGAACACTTTCTATACACTAACAATGAGTTTTCTGAGAAATAACGAAATTGATCCCACTTACAACAGCATCAAAAACAATAAAATACTTAGGAACAAATTTAACCAAGGGAGTGAAAGATATCTACTCGGAAAACTACAAGATATTGAGGGAAAAAAAAATCAAAGAAGACACAAATAAATGGAAAGATATCCCGTGTTCATGAATTGGAAGAACTAATATTGTTAAAATGTCAATACTACCAAAAGTCATCTAGACTCAATGCAATCCCTAACAAGATGCCAAAAGCATTTTTTACAGAAGTAGAAAAAACACTCCCCAAAATAAACAGGGTTTCTTCCAAAAGCTAATTTATAAATTAGTGTTCAGGAATTCATAAACATTCCATTCTCCTGTACATTTTCACACACACCCATATAAAATATTCTCACAGAAAAAAGTTCTTACTATATTCTGTCTATATTCTTAAGTTGACCAACAGAAATCTATTTTCACTACAAAAGGTTTGAAATCCTTTAGTTTTACAAAGAAAAATGACAGAAAATGAAATGTTTGGACTCGTCTTTTCCAGTTTGGGTCTGAAGCTCCAGCGAGGGAACCTTTTTCATGTTAAATCATTAAAAGAACGAAGGAGGGAAAGCTGAAGAGGAACATGGTAGGTTCTCCTGCTTACCTGTGCAGACACCTCTCACCTCTCTCCTGATGGGTGTCCAGGGATCCAGGACCCCTGGTGCTTTCCCTCGCTCTAGCTGGAATATCAGATCTGGTTTGGGGAACGGAAATGATACTGAAGGAGAAAGAAAAGGAACAGGAAGCTGAGGAGAGTCTCCTCTAACCCCTCTCAGCCCACCCTCTGCTTTGCCAGGTGGAAAAAGAAGTGATGTCCTAGGAGATGAAGTGAGGTCAGTATGGAGAGACTCTGGGGTGTAAGGAGGGCTCAAACTGTTTTGCTCAGGAGGAAGTTTATTCTGGCTCTGAGAACAAAGAAAGTTCCCACTGTCATTGGAAGTGTGTATGCGGGAGCCCCAGGAGACTCTCACACAGAGGAGATGGGGCCAGAGTCTCCTCCAGGGAATTGAAAGAGTGAAGGAACAAACATGGAACCTTCTCAGTGCTCTGTGCCCAGAGCAAAGCCCCTCCCAGGTGAGTTCCCACAGGGAAAGAGGGGAAGTCTTTTCTTGGCCACACCTTGCAGCTTGTGGAAATCTTAGTTCCCTGACCAGGGGCTGAACCCGTGCCCTCGACAGTAAAAGCGTGGAGTCCTAACCACTGGACCGCCAGGGAATTCCCGAGAAGTCTCGTTTAAAACCAAAGTGGCGACTTCCCTGGTGGTCCAGTAGCTAAGACTCCACGCTCCCAATGCAGGGGGCCCGGGTTCAGTCCCTGCTCAGGGAACTAGATCCCACATGCTGTAACTAAGAGTTCACATGCCACAACTAAAGATTTCACATGCAACTAAAGATCACGCATGCTGCAACTAAAGATCCTGCATGCCACAACTGAAGATCTCGCACGCCGCAACTAAGACCTGGCACAGACAAATAAATAATAATTTTAAAAAAACAAAAAAACAAAAAACAAAGCAAACCCAGATCTTTCTCCAGCAGCTACTCCTACAACTTGGGACTGGGGAGCTCAGCTCATGGAGCATCAATCCTGGTAGTATTAGAGATCCCAGATCCATTAAGGAGGAAACCAGGAGCCCACAATGGCAAAAGCCAAGTTTTAGGAAGGAAGGAGGACTCACCCAAGGAAGTTATGTTTGCATAATTCTCCAGCATCACCTCCCTATACAGGGTCCTCTGAGCAGAGTCCAGGCTGGCCCATTGGTTCTGGGTGAAGTACATGGCCACGTCCTCAAAGCTCACTGATTCCTGAAACAACAGGTTCCTGCTCAAGCCCTGGATGGGGCAGAGGGAGCGGCCTGAACTCCAGGAAAGGGAGGAATCTCCTGGAGTCCATGGCTCTGAGCCCCAGGGAGGGTGTGTACTGGAAAGAAGAGCCACACAGCACCCCAGTCAGGCACAGCCCTCAGCCAGCATCCCCATTTTCAATGTGCTTGCCTCTGGGGCCCCACTACTGTCATCCCAAGCACACAGTGCAGCACCTACTGTTGTCTGCCTGGTGATCACAGCAACCCTGGGTCTGGTTCCATGGGCTGGGTCCATCTTTCTGGCATGTTTTCTAAAATGACCACAGCAGGTATCTTTTGTCCAGGCTCCACCCATTCTGAAGCCCCCATCAGGGCCTCCCACTCAGCTCCTCTCTGGACAGCCCCCTCCATATCTTTTAGTATAGACAGAGGGGCGATTCTTCCTCTTCCCAACATCTTGCCTTATCAGAAAGCTGTTTGTCCTATGAAGGCAATGTCACCTCCTCCTTTCCTAACACATCTGACTCCAGAGACAGAAAGGCAGTCTCCATTCTTCAACATGGACCTGTCCCTGATCACCTAAGCTCTGTCTGACCTGCCAACACTGTCCTCTTCACCAGGTGTGTCTCTTCCTGCCTCCCATTGGGGCCGTTTCCACCTTCCCAAGGGAGAAGGAAAGTCATAGTTTGTTTAGGCCATTGTGCCTTGCCCCGTGTCAGTTACTTTCACATCAATTAGCTCAATCCTTAGAACACACCTGTGAAGTAAGAATTATTATTCCCATTTCTAGATGATGGGGATCAGTGATAGTAAGCACTTTCCAATAGACAAAAGTGAGACCTCTTTATCTGAGTATTTATTACAAGGTTGAATAAGGAAGCAAAAATTTCAAAATGAACTGACCACTTACATAAATTAGTCCTACTATAATATCTCTCCCTGAATCACACTGTCCCCTATCCCAGTCTGTCATGTCAACAACTGTCTCTTTGTGCTTAGTCCCTCATGGGTGGAAGAAATAACCGAAGAAGTATCGGAGGGTTGTAGCCATCATTGTAAAGATTGGTTCAGACAAGAACCATCGCTGGATGCTAAATCTAGGCGGAAATTTTGATGAGGAGCAGGATATGTGCATGCTCTTAAATGTTTCCCAACAGATTTATCAGTTGCAAGGGGAAAATAATAACTATACAGTGAAGAAATCAGATAACACCTTGACCAGGAAATCTAAACATGGCTAGTGTGACTGATGAACTGGATTTCTAATTTTAATTTAAATAGGCACCTGTAGCTAGTGGCTCCCTTACTGAACAGTGGAGAGAACAGACACTTTGCTGATCCTGAATGTAATATTCTGTCTTTACTTCCTTGAGAGTCACCAGCTGAGACCATGGTCCTGACCTTCCTCCTTCACATTATGGCTTCCACCCTCCTCTCCTCTCTAATTATCGATGCGTCCTTCGTTCTTTGTTCTCTGCAACATTCAGCTTCTCAACATCCGGCTCCATCTCTCATCACTCTGCTTTGGTCCTTTGCTAGTACTTCCTCCTTCTCCATTATTAAATCAACAGCATTGTAGATTCCTCTATGTGGGAAGCAGATAACAGAGCAGCACAGCATAATGGCTAACAGCACAGACTTTAGAGCTGTGGTTCTCAATGGGGGGTGGGGCGGGGGGAGATACTGTGCTCAACAGGGAATATGTAGCAATGCCTGGAGATGGTTTTAGTTGTCACAACTGTCGGGTGGTGGTGATAATACTGGCACCTAGTGGGTAGAGGCCAGGGACGGATGTTACTGTGGGGGACACAGGAGGGTCCCCCACAGCAAAGGGTTACCTGGCCCAAAATGTCAACAGTGCTGAGGTTGACAAACCCAGCTCTAGAGCCAGACTCCCTAGGTTCAAATCCCATCCCTATAGCCATTAGCTGTATGAACTTGGATGAGACACTTAACTTTTTGTGCCTCAGTTTCTTCATTTGGAAAACTGGGATAATAGCAGTACCTAGCTTATGGGGCTCTTGTAAGGATGGAATGCATTAATATGTGTAAAGCAAACATCACCTGGCACATGATGTTATATAAATCTCAGCACTTATTACAACCACAGATGAGATTAGGGGAACCTCCTAAAACATTCCAAATAACAAAAGTTCCTCATAGAGACTGGAGCAAAGGCTGACAGTTGTATCTATCTATCTATCTATCTATCTCACTTCTGAGAGGTCCTAAAAGAGAGCAACTCAGCTGAGAGGTTTGAGTTTTTAGCATCTCTTCTAGCTGGAATGCACATGACAGCTGGAAATCAAGCGGCCACCTTGGATCATGAAGTAACCTTTGGTATGAGTGCCAGTGCTAGGACAGTGGAGCAGAAAGACGGAAGGAACATGGAGGACTTCCCTGGTGGCCCAGTGGTTAAGAATCCACCTGCCAATGCAGGGGACATGGGTTCGAGCCCTTGAGCCCTGGTCTGGGAAGATCCCACCTGCTGCGGAGCAACTAAGCCCGTGAGCCACGACTACTGAGCCTGCGCTCTAGAGCCTGTGAGCCACAACTACTGAACCTACGTGCCACAACTACTGAAGCCCGCGTGCCTAGAGCCCGTGCTCCGCAACAAGAGAAGCCACCACAATGAGAAGCTCGCGCACCGCAACAAAGAGTAGTCCCCGCTCACTGCAACTAGAGAAAGCCCGCACGCAGCAACGAAGACCCAACATAACCGAAAAATAAATAAACAATTAATTTTAAAAACGAAAGTAATTTATTAAAAAAAGAAAGGACCTGGATGTGTGATGACAGTGGAGCTGCCACACTAGCCCTAGGCTGCTTCTCCCAGACTTCTTTGCTGTGAGAGAGAAGCTTCTATCTTGTTTAAGTGACTGTCGCTTGGGTTCTCTTAGTGGAACATAATCCCCCATGACTACTATAGTCCAGGCAAAGCACTTGGAGAGAACAGACTGTCCCCAAAGATGTATAAACATTTCCTGACACAGAACTAATGTTGGCTTAAGTGCTGAAACAGAAGTGCATGGTCCAGTGTCCAGAAAAATGAACCAAGTACACATTGCTCTTAAGTTTCTGGGATGGACCTTTCTCATTATATGATACATCCATTACATGATATACCCAGCTTTCTCATTACATGATGTAGGACTCTGGAGAAAAATTTACTGAAATTATCCTGTACCACTAAGAAAACTCTGGAGGGAAAACTTCCTCCAATACTGCATGAATTTGTGCCAACAATGCATACAGCCTCTTACGCAGGTTAAGCTGCAGTCTTTGCAATGGGCTAGAGGCACTGGCTTCAGCTCCAAACTCAGCATTTCTCCAAGAATTCACCTCCTTCATCAATCCACACCCTCCAATGCTCCCTGTTTGGGCTTCATTGTACCCTGACTCCGTGGTCTGCAGAGTAAACTCCTCCTATGGGCGTGCCTGTTTAATCTTAGGTGGCAGCATTCCTCTGTGTATTGTCACGCAGACTAGCACTCCCCAAATTTTAACTTGCCCATTAATTCCCCAGATATTGTACAAATGTATTTTCTGATTCAGGAGATCTGAGGTTCTGCCTTTCTAATGAGCCCCCTAGTGAGACCAAAGCTGCTCATCTGTGCACCGTACTTGCAGTTTGCATGGACATAGATTCTCAGCTTCTAGGAGAATTTATTGGCTGCTGCTCCCCTCTTTCCCAACCTGATCCTCCCAAGTTTATCCTACTCTCCCTCATCAACTCCCCTAACACACTCCTTTGCCATACTCTTTGATGGATGCAAAGCTAAGCACAGGACTGTCCAAGGCAGGCTACGGGTCCTGTAAAGCTTCATATCTGTTTTGAATATGGAAAGCTGGAAGAAAGCTCAGCTCACCTGGGACCATGTCTGGAGCATGGCTGATGACCCCTGGCTTCGCGCGGTGCCCTCTTTGTTTGGAAAAGCAAGAACCTTCATAGCTAAGAGGAGAAAGAACCACAATGAGACTGACCCTGTCTTGTTTCCCACACTTGCCAGCTCTTCCTCCCTCAGTCTCCTCGCCACTATCCTTGGAAACATACTCTTAGGACACTGTGGATGGCCTCACTGCACCCTCGCTAGGGATTCATTGTGTGCTGCAACTGCTCCTTTGTACACTCTACAAATGTGCCTGGTGAGGATGTAAATTCCTAGAAAGAATCTCTGAAGCAAGAGTCAAGGACTGCAGTGTATTCGTGGTTTTTAAGAAAATCCCTGACCCACTGTGAATGCATTACTAAGTACTCTGCACTGAATGCTTCTACTGATCATGAATGGCAGACTCTAAACAAGCTTCTCGAGAGAAAGTAGGGTAAAAGGGGTCCATGGACCTCTGCACCGGCTGCAGAAAAAAATGCAAGGGGTGTTCTGACCCCGGGAGGAAAAGGTAAGACGCTCAACGTCCCAGTGGGCGATGCGGACCGGAGACCACATCCACATCTGAACACTCAACCCTGGGAAGTAGGCGACCCCAAACGTCACCTGACCCCACCTTGATTACCGCGAATCAGAGGAGATCCGGCCGGCTCTTCGAGGCAGGAAGGTCTATTGCGCTTCTCCGGCAGAAGGCTGGGACCAGGCTCGTGGCGCCCCGAGGGCCCCTCCGCAGCGAGTGCCAGGCCCTGACGCCCGAGCTCCGGATGGGGAGGGGTGGGCCACTGGGGAGCAGGGTCGCGGAATCCCCAGTCGCTCCCTGAGTGCCGGCAGCCCAGCCGAACAAGGCGGAAGCGCTCCCGGCCGGCGCCCTGGGCGCCTCTCTAGGAAGCCGGGAGGCTGGCCCTTCTCCATGGTTCCCCCAAGCCAGACCCCAGACTACTGCTCCCGCACCGGCTCTTCCCTATGGCTGCTCACCCCAAGTTGACGATCACTTCCTCAAGGACAGTTACCACGTTATACTTGTGATGCTTCGAGTTCTGGCGCTAAGGTTTGCTAGCAGCAACTTAACCTAATGAATATAAAGCCCCATTCTCCCGCTTAGTGGCTGATGGCCTGGACCGTGACCTAAAATCATGAAGTCAGGGGTCTGACTATCCAGGTTCAAATCCTGTCTCCACCATTTATTCACTGTATGGCCTTGTGCTAATTACCAACCTTTTCCTCAGTTTTTCAGTTGAGAATGGTAATAGTTTCAAACTCATAAATTCAATGGATTAACTGACTCAGTCAATTCATGCAAAGCACTTATAACAACTTCTGATTCTAAACTATCACACAGATACAGGCTGTAATACTGTGAATTAAGAAATACATATTTGGGGAATTCCCTGGTGGTCCAGTGGTTACGACTCCTCGCTTCCACTGCAGGGGGCGCAGGTTCATCCCTGGTTGGGGAACTAAGATACATGCCACGCAGCCAAAAAATTTAAAAATTAAACAAATTAAAAAAAAAAAAGTTTGGTCTTCACTTCTTTCTGACACAAGTTTCTAAAATCCTTGGAGTCTCCGTAGTAGTGAGACTGACTTTGTGTTTTCTGATAAGTCAGCAGCTGGGGGCTCCTAACTTCGGGGGTGACAGTTGGGGGGGCCTCGTCACCAGAGGAATCCACAAGGGGATTGGGACCACGTGGCTTGAATGCTAACCCCCACCGCCTGGAGCAGAGAGGGGCTGGAGATCCAGCTAATCACCAATGGCCAATATTTTAACAAACGTGCCTACCTAATGACCCTCCATAAAAACTCTCAAGGGATGGGGGGCTCAGAGAGCTTCCAGGATGAATACATGAAGGTGCTGGCAGGGTGGTAAGCTAGTGAGGACACGGAAGCTGTATGCCCCCTCCCCCCACATCTTGACCCATACACTTCACTTGGCTGTTCCCTAGTTTTATCTTTCGTGACAAACTGGTAACAAAGTATTTCCCAGTTCTGCAATGAGCCTTAGCTCTAATAAACTGTTAAACCTAAGGAAGGAGTCATGGGAACTCCAATTTTCAGCTGCACAGTGAGAAGTACAGGAGGCCTGGGACTTGCAATTGACGTCTGAAGTCTGGGCAGACCCCTTAACCTGAGGCTCACCTGGGTAGTTAAGGGCCAGAATTTAACTGAAGCATGGAGAGTTACAGAAATAGTGTGGGGGAAAAAACAAAACAAAAAAACCCCATACATTCGCTCTCAGATGTGCTGTAAAAACTCGTAAGCACACAATAAAAATACTTTGGGGGCTTCCCTGGTGGCGTAGTGGTTGAGAGTCCGCCCGCCGATGCAGGCGACACGGGTTCGTGCCCCGGTCCAGGAGGATCCCACATGCCGCGGAGCGGCTGGGCCCGTGAGCCATGGCCGCTGGGCCTGCGCATCCGGAGCCTGTGCTCCACAACGGGAGAGGCCACAACGGGAGAGGCCACAACAGTGAGAGGCCCGCGTACCGCAAAAAAAAAAAAAACTTTGACAAGCAAGAATTCAAAAGTTTATTACTCATGAACGCTACCTGGAATACTAGAGAATGCAGTTCATGAAACTTAAAAAAAAAAAAATTAATCCAAGAAGAAAAGGTGGGACAGAAGCACCAGTGGTAAACCAAGAGACTAGTAGAAGACATCACTTATTTAATTATCAAGACTACCAAATGGCATCACCACGGCCACTTTGTTTTGGACTCTTGTCAAGGTAAGGGATACGGTCAAGCTTGACACCATCTGACCTTCCCACTCGTTCCCTCGTTTCATTCAGTTCAACAGCACACGATCTGAATCTCAGGTATCACTCCATTTAAAAACACCCTATGGCTTCTTACACCCCACCTGCCCAACACAGACCCAACAACTGGCTTCTGGGTCCAGTGATCTCTGGCCAGTCCTCTATATTCCTGAGGTTCATACCACCCTTCTCCTTACACAATCTTTTGGGTGGAAGCTGAAGATTCCACTTTAGAAAACCCCCTCAGACAAGGGCAGGTAACCCAAAATTGCCTGCATTTCCTCTATCACAGAAACTATTACACTGTATCACCTGCCTATTAATACCACCAAGCAAAAATGAGCTGTCCTCCTTGTCCCAGTGAGGCTCAGAAGCCAGCCTTTTTTTTTTTTTTTTTTGCGGTACACGGGCCTCTCACTGTCGTGGCCTCTCCCGTTGCGGAGCACAGGCTCTGGACATGCAGGCTCAGCGGCCATGGCTCACGGGCCCAGTTGCTCCGCAGCATGTGGGATCTTCCCGGACCGGGTCATGAACCCGTGTCCCCTGCATCAGCAGACAGACTCTCAACCACTGCGCCACCAGGGAAGCCCAGAAGCCAGCTTTTGATTAGAAATGATTGTGGACCAGAAACTTTAAGGAACCAATGTATAATGTATTTGTTTTCCTAGTTTATTTTTATAAGAAAATTTACTAAACTCGAGCATCAAAAGCAGCTGGGATTTTACTTATTTATGGGAAATATATTTGTACAAGGGAAAAAAAATTAACCCAGTGGTCTAATTATCATGATTTCCCATGAGAACATTACTTACAACTTTTGTGTGATGACTTCGAGTCTGGGCAGAGTGGGATTAAGGAACTGATTCTCCAATGACAACATTAACAGCCCTACCATCATCTGCCTCATAATCCCGGCCCCAGTAACAGACTTTAATCCATACATTAAACAGATTTGCCAGCATGTCAAAAAGAACCTTTATTCTGTTTATAACAGCCTCTTATGCTCTCATGCTTTCTTGCCAGATGCCTTTGGAGCAGGTGCTTTCTGGGCTGGAGCTTTCTGACCCTTCTGAGCCTTTGGAGGAGGTGCTGCCTTCTGGCCTGCAGCTTTCTGGGCAGGAACCTTCTGGGCTGGAGCCTTCTTACCCGTAGCAGTCATCTTTTTTGCTGGAACCTTTGCAGCAGCTGCTGTAGCTGCCCCCTTAGTAGCAAGTGCTTTCTTGGGAGAAGCCTTCAGGAGAGCTGCCTTTTGAAGTTTCTTAACTTCAAGCTTGATTAGTCTGTTCCTCTGAAAAATTTCAATAGAAATGTTTATCATATATGCATACAAAACACATGTCTATCTTATATGTATGGAATATATATGTACAGAAGACAACCCTTATGATGTCTAAGACTCCTATGAAGTCAACTTTGGTCTATAAGCTTAGGCAAGCAGAATTAACCAGACAAACAAGTTTAGGGTTGGAATACAACAATCCTGAATTAATTAAAAACTTACCATTTTCCTTGCCTTCATGACTTTATAACGATCAAAATCTGTCATCTTGGCTTTCTGTTTAAAAAATAAATAAAACAACCTCTGTCATACCACCTTCTAATCCTCCCCAGAAAAGGTCCAAATTCAAATGACTCTAAATCATTACCTTTTCTCTGGCTTCAATCTTCTTGGCCCACCTTGTGGCTGCCCACTTTGCATTGATATCTGCCTTCTCCCAGGCTTTTCGGACATACTTCTGGCGGGCACTAGAAAGAGCCAAGACCACAGATTAAGAAACCATCTTTGGGACATTCCTGGTGGCCCAGTGGCTAAGTCTCCGTGCTCCCAACGCAGGGGGGCCCAGGTTCGATTCCTGCTCAGGGAACTAGATCCCACACGCATGCCACAGCTAACACCTGGTATAGCCAAAAAATAAATAAACAAACAGGTATCATCTTTGAAGCCACATAGATCCAAGGACAGCTTTTCATCCTCTGAAAAAGCACAATTTATACCCCTCAAATTAAAAAAGCATAAGGAAAATGCCAAAAGAACCCTTCTCATTTTTTCTACTTCCAGCTCTAGTTGTCTCCATAGAAAACACACCACCTGGCACAATGTATCAATATCTTTTACTTGTTTGAACGGTGTTCACTAAGCCAGGATGTCTTATAATCTCAAACACACACTTTTATTTATTTATTTTTAAATTTTATTTATTTATTTATTTTGCGGTACGTGGGTCTTTCACTGTTGTGGCCTCTCCCGTTGCGGAGCGCAGGCTCCAGACACACAGGCTCAGTGACCATGGCTCACAGGCCCAGCCGCTCCACGGCACGTGGGATCTTCCCGGACCGGGGCACGAACCCGTGTCCCCTGCATCGGCAGGCGGACTCTCAACCACTGCGCCACCAGGGAAGCCCCACACAATTTTAATAAAAATATGCAAACCATTCCACTTTCTGGGTTTAAAAATCACCTGATCGTGTATACAATATCACTCAAATAGTGGATGTGTAGAAAGCATTTTCCTTTTCATAAATGACATAAAGTAAATCCTTATGCCTTATGCCTTTATTTTGTACAATAACGCTTATAAAGATTTGTGTTCAAACACCATATAAAATGGAATTATAATCATTTTGAAATTCCTTTCAAATATCAAAACCCAGTATGCTTAGAAAATAAACTAGTAATATGTCACAGCGCATGTTCCATTGCAAACAACTGTCACTGCACAGCAACACACCATAGTGTTTAACTTCTATAACCTAAATCATGTCAAGAATCACAGAATGACTGCCTTAATCCCTTATAAACTGGGAATAGAACCTCTCTGTGGCTGTCATAAGGAGATGATGTATATTAAATATTTAATAGCCGACACATATGAAAAGCTCAACTAATGATAGAGTTCCAAGAGACAATCGGTAGTTTTGTTCTGAAGCTAAAATGGACTAACATATGTTGTGGGAACCACATATATAGGGAGGCTTTTGTTGTGTAAAACCTGAAAGAAAGGGGAACAAGAGAAAAAGGATGGGAAATCTGGATAAAGGGAAAGCCAGAGAACTACTGGACCGCAGGGAATTTTAGAAGTAAATAATGCCTGTCCACTTCTACGATGTAAATCCCTCTTCTAAACTGCTCTCACTTTCACAGTGCTTACTATGTTCTCAAGAGAAAAACAACAAAATAGCAAAAACATTTTTAAATTAAACTAAGCAAACTTTTGCTAGCATTAACAAAACTAGGGGAGCGGTGACGGTTGGTGGATAGTTACCTGTGTGGGAACTTGAGGATGAAGTCAGTGAGCTGCATGCATTTGAAAGGCATAGCCTGTCTCCTTACTTGAGTGCAAGGTCCATCCACCAAAGCCTAGAAGACGTAAAATCAAGGATCTCAGTGTAAAAATGTAACAGCATTCAAACTGCAGATACTCTATATATTATTCCTTTCAGAATCATCAAATCCTTATATTTAAATGCTTTTCTTTAAAGGTTAAAAAGACTTAGCAATAGTAGCACAGCATAAAACCCAACTACATATAATTTAAAATCGTTAACCCTTGCATTCCCAACAAATAACTTTATGATTATTCACGGCCTTTGGTCAATCCCTCAGTTGTGGTGTTCTCATAGTGACAATAGCAAATAATGGCATTCTGTGTGCCTGGCTTTGTTCTAAACTTGCTTTAAACATAATAACTGATTTAAACCTCACCTACGTTTTAGCCCATAATTAGTTAAAAACTCTGCCTAGCTGAAGGAGCATAAGTATTACTCAAACCCAGCAGTACCCGCCAATTCAAGTCCATACTCCTAACCCCTATCTGCACTGGCTGTTTCCTAAAATAAAGCTACCACCCGTAGTACTCCTATCCTAAGACGTCTGTTGGGACAATTACCATTATCACCTACACTGCATACCATCCACTGCCATGTGAAGCTGTGACACTCTTCCTTTGTACTTACCCTGTTCTGATCAATAACATCCACAATCGCGACCAGCCTCCCGGCATGAGGCCCAAAGGAGACGTAGGCCACCCGGCCAACCTCCACGAATCGCCTGAACACCTAAAATTGAGAGGTGGGGGAGAAAAAAATGATTAAACATACTCTCTAGTTTGCAAGGCTTTGCAGCTTAAAGGTAGCGTGGCTAAGAACAGGGAAAAAGAATGCTGAGGGTAACACGCCCAGGTGCCATGGAACAACCTAGATAGACGAAATCCGCAGAGGCGGCGGCGGCGGCAAAAGCCAAGTTCCCGCTGGCCTACGGGGCCTGCACGCCGGATCACCAGCCCCATTCCGGCTTGGCCCCAGCGGCCGGGGCAAGCGACTGGCCACCCCAGCGGTCCGGCGCAGGGGGACGAAGCGCGCACGCGTGGCCCAGGCAGCGCCAGGCCTACCGGGCCCCACACGCGCTCGTCGGGCGCGCATCCGGAAAGCTCCCAACTCCATGTCCTGCCCACGCGAGGACCCTCACCGCGCGCTACCTAAGACCCACTGGGCGCCATTCCGCGCCTCCACTCCCCAACCCAAGCAGAGATGGAACAGCATGGCAGGCAGACTTGGAGCCCACGGGTAGGACACTCACCATATTGGCGGCGTTCGGCGGAAAGGAAGAAAGCCCACCCGACTGTGCGCATGTGTAGAAGGCCGCCCCGCCCCTGCGATGAACGAGACGCCGACGTGCGCATCGATTGGTTGGGACGTTCGCCCGTACGCGCACGCATGCTCACTGGGAAAACAAGCCGGAGCTCGCCGGAGCGTGCGGAAGCCGCGCTCCTTTTCCCGGACTTGGAATCGCTGGATTGGCTTAGTTGATACCGCGGGTAATTTGTAGGAAGGTTGTCTCTTAAGACTTAAGGGTGAAGGCACAGAAACTGTGCTTTCTGTTGTGACTCTGTCCTCATTCCTTTCGACTTCCTATTTTAACGTTCTTCCATCTTTCCTTCCGCTCCTCAGTATGTTCTCTCCCGATTTTTGTCTAAATGTTACCAATGGCTTAATACTAGATTTTTTCTTTCCGTAAGTGACTCCAGTAATTTTATTAACCTTTCATCTTAAAATAATTCAGACTTTACAGAAAAGTTACAAAACTGGTACAAATAATTCCCATAAACGTTTCACTTACATTCCCCAAGTGGTAACATTTTACCATTGCTTTATCTTTTAATCTTTTTTTTTTGAACCATTTGAGAGGAAATTGCAGACATGACGTTCCTTTATCTCTACACACTTAAATGTGATATTTCCTAAAAACAAGGACATTATTCTACATAATCAGTTCAGTGGTCGAACTTATGAAATTAATAATAACATAGTCTTTTTTTTTGGCCACGGGCACAGCTTGCAGGATCTTATTCCACGACCAGTGATCGAACCCGGCCCGGCAGTGAAATCCCAGAATCCTCATCAGCCAGGGAATTCCTACATAGTCTGTTATTTAATCTGCACCCCTTATTCAAATATTATCAGTTGTTCCATTTATGTCGTTTCCAGCAAATGAAAAAAAATCTTCCTGGTCTATGATCTCATGAAGGGTTACAATGTATTTAGTTATAACGTCTAGTCTTTTAAAAGCTGTAGTAAACCTTTTCTTGTCTTTCATAGTACTGACATTAAAAAATACAGGCTAGTTGTTTGTAGACGGTCTCTCAATGTGGATTTGTTGTATTTTTCATCATGATTAGATTCAGATTATGCATTTTTTCGTAGAAATGCCGTGCCCTTGATGGATCACATCAGAACACCCGCAGAATATATCTTTGTCCCAATATGGCAATGTTAACTTTCATCCTTAAGGTGTTGATCATTGTGCTGACAATTCCCAAATGTATTTCAGTCCTTTCCTCTAAGCTCTCTGCCAGTGTATATTCCCAGGACTGTTCTAGCAGCCTTCTAAGTGACCTGCCTTCTCCATTGCTCCCTTTACTCTGTTCTCTGCTCACCAGTCAGAGGGGTCTTTTTAAAAAGTAAATTGGATAACATCACTTTCTTTTTAAAGTACTTCAGGGAATTCCCTGGTGGTCCAGTGGTTAGGGCTCCACGCTTCCACTGCAGGGGCCACAGGTTTGATCCCTGGTGGGGGAACTAAGATCCTACAAGCCACGCTGCACAGCCAAAACAGAGAGAAAATGAAAAGACAACCCACAGAATAGGAGAAAATATTTGCACATCAAATATCTGATAAGGGACTTGTGTCCAGAATATGTATAAATAAATAAATAAATAAATAAAATACTTTAGTGGCTTTCTACAGTATTTAGAATAAAATCTAAACTCCTTACTCTGGCCTACAAGGCCCCTGCATCATGTGTTCCTATATCCAAACACATCTTATGTCATCCCTCCTTCACCATTGTGCTTCTTCAGCCACACTGACCTTGACCAGGCCACCAAGAACTGTCTTGTGCTGTGACTTTTGTCTCCTCTGCCAGGAATGCCCTTCCCTCTTCATACTCATTGAATAGCAGTAGCAACTTATGTCTTGTATTTTTTTCTAGATACCTCTTCTGAGACTTAACCTGACTACCACATAAAAAAATTGCAGTTGTTCTACTTCTCCCTTTTCTAGCTCAGCTTTTTGTTTTCCTTAGAGCTATTATCATAATGGCAATTGTTCGACTGATTTTTCCGTTCACTTAGGTTGTAGTTTTGTGCCAATTGACATAAGTTCCATAAAAGCAGAACCTTGAAATCTTTTCTTGGTACAGTACCTGAATAGGGAGGGGCTCAGTAATTGGGTAGTCTTTAGGCCTTGGTATCCTGCTTTATAATTTATAAAGCAGAAGGTGTGAATAAAAATATTCATAGCAGCACTTTCTTGGTAACAGCCCCAAACTAGAAACTACCCAAAGGCCATAAACAAGAGAATGGATAAATTGTGGAAGTTTGCAGTGATGGAGTCAACAGCAACTACATGGGAACAGCATGGATGAATTTATACCCAACACTGGGAAAAATAAACCAGACAGAGTATATACTCTGTGATTTCATTTATAGAAAATTCAAAACAGGCAAACTAATCTAAGATATTAGAAGTAGTCACTTTTACCCCTGGTGCAGTCAGCAAAGGCTGGAGGGGGAAGGGGGGTTTCTGAGCTGCTGGAGAGTTTCTTCGTCTGGGTGTTAGTTATACGAATGTGTCCAGCTTGTGAACTTTCAAATCTCTCCCTTTATGATCTGTGCATTTCTTTCCCCCAAATGTGTTCCCTGGCTGTACAACCAGAGAATCTTGATTTGCAGGTCTGCGGAGGGGCAAGAATCTGCATGTAATAAACAAGCTCCCTAAGTGGTTCACTGAACACACTTTGGGAAAGACTGGGATTCTCCAGTTACAGAATTATTTTTCTAGAGTTCACTAAATGGTTATGTCACACTGGTTTAAAGTCCTCCAAAAGTCCATTTTTATCACCTAATCTACAGGATAAAGTCCAAACTCCTTAGCCATTCAAGCCCTCCATAATCTCACCCCAACCCCTTCCTAGCTTCTTCTCTCTGGCCATTCTGCGCCCCTCTCCCCTAATCCCGCTAGAGCTACATTTTGTGGCTTTTCATGCAGTCAGCACCCCTCTTCCTAGAATGTGCTCCCCATCTTTCTCCCTGAAAGATGACTGCATCCTTGAAGAAGCATCTTTTTTTTTTTTTAAAGGAAACCAGGATTTTCTTTCCTTTTCTTTTTCTTCTTTTTTTTTTTTTTTTTTTGGTACGCGGGCCTCTCACTGTTGTGGCTTCTCCCGTTGCGGAGCACAGGCTCTGGACGCGCAGGCCTAGCGGCCATGGCTCACGGGCCTAGCCGCTCCGCGGCATGTGGAATCTTCCCGGACCGGGGCACGAACCCGTGTCCCCTGCATCGGCAGGCGGACTCTCAACCACTGCGCCACCAGGGAAGCCCTTCTTTTCTTTTTAAATTTATTTTATTTTTTAATTTTATTTTTGGCTGCATTAGGTCTTTGTTGCTGTGCACAGGCTATCTCTAATTGTGGTGAGCGGGGATACTTTTCGTTGCGGTGCACGGGCTTCTCATTGGGTGACTTTTCTTTGTTGCGGAGCACAGGCTCTAGGCGCGTGGGCTTCAGTAGTTGTGGCACGTGGGTTCAGTAGTTGTGGCTCTCGGGCTCTAGAGCACAGGCTCAGTAGTTGTGGCGCATGGGCTTAGTTGCTCCGCGGCATGTGGGATTTTCCTGGACCATGGCTTGAACTCATGTCCCCTGCACTGGCAGGCCTATTCTTAACCACTGCGCCACCCGGGAAGCCCATCCTTGAAGAAGCATCTTTTTTTTTTTTTTTTTTTTTAAAGGGCTTCCAGTGCAGGGCACACGGGTTCGAGTCCTGGTTCGGGAAGATCCCACATGCCGCGGAGCAACTAAGCCCGTGTGCTACAACTGAGCCTGCGCTCTAGAGCCCGTGAGCCACAACTACTGAAGCCCACGCCCCTAGAGCCCGTGCTCCACAATAAGAGAAGCCACCTCGATGAGAAGCCCGCGCACCGCAACGAAGAGTAGCCCCCCGCTCGTCGCAACTAGAGAAAGCCCTCACACAGCAACAAAGACCCAACGTAGCCAAAAATAAAAATAAATAAATGTTTAAAAATATATTTATTTGGCTGCATCAGGTCTTATTTGCGGCATGCGGGATCTTCGTTGCTGCATGCAGGATCTTTAGTTGCAGCATGCTAACTCTTAGATGCAGCATGTGGGATCTAGATTCCTGACCAGGGATGGAACCCAGGCCCCCTGCATTGGGATTGCGGAGTTTTAGCCACTGGACCACTAGGGAAGTCCCTGAAGAAGCATCTTAAGACACCTTTCAAAGCAGCCCCAGGCGGTTTTCAGAGTTCTTCAAAGCTTCATTATAATGGCAAGATAATTCTCCAAGCAAGCCTTCTCTACCTCGCTACATCGCCGGCGCCCAGTAATAAGCAAGAGCATCTTAAGCATCTATCCGGTTCAAACGCAAGGGAACCAGACAAAGCACACGCCCAGGTCTGGTTGGCCGGCTACGCCCCTTCCAGGACACCCAACCGGCTCGTCCAATCACCGGGAGGAAGGGCAAGTCGGGGACGACGCCAGGATCCAAGATGGCGTCCTGGCCCCATCCGGTTTTAGGGCGGTCCTCTCCCTGCGGAGCCACGCCCCTGCCTTACGCCGTCCCTTCGCGTCCAATCACAGAGGAAAGGCGGGTCAAGGTCCTTGCCTGCTACAAACATGGCGACCGCAGAACGCTCTAGAGCTGAGGTGTTTCGTCAGCTGTTGCCGTGAGCTGTGTTGGAAGTTATGTTCCGCTGAAGCCGCGCGCCGTAGCGCCTGTCTGTGGCAAGAAGTGGATGTGAAGGGCAGGGCGGACGTCCTGCTTCGGGTTTCAGCGTTGAGGCTCCGAGCAGAGGAGTAGCGCTGGTGTCGGCTCCAGGCCGGGCGATGCGGGGGAGAGCAGCAGCTCGCCCCCTTCCTCGCTGTTTCCAGAATCCCTGCGGGTGTCAGCGTGGCCAGAGCTGTCCCCCTGTACACGCTGGAGCCCAGTATACCTGTCAGCTTCAGCTGAGTAGATGTATCTCGGGTTTTTTTTTTTTCCCCCTCAGTCATGAGGGATGGAGGCTTCAGTTTAGCAGACAAACTGTTTGTCTGGAGCCCAAAAGAGAAAAAAATCTAAGCCTGTTCAAGAAGTGAAGCAAAAGCTACGCAGAACCCTGATATCCTTTGCTCCTGTAACCTTTCTGAGTTATGAACCAATCCCGGTTATGATGGAACTGGCATGGCCGTCATATGTATGCCTACCTGGCATGATATATTTAGGAATGAAAAATGCACGTTACATCTGTGAAGTGAAGAAACTGCACAACCTAAAAGTAGAGAATTATTTTTTATTTCGTGGCTTTTCTGAGGACCTAAGCCAGGAAGACAGCCTCTCAGATGGCTTTGGGGGACTGCTCCAAAGAGGCAAGGGAGGAGCCAGGATATATACGAGTTTTCCAACAAAAACCAGGTAGTGGAACATCAAAAGATTACTGTTAATAAAACCAAAAACAACTATATCCCAATTGAAAAAAAAAAAAAAGAAAACCAGACATCTCAAGTTAATGAATTTAGGGCTTTTCTGTGTATGGGAAGTTGCAAGAGTCTGGACTCATTGAAATTATTCCTTTGATATGCACTTTAGCTATCTAGGACCAATATATTGTTCTTTTTTCCATCCTGAATCCCCTCAGAGTGCACAGTTGGGGTGGCTTTAGTGGTTGATGGGTTGATGGCCGCAATAGCCTTTGTTTACTGATATGTCAGGCAACATTTTTCATTCACACATCTATTTTCAAAATTTTCATCTTGGGAGCCTGGAAGCTGAACGTGACAGGGTCCAAGCCCAATCAACCTAAGACCACTAAGAAGAGAGAGGGTTATAGGATTGTGGGGAGATGTGAAGTTCAGATGAAATTTAAATGAAACATTGTTTTGATAGACTCAAAGGAAAGCAGGACTTTCTAAAGTGGTCAACATCAGCCCTAGACAGCAAAATGAACCCATGGTCCTGTTTCTTTGAAAATGTTGTCCAGAAACCCCTTTTCTGAAGCTTTGCCCCTGGGTTGTAAATTGAAACTGTTTCATTCTTACTGATAAAATGTAAAACATCAAAGTTTCTGAGAATCATTGATTTTAGAGAACAAATTTTCTCAATGAGTAAGAAATCAGTAGTCACTCAAAGAAGAGGGTTATTATGACCCTTCATAGATGTAGCATTCATTGGCAGAAATATTGTTTCCTGTTAACTTTACAGTTGTCTTTATTTGTATCTGTTTTTCCTGCCCAGTGACTAGCCATGCAGGTTTTACTTTCTCAGAGCTAACTTTTTAAAAAAATGTATTAATTAATTTATTTATTTTGGCTGTGCCGGATATTAGTTGCATTACGCGGACTTAGTTGTGGCATGTGGGATCTAGTTCCCCCACTAGGGGTTGAACCCAGGCCCCCTGCGTTGGGAGCGCAGAGTCTTACCCACTGGACCACCAGGGAAGTCCCCAGAGCTAATTTTTACTTAACAAATGTTGACGATATAGCAGGAAGGTACCCTGAGGGTTTCATCAATGGGGAAACTTTAGATCTTTTCTGTTGCAAAGCGGGAAGTAAACTCACCACAGGTGATGACATAAACTTGGATGAGCAAAATGTCCATCATGAGGAGGACATTGGCCTATTAAATCACAGGAACCTGAGTGAGATCAAATGAAGCTTACTTAGCAAGCCAGTGGTTGCTCACTTCCAACTTCATTTTCCAAAGAGGCTGATGGACCCTGAAATGGATCAGGACTCTTGGGATGCAGTGCCCAGTTTCTTTCAGTAGTGCAAGTTTGTCTAATACTCCAAATGCCTGGATGGGGTATTTTGTGGTTTGTCTTTTCTGTTTAACAACCAAGGAGTTAGTGTTGGTTTCTGTGCCAATACAGATTAGTCCAGTGTCAAGAAAATATTTGAGGAAATATGGTGATAGAACAAGGGGATTAGCATATGCTATTATACATAGAATGGATAAGCAACAAGGTCCTATTGTATAGCACAGGGAACTATCACTTTGCTGTACAGCAGAAGTTAACACTGTAAATCAAGTATACTTCAATAAAATAAATTTTAAAAAATACTTGGGAAACATATCAGATCTAAGGAACATGGTGAGGCCACAGCAAAGTTGGTGGCTTTTGTTGCCTTTGAGTATTAGAAGCTGTTGACAAACAATTGTCATGCTCTAAAACAGTTCATTAAACTCCTCATTTTCTGTGGAACACAATATTCTGTTGCATAGAAGGCTCACTAACACCAAGGTTATATATGCATTCTCACATTATATTACAGAACTGGACCCAGTTTTGAAAGAGAAAATTAGCTACGTACCACATGGTGCTCGAAATAGCTGAACAAATGCAGAATGAACTGATAAACTAACAGGGCTCCAAACCCAGAACAAGTTCCCGGAGCCAGTAAAAGCAGCCGAATTCTTGAGTGTGATCATAGATGGGAACACCGGTGTCTCTTCAAAAGAAAATCTCTCCCTCTTTGTGTGCCGTTTTCACCAGAGTGAAGAAGGTAAGTGGAGTTCTGTTTAATATCTGGTTGATTTTGTGAGGCTGTTGACATGACTGAGAATCTCCCGACGGAATGCTTCTTGCAGAGAATAGCAGTCTGCGGTTTACCAAAGGAATTACTGCAGGGTTTCTGTGATCAGAGGGTGATCCCATGAATGGCCAGCTGGAAGGATTTGTTCTTGGCTTCTAAGATGCAGGAGCTGGTCTCAGCTATTATTTGGTCCTGTGCAGTGGAGCCAGTCACCAAACTTCTAGACGCTGTGGGCAAAGTCATGGTACGCTAAAGGCATTCTCAGAGCACTTCACAGCTCAGCTGGGTTTGCTGCAGGCATTCCTGAGTGAATGGGGTGAACACTGGGAGGAGGAAGAGGAGTGGGATGTTGTGATTTATAAGGAAAATATATATTTGGTCATCCAGATGGCCAGAACCCTTGGAATTTCCTAAATGTTCAGAGTGGTAAAGGTGTCTCTCGTTGTGTTAATGAGGTGACTTTTAGAAGTAGGATGGGGGTGGGTTGCCAGGAGAACCAACTCTGTGATTAGAGGGTTGGAACTCTCAGTCCCACCCCCTGATTTTCAGGAAGAAGGGAGAGGAGCCTGAGATTGACTCAGTTGCCATTGGCCAATGATTTAGTCAATTGTAGGTATGTAATGAAGCCTCTATAAAAACCCAAAAGGACAGCTTTTGGTCCCATTTTTGGAGAGCTTCCACCTGGAGAGCGACAGTGCTTCCTCATGCTCACATGAGGGCCCCATGCTCTAAGAGGCCAGAAGTGCCTTTGTTCGGTACCTCGCCATATGTCTTTTCATCTGGCTGTTAATTTGTATCCTTTAATATCCTTTTATAATAAATCAGTAATCTGATGAGTACATGGGTTTTCCTGAGTTCTGTGAGTCATTCTAGCAGGTCAGTTGGACCCGAGGAGGATGTCCTGGGAACCTCTGATTTGTAGCCAGTTGGTCAGAAGCACAGGTAAGGACCTGGGCTTAAGACTGGCATCTGAAGTGAAGGGTGGTCTTGTGAGACTGAGCCCTTTACCTGGGTATCTACTGTCAGAACTGAGTTGATTTCTCAGACACCTGCTGGTGTCTAAGAATTTCTTGTTGGTGTGGGGAAGCCTCCATACACACACATGTTGGAATTGATTCTGGGAACCCTTTTCAAGAAAGAACAGAATAGTATCAGAGAAAATACCAGGTGGACAGCATCTCAGTGTCTGTGTCTTTTCAAGGCTAAGTGTACAATCATCGTCAAAGTTTTTCAGGAAATAGGCATGCACAAGGGTGCTGAAAGACCTTTTTTTTTATTCCATCACCAAGTTTGACTTCCTAGTGATGATGGTGTGTTGAATAAACCCTTTCAGATACCAACTCCTTGCCTCAGGACATGCAGCAGGCTGATACTGACCTCATTCACTTGTTTAGTGAAGCCACCTTGTAATCCAGAGGTTCCTGAAAATGAAGGACAGTGAGACCCAGGCTTCATGTCCTTGTACAATGAAGTAAAGCATGGGAATAGAAGAATCTCCTCCTACTCTGCCCATGTTGTGTGGCCAAAAATTTCCCCACAATGTCTTCACAGCCACGGAAAGGCCTTGTTCGTTCCCCTTCTGAACCATGTCATTTTTGAAGTGCAGGAACAGCAAAGTTCTTGCTGTGATTAATTACTTAGTCCCTCATTCCAAGCAATCTGTGTTTGCTGGAGAATAGTGAGGCCGAGGTGTCACTGTATGAGGCTTTCAAGGGAGATATACTCCCTACATGGCCAGGTGTAGAGCACAGCTGCAGAGGTAGATGGGTGGGTAGATGGATGTTCCCAGGCAAGAACAGCCAAATAATAACCTTGCTGCACTGTAACACTTGAACCTCATCTCCTACCCCAGCATTAATGCAGCCCTCTCCATTCTGGCCACTATTTTGGCCACTATACCTGTCCATGTCCCTCCTGGAGGGTGGAGAGTATCAGAATCTGAAAGAAGCACTCTGGAAGGAAGCAAGAGCTTGCCTGGGCTGCCCCTGACATGTATTCCTCAGGACAGCTGATATGCATGAGGTCTTGGATGACTTTGACCCATATTCACACTGACCGTGGTTGGAATGTTTTCTGAGTTGCTGAATATACGGGTACTTGGAACTTGCCCCAGGGCAAATGTGTCTGCTGAACATGTTTTTGGGATTTGCTGTCTGTTTTATAAGATTGTTTTAGGGAATTCCCTGGTAGTCCAGTGGTTAGGACTCCATGCTTTCACTGCTGTGGCCGGGGTTCAATCCCTGGTTGGGGAACTAAGATCCCACAAGCTGCGCAGTGCGGTCAAAAAAAAAAAAAAACGTTTTAAAAAGGCTTTCCAGTAAATGGAGTTTGTACTTGTACTAGGGGAAGTAGTTTCACCAAGGAAATGGCAATTCCTCGGTTCTTGTCCTCCCGAAGAAAAGAATGCAATCGAGAGACGTAGAGCAGTTTTTAAGCAGCAAGAGTTCTGTTAAGCAAAATGAAAGTATGATCCCGGGAAAGGAGATCAGGCTGTCTGGAAACCAGAAGCAGCCTCGCAATGGGAATAGGGTTGGGTTTTTTAGGGTGATGGTCCCTCCCTGTGTCCTGTGTTATTTGACAAGTTGATTGACTGACAGCTTTAGCATATGTAACTTTTCTCCTGTGCGCAGGCGCTTACCCAAGTGAAACCCACGGGGTTGGGGGTGTGTGCAAAACTGCAATGTTAATTTATTACAAATATGGCATCATGAACCCCAGATTACTTTGTGCTACTTTTTAGTTTTTGGTGCACCTGCGCCAACCTGTGCTGCTGGTTTTATCTTGCTTGATCCTGATGAGGCTGGAAACTTAGCGGTCCTTGACCACAAAATGGAGGATCTCTGGGTGTGTTCTGATCACCAGTGTCCAGGTGGGGGGAGGGAACGATGACCCTGTCCAGGACGGGGTGGGGACCTGCTCATGTCTGACTAACTACTTAACAGTAGATCCTGCAAACCTTTAGTGCAGTTAGGTTGAAAGACAATAGCATAAGAGGCAGGCAGGGATGTTCAATACATTTGAAATCCAATCACTGTGGTTCAGTAAAGGAAACAGAGTTGTGTGCAGATCCCTTAAATGCAAGTGGCCTTTTAAATTTTCTTTACCTTCTGTTATTAGAACATGAAACTTTGCAGAGAAACCTTGGGTAGAAACTGAGGCACACTTGTTAAAAAGGCAACAGTATCTAGTATAGAATCATTAGTACAGTCAAGGAATCCTTTTTATGGAACCTGAGACAGGGGAGAGGGAGGAAAAATGAGACCTTTAGGGAGAAGGGAAGAGAGAGAAAAAAGAAGGGCATGCCTGTGACGTGGCAAGGAGAGGGCAGACACATTCAGTAATTGCTTCTGGTTCTCTGGTAGAAACACAGGCTGTTGAGTCCTCTCTGGGTTCACCCCCGCCCCCTGGCAGTGTGATGTTGGTCTGAGTTACTTAATCTCTTAATCTCCTTTCCTCTGTGAAATGGGGTTTAAAAGCTTTCTCTATTTCCCTAAACATTGTTGGTAGGGTGAATTTATATAGGGGATGTGAAAAATAATTTGTAAATTATAAGACTGTATATGTGTTTAACTACCCTGGTGCTGAAAGGTTTGTAACGAGACCATTGTTTTTTGATTAATTTATTTAACAAACGCTTATGAACACTTAACGATCATAGCTCTTATTTGTTGGACATATCTTTTTTGTGCCAAACCCTGTGCTAAGTAGGCCCTGTGGGCAATAAGACATGCCCTGCCCTCAAAAAACTCTATCCTGGGATGACTCTTTGCTCTAGCCTCTGATAGCTCAGTGCTGCAGCCTGGGATGAATTCACCTGACTGGACCCTGTATCCTAGCTTGGGACTGCCTTTCCCTCTGGAGAGTTGGATCTGGTTTATTCTCGCCTCTGTGCTCATTTGAGCCTGGGAATGAGGGCTTTTCCTCAGTGTGGGCTGGCAGAACTCTGGCAGAGACGGACAAGAGTGTCCTTTATGATGGCTGTGTTGAACCAACTGTAGAATGAATTTACCTCAGAAGGTCAGGCTTTCTGCTGGAGGAAGGGGTGATAGAGATGTAGGGGGAATTTGTGGGAGGGAGTAGAGTGTTGGCTGGGATCCCAGAACAAGGTTGGTGCTCCTGCACCAGAGGACAGGGTCACTTCTGAAAAAGTAAAGGGACAAAGATACATGGGATGGCCTTTAGCTCCAGTGAGAGTACTCATGATATCTTGGCTGGCTCAATACTTAAATACTTTGGAATTCTATGACCTACTGTGTCCTCTCATTGATTCCTTACAAGAGAAAGTTCCCATGAGGTGGGGAAATGACTCTTAACAGGAGACCATACGTTATTGTCAAAAGACAGTTTTATCATGTTCCCAATACTTAACGTCTGTGAATCTGGGCAAGTCATTTGCCTTCTCTAAACCTCAGTTTCCCTTGTGGTAAAATAAGGGTGAAAAATGTCAACTTCTAAGGGCTGTTAGGACTAAAAGGAATAATCTGTATCAGGAATCAGCAAACTTTCCTTGTAAAGGGCGTCATAGTGAATATGTTAGACTTTTTGGCCGTAGAATCTCAGCCACAACTATTCATCTCATTCGTTTTAGTGCAAAAGCAGCCATAGATAACACAAAAATGAATGGGTGTGGCTCTGCTCCTATAAGCTATTTACCAAAACAGGCAGTGGCTGGAATTGACCCATGGGCCATGGTCTGCCAACCCCTGGTCTAGATGAGGTCCTTAACCTATCACAGAATCCATCTTCAATTAGTCTCTGTAATAATGTATTGAATAATTAAGTGTGTGCCAGGTGGATGTTCTAAGAGCTTTTTAAAAAATTAATTAATTAATTATTAATTAATTTTTGGCTGTGTTGGGTCTTCATTGCTGCGCTCAGGCTTTCTCTAGTTGAAGCAAGCAGGGGCTACTCTTCGTTGTGGTGTGCGGGATTCTCATTGTGGTGGCTTCTCTTGTTGCAGAGCACGGGCTCTAGGTGCGCGGGCTTCAGTAGTTGTAGCACATGGGCTCTAGAGCGCAGGCTCAGTAGTTGTGGCACACAGGCTTAGTTGCTCCGTGGCAAGTGGGATCTTTCCAGACCAGGGCTCGAACCCGTGTCCCCTGCATTGGCAGGCGGATTCTTAACCACTGCACCACCAGGGAAGCCCTGAAGACTGGTTTTAGAATTCTTTTGTCTTTTCGCTCCTTTTCCCCATTCCTTTCTCTCCCCTCCTCTTTTTAAATTGAGGTATAGTTGATTTACAGTGTTGTGCTAATTTCTGCTGTACAGCAAAGTGATTCAGTTATACATATATATATATACATTCTTTTTAAAATATATATATATATTTATTTGTTTGTTTGTTTGTTTATTTTATTTTTGGCTGTGTTGGGTCTTCATTGATGCGCCGGGCTTTCTCTAGTTGAGGCAAGCAGGGGCTATTCTTTGTTGCAGTGAACAGGTTTCTCATTGCGGTGGCTTCTCTTGTTGCAGAGCATGGGCTCTAGGTGAATGGGCTTCACTAGTTGCAGCACACGGGCTCAGTAGTTGTGGCTCGCGGGCTCTAGAGCGCAGGCTCAGTAGTTGTGGCGCATGGGCTTAGTTGCTCTGCAGCATGTGGGATCTTCCCAGACCAGGGCTTGAACCTGTGTCTCCTGCATTGGCAGGTGGATTCTTAACCACTGTGCCACCAGAGAAGTCCCTATATATACATTCTTTTTTTTTTTAGTGTTCTTTTCCAGCATTGTTTATCATAGGATACTGAATATAAATCTCTGTGCTATACAGTAGGACTTTGTTGTTTATCTATTCCATATATAATAGCTTACATCTGCTAACCCCAACCTTCCACTCCATTTCCCCCCCAACTCCCTCCCCCTTGGCGACCACAAGTCTGTTCTCTATGTCCGTGAGTCTGTTTCTGTTTTGTAAATATGTTCCTTTGTGTCATATTTTAGATTCCACATATAAGTGATATCATATGGTATTTGTCTTTCTCTTTCTGACTTACTTCACTTAGTATGGTACTCTCTAGTTGCATCCATGTTGCTGCAAATGGCATTATTTCATTCTTTTTTATGGCTGAGTAGTATTCCATTGTATATATGTACCACATCTTCTTTATGCATTCATCTGTTGATTGACATTTAGGTTGTTTCCATGTCTTGGCTATTGTGAATAGTGCTGCTATGAATATAGGGGTGCATGTATCTTTTTTTTTAATAGATCTTTATTGGAGTATAATTGCTTCACAATACTGTGTTAGTTTCTGTTGCACAACAAAGCAAATCAGCCATATGCATACACATGTCCCCATATTCCCTCCCTCTTGAGCCTCCCTCCCATCCCCCCCATCCCACCCCTCTAGGTCATCACAAAGCACCAAACCAACCTCCCTGTGCTATGCTGCTGCTTCCCACTAGCCAAATACTTGGCATTCAGTAGTGTGTATATGTCAATGCTACTCTCACTTCGCCCCACCTTCACCCTCCCATCCCATGTCCTCAAGTCCATTTTCTATGTCTACCTCTTTATTCCTGCCCTGAGACTAGGTTCATCAGTACCTTTTTTTTTTTTTTAGATTCCATATATATGTATTAGGATATGGTATTTGTTTTTCTCTTTCTAACTTACTTCACTCTGTATGACAGACTCTAGGTTCATCCACTTCACTACAAATAACTCAATTTCGTTTCTTTGTATGGCTGAGTAATATTCCATTGTATATATGTGCCACATCTTCTTTAGCCATTCATCTGTCTATGGACATTTAGGTTGCTGCCATGTCCTGGCTATTGTAAATAGAGCTGCAATGAACATTGTGGTACATGTCTCTTTTTGAATTATGGTTTTCTCAGGGTATATGCCTGGTAGTGGGATTGCTGGGTCATATGGTAGTTCTATTTTTAGTTTTTAAAGGAACCTCCATACTGTTCTCCATAGTGGCTGTATCCATTTACATTCCCACCAACAGTTCAGGATGGTTCCCTTTTCACCACACCCTTTCCAGCATTTATTGTTTGTAGATTTTTTGATAATGGCCATTCTGACCAGTGTGAGGTGATACCTCATTGTAGTTTTGATTTGCATTTCTCTAATAATTAGTAATGTTAAGCATCTTTTCATGTGCCTCTTGGCCATCTGTATGTCTTCTTTGATGAAATGTCTGTTTAGGTCTTCTGCCCATTTTTTAACTGGATTGTTTGTTTTTTTGATATTGAGCTCCATGAGCCGTTTATGTATTTTGCAGATTAGTCCTTTGTCTGTTGTTTCATTTGCAAATATTTTCTCCAGTTCTGAGGGTTGTCTTTTTGTCTTATTTATAGTTTCCTTTGCTGTGCAAAAGCTTTTAAGTTTATTTAAGTCCCATTTGTTTATTTTTGTTTTTATTTCCATTACTCTAGGAAGTGGGTCAAAAAAGATCTTGCTGTGGTTTATGTCAAAGAGTGTTTTTCCTCTAAGAGTTTTATAGTGTCTGGTCTTACATTTATGTCTTTAATCCATTTGGAGTTTATTTTTGTGTATGGTGTTAGGGAGTGTTCTAATTTCATTCTTTTACATGTACCTGTCCAGTTTTCCCAGCACCACTTATTGAAGAGACTGTCTTTTCTCCATTGTATGTTCTTGCCTCCTTTGTCATAAATTAGGTGCCCATATGTGCGTGGGTTTACCTCTGGGCATTCTGTCCTGTACCATTGATCTATGTTTCTGTTTTTGTACCAGTACAGTACTGTCTTGATTACTGTAGCTTTATGGTATAGTTTGAATTCGGAGAGCCTGATTCCTCCAACTCCGTTTTTGTTTCTCAAGATTCCTTTGGCTCTTCGGGGTCTTTTGTGTTTCCATACGAATTGTAAAATTTTTGGTTCCAATTCTGTGAAGAATGCCATTGGTAGTTTGATAAGGATTGCATTGAATCTGTAGATTGCTTTGAGTAGTATGGTCATTTTCACAATATTGATTCTTCCAATCGAAGAACATGGTATATTTCTCCATCTGTTTATGTCATCTTTGATTTCTTTCATCAGTGTTTTATAGTTTTCTCAGTATAAGTCTTTTGCCTCCTTAGGGAGGTTTATTCCTAGGTATTTTATTCTTTTTGTTGCAATGGTAAATGGGAGTGTTTCCTTAATTTCTCTTTCTGATTTTTTGTTGTTGGTATATAGGAATGCCAGAGATTTCTGTACATTAATTTTGTATTCTGCAACATTACCCAATTCATTGATTAGTTCTAGTAGTTTTCTGGTGGCATCTTTAGGATTTTCTATGTATAGTATCATGTCATCAGCAAAGTGACAGTTTTACTTCTTGTTTTCCAACTTGTATTCCTTTTATTTCTTTTTCTTCTCTGATTGCTATGGCTGGGACTTCTAAAACTATGTTGAATAAGAGTGGTGAGAGTGGACATCCTTGTCTTGCTCCTGATTTTAGTGGAAATACTTTTAGTTTTTCACCATTGAGAATGATGTTTGCTGTGGGTTTGTCATATATAACCTTTATTATGTTGAGGTAGGTTCCCTCTATGCCCATTTTCTGGAGAGTTTTTGTCATAAATGGGTGTTGAATTTTGTCAAAAGCTTTTTCTGCATCTACTGAGATGATCATATGGTTTTTATTCCTTAATTTGTTAATATAGTGTATCACATTGATTGATTTGCATATATTGAAGAATCCTTGCATCCCTGAGATAAATCCCACTTGATCATGGTGTAAGATCCTTCTAATGTGCTGTTGGATTCTGTTTGCTAGTATTTTGTTCAGGATTTTTGCATCTATGTTCATCAGTGATGTTGGTCTATAGTTTTCTTTTTTTGTGATATCTTTTTCTGGTTTTGGTATCAGGGTGATGGTGGCTTCGTAGAATGAATTTGGGAGTGTTTCTCCCTCTGCAATTTTTTGGAAGAGTTTGAGAAGGATTGGTATTAGTTCTTCTCTAAATGTTTGATAGAATTCGCCTGTGAAGCCATCTGGTCCTGGACTTTTGTTTGTTGGAAGATTTTAAGTGACAGTTTCAATTTCATTACTTGTGATAGATCTGTTTATATTTTCTAGTTCTTCTTGGTTCAGTCTTGGAAAATTGTACCTTTCCAAGAATTTGTCCATTTCTCCATGGTTGTGCATTTTATTGGCTTATACTTGTTTGTAGTAGTCTCATGTAATCCTTTGTATTTCTGCAGTGTCAGTTGTGATTTCTCTTTTTTCATTTCTAAGTTCATTGATTTTCATTCTCTCCCTCTTTTTCTTGATGAGTCTGGCTAAGGGTTTATCGATTTTGTTTATCTTCTCAAAGAACCAGCTTTTAGTTTTATTGATCTTTGCTATTGTTTTCTTCGTTTCTATTTCATTTATTTCTGATCTGATCTTTATGATTTCTTTCCTTCTACTGACTTTGGGTTTTCTTTGTTCTTCTTTCTCTAGTGGTTTTAAGTGTAGGGTTAGATTGTTTATTTGAGATTTTTCTTGTTTCTTGACGTGAGATTGTATTGCCATAAACTTTCCTCTTAGAACTGCTTTTGCTGCATCCCATAGGTTTGGGGTTGTCGTGTTTTCATTGTCATTTGTTTCTATGTATTTTTTAATTTCTTCTTTGATTTCTTCAGTGATCTGGCTATTTAGTAGTGCACTGTTTAGCCCCCATGTATTTGTGTTTTTTACAGTTTTTTTTTCCTGTAATTGATTTCCAATCTCATAATGTTGTGGTCAGAAAAGATGCTTGATACAATTTCAATTTTCTTAAATTTTCTGAGGCTTTATTTGTGACCCAGAATGTGATCTATCCTGGAGAATGTTCCATGTGCCCTTGAGAAGAAAGTGTATTCTGCCACTTTTGGGTGGAATGTTCTATAAATATCAATTAGATCTATCTGGTCTATTGTGTCATTTAAAGCTTGTGTTTCCTTAATTTTTTTCTGTTTGGATGATCTGTCCATTGGTGTGAGTGGGGTCTTAAAGTCGCCTACCATTATTGTGTTACTGTCGATTTCTCCTTTCATGGTTGTTAGCATTTGCCTTACATATTGAGGTGCTCCTATGTTGGGTGCATAAACATTCATAACTGTTATATCTTCTTCTTGGATTGATTCCCTTGATCATTATGTAGTGTCCTTCCTTATCTCTTATAACAGTCTTTAAAGTCTATTTCATCTGATATGAGTATTGCTACTCCAGCTTTCTTTTGATTTCCATTTGCATGGAATATCTTTTTCCATCCCTTCACTTTCAGTCTATATGTGTTCCTAGGTCTGAAGTGGGTCTCTTGTAGACGGCATATATATGGGTCGTGTTTTTGTATCCATTCAGCTAGTGTGTGTCTTTTGGTTGGGGCATTTAATCCATTTACATTCAAGGTGTTTATCGATATGTATGTTCTTATTACCATTTTCTTAAATGCTTTGGGTTTGTTTTTGTGGGTCTTTTTCTTCTCTTGTGTTTCCCGCCTAGAGAAGTTTCTTTTTGTATTTGCATTTGTTGTAGAGCTGGTTTGGTGGTGCTGAATTCTGTTAGCTTTTGCTTGTCTGAAAACCTTTTGACTTCTCCATCGAATCTGAATGAGATCCTTGCTGGGTAGAGTAATCTTGGTTGTAGGTTTTTCTCTTTCATCACATTAAGTATATCCTGCCACTCCCTTCTGGCCTGCAGAGTTTCTGATGAAAAATCAGCTGATAACCTTATGGGGATTCCTTTGTATGTTATTTTTGTTTTCCTTTGCTGCTTTTAATATTTTTTCTTTGAAGTTAATTTTTGGTAGTTTGATTAATATATGTCTTGGTGTGTTTTTCCTGGGGTTCATCCTGTATGGGACTCTCTGTGCTTCCTGGACTTGGGTAACTATTTCCTTTCTTATGTTAGGGCAGTTTTTGACTATAATCTCTTCAAATATTTTCTTAGACCCTTTCTTTTTCTCTTCTTCTCTGGGACCCCTATAATTCGAATGTTGGTGTGTTTAGTGTTGTCCCAGAGGTCTCTGAGATTGTCTTCAATTCTTTTCATTCTTTTTTCTTTATTCTGTTCCTTGGCAGTTATTTCCACCATTTTTTCTATTCATTCTTCTGTCAGTGGACATTTAGGTTGTTTTCATGTCTTGGCTATTGTGAATAGTGCCTCTATGAACATAGGAGTGCATGTATCTTTTTGGATTAGAGTTTTGTCTAGATATATGCCCAGGAGAGGGATTGCTGGATCATACGGTAATTCTATTTTTGGTTTTCTGAGGAACCTCCATACTGTTTTCCATAATAGCTGTACCCACTTACCTTCTCGCCAACAGTGTAGGAGGGTTTCCTTTTCTCCATGTCCTCTCCAGCATTTGTTATTTGAGGAGTTTTTAATGATGGCCATTCTGGCTGGTGTGAGACCATTCCTGTGTCTTTTCTCTACTTTTGAGGGTTTGCCTCAATGTTATCTTCCAACCCTTCTAGTTAGCTTTTAATGTCTGCTATCAGGTTTTTAATTTTCAAGAGTTATTTCTTCTGAATCCCACCTACCTTTTTAAAAAATTTGTCACAGGACTTCCTGGTGATCCAGTAGTTAAGAATCCCCCTTCCAGTGCAGGGGATGTGGGTTTGATCCCTGGTTGGGGAACTAAGATCCCACATGCCGCAGGGCAACTAAGCCCGTGCGTGCTGCAACTACTGAGCCCGCGTGCCACAACTAGAGAGCCCAAGCGCTCTGGAGCCCGCACACTGCAACAAAAGATTCCCTCATGCCGCAATGAAGACCTGATGCAGCCAAATCAGTAAATAAATACATTTATTTAAAATGTATTTATTTTATTTATTTACTTTTGGCTGCATTGGGCCTTCGTTGCTGTGCGCAGGCTTTCTCTAGTTGTGGCGAGCCAGGTCTACTCTTTGTTGTGGTGCACGGGCTTCTCATTGCAGTGGCTTCTCTTGTTGCGGAGCATGGGCTCTAGGTGCACAGGCTTCAATAGTTGTGATGCATGGGCTCAGTGGCTGTGGCTCACAGGCTCTAGAATGCAGGGTCAGTAGTTGTGGCACACGGGCTTAGTTGCTCCATGGCATGTGGACTCTTCCCGGACCAGGGCTCAAACCCATGTCCCCTGCATTGACAGGTACATTCTTAACCACTGTGCCACCAGGGAAGTCACAATAAATGCATATTTTGAAAAAATTTTTGCTATTTCATAGAAGCAATATCTTTTATTTCTCTGAGGATATTAATCAGAATTTCCTTTTTTGTTTAAAATTTTCTGTTCCATGCATAGTTTCTATTTCTTTCAATTCACTTTCTCCTGTTAATTTGTTTTGTTCTTTATCCTTATATTCCAGCTAATAGATGTCAATTGGCAGGCTATTAGATAAATAAATCTGGAGTCAATGGGAGAGGTCAGAGGATACAAATTTTATCAACCTCATATAGCTGTTGTGAATATTAGCACAGAGCCAGGAATATAATTAGACTTCAAATGTTAGATGTTACTTTTATTTTACTATTTAGTGACTGCATACAGCACATAGATGAACATAATTAACTTAACCAGTCCTCTGTCCTCTATTAGCACTGGGCCTTTTTTCCTCAGTTTTTACTATAAACAGGAATGAACACCTTTTTGAAAACAGCTTTATTCATATATTTTAAAACTTTTATTATGGAAAATTTCAATCATATACAAAAGTATAGAAAATGATATAATGAACTCCTGTGTACCCATCACCTAGTTTCAATAATTACCCCTTTATGGTCAGTCATCCAAACATGTTCATGTTTAATGGAAAGTTTTGTTTTATTGATAGCATACAGTCATCCCTTGGTATCCATGGGGGATTGGTTCCAGGACCTCCACAGATACCAAAATCTGCAAAGGTTCAAGTACCTTTTAAAAAATGATGTAGATTTGCATATAACTTACGTACATCTTCCTGTATGTATACTTTAAAGTATCCCTAGATTACTTATAATACCTAACACAATGTAAATGCTATGTAAACGGTTGTAAATACATTTGACCCTTGAACAACATGAGTTTGAACTGCAGGGGTATACTTATATTTGAATATTTTTCAATAGTAAATACTACAGTACCGCACGATTCACAGTTGGTTGAATCCATAGCTGGGGGCGTCAAATATGCAATAATCATGGATGTGGAGGGCCAACTCTAAGTTATACAGTACTCAGATTTTCCAGTGCTCGGAGGGTTGGCACTCCTAACTCTAGGGTTGTTGAAGGGTCAACTGTTCTATGTAAATCATTAATAGCACATGTCAAATTCAAGTTTGCTTTTTGGAACTTTCTGGAATTTTGTTTTTCCTGAATATTTTTGATCTGAGATTGGTGAAATCCGCAGGATGTTGGAACCTGCAGATATGGAGAGCTGACTGTATATAGATTTTATACCAGTGCTGTCCAATAGAAACATAATGTAAACCACAAACGCAAGCCACAGTTATAATTAAAAATGTTACTTAAATGTGATTTAAAATTTTCTAGTAGCTACATTTGAAAAAGAAAAGAAATAAGTGAAATTAATTTTAATGATATATTTTATTTTTCCAATATATCCAAAATATTATTTCAATATATAACCAGTATGCAAGTTATTAATGACATATTTTACCTTTTCTTTTTGGTATCAAGTCTTCAAAATCTAGTATGTAGGGACTTCCCTGGTGGTCCAGTGGTTAAGACTCTCTGCTCCCAATGCAGGGGGCCAGGGTTCAATCTCCGGTCAGGGAACTAGATCCTGCATGCTACAACAAAGATGCTGTGCATGGCAGTGAAGGTCCTGCGTGCCACAACTAAGACCCAGTGCAACCAAATAAATAAATATTTTTTTAAAAATCCAGTGTGTTATACATTTATAGCACATTTAAATGGGACTATGTACTTAGTGGCTTCCATATGAGAAAATGTATACATACCCGCAAAATATTATTTTGAAGCAAGCTTTAGACATTGTATCAATATATCCATAAACACTTCAGTATGTATCACTAATAATAATGTTCACATTAAAAATTTTCCTTAGTATAAATTTCTAGAAGTTAGAAATTGTTGGGTTGCTCATTTAAAATCTTGCAGCTTGGGGCTTCCCTGGTGGCGCAGTGGTTGAGAGTCCGCCTGCCGATCCAGGGGACAGGGGTTCGTGCCTCGGTCTGGGAAGATCCCAGATGCTGCGGAGTGTCTAGGCCCGTGAGCCATGGACGCTGAGCCTGCGTGTCCGGAGCCTGTGCTTCGCAATGGGAGAGGCCACAGCAGTGAGAGGCCTGCGTACCGCAAAAAAAAAAAAAATCTTGCAGCATATTACCAATAATTTTCCAGAATGTTGACACCAATTTACAGCCCATCAGGAGTGCTTGATGGAGCCCACATCACCCCATGGAGTGTGTTTTTATCCCTGACCATGGTTCTGAAATCCAGAGAAAAGCAATGTTACTTTCCCCCTGAAGAAAGGTCAAGTTCTAAGATGATTCAGAGGTGAGTTTTAGGCAGACAAGAACAAAAAAACAAAACCAGGGGCCTCTTGGAATATCACTTTTTTTTTTTTTTTTTTTAAGGAAAGAATAGGGCAAAGGACAAAAGGTAGAGGGGTGGTAAGAATAACAACAGACAGACAGACTCTGGGTAAAGTTGTGTGATAGAACCCAAATAGCTAATTGTATTTTTTCCTGACACTCCAGTAAAAGTAAAATAAGGCTCTGCTTAGATACTTGGCAATCCTTGTTTATCATCTCATTTTTAAGCGTGGGTAGGATAAAAAGGTGATGTAAGTTCTGAGTTGTTGACTCAAGCTTCACTATCGGATGACCTGACTGTGGAACTCCAAATGTCAGCACATTTTGTCCTTTCTCCTGGGCTGTTTGGGTTCCCCATAATAGAAAACTCTTCTAAAGGCCTGTTTGGAGGGAGAGTTAGCCAGAACCTGAGGGTTGATGGGGTTAGTGGGCTTGAGGTCTAAACACTGAATATGCTCTGGTTCTCTAAATCCTGCTGTTTTGGGTATGACACCTCCAACCTCAACTGTAACTTGTGCTTTCCAGTCCTCTTCCTGAGTTAGGGAGAGGTAGTCATCCATTAGCAAAGAGTGGGAGAAGGGATTAGGGAGCTACTAATTCTTAAACAACTTTAAACTGTTTTAATCTTTAATCTTTTGATCATCCTTATTTTATACCCACCAACCCAGCTTCCAGCTGTACATGATACCATGAACTCCTGAGCTTTCTGAAGATGCTGCTGTTTAAAATGGTTGATTCTCAATTTCCTCATTGATTTAGGATTAGGCTTTCTTGGTTTGCTAACCCATTAACCCTGGTCCATCAGCTTTTTATGTGTCAAATATGTTGTTGCCATTTTCTTCTCTCCTGTTCTTCCATGCTTATGGATTTGTGCTGGTAGAAGCAGACTTTTTTAAAGCAGTCTGGATCCTAACCTCCTCCTTAACTCTCTCCCTTTGCTGCATTCACTGCTCAGTTAATGGCAACCGCATATTTCCAGTTGCTCAGGCAAAAATTTTAGAATAATCCTAGACTCCTCCCCTCTCTCACCCCACATACACACATCAGCAAATCTTGTGGGCTCTATTTTCAAATACATGCAGGATCTAACGGTTGCTCAAAGCCTCTAGCATTACCACCCTGGTCTATACTACCATCATCTTTTGTCTGGGTGATTCTAATAGGCTACCAATTGGTTTTCTTGTTTCTGCCCTTGCCCCTTTCACTTTATTTTTGTCACTGCAGCTAGAGAGTAAACCCTCTAAACCAGAAGCCAGATAGATGTCCCTCCTTTGTTCAAAACCCCCTAATGACTCTATCTTGCACTGTCTACTTCCTGCTAACTCTCTGACCTCATTTCTAGTAGAAAGACCTCATCTTCTAGTTTTTAATTCGGCTCCAATCACTTTGGCCTCCTCTCTGTACCTTGTGCTCCTACCTCAGGGCCTTTGCATATGCCGTTTCCTTTCCTTAGAATGCTCTTCTAACAAATATTCAAATGGCTGACACCTTCACTTTCTTCAAGTCTTTGTTCAAATGTCACCTTATCAGAAAAGACTTTTCTGACTTATTTGTATGAAGTAGCAATCCCTGCACTCCCTATCCCCTTTACTATGCTTCATTTTTCTCTGGATTAGTTGCGACCCCCTCCCTGTACAATATGTATTTAGTTTCTTAGTGTCAGTTTCCTCCACAGATGTCAGTTCATGATGGCAAGGACTTTGTCTATTTTGTTTATTAGTGTAGCCACAGCACCAAGAACAGGATCTGGCTCACAGGACGCTCACAATATTAGCTAAATGAATGAATATATTAAAAGAAACTGAGGAATAGAGAGCCTAAAAAGTTTAGACCAAGGTCACTCAGCAACAAATAGCAGAACTGGGATTCAAACCAGGTTTGTGTGATGTCAGAGCCTGAGTTATTAATCATTTTATTTGATATTTGGGAAGAATTTTTAATGAGATGTGAAAGTGCTAATTGTATAATGCTATGAAAGAAGTAGATATAAAGATGTAACTCATAGTTAAGCATGATCTTAACTATGTGAAAATGTATAGAGAAAAAGATCCAGAAAGAAAGATATCAAATATAAAGCAGAGAGTTTCTGAGTGCTTTTAAAGTATATTTTAAAACCCTCTTATTGTATAAAATTATGAAATACACAAAGCAGACAGAAACTATAGCAAACCTCCATGTACCCATCACCCCAGCCTCAAGGACCATCAAACCATGGACTAGTCTTGTCCCATCTGCATTCTCCCTTCCATGTTATTTTGAATCAATTCACAGCTGTGATGGTCAATTTTATGTGTCACCTTGGCTAAGCTACAGTCCTCCATTATTCATTAATCTAATGTGATTAAAACCATAATCAGTCATTTTTAAGTAAGGGAGATTACCCTACATAATCTAGGTGAGGCTGCCCTGTGAGTTTCATACTTGCCTCACTAGCCCCAGCAATCACATAATCCAATTTCTTGCAAAAACAATTTCTTATGAAATTGAAATTATATGTATCAATGTATCTCCTATTGGTTCTATTTCTCAGATTAAATCCTGACTGCTGTGCTGCACATACATCATTTCATCTGAAATAGTTTAGCAAGTTTCTAAACAGTAAGGATTCTTGAAAAAAATCCACAATCATTATCTTACCTAAACAAAAATCAACGGCAGTTCATTGATAATATCAAATGTTTAAATTTTGAATTGTCTCATTATTTTATAAAATTTAAAAAGAACTTTTTTTTGGCCACGCCACATGGCATGTGGGATCTTAGTTCCCTGGCCAGAAATCGAACCTGTGCTCCCTGCAGTGGAAGCACAGAGTCTTAACCACTGGACCACCAGGGAAGTCCCTGAAAATGGTTTTGAACTATGAGTTTTTTGCAGCATTTTAGTTATGGAGGGAAAAAAAGTGCTCAACCAGGAAGGATTTTCTCCATGGCTCCAGCAGGGGGTGGTAGTGTCTCATGTTTCAAGAGGAAAGTAACTTGTATCATTTCTCTCCCAGCCTTAATCTCCCAGCCCAGGGCTTACTTAGCACATGATACACTTTTGGTAAATGTATGATGAGTGAATAAATAAATGGGTGAAGGAAATACTTTTTTATACTCTGTGCCAGGTACTAGCTGAGTGCTAAATTTTCTCTTTTAAAAAAATTTACCATGAGGTACCTATTATCCCCATTATACATGAAGAAATCTAAGGGTCAAAGAGATTGAAAGACTTTGTGAAGATCATAGAGGTAGCAAGTAGCAAATCCTTGAGTTACCCCAGATCTATATTTTATTTGTAAATGCCATATAGGACATACAGAAAGTGTATGAATGGTTGAAAAAAGAGAACACCTGTAACTATACCCAGTTATAGAACATCACTGTCACCCTGGAAGTCTTGTTGTTATGGACTGAATGGTTGTGTGCCCCCAATATTCATATGCTGAAAGCATACCCCTAATGTGGTAGTGTTTGGGTATGGGGCCTTTGGGAGGTAATTAGGGTTAGATGAGGTTATAAGGGGGGTCCACTGATCATGACGGGATTAGTGCCCTTATAAAAAGAGAGCGCTCACTCTCCCTTTCTGCATAAGCAAAGAGGAAAAAGGTCAGCGAGAAGGTAGCTGTATACAAACCAGAGAGCTCTCACCAGGACCTGAATTGGCCAGCACCTTGATCCTGGACTTCCCAGCTTCCAGCACAGTGAGAAAATAAATTTCTGTTGTTTAAGCAACCCAGTCTATGGTAGTTTATTATAACAGCCCTAGCCGACTAAGACATCTGTTTATCTCTTTCCAAACACAACCCCTATCTTCCCCCAAATTTAAGAGTAATAATTCCTTGCTTTTCCTTAGAGTTTACCTTCTTTATTTAGTTTTATCTGTTTTTGAACTTTATATAAATGGAATTATTCTATCTATCTACCTACCTACTTAATGACTTGCTTTTTAACCTCAACATTATGTTTCTAAGATCCATCCACATTAAGCATATATTTGTAGTTCTTTCGTTTTTATGCTGTATGGTATTTTCTAGTATGAATATATTACTATTTATTCTTCCATTTTATGGAATGGGCATCTTGGTTGCTGCTAAGAACATTCTTAGGCATGTATCCTAATGTACATTAGAACACACATCTCAAAGATATATACCTTGGCCTGGAATTTCTGGGTTATCTGGTATGCATATCTTCAACATTATTAGACAATAGCACAGGTTCCCAGAGTGGTTGCACTAACTTACATTCCCACCTGCTGTAAGAGAGTTCCATTTTTCTATACTTGCACTTGGTATTGTCAGGCTTTTCTATTTTGCCAGACTAATGGGTTTATTGTGCTATCTTGTTATAGTTTTAATTTGCAATGCCCTTATCTATTTAATGAGATTGAGCACCTTTTTATATTTATTGGACATTTAGATTTCTTCTTTTGTAAAATGTCTTTTCAAGCCTTTTTCCCACTGAGAAAAACTGGATCATCTTCCTTCTTCTCACTGATTTATAGTTCTTTGTACAATTTGGTCCTTTATCCGTTATATATGTTGCAAATACCTTCTTCCACTCTATGGCTTGTCTTTTTACTCTTTTAATGGTGTTTTTTGATGAACAGAAGTTCTTAATCTAATGTAATCAACCATACCCAGTATTCTCTTACGGTTAATGCTTTTTATGTAGTGTTTGAGAAACCCTTCCCTTATTCAAGATCTTAAATTTTTTTCCGCCATTCTATCCTAAAACCTTTGTAGGTTTATCTTTCACACTTACTACCTGGGAATGATTTTTGAAAATGTAAGAGGAAGGGGTTGAATTTCCTTTTTTCTCCATATGGAAATCCAATTGTCCCACAGTTTTCACTAGTGCTGTGATGTGACATCTCTGTCATAAATCATGCAATTGTATGTGAATTGGTATGTTGGACTACAAAATTCTAAAGTCGAACTCCTAAGTGCCACGATACTGTCTTTGTCTGTGAAAGGAAATATGATGGACATAATGCATTTTAGACTTAACTAGAATCTGAACTCACAATCTCCATCTCCAAAAATGCTTCCAGCTGGTGATGCTGGCATGTTATTTTACCTCTGAGCCCATGTTTTTCTTGCATGGTTATTGTAAGGAATAGGCACAATTTGTGACACCTAATCACTTTATCATTACTACATATTTCAAATGTAAGCACTTGCTCTGTTTGGAGCCTTGGGGCTTGGAGTCCTGTAGTTTTATTAATTTTCTATGGCTGTGTTACAAGTGGCCACAAACTTAGTGGCCTACAACAGCACCCATTTCTGACCTTGCAACTCTGGAGTTCAGAAGTATGGGTGGGTTCTCCGCTTAGGGGCTCACAGGCTGAAATGAACATGTCAACTGGGTCAATCTCTTATTTGGAGGCTCTGGGGAGACCTGCTTCCAAGTTCATTTAGGTTGTTGACTGAACCCTGTTCTTTGCAGTTGTAGGACTGAGGTCCCTCTTCCTTGCTGGCTGTCAGCCAGGGGTTGCTCTTAGTTCCTAGGGGCTGCTCTCAGGCCCTTTCTACCTACCTTTCTTCATCTTCAAGTTAGCAATAGTCAAATCCTCCTCATGCTTTGAATATGACTTCCTTTTCTGGAGAAAATACTCTGCCTTTAAAGAGCTCATGTGATACGATTAGGCCTACCTGGATAATCTCTCCATTTTAAGGTCAACTCATTAATATCTGCACATCCCTTGTGCCATGTAATGATGTAATCTCAGGAGTAACACCAGAGAGTGAAGGTGATGGGGACCATCTTAGACTTTTGCCTACCACAGTAGTACCAGATACATTACTTAGCCTGCAGATTTTGAGATGGTCTGTCTGAAAATAATTCTTTGGTATATGTCAGAAAACTCAAAATACTTCATCAGTTCATTCCAAATTCCCAAATCGGCTAGAAATGTTGACTACAACTCATCTTCATGGAGCTTTGACCCTCTTTCCTGCACAGACATATCTTTTTATTTGCAAACTCTTGGTGACTTGGATGCTATTTTATCTGATATCGCTAGAGCTTATTGCCCACCCCTCAGTCATTTATGGAACCATCAATCAACAAATATGTTGAGTACATAATACAGTCATAGTGCTTATCCAAATCTGAGATCACACTTGGCAAGGTTTCAGGCCCATAGTAGGTATTTCTTAAATATCTGTTGAATGAATGTGTGAGTGATAAATTGCCCTTATGTAGCCTACTGTGTATTTTAGAATAAGCCATGTGCACACACAAAGATAAGCAACAATATAAGAATTTATGTAGTTAGTTTTTTTAAAAGTAGTCCAAGAGATAGATCATTGTGTGTGCGTGTGTGCGTGTGTGTGTGTGCACGTGCACATTTGTGTGCAAGGAATGCTTTGTGGAAGAAGTAGAGCTAGGATTGGGCCTTTAGAAATAATGATTATTTGGATGGGTGGGAGGATGACCCACAGTCTAGGTAGGAAGAACTGTGTGAACAAAGGTGCACTTTGGGATGGGAGCAGCCATTCTGGGTGGGAATCAAGATCTGAGTGGCAGGTTGTAGCCTCACAGAAGCTTTGAAATGTCAAAAAAAGTAAAGAAATGTTTGACTCAGTTATCTCAAGGAAACAAAGATTTATTAAAGTGAAGCACTTTGAACTCTCTGGAATAAAGGTGATATTAATGCATGACTTTCTTTTTTTATTTATTTTATTTTTAGTTTAGTTATTTTTTTATTATTAGTTTCTGCTTTATAACAAAGTGAATCAGTCATACATATACATCTGTTCCCACATCCCTTCCCTCTTGCGTCTCCCTCCCTCCCACCCTCCCTATCCCACCCTCCAGGTGGTCACAAAGCACCAAGCTGATCTCCCTGTGCTATGCGGCTGCTTCCCAATATCTATCTACCTTACATTTGGTACTGTATATATGTCCATGCCTCTCTCTCGCTTTGTCACAGCTTACCCTTCCCCCTCCCCATATCCTCAAGTCCATTCTCAAGTAGGTCTGTGTCTTTATTCCTGGTTTACCCCTAGGTTCTTCATGACATTTTTTTTCCTTAAATTCCATATATATGTGTTAGCATACGGTATTTGTCTTTCTCTTTCTGACTTACTTCACTCTGTATGACAGACTCTAGGTCCATCCACCTCATTACAGATAGCTCAATTTTGTTTCTTTTTATGGCTGAGTAATATTCCATTGTATATATGTGCCACATCTTCTTTATCCATTCATCTGATGATGGACACTTAGGTTGTTTCCATCTCCGGGCTATTGTAAATAGAGCTGCAATGAACATTTTGGTACATGTCTCTTTTGGAATTATGGTTTTCTCAGGGTATATGCCTAGTAGTGGGATTGCTGGGTCATATGGTAGTTCTATTTTTAGTTTTTTAAGGAACCTCCATACTGTTCTCCATAGTGGCTGTACCAATTCACATTCCCACCAGCAGTGCAAGTGTTCCCTTTTCTCCACACCCTCTCCAGCATTTATTGTTTCTAGATTTTTTTTTTTTGCATTTTTTTAAATTAGTTTCTGCTTTATAACAAAGTGAATCAGTCATATATATACATCTGTTCGTTTCTAGATTTTTTGATGATGGCCATTCTGACTGGTGTGAGATGATATCTCATTGTAGTTTTGATTTGCATTTCTCTAATGATTAATGATATTGAGCATTCTTTCATGCGTTTGTTGGCAGTCTGTATATCTTCTTTGGAGAAATGCCTATTTAAGTCTTCTGCCCATTTTTGGATTGGGTTGTTTGTTTTTTTGCTATTGAGCTGCATGAGCTGCTTATAAATTTTGGAGATTAATCCTTTGTCAGTTGCTTCATTTGCAAATATTTTCTCCCATTCGGAGGGTTGTCTTTTGGTCTTGTTTATGGTTTCCTTTGCTGTGCAAAAGCTTTTAAGTTTCATTAGGTCCCATGTGTTTATTTTTGTCTTTATTTCCATTTCTCTAGGAGGTGGGTCAAAAAGGATCTTGCTGTGATTTATGTCATAGAGTGTTCTGCCTATGTTTTCCTCTAAGAGTTTGATAGTTTCTGGCCTTACATTTAGGTCTTTAATCCATTTTGAGCTTACTTTTGTGTATGGTGTTAGGGAGTGATCTAATCTCATACTTTTACATGTCCCTATCCAGTTTTCCCAGCACCACTTATTGAAGAGACTGTCCTTTCTCCACTGTACATTCCTGCCTCCTTTATCAAAGATAAGGTGACCATATGTCCGTGGGTTTAACTCTGGGCTTTCTATCCTGTTCCACTGATCTATCTTTCTGTTTTTTGCCAGTACCACACTGTCTTGATTACTGTATCTTTGTAGTATAGTCTGAAGTCAGGGAGCCTGATTCCTCCAGCTCCGTTTTTCGTTCTCAAGATTGCTTTGGCTATTCGGGGTCTTTTGTTTTTCCAAACAAATTTTGAAATTTTTTGTTCTAGTTCTGTGAAAAATGCCAGTGGTAGTTTGAATCTGTAGATTGCTTTGGGCAGTAGAGTCATTTTCACAATATTGATTCTTCCAATCCAGGAACATGGTATATTGCTCCATCTATTTGTATCATGTTTAATTTCTTTCATCAGTGTCTTATAATTTTCTGCATACAGGTCTTTTGTCTCCTTAGGTAGGTTTATTCCTAGATATTTTATTCTTTTTGTTGCAATGGTAAATGGGAGTGTTTTCTTGATTTCACTTTCAGATTTTTCATCATTGGTGTACAGGAATGCCAGAGATTTCTGTGCATTAATTTTGTATCCTGCTACTTTACCAAATTCATTGATTAGCTCTAGTAGTTTTCTGGTAGCATCTTTAGGATTCTCTATGTATAGTATCATGTCATCTTAATGCATGACTTTCTTAATGCACTAGGAACGTTTCCTTAAGAAAATTTTTTTAGTTTTTAAAGCTTCCTTTCATAAATGCCACCTTGGGTTCTTAGGAGAAAGAGTACCATATGCAAGGTAACAAACACACACACTGCAAGTCACAATAAAATAAGAGTCTTTTATTCTGTATTCAGTGAACAAACTATAATCTGAAAGAATGTTTATTTTTAATTTGTAGCCATTGGACTTGCTAGAGTTCTTTCCCATCCCACTTTGGAGTTAAATGTCCCCACAGCTTCCTTTTCTTTTCCCAAAGTCAAGAACTGTGGCTACTATGCAGAGGCCTACCATCCAGGAAAGTACTGATAATTGGTAAGCAAATCATAGAAGAGGATGTCTTGTGACAGCATCAGGTGTACCTGTCGGAATGGTGGGTGAAATGCATACGGTGCTAACGATGGAAAGCCAACCGTAAGCAAAAGCCTAGCAAAGGTAGAATGATCTGGAATATGATAGCCTTGCTAGGAATAAACGTTTTACAGGGGGACACAGCAATGGGAAGGGGAGGCAAGGAGGATGATCCACACACAGGTGGCGATCTAATGACCAGAGCCCTGAGAGGGAATCCCACTTCAGGAACGGCCTGTAGTTTTCTGGTAGACATTCTGCGTGTCTCTGTCCTTCAGGTTCTGCCTACATGACAGAAGCTTGGCTGGGGCCACTGTCCTTGGGGTAAAGGAGGCTTTTCCCCCAGATACAGTGTTCTCCCAGTCTGAGGGAGCTCAATGTTTTGGGGGTTGTTAAGGAAAGTCTTAGTTAAGGACCAATGAGAGGAAGCCATAAAATGAGATATCTGACGGGGCCAGATGCTTACTAGACACCTGCCAGCTTCCAAACCCGCTGGGAGAAATACAGCATTTTTGAAGGAGGGAAAATGCAAACTGAGCCCTGAGGTCAATTCTTCAACGTTAAACTGGCATATTCTTCAACATTAAACTGTCATATTCTCAACTTACTCTTCCTCTGGGGCACTTGGATGAAAGAGCCTGACCTTGATGGCCTGTCTCTCCTCTGTTCCCCAATAGGTCAGCTAGTGGGTGGTGGGGTCTCTGGCGGAGCAATGTACACAGAACAGTTGAGAGACTCCCCAAGAGGTGCTTTGGCATAAATCAGTATCTGAGAGGCACACAGGCATTGGACTTTAGCTGTGTTTCCTGAAGATGGACATTTTGCTTGCATTGTTTGGTGCCCCCCAGGCTGGTTATGGGCAGCCCTCAGGCTCCAGGAGCCACATTGTGAGGCTCACTCAGAGTCCACTGTGTTGTCCAAGGCATGCTGGGAGCGCCTCTGATTCCTGGATGACACACACAGGTACACAAGATATGTCAGACACAGCAAGGCCACTGCTGTGAAGAAGGCGAGGGTGCCCATAAAGGCAGACGGCTTGATGGGCAGGCGAATCAGGGGGCTTTCGGCTGGGATCTGGTTGGTCAGGCTGAGCATGTAGCCAAGAGACCAGGTTATGCTGCTGTTCCCCACCTGTGGAGTAGAGGAGACGGCTCAGTTCTCAGGGCTGGGCTTGAGGCATGGATTACATCCCCAGGGCACACCATGGTCACCCTCCTGAGACACCCCCAGGAAACTGTGGCCTAAGGAGGTCAAAGGACTTGCCTAATTTCAGACACTGCAGAGACTGGGCTAGAACCCAGGTCACTGTGACCACAAAGGCTCGAGGGCCCAATCTGCTACATTGCAGAGAAAACAGCCAGAAGAACTAATCCTCACAGCCTCGTCACAGCCAAGCGTGAAGAGGGCACAGTTAATAACAGTGAAAGTTTTTCTGTCATTGGGTACAGAAGTGTCTATAGCTAAAGAAAGAGGGTGATGCATGTTTTACTGAACCCAGGACCAGTTTCTAAGAAAAGATGGTCAGGGGACTTCCCTGGTGGTCCAGCGATTAAGGCTCCACACTGAATGCAGGCGGCCCAGGTTCAGTCCCTGGTCAGGGGACTAGATCCTGCATGCAGCAACTAAGAGCCCGCGTGCCACAACTAAAGAAAAGATCCCACATGCCAAAACCAAAAAAAGATCCCGCATGTCGTAACTAAAGATCCCGCACACTGCAACTAAGATCCCGCACACAGCAATGAAGTCCCGTGTGCCGCAATTAAGACCTGGTGCAGCCAAATAAATATCAAAAACAAACAAACAAACAAACAAAAACATAGGGCTTCCCTGGTGGCGCAGTGGTTGAGAGTCCGCCTGCCAATGCAGGGGACACGGGTTCGTGCCCCGGTCCGGGAAGATCCCACATGCCGTGGAGTGGCTAGGCCCGTGAGCCATGGCTGCTGAGCCTGCGCGTCCGGAGCCTGTGCTCCACAACGGGAAAGGCCACAACAGTGAGAGGCCCACGTACCACAAAAAAAAATAATAATAAAATTAAAAAAAAGAAAAGAAGGTCAGTTTAAGTGGGAAGCAGACTTCGTCAGTTTCATCTGGTAGTTCCATCAATTTTTGTTCACATGTTTTTTGGCTATTTTATTAGATGTATAAATGTTTCAAATTTGCAATCTTCTATCCTCTCTATCTCAAATGATGCTCTTTATCTTAGACTATTTTGTCAGATATTAAAAAGCTACACCAATTTTCTTTTGTGTAGTATTTGCCTGATAGTTAAAAAAATTTTTTTTAACTTTCAAACTTTCCATGTCCTTTGCAAATGAACAAAACAGAAACAGACTCACAGACATAGAGAAGAGATTTGTGGTTGCCAAGGGAGAGGGAGGTGGGGGAGGGATGGAGTGGGAGTTTGGGATTAGCAGATGAAAACTATTATATATAGGATGGATGAACAACAAGGTCCTACTGTATAGTACAGGGAACTATATTCAATATCCTGTGATACACCATAATGGAAACAAATACGAAAGAGAATATATATATGTATAACAATCATTTTGCTGTACAGCAGAAATTAACACATTGTATATCAACTATACTTCAATAAAATTTTTTAAAAACCCAAAAAACGTTCCATGTCCTTAAAGATTGTTTCTCTTATAAACAACATATACTTCATTTTAAAAAGTCCAATCTGACAGTGCCTTTTAACTGGTAGGTTTAGTCCATTTATGATTATTGTGATTATTGATATATTTGGACTGCTTTCTAATACCTTAGTTTTAAATTTTCAATAAGTGCTATTTCCCTATGTTTATTTTTTTCCTTTCTTGCCTTAAAAAGGATATAAATATGTTCCACTTTACAAGATGAGCATTTTAGGCCACTCTTATGTCTCTGTATCCTATGACCCTCAACCATACCCCCATCACATTGGATATTAGCTATAGTAGAATTCTGGGTTGTTATAAATGGATTCTTCTCTTTTACTTTTCTTTGGTGTTAGTTTTCTTTTTTCTTTTTTAATATAAATTTTAAGCCACAACATCATTTATTCTTACTTCCTATATTTTTATACATCTGGATTTATTTCTCTTCTTATTTGATCACTTCCTCCAAAAATATTTTGGATATAAATCTTTGCATGGCAAATCTTCTGAAGTCTATTTATACCCTCACATTTGAATACTAATTTGACTGAGTATTAAATTCTTTATAAATAAAGGAAAGGAACTTGAAACCTAGAATTCTGTATCCCCCCAAATTGGTATATAATGGAAAGTCATTCCCCATTCTCATAATGTACTTTCCTGGTAATTAGATTAATTAGAAACAAAGCTTGGAGAGTACATGTCACCAACAGTCCTTAAACATCTCCAGACATCCTTAATTTTTATAGATGACTCAGTTTTATCTATGTAAAAGTAAACAGTCACAGGCCTAATGCTGGATATTGCTTGCTTTAATCTAATTATTGCCGAAGCTAACATCGAACAGACTGACTCCAGACATACTTCAGGCTTTACATCTGCTAATCCTGAAATGAGAAAACCCTCCCAGAATCTGGGGAACAGAGTGCTGGATGAAAATATCAACAAGGCTGAGTCCTGAAAGCAAGGTACAGAGGCCCCTCACCAAATAGTCACCTGGTAAGAGCTGTCATTCCAGCATTGGACCATTCTGGACACTTGAGAGTGAATACAGTGACCTCAGACTCATTCTAAGATCAAATTCTTATTTAATGCTGCTTATTTAATCCCTATTCTCTGAAGCATAGATCTCACTCTGACATTTGTGTAAAATGGAGAGCAATAAGTTACTATTCTCTTAACAAAATTGTTACATTTGAAGCTTCTTGTCAGGATGAAAAGTCTCTGTTCTTTAACATATTTATGTATTCACTCAACAACATTTACTAAGCACCTTCCATGTTCTCGGCCCTGTGCTGAATGCTAGGAATATGAGGATGATAAAACAAGTGCTGCCGCCACGGAGCTCAGAGTCCACGGTTCTTGGCATCCAATCCTTAACTCATGTGGAAGGTTTCTGATGACCACTTCCTCTGAATTCTCCATCATCTCATCTCATAAGCTCACCAGGGATCAAGTCTCGTTGGCTCCATTTAGCAAGTTAAATCCCCAACTCCCACTTATCTTCTACATTTCGTTCACACACATACACACAAGCATCTATTTTGAGAGAAAGAGGAGGAAACAGTTTGTGCTTTGACTTACCTCTTTTTTAAAATGTATTTGGGGCCAGGTCTTCTCGGTGAATTTGTATCCATTTACAAGCAAGTGGTAGATATAGTGGGCTGAGAAGCAGTAGGAGCGAGCGTACTCCTCATCAAACCGGGGGAGCAGCAGTGGAAGCTGAAGGCAGGTTCAAAACAGGGAGGAGGCAGGTTTTAAAACACACATTTCAGGGACTTCCCTGGTGGCGCAGTGGTTAAGAATCCGCCTGCCAATGCAGGGGACATGGGTTCGAGCCCTGGTCCGGGAAGATCCCACATGCTGTGAAGCAACTAAGCCCCTGTGCCACAACTATTGAGCCTGCGCTCTAGATCCCGTGAGCCGCAACTACTGAGTCCATGTGCCACAGTTACTGAAGCCCACGCGCCTAGAGCCCTGCTCCACAACAAGAGAAGCCACCGCAATGAGAAGCCTGCACACCGCAACGAAGAGTAGCCCCCGCTCTCTGCAACTAGAGAAAGCCTGCACGCAGGAATGAAGACCCAACGCAGCCAAAAAAAAAAAAAAAAAAAATTTCAGAACAGCTTAGGTCAGCCGTCATATTTTAAAGAATCTTATCACCCAGAATTTAATAATTAAAATTACTATAAAATAATACAATGATAAAAATATCCCTGTTTTATGTTCATTTGTTTTATTTTTGAGATTCCACATATACGTGATAACATACAGTATTTGTCTTCCTCCATCTGACTTATTTCACTAAGCATAATACCCTCCAGGTCCACTCATGTTGTTGCAAATGGCAATATTTCATTCTTCTTTATGGCCGAGTGATATTCCATTGTACATATACACCATATCTCCTATATTTCCAAAAAAAAATCCCTATACAACATCACAGAAGAATTAAGTTTATAGAGTGCTTATGACGTGCCAAACACTGTTATAACCATTGTGCCCATGGTTAGAACATTAATCCACAACGCAGCTATGAGGTGGGGTCCCTTACTATCCCCATCTTAGGGATATGGTGAAAGGAGGACAGCATAAAAGTCAAATTCAGAATATACACACACATGCACACAAATGGAATCTACTCTGCTGTACTGTTTCGTACCAATATGGATCCTTTCTCTTTAAATACTGACCTTACCCCAATTCTGTGAGCAGAAATTCCAGGTCCTTGAGTTGAAGGTGTGCAGGGAAAAGCTACCCGAAAGGTTGAAAGCACTGGCTGTGTAGTAGAATCCTGCAAAAGCCTGTAAGGAAGTCGTGCAGAAGGAAATCAGTTCTCAGAATGGGATATAATATGGAGGTTTCAGGGTACTGAATAAGAAAGTGGGAAACAGCTCAGCAGAGGAAAAACAGAAAGGTAAGAAAGAAATATTCAATGAGGAAAAAAAGGAATCTTTCCATAGTTTTGCCCTTACCAGAAATGACCCTTTAACTTTTGGCTGATATACCCCATTGAAGGAACAGACTTCTTGGTCATGGCAAGAACTGAAGTTAAATAGGGAAGCCACCTTTTCCCTACACAGTGATGGGTCCCCGGTTCCTTCAAAAGTGATGATGTTGTTGGGATCATAACTTTCAGGTCTCAGGTCCTCTGTACACAGGCTGCCAAACACATGTGCCTCAGTGAAGGCGGTGTTGTAATTCCGAGGGTAACAGGGGTTGGCAAATGTGGTTTCAGTGGTATAATTCTGTAGGTACAAGAGTGAGGTGTTAGATATCACTGTTTTGTGGAGGCCCAAGTACAGATCCTCAGTGCAAATCCTTACTGTTGTCCCCCGCCAATGCCAAGAGAGGAGCGGAAAAAAGGCCATTCTGCGTCAGTGTAGAAGGGAACTCCCAGGTTGTCTAGATAACTCAAGTTGGGGTGGAGGGATGGTCACCCCGCACCAGCCACAACACTAGGCTCTTGCTTACACTGTCTGCTCCAGCCCTTACCACAGCCCTGTGAAGCAGGTTTTATGAACTCCATTTTGATGAGAAAACAAGATGTGTTTAGATTCATTGACCATTTTGAAGAGAATGTTATCTATCCACCTAAAAAAATAATTCAAAAGGTACAAATAAATATATTATGAAAATTAAGGCTCCCTCCCACCCACTTTCCCCACCCTATTCCCTCCCTGGAAGTAACCACTATTGCCAGTTTTGTGTATTCTACCAGAGATTCTGTGTATACTTCTTGTATGCATGTGCAAATATATTTTCTTTTCCCCTCTCTTTCTTTTTAAAATTTAAAAAATTAAAAAAAATTTTTTGTTTTTAATAAAGTTATTTATTTATTTTTGGCTGCATTGGGTCTTCGTTGCTGCATGCGGGCTTTCTCTAGTTGTGGCGAGCGGGGGCTACTCTTCGTTGCGGTGCGCGGGCTTCTCATTGCGGTGACTTCACTCTTGTTGCTGAGCACAGGCTGTAGGCACGCAGGCTTCAGTAGTTGTGGCTCGCAGGCTCTAGAGCTCAGGCTCAGTAGTTGTGCCTCATGGGCTTAGTTGCTCTGCGGCATGTGGGATCTTCCCGAACCAGGGCTCGAACCCATGTCCCCTGTATTGGCAGGTGGATTCTTAACCACTGCACCACCAGGGAAGTCCCTAAAATTTTTAAATCATAAATGGTAGTACTGTATACACACTGTTCTGCCCCTTGCTTTTCTTACTTAAAAATATATCTTTGAGATTTTCCTTTCATTGTAAGTGTAAGAGTGGCTTTTTAGCAGCTGCATAGCACTCCACTGTACAAATAAACTATAATTTATTTAGGTAGTCCCCTCTAGAGGAAAATTTAGGTAGTTTCCAATCATTTGCCTTTACAAAACAATGCTGTAATAAATATCACATTACATAGAAATCTTCAATCCATTTGTAATTAATTTGGTATTAAGATTGGGATTTGATTTTACTTTTTCCAGATGATTATCCAGTTTTTATCTATGGTCAAAAATGTTCCCTTTATCAAAGGCTGAATTCCAAAATGTGTTTGGTTCTATTTATGGACTCTCTTTTCCAAGAAATTGGATTCAAACTCTAATTTCAAAGCTATGAAGGCATATTTTACCCCCTACAGTAAAATCTTGACCCAGAAAACAGCCCAACTCTTTCATTTTACTGCTGAGGAAACTGAGGTACACATCAAAATAATGTAATTATTTAACAAAAGGCAGTGGTAGGATTCTACACAGAATCCTACAGAAGTCCAACACTCATCCAGTATAACTGACATGAGTGTTCTGCAGAAAGATCTTCATATGACTCTGTGGAGGCAGCAAACAGGCCCCCTTCTGCCTTAATGGTGTGAAAAATTCTATGGTGTTCAAAAGGTGTTATGTCTAATTTGTAACGTATCACGCCATGGTCACCCTATGGCTGAAATATTCATTGAAAGAAAAAAATCAAATCAACCAAATGATTATTTAGTTTCTCCCTCCAAATCTGCTTTATACTTTTTAAATAATTAAATCATTTCTGGCTTGGTTTGGAGAAGAAGCAAGATAATATAAATTATTTCTGGCAGAAGAAGCTCAGTAAAGATTATTTCACTTCTCTTTCTGGAGTGTGAATTATTTGTTATGGCATTCCTTAAATATAATTTGCCAGTGTGCCAAGTTGCTTAGGCCCTCAACATTCAATAAATCTTCCCTGAATTTAGTGTTTGCAGGGCACTGGCATGAAAGGGTCATGTACTTTTTTTATAATAAAATGACCAATATAGTTTTTCTTTTTAAATAATGGTATTTGGAATATTATGCACCTATAAAAGTAATAATTTCAAAAGATGTTTAACAACACAGGAAACTGCTCACAATATATTGTTAGGTTAAAAAAAAGCTGGATATAAAATTATATGTAAACCATATGAAGCCAAATTTGTAAATACTACACATATTCCTGCATGAAAAAAAAACTGGAAGAAAATGCAATACTGTGTTGATGGTGGCTAATTCCAGGTTTTGTTTATTATATTTTTTATGTCTGTATTTTCTCAATGTTTTTTCACTGAACATGTGTTACTTTAAAAACAGAAGAGGACTTCCCTGGTGGCGCAGTGGTTAAGAATCCACCTGCCAATGCAAGGGGACACGGGTTCAAGCCCTAGTCCGGGAAGATCCCACATGCCGCGGAGCAACTAAGCCCATGAGGCACAACTACTGAGCCTGAGCTCTAGAGCCCGCGAGCCACAAATACTGAAGCCCACGTGCCTAGAGCCCAGGCTCCGCAACAAAGAGAGGCCACCTCAGTGAGAAGCCCGCACACCATAACGAAGAGTTGCCCCCGCCCACCACAGCTAGAGAAAGCCCGCATGCAGCAATGAAGACTCAACGCAGCCAAAAATAAATAAATACTTAAGTATTACTTAAGTATTACCTTAAGTAATACTTAAGTCTTACTTAAAGAGGAAGAGAAAGTGAATTCATGTCCCTAACGTCTAACATGCTCTCAGAGTGAGACTTGAGCCCTGGGGTGACTGGAGACTCCTTTTTAAGAAAATAATTTGCCAAGTATATATCTAGGTGTCACTCTCACCACACTCTGTAGGCCCCTGTATTACAGACCGGGAAACAAGTCCTGGACTGGTGGCATTTACTCAGCCAGTTCATGATGCAGTAATCTTTGGGAACCTTCTAAGTTGGGGCTTGGCAGCACATCTTTGGGACATGAAAGTATTGGTCAGGCAAGTCGGGACATGCATTTGTGGGTGATCCTCATCACACCTGGATCCTTCCCCTCATCTGAGTCAGAAGGCTTAGAGTGCAGAGCCACCCTCTCAGGCATCCAGATGTTATCAGGCAAGTTGGAGACACACCCTGTCCCTGTGACCTGACTATCTATAGTGAGGGGCTGGGGTCTCCCACCTCTGCCCCCAGTCCTGGGCTCACACCTTGAGACCTGCATTCTCAAACCCAAATGAGACCTCACCCAGGTGGAGTATTCACTTCTCTACTGTAGACTGTTGGATACATAGACATTCTTTAATAAACATTGTAGGAGTGTGTGCATAAACACACACACACTCTCTTCCTCAGGGTCAGTCAAATTTAAGAGGTTAGCTTCTCAAACCTCCACTCATTCTGGAAAAAGGGTGATTTCACCTGCTTCCCTTTTCCTGTCTAAAGTTCAGAGGAGCCCCTGCTCCACCCTCCACCCCCACCAGGGCCAGAGCTGGAGGAAGGGGCAATAAGTATTGCTAAAAATAAAAGGAGAGAGAGAAAAGAAGAGCCCCAGTTAACGAGGGTTGGTTAAGCTCGGTGTGGGGTTTGGTTTGGCTGAGTGTAGGGTGGATATGAGAGTCTTGGGTGGGCACTGAGTCTCCTGAGCCACGGAAATGTAGCTCAGGGCTGCCTGCAGGGTCCCCGCTCTGTCCTTCCCAGGAGTGCTCAGGCTCTCTCAACAATACATGTGGCATGCATGTGTAGTGGGGCTCCAGCCTTTCCTGTGAGGCTGAAAGAGAAGTTTCGGGAAGAGGGCCAGACCTGGAGGGTGAATTCTCACCACCTACCCTGCATGACTACTCAGTAAATACGGGGATCTGAAGATGTGACTTCTGCTGATGACACTTTGGTAAATCAACCCAATTTTCTACAGGCTAATGGCTGGGGAATACTGCTTCCTTCTTCAATGACCAAAGTAGGTTGCAGTGGTGGGGGTTAAGCTACTGATGCTGTGTCCACTATGTTCATAAGCTGACCCAGCTCTTGTCTCCTTCCCCTGGGCCCCATTAGAAGCCAGGATCTGTGGCCTCCGGTTGGCCCCATGCCCCTCTAGGTGATCAAGCCTCCTTCCCTTCGTGTTCCCTTCATCTTCATCTTCCCTTCTCAGCCATGGCTGAGATTGATGTCCCCTTAGCACTGGAGTTTGGGATCTTGGGTCGCATCCATGGTGCTAGTGCCCTTGCTGACACATACAGTACTAATGTCAAGTTCATATTAGTGACAGCCTTCTAGCTGATGCCTGAAGTAGCCATCTGTGCCATGGAACATTTACCATATGAATTACTGACTGATGTGATGGAATTCGGCTGCTCTAAGACCCCACCATATAAAGGGCATGAAATCTGCCTAATATAGGCTCATGTAAAAGAAGCCTGAGCCTGGGGAGGGCTCTGCCCTCTCCCCTGTCAGCAAGCATTTCCCATGTGACCACTTTTATTATTTTGTCTGCACTCAGGAGAGTCTCAACATTCTCAGGTTTATTTAGCTACTGGTTTAAAACAGCTTGTGTCCATAAAGGGATCCCAAGTCCTGAATCATTTATAAAACATCTGGAGCTCTGGAATTTCCCTGGACTTCTGACTCAGATACACTGGAAATGGTCAACACATCAGAGAGAGTGAGAGAGAGAGAGAGAGAGAGAGAGAGAGAGAACTTGGACGCCCACAAGTAAACAGGAAAATGCTGCTGTTTCCATCCATCTTCTAATTGGAGTGAAAAGGACACACCCCAGAAGGCAAGGCATCTTCCTCTCAGCTAAGACCCCCGAGGGAATACCCATTGCCCCCTGGCTCAGGTACCTGAAGGAGAATTGCCAGAAACCTCTTCTCAGCCTCATTCCGGCCATAACACTGGAAGCTATGTGTGTAGAGTGTGTACTCATAGCCATACAGGGACACCTTCATGATGTCGCTGGTGTTCAGCCCCACATTCTCTTCCACCGTGAAGGATATTTGCGTGGAGGCACCGCCTAAATCCAGGGCACCTGTGGTCTCCTTTCCATTCGGATGCACCCACATATGCCACAGGCTCTTCTACACAGTGGGAAAAAGAAACAAGAAAAAAGACCAAAGGTACCATCTCTGATTGGCTACGGTTCTTCACGCAAGACCCATCTCTTATTGCTAAGAAGTATGACATGGGAAGCATTCAGGGCCAGATCTCTCCTTTATTTCATGGGTGGTGAACTCAAATGCTTACAGGGACTGTACAGCCAACATAAATGAGTGAGTAGACAATAGGGAATGAGGTGTAGACAGTAGGGAATGGTGGGGCCTGGGGCAAACTGGGGAATGCATGAGCTATACTCTGTTCCAGTTGGTTCTTGCCATGCAGGAATGTGAGTCTGCTGTGACAAGCTCCTCCAACTTTTGGGGAGTGAGGGGGGCAGGAGAAGCTAGAAATGTGGATTTTTATGTGAATTTTCCAAAATATTAACTAATTTAATTTAATTTAATTTAATTTAAAATATCTTCAAGGGGGAAGAAAATAGGTCTTAGGCTGAACATAGTATGGTATCCTCTGCACCAAAGGAGCAGGGAGTATGGAGACTGGAATGTGAGGAGACCTGAGGACACAGAATGAGTTGGGAAGAAAGCTGCCTGAGGGCTCTGGAAATTCCAGATGGCTATGGGACTTCTTGAAAGGGTCATTTTCCAGGTGTCCTTCAAAAGACTCATAGCCCACTGCTAGATTTAGATCCTCCCCTGCCTCTAATTTCTTATTAGCTAGTAAAATGATGATATTCCCCCTCCCCCATGCATTTGGTCCTGTTTAGGATCCACAGCTTTGTCCTAGCTATACATGTCTTTTCTTAGCTGTTGTATCATAGATGTTTCCCTAATTCATTACATGATAGAAACAATGCAGGACAGATGGCCCTGTTGGCATGTACCTCTGCTTAAGTTACCAACCACAGGGGACAGGATAAACAGCAAGATTAAAAACCATGCATTTGTTTTCACACACCTCCAGGAAATTTCCCATTAAATAGTTGGCTGTAATCCATCCATAAATCCCTTCCTCTTGCCCAGAAATGATTTGAGCATCCCTAAAATCAAAGGGCTGAGACTCGAAGTAGTTTTGGATGCTCGCAAGGACTTCATTAGCTGCTGTTTCGTTTTGCAACCTATGCAAGGCACAGAACACAAAAGGCTGAGTGCCCAGACAACAACCTTAAAATAACCCCCCACCCCCTTCAGGCAGGGACAGTTTTCCAGATGTAAATAAGACATGGCAACCCCCTGTACAAGTTGAAGCCTCCCAGGCAAGGCAGGATGCAATTGTTACCTGTCAAACTGCCAAGCAGGAAAATAGCTACCAGTAAAAATACCACTTGTTCTCTCCTCCCCTACCTGTTCCTATCCCTCTCTCTAGCAACCAGCTAATGAAAAGAGCCTCCTACTCAGTCACCATTGCTCTCTCTCAGATCAGCAGAGGAAAGGAGATCGGTGAAGGCATAGGAGTGGCATAAGTGATGTCTTGGGGCACCATATAAAGAAGCCTTCATCAGGCCAGAAGGAAGGAGAGCTTAGGAGGGAGGGGGAAAGGAAGAGGGTTGAGTTTTCAGCTGTCCCAGCTTTGCTCTTTGGGAGGGCTTCATCATGAGGGGATATGATGGCCATCATGGCTGTCATTGAATTGAAATTCATTAGTGTGCTGACCCATGGAGGAGTGGTAACATAGCATTCATATCACCCATGATGTAGAGTAATAATATCATTCATCTGCTGCCATTTTATGAAAGAAAACTCACTTGGGAGACTCTTTTCCCTTTCATCAGTGGGTTAAGAAAGCCAGGGGCACTGGCTCACTCTTGGCTGAAGAAGAATAAAGAGAAATGCTACAAGCAGAAGTCCATTCCAGTTCAGTAGCAAATTATCACCACTTGGAAAATAATTAAGAATTTTCCTAGTTTTATTAATTCCCATCCCAGAGATTCTCAAATTATTGGGGTTTTTTTTGTATTTGACTTTTCTAGCAATTAAAATATCAACTAGTTCCTCAGAAGAAATGGATCACCATCAGAAAGTTTCACAAGGAGGCATTAATATTTAATTTATTCAAATGTGACATTCACTTTTTCCCCAACTGGCAAACTTTTGTATTCCATGGTTTTTGTCATGGGCTATAAATTACAGAGCCTTTGAATGATTTCTCACCGAGAGGACTGGGAGAAAAAAGCAACCAAGAGAAAGTTGGGTTTTTTGTTTCCATAAGAAAGAAAAGGCAGAAGAAGGGAATTTCTATGACATTTCTATTTCAGGTAAACGCAATAATTTTGAAAACACACTGCAGATTCCAAGAGTAAGCAAAGAAATCCGACTTCTTTCCGCATTCTACTTGGTCAACCAGGACACAGGAATAGAAAAAAGGAGAGGAAAACTACAAGGAAAGGGCTCAGTCCAACTGAGAGTGCTTCATGATTTTTTTTGATGATCATTTTAAAGTGACTCTGTTGTTCCTTTGTATTTTCTTCATGCCCACATGAAGAAAATACATGTAATTTTACATTCCTGGGATCACAGACAAAGTGGCTTTGAAGCAGAATGAGTGTCATCTTTTGGGGAGAAAGCCTTATTTTCAAAGTTTAGGGCAGCATCTACCCTTTAATTTAGGTAGATTTAAGTTTGATGGGTTTTTTTTAAAAACTATTTTTCTTTTATTTCAAGGTCAAGGAAATATTATCATGGAGAAAAAAATGAAGAGAAAGGACATTCAAAAACAATGCAACTGGGCTAAAAGTCATGGCTACAAATTTAGAAGGAACTGCTTAATTGAATGAAATGAGATGTTTGTTTTTATGTAACGCCAAAGGCTTTGGGGTGAGGAGCAGAAATCCCATTATTTGAAAGCAGATCTCAGTGACATTTTGTACATGGGTAGAAGCTACACAGATTAGTAGTATAGTGGGTTGCATTTAGTGGAGCCTGTTGTCCACAGGTGTTAAAATACCAGGAGTCAAAAACAGTTTCTACTTTTCTAGAAAACTAGAGGTACATCCCATGATTAGATTTCATGTCACTTTCCTTTATTTTCAGAGCTCTCGGTAAAATCACCATGGGGAAGGGAATCAAATATAGAATTGTTTCTTTCTGAGTATTAAGATAAAGACTAAAAGTTTCCCAACTTTTAAAGCCTAAATTTATGGCAGAATATGGGCTTCTTTCTTTTGGATTTATTCCCAGAAATAGAGTTACATTCTTGGAAAGAATTCAACACATTCCTGGTTATTTTGGTCCAAAGGGCTCCTCTGTGCCATTCCAGCCCTTACCTCAGCAAGCGCATCCCAGCTGTGGCCCCCAGGTAAATGCAGGTGGATCCATGGAGGTGGGCTGGAATGTGCCCCTTGACTTTTTGCATGCAGTCCTCAAAGGCTTTGGGGGCATCTTGAGGGTTTTCCCCATAGCTGGAGATCCCAGAGCCTGAAGAGCAAGCAGTCAGCACTTCTTAGCCTTCCCAGGAACCAACAAGAGCAGTACAACTTTTAAATATAAAATAAATCAGCTCTGGAAATTAATGGGTTTTTGTAGGGGCTGAAAATTGTGTATGTGCTAAGTTCCATGTGGTCACACAGATGAGTGAATTCCCAAAATATGGAAGGAAAGAATTACAAAAGTGAAAAAAGTAATGAGCCAAGACCTGCTTTAAAAAAAAAGTTCTCATCATGGAGATTTCAAATATAAATAAAAGTAGGGAGAAGAGTATAACAGACCCATGCACCCATCTTCCAGTTTCAACAATGATCAATCTTGCTCCATCTGCACTCTCCCATTCTCTCCTCATGAAGCAAACTGCAGACATGGTATCATTTCATTCTATAAATATTTCAGTATGTATCATTAAAAGATAAGAATTCTTTTAAAGAAACATAACCATAGTCTCATTATTCTACCTAAAAATCTTAAAAATAATCCCTTAATATAACTAAATATCTAATTAAGGTTCACGTTTCCTCCATATTCATATTTTTTTCTCTCCCTCTCTCTCCCTCCACCTCTCTCTTTCTATCTAGTTTGTTTGAACTAGGGCCCAAATAAATTCCATCCATTATAATTGGTTGGCATGTCTCTTAAGTCTCTTTTAATATATAGATTCTGCCCCCCCCTTTCTAATTTTTCTTTGTAATTAAACATTTTTTTCCTTGCCATTTCATTTGTCTTATAGTTTCCCACAGTCTAGAATTTGCTGATTGCCGCCCCATGATTCATTTAACATGTTATTTGGTCCCAGTTTTTTTCTATAAATTGGTAACTGAATGCAGAGGTTTAATCAGATTCAGGTTTGAACTTTTTCAGAAAGAGTAGTTTATAGGGATGTGCATTTCCAATAAGACGCACAAGCATCTGGTTGTTTCTCTCTTTGTGCTGTTAACAGGCATCAATGATCATTGCTTAGATCCATTCATTACTCCATTAGGGTTTACGAAATGCTGATATTTTCTTTCCATCATTCTTGCTTCACTTTTTACCTAAAATGCTTTTATAAGAGGAAAACTTCCTCATCGTTAACTATTTGATTACCCTACAGTACAGTTTGTACAGGGAAGGCAGTGGATAAGTGCTTGATTCTTTCCCTTTATTTAACCAGCTTAAAAAATATAGATTGCATCTCTAGTATCTACCTAATTTAACCAATAAGGGATTTTGTTCGTTTGTTTGTTTAATGGCATATGAATCTAAAGATATATTTGATATGTTTCAATTCATTGCAGTTACTATTCTTATTGGTGGCCTATCTTGTCCAGGGGCGCTCTCTTCAGTTTGGCAGCTGAATCCTTTTGACATGATCCCAGAAACCTTTAAGAACTTTTCTGCTTTCTGATATGATGAGATGTATCAATGACCTATATATTTCCTGCCCCAGATCTGGAATCTGCTGTTTCTCCAAGGAATCCTGGTTTCTTTTATTGAGTAATGGTATTTAGCATTCAAAATTTGGAAGCTAGGTTGCTTACTGAAAGCCTTTCCAGAAGACAGACTTAGAGAAAACTTTATTTCAAGAGAAAACACATCATAAATTCTTAGTGGTATTTCTAATTCAAAACTTCAAGTTCTTCCTTGAATTCATTGATCTTGTATCTTTATCTTCCTTTTACTAGCCTGTTTCCCAGCCCCTCCAACTTAATAACTCATTTGCTTTATTTCACAATCCACACACAACAGTCTCAGTATGACTATGACAATACCAGCACTACCACCAATTATAGGATTATTGAAAACAATTTAAGATTTTTTGAAGTTCTTTTTGTCCTTAGGGTATATCCTATTAGGCATGTACAAGTGTCCATAAATGAAGCTTTCTTGAAATACATACATGCTAATTTGTCTGCATATTGTCTATGGCTGCTTTCATGCTAAAGTGGGAGAGTTAAATGGTTACAACAGAGATCATATAGCCAACAAATGAAAAATATTTATCCTCTAGCTCTTTACAGGAAAAGTTTGCTGTCCATTGACTTAGATGATTTATAGGCATTTCCAACTTAATATATTTGAAACCAAATTCCTTAATCCCTGCCATGGCATAAGGTTCCTAAAGCCTCCCAGAGGGAAAAGGAGATTGGATTCATAGGTTCATGGGATACTGGGCTTCACAACCCCAAGAAAAGAGCTAAAACTGCTATTCCAATCTGGGAAGAGAGGGTTGGACAGCTGGCACAAGACTTACTTGAGGGGGGACAAAAGCAAAAGACATGAGCAAGGGATGCTTTCCAACACTGTAGTGGCCTGGTCCCTAGAGCAACTCTTTAAGGTATTTCAGTGGAGGAGATGGTTAAGTTTAGGCTCTAGTGGAGTTTAAAGAATTTTTAACTGCTGGTTTAAAGGGAAAACATGAATGTCGCCTGTGAGAGAAGGCAGCAGGAACCATGAGCAGTGCCTCCTGCAAAAGAGATGAGGGGCAGGCAAGGAACCAGTGACCCTGAGGGAATGGCTTTAAAACAAGCAGCCAGAGCAACAGGCACCAGCATGGGGACCAGCAGCTAAAGCAGCACCCAGTGAACTCACGGAAAACAGCACCTGAGGACTGGATACTCACCAGGGACCCCCTGAGAAAGAAATTTCTGAGGCCCTGGGCATTCGGGAAACACTGTTGGGCAAAAAAGCATTCACCACCCCTCAAACTGGCCAAGGCAGGGGAGACCTGGGGAAGTTTGCAACTTAGAAACTAGAAACCCAAATTATGCTTGGCGAAGCTGCCTGTCTTTCAGGGGATGACACTTGCCAAACTTTAACTCTGTAATTGGAGCTGTAATTTGTGGTCTTCTGGTCATTATGAGTATATATGGATCCCTGAGGCTACCGTGATCAAAGGGAAGATCCATTTATGGATGTGGTATGGGTATGGGCTCCGTGACCCTGCCCCTCCCCTAAATCACATCCAGGGTGGGCCAAGGGCCCCTACCCCTGAGAGACTGCCTGGGCCCCTCCCCATGAAAGTGCCACCTCTTTCTACAGCCCGAGGCCATCAGGACTGACTTGGCTGAATTGCGCTCCCAGGTATAGAGGCAGATCTTACAACTATGTTAGAATAACCTTTTAGCAAGAATATCCACCAGGAACTCTAAAGTGTGGTGCCCCATAATTAGTAATAGCTAACACTTATTGAGTGCCTACTGTATGCCAGGGATTTGCTACCTGCTTTATATATATTATGTCATTTAATCTTCAAATAATTCCTTTGGGGTGGGTATTAGTATTATTATGCTTTTTATTTTAGAGATGAGTGAGTCAAGAGGTTAGATAATTTTCTAGAGTTCCCACAGTAGGGATAGGGTGACGTCTTAATCACTGTCCTACACTATCCTCTCTACTTGGAGTGACTGGTCTCTCTTTCCTAAAGAAAGCATCCTCTTTCATGCTTGGGGGTGAAGAAATGGCTCAGAAGTTAGAAGAACAGAGATGGGATCTCTGGCTGAAGTTTGAGCGACGGTGCTGCCGCTTATGAATTGTGGGTAACAATGCAAGCAATACTCAGAAAACATGGAAGTCCCCTGTTGTGAGGAGCCCAGAGCGGTGCCATGCAGATGCCTCTTCAAAGAAAGGCTTAGTGTCTCAGCGGTTAGCTCCTTCGGGGTTTGCCTCAGATGCAGAGAGCTGCCTTGCTCAACATCTTCTTCCCAGGATGGCAACATCCAATGACTGACAGTGACGGGGGGATCACAGCCCAGCCATTCATACCCAATGCAGGTCATCTCTAATTGGCTGGAGCTCTGTCAGGCCTGGGTTGCAATCTGACTTCTCTTTTTGTCCAATCCTCCTTCTTCCGCCTTCCTTCCATGGGTGCGGATCACTAATCACTCCCTTGCATCCCAGACTCTGTCTGGACATCTTAACTGTGACACCTATGTCCCAGGGAAGGCGAGCTCCTGGCTGCCCTCCATGGAAGGGCAGATGATCAGAACGCACCCTGGTTATACAGAGAAGACTCTTGGTCTCCCTATGGGAAAGGCTAATTCTGCTTCCCAACTTTTTCCATGCCATGACCTGCAAGAAAGTATTCTATTTGGGCAGCTCATTGAGGGAAATAAAGGAGGTTGCTTGGGTTGGGAGGACTGGTTCAGAGTCTATAACTTGTCCTATAGGCTGAGGGTATCCCTGTAACCCATTCAGGACATACTGGTTGGGAAGATCCAGGCCAAGTCAAAGATCATAATGCTCTAAAGAGGGTGGTGCATACACACACACTCACTAACTGGGCTTGACTATGTGGACTAAAGGCTTAATTGTAAAAGGCAAAATTATAAAACTTTTTGTTGTTGGCTGCTCCATGCGGCATGCAGGATCTTAGTTCCATGACCAGGGATTGAACCCGTGCTTGCTGCAGTGGAAGCGTGGAGTCTTAACCACTGGACCACCAGGGAAGTCCAAAACTTTTGATAGAAGAATATCTTTATGACCTCAGGATAGGGAAGGATTTCTTAAATAAAACGTACAAAGTGCAAACCAAAAGGGAGAAGATTGATAATTGTACCTACATGAAAATTAAGAACTTCTGTTCGTCAGAAGATACCATGAAGAAATTAAAAAGACAAACCATAAACCGTGAGAGGATATTAGCAACAATATGATAATAATCCTAGCAAAGCATTCATATTCAGAATATAGATAAAGAATTCCTAGGACTCAAAAGGAAAAATTCAAGCAATTTGGTAGAAAAATGAGCAAAAGACATGAACAGGCATTTCACAGAAATAGAAAGTCATAAATATATAAAAAGATACTTAACCTTATTAGTTACCAGGGAAATACAAATATCCATCAACAGGTAAAAATGAACCAGATACTGCTACTCATTGCAGCATAGATGAATCTTAAAAACCCAGTGGTAGTGAACAAAGCAAATTACAGAATAAATGTTTGCTTCTAATTAAATAAATATGTGCTTGATTCCATTTTCAAAACCAGGAAAAACTAAATGCATAAGGACAAAACTAAAGAAGAACAAGTAAACCATCAACCTAACATTCCGAATATGTTGTGGAGGAGGCAGGGAGTGCGTGGAGGGTCATTAAAGATGTTGATGCTGTTCTGTGTCAGGGGTCGGCAGCTCACTGGCCACATACAGTTCACCACCTTCTGTTATACAGCCTGTGAGCTAAGATATTCTTACATTATTTTTAAATGGTGGGGAAAATCTTTTTTTAATATATTTTGTGGCATTTGAGAATTATATGAAATTCAAAATTTCAGGGTTCATAAAGAAAGCTTTACTGGAACAGAGCCACAAACGCCTACTGGTTTACAGATTGTCCATCTCTGTCTATCTCTCTCTACCCACCTCCCCACCACATACAGCCAACTGGAATATAATTTTCCTATTGGAATACAGTTTTCCTTGAGTTTCTCATGTTTATGTATTATGAGCAGAGGCACTGACTGCCTTTGTTCTGGACTATTTTTTTCAAGGATATTTGCATAATGAACAGGCTCAGAAGATATAGTGTTTCCCTCCAGAGCAAAAGGCAGGTACCCATTATAAATGTTTCAGATTCCCTAATCTCAGGGTTCCTCTTCTGTAACATAACCCACTGTGTGAGCAGGTACCATCTGGCCCTTTTTACATCATCCTGTGCAAATTGGGGCTCAGAACCAGCACAAGAAAATGCTGATACTCGGGCTACAACTGTTTCTGTGAGTAATAAACTCTCCTTTGTTTCTGACCCAGGAGTCTTGGGTCTTCCACCAGCATCCATGAAAGTGTGGCAGGGTAGAATCTCACACCATTCACAGTTCTTGACACCCCCCCCCCACCATTTTACAGATGAGAAATCTGAAACCCAGAGAGGGGAAGGGACTGGCCTGAGGTCACTGTACTGATGAGTAGCAGCACCATCTCAAGGTCTCATATTTCCCTGACACCCAGCCCAGTGCTCAGTCCTTGCCTCTGGGCAGCATCTCAGGACTCCTGCAGGCCTCTGAAAGACATTAGGATATTCCCTTTCTTCCCTTGGGCCTTACCTTTCACGCTGCATTTGAAGGTTTGACTGACTACTCCAGTATTATTCTCCTTCTCTGCTGGCCATTGATAAACGTAGACTGTGGTTCTGGAAGACCCGGCATCGAGCACGATTCCATACTGAATAAAAGGCGGGGAGGGAGAGTCAGAGACAGGCATCTGAGGACCCCTTTTCCCAGGGGGCCACCGAGAACCCTGAGTCCTCCCAAGAGCTTAACCCACACTGCTTCATTTAGGTAGGAGCTGACCAAAAAGAAAAAACTATTTTCTCTAAACCAACTTTGTCTCCGTGGACTCTGGATGGAGGGGTTGGGGGGAGATGGGTCAGGTGTTTTAGGCCGCAGTTCTCAGCCTTGGCCTCACATTAGAATCACTTGGGGAGCTTTTGAAACTCCCAATGCCAAGGCTGCACCTGAGACCCATTAAATCAGAATCTGTCAGTAGACCCAGGCACCAACAGTTTTTAAAGCTCCTTTGGTGATTCCAGTATGCAGCCAAGGTTGAAGATGAGTACCCCAAAGATCTTGCATGCAAAGACAGTCTCCCGATTCCTCCTCATCCAGACTCTGCGGGGTGGGGGGGGCGGTCAGAAGCCACCTTGGTCTCAGGAGTACAATGAATAGTCAGTCACCTGCTGCCCTCTATTCTCCAAACTTCCAGGCCTATCAGCCTGGGATAAACAACCAAAAGGAAACCATAGGTAGGAAGTTCTCACAGGGAAGTAACACACTGATATCTGCATTGGCCTTCAGAATGAAAGCATTCCTGCTTAAGGAGGAAAAAACTAAAATACAAACGAATGTTCACATATTATCCTACTTTGGTGACATGTGTGTGAACAAATGGACAGGAGGGTATTGCCGCCATCTCACACAGCTTGAGGCAGGTACCAGGGAGCTTCGCTTGAAGGTGTGGCCCAGCCCAGGCCCTGGACCAGGCCTGCCTAGGAAGGAGCATTCATTAGCAGCCTAGGGGCACTGGAATGAGTTATGCTGACCTAGGTCACTATCTGGTTGGGCTTGGAATCAGCCCAGGGCATCAGAGGCTTCTGGGTGGCACTTTTTCCCCAATTCCCCCACCATTGAGTTAGCCTAGCCTGTCCCAGAGGGGAAGATGACGTTGGGTTCTGGAGGCAGGTCACATCAGATGGATTCCTACTTTTCCGATATTGCATAAGAGACCTAACCTCTCTGGGTTCCCTCGTCTTCAGGCAACTTCCTTTCAGAAGTAAATAGGAGACCATTTGCCTGATGCTTAGTGGCTGCTCAATAAATACAGGCTATATAGAAAAATCAGTGAAGCAAAATAAATAAAATTGCAAAGCAAGAAAGAGGGAAAAAAGTGAATAACTCCCCTCAAATCCAACTACTGTTTTAACACCTTGTTATATATCTTTTTCAATGGTCTTCTGTGCATACAACTACATATACACATATGTGTTTAGACATATGTTTTTAAATCAACACAGGATTACACTACACATAATCATCTCCAATGCTCTTTTCTTACTTAAAAAGTATATCATGGGGGACTTCCCTGGTGGTCCAGTGGTTAAAGCTCCGCGTTTCCACTGAAGGGGGCACGGGTTCGATCCCTGGTCGGGGAACTAAGATCCCGCATGCCGTGCAGCGCGACCAATAAATAAATAAATAAATAAATAAAAGTATATCATGAACATCTTTCCCTACCAGTAAAAATACTGACATGATTTTTAAGCCATTCATCACATTCACTATGAGATGTACAGTAGTTGATTTAACCAATCCCCTGATTCTAAACTTTCTGTCACGAATGCTTGCTTCATTTGAAATAGGAGCAAATAAAAAAATGTTACTCCAGCTTCTCCATTCTATTAAGATAGAACCTCCTGTGTACATTGGTGTTTGAACTTGAATAGCCTCTTCACCTCAGCTCTTCAGTCTGATGCGTGTTGCCTGGGATCCTGACATGACACCCCCCATGGCAAACAGAGGAGGCATTGTTCACAATCTGTTCCAGGCAGAGGCTCCCCGTGAGATTAAAGCACAGGTTGAAACTGAAGGAAACCAGGCACTCCAGAGGTCTGAGCCTCTGTATCAGTCTGCTTTCTTTCCTTCCCTCTGCTGCTGACCTGCTCACCAGCCCCTCCATGCCTGGTACTGATAAGAGGAGAGAGAGCATAAGAGGGCAGCTACTCCAAAGGGTGCCTGTCTGTCCCCAAAACTTCTTTATCCCAACCCTTCATGAAGAATGCTCGAGGCTGCTGGGCCAAGATCAGAAAGAATGAAGAATGTCCATTCTCATTTGTAAGTCCAGGAAAATGGGATTCAGTTTTCACCAGAATGGGCAGCAGCCAGAGACTTTGCTCTGAGATTTGCAGGAGAAATGGCGGCCCCTTGGGCGCCTGCTGATGTGATGACAGGGGCAGCCTTGAGGCCCAGTGCTACTTTGCACTAAGACGATCCACCCCCACCCCACCATCGTTCACTGGCATTTTCAGAAGTGAAAAAATTGATCTTTAATCAGTTTTCAGAGCTCATTTGCCTAGATCAGTACAACTCACTGTGGTTCCATGGAGGGAGGGGGAAGGGGAGAATGAATTTCATTCAGTTTAGCTAGGTGGGTGATGTTTGGATGAAAAGCGTTAAGTCACCTTCTGTTTAATGCAGTGTCAGAAAAACAAACAAACAAACATGGTCTGAATGTGGAACTGAAGATACAGTCAGTGGGTGAACCAAAAGGAAACATGAACCCCATTGTCCAAAACTCAAGAACTTTGTGAGCTTCTAACAAAAGCAAAAGCAAAGGTCATAAGGTCAGCTTTCTTAGATGTGTTTATTCTTATTTTTATTATCATTATCATCATCATCATCATTATTACTCCTACTATAATAATGAGAATAGTGGTAGTAATAAACATTTGGCAAACACTTATAATATGCCAGGCACTGCACAAAGGGCTTTAGTTTTGCATTTATATGGCAGGTGTTATCATCATCCCCACTTGACAGATAGGGAAACTGAGGCTCACAGAGGTTAAATAATTAGCCAAGGTCACAGACTTGGGATCAAGCCGGGGTCTAACTGACTCTCAAACCCATACTCATAGCCCCTGTGCTTTCACTGAGTTCCAAGGAAAACAAGTCTTAACAGGGTGACTGATTAATAAGAAGGTGCCTGATATGGTACGGCAGACTTTGTTCAGACAAAAGACCCTCAGAAGCAAACTCTTGGTTAAGTGGTGTGCAGATCTGGCTGGAGAGGAGAATCACCAATTTGAATAAGGAGCCAGGGCCTTCTGGAAAGGAAAAAACCAATTACCCAACTCTTGTACTCCAAGAGGTAAACCAAGGTGGGCCACCAGATATCCAGGCGGATGACTGAGAATGGATGAGGGTTAGAAGGAAATGGTTTTAACACAGCCTGGCCCAGTTGTTGTGCTTTGGAGAGTCATGTGACCCAAGGTGGGGAATCTGACTGGCAGAAAAGCAGTGTCCCTGAAACCTGGGACCCTGCAGGCCCCTCTTCAACAGTGGCACCATGTGGCTGCGAGCAGCAGTGCAGTGGGGTATTGATCAGATGGGTCTGAGAAGCTCCAGGGCTTCTAAACAACTGTGACGGGGTTAGGAGGGCGAAACCTCAAGAGGAAGATATTGGACTTAATGATAATAAAGCGGCGGGGTTGAGGTGGGGGGTGCTGAGTGAAAAATAAAGGCGACATCATCATGTTTACTCTTCAAGCTGATAGAACAGGTCAGACCAGTGACAGTGAAAAAGGGACTGGGGATATTTCCACCGTTGGCTAAGCTTTGATAGTTCCGCTCTTACACTCAGATAAACCAAAGCTAGGTAGGCCAACATTGGATTTAATAGCCAGATATCATGACTTTTCATGTGGGTCTTGAGGAACATTCCAGGACCCCTCAGATAGGCCACTGTGGAGTTGGCCCCTCAAAACCAACTGTCAGCAGCACACAAAAAGGCAAAACAAGGCTCAAGGTATGAAAACATAAACAATGAAAAAGCCTTTATATTAACTAGTCTCCACCTCCACACTGCCCTTCCTGCCCCTAGCACACACTGCAAAACAAAAGGAAAGGTCTCTGGACAGCCTGAGAAAAGCTGCATGTGGAATGCCCCATTCCAAGCTGTCATTCTGCTCCTGCTTCAACTGGCCCAGGACATCTGTCTTTTCTTATAACTAACCCACTCAGTGAAGCAGAATGGGCCTTCTGAGCCAATATTCCTGTGTTATACAACTTCCTGTCCCCCTACAACTGGGGCCTGACAGCGAGATTCTGAAGAGATTAAAAAACCCCTCTCTGAACTGTCTGCTAATTGGTAGGGTACGTCTACTGGCCCTTCCAAACCCTTGTCTAAGGCCAATGTTCTCTGCTCTCTTTTCTTCCTTCTATGCCAAGTCTGCTATTTCCAATCTGTGTAACTGTGGGAAGCTATTTGCCCTTTCTGTTCCTCTGTTTTCTCATCTTCAAAATGGGAATAATAATAATCTATCTACAGGGAACAGTCACTGAGGGTTCCCTGCCTACAAGCCCTCAGACCTTACCACTGTGATGTCCAACCATGCACTTTCTACCTGCCTGAAGGCTGTCTCCATTGGCTGAACCCTACCTGAGCCCACAATATGCCAGAAATACTAGAGAGCTAATGTTCCCCAGGGAGCAGCCCTCAACCAATGACTAATGGAAGCTGGTGTGTAAATACGCCCTTGAGTAGGATGACTGTGAGGCAGATGTTCTATATGCCCATGGCAGAGGACACCCCTGAGGTGAGAGTTCTGCACTGGCTCCCAGAAATCCCTAGCAGGACAGCTCCAGCTGCCCACAGTGGTAACCTGATGGGTAATAGCCCCTCCATTGGCTGCCTTCCCTTCTGTCTCACTTCCCATCCCCCCACAGTTCTTCCTGGGGTCACCCCCAGATGACCATCTTGCACGGGCATCTTTGACTAGGGGAACCCCTCTGACACAGAACTAAACATGTGTGGTCTCCTCCTTCAACACTGCCCTCCATACTGCTCGGGGACCCACTTTTCTGTACTCAGTTTACTCTTCAAGTCTTCTAATTCCTCCATATCCCTCCAGTTTGAATTTACCTCTCATCTCCCAAAACAACTGCCTTAACCAGCTCATCCCTCACTTTTAAAGGGCCTGAGGGAAAATTTTATAAATGAAGACTTCTGCTCTGCCCCACCCCCACCTGTCCTCTTCCCATCCCCAGGCAAATCCATAGAGTAAACAGCCTCATGAACCTATATGTTGACTGTAGAGGGTGGGCTAGCTCAGACCCCACACCCATGCTCTGTCTACTTTCCCTGCAAGCCGCTGCCCCTTTGCCACCCCTCAGACCAGTGGTGAGGTCTGCCCTCAGCAGGAGGCCCACACAAACCCTGGATTCTGGGGTCCCAGGCACCACAGCATGTTCTAGAAGGGAAGCACGACTCTTGGTGGGTACATTCCCTTGTCCCACGGAGAGATATACCTGGAACGCAGCTAGAGCTGGTTCGTTTGACTTACGGGGTCTAAGGGTGGTACTGGGGTCTAAGAATGGTTACTGGGGTCTAAGAGTGGAACCAGCCTTCCCCCCAGTTGGGAGGCACGTCCCTCCTCCAGTTCAGCACCTTCCTGCCTCTGCACCCATCCTCCCTCCTTCCCTCCTGTGCAAAGGAGGATGTGTTTTCCCAGCAGAGGCCAATGTCTCCTCCTGGGTTCCCTGTTCAGAACTTAGGATCAAGGAACAGCGGGAAGTAAGTGAAGAGAGCCGTGGGAACAAGAGGGTCCGGGTTTCAGTTCTGGTTCTGCCATCCACTGGTCAAACCTATGTTTCCTCACTTGCAAAATGGTGGTGACAGTGCTTGTCCACCTTCCATAGTAGGCATAAGAGTTCAGTGAGATAATTCAGGGAAAAATGCTCACTCAACTGAATAGCAATTTACAAAGTGTAAGGGGATGGTATTTCCCCTAGTTGCAATCCTGATTTTATATAGTTTATAGGAGAAGGCAGTGCCTGGAACTTGGCAAAACAGATTCTCTAGGCCTTAGCCTAGTCTTTGAACAACCAGATAATTTGTTTTCCTCTCACCATTAGACAGCTGCATAAGGCTTTTTATTTTTCTTTTTTATTCATGCTATTCATGGGGGGCTGAGATTCTTAAGTAAAATACCTCATAAAAGAACCAAATTCCATTATCTAAAAAATATTTTAGGGACTTCCCTGGTGGCACAGTGGTTAAGAATCCACCTGCCAATGCAGGGGACATGGGTTCGATCCCTGGTCCAGGAAGATTCCACATGCCGCGGAGCAACTAAGCCCATGTGCCACAGCTACTGAGACTGTGCTCTAGAGCCTGCGAGCCACAACTACTAAGCCTGAGAGTTGCAACTGCTGAAGCCCGCGTGCCTAGAGCCTGTGCTCCACAACAGGGGAAGCCACCGCAATGAGAAGCCCGGCACTGCAATGAAGAGTAGCCCTGCTCGCCACAACTAGAGAAAGCCTGCAAGCAGCAATGAAGACCCAACGCAGCCAAAAACAATAAATAAATTTAAAAAAATTGTTTTAGGAAATTTCCTGGTGTTCCAGTGGTTAGGACTTGGCGCTCTCACTGCCTGGGCCCCAGGTTGGATCCCTGGTCGGAGAATTAAGATCCCACAAGCTGCACGGTGAAGGCAAAAAAAATAAATTAATTAATTAAAATAAATAAATAAAAAGATTTTACTTTAATCCTTTAGAAAAGTGAACTCAGGATGGTAGAGCAAACTCACCCACGCAGCCAAGGCAATATTAGTTTCTTTTTTACCTTTTAAAAACCTCTATTTCAGATATAGCCATTGAACACTCCCTAACAGCAGGAAGATGTAGAAAGGACTCTAAGGTCAAGGATAGATACTAAATGAGATTCAAATAACATGGCTCCTATGGCCCTTGTCCAACTAAGAGAGGTTTTCATATTTTTAAAGAGTCATAAGAAGACAAAAACAAAAAGAAGATATGCAACAGAGAGTATAAACGGCTCTGAAAGCCTAAAATGTGTACTGTTTGGCCCTTTACAGAGAAAGTTTGCTGACTTCTACCCAAAAAGGTTGAAGGACTCACTGACTCTCTTCACCTTTCATTTGACAGTCTCTCATGGGATCACCTCCTCTCACCCTTAATAGCCAAGGCAGAAGGGATACATACAATTCTCAGCCTACCAGAGACCATCCATTTGGGGATGGACTTATCAAGAGCTGAGAGAGGCTTCTGGAACTTAGCATAAGGTCCTGAGTAATTTTGGGGAGGGGGGAAGAGTCAGAGGGATCATGGCATATTTCTAGACTCAACAGAGGTAGCACAACACAACTCAAGAAGTCCTTTCAGGTCCTTGATTTTGTTTACCCAGGCTAGGCCAGAAGAAGAGCCTGGGTCTCCTGGTCTTCACTCATGAGCAAGTTTGTGTCATTTGGAGGAACTGACAAGCTGGTAAATCTTTGGTAGCCATCTATAATTCTTGGCTACAGAGTCTAGCTTTGGTTCTAACACTCAGGAGTCAAAGCAAGACCTCACAGTCCTAGGAGAAGGTGTCACCACTGTCAGTCTTTCACCTCAAACATCACAAACCCAGCATGTCCAGTCTTTCTCCCTGGGTTCTTACCCTACCTTTCCCTGGCTCCAGCTAGAGGTAAGGGGCAAGAATTTTCTTCTCTTCTAACTCATGAGTTTAGAATCATTGATGTCAGAGCCCATTTCTTCCCTTCAACGCCAACCCCTTCACACCTACCTTCAGTCCTGGAAGGAGAATCTCTTTCTGGTGAATCTGGATGAGTGTGACAGCTACAAGCACCACAATGCTCAAAAGCAAGACCACCAAGGCGATGATGGCTGAAATTCGGGAGAGGGCCTTGAGGCCTAAAATGGGGAGACCCAGAAGACACATGAGGGGGAATTGGGAACAAGGTCCTGGCCTTCTTTGTAGAATCTGTGGACTGGGTGCTTAACTGCATGCATGTCACTTCCTCTGGCTTTAGTGAGACCAATACTTTTAGAGCAGCAACTGGGCTCAATACCCATTTATCTTTCCTCCGAAGAGTGGACTAACCAGTGTTTGCGGGGAGGGTATGCATGGTTTAGTTCTCTGGTATTTCCCAAAGTGTGTTATGCGTATTACTGGTCATCCCTGAGATGATTTACAATAACATTTGTTTCAATGTAGATTTGAAAACTATGGGTTTTCTATTAAAGCAGGTGATATAACATTTCATTTGAAAATAATCTCAGGGCTTCCCTGGTGGCGCAGTGGTTGAGAGTCCGCCTGCCGATGCAGGGGACACGGGTTCGTGCCCCGGTCCGGGAGGATCCCACATGCCGCGGAGCAGCTGGGCCCGTGAGCCATGGCCGCTGAGCCTGCGCGTCCGGAGCCTGTGCTCCGCAATGGGAGGGGCCGCAGCGGTGGGAGGCCCACGTACCGCAAAAAAAAAAAAAAAAAAAAAAAAAAAAAAAAGAAAATAATCTCAGATAAATACAAAGAAATTCATATTGTATTTCAGATGTAATCAATTATTATAAAGTTCAGTACATGATGACTTATCATCAAGCAAATAGTAACACGTTTGAATTCCTAAGATATGTGGGTTCCCAGTAAGAATTCAACCTCAGTCATTTTTCCTGTGTCTATAGTAAAGGCATAGGGTCTCCCCTACATCTTCACAAACAAAGAGTAACTAGACCCCAATCCACGTGTTCCCTCACAAAGTGGTCATATAATCTCTGGTATTTGTATTTTAATCATAACTATATCTATCTATGTAAACTATATCCATTTAAAAGCAAAAGAAAAAATGTAGCATATGAATAGTCTTCAACTAAATATATAGCTTCTGAATAAAGGTAATTATATAATTATATGCATTATATAGTAATATATAATGTATCATAATGGACTATTTCTACTTATTAAATTTAAACTAATATTTCTTAACTAGATGATTATGAGCAAATATTTACTTGGGTCTTAACAAATCAGTGGGCTAGTGAAAATTTCATAAAGTAGCAAATATACTTACTAAAAAAAATAAAAGAAAATAAACTTTCTGAAATGATTCCATTTATGTTAAGTTATGTTATGTTCTAAAACAGGCAGGTGACAGAAATCAGAACAGTGATTGCATGGGGGTTTGGGTCAAGGGTCCACTGGGAAGGAACACGTGGGCACTTTCTGGGGTAATGGAAATGCTCTTACATCTTAATAGGATTGTGGGGTATATGGGTGCGTGCGTTTTTCAAAATTTATCAAATTTTCCAAAGTTCTTTGGAAAAAAACTGAAAATCAAAGCAAATCAGCTCCTTAGGTACAATTTCCCTTTTTTAAAAAAAAGATTCTTATAAATTGTCCCTGTTCTAAAAACATAATCCTTTCAGAAGGCAAGAATACCTAATTTAGGGACACAAGATCTATCCATTTCACTGTATATAAATTATACCTAATTTTTTAAAAAGATAAAAAGACATTTAATTAAAATATTGACTAAATAATAGTCTTGGTAGAACTATTATAGCATAAACATAAGTGGTGACACTCAAATGGCTGAAATATGATAAACACTAGCATAACAGGAAGATCACTGAATTCAGAGAATCCAAATATTTCTCTCACTAATTGTGTATTTAAATGTAAATTAATTAAAATGAAATAAAATTTAAAAACTCAGTCCCTCAGTTTCACTAGCCACATTCCAAGTGTTCAGTAACCTGAAGTGGCTACCATATTGGGTGGTGTAGCTACAGAACATTTCTACCATCACAGAAAGTTCAACTGAATAGCAATGGGGTAGATCCTGTCCTATTCCAGAACATATACTTTTAGATCATCATAACCTATGCTTTACTACTCCTTCATTATTTCTAGGAGACATTTTCTTGGAAGAAAAAAAAAAAGAGCATGTATATACTACCATATAGAGTTAGATTCAGCCTCAATATCCAATCTCATCACAATGCTTCCTACTTGGGGAGGCCAGTCATGCAGTGGGTCTCAATAGCTCAGAACAGCCAACTCTTACCACCTCATCTGATTCCCCTGCAGTATAGATGCTGCCACAGACACTTCCTGATGTCAAAGGTGGTCATGTAACACCTTAATTCTCCTCCCTTGTCACTGGGAGTGAACTGGAGGGGGACTTGTCAGTATTTATCAAAATTGCAAATGTGTATACCATCTGCCTCAAAATCCCACTTTTGGGAATTTATTCCACAGAACTAGCCCGGAGTGTGTTAAGTGACTTGTACACCAAGTTACTCATTGCAGAATCATTTGTCATAGCACCTGGAGGGAGGCCAGCCACTGTGGAGTTAACCTTAAGAACCCCTGAAGGGGTCCTGGATCACCTTTCTGTGATTCCAGATCAAAGGATATGACCCAGACAGAAACCGGTTTATCCACAGAGGCAAATTTTTGCATCAACTTTTAAACAATGCATATGCCAGTGTCAGTTACAGTTTAAGGGATTTTTTTTTTCCCTAACAAGACAAGGTAGAGGTTTAATCTGCCATGTTAAACTTGTCCTTTGGAAGGAATGTAACAAGTTAGTCTGTATGTGTGACCTTACAGTATATTGTGTTAAAATTTCAAAGTGTTTTGAATACCCAATTTAGGGGCACCACTAAAGAACATCTGTCCATGGGGGGGGAGTGGGGGTGATATATAAGCAGTCTCCTGACCACAGCCAGGAGGCTGGCCTCCTAAGTCCTCTGTGCTTCAGCAGTTTTCAGGTAAAAAGCTATGATTACCTTAAGCAAACCCTTGCCCCAGCAGAAAAGCCTATCACAAAGCAAAATGGACTAGACCAGGTCTCGTTCATTTAGGGGACGCAGCCTAGAGCTGTGCTGTCCTTAGGGCTGGACAAACACTGTAATTACCAGGTTCCTCCCGAAAGTGGAGAGGCCAGACCCTTCTGGGCTTCCACATGAGCAACTCCAAAATGTGCTCCAGAGTCAGGCAGGCAGGCAGGGCAAGCTTGGAAGTGTGTGTGTGAGTGTGTGTGTGAGCATTCTACACATGTGCCTGCAGTATCAGCGGTAACAACGCTGACCCATGGCGGGGGTGGGGGCGGGGGGCATGCTGTAGGCGCCTTGCCAGAAACAACACTTGGATGGAAAGAGAGGCAAACTCCAAGCGCTTTACAATTCATCACAAAATCAACAATATTCTAAAGCAGACCTTACACACAGCTGGGTAAGGGAAACGACAAGGGCCAAATTAATGGATTATGCAAACCGGAAAAACCATTTAAGCGAAACAAGCATATTAGTCCTTGTTTTGTGTTGCTTTGACGAAAAGAATTACTTTTATCTGTGGAATGCCGGTGGTGAAAGCCCGGTGAGAGACTGAGTCTCACACCAAAGAGGTTAAACCGTCATTTGCTGGGGACATGGATGAAGAGCTGTGGGCTGAAGCTGGGATTCTTGGGTGATGTGACAAAATCACATTTGCTGCCTGCTGAGCGATACTAACCTGCTTGCTCACAAGGTTGGCGGGTCAGTACCGTGAACATCTCTCCTTCCAGCTGCAGGTGAGAGAACACAGAATGACAGAGCTTCTGTGGCCCCTGACTTACGAAGTTCCAAAAACTTGCACCGTGTTAAAACACAAAGCCACTTCACTTCTACCGAAGGAAAACCTTCTGGGGGACAGATGAACCTAGAACTTCCAAGACAGACCCAAAGCTGGGCTTACATTCTAAGGTCAACTCCCCCCACCCCCCATGCGAGGAAAGGAAGAAGAACGGGTTTGCTGAATTTTAAACTCAAAAAGATTTCTAAGAAGTCAAGCTTCTCCTGCAGATTTTCCCACCTGTACACACCTCCCGGGGCAGAACAAATTCTCCACCTATTATGAACATTCACAACCTGAGGAAGGGCTGTTCTTCAAAGCACACCAGCAAGGGAGGCTTGTGTGTGTGTTCGCGGCCCGCGAGCCCGAGGTCGCCCTTTCAAGACCCAGGACGGTTATCTGTGGCTGCTGGCTGGCGACCATTGCAAGAGGATGTCGGGGCCCCCGGCATCCAGCGCCCCAGGGTATGGGAGGCCCCACGCTGGGCTGCGTCTCCACACAGCCAAGGCATCCAAACGCCCAGCGCATCTCCGGACCCGAGGAAGTGCTTGGTAAAGACTTGTCCACCTCTCCCGGCACGGCGGGGACCACCTCCCCACCGCCCGAGGATGTGGGGCTCGCGTCCTTCGGTCCCTCCCTCCGGCCCCCTGCGGAATCCGATTCCGTTTCCTTCCCTCCCAGATCTCAGCCCCACGAAGCTTCCCGTTCCTTCCGCGGCGGCTCGGACACGGGGACCTCTGTCCTCACCTGTGCTCAGACGACCCGAGGAAGGCGACTGGCGCTGCCGCAGTGCCAGCTGGCGGCCAGAGCGCAGGAGGCTCCTGAGGAGGCGGGGCGAGGCGGGACGGGGGCGGGGCTGCCGCGTCCGGGGCCCGCCCCCTGCGCCGGTCCAGGCCAAGCACCTCTTCACCTTACCTCTTCTAGTTCATCACCACCCGAAGTGGGGGTGGGGAGGGGCGGGAGGCGCTGCGAGGCCTTGGCTCTCCACTCGCGATCCCGCCCGAGCCTACCTGGGGAAGGTGGGACGGGGGCGATGTCTTCTGCCTGTCGCCCTCTTCGATGTCGAGGCCAAGAGCCTTTTGATCTGTCTTTTAGTTTCCGCCACTGTTACCCCAAGCCTAAGTGGAGGGGAAGTGGGGGAAGGGCAGGGCAGAGACTGGGTACTCCGTGGGTATGCACAGGTGGGCCCTGTGCTCCACCTTTCTGTAAAGTCGAGACCAGTAAACACCTGTAATGTTGGGGGTGAGGCAAGTAAGCAGACTGGTCCCTGGGTCACTTGGACCAGGAGAGCAAAGTAATACAGAGATGTTCCCTCTCAAATAGTTTAGCAGAACCACCTTGGCTATGCCCAGGGACATTCTCACTGGTTACTGAGCAGTGCTCTCCCCCACTGTATTTTATATGTGTGTCATTAGGCCAAAAGTCAGGGCAAGTACTGCCTGGAAGAGGCCAAATAGGAAAGATGACAAAAATGCAGCCATTCAAATGCCCCAGGAGTCTGTTTTTAATGCAGCAGCAGGTAGCCTCTCTGGCCCCTCTGAGTGACCCCCAAGGACTCTTGGAATGATCCCAGCAAGAGGCATAAGCAGGCTTTTTTTAAAAAACATTTATTTATTTATTTTGCTGTGCTGGGTCTTAGTTGGGGCATGCAGGATCTTCTTTGTGACCTGCGAGATCTTTTTAGTTGCAGCATGCAGGATCTTTAGTCGCGGCATGCAGGATCTTAGTTGTGGCATGTGGGATCTAGTTCCCTGACCAGGGATCAAACCCGGGCCCCTTGCATTGGGAGCACGGAGTCTTAACTGCTGGACCACCAGGGAAGTCCCATAAGCAGGCTTCTGTTGGATCATCCCTCTTTGTGGTTCCTGAATGTCTGGAAGGAATTGCTGAGGCCCCAAGTGTGTCCTTGGGAGCCAGGCCCTGTGCACCACTAGTTTTCTGTCCTGTGCAGGTAGGGCCAAACCCTTCATGAGGCAAGAAGGCCTTCAGAGAACAATGCCCCTGTTTTGAGACCTCTGAGACCAGAGAGGTCTGAGTGTGTGTATGTGCGTGCACATACTCACACACACAGGCATGCATGCAAGAGCACCAGTCACTCACCCTGAATCTGATGGACATGGACCCTTGCAGGAAATTTGTACAGAGTCTGCAGTGGGGCATTCAGTATATACTTACTAAATTGCAAGACTTCTTTTCATTGAAAGCTGTGGGTCAGTGAAACACAAGGCATAGGATTGAAAGATGAGGGACACTCTGCACCCAGGGGACCATAAACACACAAACAGCTGCTGACGCTGCACCTAGGCCTGGGGTCAGTAACACTGGCTCTAAGGGATGAATGGCTGACCTTAACATCCCCAGTGGTTTCCCAGGAGCTGAGAAGAGTTTCCTGGGCCTAAAGGGCCTTGAAATTCAGTTGGTACAGTTCATACTTTGAATGCTCTCCTCAATCTACAGGCCCTGGAATTGTGAGCACCCACCTCCTTTGAGACCCCAAATCTACTTTTATTTTTCCAAACTTCTCTGAAACTCTCTGTTCCAGGCACTGTCTCACACTTCTTTGTGGCTCCCCAACTAGTCCTAGTCATTCAAAGGCACTTCTCCCTCAACCTTCCATGTATAAGAACACACACACACACACACACACACACACACACACACACTTCCCCATCAACCCTCCACATGCAGGAACAAACATAGATACATACATATACATACATATGCAAACGTTTATGGTTTTTCCTGATTTTAAAATAATACAGATTTGCCTTACCAGGCATCAAACCGTACTATAAAGCTACAGTAATTAAAACAGCCTGGTTTGGGCACAGGAATATACCAAGAGAGCTAAAGAACATAAGAGATAGTTCAGTATCAGACTAGTTAATGGGTATGGGATCTAGTATAGCATCAAGAGGAAATTGAAAGAACATATTATCCAATAATTAGTTTTGAAACCTCTACTTTTCCTATTTTGGAACAAATCCCAGTCACTCATCAGACATAAAAATAGATTTTATGTAGATTAAAATTTTGAATAGAAAAAAGGATTTAATATACTAAGAAAATAGAGGAGGATATTTTTATGATCCTTGGGAAGGAACAGCCTCTTCTAGCATGAGATTAAAGCAGAGAGATAAAGTAAACTTGCATCCATAAAAATGTAAAACAACTGCCTTGAAAAAGACACCACCCCTAAAAAAAGGAATCAACTGTGGGGAAATATTTAAGAATGTGATAGCAAAGAGTAAAAAATCATGATATATAATGAAGTCATACAAATCTATGGAAATATATGAATATCTAAAGTAGAAAGTGGACAAATGACAAGCACTGGCCAATTTAAAAAGAATAAATGGCCAATAAACATGGCAAAGACATTTAATCTCATTACTTACCCAAAAGTTGCCAATTAAAACTTTAATATCTTTTTTTTTTTTTTTTCCCAGTACAGAGGCCTCTCACTGTTGCGGCCTCTCCTGTTGCGGAGCACAGGCTCCGGACGCACAGGCTCACGGGCCCAGCCGCTCCGCGGCATGTGGGATCTTCCTGGACTGGGGCATGAACACGCGACCCCTGCATCAGGAGCGCAGAGTCTTACCCACTGGACTACCAGGGAAGTCCCCCAAAAAATCTTATTTAAAGATATTAAAGTTTTGGGGCTTCCCTGGTAGTGCAGTGGTTGAGAGTCCGCCTGGGTTTGATCCTTGGTCAGGGAACTAGATCCCACATGCATGCCGCAGCTAAGACGTCCACACACTGCAACTAAAAATCCCACGTGCTAAAGCTAAGACCCAGTGCAACCAAAATAAATAAATAAATAAATAAATAAATAAATTAGGTTTTTTTAACTGATCAGTTTAGCAAAGCTTAAAAATATCTGTGAATGGCTATCATCAAAAAGAACACAAATAACAAATGTTGGCGAGGATGTGGAGAAAGGGGAACCCTGCTACACTGTTGGTGGGAATGTAAATTGGTGCAGCCACTGTGGAAAACAGTGTGGAGGTTCCTTAAAAAACTAAAAATGGAACTACCATATGACCCAGCGATTCTACCCCTGGGTATATACCTGAAAAAAATAAAAACACTAATTGGAAAAGATACATGCACCCCAATGTTCATAGCAGCACTATTTGTAATAGCCAAGATATGGAAGCAACCTAAGTGTCCACCAACAGATGAATGGATAAAGCAACTGTGATACGTGTGTGTGTGTGTGTGTTTGTGTGTGTGTGTATGTCTATATATATATAAAATAATTTTGCCATTTGCAACAACATGGATGAACTTGGAGGGCATTATGCTAAGTGAAATAAGTCAGACAGAAAAAGACATACTGTATGATATCACTTATATGTGGAATCTGAAAAGTACAACAAACTAGTGAATATAACAACAACCACCCAAAGGATCTATGATGCTCCATACTGGAGAAGGTGTGGGGGAAACAGGCTCTTTCGAAGCTTATGGGATGTGACATGCCCTGGTTTTCTCCCCACCTCTCTAGATGCTTTTTGCTGGTTTGTGCTCCTCTGCCAGGAGTTTCTCAAGATGTAGTCCCCGGCCCTCTTTACTCCTCACTCTGTACCCTCTTCCTAGGTAATCTCATCCATGCCCACGGCTTCTGTTCTATTCACAGAAACCTCTCCAATGCATGTCTCCTGCTCAGGCTTGCCCCCTTGAGCTGTAGACTTAGAGACTTGCCTGTTTGACTTCTTCAGATGTCTTAGAAGCATCTAAGTTTCTAGGTTTAGAAATCTAAGTTTACTAGGCTTCAAGCTGAGCTCCTTATCCTCCCCCACCAGACCATCACCTCCTCCAGCATTTTTAATTTCAGTGGATGGCACCCCCACTCATCCAGGTGGGCAAGCCAGAAACCTGAGGGTTATCTTTGGTAATCTTTCCCTCCTTCCTCATAATCAGTCACTAATTACTGCTGATTTTAACCTCTTAATTATCTCTCCAATATGTACTCCATCTCCACCACCACCACAGTCTGAGCAAGGGTTTCTCGGTCTAGGCACTAGTTGTATTTCAGGCCAGATAATCCTTTGCTCTGGGGGTAATCCCGTGTATCGTGATTAAGGAGCATCCCTGATGGTCACTCACAAAATGCCAGTAACATCCCTCCACACACAGTGGACCAACCAAAAATGTCTGCAGACATTGCCAAGTATCTTCTGAGGGGTGAGATTTCCAAGTTTGAGAACCACTGGTCTAAGTTACCATTCTCTCTCCCCTGGATTTGGACAATGGTCTTGATTTCTCCCTTTCTGATCCATTTTCCCATTGCTACCAGCCTCCTCTTTTCAAAACACAAATCTCACTGTGTCAACCCCATCCTTAATAGACACTTCTGTGCCATCCATTTTTCAGTGGATACAGACTCAACTCCTCAATAAGAGGTGGGGGACACGGTGGGGGGGTATGTCCCTAGGAAGGCCCTGCAGGGTCCTGCTTGGTTTCCTATGGACGCCAAAGCACCAGAAGGGAAGTCCAGGCTCCAAGGAGAAGCTGCACAAACAGCGCAGTTCCTGGAAGGCAAATGCTGGCTGCTCCAGGAAGCCCACAAAGACATGTCCTGCCTCAACAGACTCACTGGAACCACTGTGGAGAGATGGCAAATGCCCCTTCATCCAGGACACCTGCCTCTATGAATGCTTCCTCAACCTGGGGCCCTGGGTCCAGCAGCTGGACCACAGTGGGCACAGAGAGCAGATCTGGACCTGCCTGTCTGCAAAGATGACTGTCAGTCCTCGTGTGAAAACTGCTGCACCTACTTTACCTAGAAGTGTGCTGTACAACGTAACCAGTGTCCAGTGGGGCTTCCTGCTACCCCTTCAATTTCTGCTTCCCCCACCTGCCACTCTGCAATGAAATCAAGGGTTGCTCCTACAGCATGAGCCAACTGCAGCCAAGGGAGTGGTCACTGCACCCAGATATGGTTCATCCTGGCCCAGGGAGCCCCAAGGAGGAGGTTCTATGCTGTGACACGCACTGGGTCTGTGCCCTGTGGGGCTGGCCTCTCCTGCTCATCCTGCCCCTGATGCTTCCCAGCTGAGCTATTTCTACCTTCTGCTACCTGGACATACCGGCTTGTTCAGCCCCACAGCACCAAGACCCTCAGCTCCTGCTCAGTGGTGGGGTCTCCGTCAGCCAGTTTAAATAAATAGACACCCTTGTTGCTCATACAGAAGTCTCGCAAAAGGATATATGATGGAAAGTAAGCCTCCCTCCAATGACAACTGCATTTTAATTGTTTCTTATAAAAAATGGGAATATTGTTCTGAAAAAATTTCAGATTTTTTCAAGAATTTAATAGTTCTCTTTTTTTTGACTGTTAATATTTAAAGTTTTTTCTTGGTTTACTTATTTCTCCTGCAAAATTACCGACATACTGTTGCTGGTGCCTGTTTCCCATCAGAACGATGCCTTGCACATTTTCCTTTTAGGGCCCATCCAGCTGGGGTATCTGAGTGTCAGGTCAAGACCCTGTCTACTAATGTCACCTTCCTGAGAATTTCAGCTCTCACCTTCCTTCCCTGCACCTGATCCATGCTTCTGCAATTCTTCTGATTTGGTTTCATTGCTTTTTCTTTGCAGAAAGCATGTCTTCACTTGCTTTACTATTTTTGAGTTTGGAGAACAATAATTTTTTAAATGAAAAATTGGAGTAAATTGTGATGTCTACTTAGGAAGGAAAACTGCCCTAGGATGTGGACAAATTCAAGAAAAGATGGCTAATAGTGATCATATTTCTCCTCTAAGGTATGACATGGGCTTGACTTGGAGGTCATAAAGGAGTGTTTGGGGATGTTTTGTAGAAAGAACTTTGTCTGAAGGAGCCATCTAAAAGGTTCAGGCTGATTCATTCCATTTCTTATGACCAGAGCCTTTTAGGGCTTCATCACAGGAGGTTATAGATGGGTGTTTTGAGGTTCTCCTAGAAACAGTCTGGATTCTAGGAGTATGGCTTATATGATTAATTTGGTGCCTGGTGGTGACTGAAGATCTCACCAGGCTAAATGTTGAATCTTAAATATGAACCAATAGCCAAGACAGGGCAAAGCCACCAACATTCATGATAGAGAGAGAGAAAACAAAAACAACAGCAATAACAAAAACTGATCAGAAAAAAGGAACTCATAGAACAAATAAGACAATGCAAGTAGCAGAAGAAAAGATAAAAAACAAACCCCAGAATCACTTAACTTCTCAGAGAGACTTGAAGATACTGTATCCATTAAGCAAGAAGGAAACACGATGGAAGGGGAACTATTTAGAGTACATGAAAACTTCTGTTGGGCATTTAAAACATGACAGATGAAGGGAAGAGTCCAGTTGACTGTTTGGAAAATAAATATGAAGAAATATGTTAGGATGTATTATAAAAAGATAAGGAAAGAGAAATTATAAGAAAAAGAGGATCAATTCTGGAAGTACAGCATCCAATAACAAGTTCCAGAAATACAGCAGAGAAAATGGAGGGAGAGAGATTATCAAAGAAGTAATACAAGAAAAACACCCCAGAATTGGAAAAAAATAATGTCCAGATTGAAAGTGCTAAATTGAGTGCCGAGTACAATGGATGAAAAAAAAGGCAAAGAAGACATGTTATTTTCAAAACATTGATGACAGAGAGAGAGATGGAGAGAGAGAGAAGGAGAAAGAGAACAAACAGTTCACTTACAAAGGAATAGAAATCAGATTGGTATCAGACCTCTTAATAATAACACTGAATACTAGAAGATGGTAAAATTATGCATTAAGATTCCCTTCCATGACCAAGTAAAATGGTGATTATGGTAAAAAAAATAATTCCATTATACAAACAATAGCTAATATTTATTGACTGTTTACAAAGTGTCAGGAAGTAAGCTAAACTCTTCACATTGACCTTTCTTGTTTAATGCTCCCAACAAATTTATAAGTTTTATTATTATTCCCAATTACATATGAAGAAACTGAAGTGCAACATGATTAACTAACTTGTTAAAGGTCAAGCAGAGAGTAAACTTTGGAGGCAAAATGAGTTTCCAAAAACTTATGAAAATACTTGGATCATGCTGTAAGATGTTAACATTATATCTGTCATACAAGGTAAGAGAGTAAAGAGAAGAAAAGAACAAAAAGAGAATTTGACAAAGATTCCCTATGTTTTAGGTGTAAAAGAAATATCAATCAGAGATGGAAAGGGGAAAATACAGTTTTGTAGCACTTAAGAACTGTTATTTCTCTTTCACCGCTGTGCTAGTGAGCCTGCCTGCAAAGTCTTTGCCGTCAGGGAATGTCTGATACTTTGCATCCACTATGATACTAGGCACCAAAACAAATACTCATCTACTGGTGAAACCAGCTTGTTATGTCAAAATGCGTTCTGCTGTGAATGAAGCATATTTGCATCTTGAGCCCCACTTACCTTGTGAAGCAGGAGAGGGAGTTCAAGGGAAAAACATTCAGGGTGTTTTGGCAGCCCCTGGAAAGGTGGGCGTGTCTCTTAAGGAAACAATTTAATTTACTTTTCTCCAAGTAGGACTGTGTTGGTAACAGCATCTCCATGAAAAGTTAGTGTGAACAAAGGAGGCTCTTAGGAAGACAGTGAATCACCTTGGGTACTGCAGCTGATAACCAGCATTGGTAATCTTCAAGATAGGCAGAATAGGGGCTTCCCTGGTGGCGCAGTGGTTGAGAGTCCGCCTGCAGATGCAGGGGACACGGGTTCGTGCCCCGGTCCGGGAAGATCCCACATGCCGCGGAGCAGCTGGGCCAGTGAGCCATGGCCACTGAGCCTGCGTGTCCGGCCTGTGCTCCGCAACGGGAGAGGCCACAACAGTGAGAGGCCCACGTACCGGAAAAAAAAAAAAAAAAAAAAAAAAAAGATAGGCAGAATAAAAAAAAATTCTAGGGGAAATTTGATGGGTTTGGGCATTTGGAAAAATTATTGTTAGACATGTAACAGATCTTTTGGATCACTTGAAAAAATATAGAAAAGTAAGCAAATAAAAACTGGGGAAAATAGAAAACTGTAAAGGGAAGGAAGCAAATCATAGAACAACTTGGCTCACCAGTGAATAATACTTACATTGGCTGTTTGTTCAACCAAAAAAGCTATGATTTAACCATATTAAGATGAAGAAGAGGAAGCAGGTGGTCATGACATATAAGAGCACGAAACTCTCAAATACCATAATTGGTAATTAACTGACACGCTCTAAAATGGATAAATCTAGAAGGGGCAACAAGAGCATACTACTTAGAAATGTGAGACTATGAGAAGAAGCAGCTGAAAGAGCTGAAAGTAGATGCTTCTGAAGAAGGATAGGGCAAGGGTGGGGGCGGAGATAGGTGGGGCAGAAACCTGTCTTTTAACACTATTTATTTTTAAATAATGTGCCTGTTATTCTATTATTAATGTTTTACAATAAAAAGTATTTTCACATGTTTCAAAATTCAAATGATACAGTAAAAAGTCTGTCTTCTTTCCTGTCCTTTCTGACCTGGCTCCCCTCAGCAAAAGCCTCCAACGTTTTTTGCTTGTGCATTGTTCCAAAGACAATTTAATTATATTGTTTTTATTAAAGTGAATATATTTTTTAAATTAGACATTTAAAAATTTTTATTTACTTATTTGTATTTTTGGCTGTGTTGTGTCTTCATTGCTGCACGCAGGCTTTCTCTAGTTGCGGCGAGCGGGGGCTACTTTTCCTTGCAGTGCGCGGACTTCTCGTTGCGGTGGCTTCTCGTGTTGTGGAGCACAGGCTCTAGGCACACGGGCTTCAGTAGTTGTGGCACTTGGGCTTCAGTAGTTGTGGCTCGCGGGCTCTAGAGCGCAGGCTCAGTAGTTGTGGTGCACGGGCTTAGTTGCTCCGCGGCATGTAGGATCTTCCCGAACCAGGGATCTAACCCGTGTCCCCTGCATTGGCAGACAGATTCTTAACCACTGTGCCACCAGGGAAGCCCTAAAATGAATATTAGTTTAAAAGGAGTTTGGGCAAAAAGAAAATCTGCTGAGGTATGTAGTGGACATGGTCCAATAAAATAAATTTTATCTTAATGCAGTGAAGTGACTTTTGCAGAAAATGAATAGAATGTCCTAATTCCTTGACATTATCAATAATAATTCATACCATGGCTTTAATAACACTTTTGAAGAAATAATTATGTCATTAAATTAAAAATCGACAAATTTGCAATAATGACAACTTCTCTTTCTTTCTTAGAGGCATGGGCCTCACATTTTAATTTTCTTACATCTCCTGCCACTTTTAGAAGGGAAGGATGCTGACTTCAAGCCAAATGTTCTGTCCTTACACTTGATAATAGATTCCTCTCCCAGAGCTAATGGTAAGTTTAGCTGCAGGTTTACCTAAAAGTCAATTACAAATATTGGTAAAGGCAAGATGCGATTTGGGGGCAGCCTAACTTGTTATTAAGTACAAGGTGTTTCATCCAGTCTTGTTAAACACTTTCCCCAGGGCTCTAAGGATTCATTCCTAAGCATGATGTCCAACAGGTTAAGGAGGCTGAGGGAGAGATGGAGTGGGAAAGAGTAACATCTCAAAGGCCACCCTGTTTAATTGTAAACAGTCCTGTAAACAGGACTGAGAGAAGCCCAGTCCTTTTTTTTTGTTTTGTTTTTGCTATACATGTTTTTTGAATTTTTATTTTATTTTTTTATACAGCAGGTTCTTATTAGTTATCTATTTTATACATATTAGTGCATATATGTCAATCCCAATCTTCCAATTCATCCCACCACCATCATCCCCCACCCCCCCGGCCCCCTGCTTTTTCCCCCTTGGTGTCCATACATTTGTTCTCTACATCTGTGTCTCTATTTCTGCCTTGCAAACCAGTTCATCTGTACCATTTTTCTAGATTCCACATATATGCATTAATATACGATATTTGTTCTTCTCTTTCTGACTTACTTCACTCTGTATGGCAGTCTCTAGGTCCATCCACGTCTCTACAAATGACCCAATTGCGTTCCTTTTTATGGCTCAGTGATATCCCGTTGTATATATGTACCACATCTTCTTTATCCATTCATCTGTCGATGGGCATTTAGGTTGCTTCCCTGACCTGGCTACTGTAAATAGTGAGAAGCCCAGTCCTTATAACTCTGTGACCATCACATCATTTGCCACATCCACGACAAAACAGGCTCCAGATAGTCTGTTAAAATCTTCTTTGTGTGGGCTTCCCTGGTGGCGCAGTGGTTGAGAATCTGCCTGCTAATGCAGGGGACACGGGTTCGAGCCCTGGTCTGGGAGGATCCCACATTCCATGGAGCAACTAGGCCCATGAGCCACAACTACTGAGCCTGCGCGTCTAGAGCCTGTGCTCTGCAACAAGAGAGGCCGCCATAGTGAGAGGGCCCGCGCACCGTGATGAAGAGTGGCCCCCACTTGCCACAACTGGAGAAAGCCCTTGCACAGAAACGAAGACACAACACAGCAAAAATAAATTAATTAATTAATAAACTCCTACCCCCAACATCTTCTTTAAAAAAAAAAATCTTTGTGTTCATTTATTCATTCATTCAAACATCAAATTGTATTGACTGCTTATCTTGTGTCACCGCTGGGCTATGTTTAGGAACTATACAGAGGAGGAGTGAGGCAGACAAGGACTCACTGGCAAGATGCTCTTTATTTTTTTGTGATGCCAACTAACCAAAGGACTTGATGAAATCATAGATTCTGGAGCGGGAAGTGACCTTACAAGCTTCTCTTTCCAGCTGGGGCTCAGTGAAATTAAGCAACTGGCCCAGACCCTCACTGGTATTTGCAGAACTGAGATGAAAACCAGCCACCAGGACTTCCCTGGTGGCATAGTGGTTAAGAATCCATCTGCCAGTGCAGGGGACATGGGTTTGATCCCTGGTCTGGGAAGATCCCACATGCTGTGGAGCAACTAAGCCCGTGTGCCACAACTACTGAGCCTGCACACTAGAGCCCACGAGCCACAACTGCTTAGCCCACACACCACAACTACTGAAGCCCGCGTGCCTAGAGCCCCTGCTCCACAACAAGAGAAGCCACTGCAATGAGAAGCCTGTGCACCACAACAAAGAGTAGCCCCTGCTTGCCGCAACTAGAGAAAGCCCTCGTGCAGCAACAAAGACCCAACGCAACCAAAAATAAATAAATAAACAAATATACATATATATATATATATATATATATATATATATATATATATATATAAAACCAGCTTCCAACCTACTTGGATCCATGCAATAGATTATTAAAAGTGTAAAAGAACTGTAGGCAATGACATTCTGTAACTCTCTTCATAGTGAGGTTCTGGAAACATGACTGAATGGGCTCCTCGACTTTTTACAGACTGAAGAACTCACCGAACAGCTGTGTCAAGAGGAAGGGAATTGCCCCCAAGGGTCAGAAACCTCCCTGACCCTCCAGGCCAACTGCGTGGTCTATCTGAGTAGCCGTGCTGGGGCGGGGAGACCATGGCAGTAAGAGCCTTGGGAAGTGATGGTTGGACAGCAGAAACTATGAGGGGAGAATCAGGAAGTGCAAAAACCAGAAATAAAATAAAAAGTCTCTAGTGACATCCATAGAAGGTGGAAGAAAGAAGGGAAAGTATGTGGAAAGAAGGGATGAGAGTCCTGAAGCTTGCCATGCACTTAGGAGGAACTCCACAGGAACTGCTGTGTTCACAGGTCTCTATGAGAATGGAAAGAATTGTCACCAAGGGAGAAGCATATCGTTTGATATACTTAAGACAAGGATGGGAAGCTTTCTTCTGCCTTGTCAAGAGCTTCTGATCCACAGGGAATAAAGCAAGCAGGAATCTTTCAGAAGTAAATGGTAAATGAATTACATTTTTTTTTTTTTTTTTTTTTTTTTTGCGGTACGCAGGCCTCTCACTGTTGTGGCCTCTCCCGTTGCGGAGCACAGGCTCCGGACGCGCAGGCTCAGCGGCCATGGCTCACAGGCCTAGCTGCTCTGCGGCATGTGGGATCTTCCCGGACTGGGGCACGAACCCGTGTCCCCTGCATCGGCAGGCGGACTCCCAACCACTGCGCCACCAGGGAAGCCTTGAATTACATTTTTGAAAGAGAGAGAAATAAAGTACATCTCACACAATGTTCGGAAGTAAGATTTGAGAACCTGAAACACTAGCACATGCAATTAACAGTAGAACATAATAATTCATTCAGTATTGTTACTAATTCAGTTGCTGGGATGAAACAAGGGTGGGGGTGGTGTGGGAGGTCAATAGGAAGAGAAGCAAATCTGAAGGGGGAAGGATACGGTTAAGACAGAAATAAACAGAGAAGGACAAGGGTGGTGGGTAGAGACCCAAAGAGAAAGAAAAGGAAAGATAGAAAAAAGACACTCTCAAGAGAGACAAGTGAGATTTCAAAGGAATAGCATGAAGATTCCTCATCTGCCATTATCCTTCCCTCCCCCATCCCCAGTAGCTGTGGAGTCCGAGATTTCTGGTTCCACCATCTCCCATTAGGATAAATCAAGCTCTCTCACCCCATGTCCACCCCACCACGACCTCCATCCCCAAGAGATTATTAAAAATCTCTATTTTCTTTAGCTGGTGCCCACATCACCAGACTTCTACTGTAGTTTTATTCTAGTTCTTGTGCCTAAAGAGTGTTGTAAAACTATGTACCCTTCACACATTTTTAAGTTAACACCTACTCTTTTTCATCTTAAGATTAAGTAACTGCAAAGGATGGAATCTCCCAATGTACACGTATTATATATGAACCTTAAATATATTTTTATTAAAACGTTGTTGCAGATTTATCTTATTCAATTTATGGGATTGTCTGCCGTACAATCTAATTGGCAATGCCAGTCCTCACGCTTAAACCTATCCACCAAATCAGCCTTACTTTTACTCAGAAGAAGCTGCATTTTAATTAATTAATTAATTTTAAAATAAATTTATTTATTTACTTATTTTATTTTTGGTTGCATTGCGTCTTGGTTGCGGCAAGCGGGGGCTACTCTTTGTTGTGGTGCGCGGGCTTCTCACTGCAGTGGCTTCTCTTGTTGCAGAGCACGGGCTCTAGGCGTGCAGGCTTCAGTAGTTGTGGCTCGCAGGCTCTAGAGCACAGGTTCAGTAGCTGTGGCGCACAGGCTTAGTTGCTCCACGGCATGTGGGATCTTCCCAGACCAGGGATCGAACCTGTGTCCCTTGCATTGGCAAGTGGATTCTTAACCACTGCACCACCAGGGAAGTCCAAAAGCTGCATTTTAAAATTCGAATAAATATGCAATACCTATTCCTTTACAACCACATCACTATACAGAAAGGTAGGGCCAGAGTCTCCCCTAGGAGCAGTTCATTCTTTACTTGTCCAGTTTTTGGATGCCCCAGAGGTGCTTGTGCCCCAGGATAATTCCCTTTGGAAGCTTTGGGATATGTGAGAGATGAGACTTTCTTGGTAAATTAGGAGAAGGATAAATGGAAGATAGCAAGCTTCTTCTCAGACAAATTTATATTAGGAAGGAACACATCAGGAAGATGAGGATCTGGAATCCTTTCTTCTCTCAGAAATCCCTTGGTATCACCCAGGAGCATGAGTACCCCGTTTTAAAGATGGCACTCTACTGCCGCATTGCTTTGTCATGTTCTATTCCACTTTGTTCTTTCTGTTTTCTTTGCTTTTTTTTTTTAACATCTTTATTGGAGTATAATTGCTTTACAATGGTGTGTTAATTTCTGCTTTATAACAAAGTGAATCAGCTATACATATACATATATTCCCATATCTCCTCCCTCTTGCGTCTCCCTCCCACCCTCCCTATCCCACCCATCTAGGTGGTCACAAAGCACGGAGCTGATCTCCCTGTGCTATGCGGCTGCTTCCCACTAGCTATCTACCTTACGTTTGGTAGTGTATATATATGTCCATGCCTCTCTCTCACTTCATCCCAGCTTACACTTCCCCCTCCCCGTGTCCTCAAGTGCATTCTCTACATCTGCGTCTTTATTCCTGTCCTGCCCCTAGGTTCTTCAGAACCTTTTTTTTTTTTTTTAGATTCCATATATATGTGTTAGCATACGGTATTTGTTTTTCTCTTTCTGACTTACTTCACTCTGTATGACAGACTCTAGGTCCATCTACCTCACTACAAATAACTCAGTTTCATTTCTTTTTATGGCTGAGTAATATTCCATTGTATATATGTGCCACATCTTCTTTATCCATTCATCTGTCGATGGACACTTAGGTTGCTTCCATGTCCTGGCTATTGTAAATAGAGCTGCAGTGAACACTGTGGTACATGACTCTTTTTGAATTATGGTTTTCTCAGGGTATATGCCCAGTAGTGGGATTGCTGGGTCGTATGGTAGTTCTGTTTTTAGTTTTTGATGCAGCCACTGTTTTTCTCCACTTCCTCAAACCCTGTGTATGTCTCCTGCCTTAAACACTTCTGGGAATATTTTCCCCACATCCTTGCCTTCAAACCCCCTGATGTATACCAGAGTGCCTTCCCCTAGATCACTTTTTATTCTCTCACAATCCATGGTAGGGGAGTTATTATTTTCACTCCACCCTCTTATAAAAACCTCTGCTCTCTCCCTGGTGGGAATATAATTTGGGACAATTATATGGGGGCATTTTGTTAATCTTGACCAAATTTGCAAATGCACATATCTCTGACCCAAAAATTCTACTTTCAGGGCTTTATCTTTGTGAGGAGTTCAGGGCCAACTACAAGGTTAGAGGATACAGTCTTCACACAAGACCATCCTCATTTCTGACACCAACTGCAAGTTCAGAGGTTTCCCAAAACACCTGGGGGCTTGATTTTTCACTAGAAAAACTCACAGAGCTCATTGAAAGTGGTTATACTCATGGTTACAGTTTATTCCAGGGAAAGGATACAGATTAAGGGGAGCCATAGGAAGAGAAGCATAGGGCAGAGCCCAGGAAGGTTACAAACATGAACTTCCACAGTCCTCTCCCCATGGAGTCAGGGCATGCTCCCCTCCCAACATCTCCGTGTGGCAGTACACATGAAGTATCATCAACCAGGGAAGCCTAGTGTTCAAAGATTTTATTGGTGCTCTATTACATAGGCATGATTGATTGATTAATTGCCTATGTGGTTGAGCTTAGTCTCCAGATCAACTGATAATGCATGCCCCAAAGCCCCAATCCTAAGTCATATGGTTGGTCTTTCTGGCATGGCCAGCCCCTACCCTAGCACTGTTGGGTGTGGCCAGCCTCCACCCTGAACAAAGACAGTACTACCAAGTATGACATAGATTACCTTCCAGAAGCTGGAGGCAAAAGCCAGACTATCTCTTTGGATAGGGCCAAATTCTATACAATCCTACATATCCATTCACACGTGTACAAAATGACACACATGTAAAGCTTATTAACCACAGCGTCTGTCATAGCAAAGGTCTGGAACAACCTAACTATTTCTCAGCGGAGTGCTAATTGAACAAATTTAAGATATATTTACCCAAGGTAATAATTTTTAGTCAGAAAAAAAGAAAGCTTTTTATGTATTGATATGAAACAATACATTGCTAAGAAGAACTAGTGTTTTCTGTCATTGTGTAAAAAATACTCACAAATTTTCTTGTAAATGCACAGTCTAGCTCTGGAAAGATAACCAAGAATGTAATAATACTGTTTGTCTCTAGAGAGGGTAACTGAGTGGCTGGAGGATGGGCTGGGAAAGAGGTTTTCACTCTATACCTTGTTATGTCTTTTGAAGTTTAAAGCATGAAACATTATCTACTAATAAATAGATTAACTTAAAATTTAAAAATAAAAACAAAATCCTGCTTCTTTGAGTTCAGCTGTGACTGATTCCTCCTCCCCTTCTTGCTGGCTGCAAATTTCTGGAAGATATCCATCATCAAGTTAAGAAGGTTTCCTTGAATTTCTGTTTTGCTAGGAGATGCTTTTTAAAAAATTAAATAGGAATAGTGTTGAATTTTGTCAGATGGTACTTTAGCATCTAGAGAGATAATGATATTTTTCCCCTTTAATCTCTTACTGTACTGAATTACAGTAATAGATATCTCAATGTTCAATCATGTTTCCATTTCTAGAATAAACCCACAATATATTATTCTTTTAATCCACTGCCAAGCTCAACTTGCTAGTATTTTATTAGGATATTTTTTCATCCATATTCCTAAGTAAAACTGATAGATCCCTTTCTTCTAATTCACTAATTTTGATATCAGATTTATGCCACAATCATAAACAAGTTGGGGAGATGTCCATCTTTTTCTGTGCTATAGAATAATTTATGTAACATGAAAATTTGCTGGTCCTATTTAATCATTTAGCCCCATGTACATTGTTTAGGGTAGATCTTTGACTGCTTTTTCTTTTTAGGTTGTTTTATTTTTCTTAAATCAATTTTTATCATCTGTATTGCCCTAAAAATTATCCAATTGCTGTAGTTTTCCTTATTTATTCATATAACATTTCACATCATTGATTCATCCTTTAGAAAACTCTTCCATATTTGCAGTTGTTTCTCTATCGCTGATCCTAATGTGTGTGTGTGTGTGTGTGTGTTCTCTGGGACTATTTCTTTTTTTTTTAACTTTAATTTTATTATGGAGTATAGTTGATTAACAATGTTGTGTTAGTTTCAGGTGTACAGCAAAGTGATTCAGTTATACATATACAAGTATCTATTCTTTTTCAAATTATTTTCCCATTTAGGTTATTACAGAGTATTGAGCAGAGTTCCCTGTGCTATACAGTGGGTCCTTGTTGGAGATCTATTTTAAATATAGCAGTGTGTACATGTTAATTCCAAACTCCCAATCTATCCCTCCCCCGACCAACCTTGGCCCCCTGGTAACCATAAGTTCATTCTCTAAGTCTGTGAGTCTGTTTCTGTTTTGTAAATAAGTTCATTTGTATCATTTTTTTAAGATTCTGCATGTAAGCGATATCATATGATATTTGTCTTTCTCTGTCTGATTTACTTCACTTAGTGTGATAATCTCCAGGTCCATCCATGTTGCTGCAAATGGCATTATTTCATTCTTTTTAATGGCTGAGTAATATTCCATTGTATATCTGTACCACATCTTCTTTATCCATTCCTCTGTTGATGGACATTTAGGTTGCTTCCATGTCTTGGTTATTGTAAACAATGCTGCAATGAACTTTGGGGTGCATGTATCTTTTCTTTTAAATTTTATTTATTTAATTTATTTATTTTTGGCTGTGTTGGGTCTTCATTGTTGTGCGCAGGCTTTCTCTAGTTGTGGTGAGCGGGGGCTACTCTTCGTTGTGGTGTACGGGCTTCCCATTGCAGTGGCTTCTCTTGTTGCGGAGCATGGGCTCTAGGCATGCAGGCTTCAGTAGTTGTAGCACGTGGGCTCAGTAGTTGTGGCTCACTGGCTCTAGAGCGCAGGTTCAGTAGTTGTGGTGCACGGGCTTTGTTGTTCCGCAGCATGTGGGATCTTCCTGGACCAGGGCTCGAACCCGTGGCTGCATGTATCTTTTTGAATTACGGTTTCCTCTGGGTATATGCCCAGGAGTGGGATTGCTGGATCATATGGCAACTCTAATATATATATATATATGATCCATATGGACCATATGGCAACTCACAGGCCCTATGTCCAAATACAGTCACATTGGAGATTAGGGCTTCAAGACATGAATTTTTAGTGGGGGAGGATACAATTCAGTCCATAGCAGAGGTATTCACTTATGATTTATACATTTTTCTGAATGTATGCTTCAATTTTAAAAATGTATTCAGTAAAGTAAAATGAAAGAGAACATGATGAGAATCAGAAGTCCCATGGCCACAACTGCTCTTGGAGACCTATGGACCATATAACCATCTTACACAGAGATGGACCAGTGCTCATAGCCAGTGTGAAAAGCCCAGTCCAGTCTCCAGGTGTGGGCTCTTTGCCTGACTCCCTGCTGCAGGGCACATCATATCTTAGATTGGAACAAAGTACTCACTGTCCCTACGCAGAACACTGTGCCTCACCTCCTCTTCAATTTTCTCCGTCATTGAGCCAATGATCTAATGAACAAACTGTACTCTGTATTAGGGTGTGAGTGGCTGTTGGTAGAACAAAACACGGAGTGTCCCTGGGGAATCACAAGTTTGTTGGGAGGCTACAGGGCAAGTTGAGCTAGGGAGAGAGAAAGGAAGAAGAAAAGAAAGAAGTCAAAATATTTTAAAATATCGAAGTAGAAAGATTTTTAAAGCATTATTTAGTTATTAATTTGTAATTATATTACATTTTGATCCTTATAATTTCTGCTTTTTGAAATTTGTCAACATTCCCTTTGTGACCTAATGGTCAAAATTTGCTGATGTTTCATCCTAGCAAGAAAAAAGTGCATATGCATTCAACAAATATTTAGTGAGGGCCTATGGTGTGTCAGGCACTGTTCTAGATTCTTAGGATCCAAGAGTGAACAAAACAAAGATCCTTGCCCATGTGAAGTTTTCATTTAAGCAAGAGGAAGCAGGTGATGAGCAATACTCACAATGAATAAGCAAATTTTAAATTAACATTACATGTGCTATGGAAAGTGACAAATGTTTTCCAAGATAGTAGAGTAAGGTAAATGGGATGGGGGCACAGATTGCAATTTAATGTAGGGTGGTCAGGGAAGGCCTACTTGAAATGTGAGGGTCGAGGAGGTATGTGTGTATGCAGGTGTGCACACTTCCTGAAGGGCTTTGTAGGGCTTTGCAGGACTTGCACTGTTAGTGAAATGGGTTTGGACAGAGGAATGTCATGATCTCAGCTTTTCAGGACTCACACTGATGACTTTATGAAGATTTGACTGTAGGGAGACACGAGTGGAGGCTGGGAGATGGTTAGGAGGTTATTATCATTGTTCAGGTGGGAGATGATAGTGGCTTGGATCAGGGTGGCAGCAGTAGAGGTAGAGAGAAGTAGTTGGATTGGGGATATCTGTTTTGTAAAGAAGTTCATTTATACCATTTTAAAAAAATTAAATTCTACATGTGAGTGATATCATGTGATATTTGTCTTTCTCTATCTTTTACCTACTCTTGAAATTTATTTATCTCCTTGTTGTTTTCTTCAAGGGAGCTTAGAGTAAAATGGAAAGCACCACAATATTAAGGGCAGGGAAAGAAATGAGAGTAAGAGACAGAGGATGAGAGAGAAGCAAGAACTAAGATTTATGCCTGAGAAAAGCTACAGCGATTAAACACTGTCAAATGCAAGCTCCCCAAATATCACCAACGCAACCTATTGATAAGACAATGCTAAATTGATTGCTCACCCTGGAAGGGAGAACACCAGCACCACTGCAACAGAACTTTGGCTGTGTCTTCAAGGGGCAAAGGCAAAGCTGGATATTATTGAGAATCGAAAGTTTTATCAAAGCGGGTCTTTCAGTGTGATGCTTGATCAGGATTGGGTAAAGATCATGACTAGTGGTTTAGAATTGGTGGCAACAGCAAGGTAAGGAATTTGAGGTGAGGGATTCGAAGAATCTTAGGGAGTAAGCTGTCTGTTGATGCTTCCTGTAGAGGCATTGATGTGTCTTTTGGGAGGGTCATGTAATGAACTTTCACATTATTTTTGTGAGCAGGAGTCTCCTGGCATGGCAGTTATACTAATCCATACGATGGAATAGCAAAGTCATGTTAAAGTAGACAGTAAGTTCTGTGTGTGTAGGGGGAAATGGTTGTGTGTTTCAGTTCCTCAACACAAAAACCAAGCCAGGCCATTTCTTATAGTAGTGCAGACCTCTAATCCCCAGCTCTGACCACAGTAGGACTGCTCACTCTGAGCTCCCAAGGCTTTGAGTTGGTTTGACATCTCCTTAATGCTTGTAAAATTTTTGCAGTCGATGAAGCTGCAGTTCCTAATGAGCAAAGTCAATTTAAATTGAAGAAAGCATAGATTTGGACCAATACTGTTCATTGTTTATCTGCAATGGATGTCCCAATGGACATAATTTTTGTCCATTACTGACAAATTAGATTTGGAGTTTTCAACTCCCATTTTGCTCTCTTACAAGCTTTCAGTTACACATGATTAATGGCGATAATTGTCCTGACTTTCCATTTTTAGGAAGCAAAGATTTCCTGGTAGATGTGGCACTCTCCAGCTACCAAGCACAATTTACAGTATTCAGCCTCATTCCCTTAAGTTCGCTCACTACCCTGGGCATTGCTGAGAAAGACTCAGCTTACAATGTGGACTTAATTTTCTTATTATTTTCCCTAAAAGAATCACCAAGGTCCTACGAAAGTCTTAAAGATAGTTTTAATTCATCTCCCCATCTTATTATTAATATTGATATTATTTTGCTCTTTGGTCATATTATTTAATTGAATAATTAAATAACTAATTGAATAAAAGCTGCTATCCAGATAGATAGGCATTATTACATTTTACATAATGAAAAAATGTAATCAACATCATCCTCTCTGTAGTGGACGCTGTTGGTGTCCCACCCAGATGCCTCCACAAGGCCAGTGGACGCAACCCCAGCAGCTGGGAGTACTGGTGATTAATTATTCACAACTGCCTGCTTCAGAGAGTTGCTCTGCCAGACAGGAGCCATCTGGCTTGGAATATTACACCCCCCCCAGTCCACCCAGGGCAGCCCACAGTCAATGAGTGACTGACATGGGGTATAAAAGGCCAGCCCTCTTGCCTCAGGCTGAGACTAATTCCGCTGTACAATTCATGCTTCATCAGGGCAGGAGAAGCCTTTGGTCTGTAGTGTGATCAGCCTTGGCAGCCCCTAGGACCCCTTGTTCTCAGCAATTCTGCTGGGCTCCATGGTCACACCACCAGCAGCTCCCATCCACTCCTTGCCTTGAGCAACTCCCAACATGGCATCCACTAATTTGTTTCTGAACCCCAGAACTGTATACTTGAAAAGGTGGTCAACAGAGGTGACGATGACAGTTTGAGGAAAAGAAATGTGCAGTTGCCAGAGGATGGTGACTAAGAATAACACACTGGATGCTTTCACATTCTCTCATACACTATTGGTGGGAGTGTAAATTGACTCAGTCATTGCTTCCTGGTAAAATGATCATAGCCTTTGACCTAGATATTGCACTTCTTTAAATTTATTCTTAAGATATAGTTGATTAATTAGGCAAAGAGTCAGCTATCTGGAGGCCCATTTCAGTGTTATTTATAATAACAAAAAAATGTAGACAATCTGGAGCCCAAGAAAGGGGAATTATTATATATTCATGCAATGCAACACTGTTTAGTTATCTAACCATATCCTTTATTATCACTCATGGTTTCTGTGGACAGAGTGGAGATGGCTTATCTCTGCTCTGTGTTGTCTGGAGCCTCAGCTGGAGAACTTAAAGGCTGGAATGATCTGAAGGCTTGTTTGCTCTCATATTGGCAGACACTGATAATCAGCTAGAGACCTAACTGGGTGTGTCTGCTGGAACAATCACATGTGGCCTTTCCATGTAGCTTGGACTTCTCACCATGTGGTGGCTTGGTTCCAAGATTGAAAAGAAAGGAGAGCCAGGCAGAAGCCATATTGCCTTTTATGACCTGCTGTGGAAGTCACACGGCATCGCCTATGCCACATTCTACTTATTGTGATAGTTACAAAAGTCTGGCTCGGTTGAAAGGAAGGAAACAAAGATGCCACCTCTCGATGGAGGCGTGTCAATGTCACATTGCAGGAAGAGCATGTGGGATGAGATTATAATATGCTTGTGCTAGCATCTATGGAAAATACAGTGTGACTGTAACTAGTCATATCAATGTCTAATGGCATGGGAAAATGTTCATGATATACTATGAAGTTAAAAAAAATCAGATTACAAGACAATACGTACGGTATAATCCCACTTTGAAGGAAAACTGTATAGATGCAAAGTATTAGCAGCGGCTTCCACCGGAAATGAGATGAATTTAAATGGATAACTGTATAATCACAATTTGTTCGTGTGTGTGTGTGTGTGTGTGTGTGTTGGTGTGGGTTCGTTTATGAAAGCGTCTGTCTTCTTTGCCCATAGGCAGCTCCAGGGGATTCCTTTGGGAGTGTTCTCTTTGACCCCTGAGTAGATCATTGGATTTAATAGTCAGGAAAAGCTATTTTTACTCAATGATGCCTCTGCGTGTTCTGTGAGGCCCTGGCCTGAGTCCAGGTTACTTGGCGCTGATTCCCAGCAGCATGTGGCCCCAGGGACAAGGCATGAATGAATTAAAGTTTAATTAAAGGTGAAACTCTACTGTAGATGGGGCTGCCTGTTTCCTCTTGGGTCGCTAGTGCAGGCGAGCATTCGAAAGGGCAGCACAAGGACTCTTGGTAACATTGAACCTCCCTCCCGGGCTTGTGTGTAATCAGTTCCCCTGGCAATTTTGTGGGACACCTTTCTTTTTCTCTTGAAAAGGGGATAAAAAGATGTTGAAGGATATGGTAATGAAAACACAGAGAACCAGTGTGGGGAGAGTCTGGGGTAGCAAATGCAGAGTGGTTTCTCAGGTTAATAATCAAATTGGTTCCCAAGCCTTGAAGTCTTCCCATCCTGGGCCCCTCAAGCAGCCATTTTTAAAAGACCAGGTGGAAAAGATTTCTTGGGGACAGACCTGACTCTCATGGGTATCAAGGAACACTTAGCCTGATGACCTGCTGTGGGTGTGGGCATGGAGTGGAGGGGGTGCACTCAGTTCTGCGGCTTTGGATTTCCATCCAGAGCAGAGCCGGGGTGTACTGGTCCACGCTGCCCACACTCTCACAAACCACCTAAAGCCGACTGAATAAGAGGACCAACGGGAGGGGCTACTCACTTGGGAAACAAAATTAAGAAAGAAGTAAAGGCACTTTTATATGTACATGGAACCCAAGCAAGGAAGGTGCCACGGAGATGACTGTCCAAACCACTGGGTGGTTTTTAAAGCCACTGCCAAGCTGACCTAACTGCTCAGAGAGGTCACTGGACGATCAGAAAAAGCACCTTCTATCTAGGTCAAGTGTTGGCCTCATCACACACTGGCTCTGGAACTTTCTGTGAGGCCCAGAAGCTCCTGGAGCCACAGTCTCCTCACCTGTGAAATGGGGCTTAGGTCACCTGCCTTACCTTGCTGGAGGTGCCAGTGAGATGGTGCCTGCCAGAGTTAGGCCTTATCTACTGCAAGATGGGAATTTATCACAAGAATACAAGGAGACATGGGCTTCCCTGGTGGCGCAGTGGTTGGGAGTCCGCCTGCCGATGCAGGGGACTCAGGTTTGTGCCCCGGTCCGGGAGGATCCCCCATGCCGCGGAGCGGCTGGGCCAGTGAGCCATGGCCGCTGGGCCTGCGTGTCCGGAGCCTGTGCTCCGCAACAGGAGAGGACACAACAGTGAGAGGCCCGCGTACCGCCAAAAAAAAAAAAAAAAAAAGAATACAAGGAGACAGACTTTCATGGAAATTAGCAAAAGAAACCTTAGTTGTGCCAGGCCTTAGAAGTGACTGAAACTGGGTCCACGGAAGCACCAGGGACCTCAGCAACTGGATGTTGCAGATCTTCGCAGTAACATGGTAACAATGCAAATAATAATAATCATAGTAATAGTGATAATAATAGTAATAAAGTTTAGCAAGCATTGACTCTGTAGAGCACATGCTCAGACCTTTATACACATCATCTCATTTACTCATTTACTCCCCACCCCAACCCTGGGAGGCACTTTCACCTTCATTGTAGCCCTCCCTACTTACTGAGGCCTCATCATTCCAGCTTAGACAAAGCTTTGGCTTGCCCACTGCTCCTGCTCCCCTCAGGACCTCTAGCATGCCTCCTTTCAGAAAGCCACAGTGCCTGCTACTCACTGCTTGATTATTTCCCAGTTTCCCAACTCAGATTTCTGAGAGCAGGAACATCCCTGGTCTGCAGGGACCTGTTGCTTATACAGTTTTAGAGACATTCTTTAAGAAAGGAAAAATAAAACATATGAATACAAATCTGGGCTCGGGAACCTGGAGGAGCCCTCTTCAGGTGAGGGCCCTGAAGCTTCAGTGCATGTATTTCAGGGTGAGTCAGCCTCTGCTCTAGTCTAATAATGAGATTTTTGGGTGGTTGGGGTGGAGGGTGACATTCCATGGGACCAACCATGGCTGGTAAAAGTTGGTAAGCTGGTAAAACAGCCTCTCTCTGCAGTGGTCTCCTCTTAACCACTCAGGGAAACCTGGTCTCAGGGGGAATCTGGCCATCTCTCCATCTCATGTGTCCCTCTGTTCTTCATTCAGAAGCTGGACTTGGGAGAAGGAAACTAGGGCCAGGAACTAAGAGCAAGACTCCCTGAAGACCTGCAGAGCGAGGTGCAGGCACAAGGTGCATAGTGACCAAGCAGTAATTTTGTGTCCTACATATCCCTTGTTCCTTATGTACATGGCTCTCTCAGGGATCTCATGGGTATAAGAAATGGCTAGATCAACAAATTTGGGGTACTTATGGGGCTCATGGGCCCATGGCCAAATCACCTTCTTAAAACTGTCAAAAGGGTAGGAATAAAGACGCAGACTTAGAGAATGGACTTGAGGACACGGGGCGGGGGAAGTGTAAGCTGGGATAAAGTGAGAGAGTGGCATATATACACTACCAAATGTAAAATAGATAGGTAGTGGGAAGCAGCCACATAGCACAGGGAGATCAGCTTGGTGCTTGGTGACCACCTAGAGGGGTGGGATAGGGAGGGTGGGAGGGAGAGAGACGCAAGAGGGAAGAGATATGGGAACATATGTATACATATAGCTGAATCACTTTGTTATACAGCAGAAACTAACACAACATTGTAAAGCAATTATACTCCAATAAAGACGTTAAAAAAGGAAAAACAAAAAACTGTCAAAAGGGACTTCTCTGGTGGTACAGTGGTAAAGAATCTGCCTTCCAATTCAGGGGACGCGGGTTCGATCCCTGGTCAGGGAACTAAGATCCCACATGCCCCGGGGCAGCTAAGCCTGTGCGCCACAACTGCAGAGCCTGGGTACCTCAACGAGAGCCTGAGTGCTGCAAACTACAGAGCCCACGTGCTCTGGAGCCTGTGTGCCACAACTAGAGAGGCGCCCACGCACCGCAACGAAGAGCTCACGTGCCGCAACTAAGACCCGACACAGCCATAAATAAATAAACTATCAAAACCTTTCCATTGTTCCTAACACTCTCTTCTGATGGTTTCCTTTAAAAAATACCTGAAGGTGGGAGATCTGAACATTTTAAGGCCTTCGACATGCAATTTTATTCAAATGAAATTCATTCAAGTTTCATTCCAGAAAGTTGTATTTATTGCTCCAAGGAAGACACATATCCTCTCTCAGATACCATCAGTTCCACGTTCAGTCTCATTCTGGTGGAAGATCGTTCCCAACCAAAGACCTGAACTTTTCTAACCCTTGAAAGTGAGTTCCGGGAGGCTGCTCCTCTGCAGTCCAAAGCAAGTCAGCCAGGCCATTGCGCCAAGGGAGGAATCTCCAGAGGATGGCTGAGCAGGCCACTCCGACATCACGACACAGGGCAGCAAATGCTTCTTCCTCCTGGGGTCTTGGACCTCTGGAATAAGTCCCCAGAGGGACATTTTTCTGCATTTTTTAAACCAAAGTTTTTATTATGTTTTTTTCTTGAGTGCCTGGAGCATTTGAGAGTTTAGCCAGCATCGTAGAACCTCTCCATCTCTTCTCATTTTTAGGTCTTTTCTCTAAAACAAACTCAAATGCAAGCAAACAAACTAGATGACTATGTAGGAAATATAAGGGCTGGCTTTAAACAGGTCAGTAGCATTATCTATTGGCCATGTGCTTGTACTGCAGCTACTATTTTTTTTCAACTTAGTAAATTTACAAAACATATCCCTGCCACACTATAACAAAGAGAAGCAACAAAGAGAATTAGAAAGTGAAAAAGAAGCACTATCTTCAAAGAACTACGTTAACACCTGTTATCTCCAAATACACTAGTTGAGGAGAGTGACAGACGCAGTGAAGATGATCCAGCTTGAGGAGGGTGCCATTGTATATACACATATCACCTCTTCTTTATCCATTCATCTATTGATGGACACTTAGGTTGCTTCCATATCTTGACTGTAGTAAACTCTGCTGCAGTGAACATAGGTATGCATATATCTTTTCAAATTGTGTTTTCATTTTCTTTGGATAAATACCCAGGAATGGAATTGCTGGATTGTATGGTAGCTCTATTTTTAATTTTTTGAGGAACCTCCATACTGTTTTGCATAGTGGCTGCACCAATTTACATTCCCACCAACAGTGTATGAGGGTTCCCTTTTCTCCAGACCCTCTCTATTCTCACAGGTGTGAGGTGATGTCTCGTTGTGGTTTTGGTTTGCATTTCCCTGATAATTAGTGATGTTGAACATCTTTGCATGTGCCTGTTAACCATCTCTGTGCCTTTGGGAAAATGTCTCGATCCTCTGCCCAGTTTTAAAATTGGATTGTTTGTTTGTTTTTGATATTAAGTTGTTTGAATTCTTAATATATTTTGGATATTAACCCTTTATTGGATATATGATTTGCAAATATCTTCTCCCATTCAATAGGTTGCCTTTTGATTTTGTAGATGGTTTTCTTTTCTGTGCAGAAGCTTTTTAGTTTAGTGTAGTCCCACTTGTTTATTTTTGCTTTTGTTGCCTTCACTTCTGGGGACAGATCCAAAAATTCCACACCAAGACAAAAGTCAAAGAGCTTACTACCTATGTTTTCTTTTAGGATTTTTTTATAACTTCAGGTCTTACATTTAATTCTTTAACTCATTTGAATTTAGTTTTGTGTATGATGTGAAAAAATGGTCTAATTTGGGCTTCCCTGGTGGCGCAGTTGTTAAGAATCCGCCTGCCAATACAGGGGACATGGGTTCGAGCCCTGGTCCGGGAAGATCCCACATGCCGTGAAGCAGCTAAGCCTGTGTGCCACAACTATTGAGCCTGTGCTCTAGAGCCCACAAGCCACAACTACTGAGCCTGCATGCCACAATTACTGAGCCTGTGTGCCTAGAGCCCGTGCTCTGCAACAAGAGAAGCCACCCCAACGAGAAGCCCGCGCACTGCAACGAAGAGTAGCCCCTGCTCGGCACAACTAGAGAAAGCCCGTGCACAGCAACGAAGACACACACAGCCAAAAATAAAATAAAATAAAATAATAAATAAATAAATAAATAAAATTAAAAGATCTAGTTTCATTCTTTTACTTGTAGCTGTCCAGTTTTCCCAACACCACTTATTGAAGAGACTGTCTTTCCCCCATTGTATATTCTTGCCTCCTTTGTCATTGACTGACTATATGTGTGGGGGTTTATTTCTGGGCTCTCTATACTGTTCCCTTGATCAATGTGTCTGTATCTTACTGCTTTGATTAGTATAGCTTTGTAGTATAGTTTGAAATCAGGGATGATGATGCCTCCATTTTTGTTCTTCTTTCTCAGTATTGCTTTGGCTAATCAGTGTCTTTTGTGGTTCTATATAAATTATAGGATAATTTAGTCGAGTTCCTGAAAAATGCCATGGGTATTTTGATAGGGATTGCACTGAATCTGTAGATTGCTTTGGGTAGTATGGACATTTTAACAATATTAATTCTCCTGCTCCATGAGCACAGTATACCTTTCCATTTATTGTGTCATCTTCAATTTCTTTCATCAATGTCTTACAGTTTTCAGAGCATAGGTCTTTCTCCTCCTTGGTTAAATTTATTTTCAGGTATTTTATTCTTTTTGACATGATTGTAAATGGGATTGTTTTCTTGATTTCACTTTCTGATAGTATGTTATTGGTATATAGAAATGTAACAGATTTCCATATATTAATTTTGTGTTCTACAACATTGCTGAATTCACTTATTAGTTCTAATAGTTTTTTGGTGGCATCTTTAATGTTTTCTATATATAGTATCATGTCATCTGCAAACAGTAGCAGTTTTACTTCTTCCTCTCCAATTTGGATGCCTTTTATTTATTTATTTTTCTCTTGTCTGATTGCTGTGGCTAGGACTTCTAATACTATGTTGAACAGAAGTGGTAAGAGTGGGCATCCTTGTCTTGTTACTAATTCTAAAGGAAAAGATTTCAGCTTTTCACTGTTGAGTATGATGTTAGCTGTGGATTTGCCATGAACGACCTTCGTTGTGTTGAGGTGTGTTCCCTCTGTACTCACTTTGGTGAGAGTCTATTGGAGCCATTTTTCCAATAGCATTTGCTCACTTTGTGTCTCTGTGTTACTGTTTGGTAGTTCTCACGATATTTCAAACTTTTTCATTATTATTATATATGTTATGGTGATCTGTGATCAGTGATGGATGTTACTATTGGAAAAAGATTATGACTCACTGAAGGCTCAGGTGATGGTTAACACTTTTTAGCAATAAAGTATTTTAAAATAAAGTATATACATAGTTTTTTAGGCATAATACTATTGCACTCTTAATAGACTACAGTATAGTATAGGTATAACTTTTCTACATATTGGAAAACCAAAAAATTCATGGTACTCTCTTTTTTTAAATATTTGTTAAGATTCTAGTGTTTATTTTTTAACTTTATTGAAGTTGATTTACAATGTTGTGTTAATTACCACTGTACAGCAAAGTGATTCAGTTATACATATATATTCTTTTTTATATTCTTTTCCATTATGGTTTATCACTGGATATTGAATATAGTTCCCTGTGCTTTACAGTAGGACCTTGTTGTTTATCCATCCTATATATGATAGTTTACATCTGCTAATCCCAAACTCCCACTCCATTCCTCCTTCACCTCCCCTCCCTCTTGGCAACCACAATTCTGTTCTCTATGTCTGTGAGTCTGTTTCTGTTTCAGAGATATGTTCATTTGTGTCATATTTTAGATTCCACATATAAGTGATATCATATGGTGTTTTTCTCTTTCTGACTTCACTTGATATAATAATCTCTAGGTCCATCCACATTGCTGCAGATGGCATTATTTCATTCTTTTTTATGGTTGAGTAATATTCCATTGTATATATATACTACATCTTCTTTATCTATTCATTTGCCGATGGACATTTAGGTTGTTTCCATGTCTTGGCTATTGTAAATAGTGCTGCTGTGAACATAGGGGTGCATATATCTTTTTGAATTACAGTTTCATCTGGATATAGCCCAGGAGTGGGATTACTGGATCATATGTCAGCTCTATTTTTAGTTCTTTCAGGAACCTCCATACTGTTTTTCATAGTGGCTGCATGGTGGTACTCTCCTTATTACAATATTCATTTTATTGTAGTGGGCTGGAAAGAACCACAATATCTCTGAGGTATGCCTGTATTTGAAAGATGGGAAATATTAGGGGATATTTCTATGTGATGAAAAGGATTCAGTAGGGAGGAAAAAATTGATGATTCAGAAAAACGAGGGTAGTTACAGTGATAATTCATGGAGAAGAGGGGACCGTGCTCAGGATACAAATTGAAGGGTTGGTTTTAATGGGAGCAAGTACCCTTCATCCATTATAAGCAGGAAAGAAGACAGTATGCACAGTTGCCCTAGATGAGAAGATTTAGAGATGGAAAAATGAAGCAATTTCAAATACGTCAACGATGGATGAGGCAAAGCCTTCAGCTGTGTAAGATGGAGGATGGGGGTGAAGGGAGAGGGAAAAGAACGATTGTTTTCCTTCAGCAGCCATCAGCTGTCCTGTGCAGGTATTGAGCCAGTCGTTGAGTTTAACAAGGGTTGCGGTTTTGACAAATGAGTATAAAGGAAGGAGGCAAGATCAAAGGAGATGAGGGTATTTGCAAGGAGGTAATTATGATGGTAAGCCAAAGGAGCTGTGCTGGGTCATGAAGTCTTTGAGAACTGCATGAGCCAATATATGTAAGTTATTCAGAACTCTGTGTTACAAACGTTAAAAAGAGGTTAGCCGTTTTTACTTTTATTGCAAGGGAAGTGAGAAAATGAGGGACAATGCTTGGTAAAAATGTGGAAGGGTCAGGGCTTCCCTGGTGGCGCAGTGGTTGGGAGTCCGCCTGCGGATGCGGGGAACACGGGTTCATGCCCCGGTCTGGGAGGATCCCATGTGCTGCGGAGCGGCTGGGCCTGTGGGCCATGGCCGCTGGGCCTGCGCGTCCGGAGCCTGTGCTCCGCGACGGGAGAGGCCACAGCAGTGAGAGGCCCGCGTACAGCAAAAAAAAATAAAAAATAAATTTAAAAAATGTGGAAGGGTCAAAGGATTTATTGTTAGAGATAATACATTTTCTGATGTAATACCTCCCAATATCTCCCTGGGGGGATTCCCTGGTCAGATGCCCATCTTGTGATGCTGTCCTTGATTCATGTAGAATCAAATCCCTAAAGTACAGTTCCCAGGTTACCACTGAGCTTCCATTAGGCTTCCCTCACTTGTGAAGGTGAGATCTGCCAGAGGCTCTCCAAGTGAGTATATTACTAATGATTAATCTGCCAAGTGAGTCCTGTTCTGGGTTGTTTAGGCCTAACGCAGTGGCATCATTGTGGACGCTAGGTCTTTAAGGGAGTCCAGTCACTGCTTTTCCCAGGCAAAAGTTGCTAATGTTCAAGTGACCCTCTAAGTGGGTGTGACTCCAGTAGCCAAAAAGGCACACTTACCTGTGTATTGGTCTAAGACAGAGGTTTAAATTGAGAGCACTATGCATTTACGGGGGGTGTGTGTGTGTGTCTGTGTGTGTCAAACTCCAGATCGTGTTCCTCAACAGGTGACAATTTAGCAGGAGCCTTGTTTTCTAACTTAATCATCCATTCTCTGGAGGCCATAAACAGATGTCTCTATTTACACTTGAATTAAATTCCTTCTAATAACACTGTGCTAGATAGTAGGTGAGTTGGCTTTATACATCCACAGGGCAAGACCATGAAAGCATTTTCTTCTCTCTCCCAGGTAAAAGCAAACTGCAATCGATTTCTATGGATTGCAATAATAAGGCATTGGCTAGATCAATTTCTGCATAACATTTGAGGGATGACAAAATTAAACCTGTCAGCTGGTGCTTTAATTATGCCTGCAACAACCTAAACCTCCTGTAATTTACTGAGAACTGCCAAGAGCAATCAAGTTTTTAAAATGGCCACAAGGGGGTGTGGAAGGACTACATACCTGCTCTAATCATCCCCTCCCTCTTCCCACCCTTTCTAGTCCTTACTTCCAAGAATCATCCCCTATATACCTTATGTTGTTTCATTTCAGCGATCTTAGTTTATCGAGTAGGTTGCTACTGATTCTCATAGTTTAATCTGAATATCAGGCTAATGTTTCCTGAGTTTTTAGCAAGTTAATGGCAATTAGGCACTCACTGTGGATGTTTGTGATCAGGGAGTAGATGGGCCGTTTTCCTACTTCAGGGAAGTATACTGCTCTCTAAATCCTTGGTGATGTTTCCCCCATGGAATTTGTCATGATCGACATGGATTAAAGTACTTTCTGATTTTATCTCCGCTCGCCTTTATGTTGTTCCTTGCCCAGTGACTGAGGAGGTGGGCCTCGGGTCCTGATAATGGACGAAAGACACATGGAGACAAACCTGGGGGTTACAGCTAGTTTCCTTCTGGACCATTCTGTCGGCTCAGAGACCCTTCAGGATAGAGCAGAGGGCTGCAGCAGTAGCTCAGCTTGGGGGTCAAGATCACTTAAATTCCCATCAGGGGATTTGAACTTTAGTCCCCTTTGTGCATTGAATGAATGGTGCTTATCTCTATGAAATTGCTTTCTGCATGAAAAGTAGTCTGCAGGTTGTTCACTGGTTTGGGATGAAGGCACCACGATTCAGATCATGCCCTCAGTTCATGGGCAGATCTATTGTTTCTCCTGCTAGGTTCAAAATCAGACTTATGAGCTAATGGGTGAGCCACCCACCTCACACTGGCATCCTCACTGCCAATGCTGAGTTTAAATTGCCCTTTAAGTTCCCCATATAGGCCAGAGAATCCCCACAGGCCGCCATGTCATCTGACACAACAATGCCTGGATTAGGAACATCCAAGGACAGCTTGGTATTCCCTCCTCTACTGGCAGTAGTTCCACCCTGAATGGTTTTCCAGGAGTGAAGAAATACAGCCATTCCTCTGGTTTATGACTTTTCCTTTTCCAAGTTTCCACTATCCAGATGAAAAGGGAGTTAAAGGCCCGCATAACCTTGTGAAAGGAGCTGTCAATGCTGAAGGCGCCTTACATGGCTTTGTTCCTGCTTAATTCTGGCTGATTCACTTGGCCCCTTGATCCCAGACAAGCACAACGTTGCCTGGCTATCGCCTGCCTGTCAAGCAAGGGCAGTTGGTTGCTGTCCACTGCAAGTGAGAATTCTTTGTTTTTAGATAAGGCAGGGCCACGCCTGCCTCATTTCCTTCCCACATGGAATTCTGGCTTGGTGTGGGGAAACCTCACAGGCCCAGTGGAACAAGTTTATGTGGGCAATCTAATGAGCTTGATTTTTCCTAAGTTCTAACTGCCCATTCCTTTAGCTGCAGCCCAGCTGGTGACAGGAGGCACACAGAAGTCTGTTACCATTGTTTGTCTCAAGTTATTTTGGTTAACTGCATCCTGATTGGAACTAGAACTATTCCTTCCATGAGATCAGAGCTGCCCCCTTTCTAGGGTGGTTCAGAGAACAGCTCTTACTTGAGTTCCTGAACAGGAAGAGCAGGCTGCACCCCCAGGCTTTCCTCTGCCTTGTGTGGGGCCCAGATCTCGTGGGGACAAGATTGAGGGCAGAAGACATCGTTGCTATAGCAGCGGTTTACTCGGCTGTGCCTCAGCCAACCAAAGGTTAGTTTCCTACTGGCTTCACCAAGGCCTCAGCTGAACCTAGAGGTCTAGGGACAATCTACTAGTCCTCTACTCAGTAGTTTTCGTTCCGCACCGTCGAAGTACAGACCACTAAAAAAACTGCAGATCACAGTCTCCCCACACAGGAGACACAAGGAGATACCGTTTGGCTGCTTATTTTAACTGCATTTGTAGGGCATATTCTCCCTCCTGTTACACAATACCATCTAGTCCTTTTTGCAGACAAAGAGTGTTGCATGAGCTATGTCCTTAGGCATCTCTGAGGCTCCCAGACAGCTTTCCCACATGAGGGGATTTGACTTTGACTGGTTTCAGTAAAATTGCAGAAATCTGTAGCTATTTCCATTGCACTGCTCAAAGACAAGGGTGCAAGATACTGTTCTCGCTCCATGGGGACTGCCCTACAGGTAACAAGTCCAATCAGGTATCTGGGGCTCAAAGATTGAGGGATCAGAAAGAGGTGCCACCCTCACAAAATCTAGAGTGAAGTATTACTCAAGGCTTTTGATCCCATCTAGTGGGAGTGGCCTGACACATGAAGTGATGGCCAAGAGCTTATCTGTGGGGGCCAAGAGGAGGGGCCTTTTTCTCTCCATCTAACGAGGTTTGCCTTGTCCTGTCCACCTTCTTGTTCAATCAATCTCAACAGTCAATTCTTTTCTGGGCATTACCTCAGATCTCCATAGATGAACTTCAATGTGCGTGTTAATGTAAACTTCTGCTTTATCATTTTCATAACGATTTCCACAGCACCTCTCAATGTGAGGTGGAATCATTACAAAATGTTACAGGTAGAAAAGTGAGGATTTCTCAGTTAAGTTGGAAAATTCTCCCATGCCACTTGATCTTCTTGGTCGTATTATACTGCTGTTTTCCAGAAATCAGCTTACCAAATTTGGCACTATATTCTGGTGTACTCACTTCTCAATATTCCCAGTCTTTCTTGATTAGAGGTATGATGGGGTGAGAATGTAACAAAACCTATTACTTAAGTATCCTTCAGAGGTAAACTCTGTGGGGGCTGATTTTGTTTTTCCAAAAGCAGCACCATTAAAACAGGAGGAAAGGTTAAGCTGGTACAGAATGCAGTGACATTTTTCACACCATTATTTCACTGCATTAAGCTAAAAAGCACACATCTATGCAATAGTTCCCTTCTTATCCGAGATTTCACTTTCTGCAGTTTGTTACCCATGGTCCAAAACAAAAATATTAGATGGAAAATTCTAGGGATAATTCATAGGTTTTATATTGGGCTCTATTCTGGGTAGCGTGAGGAGATGGAATCTTGCACCATTCTGCTCCATCTGGGCGAGACATGATTCATCCCTTTCTCCAACGTATCCACACTGTATATGCTATCTGCCGCTTAGTATAGGAAAAAACATAATATATATAGGGTTTGATACTATCTGCAGTTTCAGACATCCATTGGGGGTCTTGGAATGTATCCCCTTTGGATAAAGAGGTGACTACTGTAGATGTATTTCTCTGCCTTGGCTAAATGGTTTTAATGATACAGTTTGTGTAACCGAGCAAATAATCACAGCTCAATAAAAAGCAGAAGTCTGGAACTGAAGAGGATGAGCTGCAGAAATCTCGTAATTAAGAACTGCGAATTATCTTATTTCTCACCCTACCCCCAACACCCATGCACCACTGCCCTTGGCTCTTACTTCCTCTGGTGAATACCAAACCGTGACTTAGTGAAAGAACATGGCTTTTCTGGCTGGAAGCCCTTGGCTGGCACCCCAACTCTGTCACTTTCTAGCACTCTAGGGAAGTTAACCCTAACCCCAATGCCTTCCACCCACACTTGCAGGGCACTGCCTGTGACTAAATTTATTTTATGTCAGGAACCTACTTTACTGTCACTTAGGGATAGACTTGTGTTGGCACCCCACTAACATAACCAATAAAAATAAATAAAATAATTCTCTGTGCTAATATGTAAGTTTAAACTATGCTTCATTTTCTTTTCAAAAATTTAACAGTACATTCCGGCAAATTCTTGGCTCTGAGTTTATACTGTTTCTACTCATTTTTAAGTAAGTTAAGAACAAAATTACATATATAACAAAGGTTCTCCTCTAGCTCTTCACAGCATCTGAAATCAACTGGAAAGAATACACAGAATGAGACAATTATGAAAGACAAACTATATGTGTATATTACTTGCTTAGATTTGGGAGCCTAACTGCTCACAAAAGGATTCATACTTTTTTTTTTTATTGTTAAGCTGCAACATACATGGTTTAATACAACAAAAAAATTTAATCAAGTGAAAAGTAATAAACTGAACAATAAACAAATAAACACTCAAAACAAAATATTTTCCATTGGAAACATGTTAAGATGAATACGGGGTTTCATTACCATCTTACTGCAATTTTCTTATGTGTTACTAGCCTACATACCCCATGTTTTCTGTAATCATGCAGATGTGAATGGAAGTTTGAATGATTAAATAAATGAGAAGTCCGTTTACTGCAGAGAATCATTTCACAAGGCAGCCAAACTTGGTTTAGAGAACAAAATTATTCAAGAAATTCTCCACGTATTTAGGTTCATTTTAGAATCCATGAACCTTAAGCTGTTCCTCCTTGACAATGCCAACCTGCAAAATAAAATTTAATTTAGCAGAATCACTCTGGGTAACACATAAATTCATTTCTAAGAAGACAGAGCAGTCATTAAAAAGAATCACTGTTAATAGGTTACTGCAACACTATTTGTGGCATAAACTGTTAATAACAAAAACTCAACACATATTTGAATATCCTGACATTCCACAAAACATCCTAAATGGACACAGGAATGATCAGGTCATTCTAATGAAAAAACAAACTGGTACTCCTGACCAAATAAGTACAACTAATGTGCTTCATTCACATGATTTTTTTACTAAGTCGGTAATAATTCACATTGCCCTTAAATACAATTTTAGAAGCAATCTCAAGGTTGTACATAAAGCACCCAATCACTCACCTCCAAGAGAAACTGGCAAATGTTTTTTCTTTGGTCACCTTGAAGCTGAATAACCTCTCCGTATTCAGGATGTTCAATCACAGTACCATTACAGGCAAATTTCTGAAGAAGTAGATTCAGCATAACTGAGTCAAATACCATGATATTTTACTTTCACCCTAAGATTATCTGGATGTTAATTAAGAGTATGAACACAGTTTCCTTGGGTCCAATCATTTTAACCCACACTGACGTCAAGTAAAAAGTGTGAACCGTAATCCTATTTAGAGGTGTGTGTCAATAACTATATTTTAATCTCTTCTTCCTAACACCTTTACCTTTTTGAAAGCTTTCACAAGTTTCTTCTTGTCATAATCATCTGCAATGCCCTGAACAGTAGTCAGTGTCTTTCTGCCGTTCCGTTGCTGGATTCTTATATGAATGTAATCCTCAGTCCCTGCCGGGAGTAAGTCGTCACCCTTAGTTGCATCAGCAAAGGGGTCTGCAAAGGGATACAAAAAAATCCAAAGCAAGAAAATATCTTTTAGTCAGTAATTTTCAGATACAGCTACGCTACAATCTAGAAACTCAGCAAAGAAGGTTCTAGTGCTTCTGCTTTCTTTCTGCAGGTGGGGATGTGGGGGAGTGATAAGGGTAGGGTATTGATAAAACCTACAAGGTACTTTCACAAAAAGAGATTTTAAACAGGTATGTCCACTGATATCGGAACAGAAAAACGTTGTTATAGATGTTATCGTTGAACACAATCCTCTAATGGGAGAAAAGAGATTTTAAGACCTTAATTTTAGAGCCACTATAAAAATGTGCGTCATCTCGATTACATTCTGATGACAACAGAAACATTCACAGATGCCACCCCAATCATTTAACCCTAACTCTGCCTCGAAAGAAGATCTATATATGTATATCAAGAGTAATTTTACGTATTACTACGCAAGTAGAGAAGACTGGCCCACTGCCCTGTAACAGATCAGAGGCCTGATCCGCAGCATCTTTTACTAAATGCGCCCGAGAGCAGCCACGAACAGCCCCGACCGCTAATGGACGCCGCTGCCCCAGCCCGAGCCGGCGTCCCCCTGGCGATCAGCAGGGCAGGTCTGCGGGCGGAACAGGGTCGCAGAGGGCAGAAGCGAGCAGCAAGAGGGTCCAGGAGCGGGCAGGGGGCGACACGAGGCCCGCGGCCGGGGCTCCGGGGGCCGTCCTCGGAGAGGGGGTCGCCAGGGGCCCGGTCGCCATCTTCCGGGCACCGAAACAAAGCCCCACTCGGGGTGCGGGGAGGGCGGTCGGGGCCCTTTCGAGGCGGGGGTCCGGCGAGCGGCCCCGGCGAGGGCGGGCAGCGGCGGCTTGCCGGCCGAGAGGCGCGCAGGGGACGTGGGGGAACGGGAGGGGCGGCGGGGCGACCCGCTCTTACCGAAAGATTGGAGGTTCTGGATAGTGGACATGCGATACTAGTGTGAGGCCGGCGAGGGGATAAAATTCCTGCGGGGCCCGCCCGGATCACCGTGTCAGGAGGCGGTAGTGGCGAGAAAACGGAAATAAATAAGGAGACGCTTCGCCCCGGGGTTGGGAAGCGGCTGGGTCGGCGGCGGAAGCCGGGAGGAGGCAGGAAGAGGCGAAGGAGGAGGCGGAGGAAGAGGCGGCAGCGACGGATGCGAGGACGCGAGAGAAGAGGCGGCGCTGCGACTTCTCCGACAAAATGGCCGACGGAGAGTATTTAGCCGCGCCCGCCGCCCCTCCCACGTGACCCTCCCGCGCTTGGCGCCCTGGGACTTGTAGTTTTCACGAGGCAAGAGAGCCCGGAAAGCCTGGAGCGGGCGGGCTTCCGGGACCTCAATTCCCAGCAGGGAGTGCGCCCCCCAGCGGCGGGCGGCGGGTCCGGGAAGGGTCCAGAAGGCTGCAGAGCCATCTGGCTAGAGCTCGTAGGTCTAGAGCTGTACTCCCCGCGCTCTCGCAGGCTCTCCGTTGACTCTCCTTCTTTCGCGGTACAGTGGCAGCAACGAGTGTTCGGTGCTGGGGGGATAATCTGTCAGTCACCCTCGCTCGAGGCCTTGGGTAATGTAAGTGAAATCGGGGTACAGGAGCAGAACAAGGTCCCTAGTCCCGGCTTTCGACTTGATGGCTGCCCCTCAGCACCTCCCCTCCTCACCTCCCGCCTTGTCCGGTTGCAGGAACCCTGTTAGTCCCTACCAAGGGTCGAGGTGGGAGCCTCCTGCCCAGGATTGGGCTGCCCTCCGATTCCCTAGCGCGGTGGTTCTCAAACTCTAACGTGCATCTCCCCTAGGACTTAATAAAATACAGACTGATAGATCCCAGAGCTTCTGTTTCAGGACGTCTGGGGTGTGACCCGAGAATTTGCAAATCCAACAAGCTGCCGGGAGATGCTGATGCTACTGGTGTGGGACCACAATTCAGAACCACTGCCCACCTTCAGCAGGGGCCTGGCATCCAGTGGGGCCACGTATGTCCCCCAGGTCGACCGAACACACCAGAAAATCAGCCCATCAACTTAAATACAGAACCGCGAGCAGGAAGGTTAATTGACAGAAAGTTGATTGATACCAGAACAGTAATATCTTCCTATCAAGCTAAACACAGGAGAACAAACCTGAGACTATGGGAATGGGCTCACCCAGGCAGGTGCTCAATTGTCAAACTTGGTTCGCTTTCTGGAAGCAAAGAGATAGACTAAAAGTTCGGGATTCTTAACCTTGTTTTGTGCCATGGAAGTCTTGTGAAGCCTATTGACCCCTTCTCAGAATAATGCTTTAAGTACATGAAATAAAACATGTAGGATTACAAAGGAAACCTATTATACTAAAATTAAAAACAGTACATTGATAACATAGTATTGCTTCTTTACTAAAGCATTAATTAACAAGATCTAGCAGCAGGTCTCACAAAGGCTGGAATTTCAAAAAGGTGGTAAACAAAAGATATTTTGAGATGTCTGTAGCATCAGAAGTGTAATATGAAAATATCTGTGACTTCTATTGGTGCAAAGTTACAGATCCTTCAGGTACTACTGGGATGTTGCCAGTATTCATAATGGAGGAAAGGCTAAATTTGGGTTAGAGGTTAGTGAAAATGTAGGTGGAGTCTTTTTTCCCATCCAATTTTAGGAATCCCCCCACCCCCGCAATTTTAACCATGGACCAAGGATCTGCAGACTCCAGGTTAGGAATACCAGGATTGAATAATCTTTAGTGATTAACTATGATGATAGGTACCATTTATTGAGTGCATACTATTTGCTTGTTGTAAGCTTTATACACAGTATTGTTAATCTTCATAGCCATTCTATAATGTAGTTATTACTCTGTTTATACTCATGTAGAAATGGAGGCTTTCATGGGTTAAATAATTTCCCTAAAAAAAATCAAATTTTCAACTCTCAGGAATTTAACTGCATTTTTGGTCTTTTAGTCCTGATTTAAATGAATAACACTTTTATTATCCAAACTAAAGTGTAAAGTTTTAGAGCTGGTTCTAAAACAAGGAGAATCAAACGTTTTGTGTTGTTCATTTGTTGATGACACCTACAGTGGTTTTCGGGTCTTGTACCTTTATCAGCATGCTTTAAAGTAATTTTTAATACTACTGTGGATGAAGTTCAGAATAACAAAATGCATCCCTATTTCTGTTTTCCTTCTTTGTTACTAGATGCCCCAAACCATTTTATATTATGTTATTTCTTAGAAGGAGCCAAGGGTGGTCCAGTCAAGAAAAAAAATAACAAATGAACATAGACAAGTTAAAAAAGATCCAGAAGTCTTTGGGTTTCCATGGTCATTACTCCTGTCAGGAGAGCTCATACTTTCTTAGACCTAGTGTTTGCATCAGAAACCCCCAGGAGCTCAGAACTCTTCAATCAAAGCCAACTATGAATACAGGTCGGATACGTTGTAATTATAATCTGGAAAACTCTTCTGACCCTGGTCATCATTCATAGCCTTTGTGTTTAGACCTGACCATTGAACACTTGTGGCGTAGCTGGTCCAAATTGTGATGTGCTCTCACTATAAGGTACACACTGACCTTTGGAAGACTTAAATTTTCTCAATTTCACCTGCTTCTTTTTACTTCTTAAAATGTGGCTCCTAGAAAATTCAGTGTTACATATGGCACACATACTATTTCTATTGACAGCACTGGTTTAGAGTGAAAGGATTTGACCTATATGTAAAGTTATAAAAGGAACAAATTAAAGCACTTAAAATCTAGTATTTTTAGTTCTAAATGGTACCAGCCTAGTTTAAGGTGATTATTTCCTGCCTTATTTCTGAAGGGAGTTTAGATCATTTGCAGAGAACAGTAGTATTGACTAAAGGAATCAGGGAAGATTAAAAAAAAAAAGTTAGAATATTTGAGAAATAAAAGCCCCCAAAGCTAGAGATAGACCCCAGATCCAGCTTTTAACTTCCTAACGGTAAGACAAAGAGAAAATCAGCTAGGAAGTCCATGTGTCTACAGGATGAACACATACTAGTTGTGCAGGAGGAATGACTTTGCCTGGCCCAGAGCCACAGAAGGTGTTTTTCTTGGGCTCTCATAAAGGGGATGCTGTGATGTAGTGGACAGTGTCCCCAGCAGTTTGCCTACCGTGAAGGACAATGGTGGGTTTTATGCAGTTGTTTCTTATATCAGCCAGTCATGAAGACATGCTAACAGGTGAGGACCTCAGGTCCTCATCCATCCAGAGGTTGCTGGTTGCGGCGGCCTTGTGATGATGTGCTGCTCAGGTTTCCTGCTTCAGTGAGCATAACTGACTATCTGCCTCAGCTGCTGCACTCTGAATTCAACATCGCTGAGGTCACGCCTCCCACCAGCTGCTCCTGGTGACTCAACAAGGATCCTAATGCAGGCCGGTTCTTGAGAGATGTGGGACTCCTCATCTAGGAGGACCTAGATCTAGTGTCTAGGTCAGAGAAAGTCACTTAAAAATCTCAACTTATTATCGTGAACACTTGATTGTTATATTAGCAATGCGTGATATAAATGAAATGCTTGAAAACGTTATAAGTTAAGAAGGACTTAATTCTTTTATTTATCACTGAAAATAGCAGAATTGTGTTAGAGCAAAACTCATTATTATGAGTATTTGAAAAGGCCAAAAGTAAAATCATGTTTCTAGAAACCTACTTAACCTGCAGTGGGAACTTGAATGATAGATCATTAAACTTAATAATCAAGGGTTACACTATCATTAAAGAGAAGGGAACAGTAATTGGCTCAAGATGGCTAACTTGGTATCTTCACTATCAAAAGATCCCTAATAATGTCAGAAAAGATATATTTTGGGGAAGACTAAATCCAGCACTAAACAACAAGGATGTGCCATCAATGGATCAGACATTTCTTTTCTCCTAAAGGAAAAAAAACACACCCAGAAATCAGTTGATGGAGGAAACTGCATGTTTAAACACTAGCAACACTGGATTATTAAAGATTATGAAATATCCTTAAAATCCTGAGATTTTGAACCTGAAATCCTGTATTTAGGCAAAATAAAGGCATTTTCAAAATGTTTAAAAACCCAGAAAGTTTACTTTCATGGACAATATTGATGATATACTCCAGAAAAATTAAAAACCCAAGGAAGAGAAAGACATGGGATAAAAGAATATAGGTGCATAAAGAAATCAGTAAAAATGATGGTTATGTCCAAATCATATTGGTATGTAAGGAAGGTAAAATATTTTATGGGTAATTTCTAGAAGAATAGAAATTTCATGCATTTTTCAATCCAACAAAAGACAGGAAAAGGTATAAAAGACCAACAAGAAATCATAGAGTAAATTTAAAACATTAAGTCATAATAAAGATGTAAAAAGTACATAACTGTCAGTAATCACAGGCGTGAATGTTATATTTTTCTATTAAAAGGTAACCTCTTTAGTCTTGATGAAAAATGGTCACAAAACTTTATATAGCAGCTATTTATGACACATTTAAGGTCAAATGACAAAGATTGAAAAAGCTATTGTAAGCAACTGCTAGTTGAAAAGTAGCGTCGGTATAACAATATTATTAGGAAAAATGAATTCAAGAAGAATTACATTAAGCAGGACAAAGAAGGATAGTTCATTTGGATCAAAGTTATATTGGATCAAGAATGTGACTCACAAACTTTTATATTCCTTACAACTCGGCAAAACGTATATAAGGCAGAAAAGGAAAAGAAAAATATGGAGAAATTGAGAAATTTGCAGTCATAATGGAATACAGTAACACGTTTGTTTCAGAAACAGACATGTAAGGTAAACAAAAATTAAGTAAAAATATAGATATTTTTAATAATATAATTAATATGTTTGGTGCAATAGATATATGTAAAACTTTGTACCCAATGCAAAGCATACCAATTTTCAAACACCCAGGGCACCCAAATGTCCATAAACTGATGAATTAATAAACAACATTTGGTATATCCGTACAATGGAATATATTCAGCCATAAAAGGAATGATACATGCTACAACATGGATGAATTTTGAAAACATTATGCTAAATGAAAGAAGCCTGTCACAAAAGACCACATACTGTATGATCCCTCTTAGGTGAATTGTCTAGAATTGGCCAAGCTATAGAGACAGAAAGTAGATTAGTTGTTGCCTAGGGCTGGGGGTGTGTTTGAGGGGAAATGGGTAGTGGCTGTTAATTGAATATGTAGTTTCTTTTTTTTTTAATTAATTTTTATTGGAGTATGGTTGCTTTACAATGTTGTGTTAGCCTCCACTGCATAACAAAATGAATCAGCCATACACATACAGATATCCCCTCCCTTTTGGACTTCCCTCCCATTTAGGTTACCACAGTGCATTAGGTAGAGTTCCCTGTGCTACACAGTATGTTCCCATCAGTTGTCTATTTTATACATAGTATCAATAATGTATATATGTCAATCCCAGTCTCCCAATTCCTCCCACCCCACCCCTTTACCCCTTGGTACCTATACATTTGTTCTGTAGTTTCTTTTTTGAGTTATGACAATGTTCTAAAATTAATTATGGTGATGGGTAAATTGTATGTTATGTGAATTATATCTTAATGAAGTAATAAAAAGAGGATACAAAAAAATAAAAAATAAACAGTTTCTCTTATTCATTGTCAACATATTAAATAAAATGTTAGCAAATCAAGTCAGTACTGTATCCAAAAGAATATTATTAACCCAGACATGCCAGGATAAACTTTCATAAGCAAGTATATTATTAAAATTGCTGTAAACGCTTCAAAATTTAATATACAAAGATTTAAATATAGAGTTTTGCCATTTTGTAGGAGCACAGAGAAATATTCACCAGCCAGGGGCTGAGGAGTCCTCCACACCCCAAGTCTTTAACAAATCACAATGACAGACTTTTACAACTTGAACACAACCAAGATTACTCCCAGGAGTTGCATTTTAATTAGTAGTGTTGGAGGGACCTTGGGACACCGAGAAGGGGAATGGAGACTTGGTGATACTCGAGCAGAGGTGACGGAGACCTTGTATCTCTCAGAGGAGATGAGACCCCTTGACAGCATGGGAAAGAAAAGTGGACATCATAGTTGTAAGTCATCTAGTTTCAGAAAAGCTCTTTGTAAAGGGGTACTGAGAACATATATTTGTAAAGCCACACAGCATCATTTCATTGCGCTTTAACTTGGAGGTACAGAAATGATGCACTATCACATTGTCAAGAGACTGATCCCTCCCTTCCCCAATACACTGACAAATTTAAGGACACAAGCTGTATGGTCATCTCAATAAGATGAAAAAACAAACAAACAGATTTTAATTGATCAGCTGGCTCTATTCTCCAAGGACACTGCCTCGTCTCCCCACCCAGTCAGGGCAGGTCGAGGACCACAGTGTGGGAGTTAAGGCTGCATGTTATAGGATCTCATACAATTTCTGGAAGTGGGATGACATGGGAGGTTGTTGCTTCTTATTTCAAGGATAGACCAGTGACGTTCCCAAGTCTCAAATTTATGGCGATATTTTCGTTGTAATCATAGCTTGCCTGAATTCTTTTCTTAGCTTACTTTAATATGAGAGCTACTTAATTGATTCTATTACTCTTTTAACTGAGACACCAGTTATTTTTTTTTACATTCAATATGCCCGTATCATAGTCTGCCTACTATGGTATGTAATCCCAGAACAATGATGTCCTTATGTCACAGGGCTGCACAAAACTCTGGTAACAGCCTCATGCTCTTCATGTTTTGTCAGTTTCTTGGGCCGTTGGGTCTACATTTTCAAGACTTTTGAGTTTAATCACCTTTCTTTATTGGAAACATTTTCTTTATTTAATGGGTTTGCAATACTGGTAAAACAATGTAACCCAAGATTCGGTTCCTTCCTCCCTCCCTCCCTTCCTTCCTTCTTTCTTTTGACAGGATTGTATCTCATCTAAGCAAGGAAAAAAAGAAATATTCATGTGTCAAAATAGTAATAGCTTGCATTTGCTGGGTGTGCACTATGTACCAGGTCAGGGCTAAGTGCTTTCCAGGCAATATTTCTATTTTCCTTAGCCTCATTTAAAATTCTGGACCACAAATCCCAAATGGGCAGTCAGCGCCACACTTCTTACTGCACTTCCTAGGATGTTTTTCTTTTTCTCACTCTCTACAATGATGATTTCATACATCTTCTCTCTTCTCAAACCCAAATTCCATCCCCTATGTTCCTTCCCAGCTGATGACCTTGCTCATATTTTACTAAGAATATAGAAGCAATCAGATGGAAACAAACATCATCCAGTCACCAAATCTCCAAATCTCACTGTGTTTGTACCTCTGCTCTCTGCCTTGCCAGCTTGTTACCATGGATAAGTATCCCTGCTTTCCTCTTTTGCCCTTTCAGAGATGTTGCTCCTGGAAGTATCCCCCTCTCCCTCTTGCATTTATAATATCTCTCTATATATAGAATTAGTTCCACCAGGATGCAAATATTCTCTGGAATCTTCCATCTTAAAAGGACAAAAACAAAAATCCCTTTGACTTATATTCTTTTCTTGCCAGGACCCATTTCTCTACTCTTCCAAAGAGTTGCCTATCATCACTCTCTCCACTTGCTCATGACTCATCTCTCCTTAACCCCTCCAAACAGGCTTCCACATCCACTGTTATGCTTAGACCATCCGTGCCCAAGTGTGCTTGACTTCCATATTGCCAACCCAATGCCATCTCACTGTTTCCATCTGACTTGGTCCTCTCTGCAGCATTTGATGAAGTGAACTACTCCTTTCTTCTCTTGGCTTCCATGACATCACCCTCTGTTGGTTTTCTTCCATATCTTTGGTCACACTATTTCCAAAGGAGTTGGAAATAGTGACTCCTTCTCTGCTCAAACTGTGCCTATGTGTTTGTTAAGATAAGAGGAAAAATCAGGAGATGGTGTGTTGGAAGCAAAGGGAAGGAAGTGTGCCTCCCAAAGGCTGGGTTATAAGTGGTGGTCACCAGCAGAGGACAGTTGAGCCCAGTGGACAGGCAACCCCATAGCTGCATTCAGTGGCATCATGGTGTCAGGATGAGGGGGATAGAGCTGAAGTAGAGGAGACAGCTATTTCCAAATATCCATGACACCAGGGAGGGTCTCAGATCTCTTCCACTTGGGTTACACTGGTTATCATGAGCTACTGGCAAAAAGGAAATGCATTAGAATTCCGCTTGTGCTAAAGAAAAATAAATATGGAGAGGAAGTTATTCTGCATCAAAAGCATCTTTGAGGAAGAGAAACAAAGATGGAGAATTATGTAAATAAAGCCATTCAGCTTTGAGAAATGGGTAGGACATAGAGAGAGGGTGAGAAAACAGATTAAATAAAAGAAAATCTGCTCTTGAGTTCAGCTCACCTCAATCCCCTTTGAATATTAGGCATCTTTAATAATAATACTTTTCCACAGAAACATGAAAATTTGCAGAGCTGTCAGTAATAGCAGTGAGTTTGGAGGGCAATGTCCTTGCTTCTTGGAGTATAATTCCAAAATAAAGGACCCCAGGCAATATAACGGACAATATCCTCAATAGCATTTTTTACGGTAACGGCAGAAAGGGATTCCATGTGGTTTTTTCTTACAGATGTAAAAGAGTAAAGACCTTCACCCTCTTAGAAACAGTTGTGCATCTGTCAAAACTACCCAGCCATGAAAACCAAATCTGGCTTTTCAAAGTAAACATGTTATTTTCTAAATAATTGCTATAATTTAGCTGTGGGGACATCACTGACCCATTAGCAGAAAAAACAGATGGGATGAGATTTGTCTTCATGCATGAGCTAGGACGTTGTGAAAATATTAGAAATTATTAGCCATAAACTCAGTCACCAGGCTGTACAGCCAGAATGCTAAGTTACAAACAGTGGAGGAAATGGTACAAGCAGTCCATGAAGGACCTCTTTTAGTTACTCAGAATGATCATTTTAGATGTCTTTCACAGTAGCTAATTACAAAATGTGGAGATTGCAAAATCAGTTCAAGCGAAAATATGAGCAAACTTCAGAGCAAGAGAAAGTACTTCTAATCCCCAAATCTGTTCTCACTGTTTCAGCTAATGGAGCTGCCACTGACCCAGCAGCCTTGGCAGGAAACCTGGGAACCTTGCCACTCCTTTCTTCGCTCCTCTCCACTCTTTCTGCTTGGTCTCTGAGTCAGCCTCCAACTCAGGAACACCTACTTTCAGCATCACTAGTGTCTTGGGCCAGGGTGGGGAGGTGATTAGGGAGTAGAATTGTGTGAAATGTTAGGATTTTGTAAGGGGGATGGGGGCTGGCATGTGTATTCCTTAAATTTTTTTTTAATTGAGGTATAGTTGATTTACAATGTTGTGTTACTTTCAGGTGTACAGCAAAGTGATTCAGTTATACATACATATATATATATATACATATATATATTCTTTTTCAGATTTTTCCCCTTATATGATTACAAGATATTGAGTATAGTTCCCTGTGCTATACAGTAGGTCCTTGTTGGTTATCTATTTTATATATACAAGTGTGTATCTATTTATCCCATACTCCTAATTTATACCTCCTCCCTTTCCCCTTTGGTAACCATAATTTTGTTTTAAAATAATTAATTAAATAATTAATTAATTTTTTGGCTGCATCGGGTCTTTGTTGCTGCGCAGACTTTCTCTAGTTGTGGCGAGCGGGGGCTACTCTCCATTGTGGTGTACGGGCTTCTCATTGCGGTGGCTTCTCTTGTTGCGGAGCACGGGCTCTAGGGTGCACAGCCTACAGTAGTTGTGGCTCGTGGGCTCTGGGCATGTGGGCTTCAGTAGTTGTGGTGCACGGGCTTAGTTGCTCTGCGGCACGTGGGATCTTCCCGGACCAGGGCTTGAACCCGTGTCCCCTTCATTGGCAGGCGGATTCTTAACCACTGCACCACCAGGAAAATCCCCTAATTTAGTTTTCTATGTCTGTGAGTCTCTTTCTGTTTTGTGAGTAAGCTCATTTGTATCATTTTTTTTTAGATTCCACATGTAAGTGATATCATATGATATTTCTTTCTCTGTCTGACTTACTTCACTTAGTGTGATAATGTCTAGGTCCATCCATGTTGCCGCAACTGGCATTATTTCATTCTTTTTTAATGGCTGAGTAATATTTCATTGTATATATGTACCACATTTTCTTTACTCATTCATCTGTCAATGGACATTTAGGTTGCTTTATGTCTTAGCTATGGTGAATAGCGCTGCTATAACATTGGGGTGCGTGCATCTTTTTGAATTAGAGTTTTTCCAGATATATGGCATATGTATTCTTTCTTTTTTTTAAATAAATTTATTTATTTTTGGCTGCATTGGGTCTTTGTTGCTGCGTGCAGGCTTTCTCTAGTTGCGGCAAGTGGGGGCTACTCTTCGTTGTGGTGCGTGGGCTTCTCATTGCGGTAGCTTCTCTTGTTGTGGAGCACGGGCTCTAGGAGCGCGGGCTTCAGTAGTTGTGGCACATGGGCTTAGTTGCTCTGTGGCATGTGGGATCTTCCCGGACCAGGGCTCGAACCCGTGTCCCCTGCATTGGCAGGCGGCTTCTTAACCACTGTGCCACCAGGGAAATCCCGGCATGTGTCTTCTTGAAAAGCACCCCAGGGAACTCTGAGTATCCTTTCCACCCACACAGTTCAGAGCCTCAGGGTGTAATACAGATGCTCAAGATCATAGGGAATCCAAGTTCTTTTGCAGCAGGAACACATTTTCCAAATCCCAAATGTGTCATTCAGTCAAAATAAAGGAACAGAAGGCACCATGAAGGAGCCGTGAAGGAGCAGGGAAGAACGGAGAACAAACCAGGCTCGTGGATTTGAGATGCTCAGCACAGATCTTTGACCCCCGCCCCTCCAACCCCCCCAGCCTATCTCTGGGAAATACAACACTGCCCACTCCTGATTGTGCATCCTCCTCTAAAGGCATGCTAACATCATTAATTCTGTGTCTTATTTCCTTTCCTAAACTGCAAGCTTCCAGAGAGCAGGATTGTATCTTTCTTTCTACCTATCTAGTGCCGGGTACCAGCCTGGCAAAGCCTAGACACTAAGACATGTTGCTGAATTCAGTGAATTCAGTGAGTGAATGTGTGTTTGTAATCTTCACATGGTTATCTCCATCAGGATGTCCCAGAAGCACCTTAAACTCAATGTGACCCAACTTGATCCTTTTATTGAGATTCTGCTCAACCTTGTGCTTCCATTTCTGTATTGGTTAGTGCAATCCGGTCATGCAATCAGAACCCTGATGTCTTCCAGTCTTTATACTACTTGACTGCTCAGTAGCCACTCATTCACTTCCTTTTTAAACTTCCTTGTTTCCTGAGACATGATTCTCTTCTGATTTTCATTCTACCTTTCTGACTGCTCTTCCCTCTGCTGGTCCAGTTCTACAGGACCAGGGCCCTCGGTCCTTGTCCTATTTTATAATCTCCATCAATGATCCCATCTGTAGGCACAGCTTCTAGCTCCATCCAGGTCCTAACAGCTTTCTGATCTTTAACTCCAGCCTGATCTCTACAATTGTGGATCCACCCACCTCCCAGACCTCTCCACTTGACCAACATCTCAAATCAAACATATCCAAAAAGGAGTCTTCCTTCCCCAGCCCCCAGCTCAATGAATAGAACCAGCCAGAGGTCTGCGTGCATCCTTCGCACTTCAATCTTTTTCACTATCCATATTCAACCAATTCCCAAATCCCATTTTTGCCTCCAAAGTGTCTTCTGGATCCAACAAAATTCTCCTTCCTCACTGTCCTAATCTAAGCTGTTTTGATTTCTTCCTGGACTCTATAGGAAGTCTCCTAATTTGTCTATCTACAGTCTCTTTGCCCTGATACAATATGTTCCTTACTCTAAAAATTCAGAGCTATTAAAAAAAATAAACTCACAAATCTGCTCAGGTCACTTCCCTTCTGAACTTTTCAGTGTCTCACCACGAATCATGGATTAGACAAAATGCACCATATCAATCCAGACATGCACATAAATGATATATATCTGTATGAATGGGATGAAAATAGGGAAACACACAAAATGCTCTATATACAAATGAAGGAGTGGATCATGTAACTAGGTGGGAAATGATATCTTAACAGTGAGTCCCAGTGCTCTGCTCAGGTAGAGAACTGTCTCTGGGTAAGTGATTGGGGCAGAAAATGGGACACTTATGCCCTGAGTTTTCAGTGGGGTCAGGGCATCAGAGAGGCCCTAGGAGTTGGCCACGCCATTCTGTAGGTCAAAGACGAGGAGTCGGCACAGGAGGAGACTGGTGCTGTGGGGGGAGCCCACTATTGTTTGGAAAAAAGACTTTTGAGGAACAGGAAAGTCTAAGTTAGATTTTCAGCTACTAGGTGATGTGCTATATGCCCCTGCTCCCCGCCTTCTCCCCCACTACCAGCCTCTGCCAACTCCTGCTGCCCATCAGCCCTTCAGTGAGGTCTACTACAGGGCTGCTTGATCTCTTAGTTGTTGCTGTTGTTTTAAGTGCAAATGGTGAAAGGGTTAAACTTCCCTTCTGGATTGATGCAATACAAAACAGAGGCTGAAATAAGGACACAAAACCGTTGATCTCCATAAGCACAAATTCACAGGCTTTTGGGAAAGTCTTTGGGTTTTAAGGGAAATAGAATTAGTGGTTTGAAGCAGTGTAGATTTGAACCTAGATTTTTCGTGGCATGGAGCCTACTCTTACCTCCAACCATCTGGGCTACATTAGGATTCTCCTGGGCTGGGGAGGGATCAGGAACCATCAGAGAGGATGTGACTTTTGAACTGAGCCTTCTTAAAGGCTGGATAGGAGTTTTCAAAGTCAGAGGGAGGCATTCCAGAGGACTGAATATAATGTGGGAAGATGCATAGTTGAGAAAGTTCCTAGTTTTAATGGTTTGTGACCCACAGAGGGTAGATGGGGCCCTACCAGGAGCTATGGTCCAGAATTATCCACCGTTACAGCCCAGCTCTGACGATGCCTGGAACAGACTTTCCAACCACATTTAGATCTGTCTTTTTAGCATTAGCCAGGATGCCCATTTTCTCCTGCAATCAAAGACAGAGTGGGGGCCAGGGGAACAGAATCCTAACTGCTTCAAGTCAAGGCTGGGTGACTTACTCCTTTGTCATTAGATAGTTCAATGATCAATGGGCACCAAGCTGACAACTGGCCAAGTGGCATCAGCAGAGCTGTTGTACCACAGACAGTCAAAATTTCAACAGACCAGGGTCACTAGGAAGAATTGCTACTGGGCACAGAAAAGACAATAACAGTGTCATTTAAAGACAAAGAAGAACCTCTGTTCTGCCAGACTGAGGACGGCAACTCATTCATCACCAGGATGGTTCTACAAAGACCCAAGTTACAAACAAGGTGGAAGCACTGATTCATAGAGTCTGTTTTCGGTGGTAGAGCATTCATGACACATGGCCTGCACTTATCAGGGCAAAGAATACTTGTCCAGCCTTTTCCTTTTAAAGATGAAAATCTTTTTCTGACTTCCCATTGGTTTGTCATGAAATGAATGAAATAGTAGGGAAGAATAAATCAGAAAGGACAGTCTTGAAAGTGCAAATTATTGTCATTACTGGGAAGCAAGAAAGGGCATGTTGAAGACAGAAGTGAAATGGGAAACACCACCACCACTGCCGGCAAATAGCCCTTTCATCTTCAATTAAGTAATTACCACATTGTTCAGTGAATGAGGACAGCAATTACATGACTTTTCATCCTGTCACCTTGACACCTAGTACCTCATGGTTGGGGCATATCCTGGCCCTGGGCCAGCACTGTCCCTTGTCATTTGATATACACAGTACATGGAAAGGAAGGCAGCACTCATAGTCTGAGGCCCCCAGGCCCCCAGTCCTGTCTCTTCCTGAGCAAGTACAAAGCTGAGAACTCCGTGAACTTGGTGGCACTGTCTGGGAGGTGCCAAAGGCATACTCCCCAGATTTGCTATGATGACATCAGAGGACAGAGTCTCCTGAACCCATGGAAGATCTTACAAGTTGACAGGAGTGCGGGGGGTGTTTGGTGCACTTTTCCTGCACAAGTAGACTTCCCAGAGGCTCTCAGGTTGCTGGGTCTGTAAACTGCTGCGCCTGCCTGGCTGGCTCGCTCTGGGCACTATGATACAAAGGAAGGCAAGGCTGGATAGAGGAGGGGGCTGTTACCTGGTCCACCTGGCTCACAGCCTGGCTCACCTGGCTCTACAAGCAGAGATTTAACTTTGTCCACTTCAAAGAGCCACAAGGAAACTTTATTGGAAATCCCTACTCCTCAAGGCTGCCCACTGGGTTGTTTCCAGGCAACAATAACTTGATGTCTCTCAGAAGTTCACTTAGGATAGCTGGGTAGTAAGTAGACATTTCCTCCCTGGGCTGGGGAGGAGAGCAAGGGAAACAGGCAACACTGACAGAAAGCTTTTCCCTAAAGGGATGGAACAACACTCATTTCAGGGCCCAACCAATAGATTGGGTCTCTCTGGATAACCTCCTCACCTCTGCCCTTCTTGTAGCTTCCCTTTAAGCACTGGGTTTGATCTTGAGAGTTAGCATTGTCCCTGACAGGGGTGACGATGGGGACTAGCTGGAGGGGGAATTTGAGTCATCAGAAGTTTACGAGGTTTCCTAACTAGTAGGTGGTCTTTAAACTTTTTGGGCCACACATCCCACCAGTAAAAACTGTTTGACAATGCACCCCCAAAATATGCATATTCATTTATAACTTACTTACATGTACTTTCATCTATCCATATATTTAATATTGGTAAATCTTACTTCCAGATAAAAAATAAGTATAAGTAAGAGGACTAATTGTTCTGTCATATGACTTCAGTGGACCATCTTCTGTACCCCTTGTGTAGTCTGTACCCCACTTTGGAAACTGCTCTCCTAACCTTTGAGTTCCCCAAGTTCTGGCTTTTCATGGGCAAAGGATGAAGGAGAGAGATCCACACAGAGAAAAAATGGTTCTTGGCTGAGCACGTGGGTTTTGTTCAAAGAAGTCAGTGAAAAAAGTGATCATCTCAACGTCTTCCCTGCCTTATCAGTGATGGCAGGAAGGAGTGAAGGCACCCAAGAGCTCTGTGTTAGCTCTTGGAGAGCTTAGAGACAGTGTTTTAAGAGACCCGCTAAACTAAGCCAAAGTTACTGGTGTCTCACTGGGGCCTGTAGGTCGTGAGTATCTGTGGATACAGGGGCTTGTGCTTTTGGATTCTGGGCAGCAGGCGCCTGGACCGTTTGCTGCCACCTGGGGTTGCTCCACTGTCTTTAGAAAAGCGGGGAGGGTGAAGTAGAGGTTTGGGAGAGCCTTTTGCTTCTCCATCTTGGTGTTGAGGTCCCTCCTATATACTTCAGTGTTGGGAGGATGCTCACCACCAACCCCAGGATGGGCATGAGGGTGCCTATTGGGCACCATCTTCAGTTGAGTTGCTTGGGCATGGTAACCATAGTCTAAAGTTAGGACCACTGTGGCCAGCCTAGGTGAACCAAATTTCTTTCAAGCACCTGCTCTGTGCCAGGCTCTGCATGGGATGAACGGAGCCCACTTCCTCAAGAAGCTTTCAGGTCAATGCAGGAGAAAGATAATCAAACATGTACATGCAGTGCCGGGGATGTCTTAGTTTGGGGTTTCCCCAAAGGAGATTCTGTGTTGAGTAGTTCATTTGGGAGGTGACCCCCAGGGTACCTGCTGAGGGAGGGAGAATGTGAGAGAATGAAGGGAGAAAAATCACAAAAGAAGCACTAATGAACAGGTTACTGCTGTGGGTACCTGGACCTCAATTCTGCAGGGGACCCTCTGAGGGACTTTATCGAACCATGCTACTCAAAGTATGACCAGCACATCAGCATCATCTGGAAGCTTGTTAGAAATGCAGCATCATGGGCCCCACCAGGCCTGCTGAATCAGAATTTGCACATTAAAGTTTGAGAAGCACTGCCTTTAATCTTTCATCTTTATCAAACATGATAACTTTGATATAAAACCTATATTTCTATATTTGAGGACTTGATTCTACCCAACTGGATCCTTCTGAATAACTTCTTTGAGGTTTCCAACATTTGAAGTGGATATTAAAGTTTTCCAGTCCCTCGAAAGTTCTTTAAAATGCAACTCCATTTACCTGCACTTTATCATAATTATAACTCAGTCGCAGAGACAGAAGGCTCACGCAACCAACTGTTCTGTAAAATGCAAATTTTGTATGGGAAATACTTCCCCTGGGAGAAAATAGAGCGGCTGTCATTTGGAAAGTTATTTTTAAAGGAACACACCAAATGCCTCCTGTACTTTAAAGTTTTGTCAAAAATTTCAATGAATACAGGACCCTTTGTGAAAGATCAACACACACACACACACACACACACACACACTCACACAGGAAGAGAGAGATCCTTCCAAAAAATGTAACAGAAGTTTCATATATCATGGAAGGTCAAAAACAAGTAGCTCAATAGTTGCTTATACATCTTTTATATTGGCAAGTGATTTTACTTTTTTTTTTTTTTTTTTGCGGTAAGCGGGCCTCTCACTGTTGTAGCCTCTCCCGTTGTGGAGCACAGGCTCCAGACGCGCAGGCTCAGCGGCCATGGCTCACGGGCCCAGCCGCTCCGCGGCATGTGGGATCTTCCCGGACCGGGGCACGAACCTGTGTCCCCTGCATCGGCAGGCGGACTCCCAACCACTGCACCACCGGGGAAGCCCGTGATTTTACTTTTGATATTCACTCATCTTCATTTCATCACTAACACAAGGATTAATCTAAGGTTATAAAGCTAAATTTTCACATAGTGTATCAGTTAGCTATTACTGCATAATAAACCACTCCCAAACTCAGTGTTTTAAAAGAACAATGATTTATTCTTGCTCTCATGTCTACAGGTTGGCTGGGGTGGCTGTGATGATCTCTGCTGGGCTCAAGCTCAGCTTGGCTGTAGGTTGGAATCTGAGTCTGTTCCATGGACCAGTGGGCTGCCTGTGGCTTGTGCTCATAGTGAACGGCAAATATAAGTGGACAAACCCAACTCCATAAATGTATTTCAAGCCCCTTATGTAGCTCTTTTTCTAACATCTCATTAACCAAAGCAAGTTACATGGTCAGATCCAAACCAAGGGTTGGATAATGCTATGGTCTGAATGTTTGTGTCCCCTCAAAATTCATGCCTTCAAACCTAACCCCTAAAATGATGATATTAGGAGGTAAGGCCTTTGGGAGGTGATTAGGACAGGAGGGATCCAACCTCATGACTGGGATTAGCGCACTTTTGAAAGAGGCTCCAGAGAGATCCCTTGCCATGTGGCGACACAGTGAGAAGTCTGCAACAGGCTTCCACCACAATCTGACCGTGCTGGCACTCTGATCTTGGACTCCCAGCCTCCAGAACAGTGAGAAATAAATTTCTGTGGTTTATAAATTTCCCAGTCTTTGGTATTTTGTAATAGCAGCCAGAAGACAGAGAAGTGTGCTCCACCAACCGTGAGGCAAGTCACATGGCCAAGCCCAACGTCAGTGGGGTGAGGTAGTGCACTCCTCCCAGAGTTAGGGGGTTAAGGGAGTGAATATTTGCAGCACAATAATCTCTTCTACTATGAGTACAAAAATTGAGGCACAGCAGTAAGCTGTGACAAAGCGAAAGAGAGGCATGGACATATATACACTACCAAACGTAAGGTAGATAGCTAGTGGGAAGCAGCCGCATAGCACAGGGAGATCAGCTCGGTGCTTTGTGACTGCCTGGAGGGGTGGGATAGGGAGGCTGGGAGGGAGATGCAAGAGGGAGGGGATATGGGAACATATGTATATGTATAACTGATTCACTTTGTTATAAAGCAGAAACACACCATTGTTAAGCAATTATACTCCAATAAAGATGTAAAAAAAAAATTGAGGCACAGCATTCTGCAAAATAAATCATGGTGCTTATATTTGAATAATTTTCTTATTCCAAGAGAAAAAGGAGGAAACCAGTATTGAGGACCCATAGTTATCAAACATTCTGCTGAGAGTTTTCTCATGTGTTACCTCAAGGAACATTTTAACAACACCATGAGGAATATATTTTAACCCCATTTTACAGATGAGGTGATAAGCCACAGAGCTGGTGTGTGGAATTTCAAAGAGTAGAGCCTAGTGTTTCCTGGCAGCCTTCAAATGCTGTGAATATTGGGTCACATTTTTTTTTTTTTGTCAGGCAAATCAAGCACCTATTTCTTAGGGGAAAATACTGTCTTTACTCCGTTCCTATTTGCCCCAGAAGCAAGAAGAGCTGTAAACTTTCTATGAGTGTAGCTGCCCATCACTCTTGACACCCAAATTGTTGACCCAAACCAGTTCTCTTGAATACTCGGAGTGTTGGTGCTGATTGGCTGCTCAGTACAAGCTTTTTGGTCTTCTGGGTTAGGGAGGCTGAATGCTCGGGTAACTGGAGTGTGGCTGGACCCTCTTGGCTGTCTTCCATGTCTTGCTGTCCTATGGGAATACGGTCTGGGGGTTGGGTGGGTAGAGAAGTCAGGAATTCTTGGTCCAGAAATGTTGCCTGAAGAGGATCTCAGAGGGTCTCCTAGTGTTGTTCTCCCAGCCAGCTCCATCTGAAATGCCCCACCAACTTAAGTGTTAGCTTGTTTGTTATGAATGATTAGCAAACGTTATTGTGCCAGGCACATTAATGGTAGTGTAGACAAAGGTAAACTGAGGACAGGGATGACTGGATTTATCCCATGATCTGTGTTTTTGCAGGGAATTCTGATGCCCACTCAAGCTTGAGTATTACTGCATTAGCCTATCAGGCAGAGGAGGCTCTTAGCTTCTTCTTCTTCTCCTTCTCCTCCTCTTCCTCCCCCTCCTCCCCTTCTTTCCCTTCTTCTCCTCCTTCTTCCTCTTCTTCTTTTTTTAAACTATAGTTGATTTGCAACATCGTGTTACTTTCAGGTGTACAGCTTCAGATTCTTTTCCATTATAGGTTATTACAAGATATTGAATATAGTTCCCTGTGTTATACAGTAAATCCTTGTTCTTTATCGATTTTATATATAGTGGTGTGTATCTGTTAATCCCAAACTCCTAATTTATCCCTCCCCCCTTTCCCCTTCGGGAACCATAGTTTGTTTTCTATGTCTGTGAGTCTGTTTCTGTTTTGTAAGTAAGTTAATTTGTATCATTGTTTTAGGTTCCATATATAAGTAATATATGATATTTGTCTTTCTTTCTGACTTCACTTAGTATGATAATCTCTAGGTCCATCCATGTTGCCGCTCTTGGCTTCTATTCATATTTTTATTCCCTCATTCATTTCAGCTTAGTGGTGGGTTCCTAGTCCCATCTGGGGATGGCAGGGGCCAGTGTTTGGGCAGGCCAGCCTCAGAGGACCAACAACTGCCTCTGAGCCTGTGCAAGACTCTGGGAGAGTCACTGCCTTGCTTGCCACTCAGCTACGCAGTCCCTGCAGAGGTGGGCAGGGGCTTTTCCACTGATGTCCAGGCTTCCCTCCAGGGTCTCACCCAGGGTTCTCAAACTTGGCACCACTGACATTTTGAGTTGGATAACTCTTTGCTGTGGGGGGCTATCCTGCTTACTGTAGGATGTTTAGCAGCATCCCTGGCCACTATCCACTATATGCATGCCCTGCCCCCACCAAGTTGCGACAATGTCCTCTGAGGCACAAAATCACACTGCTCCTCCTCCCTGCTTTGAGAAATGCTAGTGTTACCTAAGTGACCAGTCAGTGGAGGTGGCCCTGGGAAATTCTGTGCTCAGTAGAACAAGCAATGAAGAGGTGAGTGGTGTAACCGGTAGGAACATGGGGTGTGGGGTAGCCGTGGCTTTGAATCTTGGCCCCTCCAATGACTACCGCTTCTTCACTCCTACTCTTCTCTAACCAAAAAAAAAAAAAAAAAAAACCACACACCCACAGACATTATTTCCGTAAATGACTTTTACTTCTTTATCATTTCTCTTGACAGTAATTCTTGGCAATGTGCATATAACATGAAGGCAAGCATACTTTCAGAAGTCATCAAAGATGTGGTCCTATTGGCCTCATTTTCTTAAACCATTAAAATATTTTTATTTATAAAAATTAATCTAAATATAAATATTGACACTGAAGATCAAAGTCACTTGATGACAAAATAATTCATCTGGAACTATAACATATGCTTATGGATTTTAATAGTAAATTAAATCTTTGCACTTATTTGGCACAAGGAAACCTTTATAAAAATTCAAATGCCATAGAGCAGGCTTCTTCTTCTTTTTGTTTTTTTACAAGGCTTACACAGTACACATTTTTGTCAAAGAAAACTGAGTATTTTAACACTGTAACACAACAATAGTTGCTTTTCATGCCTCTTAAAGAAAACGCTCTATTTGGAACTCAGATCTTTTTGTTGTGTTTTTAAATTTTGTATTTGTTTGCTTTTAATCACACCAACAGAACAAAAAGCCAAAGATTTACTTTATTTCAAAGGAGTCATTTCTGTTGGATAACACATACACAGCATCAGCAAGGAGTATTACCAGAAGATAGGTAGACCCCCATCAGGAATGGATCATAACACACATTTCAGCAGCAAGTCAGGTCTGGAAATGTGCACAGCAGCAAAAGATTGTAGAAGTGGAAAACAACACAGAATGAGGCTTTGTCAGGCATTCGAGTTATAATTAGCTTAAAGGTCTGACTTTGGCAAATTAATCACTCTGGCCCTCAGTCTCCAAATCTGAAAAGTGGGGATACCTACTGAATAGGGTTGCTATTAGGATTAAAATGAAAATAATATTGCCTCCTTCAGAGCAGTCACTTAATATACGTCAATCATGCTATTCCCTTGCCTCCCATGTTTTGCCTTCTTCCTCAGATTCAGAATTTTTCAGGAGCAAATTTTAAAAAAGTTGCTAATGCTCAATTAATTGAGTGAAATTCCAGTTCCATTTGCTTTTATAAATACACTGTAAATAGTCACGCATGTGCGACCACACATGTGGAGTTAGTGTCAGCTCTTGTGTCTGTTGAATTCAATTTGTCCTTGCTTTATTCAGACATGGAAGTTTTCTCAGGTCTTAACCATTTTTATCTTTAAGGTCATTTTACTACTTCTGATGAATATTTATTGGGAAATAAATTTTGGAGGACAGCGTTTCCTTGTGTGGTTGTATCCTGCAATAATCCAGTTACCTAAACCTCATTTAGATGCAGTCAGTGCTAAACCACATCTTATTGATTCTAGACAGAGTGCTAAAGTTAAGCCAATGGTGGGCTTTTGCAAGCCCCTCCCCCCTTCAGAACGAGGAAACTCTCAGCGAGTCCAAGGAAGAACCCTGAATTCTCGATGAGACATTGTTTCAGATAGACTGGGCCGGCATGGGTGAGTCAGAGCTTTCGGTCCTGTGGCTTGTGACTGCAAAGCAGTGGGAGGAACTGGTGGTGTGGTGGGCTAGGAGCCAGCAGGAAGGAGGTGGCTGGAGGGACACCTTGAGAGCTGAGGGCTCCCCAAGTTAGACAGCCCCTAGTGCTCACTACAGGGGTTTTCACTTTTCTCCTTAGCATTTGTAGGACAAAGATGCTTGTGAGAGATTAATAACTGATGAGTTAAATGTTAATACCCTTCCCTCCACTATCCCCCGATCCCAACAATATATTTTGGGGAAAATTGTTGACATGTAATACTAGTTGATTCAAAGGGATTAAAAAAGGAAAAAAATAAAAAAGGTCTTAAAGACAACACGCAGTAGCAAAGCGAACAGGGAAAAGATGCATCTTTTGAACTGGAGCTCTACTGTTGGAAGCCAGCGTCTTGGTTTTCTGTCTTGGATTCTCCTGGGAGCCTAAGGCAGAATAGGCAAGACCTTGATGCTGAAGTCTGGGTCTGCTTTCTGGCTGAGGTATCAGGACAGCCCTGTGCAGGGGTGCACTGTGGCCTCCCCACGCCCTCTCCTCAGGTGGAAATCCGTACAGTATTCGATGGCTGTTGGGTCAAGGCACTGTCGTGTACGGCCGGAGGCAGTGGGTCACTGGCAGTGGAGTTCCATTGTGCTAATACCTCACATCAGACTCCAGGGTGGGCTCCTGAGGGGAGAAAATGAGCAGATGCAATCAGCCACTTGGTGAAAGTGAGGAGAGGCCATTAACAGCAACGTCTGCTGCTTTTTTTATGTTGTAAAAGGTATTCATGCCCATTGACCAGTGAAATATTTCACAGTATTCAAAAAGTGATGCATTTCTTACATGTACTTCTTTTTTTTTTTTTTTTTTTTTTTTTTGCAGTGCGCGGGCCTCTCACTGCTGTGGCCTCTCCCGTTGCGGAGCACAGGCTCCGGACGCGCAGGCTCAGCGGCCATGGCTCACGGGCCCAGCCGCTCCGCGGCATGTGGGATCCTCCCGGACCGGGGCACGAACCCGTGTCCCCTGCATCGGCAGGCGGACTCTCAACCACTGCGCCACCAGGGAAGCCCTACATGTACTTCTTAATCCATCTGAAATTCATTTTGGTGTATGGAATAAGGCAAATTGATTCCCTTCCCACTGCATCCCGTTGGCTAATTTCCCAAGCAGAGTTTTTTAAAAAAATAATCTATACCTCCTCTACTGGTTCCTAATGCTTAAAAAGTCATATAACACATTTTCATATGTGCCTGTATCAATTTCTGAGCTTTCTATTCTATTTCATTAATCATCAGTTTCTTTACAACTTTTAATTGGTTTTAAAATCTGGCAGGAAAATCACTTTAATTTTGCAAAATGCTCTTGTCTATTCTTTCTGATTTATTCTTACATGAACTTTAGTTCCAAGAAAATCCCACTGAGAATTTTATCAGAATTGCATTAAACTATAAATTAATTTGGAAAGAAATAACTGTTGGTCGGATTTATTAATCAATATCTCAATATTAAAGGTATTGGTGGATTCCTGTAAAATTTACCTGGTAATTTATTATTTAATGTACTGCTGCATTTAGCTTGCTAATTTTTATTTAGCATGCCTCATCTCTCTGAAGAAGTACTATTGGTGTGTGGTTTGTATGCGTCTGTTTGTGCCTGTGTGTGTAAGATGTGTACATACTTACCAGCCCTGTCGGCCCTTTAGTTGTTGGGGTTTTAACAGCTTTACAACATGAATCTTTTAGTTTTGAAATTTTTTAATCCTCTGGAATATTTCATATTGCATGAGAATTAGCTCATAAAAATTTATCAGCAAAACCTTTTGGCCAGAGAAGCTTTTTTGAAGTTTTAATAAACTTAAAATTTTTATTTAAGTCAGTTTTTACTGATACTCTGATTTGATCCTGATTTTACTAGAACTAAGACTTTAAAATTTATTAGCATAGATTTACATCACATTGTATATTTAAATAAAAAATTTACATCTCTATTAGAATCTCTTATTTTTTTATTTCTTGGGTTTTTTTTCTTGAATTGGCTAACAAAAATTTCTCTATTTTCCCAAAGAATAAGCTCTTGGATTTATGATCATTTCTATAGCTTTTTGGTTTTAATTGGTTTATGCATTTATCTTTGATGTCTGAAATTCAAAGTCTAGTTCACTTGTTTTGCTTCTTCCTTCTTTAATAATGAAGAAAAGATTTAATACTGTGAATTTGACTCAGTGTGGTTCTGTATGTATCTCATTTGTTTTGATATATGTAATGTCTTCACTTTGTAAATGCTCTGTGGATTAGCTTTTTTCTTTAATCCAATAGTTACTTGGAAATATGTGTGAGATGTGCACGTTGTGTGTGTGTATGTGTATACTTGTGTATGTGGGTGCACATGCTTTAAAACTTCTGAGTAGGGTTTCTGACTATTTTAACTTTTGTTCTAATTTCCTAGATTTGCTCTATCCAATACGGTAGACACTAGCCACAAGCGGCTGTTTACATTTAGATTAATTTTTTTTTAACTTATTTATATTTTATTTTTGGCTGCATTGGGTCTTCGTTGCTGCGCGCAGGCTTTCTCTAGTTGTGGCGAGCAGGAGCTACTCTTTGTTGGGATGCACAGGCTTCTTATTGCGGTGGCTTCTCTTATTGCGGAGCGCGGGCTCTAGGCGCGTGGGCTTCAGTAGTTGTGGTACGTGGCTCAGTAGTTGTGGCTTGCAGGCTCTAGAGCGCAGGCTCGGTAGTTGTGGCTCACGGGCTTAGTTGCTCCACGGCATGTGGGATCTTCCCAGACTAGGGCTCGAACCCATGTCCCCTGCATTGGCAGTCAGATTCTTAACCACTGTGCTACCAGGGAAGCCCTAGATTAATTAAAATTAAATAAAATTTAAAAATCAGTTCCTCCAAGGCAGTAGCCACATTTCAAGAGCTCAGTAGCCACTTCTGGCTGGTGACTACCATATTGGGCACTGCAGATATAGAACATTTCCATTATTTCATAAGGTGTATTCTTTACCAGTGGACCACCAGGGAAGTCCCTCTTAATTAAAGCTTAATAATTACACTATTCAAATTATCTAATTTGTATTTATTTCTGGTGTACTGGGCTTCCAAGGGCTGATAATGGAATTTTAAAGTCATCAACCATGGCACATTAGATTGCGTTGCTCTGTTGTTTTGCCAATTCAAGAAAGTCTCATGATTTACTTACTTTATTTTATCAGTATCTAAAACATCCTCCCTCCCTGTTTCTACTGTGTGCTTCTTGCCTTGAATTCTACTTTGTTTGAAAGTAGTATTCTTGCCTTTTCTTTTTTGTTTGCATTTATTTAGCATAGAATGTTGTCTATTCTTTCATTTTTAACTTCTCAGTGTTATTTAAAGTTAATTTATTTAAGAAATAATTTATTGAGGTGAAATTTACGAAACATAAAATTAACCATTTAAAAATGAACAATTCAGTGGCATTTAGTACATTCACAATGTTGGGCAACCACCGCCTCTATCAAGTTTCAAAACATAGCATCACTCTAAAGTAAAACCTCTTACCCATTAAGCATTTCTTCCTATTCTCCCTCCGCAGAGCCCCTGGCAACCACTGATCTATGTTCTACATCTATGGAAGGTAATTTATTTATTATTTTATTTTATTTTTTAAGAGAGGGGGATCTGGAGCTTTATCCTTTAAAATTTTTTTTTATATTTTTAAAGTTTTTGTTGACGTATAGTTGATTTACAATGTTGTGTTAGTTTCAGGTGTACAGCAAAGTGATTCAGATACACACACACACACACACACACACACATATATATATATTCTTTTTCAGATTCTTTTCCCTTATAGGTTGTTAACAAAATATTGAGTATAGTTCCCTGTGCTATACAGTAGGTCTTTGTTGGTTATCTATTTTATATATATTAGTTAATCCCAAACTCATAATTTATCCCTCCCCCCACCCCCCACTTTCCCTTAAGGTAATTTATTTTTAACTATCTTATTTATAACAGACTCCTTCCCTGGCCCTAGTGGTCTGCCCTTTTAGTGTGATAATGCTTCTTTTTAGCTCTTTGAAGTACCAGCCAGGAGCCAGGTAAATGGACTTTGAAAGGTCAGGGGTAACGGCTGGCCAATGAAGCAAAGGCAGTGGGCAGCACTGTTGCCATATGGTACCTAAGAGATGCAGTAACTTGTAATTCAAAAGGGCATGCCCACCATTATGCCATTATCTGGTGCTTCTGTGCTCATGACACAGGGACATGAGGGGGCGGAATGGGAAGGGAGTGACAGGTGATGCATAAAAGGCAACAGAATAAGTTTTGCCTTTCGTTGCTTCAATCTTGTCACCCAGCCATTGTCTGCCCCCTCTGCATAACTGGTATCACTGAGGCAGTTTAGCTGGGTCTTCACCTCCCATATAAGCAGCATCAAGCATTTGCAAAATTCTGAAGCATATGTTGGTGTTAGGGTAATAATCCCTTAGCCCTCTTATATGATCTCCAGGTTTATGCAAATTATCTACTGTCCCTTCCTTTGCCACATTTATGGGCAGCTGCTGACTTTTTTCTGGAACACAAGTAATTAATGGCTTAGAAGAAATTTAAGGAAGAGTGAATATGAATCAAAAACAGAATAAAAACTCTTATACCTCAATCAGACCTTATATTTCTGTCTACATATTTTATTTCTCTTATATTAAATCTGGTTCATACAAGGAGCTGGAGATATAATTGACAGGATGTATCCACATACCCAAGAGGTTAGCAATATAAGGACCCCCACCACCCAACCAAGAGACCATGAGACCATGCAGGAAGGATGCTTCTTGGGGCTCTGACTGGGGACTCAGAAAGAAGGGCTACAGAATGGAGGTGCCATCAACAGTGACAGTAATTGGCATTAAGATAGAGATGACTTACTATCAAATCCTTGGTAGTGCTTTTCCTTTCTGTAGTCCTGTTTGTCGAGGAGTCTTGGAGAATGAAGTTGCGGTTAAATGTTTTAATGGTGGTCGCTGAAGATGCCTCAATTTTTTCAGCTAAAAGGAAACACATAGGAATAAGTATTATCCAGAAGCTGGACTGATGGTTAAGGAAGAAAGACCAGGTGTCCAGATTACCCAGATTTTTGTTCTAGACTGGCATCTCATTCTGGTCCATAGGTCTGACTGTGGAAACTTTTTGTTCTGTTTGTTTGATTGTTTATTTATTTATTTATTTATCTATCGATTGATTGATTGATTGATTGATTGATTGATTGGTGGACCAAATAAACCAAGGCATCATTGGTGGCTTTCTAGGAAAAGGTAGCTTGGAGATAATCCAATACAGTCTACAAACTCTTATTTGCAATTCTGAAATATAAAAGGCTCTAAAAACAGCAAATCTTTACAACTTTGGAGTCAAAATTGCCTGATGGCAAAACCTGACTTAAACTGATATGTGGCCATTTCAAGTCCTTGTCCCTCTCATGGAGCATGAACACTGTCACGCTTTGCTGCAGGGATGTTAATGTGTTTATCAGATGCTACTCCAGACACCACGGGAGGGGGCTGACATGAAATACACAGTACATGTACCATATTACCTTTCTAAAGTCCAAATAATTCTGAAACATGTATTGACCCAAGGGTTTGAAGTAAGGGATCGTGGATCTGTAATATATTTTAACTGTTTAGGGCTCTGGGGAATATAAAGTAGGCACTGAGTAAACATTCGTTGAACAATGAATGGTGGAACCAGGACTCAAACATATATCTTCTGACTTTCTACTCTTCTAGTTTGCAGGTCTAAATTTCTAGTTTGGCATCATCATTCTGTGGCTTCTGAATCTAGGGAAATTGTTGAAAATGTCCAGTAGATAAGGGTGATAGGACTGGCATTGCTGGAATCCCTCTAGGTTGGGCTCTTTGTTAGATGCTTTTGGTGTCCTTCCTGCATCTCCCTGACAGTCAACCATTCCAGCCCACTCTGGCAGCATCCCACTACAGGCATCCCCACTCTCTCTTGGCCCATGAATGCTGGGGTGGGTCAGAAGTACCAGGGAGTTAATGCCCCCACCAGAAATAACCTTCAAGCAAAGATGAGAGTTGAAATATCTCATCTTCCTATTCTTTGAGATGGAAACTCTGAGGTACGGTTGATACTGTCTCCCAGAAGTCCTCAGCAGGGGTTAGCCTCATTTGCCCAAAGCAGCAAACTACTAATTAAAGTACATTATATTGGCTTAATTTCCTTCCCTGAATCTTTTCTTTCTTCCCTTATCAGTGTTTCTTGGAATTACCTCCCAAATCACATCTTTGTCCCAGGGTCTGCCTCTTGGAGAAATTCAAGTCAAGATAGACTCTCCACAAGGGCAATTCTGGGTGAGAACACCCCATTAGATCTGGTCCTCAAACTCAGATCTCTGAGTTACTCTGAGTGAGTGAGTCAGGCTTAGTGCTTTGGTGGCTCTGTGGTTTGATTTAAGCATACCTTTCATCGGTGGAGCAGGGAGTTTCCTCCTCTGCTGCCTTGATGTGTCTATGGTTTGTACCTATAAACAGAACACAGGAATCAGTACACCTTCGCAAAGCCAGAGATGTTTTATCTTCTACATTTTCCAGGTCGTGCAATATTCCAGCAGAGGGAGTGAGGGACAAACGCACCTGGTTCCTTTGCTTCTGATCTCGTTTTCTTGTGAGGCGCCCACAGGGTGCTATGTTTAATCCTGCAATGGTCAGGGCTGAAATCCGGCTTTCAATATCAGAAATCTTAATGCAACAGAAAGGCGGAATCAGTAGGGAGAAAGCCCAGGAGGGGGAGAATCTTTGTTGAAAGTATTATGACTCTATGAAGAACAAATCTGCTTTGATATATGCTCATTTATTCATTCACTCATTCAACTTCCACCAAGCACTTCTCTATTTAGTACTGTAGTGAGAAAATAAACCACAGGCCTTTCTTTGTAAATTTAATTTTCCAGTTGTTAGCTCTATAGCATGTCACCCCTGTCAGAGGACCCCTAGAGATAAATGGAAGCCCAGGGCACGATGGGCATGATGGCCCAGGGCCATCTGGCTCAGCATAGGGGTGGGGGTGGGGGTGGGGGTGAGGGAAGGTTTCCAAGGGAGACAACACGATGTGAGCTTTGAAAAGCAAGTATGATTTATAGGTCCTGCTTCCTTCTTCCATGACTCCCTGAATCCAAAAGCACAGCACCAGGTCTTAGGAGGGAAGCCCAGCAGCCCCTGGTTCAAGTCCATTTCCTCTATTAAGAGGCCAAGTGACCTTGAGAAACTCCCTCCTCTCTCTGGGCATGTTTCCTTTACTATAACATCAGTAGGTCAGAAGGAGCTCAGATTTTTTTCCAACAATGTTTTAAGGTAGATACAGAGAACAAGAGCCCACTCAGCATCCGGAAAGAACCCCGGTCCATCCATGTCCCCAGGGGTGAAGAAAACACGGTCCCTCCTCTTAGGAAAGGGCATTACTATGTGCCGTTGCCATGTTGAGTGCTTTAAATACATGAACTCATTCATGCTTCATTCATAATCCTGTGACATGGGTACCATTCTCTTGGTTTTACAGATGAGGAAACTGTGGCTTAGAGGGATGAGTAACACACCCAACATCTCACAGCAGAGCTCAGCATTAATGCCGCTGCTCATGATCTCACCATGTTGCCCCCTTCTCAGAGGCCTTGCCAAGGCCTGGCATGGGGGACACTGGAGGAGGCTGGCAGAGTCGAGGGAGGAGGCTGGGATCACAGCTATCCTGCTGAGATGGCACACCCTGAGTGTTGATGGGGAATCAGCCAGGAAACCTGAAAGTGGGCCCTGCTGCCAATGTGTGTGCCCTCCGCCCCGACGTCTCCATTGCCTCCCCGTCCCTAAGCTATTTTGTGCTGCACAAGACGAATTCTAATTCTGTTGCCATTTACTGAGGGCTTCTTTGGACAGAGTCCATTGGGATAAATGCTATAGGAAGTGCAGAGAGAAGGTCTGAAAGGTCAGCAAATATGGGAGATGCTTCCCGTATCCCGGAGGAGTGGCAATCTTACTCAGATAAGGAAGAGGAGGCAGATAAAGGCCAAGACTGTGGCAGCTGGTGAAAGAATCCAAGCTGGCCAGCAGCCAGCCCCCAGAAGGGGCCACTGTGCAGCCCCTGTCCCTTCCTAGCCCCCAGATGCCTTCCTATTCTCATTCCTCAAATTTCACACTGAGAACGGCGTTCCTTTGGTTTATAGACCAATAAATTGCACAAACTTTTATCAGTCATTTGCAACTGATGTGGGTTGATGCCCACATTCTTTCCTGGAAGCAGTTTTGATGGAGGGCTTTGCTCAGAGGGCCCTGGGAGACAGGTCAGTGGGAGAGCAAGTTGCTGACCTCCTGATTTGCTGACTGCCAGGCTCTAGAATAAGAAGGATTAATTTTTCCAGTTTTAGTCCACAGGGCAAAGGATGCAGAAAGAGGAAAGGAGACTGCTGAGGGCTGATTTTGCTTACATTTTGTTTATCTATCTCTCTATCTATCCATCCATCCATCTATCACGTTGTATCTAACTGTGTTCCATTAATCCCTAAGACTGCATATCCAGTGACCCTTACACTTGCTAGAAGGGGATGACCAGTTCTGCTCTGGGTTTCCTGGGAGCCAAAGCAAAAAGATCATTTTACGACTCTATGCCCACAAGATAAAGACCAAGTACTCAGAAGAATAGCTTTTCTTGATATTAAGAGTTAAGAGAGACCTTCCCCAGGAATGCCCACAGAGGTGACCCTGCAGGATGCAGTGGACAGCATCCTTAGCACGCTGCCCGTGCATCATCCTGCAGTTGGCTTCAGCACCAGGCAATCCTGTCAGATTAGGTCAGATTCTAGGGTTGCTTTCACCTTGGAGTCCCAAAGGTTAACTCCAAGGTGAAAGCAACCCTAGAATGTGACCTAATCTAAGAACACAATTCAGCACATCTACCCTCCAGTGGGACCCTCCTACCATCCTGCAGGATACCCTCAGTGACATCTTCTGTGAGACTCTGCTTTGGACAAGAAGAGATAACAAGGAATGAATCTTCCTTCTCTGGCAGCAACTGTAGGACAAGGAGAGTCTCCACGCTAATAAAGGTTCCCACGTTGAAAAGAGCCGTAAAGATGATGGCAAGGTTGATGACCTCCCATGCAAAGTAAGGACTCTTATGCAAGTGGATATATACCTGAGGGGCAGGACAAGCACACTTTTCAGGAAACCACACAGCACAGACTGGTGAAGAATGTGGGCTCTGAGGCCAGAAAGACTTAGGTTAAAATCCTGGCTTCATCACTTTTTAGCTATTTGACTTCGGTTTAACCATTCTGAGCCTCCTTTTCTCCAGATATAAAAAGGGAAAAATAACAATAGCCACCTCATGGGGGTGCTGAAAGGATTAAATACAATAATGAATTCAAGGGTTAAGCCCAACTCCTGGCCCACGGTAAGACTCACTGAATATTAGGTATTATTAATGACATTATTATAATATTTAACAATGAATGATAAATTAATAGGCACATTCAAACACATGGAAAATGGACATTTTGGACTCCAGGATTTTGTGCCATAAAACATGGCTCCAATAATTTAAGCCTAGAAAAATTTAGAGGCGTGAATAACTAATTATCCAATAAAACCCTCCCAAACACCCATAAACAGTATTACTTCCTGCTAAACCATTCAAGAAGTATTTGCTGCAAAATATACCCCCAGAAAACAAATGATTTGATTCTACTTCATATAACATTAACTATAAATTGATTAAATGTTGAGTGGCATTTGTGGGAAATGAGTTTTGAGGAGAGTTGCTCTTCAGCCATTCTTGCTGGTAATAAACAGTCAACAGGGCCATTTGTGATGAGACCATTCCTGGGCCATTCCTAGCACAGAACTGGTTCCCTCCCATTCTCAAGAGTGCTGAATGATATGAGCAGCTGTTGTGATTTTTGGTTCTTTAAGATAAAAATATTTATTTAAAAAATAATTATCGGACTTCCCTGGTGGTGCAGTGGTTAAGAATCTGCCTGCCAATGTAGGGGACCCAGGTTCAAGCCCTGGTCCGGGAAGATCCCACATGCCATGGAGCAACTAAGCCCGTGTGCAACAACTACTGAGCCTGCGCTCTAGAGCCCACGAGCCACAACTACTGAGCCTATGCACCACAACTACTGAAGCCCACGTGCCTAGAGCCTGTGCTCCGTGACAAGAGAAGCCACCTCAATGAGAAGCCCACGCACCACAACAAAGAGTAGCCTCCCCTCGCTGCAACTAGAGGAAGCCCGCACACAGCAACGAAGGCCCAACATAGCCAAAAATAAATAAATAAATTTATTTTAAAAATTATCACCCCAAACTGTCATCTTCTCTATCCAGAGATGGTTTCAATTGATCCCCATTCTCCAGAGGATGCAGTTTTAAGATGCAGGGTCTACAGAAATATCAGTGAACCAGGGGTCTACACTGAGCTTATGCTGCAGAGACCAGCATTTCTCGTGGGTCCCTGAGTATGTATATGTCCATGGACCCCAGTTTGAGAATCAGTTACTTAGTCCACCGTCCATTTTGATCCAGAGTCAGAGGCCAAGGGAATATCCATGCATCTGAAGATGCAAACAAGCATCTTCAGAAAGTTATAGATAATACAGTAATTAGTTCTAAAACAGCCATATCTAAATCATGAAAACTATTGGTCTAAGAAATCTACACTTCGTTTTTCACTTATTTATTCATCTCATTTTTATTGAGGCCCAAACCTGTGTGAGGTGTTATGCTAGGCACTGGAGTTATTGTGTTAAGCTAGATAGCTAGAGTCCTGTCCTCAAGGAGCTTTTAGTCTGTCGTGGGGAAACCTGGCATTAAATAAGTAATCAGCAGTATGATGGGACTTCCCTGGTGGTGCAGTGGATAAGACTCTGCACTCCCAGTGCAGGGGTTCGATTCCTGGTTGGGGAACTAGATCCCACATGCATGCCGCAACTGAGAGTTTGCATGCCATAACTAAGGAGCCCACCTGCGGCAAATAAGACCTGGCACAACCAAGTAAATAAATAAATAAATAAATAAATATTTTTTTAAAAAACCAGTGTGATAAAGGTTAGGGAAGGGTGGTCTTGGGATGGAATGGGAGCCTCTATAGCAAGGGTCAGAGGATTTGTCAAAGAGGAAAATGGCATAGGTTTTAAAGAGATATATTATCAAGGTCATAATTTGGGGAGAGGAAGGGTGCACTTTAAAAAAGGAGGCTTTGGTGGAATCCACCTGGAAGAACCATGCCCACGAAAAGTCTGCTGGAGATGGCAGGAACTGATAGATACAAAGGCTTTGAAATGATTCTTTTTTAAGATGGGGTGCCCTCTCCTTTTGCCCGGTAGTTCTCCATCTGGGCAGAGAGGAGAGTTCTTACCTGGATCTCAGCATGGTGGACCTGGGCTGCTGCCGTGGCTACTTGGTCCTCCAGATCTGCCAGTTCAGTCTCATCAGTGCCACTGTGGATGCAGCGGGCAGCATCCTCTAGCTCACTCAGCTGGCCTTCAAGTCCATACACGGTACCTGCCGCCAGGTACACCTGTAGAGGAGGCATGGCCTTTGAGCTCAGGTCTGTGGACCCAGGACTGGTGGGGCCCCTTCAGGGGATGCCATAATTCAGGGAAGTGAGAGAGAACTAGACTCAACATTGGGAGAAAGAGACAGGGAGCCCCCCATTTATAAACATTCTTCACACTTAAGTGGTGGTAGCATAAGGTCTTGACACCCCATCACTGTCAACCACACCTCCTCTTCCCCCAACCTTTCCTGCAAAAAAAGTAGTTTGTAAATTTTAAAAATACAATAAAATAGTACAAGAATACATGACATCAGCCACATAAATTGTGAATTTGTCCAGGGACTATAACAACCACAATATCAAGATAGAGGAAACAAAGAGAAAAACTCATGATGTAGATTTTCCAATAAAAATTTTGGTTGGCATTAGAATTTGGAAAAATTCAGAAAACATGAAAGAGGTGAAATTAATTTAAAACGATTACAGATTTTGCGTGAATTATCTCTGATTAAGTACTGGGAAGTTGCTTGAATCAGGTTAAGGGAATGAAAGTGAACCTGAAGTATGTAGTAGGAAAGTGCCTTATTTTTTAGAAAATAGTGTGATGTTGAGAAGCATATAAAATCTACGATCAATTAAGACAGTTTTTTGAGAGCTCCTGAAGATTAAAGAGAAAATAAGATAAAGGAAGTAATTTGAGGGAAAATTAAAGGAAAAATTACTTTGGCTTATGAGTTTATAAGGTGATTCTCATAAAAGTGGGCAAACAGAAAGTAAAATCGTTGGAATAATTCAGGCTGAGGACAGGGTGAGTGAAACAGATGCTCCTTCAGCCTAATTAATAACATGATGAAACAGTGGACAACACAAGGAACTAAATGTATCTAGAGAAGGTAATTACTTAAACAGGTTTATGAGGTTTAATCAATGTATATAAAGCTCTAAACATGTAATCAGCCATTTAGAGTTGACTTGAATGATATGCACGGTCACTACTTTAACAGTTCCTTTAACTTGAGTTAAAAATATAACAGAGTTAGGGCTTCCCTGGTGGCGCAGTGGTTGAGAGTCCGCCTGCCGATGCAGGGGACACGGGTTCGTGCCCCGGTCTGGGAAGATCCCACATGCCACAGAGCGGCTAGGCCCGTGAGCCATGGCCGCTGAGCCTGCGTGTCCAGAGCCTGTGCTCCGCAAGGGGAGAGACCACAACAGTGAGAGGCCCGCGTACCACACACACACAAAAATATAACAGAGTTAGGCAAGCCAAGAGCAGTGCACACAGATCATGCATGGTCATTTGCACTGAGCAATGCTGAGTGATGGTGAGGAGGGCAAAGAATCCTGAGATGCTCCAACTCAGTCAATTCCTTGGCATGATTCATGCATCTGCATGAAAACTGGCAATTTTACAAAACATTTCAGAGTGGAGCAAAGGCACGTGCAGGTTTGATGAGAGCAAATTTGTGCCTCACCAGGCACAATTAGCTGTGGGAGCTTCCAGCAGTGACTGACATAGCGGACATAAAGTTGGGTGATTCATCGGTCACACAGGGGTCATGAGTCAAATGTCTGCTGGTAACTGCCTTATTTCACTTTGCCCTTAGTTTTATTTCTTTGTCATATGCAAGTATTAGAGAACTTCTGTTTCTAAAAGATCTTCACAGTTTAATATAGCCATTTACTCCTTATCTTCAAAACAAGAAACACTTTATAGTTTGTCACATGAAGGAAGTGATGAATATTTCAAAGCTATTTGAGTGGAGAAATCATTAAAAATTTGTCTCTCCAAAGTTGTGAGGTTGAAAAACTTATCTTCAGAGGGGAAGAAAAATTGAAGAAAGAGAGAGAGAGGAAAATAGAATCAGGAGAAGAGGAGGAGGAGGAAGAGGAGAGGAGAGAGGAGGAAGAGATCAGAGCGATGGCCACCACAGTTTGAGTTTGGATATTACACTTTTGGTACCCACACCAAAAAAAGGGGAATTCATTTTGATAATTAAAAACATAAACTTATAGCTTTGCACAATGAAACTAAACTTGGAATTTAAATGAAATGAATAACTTAAGTGTGGCAATGGTTAAACATGACCTGACGTATCTTTGGTCTCAGGACCTTGATATTTCCAGAAACACACAAAACTCAACATCGTCATACCCTATGGTTGTATCAACTTAATAGCACCTTGTTGTTTTGTCACCGGCATGGTCATCCACTAACGTTCCTTACTTTCTCTGCCAAGACAAAGCAATATGAAATCGCTCCAAGTTCTCAGCAAGGCCAGAATGTTCATCTTTTACTTTGTGTTCCCTAAAAGCCTGCTTTCCTGGCACTAGGGGGATAGGGAGGTTCAGTGGTTTGGCACTGACACCTCCTCAACAGGAACTTACGAGCAAGGTCATGGCACCTAAAGGATTAGAGGATGATGACAATGGTGATGATGGTGATGATGATCATGACAGGGATTTACTGAGCCAGAGGGCTGGTGCCAGATTTCATGCCTTTATCCACCCTGCCCTACAATGCTGTGATACTTAATCTCGATTGGAATATTTCGACAATTTATATTTCAGACGTTGGCATAAACGTACTAGAGTTACTGTGGTTATAGATGGCCATAATATTGGCTCTGTGGCTGGGCTGAAATAACAAAAATTAACATGCCATATAATGAAATTGTTATTCTAGTCTTAAAAATAACCCATTTGAAAAACATTAACCTGGAGATGCTTGCTTAATTAAGGTCCACTTTTGGCGAGAAGTATGGTTACCATGTCTGAGTAATCTATGTCCTCTCCAAACTCTAGTCATTGATGCCTGTGACCCCACTGACTGGCTCCTGGTTCAACAAGCCTTTCTCAAAGTGGTTCAAGGGATGAGAATAGGTGTTTCAAAGGAAGGACTTTATGGTCAAAGCCCCTAGAATAAAGAACATTAAACAGATTTCTTTATTGCCGGACTTCTCAGGGTCTTTAATGTGCTAAGATGTATCTCATTTCTCCTAGAAAGAGCATATGGGTTTCTCAAGCTAATTTGATCTTAGAGCATCTTGTTGGACTTGACGTCCATGACGTATACTTTAGGGGACTAAGGTTAGACAGTAACAGATAGTATTTCTTTCCTTGTTCTCTGAGAGCAGAGAGCCATGACCACTTCTAGAAGTTCTACCTCTCCTGTGCTATGGGGGTTGTACAAGGGCTTTGAGAAGGAAGATCAACGTCCTCTGCCTGATCTTTGATTCTGGGCCAGAGCTGGGTCCCCCCTTGGCCGTCCCACTGTGCCTGCTGCCACTGGTTGTATACTACAATGTATTTGGGGTTGCCGGAGTTATAAGGCAGAAGTAAAAGGGAAGTTGAGACTATTCCTCCATTGGCTCTGTGGCTGGGAATTATGGGGTACCCCAGGTGGTCTCTGTCATTTAGGAAGATAAGAAATGAGGAAGGTCCTTAGATGGGGGTGGGAGGGTGAGGGAGCCGACTCACCCCTCCCACTCACAGCCCTGCATAAATCCACAAGGTGGCCCTGGTAGGCCCCTACCATTCATACCACAGGTCTGAAAATGGTCATACTTGTTGTTCTCTGTTGATCCCTAGATCCATTTTCCATTCTGCCCTGCTCTCCTCTGTTCTCTGTGACGCTAACCTATACAAACTTTACCACCAAGGCTCCCTTGCTGATTGGGATGGGTTTGGCCAATGGGAAGCACCAGCAGGAGATCAAAGGCAGGAGGAGAAAGAAGTAAGAGCCTTTTTTCCCTGCTTTTTCCCTTCCTGGATTCTATGGCGACAGCTCCCACTAGGGGGCGCTCTTCCAGGCTCTAGTTCTCCCTGGGCTATACTGCCTGAGGGTGGTGACCACTTCCTCCTACTGCTACTCTGTGGGCACTACAGCACCCCTTATCCTTGCCCACACCTGAGTCAACACTCCCTTCCTGAAACTTTCCTCTCCCAGACAGACCCCTACAGGTACAGTAGAACCCTGTGCTTCAGAGCTCCCCAGGCATTCAGTCCGAGAAACTGAGTCCCCACTGTGCGTGCAGGGGAGGCTGGCATTGGTCAGAGGTTTCTCCCACCTTTAGGGGAGACAGAGCTGATTTCACAGCCAGGCAGCAGGTGAGAAGTGTCAAAAGTAAGAGACTAAGGAAATTCTAAAATCCCCATGCCCTACCCTAATTAAGTGGATTAACAAGGCAGTTTATGAAAACAGGAGATTAGACATATGAATGTGATATTTTTTGTTTTATCTTACGTAGCTCTGAAATCTTCATAAGACTTCTTAAAGATGAATATTCTCTTGCAAATGAGGATGTTCTCTTTTATCTCAGTGGCTTGGTCTGCAGAAGCCAGTGTTCAGAGGGCAGACTAAGTGTTGACATTTCTATTTCTGCCATTCCCCGGGCTCCTCAGCACAAAGGAGAAAGGCAGTGAAGGGATGAGGAGCAGGCGCGCTCTTCAGAACATAGACAAAAGCCCTGGTTTAATTAAATCAGCTGCACCCAGAGGCCAGTTTAAGAATCAGCCCTGCCCTTCTCCTGCTGCTCCGCTGAATTCCATCCTGGAAACAGCAGAGCAAGCAACCTGCCCATGGCTCTGTGATCTGGTGAACTAAAGAGATTAAAAAAAAAGTCAGCCCTTCTGTGACTCAAAGACCCACAGAATTCAAAGGAACAAAGATGGAATCTCTCCGGAGGTGAAATTTGAAAAGCTGGTTGGGGTAGGGAAGGAGGTGGAAGTAGGCAGTTAACTCTATGAGAACAGGAGAGGCATCTTAGAGGGGCTGGACAGGGAGCAGGAAGTTGTAATCCCCAGCTTTCCACTGCTGGTGTTTCTGATGTCTTGACTCAGTGGCTAAGTAGATGTGTTTCGCACTCAAAGTGTTAATGAACCCACAAAAAGAAACATGATGTACAATAAAAGGATCTTACAAAATGAAAACTCTGCCAAGGCCATTGTAGTTTTCAGTAAACTCCTTAGAGGGGGAAAAAAGGCATGCTGTCTTTGCTTTCAGTGTGCTGACCTTTGTCATTTAAATCTAGATTATTTCATGCATTGTAAGTTTTTTTGATACCATACTTTGTAAAAAGAAAAAAATGCCTCCCTTTCCTGGTGAACCATATCTTTATTTTAATCTTTTCAATTCTGTGTGTGCAGGATTAGGGCCATTTTAGGACTATCAGCACCTGAAAGAATTGTATCATAGGCATTTTTAAAGAACAGAGACCTGCACATTAGAAGTAAAACATTTCTTTTAAAAAAGGATTTTATTCGTCTGATGTAATCATATATCAGATAAACATTCCTTGCACACCTCCTCTGTGTCAGGCTCAGGGCCAAGGGCTAGGGCTATAGACAGGAAAGGCAGCAGGTCCTGTTCTATAGGAATTTATATATCCGGTTTCCAACTTGGGCATGACTGTGCCCTACTCTTCCCCCATGCTCCCGCTAATATTTGGCAATGTCTTGAGACATTTTTGATTGTCAAATCTAGGAGGGTGCAGCTTCTAGCATCTAGTGGGTAGAGACCAGCGATGCTGCTAAACATCCTACAACATACAGGACAGGTCCCACAACAAAGAATTAGCTAACCCAAAATGTCAATGGTGCTGATCTAATAGGAGATATATGAGTGAACAGAAAGGGCAACAAAGTGAGGCAGACATATGCTTAGGTTTTATGGGAATCCAAAGGGAGAGAGTCTTCTACTTTCAAAGTGAAACTAATATTGGCTTTTTTTTTTTTTTTTTTTTTTTACCTTGAGTCATTTTGATTTGTTGTTGTTTCAACTTCTGGCAAAAAATCTCTCTGATAACATTTCCTGGTTTCTGAGAACACCATTCATTAGAGCATCTCCAAATTAGGGTTGATTCTGCTGGGTCTGGAAAGATGGAATCACCTGACTGGATTTGACATTGGGACTATGCCAACTGGTGATGGTAACGATGGCCTGAGTGGCTAATGTCCAGATTGTTCTGTGTCACCCCTGGTTTGCATTGTTGGAAAATTCTCATTGGACCTTACTGAAGTCTTAAAAATGATTGTAGGTGTTTATATGTAAGAATCTATTACATTCTTTCTTTCCTCACCAGTTGGAAGGACAGAAAAACCATTACGAACAGACATATCTGTGAAGCAGGGCAGACCAATTCTGTAGTAACCTAAGTTCTGTTGGCAACCACTGTTATTCTCTGTAGTGGCACTGGCAATGCTCCACCTGGATCCCCACAGATCCCTTATATAGTTTCTGCATACTCCCCTCCCCGCTCCCAAGCTGCAGTGTGCTTTTGTTTCCAACAGCTCAGATCTATGCAAAAACGGCCTTTGAGCTACTGTAGACACTTTGCCTGCATGCAGAGAGACTGAGGTGCCCACTGGCTGTAGGAAGAGCCAGTTCCTTTGCCTTAGGTCAAGACAACTCTGAGATACAACTTACACCCCGGAGTTGCCTGCAGGATCGGGCTGAAGCTACGTTTTGTGTAAGATCATAGCTTTGCTTGACTTCTTCCCTCTCCCCACTCCCTTACCAGTCTCCCGTGGGAGCATTTCCCTAATAAATCACTTGCACAGAAATCTTCATCTTGGGATCTGCTTCTGGGGAACCCAGTCTAAGACCCTTCTGAGAATATATTTGCTATGGTGGTAGTATATTTGTGTCCTTGCCCTCTTTGTGAAGAGTTACAACATCATCAGCTTCTCCTTTGGACATGTGTGCCCTAGACAGAGTACATCCACACTGTCTTACATTTTCTTCCAGGGAAGTCAGCTGCTCATCCAGTCTCACTTGGTCTGTTCCAAGAGGAAACGTCCCTTTCTCTCTGTCAGGAGGGACAGGTGGGAACTCCCAGGGCCCTGTAGACTCTGCTATCAACTCCTCCGTGGCGTTGATGACTTTCAGGACTTCTGTGGAGATGTTGCAGAGAGAAACAGCAGAATACTTCTGTTTGGTCCAATAACAGAAGGGGACAGAAGACAAGAACAACATTAACAACGACATGGAAATTCTACATTATCATGGTGCTCATCATGAGATCGATCCTGTTTTATAACACACACAAACATCAATGTGCCAAAGGAATGAGACACTAAAAAAATCTACCCAGTCTGAGGGGACTGAGAGGAGGCCTGATGTAACTTGGCTTAGCTTCTGTGACTCACAATGAATTATTTCAGATTCTTAGGGAGAGAGGAAGGAGAGCTCAAGTGGAAGCTACTAGGTCCTCTGCCACTGCTGATAGTTTCATATTCATTACCTCGTTTTCTGGATGATATTCTCTTTCCTCAACAGAGCTTCAGTCACAGACTCTGTCAAACTACATTCACGATGTGGTCCAGTGGGTAGCTTTATGGATGAAGTTAGGAGACCTGGGCTCTAGATCTGGCTGTAACTTCATCTAGATATTGGACCTTGGCCAGGCTACTTCCCATTTCTGGAACTCAGTTTTGTCATTTGTACATTGAGAGGATTGGAAAGAGTTTCTCTGCAGTCTCTGGTAGCTACTGTGTTGTTAGCTCACCCACATCTATTCTCAAGCCCATTCTTCCTTATCTTCCCCCACCATTAAGGCTGAACAGAAAATACACTGCATTTCCCAGCCTCTCCTGCAGCCAGGGGCAGTCATGTGACATCGTTCTGACCAGTGAGCCTGAAGGGAAGGTCTATTGAGGGGTTTCTAGCAAAGCTTTTGTTTTCCTAATCAGGTGAATAGATGCAGCTGATGCTCTCCTGCCCCCACTTCTCTCTGCCTTGATCATAGGTCTGCAGTTAGGAAGCCAACAAGAGTGAGGATGATACCAAAATGCTGGGTCAGGTGGATCAGAAAGACTGAAAGAGCCTGAGCCCACATAGCACTGGATCAGCTGAACTGCCTCTGAACACCTTGATACATGTGTGCAAAATTGTGGGAGCCCCTATTGGCTGGATTTTCTGTTATTTGTGGTTGAATATATTTCTAACTGATACAAGTCACTTCTAGTTTTTATATTCATGGCTCAAAATTACAGTCAGTCCAGATCTGGGCCAAGGTCTTTAATGGAGCAGAGGTACTTCAGCCACAAAGAATTATCTGCATCTTTGAGTTCATCTGAACATATAGCACCAAGAAGTAAGCAGGAGATCAATGTTGCTTGGCACTAATGATGTCCATCTACAATCAATTTTACTTAGCCCATCACCGGGTTTGTAAACTGGAAGTCAAATATTGCCCATGGGCATTTTTTTAACCAGTAAAGTGTTTCAAGAAAGCCTGGAATTTTAATGCCTTTGGTACCTCCCAAGGTATCTATCTGATTCATATATTCTGGACAAAATATATTAATGATAGCTCTGACTTGGTTTGCAGTTTGTTTCCCCAAGTAACTTCTACTGCAGGTTTTATCTCACTAGAGGAAGTTTTCAGTGGCCCTGCAACTTCACTATGGAATCAGAGTGTCTAAGTGACAAGTCTGTGGCTGAGTCCACAGTCTAGAAGCTGGCTCTGGGCTCTGGTACATGGTCTCATCCTAGGGTCTCATCCTGGCACCTGTCAATCATCCTAGGGTTAGGGCACATGTGCTCAGAGGGCTCCTCTGCAGCCTGTTTCACAATAGCTGCTTGACTCACCCAAGAGTTATGCTTCTTTTGGTTCAAGGGAGTTTGCTACATACCAAAAAAATGGGTCTGGGTTATCAGGAAAATAAGATGGAGGAAGGTGACGCAGACCCACCAGAATAAGGGAAGTGTCCGAGGGAGAGCCAAGCCAGCTCTTTACCTTAGGAAAAACTTGCAGAGGCTGTCCACCATTATCTAGAATCCTGTAATTCAATGTGGCAGGTTTTGGAGATGAATTGGACTCAAAATGTTTTTGGCAAGAAAGAGCTGCCACTGTTTGCTTAAGTCCATTTTAGAAAAGGCAACGTTGTATGTATGAAAGCAGGTTTGGTACACTTCTCTTAGTAAATAAAGCTTGTATTTAGAAAGTTTGCCCTTTGTTTGTTAGAAGAGGTGCCTTTGTACATCTTTTGACTAAGGGATTCAGGAAAAACGGTTAGACCACAGCACGATGGAAGGGCAAATGTTAACATTTACACACATCTCCAATTGGTCCAGGGTCATTAAGGGGCCAATGTTATTAATGGGAAGGACTTCAGAGGTGCTTAAACAGAAAGAGTTATCTGCATCTTGACTCCAACTGAACATATAACATCAAAGCGATAAGCTGGACATCAGTGTTGCTTGGCAGTCATTTTTCCTTTCCGTCCAGAAATAGCCTTGTTTATTCAATCATAGGAGTTGCCAGCTGGAAGCCAAATATTGCCTAGAGGCATGCTTTTTTGACAAGAATGCCTTCTGTGAGATAAGCACTTCCCAGTTCTCTGCAGTCCCCACCATTCATTCTATTGCATACATATCTTACTGGGGGCCTGTGGCGCACAGGCTCTGCTCCAGGTGCTGGGATAAGCAGTGAACAGTGGATGAAGTCCCTGCCCTCAGAGTGTGCCTTTAGCTCTACCCCAGCCACTTGACACGGTGACATACTGTCCTGACCCCTGAAGGTATTTGCACTTGTCATTAAGTGAGAGTGAGCTGTCCCCAGCAGTTGGTCTGTGGAGAGCACCACGGCTTCACTTGGGAGGTCTATGGTCCCCTTCAGAAGGGAACCAGCTTCCAGCTGGAGAAGTGACTGAAAAAAATTATATGGAAACTGGACAAGATCTCTCTGGTTGGTTGGTGTCCCCGTTCTGCCCTCCATCGTGAAACACAAACTGGAACCCACAAACACTTGCAGGGAATTAATCCCACCTCTAGGGAATCGGGTGGTTCTTCTACAGGAGTGTTGCGGGCTTGCTTGGATGTGAGTGCGGGAGTGGACAGGGCACCTGCTGGAAGTGAAGATAACTGGGATTTAATTAGCTGTGTGACAGGAGCAAGGCACCCAACCTCCTTGTTCCTTAGCTTACTCACTAGGCCAGTAAGCGATTAGAAGGTTTGTCACAGGGTTAACACCAACTTGTTATGTAAATGTCCTGTTCCCTGCCCAGTCTAGATTTAACAGTAGAAAGTACCTTCTACAATTGTGTGAAATAAAGCTATATTTAGCACCGGACAGGGTTTTGTTCAGATAAAAAGCTGGTGAGGATTCAGAGGTGCTGGCAGGGAGCCCTGTGTGTGGGAGAAATGAAAATCTACAGGAGCCTTCCTGCTTTATTGCTTACAGCTCCAGAGACCTGAGCTGAATGGCACAAACAAAGCACAATTCCAGAGCCAGAAAGAGCTATGACGGCAGCCGACGTTACTCCAGACATTAATTATAAGATGAATCAAACGTGACAGGTCCATGGTATCAAATAAGGGAGATGTGAAAGTGTGAAGAAAATCAGCTGACAAAATAGGGGCTGTTGCAGAACAGGAAGGTTGGCCTCAAAGACACTCGTGGCCAAGGGCCCCATGGATGATGGAATGAAAATGGCCAGTGGACTCATGCAGTAAACAAATTCAACCTTCTAGTGATCAAAGAAACACATATTAAACAACAAATTTATTAAGTGCCGGGTACATGCACGACTTCCTTTCAAAATGCCCAGCATAGCCAGTATGGCTTCTCTAGGGTGGAGGAGGAGCTTTCAGCTGTTGATACGCCCCGGGGATGTATTTGCTCTGACACACTGATGCTCCTTGACCTCCCGACCACGCGTGGTCACCACTGAGAGCCTGAGTGTCCACCTCTAGGGTCCGGTCTGTGTCACATCCCCTTGTGGAACATCAAATCTATTATGTCAACTTTACAATCACCGGGCTGGAACCAAGAGTCCACGCTCAGGGTACAGAAAGTGATGAGAAACCTCCAGTGTTCCCTCCATCGCTCAGCAGTGAGGCAGAGAAACAAGCATCAACCTCAACAAAGACTCAGCTTCCTGCCAGACTGTAACCAACAACAGAACCAATGCAAACCTTTAAGGAGGTGATGTACCACTCCAAGGTGGGGGCCTGCCACTGTGGCCATGACAGTGGACCTGAGAAAGAATACCAGGTCAGGACCCACGTCAAAATCCCACCTGTATCTTTTCTCTTCTTTCTAGGGACTGAGGGCAGAGCAGACTCCTTTACTTTTAGTCTCACTACCCACAAACTTGAGCCCAAGCAATCTCTGCATCCTGTAGCCATGCCCCTTTCTCTTCCTATAAAAATATGTTACTAGAAACAAATTCTTCCTCCATTTACTCTTCCTTATAAACTGTTTTCCAAAGACATGCAGCATGCAAAGTGTTGCCAGGGGGAGAGTCTGAGTCTCTAGAATTTGAAAGAAGAAAATATTTCCATCCTAAACACTAGATATACCTGCTTATTTGCAATCCTCGCAAATTCTCCTGATAAATTTCCAGGGTCATCATTCATTTCAAAGCTTTGTGTTGGACAAAGAAATGCAAACTCATTTCAAGCTGGAATAAGTGGGACTGCTGCTTACCAGAATGGCTCAAGCTTGTGAACATGTGAGTAGCGGGGTCTCATTAGCTACCTGGCTTAATAGGAAGAAAACACAGTGGAATAACAGAGGCCTGATCCCAGACCCCTCTCTACCCTTGGGCATGTGCGTGCACATGTGTCTGCCAGTCTCAGCGGCGCCAAAACGGATTCAGTATCTGGCTGTGTGTGATGAACTGGGGCTGTGACAGAGGCCTGGGGTATCTATTTATGTGACTTGATATAAGTCTTGATATGACAGAACCTAATACAATGTGGAATAAAAGCTTTGAGGATTAAATGATGTGTCCAGGTTTCTGGGGCAGAAGAGGGAATTTCCCAGTTCCACCTCGGGGATTGTTCTGACACCTATAATAAGACCTAAACAGATAGAAGCTGAAGGGACATTGATATTAGGGTTTTTGTGAGATTTAGAAGCAGGCAGTATGCTTTGAGGTCTGTGGGTCAATTTATGAAGCAGGGAGGGCAGTGGCGAGGGGACTGCCATGTCAGCAGGGTCTTGCAAAGGGCCTCCTTACCCATTGGGCTCAGCAGGCGTGGAGCCTAGGGCCCACCATTCTTTTAGGGGGTCCATGAAAATGTCTTAATTTCTTTTAAAATCATATAGAAAAATGAACTATTAGTTGCAGGCACATGTTTTAATACACAATATTAATCTTTATACCAACACAATTGTAAAATACGATTTTAGATGGTTTTTTGTGGAGGAAAGGGCCCACAAAGGCAAAAGTGCTTGGGCCCACAAGTCATAAATTGGCCCTGGTCTTGCTGATCTGGAGCCTCTATGGCGAAGGCACCTGTGCAGGGCTGGTTCCTAGGGTGGATCTGGGCAGCAGCAGGAGCCTGGTGAAGGCCCTGAGCAGGCCCCTATAAGATGGCTGATTGTGAACATGTGGGAGATCTTTCCCCTAGATTCCCCCAAATAATGGAGGGAGACAGTGGGGGTGGGTGGATGCTCTGGTCTTGTGGTTTCCTAGTGGGGACGGATGCTAAGGTGACCTCCTCATTGTACACGTCAGATCATGAGGCTTGGGAAATTCAGGTTACTCTGTGTAGATTTTGGGGAAATAACTTAATCTCTCTGAGCCTCAGCTATGAAATGGAGATAACACCATCTAGCTCAAGGGGTTTTTGAGAAGATGAAATTAGTCAGCATATGCCAAGTGTCCACAGTGTTTGGGTCCAGAGCTGTCCACCTGTCCTCAAAACTCTCCCACCTGCCCTACTGGCTCAAGATGGGAACATTACTGGTGATGGCCAGTAGCTTAGACACCGTTTATTATGTACTGTGTTCTATTTTTTTTTCTTTTTGGCTGTGTTGGGTCTCTGTTGCTGCATGCAGGCTTTCTCTAGTTACAGCGAGCGGGGGCCACTCTTTGTTGTGGTGCGCAGGCTTCTCATTGCGGTGGCTTCTCTTGTTGCGGAGCATGGGCTCTAGGGGGCACAGGCTTCAGTAGTTGCAGCATGTGGGCTCCGTAGCTATGGCTAGCATGAGCTCAGTTGCTCTGCAGCATGTGGGATCTTCCTGGACCAGGGATCGAACCTGTGTCCCCTGTGTTGGCAGGCGGATTCTTAACCACTGCACCACCAGGGAAGTCCTGTACTGTGTTCTTGAAACAACTTTCCTTGACCACTTGGTGTTTTGAAGGATGCTTTTTACTATTTTTTAACAACAACAACAAAAAAGTTAAACTTTGCTGCTGTTTCCTAGTTTTTTTCTCTTGCTAAGTAAGAATATTAAAAAAAAAAAGCCACCATGGTCTACTACTGTCTGGCTTCACCATAATGTCATAAAGAAGGGATACCTTAACACCAAAAATGGAAGACACAATATCAGAATACAGAATGGTTTGTCCTGAGAAATGACAGTAAACAACCTGACACTGACACTCAAGACACGCACGCATGCAGGACCCTCCGTTTCCCAGTAGGGAGCACACTGAACCATACGTACTGATAGGCAATAAAAATAAGGTATGTCATTGCCTAGCTGGGCAACCGAACAAGCCAGGCCCTCAAACATCATCTACTATTTCCCATCATCACGAATTTAATTCAAGCCTTCAGGAAGCATCTGCTCTATGCCCAGCACTGCACTGGGCCCTGCAGGGGATGCAGAGTGAGTAAGCCTGGGTCCCTGTCCTCAGAGAGCAGAGACAGGAGAAGGGCAGGAAGACCCAGGTAGCAGAAAACAGGTCCTACCCTGCACTGGGAGCCACAGGCTGTGGACCTGCAGAGGGGCAAGCAGGTTCCGTTAATGTGTGACTTTGGGGTCAGTCTGGAAGTACAGGAAATAGAAAGAACTTTAACAGAGGCTTCTTAAAACATGTTGGCTCCCATGCAGGAATTACAGGCAGAGGAGAAAAGTCTTTCAATGTTCAAGTTGCATAAAATGTGTACGGGGCCTCACCTTCTCTCCTGGGACACGTTGCTCCTGAGAGAGCCCTTTAGGGAGGAAGAGAGGAAGGAAGGAAGCCAGCTCAGTGTTAATGTGCATCCTTCCTGTGCCGGGTCTGACCCCAGGCTTCTCGTGATTTTGTGTAACCCTCATCACAACCTGGCATGGTGGCTGTTTTCATCCCATCTTGAGAGACGAAGAAACTGTGGCTTAAGGAAGAAGATGCACAGCTGAGATTTGAACCCAGAGACTTCGGTCTTCAAGGTCCACACTCCTTCCCACCTGCCACATCACCTCCTCCACCTGCATAACTCCTGGGACCCAATGGACTGCAGAAAGTGATGGAAGAACAGAATCTAACTGAATAATCAGATCCATGAACAACAGATCAGCGAGAGAAGGGCCTGTAGCCTCCACCAAGTGACATCAATCAGAACAAGCTCGTTGATTTGTACACCAATGACCAAGCCACACAACAGAGCTTGAGATCTCCCAAGCGACCAGCTCCTGTTCTGAGCCTTACTGAGCCTACCTGAGATGGAGCCACCAAAAACAATCAGAGTGAACAAGAATGTGGTCTCTGAGGAAATCTGATCTAAGTGTGATCCAGACTTCACAGCCCGCTCATTACTTTTCTGTCCCACATTACAAATGCTGCCTTGGCTTTATGAAATGCTTCTATCAAACCGCCAGAGCAAGCAAGGAAATTTGTCCAAATGCCCTGATTTCATGTATTTTTTTCCTTCTCAAAGGTAAGAAAAGAAACTCCATATGTCCTCCTGAATAGTTGACAGAAATCTGCTAGAAAAATTCAATGCAAATATGTTTCAGTTCTCATGAAACATAAGGCGCTCCGGCGAAGCCTCTACAACCCGTCAAAATACATTCTCCATGAACAGACTCACGTCCCCAACGACTGACTTGAAAGAAGGTGGCACAGAATTGTGGAAAGAAATTGGAGCATGAACCTAATAAATTAGCATATGTAATAAATTGAAACATGAAATGTAATGGAGATCAGAGAATGGACCTCTAGGAATGTTTGGGTTCTTAAATCATTTAGATTTTGATGGTCAAAGCCACCTATGAAAGAAATAAGATTTTTTAAAATTGTGATAATTGAAATGAATTTTTAAAAAAATTATTTCATTTATTTTATTTTTGGCTGAGTTGGGTCTTCATCGCTGCATGCGGGCTTTCTCTAGTTGTGGCGAGCAGGGGCTACTCTTCGTTGAGGTGCGCAGGCTTCTCATTGCGGTGGCCTCTCTTGTTGCAGAGCATGGGCTCTAGGGGGCACGGGCTTCAGTAGTTGCGGTGCGTGGGCTCAGTAGTTGTGGCGCACGGGCTCAGTTGCTCCACAGCATGTGGGATCTTCCCGGACCAGGGATTGAACCCGTGTCCCCTGCATTGGCAGGCGGATTCTTAACCACTGTGCCACCAGGGATGCCCGAAATGATTTTTTTTTAATGTGCTATTTGTACATTTAGTTTAGTTCCAGAATTAAACCCACTGGTCTGTATGTTTCCCCATGGTCATTTTCTTTCCCTTCCTTGGTGGAGTCCCTGTTGTTTGATGTAGTCACCTGAGCAAGGCCACTCCAGGACCCGTGATGGTGAGAGAGGAGGGGAATGCTGGAGCCACTGACTTTGACCATACCTGCCTGGGCAGGTGTAGGGCAGGCAGGACTTCCTGTCCTGGCAGAGGAGGTGATCATGGTTGTCGATCTCTTTTGCTTTCGCATACTGGCTGTTCCTCAGAAAATTATTTCCTGATACTCACTGGACACATTTCCCCACTTGTTGGCAGTAACCAGGGCTCTGCCAGGGCACGTGCTCAGCTCTGTAGTAGCCCAATGACACAGGAAACCACCTTCCACGTTCACTTGGAAGGGAGGTGGCACAAGGCAACCACGGTGATCTTGATAAATGTAAGGTCCTCCTTGTTATGTCTCTGCTGAAACCTTTCCACGTGCTTCCTATCTCACACAGAATAGAAGCCAAAGTTCTCTGCATGGCCCACACCGCTGGCTTGCTCTGGCCCCTCCCCCTCTCACTTCTCCAAGCGCTCTCCCCTTGGCCATGTTGCCCCAGCTACCCTAGCTCTTTAAGCTGTTCCTTGAACTTGTCAAGGTCATTTCCACCTTAAGGCCTTGCATGTTTTTTTCTGCCTGGAAAGCCCTTCCTTTAGATCTTTGCCTCACTTTTCCCTTTGTGTCTTTCGGGTTTCAGTGGAAAACAGAGTTGGTCAGAAAAGTCTGGACCACCATGACTCATACTCCTTTCAACTCCATCCGTGAGCATCGTGCTGAATCTCCTTAGCACTGATCACTAAGGACCTCTTCCCCTGTATGTGTTTACATACTTATCAGCTGTCGCCCCCAACAGTGGGTAAATTCCACAAGAGCAGGGACCTTTTCTCTTTGGTCCCTACTGTATTACAGCTCTTAGAATAGTTGAACAATTATTTGTAACAAGGATTGAACAAGGATTCAAACTCTAGAACTTGTGCCACTACCTCTCATGGGAAGTCGGCATCTTTTCCTTATTGTCTCCTGTACGTATTGCTGGCCCTGCAAACCTGGGGGAGCCATGCATTCTTTGGTGGAGAGAACATTAAGGACCTTCCTCTCTTGCCACATCCCTTGCCCCAAAAGAACAAGTGCACATATGTCTCAACACATTTATTAAAAAATGATCTCTTCCCAACCAGGGGTGAGAGGTGGGTGGTAATTATGAGATCAATTGTGAGTTAAATTAAGTATATTCTAGGGCATACTTCTGGACTATTTCATTGCATCCTTTATCAATATCTCACAAATTTAATTACTCTGCCTTTAAAACATGATGTGCTATCTTAATAGATAGGTCCTCTTCATTTCTTTTATTTTTTCTAAGCATTTCTAAGTTATTCTTGACTTTATTTTATCAGGTGATTTTTTGAATCCTTTTGAAAAGTTAAAAAAACTTCTGGTTCAGATTTTGATTTAAATTACAGTAAATGTCTACCCTCATTTTGGAAGAATTCTTCTTTACACTGTTTTTCCTACCAGCAAAACTGGTAGGTTTCTGAGAGATCTGCAGTCTTCTTGTTAAGCTTTAATTTCACATTTTTTTGTTCCTATTATGGTTGGAATTAATTTCCATTTTATCTTCCCACTCCTCCAGTCTGGTTTGAGATTCATCTATAAATTTTAGTTATGAAATGAGGAGTTCTAATGTAAATCCCAGAACCTATTGAGCTGTATTGTGTAATTGTGCCGAATGATATGGATTCATGAATAGACCTGCTACTACTAGACCTTTTCTTTGAATAGAATGAATTTTTATTTTGCATTTATTTGCATTCAAAGTTGCTGTATTCTTTTCTTTTTCTTTTATTGAAGTTGATTTACGATGTTATGCTAGTTTCAGGTGTACAGCAACACGATTCAGTTATATGTACCTATCTATATATTCTTTTCAGATTCTTTTCCCTTATAGGTTATTATAAGATGTTGAATATAGTTCCCTATGCTATACCATAGGTCTTTTATCTATTTTATATATAGTAGTGTGCATAGTTGCTGTATTCTTTTACAGGCTCTTTTTTTTTTTTTTTTTTTTTTTTTTTCTTTTTGTGGTATGCGGGCCTCTCACTGTTGTGGCCTCTCCCGTTGCGGAGCACAGGCTCCGGACGCGCAGGCCCAGCGGCCACGGCTCACGGGCCCAGCCGCTCCGCGGCATATGGGATCCTCCCAGACCGGGGCACGAACCCGTATCCCCTGCATCGGCAGGCGGACTCTCAACCACTGCGCCACCAGGGAGGCCCCTACAGGCTCTTTTTATCTCAAGTAAATGTTTGTGATTTCTGACCTTACCCTGGGGATCCTTTATATTTCTCCACACGTTTTTCTCCCATTCTATGCAATAGCTATTTCAAACCCTCTCCACAATCCTGACACTCAAATTTCACTATCCCCTCACTTTCAGAAGGCAAACTTGCCTTCTAGTTCAGAAAGCTAGAGATGTAACCAAGCAGGACCTTATGGGGCCTTCCCAGGACAGACCACCCCCTGACCCCATGTCCTCTGCCTGCCTCTTGTTTGTAGAAAGACTTTAGCCTCCTAGGCCATCCCCGAGTTCCAAAGAATAAATTTAATAAATTCAGAAGTGAGAAAATGCCGAAACAAAGGAAAACAGTCAAGCAAGACAAAATAGTAATAGTTTAGCCATTAAACAAAGTCAAATACCTTTAGCTCCTCTCAAGGGCTATAAGATAACATTCTGAGCCATATCCTTTGAGCTGTTTTGCAAATACTGAAACCCCTGCAGGTGGAAAACATTAACTGCATGCTGACCACTAGCATGTAGGCAGGCCCCAGACAGGTTGGAACCAGAAGGTTGATGATGTTGACTCCCCATTACCTCACTACCAACCAATCAGAAGAATGCACACAAGCTGATCATGTGCCCTGCAACCCTCTCACTCACCCTATCTTTAAAAACCTTTCCGTGAAAGCCATCAGGGGTTCTGACCTCTTGAGCATTAGCCATCCCCAATCTTGCTTGGTGCCCTGCAACAAACACTACATTTTCTTTCACCACAACCCAGTGTCAGTAGATTGGCTTTACTGTGCCCAGGCGAGCAGACCCAAGTTTGGCTGGGTAACAGAGGAGCGGAGGGGGGGAAGCATAGAACATAAAACAAACTCTCTTCATCTTCCTAAACATCATATTTACCCACTTACTTGTACCTGGACTATTCTGTCTTTGCCATTCCAATGCCAATGCCCCATCTGTTTTCTGGACCTCATCCCCTCCATTTCCCAAGAGTCCATTATTGTTGGACACTTAGGTTGTTTCAAAGTTTTCCTAGTATAAAAATATAACACTTGATGAACTGCATTGTGATATACCCTTGGCTGCTTGTCCAATTATTCCTTAGGATAAATGATTGAAAGCATATTTGCTGGATCAAAGGGTATGCACACTTTGATTGCTTAGAGTTACCAAGTCACCAGTGTGCTAATATGTGCTACTTTGTGGGTATTAGACTGCCTATTTCCCTGAACTCTTACCAACATTGATTATCGTTCTTTTTAACCATCCAATTTGTTAGGCAAAGTGGCATTTCATTATTTCAATTTGCATTTTTATTGCTTCTCTGAACAAACGATAAACTTTGCCCTGTTCATGGCTGCCTTCCCAGTGCCTCAATGTGCTTTTGTTGAATGGAAAAAATGACTGTGCACACCATATGCCAAGTTCTGGGCTAAGTGTTGTATTGAATACAGCTGAGATACAATTAAAGTTGAATATTTTTTCATATGCTTATTGGTCATTTACATTCTTCTTCTTCTTTTTTTTTTTTTTTTTTTTTTTGCAGTACGTGGGCCTCTCACTGTTGTGGCCTCTCCCGTTGCGGAGCACAGGCTCCAGACGCGCAGGCTCAGCGGCCATGGCTCACAGGCCTAGCTGCTCCGCAGCATGTGGGATCTTCCTGAACCGGGGCACGAACCCGTGTCCCCTGCATCGGCAGGCGGACTCTCAGCCACTGCGCCACCAGGAAAGCCCCATTCTTCTTTTTCTGTTTTTGTTTTTGGTGAATTGTCTGCTTATGTAGACTGCCTTTTTATCTATTAGCATTATGAGTATATTAATTCTCGAGGGCTCAGTTCATCTTTTGCCTAGAGAAGAAGATGTTCTGTTGAAGCCCTCGTGATCCAGGAGAGAACCCAGAACTCTCTTCCCAGCCATGCAGGCCCCTCCCCCAAACACACAGGACACAAGTGTGGGAATGAGTGATGCCAGTGACAATAGGAGTGAAATGAAACCTCACCTGTTCAAGCGCTGTGGATAAGAGCTGTAGCTCTAAGTGGACAGCTAAAGCTTCTCTTTTTTCCTAACGCAGCAGTTAAATAGAAAGTTAGAAGAGGCAACAGGCATAAGGCCTACTGAGATCAGTGTAGCTTGTAAGATATAAGTGGGGACTGAACCTTTAGCGCCAGCTGAAGATGGAGACATGCTTCTCAAATAAGATACTACCTGGGGTGAAAGACACTGAATCCTCATGTGGATTGTGAGTCATTTTACAAGGGTGAGACACACGTGGACAATACTTGATTTTATGTTAACACTGTGATATCGACAAAAAGTTTTTCACAAGCACATTAAACTGCAGAAACCCACAGCTCTGGGTTTTCTCAGACAACAATCAATCTGTCTGCTTATCCATTGACCAGTACTGTGTTTCTATATGACTTGATGCTAGTAAATGGGGAGCAGCTGTGAGAAGATGCACAAATCTGTCTCTTATTTGAGGAGAAAGACATTTATTACTTTAGGGAAGTCTCAGTACTTTGAGGAGAATTATTCCATGAAACTATGAATATGGGAGTTATCTGCTGGTCTGTGACTCCCTTTTGAAACTAAAACACAATGATTCAGCTACTTGTGATAATTAATAAACAAAGACACTTTGCTTTCAGGACATTGTGTGTACAAATTTGACTATAATGCAAGAATTCACTAATATGAGCCTTCAACAAACACTCATGTTCCAAAAGCTTGACACATAGGACATCTTTTGTCATATAAATAGTGTCATAAATGATACTAATATCAGGAAACAAAAACCTATTTCATGCCTTACATGTCTAGAACCATGGGATTTTGGAGTGAGCAGGGACCTTGGGGATCACTGCTTTAAGCTTGGGGAGATAGGGTTTTGTGGGAGATTCAGCCCCTGCATGTAGTCTCCAAAGTCAGGCCAGGGGTTCTTGACCTTTCTTTGCGTCCTTCTCTCAGGAATGCAGCACCTGCATATCCAGGGGTAGATGGTTCTAGGAACCACTTCAGCCAGGCCTTTCTTCCATAACCATTGGCACAGCCACCTGCCCAGTGGCAGAGAGGAAGCAAGTGCTTATTCCCGGGCTTGAAGGATCCCAAGATTTGGAAGGTTGACCATGAGGTTCAATGGAACCAAGATGACTTCAATTAAAAACATGGCCTTGGGCTTCCCTGGTGGCACAGTGGTTGAGAGTCCGCCTGCTGATGCAGGGGAGGCGGGTTCGTGCCCTGGTCTGGGAAGATCCCACATGCCGTGGAGCGGCTGGGCCCATGAGCCATGGCCGCTGAGCCTGCATGTCCGGAGCCTGTGCTCCGCAGCGGGAGAGGCCACAACAGTGAGAGGCCCGCGTACCGCAAAAAAAATAAATAAAAACATGGCCTCTAGGAATCTAGGTTTCTGGGCTGGCCCCAAGTTTTACAAGCTGGTTCTTCAGGTAGTTAAAATTCAGATGGCAGTGACCATCCGTGAATCATCATTGGCCCCCAACACCCAGCCAAAGTGAATCAACTGTAGGGACAAGTCTGCCTACAGCAAAGGGCTGACTCCCATCAAGAAACAGCGTGTTTCTAAAATGGTTCTTCTGCTGCTGGACAAGACTGTGAAGCCCTGATACCTACATGGGTTGTCATACCAAGGACACTGAACTGCCACTGATGTCCCTGTGTCTATGGGAATATGCACATTCCTCTGCTTTGGCTCCCAGAGAGAAGAACCTGTGATAGAGGCAGGAGGGATGGTGAAGTCTGGATAAAACTCTCTCTGTGTAAGGGATCCTCGTGGTCAGGCAGAGGCCATTAACAGCCAGTTAGGCATTTGGATTTCTCCACTGCTTAGTCACAAATACTGCAGTGAGTGTTTGTGAACTGGGGGCTCTGCGTGTTTCCTGTTTGGTTACTGTCTTAGTCTGGTTTCCCCAGAAGCAGACCCTGAGACAGGGATTCGAGTGCATGGAGTTTATTTGGGAAGTGATCCCAGGAACCGGTGGAGGAGGGGGTGGGGCAAGGCAGGGAAGAGAAGGCAGCCTGATCCAGCTGGTCCTCACTGTGGGTGCCCAGAGCCAAATCTGCTGGGGAACTCGGGGCATCAGTGGGTAGCACACACTCCGTGGGTCACCACCCCAGTGGAGGCAAAGGAGTGGAGTATTTACACTCTTCACATCAGTCACTGGTTAGGGCTGCTCCTGGGGAGGAGAGTGTTACTCTCTCACTCCCAGCCTGCCTGCTGCACAGGAAGAGGAGCTCCTGCTGCGTTGGGAGTCACCAGACAGATGGACCTTGGGCCAGTGTGCAGTAGCACGGTAAAGAGATAAGGCAAGCACGAACAGCTTCTGGAACAGTTTCTTTAGCCCAGATCCACTCCCCAGTCATGGTGTGTGTGTGTACATGTGTGAGTGCTGGACAAACTAGTTGTGGTCGGATTACAAGGGAAGTCATAGTTACTCTGATCCCGAAGATGGGAACCTGGGAGGTTCTGACGTGATATGTTCCCCATTACATTCTTCAGAGCATGATGAAGCACCGAACGTGGCTACAGACCTCTGGCTTGACACTGCATGTGTGGACGGGACATAGGCACTAAGCTGTTCCCTCAGTGCTAACACAGGGACATTATTTCACGACAGTGAAATTTCTTTTCCTTGAGGTTGTTAAAATTTGCTGGGCTCTGGCTGTGTGCTACCTCTATGCTGCATAATCTAGTCCTCCCAACTCTATAAGGGGGTATGATTATCCCCATTTTACAGACAAGGCCAACATGTGTTTGTCCAGTCAACAATGAAGACCTAGACTGGTTTTTAGGGATCGATATAAAAACAAGCCAGACTTGGGCTTGTCGACATGCTGGGAGCAAGTTCAGGGGCCGCAGGGCAGCTCCAGCTGCTGAGTAGAGAAAGGATTGGAGGGGCCAAGGAGGGCAGCAAGGGGGCGGGGTGTAGGAAGCAGGCAAGAAATGGCCTTGGCTTAGAACCAAAGTCCAAAGTTTGCAAACTGCATGGATGTGTTTCACAGTCAGTCTAATCCTGAAGCCTATCTCTGTACCCTTCTGCTTCTAAATAATCTTCCATAGATGAATGTATATTTCTGTTTTCCCTTAATCAGAGTAGCCGATGCCTGATGGAGAGAGAGATATTGATTACCTCTTTTTGTTTGCTATCTGGGTTTTTACATACTCAAGTGATATCTGGTTGACTATTTAATCCATTGATTCATGGTCGGCGGTGGGAAGGACTTAAACTTTGAGAAACTGACACATTTGGGAGTTTGAATAAAAGCAACTCCCCTAATTTCCTGCTCAGCGAGGGCACAGGGCAGGATGGGGGCAGGATGGAAGGCTTGGCCAAACACCCAGGATTTTCCGCCTTTCCCTGTTCACATTCTGCCCAGAAGAGCACAGTATAGACGGATGGTGAGGCCTGTAGGCTGATGAGGGGCGGGTGTGCGTGGCTCATCCCAGCCTGGCATGCCGCTGGTACAGCATGAACTTTTGGTGCCTTGGGACCACCAGGCAGCAAAGCCAGTAGGATGTGGAGCCACTGTAAGAAATAATGTGATATTCTTCAGTTACCATCTGGCTCTCAGCTCTAGCAGACAAATGTGACTGTAATGGGCCATCGGTTCAAGTAACAGAGAGGATCAGAGCCCATAACCATTGAAGAGGCAATGGGTCAGAGCCCATAACCCGGGGAAGGGCTGCCTGTGAAGGCCAAGATCTGCTCTCCACCCACAGACATACTGGAGGAAAGAGACGTGCGCCATCCCCAGGCAAAGGACCCGGCAGGTTTATGAGTGAGGATTCAATGGTTATGGAGGCCGGGTTGGGAATGAATGCAAGGCAGAGTCTGAGGTGTTGGAAGGTTCAGGGCCTCAGCCATGGAGGACGGTCCCCACTTCCCTTGGGGCCTGCTCTGGACCACTTGTGGTCATTCCTGGGTTGGCCAGGCTCCTGCACAGTACCCCAGTTTGGCTGTTGAGCAGATGAAGGGGGCTCATTCTCCGTGCACGTGGGTTACCAGCAGCCTGTTAGCTTAGAGAGCCTACTCTCAGAATAGGGAAAAAATTGATCCTAAGTACAAAGAAGTTTAGATGTTACCAGATAAGATCTTATCTGAGTTCCAGAAGAGGCAGCTTGTTGTAAAGGAAAGAGCCTGTGATTTGATGCCAAGCAGGTTTGTGATGCAGCCTCAGCTCTGAAACTTACTAGGAGTGGGCCTTGGGTAAGTACCTCTGTGACTAGACTCAGTTTCCTCATCTGCAACATGGGTCTGTGTCTACCTCAAAGGTTTTATATTAAATGAACTAACGAACATGTGCAAAGCACCAGGCATGTAGGAGACACTGAACAAATGCTAGCTTCTTCCCCTTCCACTGGAGTCAGCAGGGCTATCCTGACCAGGGGGCCAAGTCTAGTGTGAACGTACTTGGTGGAGCTGTAGTGGTAACCCAGGCACGTGCTGGAGGACGGTGGGCAGAAAGGCTGGGATCCCTTTCTGCCAGAGGCAGGGTCTATTTTCTGTGCTTTTCACACAATGTCCCTTGGAACTCGGTGGCCAGCGTGGGGGAAGGAAGGGAGGACGGTGGGACTGAAGATCAGGTGGTTGGAGCTTTGGGGACCCTCAGAGCAGCAGTGCTTTTATCTGTTTAAAGCACTGGGATTCCATATAAGGTTTGTTTGAGAAAGCCTTCTGGCTAAGTCAAACAAGCCAAAATCTGGAAACTGCAGAGATAAATGATCCAGAAGGCCACTTTCAACACAAAGACTTTATACTATGAAATGAAGCGTCATCATTGGCTAAAAGAGGATTGGCTAGATGTTCTCAATACACAGGAAACATTCCTTCGGGAGAGGGTGGGGCGGGAAATAACACAGCTCTTTACCAATGAGAGAGACCATGGGTACTACGTTATAGACTTGAAATGTAAGGGCTGTCTTGATGAAGAATAGGAGATGAGAGGTCTTGGGAGACTTGCAAGGCCACGCGGTGCTATTTTCCTGATTGATTAACTCAGCGTTAATCAAGCAGAGTTTTCTTGGGCTCTCCCAAGTGCATAGGGATGGGCATTTTAGAGAGTGCTCTTTGGGGTCCCTGCACATCTCTGCACAAATGCAGAACCTCCCCCCACACCCCAGCTGCAGAAACCAAGCCGTCTGCAGGTGGTTTCACAGAGCTTACCTTCTTCAGCTCTTCCTGGACACTCTGGCTGTTGTCTTCAGAGGACAGACTTTCCTTCTGGTTCTCAGACTCTGTCTTGGGCTCGGACTCCTGATCCTCCCCAGAGGAAGTTTCCTTCTCACTCATTTTCATTGCCAACTCGTACAGCCTGTTTGTCCGTATCTCTTCTGCAGCGTCTGTGCCCGCCTGTGGGTGCCGAGCCTCATTGCAGATGTCAGTCTTTGATAAATCACCGGACACCTAAATGAAAGCCAGAATCATGAGCTGAAGACTCTTCTGCTACAGTCATGTTGCTTGTTGTTCCCAGTAATCCCTGAGTAAAGGACAATCCAGGAAAATGAAGCTCTTACCTGATCTGCTTTCCCTATGGATGGACTTTTTATTTTTACTTCTTCAAACACATGCATCTTAACACTTTGTTAAAAATTTAGGCAGGTGAGCACCTGTACTCAGAAAAGTGACTTCATTGTTTTTCATTTGCAAAATACTTACCAAGTGCCCACTAGGGTCAACACTGTGCTGGTGCTGAGGATGCAAAGCTGAGCAGACCCCCGCCTGCCCCCTAGTGGAGGAGACACTAAAACCCTGACAAGTGCACAGAAGCAGTGGGTGGGGAGGGAGGCTCTGACAGCCCTCTAAGGGGCACCGGATGGCAGGGCTGGGACTCAGGGAAAGCTTGCTTGTGGAGGTGGTGTTTGAGTGGAGATTCAAAGTGTAGCAGTTACCCAGCTAAAAGGGAGAGAGGAAAGAATGGTATTCTAGGCAAATCGCAGATTTTGAGATGGTGCAAGGTCCTTGCGCATACATAAGGAATACTATGTGCCCTTCCCTTGATAATTACACAATTACATCTCCGGCTCCTACTATCTCCGAAGCTCCCTCTATGAGTAGAGCCCTGACCAGGCCTGGGGAAGTCCAGGAAGACATGACATTCCAACTCTCACTCTATTTTTCACCTTATATTAGACAGATATGTATGGAATCTTAGCAAGATAACCCTCAAAGTACCATTAGGATCCACTGGACCCAATATTAGTTTGTGGGTTTTTTGAATTTTATTTTATTTTATTTTTTATACAGTAGGTTCTTTTTTTTTTTTTTTTACATCTTTACTGGAGGATAATTGGTATACAACGGTGTGTTAGTTCCTGCTTTATAACAAAGTGAATCAGCTATACATATACACATGTTCCCATATCTCCTCTCTCTTGCATCTCCTCCCACTCTCCCTATCCCACCCCTCTAGGTGGTCACAAAGCACTGAGCTGATCTCCCTGTGCTTAAAGCAGTTTCTTATTAGTTATCTATTTTATACATATTAGTGTATATATGTCAATCCCAAACTCCCAATTCATCCCACCCCCCACCCCCCGCTTTCCCCGCTTGGTGTCCATACATTTTTTCTCTACATCTGTGTCTCTATTTCTGCCCTGCAAACCGGTTGACCTGTACCATTTTTCTAGATTCCACATATATGTGTTAATATACGATATTTGTTTTTCTCTTTCTGACTTACTTCACTCTGTATGACAGTCTCTGGGTCCATCCACGTCTCTACAAATGACCCAATTTCATTCCTTTTTACGGCTGAGTAATATCCCATTGTATATATGTACCACATCTTCTTTATCCATTCATCTGTCAGTGGGCATTTAGGTTGCTTCCGTGTCCTGGCTATTGGAAAGAGAGCTGCAATGAACATTGGGGTGCATGTGTCTTTTTGAATTATGGTTTTCTCAGGGTATATGCCCAGTAGTGGGATTGCTGGATCATATGGTAATTCTATTTTTAGTTTTTTAAGGATCCTCCATACTGTTCTCCATAGTGGCTGTACCAATTTACATCCCCACAAACAGTGCAAGAGGGTTCCCTTTTCTCCATACCCTCTCCAGCATTTGTTGTTTGTAGATTTTCTGATGATGGCCATTCTAACCAGTGTGAGGTGATACCTCATTGTAGTTTTGATTTGCATTTCTCTAATAATTAGTGATGTTGAGCAGCTTTTCATGTGCTTCTTGGCCATCTGTATGTCTTCTTTGGAGAAATGTCTATTTAGGTCTTCTGCCCATTTTTTGAATGGGCTGCTTGTTGTTTTAATATTGAGCTGCATGAGCTGTTTATATATTTTGGAGATTAATCTTTTGTCCGTTGATTCGTTTGCAAATATTTTCTCCCACTCTAAGGGTTGTCTTGTTTATAGTTTACTTTGCTGTGCAAAAGCTTTGAAGTTTCATTAGGTCCCATTATTTTTTTATTTTTTATTTTTTCCATTAATCCAGGAGGTGGGTTTTTATTTCCATTAATCCAGGAGGTGGGTCAAAAAAGATCTTGCTGTGATTTATGTCAAAGAGTGTTCTTCCTATGTTTTCCTCTAAGAGTTTTATAGTGTCCAGTTACATTTAGGTCTTTAATCCATTTTGAGTTTATTTTTGAGTATGGTGTTAGGGAGTGTTCTAATTTCATTCTTTACATGTAGCTGTCCAGTTTTCCCAGAACCACTTATTGAAGAGACTGTCTTTTCTCCATTATATATCCTCACCTCCTTTGTCATAGATTAGTTGACCATAGGTGCATGGGTTTATCTCTGGGCTTTCTATCTTGTTCCATTGATCTATATTTCTGTTTTTGTGCCAGTACCATATTGTCTTGATTACTGTAGCTTTGTAGTATAGTCTGAAATCAGGGAGTCTGATTCCTCCAGCTCCGTTTTTTTCCCTCAAGATTGTTTTGGCTATTTGGGGTCTTTTGTGTCTCCATACAAATTAAATTTTTTTTGTTCTATTCTGTAAAAAATGCCATTGGTAATTTGATAGGGATTGCATTGAATCTTTAGATTGCTTTGGGTAATATAGTCATTTTCACAATATTGATTCTTCCAATCCAAGAACATGGTATATGTCTCCATCTGTTTGTTTCATCTTTGATTTCTTTCATCAGTGTCTTATAGTTTTCTGAGTAGAGGTCTTTTGCCTCCTTAGGTAGGTTTATTCCTAGGTATTTTATTCTTTTTGATGTGATGGTAAATGGGATTGTTTCCTTAATTTCTCTTTCTGATCTTTCATTGTTAGTGTATAGGGATGCAAGAGATTTCTGTGCATTCATTTTGTATCCTGCAACCTTACCAAATTCATTGATTAGTTCTAATAATTTTCTGGTGGCATCTTTAGGATTCTCTATGTATAGTATCATGTCATCTGCAAACAGTGACACTTTTACTCCTTTTCCAATTTGTATTCTTTTTATTTCTATTTTATTTCTATTTATTCTTTTTATTTTATTCTTTTTTGATTGCCATGGCTGGGACGTCCAAAACTATGTTGAATAATAGTGGAAAGAGTGGACATTGTTGTCTTGTTCCTGAAATGCTTTTAGTTTTTCACCATTGAGAATGATGTTTGCTGTGGGTTTGTCATATATTGCCTTTATTATGTCGAGGTAGGTTCCCTCTATGCCCACTTTCTGGACAGTTTTTCTCATAAATGGGTGTTGAATTTTGTCAAAAGCTTTTTCTGTATCTATTGAGATGATCATATGATTTTTATTCTTTAATTTGTTAATTGATTTGCATATATTGAAGAATCGTTGCATCCTTGGGATAAATCCCACTTGATCATGGTGTATGATTCTTTTAATGTGTTGGATTCTTTTTGCTAGTATTTTGTTGAGGATTTTTGCATCTATATTCATCAGTGATATTAGTGTGTAATTTTCTTTTCTTTGTAGTATATTTGTCCGGTTTTGGTATCAGGGTGATGGTGGCCTCGTAGAATGAGTTTGGGAGTTTTCCTTCCTCTGCAATTTTTTGGAAGAGTTTGAGAAGGATGGGTGTTAGCTCTTCTCTAAATGTTTGATAGAATTCACCTGTGAAGCCATCTGGTCCTGGACTTTTGTTTGTTGGAAGATTTTAAATCAGTTTCAACTTCATTTCTTGTGATTGGTCCGTTCATATTTTCTGTTTCTTCTGGTTCAGTCTTGGAAGGTTATACCTTTCTAAGAATTTGTCCATTTCTTCCAGGTTGTCCATTTTATTGGCATAGAGTTGCTTGTAGTAGTCTCTTATGATGCTTTGTATTTCTGAGGTGTCCTTTGTAACTTCTCCTTTTTCATTTCTAATTTTATTGATTTGAGTCCTCTCCTTCTTTTACTTGATGAGTCTGGCTACAGGTTTATCAATTTTGTTTATCTTCTAAAGAACTAGCTTTTAGTTTTATTGATCTTTGCTATTGTTTTCTTTGTTTCTATTTCATGTATTTCTGCTCTGATCTTTATGATTTCTTTCCTTCTACTAACTTTGGGTTTTGTTTGTTCTTCTTTCTCTAGTTCCTTTAGGTGTAAGGTTAGATTGTTTATTTGAGACTTTACTTGTTTCTTGAGGTAGGATTGTATTGCTATAAACTTCCCTCTTAGAACTGCTTTTGCTGCATCCCATAGGTTTAGGATCGTTGTGTTTCGTTGTCATTTGTCTCTAGGTATTTTTTGATTTCATCTTTGATTTCTTCAGTGATCTCTTGGTTATTTAGTAATGTATTGTTTAGCCTCCATGTGTTTGTGTTTTTACATTTTTTCCCTGTAATTGATTTCTAATCTCTTAGTGTTGTGGTCAGAAAAGATGCTTTATATGATTTCAATTTTCTTAAATTTACCAAGGCTTGATTTGTGACCCAAGATGTGATCTATCCTGGAGAATGTGTTCACTTGAGAAAAAAGTGTAATCTGCTGTTTTTGGATGGAATGTCCTATTAATATAAATTAAATCTATCTGGTCTATTGTGTCATTTAAAGCTTGTGTTCCTTATTAATTTTCTGTCTGGATGATCTGTCCATTGGTGCAAGTGAGGTGTTAAAGTCCCCCACTATTATTGTGTTACTGTCAATTTCTTCTTTTATAGCTGTTAGCATTTGCCTTATGTATTGAGGTGCTCCTATGTTGGGTGCATATATATTTATAATTGTTATATCTTCTTCTTGGATTGATCTCTTGATCATTATGTAGTGTCCTTCCTTGTCTCCTGTAACATTCTTTATTTTAAAGTCTATTTTATCTGATATGAGTATTGCTACTCCAGCTTTCTTTTGATTTCCATTTGCATGGAATATCTTTTTCCATCCCTTCACTTTCGGTATGTATGTGTCCCTAGGTCTGACGTGGGTCTCTTGTAGACAGCATATATATAGGTCTTGTTTTTGTATCCATTCAGTGAGCCTGTGTCTTTTGGTTGGAGCATTTAATCCATTCACATTTAAGGTAATTATCGATATGTATGTTCCTATTACCATTTTCTTAATTGTTGTGGATTTGTTTTTGTAGGTCCTTTTCTTCTCTTGTTTTTCCCACTTAGAAAAGTTCCTTTAGCATTTGTTGTAGAGCTGGTTTGGTGGTGCTGAATTCTCTTAGCTTTTGTTTGTCTGTAATGGTTTTGATTTCTCCATCAAATCTGAATGAGATTCTTGCCAGGTGGAGTAAGCTTGGTTGTAGGTTCTTACCTTTCATCACTTTAAATACATCATGCCACTCCCTTCTGGCTTGTAGAGTGTCTGCTGAGAAATCAGCTATTAACCTTATGGGAGTTCCCTTGTATGTTATTTTTCGTTTTTCCCTTGTTGCTTTCAGTAATTTTTCTTTGTCTTTAATTTTTGTTAATTCGATTACTATGTGTCTTTGCATGTTTCTCTTTGGGTTTATCCTGCTTGGGTCTCTCTTCACTTCCTGGACTTGGGTGGCTATTTCCTTTCTCATGTTAGGGAAGTTTTCAACTATAATCACTTCAAATATTTTCTCTGGTCCCTTCTCTCTCTCTTCTCCTTCTGGGACCCGTATAATGTGAATGTTGGTGCATTTAATGTTGTCCCAGAGGTCTCTTAGGCTGCCTTCATTTCTTTTCATTCTTTTTTCTTTATTCTGTTCCATGGCAATGAATTCCACCATTCTGTCTTCCAGGTCACTTGTCTGTTCTTCTGCCTCAGTTATTCTGCTATTGACTCCTTCTAGTGTAGTTTTCATTTCAGTTATTGTTCATCTCTGTTTGTTTGTTCTTTAATTCTTCTAGGTCTTTGTTAAACATTTCTTGCATGTTTTCCATGTTTGCCTCCATTGTTTTTCTGAGGTCTTGGATCATCTTCACTATCATTATTCTGAATTTTTTTTCTGGAAGGTTGCCTATCTCCACTTCATTTAGTTGTTTTTCTGGGGTTTTTATCTTGTTCCTTCATCTGTTGTATAGTCCTCTGCCTTTTCATTTTGTCTATCTTTCTGTGAATGTTGTTTTTGTTCCACAGGCTGCAGGATTGTAGTTCTTGCTTCTGTTGTCTGCCCTCTGGTGGATGAGGCTATCTAAGAGGCTTGTGCAAGCTTCCTGATGGGAGGGACTGGTGGTGGGTAGACCTGGGTGTTGCTCTGGTGGGCAGAGCTTAGAAAACTTTAATCTGCTTGTCTGCTGATGGGTGGGGCTGACTTCCCTCCCTGTTGGTTGTTTGGCCTGAGGCAACCCAGCCCTGGAGCCTGCAGGCTCTTTGGTGGGGATAATGGCAGAGTCCAGGAGGGCTCAAGCCAAGGAGTACTTCCCAGAACTTCCACTGCCAGTGTCCCTGTCCCCGAGGTGAGCCACAGCCTCCCCCCAGCTCTGCAGGAGACCCTCCAACACTAGCAGGTAGGTCTGGTTCATTCTCCCCTGGGGTCACTACTCCTTCCCCCTGGGTTCTGATGCACACACAACTTTGTGTGTGCCCTTCAAGAGTGGAGTCTCTGTTTCCCCCAGTCCTTTCGAAGTCCTGCAATCAAATCCTGCTAGCATTCAAAGTCTGATTCTCTGGGAATTCCTCCTCCTGCTTTCAGACCCCCAGTTGGGAAGCCTGACGTGGGGCTCAGAACCTTCACTCCAGTGGGAGGACTTCTGTGGTATAATTGTTCTCCAGTTTGTGAGTCACACACGCAGCAGTTATGGGATTTGATTTTATTGTGATTGTGCCCCTCCTACCATCTCTCTGCATCTTCTCCTTTGTCTTTGGATGTGGGGTATCTTTTTTGGTGAGTTCCAGTGTCTTCCTGTAGATAATTGTTCAGCAGTTAGTTGTGATTCTGATGCTCTCGCAAGAGGGAGTGAGAGCACGTCCTTCTACTCCACCATCCTGAACCAATCTCCCCAGTATTAGTTTTTGAGTTTCCTCTTTAAGTTGTTCTATCTATTTATAATGCTTGATATTTCATGGCTTTTATTCTTTCTTGAAGGACTCCCAACGAACAAAGAGAAAATGTACTAATTTTGTAAATAAAACTCATTCTATTTTGCAATTACTATCTGGGTTCATTGGATGCTTTTATAAATCTAAGATACATGGAGGGATTTCTATGATCTCATTTTCCTTATCTTTTGAAATATTTTTTTTTTTTTTTTTTTTTTTTGCGGTATGCGGGCCTCTCACTGTTGTGGCCTCTCCCGTTGCGGAGCACAGGCTCCGGATGCGCAGGCCCAGCGGCCATGGCTCACGGGCCCAGCCGCTCCGCAGCATATGGGATCCTCCCAGACCGGGGCACGAACCCGTATCCCCTGCATCGGCAGGCGGACTCTCAACCACTGCGCCACCAGGGAGGCCCTGAAATATTTTGCTGTTTCATCATCCTGGGAATTATCTTTCATCATTACTCATCAAATATTTCCAATTATGCTAAAAAGAGACTAGAATAATAAAACAGAAGAATGGAATTACCTAGAAGGATGATTCAACATCAGAATAAATCATCACCATTTTGAGTCTGCTTTTAGCTCATTGTATATGGTTGAGAATTCAAAATTTTTCATAATGGCAAAGGAATAAAACAGACAGAGAACATTTCACAATTAGATGACTCGGAAGATGAAGTTAAAGAGAAGAGCAGCTCCCCAGACTCTAACGATGATGATGGAATTGATTGTATAAGTAAAATCCCAGACTAAGAATCTTCAGATGATAGTGTCCTAGGTGAATTTTCTCAACCCAAGAATCGATGAGTAAACAACGTATTTATCAGGATAAGAGAAAAGATGGTATTTCCATTCAGTTAGTCATTCAACAAGAAGGGCTTCATCACACATATTTTGCAACAAGAACCTAGACCATCCTGTTCTGCTAAAAAGATGTGTGGCAGATTCTTTATGATGTTTGTGCACCAAATTTGTTGATACAGTTTGTAATTGGACAAATGCTAAAGGGAGCTGTCTATATAAAAGTGATTAGAAGAAGACAGATGACAGAAATGAAAAAAAATCACTGGATTGATAAAAGAAAGAGTTCCTTGGAAATGATAATTTTTTTTTCTGGCCCTGAGTAAGAATCATGATGAGGGCCTTGTGAGAGGTGAGTAATGCCCCCATTATGCCTGAGAAGGAGGAGTCCCTTGGTCTGAGGACTTGGGGCAGCTCCATGGGAAGAATGGTCTCTGAGCAGGTTCTTGAGAGGTGAGGAGCATTTTAATATGTAGACATGGGGACAAACATTCTTGATGAGGAAGCAGCAGGATCACTAAGACCCAGGGTGTATGAAACTGCTCAGTATAGTTAGAGGAATAAGGCTCAGAAGTGGAGAGAGTGGGGAACTTGCGGGCATGGAGAAAACAGGCCTGGGTCAGACTGCAGAGGGTTAAGCATCCACCTAAGGAACTGAGCTTTATCTGTCAAATGTCTCCCAGGCTCCTGGGTGGCCCCAAGGGCATCCAGAAGCTGGCTCATGGAAGATCTTTGGTGTGGCTCGAAAGTGAGCACCCAGGGGCTCCCTACAGTGGAAATGAGCTAGCTGCCCTGGGGCTGGACAGCCGTGTGGGAAGTGGATGAAAGTGAGAGCCGAGCTGGGGCCTGAGGGAGAGATCCTGGGTTCTGACTGAGCACACAGGAGAGGTAGCCTTAGACACTGGTGGGGGATGCTGGGCGGGGAGCAGGAGGGGGATGACTTAATGAACAGGGGCCCCATCACTGAGAGACCTGCAGGGACCCAGAGGACACTGCTCAGCTCTAAGAGGACGCCAGAAGCCCCCCTCCCCACCCCCAAGACAGCGAAGGTAGGGAAAGTGGAGGGGTTGGACGACTGGTTATTTACTTTAAAAAATACAGTTTTAAACAGATAGTTGATTAAATTGCAAGAGGCTAAATGTTCCTTGGGTTGCCTGGCTTACATTCCCGGCTCTTCAGAATGCGGTGGCTGATGAGGAAATTTAAGGCAGTTATGGAAGATCAAAATGTTGCCTTTTCTTTGCACACTTCCTTTTAGTGTGTGGAACATGGATATTCTGGCTAAATAAAGATGTAAAATTTTAAACACCTGATGACGGAATACTCATTAAGATAAGCTAGTACATTTTCTTAAGCAAGAGACTTATAATCTATTCTCGGTGGTCTGCAAGTTCTTTATACTAATTTTTAAATTTTGGTTTTCATTTCACTGATAACCTAAAAAAAAAAAAAACACACATTCTGGATTACCAGGGCAACCACCTTACAGCTGAGTGCTGCCATGGATCGCCATTCCTTTGTTTGCATTTATGCTTCTGGTGGTGCTAAAGATTTCTTACCTTGACAGTATTTAAATTTGAATGCAGCTGTTCTCAAACTAGATATCCTCTGAAAAATTCTTGTGTAATCTGTGAATTTTCAAGATTGAGAAACAAAGAGGTGGAAATAAAGGGAGGCAATGGGTATGTGAGAACTGGACAGTTCTCGCAGCTGAGCACAGCCATGTGGGTGAGCACTGCCCTCGGTGAGGCACACAGAACCTCCTTCAAGGGTCTCACTCATTCCCTCTGTATCCACAAAGACACTGAGGATGAGTAGGCTGTCCAAGGTCAGGTGGCTAGTGCATGGCTGAGCTGAAGATGGCCTGACCCTGAAGGCCAAGCTCTTTGCATTATTCTAAGATGAGGCTAGAAGCTCCAAAGTAAACCATGCTCCTTGGAAGGAGAACAGTTAGCAGAGCCACAGTCTCAGAGGACTGTCCTTACCTTCAGTCGCCCTAGTGGTCTGTCTTTATAGACCTTGAAATCCTGCCTGCTTTAATTCAAAGCAGTTTTTCTCCTACTCAGCCTTATCATCATCCTCATCAAAATTCTCCGCACATTTGAAGGGAGCAATGTCAATGTCTAAACAACTGCAGTCCTAGCAACACTTTTTCCTAGAGCCTGGCTTTCAACTGCCAGGTCATTTGAGGGGGAGGTGGGAGGCTCTGGGTTTTCTCCATCTTTTTAAAAAGAGCCCTGCTGAAGAATTGCTCTCAGATGTTACATGTCAGCCTTCATTGAATATATCCTGGTGTCCTGGTGGCTCTCCCCAGCCCCTGTGGTGAAAGATACTGAACCTGACCTAAAAAATCAGAATTTCTGAAGCTTGCTTTTAGATATCATTTTAGTCAACTTCAGAGAAAAGCCCCAACAGGTTAACTAACCCTGGAGGCACTGTACGTGACAAATGTACATAGTTTTACTTGCAAATCCCTTGGCATATTTATCCCGAATCCAAGAAGAGCAGAATGAGACTTGGTGCTGGCTGACTCCACTGTTGACCTGTTTCTTCCGAGGACTCGAAAAAGTTCTGTCTCTGGTGCCTTAAGATAGAGGTGTGTCCTCTCGCAGTGTATTGCTGTTAACCTAAAACTAGATTTATTTACATGCTGTACTCTGGTGAATAAGGCATTTAAAAAAAATAACTGGTGTGATAAGAACAGTCATACATATCAAAATATACATCAAATCCTTGGTCAACTTAACAGGGTGGAAATGGGAAGATGGAACCTGGAATTTTATCAAATTTAATATTATAATATTATAATCTTCCTGCCTCAAGAAGAACTCTACCTGGAAGGGTCTGAGTTGGGTCAGTGGAGCTGCACAGAAGGCAGATATGGGGTCTTGGGGATGAATTTGATGAAGGAGGTTATGAGAACTTAGCACCTGGGTGTCACCTGGAAGCCTTAATTTTAGCTTTTATAATTACAGGTCAGTTGTCCTGGTGTGAATTCCAAGCTGTTCTCTGAGTCCTTCATATTAAAAAATTGATTTCAAAATAAACAAAACCTTAATCAAATCTGGGTCACATCTCCCTCTCCCAGAACCCAAATCCCTCTGACGGATTGGCTCTGCCCCTAGTCTGTTTTCCCTTTATAATCTCCTATCTGGCAGAATTAACTATGCCATTTGTTGAAACAGCAGCCATTTATTCCCTAGAATTATGGCAATCATATAAAATATCTGGAAAATCATTAACCTGGACTTCTCAGGTCAATATTTACATGAGGAACAGGCATTTAAGACACAGTTATTTTCATACTGACCACAGTTGGCCTATTACTTTGTGGAAAAATCCTTTAGGAAGGGAGCAGCATTAACAGTGGATTTCATCTTTGTCTTTTTCTTTGACTCTGGATTGGCATTGGGTGTAGACTAAGTTACATGATCCTTGGATTTTGATGATGATTCAGAACCTGGACCATAATGCAGGCGTGAGAGTCAGAATCTCAGAAGGGGCAGGAAGAGTCTCCTGAACAATCACATGATGACCTTCAGGGTAGAGGCTGGGGTAGTGGGGCTGAGGGGTGTTCCAGATTCCCTTCTTTTCATTGTAAATGACTTGCTATCTGTTGTGAGTGGACTGGGTTCAAGTCCCTGCCATATAGAGAGCTCAACATTTGCCTCATGGAATGAACATGGTTTTACTGCCAGAAGTAAGTAAAAGCTTTAACTGTCAGGTAGCCCCTCTATTTGATATCTGCCCAAAGTAGGGCTATAAGTTAACTATAGCAAAACAAAAGTCAGTATTTTTGGTGGATGATCCTTAATATCCAACAGAGTCCTGTTTAAAAGTGTAAAGCTCTGAGCGCTTGTGTTTATGCACATTTCTCCCCCGACTGGGGAGAAGACTTAATAATTCATCAGGTTCTCAAAAGGGCCTATGACACAAGAATGTTTAAGAAACACTGTTATACAGCAAATGTCTCATTGTTTTCTAGACCTGTTCTCTGCAACCGGCTTGTCTTAGAGGGCGCACCCAGCAATTCTCACCAATAAGGGGAATCACTTGACAGATACTTGACTCAAGATTTTTCTGCTGTCGAGGGGGTATTTGGTCATACTTGCTCTAAACTGTTTGAAGGTTATGATCTGTACTTGCTTAGGCTGCTGTGGAGGTGGGAGTGAGAGGAATGGGGGGACGGGAGCCTTGTCTCAGAGAGGCTCTTTAAGTTTTCATTTAAAGGAAGTTTCCACACCTAAAAAGATATGAAAATCAATGGTGAAGAATTGGGGATGGGGAGGTGGGGACTGTCACCCTTTGGTCTGTGTACTGGAGGAAATTCAAACACCATTTGAGAAGATTTAAGGGCTTACTTGGGAGCGTTCTCTTGACACAGCTCCGAGGTGGGTGGACCCGTCAGGTCCCTCAGTGTTCATGGGCCTGGGGGTGTTGCCATACTACCCCCAACATGCATGGTCTTGCAGGCACTTGTCAGGTGCATCCCTTTGAAATCAGAGCTGCACAGCACTCATGAGCCAGGGCCTGGGGAAGCAGCCATCCACTCCTCTACAGATCCTACAACTTAATCCTGGAGCAACCCAGACCAGCAGAGGTCAGAGTATTTTGGCCCCTCGTAGACCTGACCCGACTGAGTTGTCCCCAGAGTGATGTATTGGTCCACACTGAGAGACACTGTGAGAAGCAGCCTCCAAAGTGTGTGTTCGTTTGAAGCAGTTTATTGTGGAGGGTGCTGTATTCTGCATTCTCTCCACAAGGACCCATGAGATAAATTTCTCTTGGATCTCAGGTCAAGGAGCAGCATCTTTTTTATTTTATTTTATTTTTATTTTTAAATTTTTAAATTTTATTTTATTTTTTTTATATAGCAGGTTCTTATTAGTCATCAATTTTATACACCTCATTGTATACATGTCAATCCCAATCGCCCAATTCATCACACCACCCCCCCACTGCCACCCCCCCACACACACACAGCTTTCCTCCCTTGGTATCCATACGTTTGTTCTCTACATCTGTGTCTCAACTTCTGCCCTGCAAACCGGCTCATCTGTACCATTTTTCTAGGATCCACATATATGCGTTAATATACGATATTTGTTTTTCTCTTTCTGACTTCCTTCACTATGTATGACAGTCTCCAGATACATCCACGTCTCTACAAATGACCCAATTTTGTTCCTTTTTATGGCTGAGTAATATCCCATTGTATATATGTACCACATCTTCTTGATCCATTCGTCTGTCAGTGGGCATTTAGGTTGCTTCCATGACCTGGCTATTGTAAATAGTGCTGCAATGAACATTGGGGTGCATGTGTCTTTTTGAATTATGTTTTTCTCTGGGTATATGCCCAGTAGTGGGATTGCTGGATCATATGGTAATTCTATTTTTAGTTTTTTAAGGAACCTCCATACTGTTCTCCATAGTGGCTGTATCCATTTACATTCCCACCAACAGTACAACAGGGTTCACTTTTCTCCACACCCTCTCCAGCATTTGTTGTTTGTAGATTTTCTGATGATGGCCATTCTAACCAGTGTGAGGTGATACTCATTGTAGTTTTGATTTGCGTTTCTCTAATAATTAGTGATGTTGAGCAGCTTTTCATGTGCTTCTTGGCCATCTGTATGTCTTCTTTGGAGAAATGTCTATTTAGGTCTTCTGCCCATTTTTGGATTGGGTTGTTTGTTTTTTTAATACTGAGCTGCATGAGCTGTTTGTATATTTTGGAGATTAATCCTTTGTCCATTGATTCGTTTGCAAATATTTTCTCCCATTCTGAGGGTTGTCTTGTCGTCTTGTTTATGGTTTCCTTTGCTGTGCAAAAGCTTTGAAGTTTCATTAGGTCCCATTTGTTTATTTTTGTTTTTATTTCCATTACTCTAGGAGGTAGATCAAAAAGATCTTGCTGTGATTTATGTCAAAGAGTGTTCTTCCTATGTTTTCCTCTAAGAGTTTTATAATGTCTGGTCTTACATTTAGGTCTTTAATCCATTTTGAGTTTATTTTTGTGTATGGTGTTAGGTAGTGTTCTAATTTCATTCTTTTACATGTATGTGTCCAGTTTTCCCAGAACCACTTATTGAAGAGACTGTCTTTGCCTCCTTTGTCATAGATTAGTTGACCATAGGTGTGTGGGTTTATCTCTGGGCTTTCTATCCTGTTTCATTGATCTATGTTTCTGTTTATTTGCCAGTACCATATTGTCTTGATTACTGTAGCTTTATAATATAGTCTGAAATTAGGGAGTCTGATTCCTCCAGCTCCGTTTTTTTCCCCTCAAGACTGCTTTGGCTATTCGGAGTCTTCTGTGTTTCCATACAAATTTTAAGATTTTTTGTTCTAGTTCTGTAAAAAATGCCATTGATAATTTGATAGGGATTGCACTGAATCTGTAGATTGCTTTGGGTAGTATGGTCATTTTCACAATATTGATTCTTCCAATCCAAGAACATGGTATATCTCTCCATCTGTTCGTATTATCTTTAATTTCTTTCATCAGTGTCTTATAGTTTTCTGCATACAGGTCTTTTGTCTCCATAGGTAGGTTTATTCCTAGGTATTTTATTCTTTTTGTTGCAATGGTAAATGGGAGTGTTTCCTTAATTTCTCTTTCAGATTTTTCATCATTAGTATACAGGAATGCAAGAGACTTCTGTGCATTAATTTTGTATTCTGCAACTTTACCAAATTCATTGATTAGCTCTAGTAGTTTTCTGGTGGCATCTTTAGGATTCTCTATGTATAGTATCATGTCATCTGCGAACAGTGGCAGTTTTACTTCTTCTTTTACAATTTGTATTCCTTTTATTTCTTTTTCTTCTCTGCTTGCCATGGCTAGGACTTCCAAAACTATGTTGAATAGTAGTGGTGAGAGTGGACATCCCTTTCTTGTTCCTGATCTTAAAGGAAATGCTTTCAGTTTTTCACCATTGAGAATGATGTTTTCTGTGGGTTTGTCGTATATGGCCTTCATTATGTTGAGGTAGTTTCCCTCTGTGCCTACATTCTGGAGAGTTTTTATCATAAATGGGTGTTGAATTTTGTCAAAAGCTTTTTCTGCATCTATTGAGATGATCATATGGTTTTTATTCTTCAGTTTGTTAATATGGTGTATCACATTGATTGATTTGCATATATTGAAGAATCCTTGCATCCCTGGGATAAATCCCACTTGATCATGGTGTATGATCCTTTTAATGTGTTGTTGGATTCTGTAGTATTTTGTTGAGGATTTTTGCATCCATATTCATCAGTGATATTGGTCTGTAATTTTCTTTTTTTATAGTATCTTTGTCTGGTTTGTGTATCAGGGTGATGGTGGCCTCATAGAATGAGTTTGGGAGTTTTCCTTCCTCTGCAATTTTTTGGAAGAGTTTGAGAAGGATGGGTGTTAGCTCTTCTGTAAATGTTTGATAGAATTCACCTGTGAAGCCATCTGGTCCTGGACTTTTATTTGTTGGAAGATTTTTTTTTCCGTTTTAAATTTATTTGTTTATTTTTGGCTGTTTTGGGTCTTCATTTCTATGCGAGGGCTTTCTCTAGTTGTGGCAAGCGGGGGCCACTCTTCATCACGATGCATGGGCCTCTCACTATCGTGGCCTCTCTTGTTGCGGAGTACAGGCTCCAGACACGCAGGCTCAGTAGTTTTGACTCATGGGCCTAGTTGCGCGGCATGTGGGATCTTCCCAGACCAGGGCTAGAGCCCGTGTCCCCTGCATTGGCAGGCAGATTCTCAACCACTGTGCCACCAGGGAAGCCCTGGAAGATTTTAAATCACAGTTTCAATTTCATTACTTGTGATTGGTCTGTTCATATTTGCTCTTTCTTCCTGGTTCAGTCTTGGAAGGTTATACATTTCTAAGAATTTGTCCGTATCTTCCCGGTTGTCTATTTTATTGGCATAGAGTTGCTTGTGGTAGTCTCTTACGATGCTTTGTATTTCTGCGGTGTCCTTTGTAACTTCTCCTTTTTCATTTCTAATTTTATGGATTTGAGTCCTCTCCCTCTTTTTCTTGATGAGTCTGGCTAATGGTTTATCAATTTTGTTTATCTTCTCAAAGAACCAGCTTTTAGTTTTATTGATCTTTGCTATTGTTTTCTTTGTTTCTATTTCATTTATTTCTGCTCTGATCTTTATGATTTCTTTCCTTCTACTAACTTTGGGTTTTGTTTGTTCTTCTTTCTCTAGTTCCTTTTGGTGTAAGGTTAGATTGTTTATTTGAGATTTTTCTTGTTTCTTGTGTAGGCTTGTATTGCTATAAACTTCCCTCTTAGAAGTGCTTTTGCTGCATCCCATACGTTTTGGATCATCGTGTTTTCACTGTAATTTGTCTCTAGGTATTTTTTGATTTCCTCTTTGAGTTCTTCAGTGATCTCTTGGTTATTTAATAACATATTGTTTAGCCTCCATGTGTTTGTGTTTTTTATGTTTCTTTCCCTGTAATTGATTTCTAATTTCATAGTTTTGTGGTCCGAAAAGATGCTTGATATGATTTCAATTTTCTTAAACTTACTGAGGCTTGATTTGTGACCCAAGGTGTGATCTATCCTGGAGAATGTCCTGTGCGCACTTGAGAAGAAAGTGTAATCTGCTGTTTTTGGATGGAACGTCCTATAAATATCAGTTAAATCTGTCTGCTCTATTGTGTCATTTAGAGCTTCTGTTTATTTATTTTCATTTTGGATGATCTGTCCATTGGTGTAAGTGAGGTGTTAAAGTCCGCCACTATTATTGTGTTACTGTCAATTTCCTCTTTTATAGCTGTTAGCATTTGCCTTATGTATTGAGGTGCTCCTATGTTGGGTGCATATATATTTATAATTGTTATATCTTCTTCTTGGATTGATCTCTTGATCATTATGTAGAGTCCTTCCTTGTCTCATGTAACATTCTTTATTTTGAAGTCTATTTTATCTGATATGAGTATTGCTACTCCAGCTTTCTTTTGATTTCCACTTGCATGGAATATCTTTTTCCATCCCCTCACTTTCAGTCTGAATGTGTCCCTAGGTCTGAAGTGGGTCTCTTGTAGACAGCATATATATGGGTCTTGTTTTTGTATCCATTCAGCAAGCCTGTGTCTTTTGGTTGGAGTAGTTAATCCATTCATGTTTAAGGTAATTATCGATATGTATGTTCCTATGACTATTTTCTTAATTGTTTTGGGTTTGTTTTTGTAGGTCTGTTTCTTCTCTTGTGTTTCTCACTTAGAGAAGTTCCTTTAGCATTTGTTGGAGAGCTGGTTTGGTGGTGCTGAATTCTCTTAGCTTTTGCTTGTCTGTAACGGTTTTGATTTCTCCATCGAATCTAAATGAGATCCTTGCCGGGTAGAATAATCTTGGTTGTAGGTTCTTCCCTTTCATCACTTTAAGTATATCATGCCACTCCCTTCTGGCTTGTAGAGTTTCTTCTGAGAAATCAGCTGTTAACCTTATGGGAGTTCCCTTTTATATTATTTGTCATTTTTCCCTTGCTGCTTTTAATAATTTTTCTTTGTCTTTAATTTTTGTCAATTTGATTACTATGTGTCTTGGTGTGTTTCTCCATGGGTTTATCTTGTATGGGACTCTCTGCACTTCCTGGACTTGGGTGGCTATTTCCTTTCCCATATTAGGGAAATTTTCGAGTATAATCTCTTCAAATATTTTCTCTGGTCCCTTCTCTCTCTCTTCTGCTTCTGGGACCCCTATAATGCGAATGTTATTGCATTTAATGTTGTCCCAGAGGTCTCTTAGGTTGTCTTCATTTCTTTTCATTCTTTTTTCTTTATTCTGTTCTGCAGCAGTGAATTCCCACATTCTGTCTTCCAGGTCACTTATCCGTTCTTCTGCCTCAGCTATTCTTCTATTGATTCCTTGTAATGTAGTTTTCATTTCAGTTATTTCATCAGTATTTTTCATCTCTGTTTGTTTGTTCTTTAATTCTTCTAGGTCTTTGTTAAGCATTTCTTGCATCTTGTCGATCTTTGCCTCCATTCTTTTTCCAAGGTCCTGGATCATCTTCACTATCATTATTCTGAATTTTTTTTCTGGAAGGTTTCCTATCTCCACTTCATTTAGGTTTTTTTCTGGGGTTTTATCTTGTTCCTTCCTCTGGTACATAGGTCTCTGCCTTTTCATCTTGTCTATCTTTCTGTGAATGTGGTTTTTGTTCCACAGGCTGCAGGACTGTAGTTCTTCTTGCTTCTCTAGGAGCAGCATCTTTTAAGGAATGGGTTTATGATTCTAATATAGCTTCCGTGATTTAGAAAACTGCTCATAGCAGATATAGGATGAATTATTTAATAATGATTTGATGACAGATATTTAATTTGAAAAAAAAGAAGGTTAGATCTTACCTCATATCATCCCCCAAAGTAAAGTACAGATAGATAAAGAGCTAAATGTAAAATACAAGACTACAAATATTAGGGAAAAATAGGAGAATATTCTAATAACCTTGGAGAGTTAAAACCTTCTCAAACAAGGAACAAAATTTAAAGGAAATGAAGAAAATAATTGATAAATTATTAGCAACAAAAATTTTTGCATGTAATGTATACTTAAATAAAGTTAAGGTGAAAGTGATAGACAATGGGAGAGTATCTTCAGTGTGTAACCATCAAAGAACTAACATCTACAGTATAATTAGAAAATAAAACTAATTCCTAAAAATCAAGGAGAAAAAGACAATTGGTCTGACGAAGTAATAGAAGAAACATATAAATGTGTCTTTCACAGAAGGAAAAATGCAAATAGCTGTAAATATAGGAAAAAATGCTCAATCTTAGTAGTAACTATGTTAACTAAAAAGAAATATTTTTTTTCTCACATAAAGTTGGCAATAGTTTAACAGACTGACAACACTGAGTATTGTTGACAGTATGAGAAAATGTGCTCTACAGTGCATGGCTATGTAGACTGCTGTGAAGTTTTGGGAGTTTAATTTGGCAAGTGCTCATTAAAATTAAAGATCCATCTATGCCTCAACTCAGAAATTCTACTCCTGTACTTGTATAAAGAGCTTTGCACAATAATATTTTCTGCAGTATTGTTTATAACATCAAGCATTGAAAAAGACTTGAATATCCATCATTATGGGAACTATTGATTGTGCATTCCTCCCCACCTTAGAACAGTGAAGAACCAAGGAGGTTGGGCGAGATATTTGGAGCAACACTGATAAAGTTCTCTTATCATTAGCATTGCTTAGAATTGTCCGTGCCTGGTGCAAGGTGATAATTAAAAAGACTGACTTTGATTGGATTTATTATTGTTTTAAAATTCTCATCAGGCAATGCACCCTTACTGCTTGCACCCTGGACGGCTTGCTCCCACTCCCACACTCCCTGCTGAAGACCGCCACGATGCAATCTTTTGCAGGTACTGTGCAGAGATCTGTGTGCTCTGACTTTTCCATCACATACTGTTAGGAGAAAGAGGTGGAAGAATATGGGGAGTAGGATGCCGATTTTGCTAAAACACAGATGCATTTACAGAACTATATTTCTAAATGTGCTATACATGTATGATACACAAATACAAATGTAGTCATTTGGGGAGAGATGGCAGGGGTTTAGGGTTGTGCTCAAAGGAGACTATATCTGTATGTTTTAATAATTTTTATATTCACTTATTTATATAACGTATAAGTATGCAAATAGTATATATATATATATATATATATATATATATATATATATATATATATATATATATATATATATATATATACACTTTTTTTTTGGGGGGGGTGTCGAGAACTGCCCTAGTAAACTAAATAGAAGGGAGGACGAGGAGGGCCAGGGTTTTGAAGTCCCCAGAAGTGCAACGCCATCGCCACCTAGTGGTAGGGAAAGGACACTGCCGAGGAGGCAGACAGCAGACTTTCTGGATCGTTTCTGCTGGCCCTTGCCTTCTCCCTGTTGACGCCTTGCAAGGATTAACAGCAGAAGACAATTTACAAGCCACCTCAGAATAAATAGGAAGCTTCAGGCACCTAGTTATGGTGGATAGGTGGCATTTTATACCTGCCAGTGAATCATGCAGACAACTCTCAAGAATATCCCTTGAAGCGTCACCCAGAGTCCCTGGAAAACAGTCTCCACCTGAGCTAGGTGATAATGATTCACAGTTGAACAGAATTTTGTATTTCTCTTTTATGATCACAACAATCTCACATGGCAGATTTTTAATGATCTTATTTTACAGAGGAGAAAATGAGAGCTTGGACCAAAATTCTAGGCAACATATTAGCAGGTCAGGCAGCACTGATGCTAAATTCTGTGACCTGAGGACCTCTGAGTACACGACTGTCTTTTTGTTTTAATTTTTTTTTTTCATGACTGTCTTAATGGGAGCCCCAGGATCAGGGATCTGGCTGACAATTCATAGAAGGTCACTGTAGCAGAGGCTGGTGATGTCCCAGGCTGTATCCCCCAGACCTACATGAGTTGCCTGCAGCCACAGGGGACGATCTGTGGCTCACTGATAGTTTCCCACCTCAGACCCGGCTCTCTCTCTTCTTTTCCATCTGAGGGATTTCTCAGGTACCGTCCATGCAAACCTGGCTGTGTATGGAGTTTATGCCCACCCTGGGTGGGACCTCTCTCTACCAGTGGGAGATGGGAGACTAGGTAACTCTTCCCCATCTTCTAGTAGGAGAATTCTGAGCTGTGATCCACATGACTTCTCAGCGGGTCCCTGGTGGGATGGAGCCCCAGTTGCCTATATTGTATCTTCATTGGCTTTTCTCATTTTCCTGTTTCATTCTTGGGTTTCCTGGGATCGCCTCTCTCATAAACCTACATCCAAATCCTAAACTCCAGACCTGTTTTTGGTGGAACCCAAACTAAGAATGCAAGGCACGGTAGCTGGGTACTATGGGAGATGCAATGACATTCAGAAAGTGGGTGTGGTTTCTCTAGGAGCCTAAAAAGTCAAGTTGATAGTAATGCAAGTAGCTCTGATGATGTGCCTACAGAAAGCAGAGGCAACATAACTAGATCTTCCATAAGGGTCACAGTTTCAAATAGTGCAATCCATTGCTTTTAGGCATTTAAACTTTCCAGGCTACATGTGTCCTTTTTGAGTTTAGAAAATACTGCTATGGGAAGGCCAGAGTCGGCATCACAAAGTTCAATATTCAGTTCATGGTGATCACAACCAGGAAGAGGTGAGGGCAAGGACACAGCATGATCACAGGCATAGAGCTGGGCATGAGCAGGGTTTATTCACAGAATATAAAATTAATCTGGTTGGGGGTCCATGAACTACCTGAAATTGTAAGCAAAGTGTGTGTGTGTGTGTGTTTGTATGTACAGGTCCATTTTTCTAGGGAGAGATTCTATAGCTTTAATCAGATTCTCTAAGGTGGTTCATGAGGTAAACCGTGAGGGAGGTGGCACTGAGGCTTCCAAGGAGGCTTGTGACGGGGACTAAAAGTCACAGAATGTTAGTAAACTGTGCCCTGAATTATCACATTGAAACAATACTGACTGTGCCCTTGTGCTGTGTTCTAGGACAGCTCTTTATAAAGTTATCTTATTCACTCATCACAACCATTCTTTGAAGTGGGTTCTAATATTATCCCCATTTGACAGATGAGGAAACTGAGACCTAAAAAGATGCCTTGTCCAAGGTCACACAGCTGGATTTGAACTCGAGCAGGCTGACTCTAAACCCCATAGCCTTAACCCCACACCAGTGGCCATCAGACTTTAATGCACAGAAGAAGCACCAAGAGAGCTTGTTATAACAGAGATGCCTGGGCACCATCCCCAGAATTTCTGATTCAGCAGCTCTGGGGCAGGGCCTGAGGATCTGCATTTCTAACAAGTTTCCAGGTGCTGCTGTGGCTTCTGGTCTGGGGGCCACACTTTGCAAACCCACTTTGAACTCTAAGCTTTCATCTCCGGAGAGGAGGGCATGGAGCCTCCAAGAGTTGTGACTGAGCAGCAAAACCAAGATGAGAATCCGGTTCTATGGATTCTGAACCCGGGACCCTCCACACCACTCCTGCTTGGAGGAGGGCACAGCCTACTGAAAAATGTGTGTGTGCTTGCACGCACCCAGCTTTATTACCTGATGTGTGTCCAGCTCCGGGGGATGGCCGCTGGGGGAAGATAATTCCTTGCTTGGCTCCTCCGAGCCCACCCGGGCCCTTCTCCACCTCCTGGCCCTCCGATCTGCAGGGTGGGGGGCCTCCTCAGGCTCGCTGCTGTCTGAGGTCTCCCTGCTGGCTGCCTGGGGGTTGAAGTTCACATCTAGCTCTCCCTGTAGGCGCATCTTCTCGGCTGAGGGATTCCTGGGGGCCTTCCTCTGCAACCAGGTCAGCCCGGCCCGGCGCCCAGCTTCCCGGGAAGAGCCTGCCGAGGAGGTTTCTGAGTCAGAGCACATGGCCTCGGGGTTGGGGGAGAGCCCAGAGTAGGCGGAGGGGCCTTGGTTTGAGCCCTGGGTTTGCATGGGCTGAGGCTGGGGGTTCCTGGGCAGGCTCTGGGGCTGTGGGCACAGCGTGCTCAAGGCCTCCTTCCAGTCAAAGTCCTCCTCGCTGTCAGAGCCCATCTCATCGTAGGCGGACGCCACGCTGGAGGCCGCCTCCAGGGCCTGAAATGTGCCACTCTTAGGTTTGGCCAGCAGGCGGGTTGGGGGCAGAGCCCCATCCTTCAGGGCCATCCAGTTCCCGTCAGGGCTCTGCAAAACTGGGGCCACATCTGCAGGCAGGAGGGAGAGAGAAATCAGAGAGGGGCTGTTACTGCCTTAGAACAAGGGGCCCCGCAAAGACCTCCCCTGTGCCCCTCTTCCTAGAGCACTTTCTGGTCTCCCTGCCCATATGTGGCCTCCTCCTTCCCTGAGTTGCTATGACGGACTGTCTGGTTCATTCCATGATCCAACTTGGGTTCTGGCTGATCACGCACAGGGCTGGGCCCTCCTCCCTGATGACAAGGGCCCTGCGGCAGGGTCTGGGTCCCAGTCATCTCTTTGGCCTGCACTGTCCCAAAGCCAGCTCGTGCAGAGGAAAGAGCAGAGGCTGGGAAGTCAGGGGGCCAGGGCAGAGAGCACGCTCAGCCACTTAGCTGCAGTGTGAGTCTCCGAGCTCGGGTCTCTGGTTGGTGAAAAGGGCACAGCTAATACTTCTCTGGGCTGCTGAGAGGATGAAATGAGGTGAGGCTCATAAAGTGTATTACACATACCTGCTCAGAGCAAAAGATGAATTCTTAACAGCTCTTTCCCCCTTGCCTATAAATGAGGCCACTGTAGGGCAGGGCAAAGAACAAGAACTTTGAATTCAGGCAGAGCCAGGGCTGAGCCCCAGTCCTGGCCATTACTAGCAGGTGACCTTGGTCAGAGAGCATCTCTGAGCCTGTCGGTGGGGACAGTGGGACCCTCCCGGGCTGTCAGAGGATTTTTATGAGACAACATATGTGAAGCATCCATCACAGTGCCTACTACAGTGAGGGCCCCCAACTATTTTTATCCTCCATCTATTGAATTGAATTATACCATTATTATTTAACACCTGACTGGATCAGCACCTGTACATGCTTCCTTGTACATGCATATAGAAGACAGATATGTTTATACCCTACATCTGTACCCTATAGTTCCTCTTCAGTACTACAACAACACTGTTTCCACTGACTGTGTGAACATTCAAAAGAGAGGCTAACCAGGGTATTATTACCTTGGACATGTTATGGGCTCTACCTGTGATAATAGTAGGTCTTCTGGGAAAAAGGGCTCTATTTTTTTGGCGTCTTCCCCAGTGCCATGCCCCAAGATCGACAGTCAGGTACTGCAGAAGGCAGTGACTAAAGGGCCCATCAGGGTTTCTCCAGAAATGCTCAGGCTCTCTCTCAGATGCAGCTAGTAATGGCCAGTGAGCAGCAATCTTGCTTTTCCTAAGGCTTTCTCTGGTTACCAGAGTCTGTGCTGGCTGCCCTGAGGCAGGATGGAATCACCACCTCCTGGGAGCAGCCCTGACCAATGACTGGGGAGCTAGGGGATAAGTACCCCAACTCCCTTGCCCATTGGAACTCTTAGAGTTCCCCAGTGGGGCAAGTTCATCACCCATGGTCGTACCCTGCTTCATAACAAGTCATTTGTTGCCTATTTTCCCTTCCCTGTATCATATCCCTACTCTCTGCCCTGTGGTTCCAGGTTCACCTCCAAATAAACTATAGGCCCTCAGATCTTTTTTTTTTAAATGGCCTTTATTATGTTGAGGTAGGTTCCCTCTATGCCCACTTTCTGGGGAGTTTTTTATCATAAATGGGTGTTGAATTTTGCCAAAAGCTTTTTCTGCATCTATTGAGATGATCATATGGTTTTTATTCTTCTGTTAATATGGTGTATCACATTGATTTGCGTATATTGAAGAATCCTTGCATCCCTGGGGTAAATCCCACTTGATCATGGTGTATGATCCTTTTAATGTGTTGTTGGATTCTGATTGCTAGTATTTTGTTGAGGATTTTTGCTTCTATATTCATCAGTGATACTGGTCTTCAATTTTCTTTTTTTGTAGTATCTTTGTCTGGTTTGTGTATCAGGGTGGTGGTGGCCTCATAGAATGAGTTTGGGAGTTTTCCTTCCTCTGCAATTTCTTGGAAGAGTTTGAGAAGGATGGGTGTTAGCTCTTTTCTGAACGTTTGATAGAATTCACCTGTGAAGCCATCTGGTCCTGGACTTTTGTTTGTTGGAAGATTTTAAATCAGTTTCAAGTTCATTTCTTGTGATTGGTCTGTTCATATTTTCTATTTCTTCCTGGTTCAGTCTTGGAAGTTTATACCTTTCTAAGAATTTGTCCATTTCTTCCAGGTTGTCCATTTTATTGGCATAGAATTGCTTGTGGTAGTCTCTTAGGATGCTTTGTATTTCTGAGGTGTCTGTTGTAACTTCTCCTTTTTCATTTCTAATTTTATTGATTTGAGTCCTCTCCCTCTTTTTCTTGATAGTCTGGCTAATGGTTTGTCAATTTCATTTATCTTCTCAAAGAACCAGCTTTTAGTTTTATTGATCTTTGCTATTGTTTTCTTTGTTTCTATTTCATTTATTTCTGCTCTGATCTTTATGATTTCTTTCCTTCTACTAACTTTAGGTTTTGTTTGTTCTTCTTTCTCTAGTTCCTTTAGGTGTAAGGTTAGATTGTTTATTTGAGATTTTTCTTGTTTCTTGTGTAGGCTTGTATTGCTATAAACTTCCCTCTTAGAACTGCTTTTGCTGAATCCCATAGGTTTTGGATCATCATGTTTTCATTGTAATTTGTCTCTAGGTATTTTTTGATTTCCTCTTTGAGTTCTTCAGTGATCTCTTGGTTATTTAATAACATATTGTTTAGCCTCCATGTGTTTGTGTTTTTTATGTTTTTTTCCCTGTAATTGATTTCTAATCTCACAGCGTTGTGGTCAGAAAAGATGCTTGATATGATTTCAGTTTTTCTTAAATTTACTGAGGCTTGATTTGTGACCCAAGATGTGATCTATCCTAGAGAATGTTCCATGTGCACTCGAGAAGAAAGTGTAACCTGCTGTTTTTGGATGGAATGCCCTATAAATATCAATTAAATCCATCTGGTCTATTGTGTCATTTAAAGCTTGTGTTTCCTTATTAATTTTCATTTTGGATGATCTGTCCATTGGTGTAAGTGAGGTGTTAAAGTCCGCCACTATTATTGTGTTACTGTCGATTTCCTCTTTTATAAGCTGTTAGCAGTTGCCTTATGTATTGAGGTGCTCCTATGTTGGGTGCATATATATTTATGATATATCTTCTTCTTGGATTGATCTCTTGATCATTATGTAGAGTCCTTCCTTGTCTCATGTAACATTCTTTATTTTGAAGTCTATTTTATCTGATATGCATATTGCTACTCCAGCTTTCTTTTGATTTCCATTTGCATGGAATATCTTTTTCCATCCCCTCACTTTCAGTCTGAATGTGTCCCTAGGTCTGAAGTGGGTCTCTTGTAGACAGCATATATATGGGTCTTGTTTTTGTATCCATTCAGTGAGCCTGTGTCTTTTGGTTGGAGCACTTAATCCTTTCACGTTTAAGGTAATTATCGATATGTATGTTCCTATTACCATTTTCTTAATTGCTGTGGATTTGTTTTTGTAGGTCTTTTTCTTCTCTTGTGTTTCCCACTTAGAGAAGTTCCTTTAGCATTTGTTGTGTAGCTGGTTTGGTGGTGCTGAATTCTCTTAGCTTTTGCTTGTCTGTAAAGCTTTTGATTTCTCCATCGAATCTGAATGAGATCCTTGCCAGGTAGAGTAATCTTGGTTGTAGGTTCTTCCCTTTCATCACTTTAAATATATCATGGCACTCCCTTCCGGTTTGTAGAGTTTCTGCTGAGAAATCAGCTGTTAACCTTATGGGAGTTCCCTTGTATGTTATTTGTCATTTTTCCCTTGTCACTTTCAATAATTTTTCTTTGTCTTTAATTTTTGTCAATTTGACTACTATGTGTCTTGGCGTGTATCTCCTTGGGTTTATCCTGTATGGGACTCTCTGCGCTTCCTGGACTTGGGTGGCTATTTCCTTTCCCATGTTAGGGAAGTTTTCAACTATAATCTCTTCAAGTATTTTCTCAAGTCCTTTCACTCTCTCTTCTCCTTCTGGGACCCCTAAAATGCGAATGTTGTTGCGTTTAATGTTGTCCCAGAGGTCTCTTAGGCTGTCTTCATTGCTTTTCATTCTTTTTTCTTTATTCTGTTCTGCAGCAGTGAATTCCACAGTTCTGTCTTCCAGGTCACCTATCCGTTTTTCTGCCTCAGTTATTCTGCTATTGATTCCTTCTAGTGTAGTTTTCATTTCAGTTATTGTATTGTTCCTCTCTGTTTGTTTGTTCTTTAATTCTTCTAGGTCTTTGTTAAACATTTCTTGCATCTTGTTGATCTTTGCCTCCATTCTTTTTCCGAGGTCCTGGATCATCTTCACTATCATTATTCTGAATTCTTTCTCTGGAAGGTTGCCTATCTCCACTTCATTTAGTTGTTCTTCTGGGGTTTATCTTGTTCCTTCATCTGGTACCTAGCCCTCTGCCTTTTCATCTTGTCTATCTTTCTGTGAATATGGTTTTTGTTCCACAGGCTGCAGGATTGTACTTCTTCTTGCTTCTGCTGTCTGTCGGATCTTTGTATTAGGGTCCATTTCTGGGGTAAGCCAAACAGACACCCACATGATGCAAATGTGCAGACTTGCCCCATCAGTGGAGCATTCACTCTCAGGGGAAAGGTGTATCCTTGGGGTGTTACAATTAGTCGCTAAGTCTGCCCTCAGGACCATCTTTGGGGCTCTGAATCTGATGCTTCTTCTCAGTGGCACACCCTTGGCCTTCTCTCTTTGAGGAGCTGGCTACTCTGTTCTCTGAGCTTTGCCAAAAAGCTTTCTTTTATTTTTTTTAACACTTAAACTATATCTTATTTTTGTGGTTGTCTCTCCCGCCCCCCATCCCCCACCCCTGACCATGAGCTCCTTGAGGGCAGGGCCACCTCTTCTTCACTGCTGGACCCCCAGCCCCTGGACAGTTCTGCAACCCATCCTGGGCTGGTAAAGACCACTCGCTTGTGAGCACAGGCACCCACAGGCTGCAGGGGAAGATGGGGCACTTGATGTGTGGCTCTACATGAGTCCAGCTGTCTGCAGCCTCTCCTGGGGCCATGGGAGGAAGCCAAAGAGAGAAGGCCCTAGTGACGCCACTCTGTGCCTGCCTCCAGGGTTGGCTGTGTTGTAGATGTGGTCCTGGGCCCTCCTCCAACACCCACTACATGGTGGGCTGGGGTCTGCCCATTACCAGCTCCTCTCTTCTTCTGCCTTTTATAATTCCAGATTGCATGTTGCTCTGGGAAAGCTAGAAGCTGGCCAGTTTTTATCTCAGCAAAAGCAGGGATGGCTCCATAAATGCCCAACCCCATGAAAACCTTGGTTGTCAAGCTGCATTGTGGGAAATTCTCAGAGCTCTGCCTGGGCTCCAGTACCATATTCCCTTTGTGCCCTGGGACACCCTCTGGGACCCTGCTCTCCTCCATCCTCTTCTTTCTCCAAATTCTCACTCTTTCATGATTGTGCAGACAAGTCACAGTTAGAAACTCAAGACCAGGAACTGTCCCCTGATCTTTATTTCCCAGCAATGAGCACATGTTGTGTATATGGCAGATGCTCAGTCAAGGTTTATGAAGTGAAAATGTGTTTGGGGGGGTCATGCATTACTTGCTGTAAGCACTGTCAAGACTGAAGACTGAAGGTGGGTTTACTCAGCCCACAGTGTCCCCTACAGCTGACCTCAACCATGGACCAACAGGCTCCAGAGCCAACCCTTCCCCTGAGGCATAAACAGAACTGCTGAAAATAGCCCAGTTGACCTTACCCTTCTAAGATGACCTCTGCCTCTGGCCCTCCTCTGTTCTACATTTGTGCTCTGCTGAGACTGAGAAGTGCCCCCAGGGAATAACCTGCTTCCTGCTAAACAGATCAGACATCTTTCAAGACTTCTGGGGTTGGCCTGGACATTTTAGCATGTCAAGGACCGAGCAGTCCTCAGAAAAACCAGCAGTTTTCCATACAAGTGCTTTTATATTTTTTATTTTAAATCTTCATCCTGAGAGATGCATGGATTTTTGAGCCAAGTATGAAATCATTTTTCTGTGTGTGATGTTGTTGAACTAAGTTTTTTGTCTCTATGCAACTGATAAATTACACATGGGTGCCTTAGTTTAGAGAAATTTATGCACAAAATCATGTTTTGAAAACCAAGATCCTTTGCAAATTTTTTTGGAATGCTCATAATAGTAGGAACGGTTTTGTGAAATGGAGTGTCTTTTAGAAGTGCTTATAATACCCCCTAAATTTGTTAGTTTCTAAGTCTGAACTTTGAAATGCTCTTTCTTTGTTGTTATTTGTTTACTTTTATGGTGTGGAGACACTTATTGCTATGAGTAGTTGAAAAGCCCTGCAAATGTTTGAGGACCACATTAGCTGTGGTATCTTGGATACTGAAATGAATGCCTGCTAGGTTGGATTGGTGTTCCTGGCCTACATATAATAAGACACCTTCTCCTAGTCCACATAGAACACGTAGCTAAAGGGGGGCTGTGTAGCCAAGTGATCTGAACACACTTGCCCATTCTCTCACGGGTCTCAGAAGGAAAACTGCCCATGTGGGAAACATGTCCACATTATATATTGTGTGCTGTGTGAGAGACCTCATGACTTGGTGGCCCAGCTGTCCCAAATGGGCACACCCCCACTCAGACTGATGGTAGGAAGGGCTGAGCAGCCACTCAACAGCCGAGAAGCCTCCCAACAGCATTTTTGAAACCCATAGACCAAGCACATGCTGCTTAGAACAGTTACTTGTCTCATCCGGCCTGTCCACGCTCTTCCAGCTGGGCAATGCCTCCTCCTCCCTCAGCTGCCTCGATGCAACCTCCAGCGAAGAGGTCCTCAGGACATCTTCTCTGCTGAGTGAGAACGCAGACTGTGACCGCTGTGGAAAGAAAAGAGGGGAAGGGGCGACCTTGTAAGGCACAGTCCCCAGGAGGAGTGCCTTCAGATCCGCAGGCGTCCCACTGCACGGAGAAGACGCAGCTGATGGTAATGGCTTTTCTCGTGTTGAGGTTTAGAAGTTGCAGATCAGTGCATCATGCCATATAATGGCACAAATGGTTCCTGTTTATTCCATTGCAAGCACGCAGGCCTGCCAGAAAGCATCAGAGATGTGGTGGAATCCTACAGCGCAGGTTCTCACATGGCTCCTGTTTCCCCAGCCATTCTCTCGGCCAAGATTTCTTAGGGCCAACTGTGTGTGATGAAAATGAGAGCATCTTCCCTTCAAAGACCTCCAAACTTGAGCATTTCAGCAGTGTAAGTAGAAAGTTATAGCGCAATCTAAGTGCTGCAATAGACAAGTGAACCAAGGATGATCAGACCACAAGCCCAGAGCCTTTGCAACACATTCCCATTTAGTTAAAAAAAGGAAAATAAACTCGAACCTAAGGGCAAGTGGTAGAAAAGGGATTTCAAATGACTGACAAGAAACATGTTTGAGCCGTATCATTTCTATATGTTACAAATGTTATTCTGAGAATCTGAAGCTCAAATGTTCTGTGTAGGGAATTTCATCAAACAGAAAGAGACCAATTTTTTCCATTGTCATTTAATGAAAGAATTCCCTTCTATTGGTGATTTACTTTGATCTTTTTATATGGGTGAAACAGGAACGAAAGCGTCTCTGAGATAGGAAGCAAAGTACCCATCTCTAACTCAGGCCCCAGGCAGTTTGGCACCACCAGCTGGCCAACCTCAACAACAACAGCCCTGCTGCCTGACTCATCTTGGTAACTTTCTTCCTCTCCCGCCACAGGTCCTGAGAGTAGGAGACAAGAGGGGAGCATGTTTGGAGAGCTGTGGGCAGGGCCCCCGGGCGGCTGAGGCTGGACTCAGGACTCAGCTGTATCTGGGCTCCAAGACCACCTCTGCTACAACACCTTGGCTGAGTGACTCAATTTGTTGAGAAGCAGAAACCTAATCTTGCTCTGCACACAGTAATTGCATAATAAGTGTGAGCTTTAAAAAGGTGTTTGAGAATAACAAAGGAGTATAGCAAACACTGGATCCAGGATATATAGGTGAGAAAATTGAGCATCATGACCAGGGTTTTGGGAGAGGACAATGCACTCTGTAGCCTTGCCCTGAAGGATGGTTAACGAGTCTGAGAAAAGACTCAGAGAGGGCTGAGGATCGAGTCCCAGCATCACCATCATCGCAGGCTAGGCCAGGGCCCAGCAGCCCGCAGACATAGGGCGTCTGGCACACTTTGTTGGAGAGGGTGGTACAGCCAGTTCTGGTCCAGAAAGAGTCATTGGAAACCTCTTCTGTTTCCCCTCACAAGACCTTGAGGCCGATCCAGGAGGAAGATGGGTTTGCATAACAAATACGGAACGCTTTAAGCTGTGTACCAAGGGTCACAAACTGCTTCCCACCCCTTTGATTACAGAAGAGAGTATGACGGGTCTCCAGACCTGCCGTTCGATGCAGCGGTCACAGGTTAATGCAGCCCAGGAGTGGAGGAGCTCTCCCTCTCTTATCGATGAGATGAGATTCAGTGTGCATTCAGTTCAAAGAGGCCACGGTCTGTGGAAAACCCCCTTCCTCAAGCTGGGCTGAGGGTCTTGGCTGCTTCTATTCTTGCTGTGTTACACGACACTCTATTGCAACATCTGTTTTTTTGCCTGGTGCAAGCAACTGAGGGAGGTTAATGGACTGCTAATGGTGACATCCTCAGCCCCTGGCACAGTAACTGGTACGGAACTGGAAATCAATGAATGTTTACTGTGGAGTGAATGTGATTTGGGGTGGGCTACAGGATAGGTTTTCACAAGTGCCTGACTATGATAATGATGATGATCTTACTAACTTCTTGGATGAGACTGGGGATCAAGAGAAACAAAGAAGAAGCCCACTGTCATCCTCACTTATGTCATGGAGGGCAAGGTCTTACTTGGAGGAGAGAAAAGCTAACACGCACGTCAAGTGGCTCTCAGTTGGGTACCAGTTCCATCATTCCGAGGGCACAGCAAGCACTGACCCTGTCTCTAGCGCCCTGAACAGCTCTGATACTTCACAACAGCCAAGGTTTTCTTGGGGTTGGGTATCCAGGGAGCCATCTATAATTTTGTGAAATCCTTGACAAATGATGGGCAGCTATCACAGAGGCAGAGATTAAGGGTGACAGTCTGTTGGCAAGTCAAGTTATTAAAAATGGAGAAAAAAATCCTTCCATGGCAAACCCCCATATATTCAGGGGAACATACCCTTGACATGCCTCCCACCTTGGACTGGCAAGAAGACCCCCCTTCTGTGTGATCGCACGGCTCTTCCTGTCTCTCCTACAGTCCTATTCCAACATACCGACTCCTCCACAGACTGTGAGCTCCTGGAAGACAGGGATGGTCTTTTGGGTGTGACCCTCGGTCCCATGTTTGTGACTGAATTTGTAGGATGTAAGACACAGGTGTGGCCCTAAGGAGCTGATGGCCTATTGCCAGGTGCAGTATTACTGCAGCCTCACCTGAGCAGTTTGCTATACCCTGGTCTTTATTTTTCTATCTTCAAACTTCTCACTGTAAATCGCTGAATACATGTTTCAAAGAGAGGAAATGATAGTATTTCATTTTGCAGCGGCTCAAACAATATTTTATTTCTGTATGTGTGTGTCTGTAGGAGGTGGCTGGGCTCCCTTTCTATAGGACAGAAATGCTCCCTCACCTACAAAAGCCAAGGTCAAAAAATGAAAAGTCTTTCTGTGGTCCCAACAGGGAAGATGGGATCTATGTTTTTCATGAGTTGAGGATGCCAGGCTTTTGTAATCTATTTCAGGCAAGCCATTGTTTCACACTAGGAAAAACAGCTATACCCTGACAATCACAAAGAGCTGACTCCAGCGCATCTCAGGGCACTGCGGCCTGCTGTCTGCGGCCTGCTGTCTTCAGCCAGGGTGGAAAAGCCCCAGACCCAAGACCCAGTTTTGCCACAAACTCATTGCAGTAAACGTATTGCCCAGAAGATGGCGCAACCACGACACTTTTACTTGCCAGTTGGTTCAACCTCTGTGGCTCTCGGGAAGTGATGGGATTACTTGATTAATTTATTTGCCTTGTTTCCCTGGCTGGGCCCTCTATGCCCACCCTTTCGTTCCCACCCACAGCTTTTGTTTTTCTTCCTCTTACCCACCCTAGGGTCCATGGAAGAAACAGGGCTGGTGATGTCAGGTCGGGCAGGCCTGAGTTACAGTGTCTGCATGTCTGTGCTGGGGGCCTGGGCATGGAGGGTGGAGTCCATGGGTTCAGGAGTGTTAGCATGCCAGCAAAGCCTTGCAAAGATTGACTGAGAAGTTCAAACAGGCCCCACCTCTTAACTCTTTGGGCATGAATGGGTAGTGTGTTGGGTAGAGTGTCCATGCCAGCGCCTCTTGCTATGTGGGATCTTGGGAGGATCAGTTCTAAGCTTCAGTTTCCTCACAGAAAGGAATCAGTGCCATGTCTAGCACACAGAATGCACTCAGTAAATATCAGTCAAAATAATAGCATTTATTAAGCTCTGCCACTGAGCCAGGGCAAGACCTCCATCCCCTCACTCAGTCCAATTGGGTGCACATGAGTGAGTTGCGGCAGCCTGGAATAACTTGCCCGAGCACAGGGTTGGTGCAGGGCAGATGCCGGGCTTGACCTTGGGTCTGTCTGGCTCCGAGGTGATGCTCTTCCATGCCCGCTTGCTACTGTGCCTGACACCCTTTGCTGAAAGCCTGGGGACAAGGCACTCCTGGCTAACATGCTCCAACCCAGCAGGACCTGCCATCCAAACCAGCTGGTTCTGAAGCTTTAGGCAAAACTTGCTGTGTGATCATCAGTTACCTTTGTTAAAGCTTCCCCTGCAGCCGCTGGTCCCCCGTGTGGGCAGCAGCGTCCTGTTCTCCCTGTATTTCTTGGAATGGTATATTGTTGCTATGACTGCAATGATTATCATCATCGCCACCAGGGCAGGCTCCCTGGGGCACCGATCATGGCTTCAAAATAAGTCTTTGCTCTCAAGGAGCCCACATCATAAAACAGGGAGAGAATGTTTTTAGTATCAAGGGTTTATGGGCAAAGGGATCGATAACAGTGTTCCTATGAATAACAACTGAGACATAGCTTTGCTTTGTATTTTTAGGGTCGGGCACAGTCATTAAATTCAATCCAATAATTATAACAATAATGAAAAATACTTTAGGTCTGTACTATAGTCATTTAAAGGAGTGAGCAAATGTGAGGGAGGAAAATGACAAAAGCACAAAGGGAAAAGGCTGAGGAAAATAGGGAAGGATAGAGAAGAGACAGAGTCAGACAGAGACGCACCTTAGTCCCCGGGCATAGCATATGCCCAGCCTCTGCTGTCCTCATTATTATCAATAGGATCACCGTATTAATACAGAAGACGACTTTTTATATACACGTGCACAAAGAGATAGGCACTAAATGAATTATAACCCCTGCCCTGGTGCCTTTCAGGATATTGCATCTTAAGGCTTTGAAAGCTAGATTGCACTGACCCCCCTACTGGCAGAGAACCACACAATAAAGGAGGAAATTAAAAAGAGGACAATCACACTGATCTTTCTTTCAAGAGAGTAGATGAGAAATCCTGTCAGCATGGGGATGGATTAAGTTTGGGTTTTGCAGTTAAGCCCAAGGAGGGAGGCCTGCAGCGTTATGGGATTCTGCACAGTTACCCCTGGAGCCAGGGTATTCGTGTCCTTGGAGAACTGAGGATAAAAGAGGAAACACTGCCAGGAGACCACTGGTTTAGGGCCATCCAGGGTCCGTAGGTCAGGGTGCCCTCCTGAAGATATCACGAAGAGGCCATCCTTAAGCCTGCAGCCTGCCGGCATCCCTTGCCAGCTTTGGGTCAATGTACTGATGCCCAGCTCTGCCCCAGACCCTGTGAGTCAGCACCCCTGGAGTGGGGCTCAGGCAGATGAGGAAGATGAGCGTCTGAGGCGAGAACAGCTCGTGGAAAGGTGGGAGAACCACCTTCCTTGAAGTCCCCAAGAACCGAGGCTTGGCCTGCTGGTTCACGTCCAGGCTCTGGCCAGCCTCCAGAAGCATTTCTGCTTTTATGCCCTCTGCTTCTCGATCCGTCTTTATCTAGCTCCCTAGACCAGAGCTGCGTAAGAAAACTTTTCAGGGAGGCTGGAAATGTTCTGTATCTGCACTGCCCAATAAAGTAGCCACCAGTCCCAGGGGCTGTTGAGGACTTGAAATGTGGCCAGTGTGACTGAAGAACTGGATTTTAAATTTAACTTTAATTAAATTGTCACTTGTGTCTTGTGGTCACCATATTGGACAGTGCAGACATAGAACCTCTGGGATGAAAGGGACCTTAGGGATCGAGTCCATTGATCTCACGTTTTAGTGGAGGAAGCTAGATCAAAAGCTTTGGAACAGGAAAAAGGTATTCAACTCCCGACCCCACTGATCACTAGCTGTGGGAGCTTAGGCAAGTTATGCTAAAACTATAGTTTCTTTACCTATAAAATGGGCCCAATAATACCTGTCCCCACCTTTTGGTGGAGAGTAAAAAAAATAACATGCGATGGGGTGCTTTTCCCATGGCTTCCTTTCCAGTTTTTTTTTTAATTGAAGTATAGTTGATTTACAATATTGTATTAGTTTCAGTTGTACAGCAAAGTCACTTACATATATGTAGTTTTTCAGATTGTTTCCATTATAGGTTATTATAAGATATTGAATATAGTTCCCTGTGCTTCGCTTAGTATGATAATCTCTAGGTCCATCCACATTGCTGCAGATGGCATTATTTCATTCTTTTTTATTCCGCCTTTCCAGTTTTAAATTGCACCTGTGTGTTGCCCTGTCCCTTGCCCTGTGCTATGACTGTGGGCACCTGCAGCTGATAGAACACCAGCCCTGCTGGCCAGTCCTGCTCTTTCTTGCTGAATTTCCACACCCAGGGTCCAGCCTCTATCCCATTCTCCACACATCCTTGCCGGGGCTGCTTAAACACATACCAAAGGATTTTACGGGCTTAGTGACTCTACCGCAGACGTGGCAGGCCCAGACCCTTGGGGCACAGGAAGGACACTGTGCTTTGTGGTTGGGGATGACGAACAAAAAGGTCTACTCACACCCCGACTTCCTGCCCACGTCCAGATGTGACCTCAGAAGGCAGTGGCAATTCTCTCGTTGTCATTTCTCAGTTTCAGTAAAGCAAGTGCTCAAGTTGTAAGAACACACCTGGCCTTCAGAAAGCCATTTTTTCCATGGGACTCAGTACAACTCTTCAGGATTAATTTTAAAAAGCCTATTGACATTGTTATTTTTCCTAGATTGGTCTCTGTGTAAAAACCCACCTCCATGTGTGTAAGAGCACAGGCCTCCTGGCCCCCACGCAGTGCTCTCTGCATCTCTCCCTGTCCTTCAGGAACCTCAGGCTGTCTGGTGGGCACATGTGCTAACTATAAATGTTAAGCATGGTGTCCCCATTTCTGTGGGGATAACGGCTCTGACCTGCACACATGCAGGGCACCTGTAGGGGGTGGGCGGACATGGCGTGGGGACTCACCCAGAAGGTGGTGGAGGTGCGGTGGCCTCCCGGGGAGACTGTGGTCCCCTCGTCAGCTGCCTTCGCACTGCAGCTCTGGGGCTGTGGCCACTCCGGCTCCTCTTCCATGTGCTGCTCACTTTTGCTCTTCTGTTTTCTTATGATCTGGGGAGGAGGCAGGTGACAAAGGGGACACATTATTGGAGAGGGCTCCAGTGCTATGTGGGGTAACTGGGAAATCTTAGTCATCATCTCTGGGAAATTCTTAGTCATGTAAGAGCTTAGTTTCCGGGTCTTCCCTGGCAATTTAGTGGTTAAGACTTTGCCTTCCGGTGCAGGGGGTGCAGGTTCAATCCCTGGTTGGGGAGCTAAGATCCCACATGCCTCGTGGCCAAAAATCCAAAACATAAAACAGAAGCAATGTTGTAACAAATTCAAAAAAGACTTAAAAAAAATGGTCCACATCAAAAAAAAATCTTAAAAAAAAAAGTTTCGTTTCAACAGAATACCATCTGATTTCAGGTCTGTCTTATGATAAAACAGCACAACTAAAGCCTTGAACATTCTACATCACTTTACAGTTTACAAGTAGTCCTTTTACAATGCTGACAACTTCTATTTATTAAGTGCCTACTGTGTGCCAGTCTCTCTGTGCTTGGCACCATATATGCTTTACCTCATTTAATTCTCAAAATACTTGTAAGAGCTACGTACTATAACTCTCCCCATTTTACGGATGATGAGTGAGGCTCAGAGGTTATCAGTTAAGGACACACAGCTCATAAATAGTGGAAGTGGATCGCAAACCCAGAGTCTCTGGCCGTACATCCTGACTTTAGGAAGTGTCTGAAAGCCCTAAGGAGGGGGCATATATCAAGCATCATGAGGGAAGGCTTCAGCTTGTTTGCACCGCTTGCTAGATTGGGCATGGCCACTTGGATTTAATGAGTCCATTTGTACGAAGGTCTCTGGGCTGGGTTCCTGGCTCCTCACCCACCAGCTTAATCCCTAAAGGCAACCACGTTCATACCGCTTAGTTTTTGCCATGCAATTCAACCCCTCTGCATTAGCCCCAGAGTACAATGGAGAAAGTGAGAACAGAAGAAATGGTGCCCAAGACAACAAAGGCGCTTATGGCGGCTCTTCTGCTCACCAAAGGCCCTTGTCCAGGCCAGGGTGGTAAATTGCAGCCATCTGGATGCTAGGGCCCACCTACCTTCTGCAGTATGGTTGTGGCCAGTTCCTCAGTCAGCTCCTCCCTGTGGTCCCGCAGGTAACTGGCCTCATTCTGCTTGTCCTGCAGAAGGAGGAAGAGAATGTCGTGAGCTGTGGGTGTGTTTGGGAGACTTGGCAATCGCTTTCTCAGGAGTCCTGACCACAAATGCAGGGGGAGGATAGGCTCTAGTCAAGGATGGCTATCATGATGGTTTGCCCACAGCCTGCACTTTCTCTTGGCAGCCAGGACTCCACCCACACCTCCTCCCAGACAGACGTTGTGACAGTGGGTGGGGTGGGGGGGGCATACCAGGCTATCCCCATAGGCTTCTGCTTTGGAGATTGCTTCTTCTATGGCCTCTTCAGCCACCCGTAGGGCAACAGCCAATGTGTCCATCATGCTATGTCCTAGACAGGAAACAGAACATAGACCGCTTTCTGGAAGGCAAGGACACGCTCCAAAACATACAAAGTGGCTTAAAGATGACTGGACAAAAGGACTTAATATAAGGAAATAACGGTTCTTCATCTACTTTCTCAGATAAAGATTATGTTTTATTTTGTGCACGTAATGTATCATTATAATGATAGGAAGGAAAATTGTGAAATCTTCTGAGGGCTGTGCTCATGGTTTAATGCAAACACAAAATCCATGGAAGAATTTTTTAGACTCTAAACCCCTACTACTGATAACATTGGCCGATCTTCCCGAGCTCAACCACGTGCTGGGCTGCAGACTGAGTGTCTCATACATGATCACAGTGGATCCTTCCAACAACTCATTGAGTAGGCACCGTTTTATAGATGAGAGAACTGAAGCACGGAGAGGTCAAATAACTCACCCAATGTTGCGCAGTGAGACAGAGAGCTGAGATTTGAATTCAGGGCTCTCTGTCTCCAAATCCCGTGATTTTAACCACAAAAGTGAGATAAACACAAGCCAACATGATTTTTAAAAATAATGCTATCATATATTTAGTGAACATATTTTTTGCATATGGTGACAAACGGAAGTTTTCCCAAGTCAAAGGACTTCTGCAGGTGACAAAATTCTTTTTGAAGTCAAATACTTGGAAGAGTTTTGCTTCCTGGAGGTACTAGATTTTTTGCTTCTTGCTTGAAAGTGAGAATTTCTATCATGCCTCTCAGTTCATCCCAGAAGCCCGACTCACATCAGGCACAGGAACAGAGGTCTGCAGGTGCTGCTTGCCTATGTCTCCTTTTCCCCGATTTCAACCTCCTGTTTCCATTTATAATCTCCTAGTCATGCATTATTTAACACATGCATATCTCCTGAAAGCTGCCTCAGATTCTTTGTAGAATGAGACAAGGTGTAAATGTATCAATTCATTAATTAATCAATCCCTTAATTAAAATACTTAATTCAAGCTTCTTAGACTCCTAAAGACACACATGTGGACAGAAAGTGGCATTTGGCAAACATAACAAAATCTCCCAAACCAACCCAATTAAAGTCAAAACCATCTAGCCAGGCAGCTGACGAGGACATCACAGGCTGGCTGTGACAGTCCTGACAGAGACACACGGGGGCAACCCAGCTCAGGGCTTGGCACCCCTCAGGTGGCTGAGTGAACACATAATTTCCCCAGTGTTTCTATAAGAAGAGTCTATAAAATTTAAGTTGTCGCCACATTCAGTGCTCCCTGGAGACAGACACTGTACCTCCCATCTCTCTTCTTCAAGATACCAATCAATGTATTCTTCATAGAAGTGGCGCCCCACAAATTCTTGTTGATTCAAAGTGCACCAAGACCTCCCCAGCACTAGGGTCTCTGAGGGTCCCAGTGATGCCTTGACAGACGCGAGCTGAGCCCATGCTCTCGTGTGCCTTCCGAGCTATTGGGTGATCAGGTGCATAGCTAACTGGTAAGAGGTGTGCTGGAGATCCTATGATAGGGATAGTCACCAGCTTCCACAGAGCCCTGGAGAGGAAGAGCCTAGAGCCATCAAAAAGGGTGGAGCCCACGTCTGTGGTTTTGGCATGAGGTGGAGTGGAGCACCAAGATGTTTGGGCTGAAAGTGAAGGCTTGAGAGGGTGTTTCAGAGATAACAACTGGTGGGGTGTGGAGGGAGGATAAGAAGGCAGAGGCAGAGTGACCGAAGTTCAGAGGACCAGTCAGGTGGGGGGGACTGTTAGTTTTATGTGTCAACTTGGTGAAGCTATAGCACCCAGCTGTTTAATCAAACACTAACCCAGGTGTTGCTATGAAGGTGTTTTGTAGGTGTGGTCCACATTATGGTTACAATAGTTGACTTTAAGTAAAGGAGATTACCCTTGAAAATGTGAGTAGGTCTCATCCAATCAGTTGAAAGGCCTTAAGAGCAAAAACAGAGGTTTCCCAGAGAAGAAATTCGGCCTCAAGACTTAAGCATCAACTCCTACTAGAGTTTCTAGTCAGCTGACCTATTCTATGTGCTTGCCAGGCCCTGCAGTTGTGTGAGCCGAGTCCTTGAAATGAACCTCTTTTTGTGTGTGTGTGTTATGTGTACATACCCTATTGGTTCTGTTACTCTGGAGAACCCTGGCTGATATAGATGGTGACTGAAATTAATATTAATACAGGATTGTTGAGGGCAGGGAGGTGCTCAGGCCATAGACCTTGGAACAGAAAGAAAAGGATGGGATTGCACATAGAACCCATAGGAACTTGGGTGACTGGGTGGAAGCGGGGAGGGGGATTAAGGAAAAGGTAAGTCTTGCTGGTGGACTTGTGGCTGAGGAGCTTGACTGGGATATGCTGAAGTTAAGATCCCTGGAGGGGCTGCAGGTCTTGGTGACCAAGCATCAGAACACTGAGTCTAGAACTCTGGGCTGAAGTAAGGGCTAGGCATTCAGACAGAGGTGCACCAAAGCCATGTGACTTCTCCCAGGGAGAAGTCTCAGGCAGCAAGGATGATAGAGGATGAGACCTTCATGAGAAGGTGCCCAAGGAGAGAACAGAGAGAGCACAGAAGCACTGTGGGGGGCCACAGGACCAGGGGGACGAGGAGGCACCTGTTCCCAACACCCAGTACTTTGGAGAAGGAGCCGGAGCGTTGGAGGAGGTTTTATTTGGAATTGAAAGAAGTTTGTTTTGCTTTTAACCTTTGCTCTAAGGCGATGACTGTACTGGTATAAAAAAGTAAAAGTTGATCAGTAAATGGTACATTCTTTATAAGAATATTTTAATATTAATTGCACAAGTGAGTATGTTGATTGTCATATTCCAACTCCAGAAAAACACACACTAGTTGATTGTAAGTATCTACTGGTTGGTAGGGAATGCACTTCTCTAGGCTACACCTTAGATATATTCACCTATTTTGATGATGGATTCACACAAATGGCAATAAAAGAAGACCCAGGGAGACTCTCACATACAATAACAGAGTTGCATCAGTGGTTCCAATGCCATGGGGGACCCTGACGGACTGAAGGTGTTTGTAATGCTCTAACCTCCCATTAGGTGTAAACCCTTAAGCAAACTTACCTTCTGACTGCCTATAAAATGTTGAGTCACTGCCTGAAATACTTCCTTCATTCTCCAGGTTTGCCTCAAAAAAGCTTCCTCCTGAGGGGTGGGGGGAAGAGACAGAGGAGATATAAGATTATCCAAGGTCTTCAGTGAGCCCAGTGCACCGTGTCACTGAATTGGCAGACCACCATTACCCACTTCGATTGTTAGCCTTGCAAATAGGTTTAGGGAATCACTGGGTTCTACAGTAATGCTACAGATTTTGACCAGTCACATTTTTCTTTCTCATGCTAATTCCTTGTGTAGCAACGCTTCCACCTCCAACTTTCTTCCAGAGCCTTCCTTGGAGGCAATATGGAATCAAGTGTGGAATAATAGATTGAACTCAGAGATATGAGCTCATTTCCTGGACCTGCAAATGACTAGATGTGTGACCTTGATCAAGTTACTTAACCTCTCAGACACTTGGCTTCCTTACTAGAAAAACTGTGATAATGATAGAACTCTGCTCATCATGGGTGATGAGACACTGCATGTCTGGTCTTTAGCTGCTGTCCATGGCATCAGTCTAAACAGTGGCCTTTAGCCAGTGAGTAAACTGTCATTAGCAGTTAGTGGAAACAAGCCCAGAGCAAGACAAGGTAAGCCATGGCATTTGATCTTTTAAGGCCCACTGCCTCTTCTCTGGTCTTCTCTCAGTTGAACACACACTCTATCTTGGCCAGGCTGGGAAGAGCAGTTGGCTAAACCTTTTTTAAGTTGGGGATTTACCATTTGTGTTCACGTATTAATTCATCAAAAGAGATCTTTGAAGGTGTGGAGGTGTGGATGATGTCTCTTTCCTTTTTAAATTACTGTATTGTATCACCAGTACACAAGATAGCACTGAGAGAGCAGGGGGCTCAAAAAAATTCTTGAATTGGATGCTGGTGGAAAACACTGATAGAACCAAGAAAATAAATGTGGGTCTACAGCTCTTAGCTCAAAAGGGGGAAATGCTATTGATGTCAGGTCAAACTAAGCAGTAGACCTTCGATACACATAATACAGCCCGTGCTTCCTTGGATGGGCTGCATGGGGCTCCAGTGTGGGAACTCTTAGGGTAACTGCCGTAGGCATCTACAGCAGGGTCAGCAGGCTGCTACCTTTATGAAATAGGTCATTAGTGTGCGGCCTGCCACGGGGACTCAGTCTGACCATATACCATTCTCTGTGCTTGTGTTTTTTGACCAGCCTTTCAAAAGACCCATAGTCACTTATTCCAGCTCTGTGACCATAATGAAGTGACTTTACCTTCTTGGGTCTCCACTTCCTCACTTATAAAATAAGGCTTTAGGATAAGTCATCACCTCAGTTCCGAGGCTATACATCTAAGTGCAAATATTTCACTCTGGCTTGGCTGCATCTGGCAGCCATCCATTCATCCAGCAAATATTTCATGGGCACCTAGTAGATGCCTGGCCCTGGGCTGAGCGTTAGGGTGTACTGGTGAGCAAGGCCAGAAATCCTCGCTGCCCTGACAACCTTGATAGTCTAGTGGGTGAGAATTCATTAACCAAAAATTTATATAAATAAATATAAAACTGTAGATATGTTGAGTGCTGTGACTGGGTGGTTCATAGAATAGGGCAAGTGTTCAGCAGGGAAGACTGACCTAGACGGTAAGTAACCAGCCAAAAGGGTGTGGGGTGGGAGGGAGTCCAGGGCAGAGCAAACAGCTTGCACAGGCACAGGCAATGGGTACAGCAGGGTGCATCTGAAGAGCTAAAACAGAGGCCGGGTGGCTGGGCTGTGAGAGGAGAGGGAACCTGGGGTGAGATGGGCTGGCGGCAGACCGCACAGGTCACGGTGGCCACATCACCGTTCTGATCTTTGTCCCACCATGAAGCCACTTGAAGACAGTAAAGTCTCCACAGGGGTGATCTGGTTAGGTGTGTGTTTCTAAACACACGTAAAGGTGCACGCTGGCTGCTGTGTGGAGGACAGCTTGGAAGAGGGAGAGGGTGGGTGTCTAGAGAGGAAGCTGAGAGTGTGGCCCACCCTCTGGAGTGTCCCTGTGATGGGAAAGAGCATGGCAGGGCAGAAGTGGAGGAAAATCTGCAGTCCACGAAGGGCTTAGGAAATGGGAGAGACTGGGCATGTTTACAAATCAATAGGAAGGAACCAGTTAAGAGGGAGGCTGAAAGGCAAGACAGAAGGGCTGCGTGAACTTGAGACCTTCATGGAAGGTGACAGGGATCAGGTGCGGAGGTGTACACAGTCTGCCCTGTGAAGGAGGCTGTGAGGCTGTCTCCTGAGACAACGGGGATGGTGGTGGGGAGCGTGATGGGGGAGGAGAAGATCTGAAAACATCTTTGGGAGAACTGCACTGACCAGGACAGGCTCTGGTTTTCCATGATTATAAATCTTCTAGTACAACAACTCTCCCTGTGTCCCTTTAAATTCATAGGTGGGAGCTTCTGTGTCATTTAGGATGATGGGATTTTTCCAAGGGCAGAAAGCAACTGAACTGTTTTGGAAAGCACTGACACAGCAGCCAGACATCAAGTCAGAGCTTCCATGAGCTGGAGGAACCTCCAATTTCAGGCAACTCAGTATTTTTTTTTTTTTTTTTTGCAAACCTATTCTTTTTTTTTCATCTTTATTGGAGTATAATTGCTTTACAATGGTGTGTTAGTTTCTGCTTTATAACAAAGTGAATCAGTTATACATATACATATGTTCCCATATCTCTTCCCTCTTGTGTCTTCCTGCCTCCCACCCTCCCTACCCCACCCCTCTAGGCGGTCACAAAGCACTGAGCTGATCTCCCTGTGCTATGCAGCTGCTTCCCACTAGCTATCTATTTTACGTTTGGTAGTGTATATATGTCCATGCCACTCTCTCGATTTGTCACAGCTTACCCTTCCCCCTCCACATATCCTCAAGTCCATTCTCTAGTAGGTCTGTGTCTTTATACAGAGTGAAGTAAGTCAGAAGGAGAAAGACAAATACCGTATGCTAACACATATATATGGAATTTAAGAAAAAAAATATCATGAAGAACCTAGGGGTAAGACAGGACTCAGTGTTTTTAAAAGACCATGTTGTTAGTCAAATCCCACATGAAAGATGTCATAGACCTTTCCAAGAATCGTGTCAAAAATAGATATAGCACGTTAATAAATAAAAGCAAGATTTATTTTCCCCATTTTATTTATCCAATACTAAATAAATGTATGTATTATTTACCAAATTGTCTAGGGATTAAGTATATTAATAAGGGCTACTTTCATCTTTTCATGTAGTGCTTCTTTTTAGAATAACTGTTAAAAATGTCACACTGAATCTATCAGATAAACCACATGAGCATTGGACATTATATTTTTTTTATAAATCTATTTACTTATTTCTCTGACTTCACTGAAACGTTGGCTCTGAGATGGCAGGGTCTTGCCCATCTTTTAACTCCCAGGTCTTAAACCAGGCATTCAATAAATGTTTACTGAAGGAATGAATAAGTCTTAGATTTATCTGACAAAATGAATGGGTCTCCAGTTCTGCCTAATCTGTTCACCTGATATGGGCTGCAGGAGGAGTCAGTGAGCTTGGGACTGATGGCCGTGCAGTGGGTACATGTGATGGGTAACCCATAAGGTTCTGTGAACTCCATGAATTTTCAATGGACTGTGTTTTCTTATGGCAAACTACACTGGTCCATGCAATGGAGACGTTTCATAGATAAAAGGAGTCTTATACTGAGAGTCCTGGAGCAGAGCCCAGGTCTTGCACCTTGTAGATTATGTTCTGACAATCAAAATTCTGAAACTAAGTACCCTCAGATGGAGTTGAAGATGGAACCATCTTATTCAGAACTCTGCCATACGAATTATAGTGAAGTTCTAGCTGAGGTTCTCAGTCTTGGCTGTGTCTTAAAATAACACAGAGAGCTTTAAAAAATATCTATTCCAGGGCCACCTCCAGAAATTTGGAAGTAATTGACTAGTGGTGGAAGATGACTCTGGCACTTTTTCAAAGCTTGTGAGGTGATTCTAACGTGTAGTTGGGCTTGAGGATGGCAGATGACAACCATACCAAGGTGCTGGGTTGTAGGTAGAAGCTAATGCTCATGTCTCCACGGTCATCTAACATAATCAGGACATTACTGACGCACGGGAGATTTCTCCACACTTGAGGTGTAACTCAATTTTCTAGGTGGTATGTAGAATCGCTCTCACAGTTTTATGATCACGACTTTACAGGTTTGAGTACCATCTCATAAATTGTCTCCTGCCTGCTTGTCTTCATGTTGCTCAAAAGGAAATCTTAGTTTAAAATAAGATACAAATCATGTTAAAGCAACTGATTCTAGTACTTCTATGAAGTGTCTTGGTACCCGCAAAGTGCTTTTAAGACTGAATTGTGTAATATTGAGGACCGAAGAGGTGCCAGCCACTGGGCCACACTTTGGGAACACAGAGATGAAGAAGCTATTGCTTCTGCCTGGTCCAGCAGGAGAGGAGCTTTGTAAACCATCACCTGGATGCAATGTGATAAGTGCTGTGATTGAGGCCCAGGTGAGAGACATGGTGAATCACAGAGGGCCTGGGACCTAAATCTGCTTCAATAGTGTCAGCGTTTTTCCCAGCAAATGATTTGCCTTTGAAAATGACACTTGAACATTTCAAAGCCTTTTGCCAGCCCACTTGTAATTCATGTTCCCTTGCTCCACCTGTGGGACCTGAGGGAGAAACAGAAAGACACCAGAGTTGTGCTGTTGATAGGATTCTCCAAATGAGTTTGCTTCTCCCCCTCACTTTGCATGAAGCAGTAGAGAACACCTCTGAGATGTGAATGTGGTGACACGTAAAGCGGTACCCGAAGCAGACGCAAGGATGAACAAGGGAAAGTATGGGATGCAAATGATGAGACAATTCTATTCTGGAACTTTCTTGAGGTATCTGCTTGGGTTGAAAACCTACTGTTAACATGATTACTTTTAAGCTTTATTTCTTTTTTGTCTTTGTTCCTAGAGAAACATTTTTAGAAAAATCAGCAAAGAGAAGATAAAAATAATATGTGGAGACCTTCAGCACTGCTCTCTTAGCTACAGGCTTCCTGAGTGGTTCGAAAGACAGAGATTCTAACGACTAACACAAAAGGCCCTAATGAGTCTCCGTGTTTAATACTTCCATCCTATTTTCCCCTTGTCTCAGTGGCTGGCATATTTTTAGATTAGACACAACCAAAGACTTTATTGAGAATACAACAATGTAAAATAATGACGGTGAAAAAGCTCCAAATGAGATTTTCTTTCTTCCCTCTTTCTCATGGATAAAAAGCATTTACCTGTGTCAGCAAAGTGATGGAAAAATCTTCCTCTACACAGAAAAAAATAGCCTTTTCTGGGAGGACATGCTGTTCATATTCTGACAACCATTTCTTTCCACTGGCTGGTCCAATAGGAATAAAGAATATAATTACTCATTCTAATTACATTGGTTGTCTTAACAGCATAAGTAGAATTCATCCTTTAAACTTCCTGGGAGAAAGCTGAGACTTTTCTAACTCTCCCATTACATTAAACTCTGGGCCTGGTATGTATAGAATTTTGGAGTAGGAAGGAAAAGGAGTGGGAGGCATATCCTCTGAGTGCAGACCTAGTCTACAAAACCAAACAAAGATGAATTTCCAATGTTTTAATCATTAGGGAAAGATGGTCAAGAATCTTTCATTTCTAGGGATTTGGAATTAAAATGTCCACAATATGCAGAAACACTTTGGTCCTCCCAGCTGCTAACATATCCAGCCCAGTGGAGATGCTGGAATCAAAGGACTTAAAACTTAGAATCTTTGGTATATGTCCTTCTATTTCTGCTCCTTACTAGAACCAGATTATTTAAGCCACTTTCTCTGTCCCAGGTGACTGTGCCACAGTGTACAGGGCCTCCAAGCCAGGCCTTCTTCTATCCCGCCAACCCCTCAAAGACTCCCAGATGACAGGCAGTCAACGTACCTAGGATGTCGAAGCACCCTCCGCTCTCCAGCCGGTGTTTCCTGTACAGGTTCTTCAAGACCTTGGCACTGCCAAAGCGTTTGAAGCGGCTCTTCACATTATTGTAGAACCATTCCAGAGACTGGGTCCTCAGCACCCTGAGGACAACACAGAATTAGAAAACAGAAAATTATTATTAAAGGACAGAATTATGAAATGGTGGATTGCAAAAGTTGCCACAGTACTTCGCAGCTCCTTCCATCAAGAGGTGGTCTCTACTCCTTGGATCTGGGTTGGCCTTATGACTTGCTCTGATCACAGAGACTGGTGGAAGTGATGCTGTGTGAGTCCAGAGCCTGGCAGCTTCCTCTCTTGCTGTTCGTGGAAGCCCTGCAACCCATCGCCATGTGAACAAGCCCAAGATAGCCTTTGGGATGACAAGAGACACTTGGCCCAATCCCCCTCTTGCCCAGCCAATAGCCAGCCAACCCCTAGACAGGTGAGTGAGGCCACCAACTGCTGGTTGACTGAAGACGCATGAGTAACTCTAGGTAAGACCAGCAGAAGAACCATGCACCTGAGTCCATCCAAAGAGCAAGCTGATAAATGCTCGCCATTTGAAACCACTAGCTGACACATCTGTTTAATAGCAGGCTTTATATTTGACACTCTTACTGCATTAACACCATTTCTAATTCAGCTTGGGAGGATAAAAAGCACAGGTGAGACCCTGGGCTCTATGGCAGAACTCTGCAGCCTCTTTCTCATTCAGCCTGAAGCACTGTGGGAAGGTGGTTTCCTGGTCAGTGCTATAATGCTCGGTACAAATCACTGACACAATGTTCTTTTCTGCCTGACCAGAACATGTTTCTAAACCCCTCCCATTTTAAGAATAGCTATGGTTGTTATTTTTCTATTATGAATGTAATGATGCATACTCATTTTAAAAGTTCAGAGAAGCAAAATGAATATAAATTCTTCTAAGTCAAGGGAGGAACAAGCACACATTTAGCTGCTCTTCCTCCCCAGATGCCAGTGAAATGTGAGAAGATATCCAAAGGGAAAGAAATCTATAGAGTTGAGATGCGAATCAGAGATTTTTTAGATATCTGGAAAATTCTAAATAAGTGACAGCATAAAGGTAACAGAACATTGTCCTACAAAGCAGGCAGAAGGGCTGGGACTCACAGACTGAGAGGTCCACTTTAAAGTTGATTGATGGAGACTTCGCCAGTGGTCCAGTGGTAAAGAATCTGCTTTCCAGTGCAGGGGACGTCGGTTCCATTCCTGGTCGGGGAACTACTAAGATCCCACATGCCCCGGGGCAACTAAATCCACGTGCGCCACAACTACTGAGCTCATGCACCTCAACGAGAGAGCCTGTGCGCTGCAAACTACAGAGCCCATGGGTCCTGGAGCCCGCACACCACAACTAGAGAGAAGCCTGCACGCCACAACGAAGAGCCGACACAGCCAAAAAAAAAAAAAGAAAAAAAGAAAATACAAAAATAAATAAATAAAGTTGATTGATGAGTACTCAGCCATAAAAAAGAATGAAATGTTGCCATTTGCAGCAATACGGATGAACTGTATTCATTATGCTAAGTGAAATAAGTCAGAGAGAGAAAGACAAATACTGTATGATATTACTTATAAGTGGAATCTAAAAAATACAACAAACTAGTGAATAAAATGAAAAAGAAGCAGACACATAGAAGAAGACTGTCCTTGGAAATCATAACCTCCAGGCTTATGATTTATTTGAGAGCTTTAAAAACACAAAAGGACTGTGACTCTAGAAGAGAAATATTCTGCAGGCTGCCTCTCCTGCACACCACCCTGCTCTCTGAGCAGCTGACCTCCGTGAAGGTGCTGCTGCAGGGCTCCGCGTTGCAGGTGGACAGGTCCACAATGGTAGGGGTGGACAATAGTGGTTATTGTGCCTCTCATTCTTCTTTGCCTTTTGGGACACTCCCCCTCCTTCCCAACTGAGTCTACGTTTTTCTGGAAAGGCTGGCCCCTCCTCCTGGCAGCCTTGGGGGTAGTCACATGACTCAGACCTGCCAATCAAGGTCTGAGGTGGGACCTTTCCTGTTGTTGGAAAGAGATGCTCCCTTTCTGCTGGGCTGGCTTGGTGGCAGAATGAAAGCCCGGGCTGCTGGGGCCACCTTTGCCATTACTTGGGGGGTTATTTATGGTCTTCTGAACAAAAGCAGATCTGACAGCGGGAAGGAAAAGGATCCTGTTGATGTACTTTGAACACCTGGATCTACCCAAGCCTGAGGTCAACCCCTGGACTCTTCCATTACATGAGCCAATAAAATTCTCTCTTTTGTTTAAGGCTTCTTGGGTTGGGTTTCTATTATTTGCAGTCAAGAATCCTAATGCTTCAAGTACATCATAGGATGAGCTCTCCGTTACGTCCCTGGTTATATCAAAACTCTATGACATTTAGAAACACTTTGATGACCTCAAAAATAGAATGCCTTGACTTGCTCAAGTCAGAGAGAGGAGTCAGGGCACTTCCTGGGCTGCTGGAAGGTGGGAGGACAGCACTGAATCCTTGGAGAATGACCTGCAAAACTACAGCCTGATTTGGAGACTAGAAAGCTTTCCCGTAAGAAGTGATGTATTTTGGATTATGTTTTGACTTAGAGTTAATGTGGAGAGCTTTTCTGGAAGCCCCAGGGAAGGCTCAGTCATGATTACCTTCATTTGATATTACTGCTTTTATTTCACTTATTTTAAAATTCATGGCTAAGAGGAAACTCACAGGAAACATGCAGTTCTTGGGGCAGAGGTGTGGGGAGAGGGCCGTGAGGACGCCAGCACCCAGGATGGACTGGCTAAGTGCTGCAGGGTCCCTGGCCCACCCTCACATCTCCAGCTTCCCCCTGAACAGACGCAACTGCAGGCACGGGTAGATGAGAAGGAAGGAGCCCTGTGTCAGCATCTTGCTGGAACAGAAGGCAGAGTGGAATATGAGTCTGTGCATGAATTCCTTCATCTGTTCATTCATTCATTCTTTCATTCCTCATTATTTATTGAGTGCCCTACGTAGCAGGCATGGTGCTAGGGATATGGGGAGTGACAAAACAGATGAAGCTCGTACCCAACAGTGCTGTTGGACTAATCTCAACGAGTGCCAGATGCGTCATGAGATGGAACCAAAAGTCAAGCCAAAGGCATCTCCAGAATGGCTGGAGAGTCTGTGTCCCACAGGCATTGGATTCTGGATCATTCCCACAGATGTGTGAAAAACAGAGCCCACCCTGATTTATGGCTCAGGCATTTTTTTTTTGACTTAAAAAAAAATTGAAGTATAGTTGATTTACAACATGGTGTTAGTTTCAGGTGTACAGCAAAGAGATTCAGATATATATATATATGTGTATATATATATATATATATATATATATATATATATATATATATACACACACACACACACACACACACACATATTCTTTTTCAGATTCTTTTCCATTATGGTTTATTACAAGATATTGAAAATAGTCCCCTGTGCGACACAGTAGGTCCTTGTTTTTTATCTGTTTTATATATAGTAGTGTGTTTCTGTTAATCCCAAATTCCTAATATATCCCTCCCACTCCTTTCCCTTTTGGTAACCATAAGTTTGTTTTCTACGTCTGTGAGTCTGTTTCTCTTTTGTAAATAAGTTCATTTGTATCATATTTTAGACTCCACCTATAAGTGATATATGATATTTGTCTTTGACTTACTTCACTTAGTATAATCATTTCTAGTCCATCCATATTGCTGCAAATGGCATTATTCTGTTCTTTTTTATGGCAAATATTCCATTGTATATATGGACCACATCTTTTTCTTTATCCATTCCTCTGTTGATGGACATTTAGGTTGCTTCCATGTCTTGGCTATTGTGCTGCTATGAACACTGGGGTACCTGTATCTTTTTGAATTAGAGTTTTCATCTTTTCCAGATATATCAGGCATCTTCTTTAATGATGCCCAAACTGCTGCTTCTCAGCCTCAGAAAACACATAGGAGGGGTGCCTTAGAAAGGATGGGGAGCTGAAGTCCTGGTGATGAGACTTGTGGCGAAAAGCTTTCCAATTTGGAACTGTCCAGAGGGACCCTTCTTGATTTCCCTCACTTATTTTTGTAAATGATCCCAAGTTATCCCGAAAAATGCTCACACAAAGCTTCTTAGTTCTGTGCAGTTTAGTTTCACAGTCTTAAGCATGATCATTTCTTTCAACACTAGGGCTTTAAAAAAATCAACAGCAACCCTTCAAAATTCACCAATCACAACATAGTTAGAATTGATTACTTTTAGCCCTTGGAACTACTGTTGGTTCATCGGTAAAATGATGGCCACACAACTGACAAGGATAGGGAATATAGGAAGAGGATCGGGTTTGGGGGGAAGGTGGAAGTTGAGTTAGGACACTTAAATTTGGGGTGCCCACCACATCCCCAGGTGGCAATACCTGGTGAGCACTGGATATACTCGTCTGGGACTTGGATAGAAATCTGGACTTGGTAGTCTTTGGTCCACAGGTAGTATTGAAGCCAATAATTGGTGTAATGGAGGTATAAATCATCACTATCTCTATTTTACAAGGAAAATGGAAATAAGTAATTTGCTGGTGTCACTGACAGAACTAAGAGCAAGTCAGGGAACAGACTGTAGACCTCATCCTTGGGTCAGTGCCTTGACGTCTGATCAGGTTATTTTCCTTCCAGAACCCCTAGTTAGTGTTCTTATTGCAAATTACCACTTTTATTTCAAAGTTTAAGCAAATAGAAAGCACCATGGATCAAGGAATCAGCAGACAATGTAAAATCATTGTATCATTTCCCTAAAACAACCTACTTATCACATTGTGAATACTAATCACTTCAAGGCACTTGTTTGTATGAGAAGTTTGCCAATTATTTTTATGACATGAATAAACTTGTAAATATGGTACATTCTCATTAGAAGACAGACTGGAATCACATAACTCATCAGAAGAGCAGCACTGAAATTATAACCCCATGAAAGCTTTGCCCAGGAATGCCAGACTGATTTTTGGCTCATTAGACAAAACAACACGATTGTGAGAACGAAGGAACTGCCTACATAAGAACTGCTCATATCCTGGCTGCTGGTGATGAAGCAAGGCCGCCTTGGCCCTCAGCCCTGGCTCGGCAGGCGCTGTGCAAACTGAGCTCACTATGGGGGAGAGTCTAGGAGAGCCTGTGGATCCCGCTACTTCCTGTATGGTCCTCGGAGCAGCACTGGGGCACCTTCCGGAGCCTTGATGGAAATGGCAATCCCAGATCTCTATTCTCATCCTGAGACCGGCTAAATCAAACTACACTTTAGCAAGGTTCCCAAGTGGTTACTATGTATATCAAAGCTTGATAAGCACTGGCCTAGCAAAATTAGCTGGGTGTTTTCTGAGCCCACATGTAGTTTTTGTTTTGTTTTTAATTTTGACCACAATCCACTTAGGTAGGTCAAGAGAGAGAACAGCTGACTTGCCTCCCTCCTTCCTGCTTTTCAAGGAAAAAGAACTGAACTGGGTAATAAAAAGTTTGGAAGAGGAATAGAATAATTAAAATGGTACTCCCAAAATCAGGTGCCTTCATTACAAAAAAATAAAATGCCAAAAATACTGTTGAGCCAAGTTCAAATAATTATATACAGCAAGGTTCCCCAAACAATCTACAAAAAACTAAATTGATAATGATGAACTAACCTTACTTTGTTGGTAAAAATTAAGAAGCACAACTATTAAAATCCATGACCAACTCAAGATGACCTTGATGATGTACGGATAATGAAGCATCCCTCCTGAAAACTATAAGCACACCCATGATCTGTGAGCTCTGCTTCACAGAATACAGAATGAGAAGATTCAGCACCAACAACACACTGGATGGTAATAAAAGAGAAAAAGGTCCAGGTCTTTCAAACAGAGGGACTTTAATATAGGCAATTGGTTATATAGATGATGAAAACACTAAGACTCCAAAGAGAGGATGATTGAGGCTAGCATCCCAGAGGCTAGCAATGGGGGAGCTGCCACCACCCCAGGGCCAGAGGGACAAGGGAGGAGGTGGCATTACCAGTAGGAGCATCCTGGAGCCAGGAGCTGGGGCCACAGAGGAGATGCAGCTGCTGCAGAGACACTGCTTGAGGCAGAGAGACTGATACCCTGTTTTCTCTTTTTCTCCTGCCCTCCCAGTTCCCTCCAGGGCCTCCCATTGGCCAAGCTCAGAAGGGAGCCTGGGCAATGCAGCCTTTGGGGCTCAGCACCCCCAGGAACAGAGTAGAGAAAGGAAAGGCCAGGATGTGGCATCTGGCAGCACATAGCAAATGACTGTTCTAACGCTGGCTTATAAAAACCAGATTCTGGCAACCCTTAATAACTTACTTAATAGATTACTAAGAAGTAGCCTTAGTTTTAAGCAGAAACCTAAGTCTGCAGAATTGTGCCCCATTTGCCTACAAGAAGAGAAGGAAGGCACTGTGTTTGGGAATTGGTTTGCAGCCTAGGAGGTGTCTCCATGCCTCCAGAACATGCTTTAGGAACTGCTGGCATGGGACAGATGATGGGCTGGGTACCAGACTGAATTTTAGCACTTACCACCTATGTGAACAAGGGCACGTTTACTAACCTCTCTGGGTGCCGTTTTCCTTATTTGCAAAATAGAGATACTAATATTGATCTGGCAGAGTCTTACAAAGCATCACTGACCTAATATGCTTATGAATCTACAACAGAACTTGAACACAGTAAGCACAAAGAGAATGGTAGTTATTTAATCTCAGAAGAAACTAAATATTCATTAAATTTAAGTCCTATTATAAGGAAATCTTTTTCTCTAAAGAAGTAAAAATCAAAGAGCCCCCCTCCCCCTATACAGACCACAATATAGGATCAGTAGGAAGAACTTGGTTTATCCATTAGGACCAATAACTGACATCAGTGTGGGCCTCAGCTGCTTGTTACATGTCTTCTGAGAGAGCAGTTGTCCAAGGACAGGCTTCCCTGACTGACAGTGTGCACTGTTTCTCCTGCCAGCAGAGGCCTGCGGAGCCCAGAACTTTCTAGCTGAGTCTCTCGCCCTGCTGACGGCAGCTCTCCCAAGTGAGTGCTCGCATTGAGGAAAGGCCCGGGGACAGCCTTGCCAACAGAATCACTCAGTCCTACTCTGCTGAGTGAGACTCAACTCTTAGAATTATGATTTCTAGGTAACTCCTTGGATACAGTGTCCCTAAAATAAACGCAACTTTATTAAAAAAACAAAAAACCCCATCAAACAAACAAACTTTCTTTCTCCCCCAAATCTGATCCTAGGCAATTTATTTAACCTATCAGATGTGTTTTTTTTCCCTCCCAGATGCAAAAGGAGATAATATATATTTCATCAGATTTTTCTAAAAGATTAAATGCTGTAACACATGTGAGGCACTCAGCACAGTGTCCTGCCCAGTGTAAATCTTCAGAATATGCTATTCCTTATTATCATCAACGTTATTATTTTATCCTAAGCCCTCGGCATTCTTTTTTGGCAGGATGTGGGTGTAATCAACAGATAAAGAGTAAAAATACACTTGTCAGGAAACACATTCAATTCTTACATTTCATCTTAACCAAAAGGTTAGACTTTAGGGTTAAGGTGGTTCTTAATCTTTAGTATGTAGTTTTTAAACTTAAAACCCAGCTTGCTGGGCCAGCCTCAGAGCTTCTGATTTGTTTGGTCTGGGTGGGGCCCGAGTATGGGCATTTCTGACAGATGTGCAGGTGATGTGATGCTGCTGGTCCAAGGACACACTTTGAGAATCACTGAGTTTGACGACTGATTTGACATGCTGTAGAATGTAATATCTTCCTGTGTTCTGTAGCCAAGAACACAGGAAGATATTACTGATTCAGAGCTGTGGGGAAAACAACAGAATGACAGGCAGGTGTTTGGAAAGTAGGATTCATTCAGCCCTGACAGCATGAAGGCCCTTGAGCACGGAGTCAGAGCAATCAGTCTCTAAAAGTCAAAAGAGACTGAGGGACTAGATGGAAAAGAACAGCCCTCACACTGGGACCCCTGAGTGTATCACTGGGAATTTGTAGACAAACATGGCCAGGAGGCTGGAAGTGTCATGTTCAGTTGATACGTGACAATTGCCATTAATGTGAAGTATCCTGCTAAGGGTGGGAAGCTGGAGTTGACAAATAGCAGCAAGGAAAGCCTGGGAGAGAAGTGAGGAAGTGTGTCTGTGTGAGACACCCCCGCAGCTGCTCCTGGGCCCTTTGCACAACTTCTACAATTTGCACAGTGGCTAAAGGGAGATGGATGAGGAAACAGGCTGAAGGAGAGAACAAGGGAGTAGATAATAATATTTGAAAAATTTTTTTTCAGTTTTAATATTTTTATTGGAGTATAGTTGATTTACAATGTTGTGTTAATTTCTGCTGTACAGCAAAATGATTCAGTTATACATATATATATATATATATATATTCTTTTTAAAAATATTCTTTTCCATTATGGTTTATCATAGGATATTGAATATACTTCTTTGTGCTGTACAGTAGGACCTTGTTGTTTATCCATTCTATATATAATAGCTTACATCTGCTAACCCCAGCCTCCCACTCCATCCTTCCCCCAACCCCCTTCCCCTTGGCAACCACCAGCCTGTTCTCTATGTCCTGTTTTGTACATAGGTTCATTTGTGTCATATTTTAGATTCCACATATAAGTGGTATCATATGGTATTTGTCTTTCTGACTTATTTAGTATGATAAGCCCTAGTTGCATCCATGTTGCTGCAAATGGCATTATTTTGTTCTTTGATATGGCTGAGTAATATTCCATTGTATATATGTACCACATCTTCTTTATCCATTCATCCGTCGATGGACATTTAGCTTGTTTCCATGTCTTGGCTATTGTGAATAGTGCTGCTATGAACACAACGGGTGCATGTATCTTTTTGAATTATAGTTTTGTCTGGATATATGCCCAGGAGTGGGATTGCTGGATCACATGGTAATTCTATTTTTAGTTTTCTGAGGAACTTCCATACTGTTTTCCTCAGTGGCTGCACCAACTTACATTCCCACCAACTGTGTAAGAGGGCTCCCTTTTCTCCACACACTCGCCAGCATTTGCAGTTTGTAGACTTTTGAAAAAATTAATTAATTTATTTATTTTTGGCTGAGTTGGGTCTTCGTTGCTGTGTGCAGGCCCTTTCTAGTTGCAGCGAGTGGGGGCCACTCCTCGCTGAGGTGCACAGGCCTCTCACTGTGGCAGCCCCTCCTGTTGTGGAGCACGGGCTCTAGGTGTGCGGGCTTCAGTAGTTGCGGGCTCAGTAGTTGTGGCTCGCCGGCTCTAGAGTGCAGGCTCAGCAGCTGTGGCGCCCGGGCCTAGTTGCTCCGCAGCATGTGGGATCTTCCCAGACCAGGGCTCCAACCCATGTCCCCCGCACTGGTAGGCGGATTCTCAACCACTGAGCCACCAGGGAAGCCCAGTGTTATTTGTAGACTTTTTAATAATGACAATTCTGACCAGTGTGAGGTGGTACCTTGAAAATATTATTGATGAGTGTGCTTCCATTAAGGCCAGGAAAGTAAAATTATAAGAAGTTGTGCTTTTGATTTAAATAAAATATTTAAACTTAAAATCACATTGTGAGTTTAACATACATGCTTTTCAATTTTTCACTATTTTTTCAGATATTTTAATATGCTAGAAAAATTATCATTAAAAATACATAAGAATATTATGTAGGGGGATAAATATATCCTTTTGTCTCAGTCTCCAATCAGAGGCTTTTACTAGATGCTGTCTTTAGTTAAAATTTGTAAATTTTGATAGAAAATACTTTATAATAACTATAAATGAAATATAACCTTTAAAAATTGTGAATCACTATATGGTACACCTGTAACATATATTATATATCAACTATACTTCAATGAAAATTTTTATATTTTGTTCTTTATGAATTTTTGCATTAATTTTGATTTTTAAACATACTACATTAAAATATTTATCTTGATTATTCGATTTTGGTCACTCCCTTAAATTTTACACTGGAGGTGAGTGCCTTGCTTACCTGACCCTAACTCGACCCTGATAGGGCAGCCCCGTGTGTCGGCACTTTGACACTAGGGTTCCGTGGTGGCAGAGGAGTGCCGGGGGGACACAGCTGTGCCCGTGGAAGGGGGAAAAGTGCCCAGTGAGGCAATGATCCCAGCAGGAGAGGGTGGCGCCCGGAGAGTACAGTGGTGGTACCCAGGGGAGTATAGTGATGAATGCAGCGCCCAGAATACACTGAGGATGAGGAACAGTGGAAAAAAAGTGGAAAAAAAAAATCCATGGATGTCATGGGTTAGTTGTTGAAACTTGTGCCCTTAGAGACTTCCAGGAATCCATGGGGGTGGGGTGTGGAGAGGAGCTTTGAAGGAGGCTGAGGTCCTGCATTGGTAGTTAGGGATAAAAACCAATGAAGCACCATCACCCAAGGAAGGTCTAAATAAGAAGACATTTCTGAGATGGTCTGGAGGTGGATGTGTCAGGGAATGCTCTGTCCCTTCCAGGACTTTCCAGCTGTCATTCACAGGACTTGGGCACAGCAGCCTCCTCTTTGCAGTCACTCTGGCCTGGGCAGGATCTTCCCAGCTGTCCTTACCTGTCCCTTAAGAAGCCCTCCCCAGACTTGCTGCCACTAGTCCTGACCTGGCCCTGAACTCTCCCATCTCTGAGGCCGTCTCTGTGGCCCTTGGCTCCACACTTAACGCTTGATTCATTCCTCTCTGTCCGGTTCAGCGAGTCTGACTGATACTCAACCAGGCAATTGTCAGGCCTGGGGGAAGAGGGAACGAAATGGGTTCTTTTAGTGTCGCCTGTTTGGAGGCAGGGATAAATGTCATTTGAATATGGCTTTTCTTTCGCTTTCTTATTTGTAAAGCTGATTGGTACTTACTTTCACTTGTCAGAATCAACTTGAAGTAAGAGAATTTAACTGCATTTATTTGAAGAGCTGCTGTCCTGCTATAGCTGCAGCAATTTGCACTCTGAACCAAGCTTGTCCAGAAGGGAAATCTTGCATCCTCCCTGTGCTACTTTGTGTGATACAGGGACTGAGACAGCAAAGAAAAGGCAGTCAGCACATATGGATTCTTCTCCCAGTCACATCACTCTATGTACGGTCTTGAACACGTTTATCTTTCTGCATCTCACTTCCCGCACCCTCAGAATACAAATGACCACAATTTCCTACAACCAAACTTCCAGGGACACACAGTTAGTTGCACTGGATATTGCCTCACCTCTCATGTCCTGACATATTGAGGTGTGCCAGCTTTGCTCTGATAACATCTTCACATTTGTATTTTTAAAAAGTGTGTAATTTCCTTTTTGGCTTACTCATCTGTTTGATTAATGGTAACATTATGTTATATAATGAGGTGTCTTCCCTTTAAGTTCCAAGCTGGTTGTTGGAACAAGAAGATGATCTGATTACTGTTTATATTAACCAATACTGGACTTGGCTATAATAAACACACAGTGTACTACTGTGAACATTAAAAGGCAAGGACTTTGCTATATTAAGTGAGTGGTTAAAGATATTGTGAAAACGTCACTGTTTATTCATAGTAGATTGGAGCTGCGGGGGCTGCCATGTAATTAATAATACCTGCCGGTTCATGAACGCCTCCTATGTGCCTGCCATGGAGCCAGGTCTTTTTGGTTCTCAAAACTAAATTACGAGACAACTCTTCTTTTACGAAAGCAAAAATTACATAGCTCGTCAATGGTGAAGCCAATATCCTCTTTCTTTTTTTTGACTGTTAATTTTCTTTAAGTAAAAAACTTTAATAGATGCGTCATGGAGTTTAAAATGTAAGCCTCCTGCTCACCCACGTTTACCATCCATCCAGTTCCCTTCCCCAGAGGCAAACAATGCTGTCAGTTTCTTGTGCACCTATGCACACACATGACAATACTCCCCAAAGTGTTCTCCTTTGCTTTTCTTCTATACAAATGGTAGGACTTTCTGCACTGGCTGTTCCACAACAACACATCCTAGAGATCATCCTGTATCATAAATACAGAGCCTCCTTATTCCTGTTTAGGGGTGTACTATCATTTATTTGACCTGTGCCCTATTGGTTATCATTTAAATTTTTTCCTAATTTGCTTTTACATCAGCATGGCAGGGAATGGCCTTTACACACACACATCTACACACACACGAAGGGAGCAGAACGTTTGTTAGGTAATAATTGGGGAATCTTCTCTCTAAAGGATCTAGGCAGGATTTTGAAGGATGTGCTATCCCTTTACTGTGAAGTGGTAGGCAGAATATTCTGCAAATCACACTAGCTCCCGTCTGTGTGTGGGTATGAGTGCATGCTTCAGAATATTCATGAGGACGCAGGGCATTCTGCTTACAGCATACTACTGTTTATAAAGCACTTACTTAGAAAAGGACCTACAGATAAACTGAGGGTGCTAAGGAGGAAAGGAAGAAATTGGTTCTTTCTTTTATTTTTAAAACTTTATTTATTTATTTATTTATTTATGGCTGCGTTGGGTCTTCGTTGCTGTGTGGGGGCTTCCTCTAGTTGTGGCGAGCGGGGGCTACTCTTCATTGCGGTGCGTGGGCTTCTCATTGCGGTGGCTTCTCCTGTTACAGAGCATGGGCTCTAGGCGCGTGGGCTTCAGTAATTGTGGCACATGGGCTCAGTAGTTGTGGCACGCAGGCTCAGTAGTTGTGGTGCATGGGCTTAGTTGTTCCGCGGCAGGTGGGGTCTTCCTGGACCAGGGCTTGAACCCGAGTCCCCTGCATTGCAGGCAGACTCCTAACCACTGCTCCACCAGAGAAGCCCAAGAAATTGGTTCTTTTTTGCCGACTGCCAAGTAACCGCAGCCTCTGTGGATGGGTCCCTTTCTTCCAGACAAATGCATGTGTGCAAAATTCTGCTTACACTTTCCTGGAATGGATTGCATCAGAAATGGGTTCTCTTCACATATGTGGGGCATCAATGCAAACTTTGAAAAGGCACATGCCTTTTCTTTTTTCATGGAAAAATCAGTGGCCACTTCTTACAAAAATGGGAACACATTTATATTCTGCAAATCAAAGAAGTTAGTGTACTTCTGCTCAAATGTAAATCTCAAAAGAAAAAAAAAAGGCTGATGTTGTCCTTTGACTTGAAAAGCAAGTTGAAATCCTGGAGTGGTCTCTGACAGGGCCTAATGCAAGTCACCTGACCTGCCAAGCTATTAAGACTGGTCATTTTGGGGGTGAAAGTGCTAGGAGCTCTGACTTCAAGGGAGCAGAGTAATGAGCTCAGATCAGAGTCTGCAGGGCTGCTTGGAGAGTGAGAGTGGATGAGGAGCAGCGGAATTCTCTAACAATTCTGGCTGAGCTCCTCTAGCCACATTTCTGTTCTCATTAAGTCATCGAGCTCATCTTGGGCAAGGTCTGTACCACCCGTTGTCCACGCTGTCGATAGCGGATCGCAAGTCCCATTTCCAGTGTCCCAGTTTGAGCAGAAGGGACCTCCAAGTGGGTTCTGCGGTGTTCCCAGGCCTCTGCAGATTTCCCCCTACAGAGAAACTCAGGAGGCTCTGGGTGCCACGCTGCAGGACGTGTCCTTCAGGGATGGAAATCGTGCACATTCGCTACCAATCGCCACCTCCAGAGTGGGATCCTGGCCAAAGATCTTGTGTGTGTAGGTGGTGGTGGTAGGGATTTTATTTTAGCATTATCCACCATGGTGGACTTCAGATCTCCTCCATCTGTATAGAGCCCAAAATATCTCTCAAGAGAAGCCTTGAATACACTGCATAACTTGCTTTTAGAGGGGCTTGTAACAAAATTCTCAACAAAATTGAAACCGCTGACCAGGATTCAACTAAGCACCCCAAAACCCAGCCTTTAGAAAGTCTGTAGATTTTTGAGTTCTTGAGAGCATCACAGTGCAGAGGGTAAACTACGGAGCCAGCCTGCCTAGTATAAATCCCAACTCCTCCACTTTCTAGCAAGTTCCTTAACCTTTCTTTTCTTAGTTGCCACATCTGTAAAATGGGTGCAATATACTTGCTTTATGGAGTTATGAAGGTATCTGAGTGCTTAGAACAGTAATTCATTACAGAATAAGCTCTCAGTAATGTTAGCTATTGTACAGAAAAATTCTTTCCCATTTCTATAAGCTTTTTTTGGTGGTTGTTGGTAGTGGGATCTATTTGCAAAAAGGCAGTGATTCAAGGCAGAGCCTGTGAAGAAGTTGAAAGCTCCATGGCAACAGATGAGGCTTTTTTCTGGGTGCTGGCAAGGCCACTGATACCAAGCCACGGTGATGGGGAAAGCAAGGAGTTAGGATGATGGCTGGAGTGCTTTGCTTCACCCAAACAGTACACTGGGGGCCTCGCCAAGCAGCACAGATGCTGCCTCTCAGAGTGCCCACATTTTTCTTACTGTTGTCATTTTGCCTGGCAAAGAAAGCTTTTATCCTTTCAAAGATGTTATGTCTTTTGCCCTATGCTCTTAGCCCTACTGCTCTGAGATGGGGGCTCTGGGAGACTCTGCTGGGCCGAACCCCATTTCCCAGGATGCCCTCCTAGCAGCTCACCTGAGGCTGGTCTGGACACCCCTCTATTCAGTCCTTGGCATGAAATCATGCAGAAATTTTGTACTCGGATGGCCATCCCTGTTGCCAGAGCTGACACAGACCCATTAAAAACAATCTTTGATTTCTTCAGTCACTTAGATGAGGGTTTTGTTGAAGGGGAGTGGAACTTATGTACTCAAAGTCATTTGCAGAGGTCCCCCCATTAGTTTATCGTGCTGCCTTTGTCATGTGCTCGATGTGACTTCATCCTCACAGGGCCTCCCTTATTCCACAGTGAGGATTCAGTCCTGGGAGATGCACTTTATGTCAGAGGAGAGACATGGGAAGATACTAGCCTAGAGCTCCAGAGAGCTAGGTTCCCTGCCCACCTCTGTCACACAGTGGCTGTGTCACTAGGCTCAGATCACTTCCCTTCTCTGACATTAGTTTTCTTACCTGAGGCACTCCATGAACCCAACCTTCGAAGGTGGAACATACGTTTGGGGATTGACTGCCATCTGGGGTGTATCCAGAGGTGGAATGACCCGAGATAACCTGTGGAGGCCAGCCTTTGAAGGGTCAGTGGTCACAGATGTTGTCCAGGGTTGGAGTGTGTGTGTGTGTGTGTGTGTGTGTGTTGGAGGACTGGGGAAGAGGGAGAGGGGTGAAGTGTTGTGTTGTATAGCTTCTATGTGTGTGAGAGAAACAGGCGAGAGTGTACATGCGAGAGAAGCAGAGAGAGACACTGTGGATATCACTTCTATGCTTCTATGTGTGACAGAAGGAAGGTGGGGAGAGAAGAGGGCGGGGGAAAGGGGAGGAGGGACTGTGGAGAATTCGAGAGCATACTGTGAGTGTGTGAGGGAAAAAGGGAACAGGGAGAGGGAGAGAGCAAGGAAGAGAGGGAGGCAGAGAGGGTATGTGGTGTGTGTGTGTGTGTGTGCGTGGCAGCTGTGACCAGTGGCTGGACTGTACACACAGCCCCTGCCTACACAGTTCTCAAAAACCTCCCCAAGTTTCCTGGAGAAGCTCTGCCAGGGGCTTTGGGGAATTCTTTCCTCTCACTGGCTCTAAAGCAAGGCTGGATTCTCTCAGTCTGAGGATGCAGGATCAGGAGGCCCCCCAAGGTCCTGCCCCTCTGGTCAGGACCTGATTTCTGGCTCTGAGTATCTGAAAGCCTGGCTCTGTGCTGGAGGAAATGATCCCCACTTGGGAGCTGGGGTTCCTCAGAGCAGCACAGCTTGTGTGGGCAGCAGCTGGAAGCTGACTCACCCTCCCTGCTCAGGGAGGGAGGATGCCAGGGTCTGTTTACAGCTCCAGGCCTGAGGAAGTCATCTCAGAAGGGGTGTGAGGGAGGAGGAGTCAGGCTCTACCCTTGTGAGGGACGGTGACAGCGCTGGACCACTCCAGTTTGGAGGAGGTGTGAGGTCAGTTTGGGAAATTGTAAAAGGAGCTTGTAGTGGAAGTCTTCCTTTCAGAGTCTGGCACCCATTCATCCTCTTCCTGACAAAACAGTACCCCAAATATTTGGGGAAACACCTCTCCCCACTCCCAGGCTCCAAGAGTGGGTCTGGATCTAATCAGGTGTCTTCCCCTCCTCCCAGCCACAGTGATTAGATCGGGGACGGACAGATGAACCCAAATCACGCCAGTGCGAGCCATGCCTAGGACTCTGTTCAACCCTTGCAAGTGGGGTGGTTTCTAAGGATGTGTGGTTGAGAGAAGGGAGAGGTTAGAATTCTGGCCGGCATCCTGCTATTGTGAGAAGTTTGAAACTGCAGCCCACCAGCAGAAAGCAATGGAAAGGAAAGAAACTGAGTCCTGAAGGTACAGTTTAAACTCTGGATCCAGCAGTACCTGAAGCCACACTACCCTTGAACATTTTTGATTACATAGCTAATAGGTTCCCTTTTCTTTAAGTCAAGTTGGGTTGGGTTTTCTATCCCTGGTGATCCATGAAAGCCTGGCTGAAACAGTGGTGCATAGGATTCCCAAACCCCTACTGAGAACCAACAATGTACTGGGCAGGTACAGTGACAGGTGCTGGGGGAGGAGGTGATTAAACACTAGGCTTCTGTCCCTGGGGGGCTCCCAGTCACCAGGGAAGGCAGATGTCTGAATGAGGAGCCAACACCCCAGCGACAGATGTCCATGTGCTACAGAGGAGAGGATGACAGTCTTAATCCAGAGCCCAGACGGGAAGGCCAGTGGGGGACGGAGGAGTGAGGACACAGGGTTGTCACGGGGTAACAAACACCAGCTTCAGAGACAGAAGGACCAAGCCTTAGATGCCAACACAACCTCTCTGAGTCTTCATTTATTCACCTGCAAAAGGGGGAGTCTTATCTCATAGTTTTGTTGTAAGAATTAAACATTTAATCAGCCACTCGAGACATATTTGCTGAGCACCTGTTATGTGCCAGAAACTGTGAACAATATGATATGCAAAACAGAGAGGGAGCTTATACTCCAGTGGAGTAAGCATCAAAACAAGAGCCTGGATCATGAGTGAGTGGGACAGGGAGGGACAGGGATGGGAGAGGAGTATCAACAAACACAAACTTGCTTGATGACAATCTGTGACCATGGAGGGGAGGTCTGGAAGCAGAATAAGATTTGAACGTGTGAAGAGGGAGGGAGGGGGCAGGATTCCAGGTGGAGAGAGACCCCCATTATGAAGGCGGGGGGGAAAGGAAGGCGGGAGGTGGGAGAGCAGGTGGGACCGACACTGTGGGCCTTTGTGGGATGTTGAGTTTTGTCTTTATTTTAAGAGCCAAAGAAGACATGGATGGGTTGCCTCTGGATAATTAGGAGTTTGAAGCAAATTGTTGTCACTGGTTTTGCGTTCAACTGCGATGCTGTTATGGCCAAGTTGAGAATAGAAATTAAGAGAGAAGCAAACAGTGATAAGCTCAGGGCATCTCACCTGTGTTGGGGCAATGCCGTGAACAAGGGCGGCAGCAGCGGTGATGGTGCAGGGTTATCCCCATGCTGGGCAGGAGCTGCTGGTGGGGAACCACAGACTTGCTTCCACTGTCCTCTCAGAGGGCCAGAGGGACCAGGCCCAGGCCTCCATTCCAGGGGTGGGCGTGGTCACTAACTGCAAAGCTGTGATGCACCAAGGGGCCTGGACCTCCTGGGACATGAAGCCCATTAGCAGACTAAACTTCCGGGGGGTGGGGAGCATCTGAGACAGTGTTGCCTCTGGGAGCTGGCGGTGGTGGCCTCTGCTCCCAAGTAAGCGGAATGGGACAGTGGAAAGATGCTGGATTTCAAAATCAAATAAGCTGGGTTCCCAATCCAGGCTCAGCACCTTGTCAGCCACATGACTTTGAGCAGGTCTCTGAGCCCATCTCCTACCCCGTAAATCGAGGCTAATTCCTGCCTTGCAGGCTTTCTGGATTTGGGGAGTTAACACAGACAACATGCCTCCCTCTCAGGAAGCGGACCGTGACTTTCACTTCTCTTTTCCAGCCCTTCTTGGGGTTCTGGATGACTAGTGTGGGCCACATGTGACAAGACAGCCCCAGGCACCGCTGAAGGCATCCCAGAGTAGAATACCCTGAGCGGCCATAAGGACTTGCCTGTGTAAATAAAATTCCACTGGGAGAGGGGTTTGGGGAGACATGCCCACCCCATATGGCACATGGTGAATGCCTTTCACAGCCTTTCCTGGCAGCTGGCTGTGATCAAGGGGAAAAAGAGAGAGAGCCCAGGAGGGGTACAGAGCATCTAGGAGGGGAGGACATCTTTGGGGGCTTTGGGGTACTGACCATGGACAGGTAGCAAAGACCCCAGGCAGGGTCTCTGAATCAAGAGTTAGTGGCAGCGACCTCCCTGGCGGTCCAGTGGTTAGGACTTGGTGCTTTCACTACTGAGAGTCGGGCTTCAATCCCTGGTCAGGGAACTAAGATCCTGCAAGCCGCATGGTGCAGCCAAAAAAAAAAGAGTTAGTGGCAGTTTCCATTTGCAGCAATATGGATGGGATGGACCTAGGGATTATCATACTAAGTGAAGTAAGTCAGACAAAGACAAATATCATATATCACTTATATGTGGAATCTAAAATCTGGTACAAATAAACTTATTTATAATAAAGAAACAGACTCACAGACATAGAAAACAAATTTATGGTTACCAAAGGGGAAAGAGGGGGGAAGGATAAAATAGGAGTTTGGGGTTAGTAGATATACACACTATATACAAAATAGACAAACAACAAGGACTTAATGTATAGCACAGGTAACTATATTCAGTATCTTGTAATAACCTATAATGGGAAAGAATCTGGAAAAAAATATATAACTGAATCACTTTGCTGTACACCTGAAACTAACACAATATTGTAAATCAATTATAGTTCAATAAAAATAAATAAGTAAACAACAACAACAAAAGAGTTAGTGGCAGTTTCAAAACCCCCCTTTGCAGTCTCACAGTGGTAATGGCCACGTCCTCAGAAGAGCACAGACAAGCAGGTCGGGGAATGGGAATCTAAACACACAGGGCACAAAAGACACAGCAAGAACAGAGTCTACTGCAAGGCTTACAGAGGCTCAGATGAGCCATTTATAGCTTCTGAGATGCATCTTAATGTGTCTCTTTGCAATGCCATCTCTTTCCAGGCAAGTTCAATCCTTGGCACCATTACCGGGGGGGAGTGGAAGGTGCAGACTTCCCTGGGCAATGTTAGCATGAAATCTTCCTTTTGGGAGGGTCTGGGAAGAGGAGAAACAATCACCACAGAGTCTTTATCTTGTTTAAACTCCCCTTCCTCTACTCAGTCCTTGATGCCGCTGAGAATCCTGCAGTCTAATTTGTAGATCAAGCATGTTATTAGATGTGAGAATTAGAAGTGACAAGCAAAATGCCCCATGCCATGATGCTAATACTCATTAAACCATCCTTGTCTATTATTTTAGAGAAAATACAGCTCACTAAGAATATATTTAGTGATTGTCTGCTAAAATATGCTCCTAGTGATTTAAATCAAACATGGGGAGGTCTGGGTTGTCCTTGATTTGTCACATGGCCATTAAAACCATGGATGCAGAGGAACACTATATTCTTTAATTTTAAAAAGTGGCTGGCACCAGAGGAAAGGTTTCACGAGGATGGATCATCTGGATCAGGAAGCCTAAACTCTGGGGTCTCACCCTAACAGCCAGACCCTCCTCTAACCTGGTCTCTCCGTTGGTGGCAGCTCCCTTCAGTGGCCCAGCTGGGGAGATCCTGGGGAGACCAGGCCAGAGGGCCTCACCAAGACCTGGATGAAGGCTCCAGAGCCACAAAGGAGAGGTGAACACAGAGGGAAACTTTGGCTGGATCAGCTCCTACTAAGAACCACCCATTCCCTGGGGGAGGTGCAATGTGTACCAGCTTACTTGGGAGCACACTAGCTTACCTGAAGTTCACGCCTGGGAAACCACAACGGAAAGAAAGAAGATGAATCCTCTTCACTGCTTCCTGAAGGCTCACCTCTGCTCCACCCGAGTGTCTGAGCATTTATGTGGCACCTACTTAAGCCTCCACAGACCCACCACGCTAGAATGCAACTCAACATGGCACGTCCTCCACAGACATCGGACAGGAAGCCTACACCAATGGAGGTGGAACACTGCCACTGAGAAATGAAAGTCGTAGGTACCTGTGCCACATAAGATGTCACCTTGTGGCCTTTTATTTCTGAAGGACATTTCTGAAATGGCTCTAGGCAGGGAAGTGCATAAGCCAGCAGGTTTGACAGATGATGAGTTAAAAATGAATGAAGCTGGTCAGCTGAGGTAGGTTTTCATTTCCCAAACTTGAAACCTTATCCGGTAATACTTATAGGTGACTTGCTCTTGGAGACTGGAAACCAGCCTTCAGCAGAAATGGTGACAGGACAATTCTGGCTGGTCTACAAGGAGAACGGGCTCTCTCCACCGCCTTCAGCCTCATGCCCCACACCAGGTGGGGACAGGTCATATGCAAAGGCAGATTCCTCTTTTTCCCAACCATCTTGGGGAGTTACACTGCCCTCTAAGTCCAAGATCACGATGCTGTCTGAACACAATCACCGCCCTTCACGACATCAGCAAATTTCAGCACTGAGCATTGGGCCAGCATCTCACTGGCTAGCCCCTACGCTCTCTGAGGAATGTGTCACAGGGGTCCCTAAGCACTGTCAACTTTCAATCTCTCAGGAGGGGCCCAGAAAGGTCAGGGATTTGGCACAAGTTCTCAAAGCTTACCAAGCAAGAAAACAGTCTGATTAGAAATAAAGCTGAGTATATTGATTTTTCTTGATGAAATTTTGAATGCAACAAGTATTCATGGTGTGTTTTTCAGCATCCAGTAACACCACATGAGGCACTTATTAGTAAACCCTTGAGAAAGAGATTGTCCCAAGGTCAAAAATAAAAGGATGGAGAGAAGCACTTTTACATTATTATTAGAGGTGCACATGGTCTCAGAAGTGACTTTCCTTGACCTTGTCCCATTGAAACAGACTCACAGGTTCTCCCACATCCACATACACCTTGGCCTGAAGATCCTGTATATAATTTTAGAGAAGAAAACAGAAATTGACAGAAAGTGGTTTTTAGCGAAGCAAATACAATTCTGCATAAACATTGCCAAGGCCCTCGTAATACAATAAGCCCAGAAACATCCAACAAAGAGAAGCATGTTCTTTGGAACTAATGTATAAAAGCTTTATGATGATGATGACATTCCTGAGACTCTCATAAAAATTCTAACTCTCATGTCCCCTTTTAGCTTTGTTTATTTGTTTTGGGCCCTTGTTAGGGTTGTTGTTTTTGAGCTGCAGACAAATCTAATGGCCACTTCTAGCATCGTGGCATACTCCAAATATATCTAGGGCCAAAATTTTCCTGCTACATGAATACACCTCAGTCTCAGGCCCAGGAGCATCTCCGACTGTTAAGAACCTGCATGGAAAGCTACTAAGCTCAAAGATGGCTTTTGAGGGCCCCCAATGAAAAAGGACAATGTTGTAATAACTTCTGCAAACATCAATTTTTTCAGCTACAGAATTGGAATATTGGCTCCACGTATCTCATGAGTGGCTGAGAGGTTAAAACAACATAATGCAACCAAAAAATGCTTCTTCAATTTAATAAGGTCTGGCTGCATCCTTCTTAATGACCTAGGCCTGAGTTTCAGGCATTAAGATGCTCTCAGACACGGGATGCTTTCAGGTCTGCTGGCTCACCCCTCAGGGCCTTTGCTCTGCCTCTCGGTGCTCTCCCAGCACTTATACCATCTCCGTATGGTTATGGTTGGGACTTTCCTGTCTTCCATATTAGACTGTGAGCTCTTGCAGGGCAGGGACCTCTTCCTGTTGTTCTTGGAGACACCCTTTTCCACACAAGCCACTGCTATGCTGTGCAGGCTTGTTCCAGCTGCGGGGAGCTGACTGTGAGCACCTCTCGCCAACTCAGTGATAATATGTCGATAGCTCGAAAACGTATATGGTGGGAATATTTACACTATGGAAATCGGCAAATACTACAAATCAAGCCTTCTTTATCCCTGGAGAGCCGGTTGTCAAAAACTTACCAGGGGCTTCCCTGGTGGTGCAGTGGTTGAGAGTCCGCCTGCCGATGCAGGGGACCACGGGTTCGTGCCCCGGTCCGGGAAGATCCCACATGCCACGGAGCGGCTGGGCCCGTGAGCCATGGCCGCTGAGCCTGCGCATCCGGAGCCTGTGCTCCGCAACGGGAGAGTCCCACGTACCGCAAAAAATAAATAAATAATAAATAATAAAATAATAAAAATTCACCAGGACACCACTGACTCCAGGCCAGCTTTCTCACCTCATCCTTTTAACCTGACACGTTCACGCTGGACAAATGTTCTCTGCAACAGAACCAAAATCTAGCGTGTCACAACACCCTCCCTTCTTGAAGCAGATGTTTCAGTTTGTACTCTCAGTTCTATGATCTACTTGTCTGGCTTACTCCCCAGTGATGGCAACAATAACAACCGTAATAATAGCTAACATCTATTGGTACTTACTACGGGCCAGCTGCTGGGCTGAGCCCTGGCAGACACCTTTCACTGAGTCTTGTGCACAGCGCTGTGAGGCTGGCACTGTGTTACACTCATCTGGCCCAGGAGGAAAGAGAGGCTTTGGATCCTTGCCCATAGGCGGGCAGGGCCAGCATCAGAACCCAAACCAACTCAGCCACGTCACCCGTCTGTCACAGCCACACTGGGTCACTTGCCCTGCTACCCTCCTGTGGACCTTCTACCCATGGTCATGTCTGTGCATGTCCAGTACTAGTCGCTGTGTTTCTATTTTCATCCATGTAGCAGTGGTATGAGGGGAGTTCGTTGATTATGCTTTGTGGCACCTTAAGAATTCCCTAACAGCCCCCAGTTTTCATCCTGGACTCAGGGTGTGGGCTGGCCCCCCTTGTCCCGCCCTAGAGCTCTGAATGCCAACTGGCCTCAGTGCCCACCATGAGATTCCCTTGCTGCTACGCTCTTCCTTCTGGATTGAGGCTCCCAGGGGCCACAACTGTCCACATCACTTCTCTGAACCTGGCCTTGAGAACAGTCACTGGAGGTCCACTGCAGTAGGCACCAGGCTGACTCAGTAATTACCCCCAGCACTACCCTAAACCAGCAAAAGCTCTATTTGATGGATAGTAGACTTGGGAACAGAGAGCTAGTATGGGGCCAGGCCAGGGTTTCAGCCAGGTGTGTATGAGAGCAAGGGCTGGCATTTTTTCCACAACACCAGAGGTCCTGAGTATAAGGCAGGGGACAGGCCTCTGGATGGCCAGGGGAGCCAATTCCCACAGCCATCTCCCGGCCCCTGGCCCACAGAGCAGCAGGACTTGCCCTGGTGACCCTCTGGAGGGGCCCTGCAACTCATTCTCCCGTCCCAACCCCTGGCAAGCAGGACCCTGCTATGGGTTGAGCTATAGCCCACTCCTGTGCTGGGGAGGGCCCGCCCAAGGCATGAAATCCCCATGGCCACAAAGGTCTCATCCCTCCAAAGGCAGCCTCCACGCAGTGAAAAGCAAGCTGTTTAACTTGCTTTTCAGCTCACTAGGGAACCATAATCCATTCCTCCTGGGTCGTTGTGGACATCCTGCTTTGATTGCACCCTTTTTATTTTTAGTTTTAAGTTTTCTGACCTCCATGGTTTCAGTTGAGAAATCTGTCGTCACCTGAATTGATCTTCCCTTATAAGAAATATATTGTTTATTTCTGGCTGCTTTCAAGATTTTTAATTTTTTCTTTAGTTTTTAAAAGTTTAATTATTATATATCTTGCTATGGATCTGAATGTCTTTGGTTTTCCAAGTTGTGTGTTTATTTTGGTTTTCCAAGTTGTGTGTTTATTTTTCAGGGTTTCAAGGACATATTCTGGCATTATTCTCAGAGAATGACCTTTTCTCCTCAAAATCAGCCAGTGAATTTATTTGGTTTTTATTTCCCTGGAGTACAACCCACAAGCCTTATCCAGAAGCTTCTAATTTTCTCCACTCATGCTTAAAAAAATCCTCTACTGCAATAAAAAGTGTAGCTGGAATACTTTTATGAGTGTAATTAGAAATGATGTCCTTGTCACAGGAGGTGCCATCCTCTGGCATACCTGCAGGGACTCAGCATGGCTTCCCAGCTGTGCCATCGGAGCTGGAGCCATCAGAGACAGGGGCTGTGGGCCGCACGTCGTTATAGTAAAAGAAATTAAAGTTCTTATCACCAGAGCCTTCTAACCATGGGACAGACACCATGGTGGGCACAAATCATCCTTTCTCTAATCCTTTAGCAAACTTCTAAGCCCAGTGTCATGAATTGCCATTTTTCAGATGAGGAAAATGATGCTCAGAGATGTTCAGCAACTGGCCAGTAGCCACATAGCTGTTAAGTGGCAGAGCCAGTGTAAATGTGCCAGTAAATTTTTAAAAATTATTTTATGGCAGTATTGCTTACCTGTAGTAAAGTGCACTAATCTTAAGTGTCACAGTGAATGTTTACATATGTGCACACACATAAGGCCACCACTTAAGTCAATGTATAGAACATTCTAATCACTCCAGGAGGCTTGCTGGGTCCCCTCCCATTCAGTAACCCCTTTTACTCCCAAGGGCCATCACTATTCTGGTTTCTCTCATCATAAATCAGTTTGACCATTTCAGAACTCTACATCAATGGAATCATACAGTATGTGCCATCTGTATCTGTCTACTTTGGCTCAGCATCCATGGTGTTCATCCATAGTGTTGCGTGTATTGATAGTTTCTTCTTTTTCATTCTATTTGATAACACAGTGACATGACATAGCCTACCTACTGAATGGTGTATTATTTCCCCAAAAGTTAGAGATATAAGCTAAATTGATTAGAAGCAATGAAAAAAATTTAGTGCTTTATGATTGTACCTGAAAGGCACAGCTGACAAAGTTATTCACCTTATTTGGAATTCATTACACTTCTTGAGTTTACAAGGCCGTTCCTAGATGTCTCTTGAAGAATCTCATTTTAGAGGTTAAACAAATCATCTGAAGGACACACAGTCCCAGAAAATGCAGATGTCTTCGTGTGGTTTAATTTGAATGAGGCCTTGGAAGCTACTTGACTGGGGAGTTGGGGGTCCCTGGGTCAATTATTTAGAAAAAAATGAAATACTCTTTTCTTAATTATCTCATATCTTCACTTCTACTAGTGTAGACTATAAGCCTTTTCAGTTCTTTCTTTACCAACAAATTCATAAATACTCCCCTGACAGGGCTCCTTTGAATTGCAGAGGCCATAATATTCTCTGATGCTTTTATGGTGATTCTGAGAGCAATTCACACCTCAGGAAGGATTCCTAGGAATACTTATAACAGTACAGCTTACACAGCCCAGGCTGAAGTAGCCCATTTATATGGTAAATGCGTTGGCCCTCCCATCAGGTGATGCTGAATCAGTTTGCCTTCTTTAGGCCACTTGTTCCTGCTCTCAAATGAGAACTCAAGAAATTTAGCAGCAGTAGATTTTGGTCTTGATTTTAAGAGCTGTTTGTAGTCTTAAGAAATTAATACAGAAAAAAAAAGAGAAAGAAATGGATACAGCATCATCTTCTATAATAGTTCCTGCTAAACTTATTTGTCTTCATGCTGAATACTGCCTTTTCAAATTAAGGTTTATTTCTCTAGGACCTTTCTAAGGATTTACATCTTGTAAGGTTTTTATAAAGTGAAATGGATGTTCTTTGCTGGCTAGCCCCCTCTTATACTGGGATATCAAATCCTTCTTTTCATTTCTTAAATTGATGTTCTGTAGACCTTTTTGAGGGAACTTCAAATTTTTAACCACAAGGCTTATCCTAGGCTTGTGTACGTACTGTATGTATATCTGTGCTTTATGCATAAAAAGAGCAAGATTCCCTTTTCTCTCCAAAGGCCAAGTTTGGCCTGGTTGGGGGCGCGTATCGTCCTGTTGAGAATGCACACCCTGGAGTCTGGAGTCAAACATTTGGGTTTGGATCCTGCTCCCACCCTTACTTGGAACAGTAACATGCCTCAGTGAGTTCAGCGTCTACAACTATAACAGGGGGTGCTATCCACCTTGCAGGACCATAAAGTGGAGAGTGTTGGCATCTAATTAGCATTCTTTTCTGGAAATCTACTCTCTGCCCCCATCAGCCTAGATTCAGCCCTACCTTGCCCGAGCTTTCCAGTATGCCCATTGCTCCCCCTTCCTTTGTCCAGCCTGCCTTTGCCTCCTGTCTTCCCCTGTTGAACACCTACCTCATGAAAGCCCAACTCAGGCATCCCTTCCTCTGGGACACCCGTCCTGCTGTTGCTCTAACCACGGGGCCCCCACGGGGACTTCAGAGTCTCCAGCAGAGCACTCTTCACTCACAGCTGCTCACGCACAGACTCATCTCCAGTTACCGTGGAAGCTGCCATGAGCAGTACTGAAATCTGTTTGACTCTTTAACCTTGGCCATTAACGTAGGCCTGGGCACTTGCTAAAGGAGAGAACCAGTGCCTTTGCTTATCAGAGAAATTTCAAAAAGATCAAAATTTCTGGTTAGGCTTTAGCACTTTCACTGCCATGGCTGGAGTTCAGTTCCTGGTTGGGGCACTGAGGTCCTGCAAACTGCTAGGTGCGGCCAAAAAAAAAGAATTAAAAAAAAAAAAAAAAAGAATAAAAAAAATTTTTAAAGAATAAAAAAAAAAAAGATCAAAATTTCAGGCTTGCCCCTTCCCCATAGTAACTGTCCTGAAATTTATGCAAGGAGGCTTCAGGAAGAAAGGAGAAAAGGAACATTACAAAGAAAAGGCACACCAAGAACTCGTACCAAAAAAATTATACGATAAACATCGCAAGTGAACATGTGAACAAACAGTTCTCCAGAAAATCAGTGATGGGCAGTAAAGAATTGATTGCTTTAGCACAGGCCTCCTGTGTAGGCTGAACTCAGTAAGCATTTATGGAGGAAATAAGTGAAAAATATTTAATTTACCATTATGTGTGTTAGTGTGTATTTCCAGGAGCAAGGACACTCTCTTATATAGCTGTGTAAAGTGATCAATTTCAGGAAATTTAAAATTAATACAATACTATTCTACTATTATCCATATTCAAATGGTGTCAATTGTCCCAATGGCCTTCATAGCTATTTCCCCTCACCTCAAGAGTTGATTAAGGATTAGGCATGTCACTTGTGTATCGTTTCTTGTTAGTCTTCTTTAATCTAAACATTTCCTCAGTCTCTTTTTCTTTCATGACATCAATATTTTGAAGACTTCAAGCCAGTTATTTTGAATAATATTGCTCGGTGTGTCTTTGATGTTTCCCAAGATGAGATTTATTCCAAAATTTGGAAGGGTAGACTGTCTCTCACAGTACACAAATGAAACGTCCCACCAACATTCCTCAATTTTTTTCCCTTAAATTCTTCAATCTAGTCAAGAGATTTGTCAGCTGTACAGCTTTTTCACTGAACAGCTGTGGGTAAGATGGGATTTTTCCAAGCACACAGTAACTTTCTTTGACTTGTTGCATCATGGTGTGTAAAGAAATCTCAAGAGCTCATTAACCAAAATAAACTACATGAAATTGGCACACAGTGCTGCCAACACAAATAATTCCATTGCCATTCAGGCTCCTTTGCCACATAAATATTCCACAAAGTGTACACCTAGGAAGAATGCTCTCTGTTCAAAAAAGTGAAAACACTTCAAAGAAACCATCACATACATAATTTTTAATATAAGAATTTACCCATGCCAATACAATATACATATTATTTTAAATGTCTCATCATATTCTGTCAAGTTGAATGTATCCTAACTTACTTCCTCTGTTCTATGTTGGACATTTAGGTTATTTCTGGGTTTTACATTACAAATAATCCAGTATATCTCATTTTTGTATTGAGAATTATTTTTGTATTAAAAATATTCCATCGTCTCTTTAGGTATAGGTTTTCAAAAATGAAATTACTGGGTAAAAGGACTTGAACATGCTAATGGCTCTTGATACACATTGGTAAAAGGTTATGCCCATTTCAACTATGCCAGCAATGGATGAGAGTGCCTTTTTCAATCTACCCTTGCCAACACTGAAGAGAATGCTGAAAAAAAACATTAATTTAATGAGAAAAAAAGCTACTTGAAGCATAAATCTCTATTCCCTTGCTTTCTATTGAGGTTCAACATTTCCCCATATACTTGTTAACCTGTGGATGTCCTCATCCCATAGTGATAATTTTTTAATATCATATCTTCTTTAGGGATATTGCAAACCCATTAGGATATCTCTAAAACATACCATGGAGTTTATACTGAAAGGGCAGCATCCTAATTTATGAACCATGTGGACTGTGTGCAACACCAAGCAATAAGCGATCAGGTAGAAGTAAAGGATATTCGACTCCAAGTGAAAAGAAATGAAGGCTTAAGTTGTCTCAGAAAAACCAAAGCCAATGCCACGGGCATAATCAGGAGATATGTTTTGATTTCAGTCCCAGGGATAATTTTTCTCTCTCATTCCCTGAAAACAATCTCCCAAACTGGTCTGTGTTAAAGGTAATAGCACAAAACAACAAAAATCAGAGAGAACAATTTTTATAATGAAGCAAAGAACTAAGAAGCCAATTTGTTTCCAAGGAAAGTAGGAACGCCATTCCTGAATCAGTTCGACACCAAATGACTACTGACGTGTGCATCTAGGCTCACTGAGAACGTTCGGTTTCCTCAGAAGATCTTAAACAACCAGTTTAAGTCCTTATTTATAATGTTTGACTGAATCTATGCAATAAATGGTCAAGAAGATAAATTTTTATATAATAAAAAGATGACAAAGGGAATGATTCTGTAGTGTCCCATTAGCTATATAACTTATAAAATAAGTAATCCATCATTCATTCTATAGTAAATTCACTGATGTTTGTTAATCTCCCAAAGCTAAAAATTTTAAACTAACACTGACAACAGAAATATGTTTTAATGCAAAACATATGGAGAAAACAAACTGACAAAGCACAAACCATCTGATCATAATTAGAGCAGTGACCATTACAAGGGAATTTTCATTTAAAATTCTTAAAATGCTTTTACTATAATAAATAACCAACCAGAACCCTAGGACAGGTAGACTCTTTTTCACTGTGATGAGAAAGAGGAAAGCCGAAGTTTTGGACTACCACCATTTTTACAGTGACTTGACATTACCTGTGTCCTCCCCAAGGAAGCCTACATTCTAATCTGAGTCCCTCCTGTAGAACCACACCACAGACAGGCCTGGGTGCTTGATATAGTCACTTACTTCTGACACAATTGGTTAATATTATCACATGGATGTCTACCCTGTATTCCTAGTGCCTTAATTTTCTGTGAGCAAGAATTTTTATTATTATAATTATTCATGGCTCCATAGTATCTCAAAAAATGTATGCATATGGTAGCTACTGGATAAACAGCTAGAAATTAAACCAATGCACCAAAAATGGGATTAATTTACATAGGAAAGGAAAAGTATGTCATAGGCAGTGGGGAGTGAAACATGAGTCTAAAAAGCGGTCATCTCTGCAACTTCACAGAGCTGCTTTCCACTATTTTATTGGGATTTCACACAATACACACACAGGTATTCTTCATGTCATTTGACATATACAGTGTTTTAAAATCCAATTGCTCGCATATGAATATGCTGAAAGAATATCCCAGAGAGTAATATCCTAAAGTAAATCACTTCTAAACCAAGGTGAATTCCAGACTGCACAAGGAGCAGAGAAGCTGATGGTCAAAGTGGATGGCAGCACAAAGTGACCCGAAACACCATCCCCCAGCAAGACACCAGCTTTTGCCAGGTATTTAGTCTAAACAATCTATTGGAAACTAATTTTTTCGTTGGTTTCAAGAAACTGGGCAGGTTTTAAAAGCTGTTATTTATCTGAAATTTTCCATACTTGATTCGAGTCAAAATATTCCTTAAATGTTTCCCATGATGAATTTGGCAGTGTGTCTTGTACAATGCTGAGAGGTTACACAGCTTGTTACTACATAAATAAACTCTTCTGAGACATCCTTCAAAATGTAAAAGACTGTCAGCCCACAGGCCATACATCTGAGGCACTTTGACCTAGACATACTTCTCTATCAAACGGAGACTTAGAGAAATTTCAAGAAGCAAAACTTGCCCCATGAATCATGGACTTCTTTCCTGGACATGTTCTTATGATGGACTTGAATAATATGGAAAAACAAGAAATGAGTTCAACTTTTGCATCTTCTTTGATTTCAGACAATAATAATCCCAAGACTCCTGGCAATGTCCCCACAAGACATCATACAAGATTGAACCAGTGAAATTCCCAGCTTCTCCTCAGCAACCTCTTTCTGCTAACTTTAATTAAACAAGTTTGGGTGTGTTCTATCTGCATTAGACACACTGAATGTAGAAGACTGCTTAGTAAACCTCTCCTTTCTTAAAAAATAATGCCGATCAATCAATCACTGTCGGCCCCACCTGGTTGAAGGAAGATGGTGCCTCCAGTTAGCTGAGACCCTAAGGGTGCACTTGGCCACTCACCTCGCCTGCTGGCAGACGCAGCAGATCCACACCTTCTCGTGCTTCTGGTAGGAGCAGCAGCTCTTGCAGATGTTGAACTTACAGTCCCCACACCGGCGCTTGGTGTTGACAAGGAAGGTGAAGGGTGAGCAGCAGCGCATACAGCAGTGCTCCATGAACTTCTGGTGCTTGGAGAGGATGCTGCACTTGCTGCCTTCCTCATCCAGCTTCTGCTTCATCTCACTGGGGAGCCAGGTTGGGGAAAGGGTGAGGACAAGAGAAACAGCACATCAGGTCAGGGGGCTCCCTCCCTAAAGCACGCCACCCTGGCCCTCCCATATGGCAAGCTACCATGTAGGATCTTCCTGTAAAACACAGAAAGATCAATGGCTTAACATAATATCCAGAGAGGAACCCTAATGGTGGATTAATTTTGTGTTCTTCTATATGTCATATTTTCTATAAGAAAGCACAAAACCTTATTACTTATATTTCAGACACTAGATTTAAATACAATTTATTATAAAACTAAGCACATTAAAAAGAAACCCTTTAGCTTAATTAATGTCTTTTTAAAGGAGCAGGAGATCATTTATGTTAAACTATTAATCCTTAAACAGCCCTGCTGGGAATATGATAAATGCAATCCTGGCCCTCTTAATATCCCTGGAAACTGAAGCACCAGGGATTTTAAAAGCTTTCAAATCAATGTAGTCAATAAAGATTCTCTGGGTGATGGGCTAATCCTACACACTGGTGACTCAGAGTTGGATAAAAGTTAACCCCCTTCTTCCAAAGAGCTCGTGGATGTTCTGGGCACACAAGTGGTCATAGTAATGTAAAACACAACATTGCATGCACTTTTCTCTACACTCTGAGGAGGAAAGGAGAAACCCTAAGAGACAAGGATCTACCCAAAACACACTGAATTACCCAGGATACAACTGACCGGAAGTAACCAAGTTATTCTACCTTGGCAAATTTGAGTTGTTTTTTTCCTGTTCAAATATGCACACCCACAAAGAATAACAGAAAATAATTTTTGTTTTCTGTATCCATTTTGTGATTGTGCAGTTCACCCCAGATGAATCTATGATGTATGTGGCAAATATTTTCTTTCATTTTGAACTTGTCTTTTCAACTTTGCTTATGGTGTCTTTCATCATTTAGAAGCATTTAATTTTTCTGTAGTTAAATCGGTCAGTCTTTTCTTCTATGGCTTCTGAGTGTTACATCTTGCTTATTACTCCTCCCACCCTCTACCAACCACTAATCTACTTTCTATTTCTTTGAATTTGCCTATTCTGGACATTTAATATAAATGGAATCATACCATATGTGTTTAAGGTTCATCCATGTGACAGCATGTATCAGAATTTCATTCCTTTTTATGGCCAAGTAATAGTCCATTTACAGATGTACCATATTTTATTTATCCATTCATCGACTGATAGACATCTGGGTTCTTTCTACTTTTTTGGCTATTTTGAATAATGCTGCTATTGACATTCATGTATAAGTTTTTGTGTGGACGTATCTTTTCAATCCCAGGAGTGGAATTACTGGGACATATGGTAATGCTAAATGTTTAAACTTTTAAGAAACTACCAGAGTGTTTTCCAAATCACGGCTCCATCTTACATCGCACCAGCAACATATGAGGGTTCTGATTTTTCTGCATACTCACCAACACTTGTTATTGTCTGCCTTTTTTATTATAGCCATCCTAGGGGGTTTGAGGTGGTATCCAATTGTGCTTTTGATTTGCATTTCCCTACTAGCCATTTGTACGTAGTCTTTGGAGAAAAGTCTATTCAAATCTTTTACCCATTTTAAAATTAGAATATTTATCTTTTTCATCATTGTGTTATAAGAGTTCTTTATAATATTCTGGTTACAAGTCCCTTATCAGATATATGATTGGCAAATATTTTCTCTTTCCTATATTAAACCTTATATTTTATTAGTATTTTTAAGTGCTTTTAGTACAAAGAAGGGCTGCACTAGCTCATCCCAGCCTGCTACTAGAATGGGAAATCTACATATGGTTTTATAATCTAATTTTTCACTTAACAACAACACATCATAAACATCTTTCCATGAAAATTCAAAGAGTGTTTGCAGCTTTAGCTTTCAGGTCCCCTGAGCTGGCTTACACAGCTGCCAATATACGCACAGGGCTTACTGCTCTGCACTGCGGTGCCTGATACTCATTTGTTGCTTGAGCATTAGAAGGGGAGACTACATCAGGCCAGCTGATAATTCTACAGGGTAAAATATTGTATATGTATACTTGGCTGAACAAAATATTTACAGGGAAACAGGACAGAGGTTTTTTTTCCTTAAGACATGAAGATGTTGTTATCCAGTCCCTCAGATTTAGAATAGAAGGTGAGCTAAGTTATCAACGGCTCTGACCTCTGTAAACAATATAAGAACAGCCTCAGCAATTGACCTTCTTCTATTGATATTTCAAAGACACTGAATTAGATAGGATAAAACACCCAGGAAGGAAAGACTTTAGGGATCAAAAAAAGCTCTGTGAACTCAATGCACAAGATCACTTGAGCTTTATGAGTTTTGTTTCCTGATACACAGGACTGCAAATGCCAATGGCATTTAAAAACTCACTGATAAAACTGTACCAATTCCTCCAAAGTTTGTTCCAAGCAAATGAAGTGTTTTGGATCACAGGCTCAGTGGAGGAATAGAATGCCCTTCTTGTGAACCATCTCTCGCTTCTCAGATTCTACTGCCCTATAGTACCTCATGGGAGAGGTCACTGAAGAATTGTTTAGGATAACCTATAGTGGCTAACTGCAGAATCAACCAAGAATTATGCAAGACCAGGCACCTGCACTGAAATGTCCTGGGAAGGACCAGGCCCCCAAATGGTCAGCCATGTGGGAAAGAGTGATGGGTTTAGAGTCAGTGGCTCTGGTGTAGAGCTGAGCTCAGTCACTTCTCAAAGATCCCTCCAACCTTTCTGAGCCTCTGCCTTCTGAGAGGCAACAGTAATTCCTACTTCACAGAGTTGGCAGAGATTTTAAGTGAGCAAAGCAACAATAAGCAAATGGTACTTTTCATTTTGATTAGCAAGAAATCCAGTGGTCTCAGTACCCATAACACTTGATCACACTTGTTTCTATGTCAAGAAAGTTTTGTGATAGTATCTGGGCAAAAAGGCTCAATATGTATTTGTTGCTTGAGCACTGAGTGATAGTGGGTGTGAAGTGGCATTTCATTGTGGTTTTGACTTGCATTTCCCAAATGAGTAATGATGTTGAACATGGTTAGTCTGGTCTTTAGCAATGTCATCTAACATCTGGTTTAGCCTCTTCCCGATACATCACTCTGCAACCAACATATGAAAAGCTTATCAACATTTCATGTTTTCTGGGTCCACTGCAATGCCAGTTCTGATTCTCACCACGTGTTGAAAATGCATGCAGGCTCAGTGGGGCTAGAGTGTCATAAGTTAGCTGTGTCTGCCATAGGTGTAGCAGGGAGAGTGATGGCATATATGTCACTTGTTTGCTATCAAAGAGACAGTAATTCTAGCCCATAGCTATGATCCACCACTCCATGGTCACAGGCACTGCTGTCTAGATTGCCAATTATTCACTCAGTTCACACTCACTGAGTACCTACTATTCCAGGCGCTAGGGATAAAAAGAAAACAGGACATGGTCCCTCCTCTTCATGAAACATGTATTAAAGTGGGGATTCAAATGATTACAAACCAAATAAAATATAAAACAATTATAAGTTGTAAGGCATTCTATTACAGAAAAATCAGGGCACTTAGACTGAGAATGACATGGCAACCTACTTTAGACTGGGTGGTGACAGAAGTCTTCTTTGGGGAGGTGACATTTAAGTTGAGACTACAGGTTGAGAAGGGGCTAGCCCAATAGGAAAAAAAAATAGCATAACAGGCAGAGAGAACAGCAGAGGAAAAGAGCTTAATGTTGGGGAAAGGGGAGGGAAGACAAGACACAGGCCCTGGAAAGGAGTTTGGATCTTATCCTATGTGCAGTGGGAAGTTATTGAGGCCGGTGAGCAGGAACAGAGCAGGATCCAATTTCCGTTGTAATAGCACCTGCTGTTACATTAAGGCCAACTTCTAGGGGGCCATGTGTGGAAGCCTGCAGAGCAGTGCATTCATCTAAGTAGCTGGCTGAGGTTTGGACCAGGATAGGAGCAGAGGAGATGGAGAGGAATGGACAGGTGCATGGCACACCTGCTGAAGGATCTGACATGGGGGCAGAGGGAAAGAATGAACCAAGAACCATTCTCAGGTTTACAGCTTTTGTGGGAAGTGAAGCGGTTTATGGAGCAAGGGAAGACTACGATAGTAGAAGCATGTTTTACTGAAAACTGTGAGGCATCTAAAGGGATTTGCCATGTGGACAATTGATAGGTGTTTGTGCATCTCAAGGGGAGGGATCTGGGCCAACTGTGTAAGTTTGGGAATTATCTTCAGACACATCTCCATAAATATAGGAACGGATGAGTCACCCTAGGGAAGAGAGGGCAGCAAGGGGAAAATAAGAGAGCATAGAAACACCCCAGGGAAACCCCAAATGTTTAAACTCAGGCTGAAACTTGAAGAGGCGAAGCCAGACAAAGAGACTGAGAAAGACACCAAAGGAAGAAGATGTTTCAGAGAGAGAATGGCTGACTGTGTCTGCCGTGAAGGCAGAGAAGTGTCCACTGGATTTGGCAACAGGGAGGTCACAGGTGGCCCTGACAAAAGCAATTTCACTGTGAGGGGGGTAGGGGGAGTGAGGCAGGAGCTACTGCTATGGACTGCAGGGTGAACAGGAGGTGAGGTAGTGGATCAATCACGGAATGACTCTGCCGGTAATGTTATAAATGCTAAGAGCAAGGCTCCAGAGGCTGAACCCAATTGATAGGAATAATAATAGTCATAATAATTTAAAAGTATGTTTTGCTTTTAATCTGTTATGGGTAATATCACTCTCTCACTGTGTAATTTCAGGCAGAATCATTTTGCTGCCCCCTGATGGTGTTATCAAAATTCATTCAAGGTTAATAGAGTTCACTGTATCACAGTACAGAAAATAAACACTTAAAGATTTCCTCTGGATGGTGGAGTTAATAGACACACACCAAATACACTGTGATTACCAGCTCTGAAAGGAAGCAGACCATTTTAAACCAGAACTTTGGACGGTCCCTTTAGCCCCATAAACCAGAGCATCAGAGCATATGAGCATTGTCTGTAAGGAGTTATGGGAGCTCCATCAACCTGAATTTCTTCAGACAGCTTAATAAACAATGGATGCTGGGGAGAGGGTGAGGGGCGCTGGCTCTGCTCCTCATGGCTCAAGGGGGTGAGGGTTGGGATGGTTAAAACCTTTCTGTATATTGAAACATTTTTGCTGGTTACCATCACTATGTAAGAAGAATAATGATACTGAAAAATTTGGGGTCACTAAAGAGAGCCATAGTTTATATTTAACATGTTCAACTTCTAATCTATGAAGGAATTTACCATCACAATTCAGAAAAAAAAGGTGGTAAAATGAATGCACATTTATGTAAATCACCTCTATGGAATCCACTGAAGTTTAAGTAAAAAGAATGGAAACAGACAGTAAGCTCCATGTTTCAGAAAACGAAGGAATTCCCACAACCCGCCACTTCGAAAATAGACTATGGAAGAAGTTTAGTTATATTTGGGATCTGGAGGGAAGATGGTGAAATCAGACACACATCCATCTTGACCTTGAGCAGAGAGAGGTATCAAAATACAAATGAGGGCACCCTAGGGGCATTATAATTCTTTCCTTGAAAAGAAGAATGGCCAGGTCACCAGAGAAGCTGGGACCTTCACCCTGTGGACTCACATCAATATCACAGTGTATCAGAGTTTCATTACAAGCCCAGGCTGGCCAGGAGCATGTGAAAGAGAAAACCCAAAGGGCATCTAGCCTGCAAGAGGGGTCACACCTCCACCGTGGTAGGCTCATCAAATCAGATGGGAAATGCCTGGGTGGGACATCTCCAGCTAAAGCTGATTACCATCCCAGCTCACTTACCTTCCAGCATCGTCCCTCTCACCTGCAAACAGCTAGGTCTGCTTTCCCTCCTGGGTATTCACAAAGCAGTTATTCAATCACTACCTTCACAACTCAGGAAAGTAGGGAGGGCAATCATATTTCCCACCTCCTCAAATTAGCCATAGTGCATGAAACAGAACATACCCTCCATTTAACAGCTATGAATAACTTCACTTAAGCAGTAGCCCAAGAGGAATGGAGGTGTGGGGGCTGAGAATAAAAGAGGCTGACCGAGAATGTTCTAGATACAAAATAAATAATACAAAATAAAGCAAGCTTTTCTTTCCACCAACCTTGCCTCTTTATTGACTTTTTTAAAAAAATTATTTATTTAATTTTATTTTTGGCTGTGTTGGGTCTGTGTTGATGTGCGCGGGCTTTCTCTAGTTGCGGCGAGCAGGGGCTACTCTTCATTGTGGTGCGCAGGCTTCTCATCATGGTGGCTTCTCTTGTTGCGGAGCTCGGGCTCTAGGCGCACGGGCTTCAGTAATTGTGGCTCGTGGGCTCAGTAGTTGTGGTTTGCGGGCTCTAGTGCGCAGGCTCAGTAGTTGTGGCGCACAGGCTTAGTTGCTCCACGGCATGTGGAATCTTCCCGGACCAGGGCTTGAACCTGTGTCCCCTGCATTGGCAGGCGGATTCTTAACCACTGCGCCACCAGGGAAGCCCTTTATTGACTTCTGAGTGGTGAGCACCTAGTCCCACTTTCCGTAACAGATTTTGGCTCCCAACGTGAGGCACGCTCTCGCGGTACCTGGCTCCCCGGGGTTTTCCTGAGTAGAGCCGCCGGCCATGACGACATACCGGGACGGTTGTGATGAGCCCCCTGCTTGTGGCTAGCTAATCCTGAGAGGGGACTTAAGGGGATGTTCCAAGTAGGTGCTGAAACCATTTGTTTCGGGGATTCTCCCTGTTTCTTCCATGCTGGGCACTGACTGCCAGCATAGGCTTTTTCCTTGGTGGAACAGAAACATGCATCGGAAAGAGCTGACAAGCTCCAAGACTAAATCTACCGGTGTACACCTGGGCAAACTTCTCTTTTGAGCATGAAGTGCTATTTGGGCATTTGAGAGTTGAGGATCATTTGTGAGCACGAGGTGCTATTTGGGCATTTTGCCAGTTGGTTCCGACGTGTGTCTGACGTTGACCCTTTGTGTTGGGGAAATGTTTGTTTGGGACTCAATATCGGTTATCGTCTTGGAGGATTTGTGACAGTTCTGTCTTTCGGTGTGTGAATGTGTATTCCATTTGTGTGATTGGTATTCTCATTGCCTTTTGTAAAATGGGAGATTCAGGTTCAATTCAGTAAGAAAAATTTTAGCTATGAACCTATGACTAAGAAAAAGAAAGATGTTTTTTTTTAACACGGTGTAGCTAACAGTTTTCTTCAGAGAAAACTGGTTAAGATGAAACTCTTTTGAAACTCCAAAACTGCTTCTTTTTGCATATGCAGTTAGAGAAAGCTAGCTTGATAAAAATACTGTTTTCAGAATTCTGATCCTGAGAGAATAAAAAAATGCCTAAGAGAAAGCTTGAAGTTAACTCTTATCATGTCCTTGAAATGCAGACACAGCCCATTCTGCCTGACACTTCAGCCTTGGGTTAATTAGTAGAACTTCAAAAGATGTTTGGGTTCATCACTTATTTGCAAAGCAGAAATAGAGACACAGACATAGAGAACAAACGTATGGATACCAAGGGGGTAAGGGAGGGTGGGATGAATTGGGAGACTGGTATTGACATATGTACATTACTTTGTATAAAATAGATAACTAATGAGAACCTACTGTATGGCACAGGGAACTCTATTCAATGCTCTGTGGTGACCTAAATGGGAAAGAAATCCAAAAAAGAGGGGATATATGTATACGTATAGCTGATTCACTTTTCTGTACAATAGAAACTAACACAACATTGTAAAACAACTACAATAAAAATTAATTTAAAAAAAGATGTTTGGGTTCATTAAACATGCATCTTGTACCACACTAAAGAGAAACTGTGCTATGAGAAAAATGTATGTTTTTAGAGGTTATGGAATATGTTCTTAAGTTTGCCAATCAGAAAATGCTGATATAACAAACAGTTCAATGACTTGTTTCTTGGTGTTGTCAAGGTCTTTTAAAGGTTAAAAATTGTAATATGTAAAAATGATAAGGGAAGCATTTCAGTGTGTAAAGCAAGTAGGATATGTGTTGTTGGTGAGAGAAGGTATAAAAAATGAAAATATTTTTGCTGAGGGATAGAAGAAGGATTAATTTTGTCCTAAAGCTGGTTGTTTCTGGATGGGAAAAAAAGGAGAAAGAAAGTGATAAAAGTTTGTAAAAAAAAAAGGAATTTCGAGAAAAGAATTTCGTACATTGTTAAGATAAAGATTAGATCGAATTTAATTAGATAAATAAATTTTGTTATTAATAGTAAGCTGATGCAAGACTGAGTTTGGTTTTCTCTTTGTTAAGAGAACAAAGTTTTTCTAAACAAATTAGGATTATTTGGTATGTTAAATTATACAGAAAACATTGTCAAATAATAATGATAAACATTCTTAGGTTATATAAATTTCATTAATATAAGTGTTCTAGAGGTTATATGAAGTTTCTAAAATTTGAGTATGTTCTGGCATTATGTTTCAGTCATACTTCTAGTTATAAATTGTCTAGTGAAGTTGTCACAGAGTATAACTTAACTATTTATGATGTGTACTTGCTGGCTTTAAGACTTGCTGGCTTTAAGTCTACTGCTTGAAGCACTGTACAATGTTTGTGTGACAACTGGGTATAATTGATAAAATGTATAGGCTATAAAATGTTTCCCCATCAGCATACCTCTGTACTGGTTTGTTACATCTGATTCGTTTTCCCCCAATGTGAATAACTAGGCCAATATATAAACAAATAGTAGGCCTAGCACCAAGGGACATGAATAGACCCAGAGCTGGCAACTGAGCCACTCTGGCAATGTTGGAAAAATACATTGATTATCAATGCTCTCATGGAAAGATTTGCTATTAAAAAGGGAAAATGGTGGAAGAAATTTTCCCATATTGAGGTATGGGGAAGTCATCCTGGCTTATACATGATTAAATTAAACTTTAGGCTAACCAAAACAGCCTGTTTGTGGCCTATTAAACATATATTGTACATCTGCTTTAACCACTAAGGAAAAAAAAAACACATTCAGAGAATAATACAAGGATGCATTTTGATTATTATCCTCATTGTAATATGTCTGCTAATTTTCAAATGTTTGTCCAAGTACCATGACAAAGTAATCAAAGAGAGAGGTAATGTTTTCACAATACAAAATATTGATGCTAACCTTGTAACTCGAGATTATTTACAACTTTATGTCCATTCCCCAAATTAGGCAGGACTATGCCCCACTTCAGCAGGAAGTAGCCACAGCAGTTGTTGTCCCATTCCCTCAAAGATTTGGGGAAAATTGGAAGAGAAATGAAACTAAAACTAAGGTCCCCTGCCAAGTTTATGATTAACCTCTCTATCCAAAACTCCCTTTCTGGTTCTGTACCTCTCCCTCCTCAAGATTGAGGAATATCAAAGAAAAGGTGGGTTTGAAATGGAGCGGGACCCTATGGTCCTTACCCAACATGTTTTCCACCTGCCTTTTGTCTATGGAAAAATTTTAGCGAAAGAATAAGTTTAATCAGAGAAGTGATAAAATGCAGAAGCAAAGGAAAGCAGTCAAGCAAGACTCAATAATAACAGTTTTGTCATTAAGCAAAGTCAAGGACATTTAGTTCCTCCTCAAGGGCTATAGATAATATTCAAAGCCATATCCTTTGAGCTGTTTTATAGATACTGAAAACTCCACCAGGTGGAAGATGTTAACTACACGATGACCAGACTGTAGCCATGACATAAGCTGCCACATGAGTCTGCACCCCCCACCCCTTTGCCAGCCTCTGAAATAAAGCAGACTTTTCTTTCCACCAGCTGTGCCTTTTTATTGGCTTTTGAGCGGTAAGCAGCCAAACCCCACTTTCAGCAACAGTATGTATATATTTTAATATTTTGAAGCCAGCAGTAGGTTAACCTGAGCTGACCAGAGTCACTGACCAGTGTGGGGGGCAGATTCACAAGGAAGCTGCTGCTGCTGTTTACACTGGACAGAGGAGCATAACTAAAGTTGTAAGACAAACTGGAAATAGGGTGACCATGTATAACTACCAATCCATGTGTCTCTAGATCCCCATCATATTATGAAATACGTATGAAAAAATATATACAAAGTAAACTGGATATTAACATTGTTACAAGACCACATCTATAAGTCCTGATTTCAAATAATTTTGCTCATTAATATGGCTTCATTTCATTATTTAACTCATGGGATTTATAAGTAAATAGTTATACATTTGAATGTGAAGTAAATTTATGGAAATAAAAAAGTGCTTTTATATCTTTACATACTAGGAACTGGCCTGAGGTTTTATTTTTCAGATGGTTCCTTCACTTAGATTAAAAGTCATTGAATGAGGATGACTTGAGGCTGTAGCTTTTGAGCTTTCTCATTTTATGAATTTAATTGTTTTTTTTTTTTTTGCCTAAAAAAGCTTCTAAAGTTGGAGTGGGGATTGTTTATCTTCCATATGCCCCAGGATTTCTACTTTCCTGCTTCTGATTCTGTCAGTAAAGGTTGGTTCATGAAACCATTAAACAAAAAAGGGAAAGAACTCAGGACAGAAACTGCATCCGCCTTCAGCTGCTGCAGTGCTTTGCCTCACCTGGGTATAATCACAAGGCAGGTGTCTGGGTCCACACAGGAGGCTTGGGCAAACACGGTGGGAAGTGATACTGTCCCTGTGAGACGAGGGATAAGCTCAAAGCCCGGCTATGATCTTGGTGCTATGTTAAGGTTAGACGTGTGTTAATTTTCTTCCATACTCAGGCAGCCTAAGACACTGAACCCAGAAGGAAAACCCAATCCATGATTGATGCCTGGTCATTGCAGAGAAGGAAAGACAGAGGGAGGGGAGGGAAGATACCCATTCTTCTCTCCTTCCTCATTGACAGAACACTGAGTTTGAGCTGAGCCATTGCCTCCCAGAATCAAGACCAGGCTTCCCAGCACCCTTGCAGCTACATGCAGCCATGTGACTAAGTTCTGGCCCATGAGATAAAAGTGGAAGCGGGGGTGTGTTACATAGGGTGCTTAGAGGGAGCTCACTCTGCCAGAAGGGGCTCCCTTTTGTCTTTCTGCTTTTCCTCCCCCATCTCATTCTGTGTTCATCATGGCATGAGCTCTAACTGCTAACCCGATCTATGATTTGACCTTGGGAATCGGTGTGGATCAAAAACAAAGGCTCTTGGGTCCTCAGTGATGTGGGGGAGCTGCCATACTAGTCCTGAACCCACCCCCTGAATTTCTTCTATGTGAAAGAGAAAGAAATTCTATCCTGTTTCAGCACTGTTTATCTATTGTTATTTTGGGTTTTTCTCTTGTACACCGATAGACCTGATTCTGAGAAAGGAGAGCAGGGCAACTGTCAAGTAGAGTGAGAGCAAAGTAAGGATGGGAAGGGGAGGCTGAGTGATGGGGCAGAGAGTGGCAGGGTTCTGAGCAAGATTGAATGGAAAGGAAAGCAGGATGACACAAGCAGTCCATAACGAAGATCATTTATCCCAAAAGTGGTGGCAGGGCCAGGGGAGGGATGTCAACTTGAAGCTGCCACACTGAGCTGGTGAACCAATGCAAAGCACAGGATTGTATATAGAAACTCGCTAAACCCACCACAGAGTGGGGCTGGGTGTGAGGCTGGTCTAAAACTGACCCAGTTGTAGGGCAACTTTCTTTGCAAGGGCTTCTGATACCTCCTAGCTCACTGGCTCAGTAGGGGCTGCTTTGTCCTTCTCTTGGAACCATGGGAAGCACAGAGGCCTGTCTATCAGGAGCCCTCATTTCACAGGACTGTGAGGTCTATAACTGGTCACTGCTACTTGTCCCCTCTATGACTCCCTCCTTCTAGAATTTCTGGGGAGGCCCAGCGTTCCTCTGCCCTTTCTCCTCCCCTCCAGGCACTGGATGCCAGAGGAAGCTCTGCTGTCACCTTGGTGGCCACTTCCCAGGGCCAGCTTTCCATGAGTTCCTGGTGGCCAAATGCCTCACATCTTGGCACTGCTCTTTCTCCTTGGCCTTGCTGTCCAGCAGAATTCCCAGAAATCTCCCGGCTCTGTGCTTCAAAACAGCCAGTACTGCCCCATTCCCACTGGCCTTTCCCTGCCTGGATATATAGCTCCCCTGATTGGCTTGCCCTTGAATGGCTAGCCATCTTCCTAGGACTCTCTCTTTTGCTGTCCTTACTTCCTAGTTCCCAGGACAGCATTCCTTTTCCTACGTTCATCCTCCCTTGGATGGAAAAAGGAAAAATCATCTTTATTGAGAAAGTGCTGCATGAAGAGCACAGGTCTGGCATTGGGAAGCCTGGGAGAGAATCCTGACCTGGTATTTCGGTTCTCTGACTTCAGTTTTACTCATCTGTAATATGGGGCCAATAACGTTCACCTCACAGAATTGTTGGAAGGACTAGAAATACACACTCATAGCACCTGTACGTCATGGGCATGTGATAAATCACTAGTTTTTTTTTTTTAAACATTGTAATGATATTCGTAGCATCAGTATGACCATTTAATAGGACCATTGAGAAATGGTTTTTCTAGGACATGGCATATCCAGTGATTTAAGGGATTTCTGACCCCAGGAGACAGCCCTGTCCATCCAGAAGACCTCTGTCCCCTTGAAGCCCATCTCAGATTGCTTCTCAGTGGGGCTGCTCAGGAAGTCCCAAGCCATTGCTCCTCTGTGGTGACCCTGCCTAGGACAGACCCTCAGCAGCAGCAGGGTCTGGCCAGCTCCACATTGCAGCTATGCAGCTCTGAGCTCCCTGTCCGCTTGACATAGCTCTCGACACTGCTGGAAACTTCACTCCAGCAAGGAACCCCTGTGCTGCTACTTCTTCCCCCTCCCTGCCCTTCCATTGGCCTTGGCTTTCCCAACAAGGAGTCCTGCCATCCCACCCCCAGCCCTGGGGCAAGGGCAGGCAGGAAGCGCTTCAAGCAAGGAGAGAGAAAACGCTCAGGAAGCAGACTGACTCAGTGGAGTCTCTGCCGGAAATATCCTCCCACGTCTGCATCCCTAAGGTGGCCTGGTCCTGTCTGGACACAAGGAAATGAGAAGACAAGAGGCAAAACTGACCACAGAGAACCCGAAATTCTGTACACTTCTCATTCCTTTAATAATAACACACTTGGAATAAGTATGTTTTCTGGCTTTGGAACTGTCAGGCCTCCTGAGGTTGAATATCCACATGGAGAGCTGTGATGCCAGGTGTCCCGCAGGGTCCTGCTGTAAGTACCAACATCACTGAAGAGCTCTCTCCCCAGCTCTGCCTTCCAGCACACACTCCTCTGTGTCTGAGACACCTCTTGATTCTGGAGTCACAGTTACAGTCCGTTGCCCCCCCACCCCCTTCCTACCACACTATCCTGTTTACCTGGAGAGAAAACTGGGGCCAAAGTGGGGACTTAAAGCCTGGCTAAGCCAGAGAACAGGGTCTGAAGTTGAATACACAAAAGACCATTTGGGAAAGAGAGACAGTACTAGGTTAATGGCCTTCAGAGGCTTCAGTTATACATTTTTATTTTAATAATATGTTAAAATGTGTGTCCTGAAGCCTACATCTAAATTCAACCATTGCTTTAAAATTTTTACCAAATAAATCTTCCCTTGTTGAAATTTCTATCTTTTGCTTTTATAAATGAATCCTACATAATTTATGTGGTCCTTTATTAAATAAACATATATGGAGATGCTACCTGGTGCCGTATAATGGTCTAAATTCAAGGTGGTTCAGACATAAAAAGGGACAGAATCATGGAGGGCAAATAACAGGGAGCGTGAGAACTCTACTTGAAGGCCCTCCAGAGGGCTAAACTGAGCAGGGAGAGCTGGAGAAGTCAAAAATGGCATCTTTGAAAACCTGTGTGATGGTTAATGTTAGAGGTCAACTTGGCTGGGTCACAGGGTACCCAGATATTTGGTCAAACATGTCTTGATCGTGGACAGATCTAGAGACTGTCATACAGAGTGAAGTAAGTCAGAAAGAGAAAAACAAATATCGTATATTAACGCGTGTATTTGGAACCTAGAAAAATGGTACAGATGAGCCGGTTTGCAGGGCAGAAGTTGAGACACAGATGTAGAGAACAGACATATGGACACCAAGGGGGGAAAACCGCAGTGGGCTGGGGATGGTGGTGTGCTGAATTGGGCGATTGGGATTGACATGTACACACTGATGTGTATAAAATTGATGACTGATAAGAACCTGCAGTACAAACAAACAAACAATACTAAACTTTCTTTGGGTTATTTGTATGGAAATATGTTAATATAAATGTTTCAGACATTAAAAAAAAACATGTCTTGATGTTGATGTCAAAGTATTTTTTAGAACATCTGAATCACTAGCCTTTGGGTAACACAGATTACCTTTGGTAATGTGGGTGGGCTTCATCCAGTTAGATTTTAAAAATTTTTTATTTTATATTGGAGTATAGTTGATTTACAATGTTGTGTTAGTTTCAGGTGTACAGCAAAGTGATTTAGTTATACGTACACATTTATCTATGATTTTTCAGATTCTTTTCCCATATAGGTTATTACATAGTATTGAGTAAAGTTCCCTGTGCTATACAGTAGGTCCTTGTTGATTATCTGTTTTATATATAGTAGTATGTATATGTTAGTCAGTTGGATTTTTAACAAAAAGACTGGCCTCCCCCAGAGGAGAGGGAATTCTGCCAGCAGACTTTGGACTTGAGCTGCAACTCTGGGTCTCCAGCCTGCCAGCCCACCCTGCAGATTTTCGATTTACCAAGCCCCTACAATTATGTGAGTCTCTTCCTTAAAATCTCTCTCTTTCTCCACACACACACACACACACACGCCCCTACTGGTCCTGTTCCTCTGGAGGACCCTGACTACTCCATCCTGTCATGGTCAAGGAGTTACATTAGGTTACCTACATACCTTACCAGCATGTGCAGAAGGTCGCCTTTCCTTATGTAGCATAGTCAACCCAGGTTCTACACTTTCTAGATCCTAAATAGAAAATATCTGGCATCCATCTACTTGTCTCCATCTTTGCCATCACCTCCCCCCCACCCCCAGCCCAACCCAGTCTCATCTCCCCTGGGACCAGGGCAATGGCATCTTTCTAAACTGAAGACACTTCTTCGTCTTCCCAGATCTCCATCTCTAAGCTACAGCAAAGGAGGAACTTTAAAAAATGAAAATCTGATTGGGTCACCCACCTGCTTAACATACGTTCACAGATTTCAGTTTTTCTCAAGATATAATAGGAGCCCACATGGCCTGTGAGCCTCCAAACACACCCCCTCCCCTGATGCTCTAACCACACCGCCTCTTCAGTTTCTTGCTATTCTTTGAAAATGCCATGTTCTTGCCTTTTCTAAGGCTTTTCCATATCATCTCTCTTCTTGAAAGCTCCTCTTGCCAGTATTCACTCAGCCCAAGTCCATTCACTCTCCGCCACTTCAACATGAAAGGCCTTCCCTCATCCTTCAGAGTAAACTAAGTCTTGCTGTGATTCTCTCTCATAGCACTTAAGTTTTCTCCTTGACAAACATTTCACAATTTCTAATTATAAATGTGTGTATGTGCATTATATTTATATTTTAGTATATTTTGTTTAATGTCTGTTTCACCGCTATAGACTCAATTACAAAGGAGATTTGCAAAGTATTACAACGATATTACACATACTGTGTTGCAAAATATAGTCAAGATACTCAGCAGATGAGCACGGCATGTATCCAACACCACTGGCATACTCAAACCTGGGCCATTAGCTGTGAGGAGCGACACTGCTATGATCCCATCACAAAATATTTCATTTTGATGCCCATGAAGTCAAATCACATTGTTTCAAATCACCTGCCTATGAAGCCTATTTTCTATGTTTTAATACTCTCGTCTGTATCACTTTGAAAACCATGATTATTCTAGCTTATTAATTTCATGCATCTGCTTTGACATTGGAGCCATGAACAAAAAGAGGGTGTATTGGCCAACGAAGCCAGAGAATGAACATAATTAATTATAGAAATAACACCTGATGGTAAAATGAGTTCTGAGACATAAACAAGTGTTATTTCATGCATTGAACAAATATTGACTTGATACTGGCTTTCTCATAGCACTGTGTCAGGTACTATGGGTCACAGAGGTGGATTAATAAGACAGGAGCCTGCAACGTACGGGAGCAGATGAACACGGAACTCCCAAAACAAGGAGGATTAGGAAGAAGCGGGATGTGGATGACCCGGCATGAGCCCAACACAGGGTGGGCCAGATTCCATGGCCTGCAGTGGAATTCTGACCCTATAGCACAGACTGCTTTCATCCTGTCCCAGCATCATGGCGGAGGGTGGAAACCCGTCCTGGACATTGCAGATTTCTTTCTGACAAGGCTTCTGCTTTGTGGCTCGAAGTTCTATCAAATATATAGTCTCTAACATTTTTCTGGTTCCTTTGACTAGTGTAAGACCCTCAGGTAAAGGTAAAAAACTATAATACTTTAAGAGTTTGGAAGAGAAGACATCAGGGTGGTACAGCAGAAAGTTTAGGAACTCAGAGCCAGACATGCCTGCACTGACATCCACTGAATTGAAACGTGTTCATGGACACCTAAGGGGTTTCAAGAAGTAGGGCTCTAGAAGACCTATATACTCTCTGAAATTGTCTGAAGTTTTTGCATAGTAAAAAAATTGTCCAAAAGGAAAGATGGCAGATGGGAATAGTAGGAATTTCATAAACATCACAGTCAGACTTGGGCTGCATCAGCTGTGCAGCACTTACCTGGCCCTGGGCAAATTATTCATGTACACACCCCTCCAAGCTTAGTTTTCAGGTCAGAAAAACAATATGAATTATACCATGTGGCCAGAGGTGTGAACTTTTCAGAAACAGAAATAGGAATACAATAATCCCAATACTAAATGAGTGCGGTCCTCACCTGGTTGGGGAGGCATCTTCATTCACATCAGGGTGTGCCAAAAGATGTGAGGAGAAAGAGTATATAGAGCTAGCCACAAAAGTATAGACTCTCCAAAAATTGTTGGAATGGAGAAAAGTGTACTAAGGGAAGCCAGACCATTGCCTTCTCTTTACTCTACCATGCTTTATCCACAGCGATCATTGTAAGTCAATGCATTAAATTTCCAATGCCTTAAGCAGACCAATTTCTTAACTCTGGTCTCCAACTCTAAAGTTGTTCTGTATCAGCGAACTCCTGAGCCAAGAGATTCAACCCACATACAAGCAGGTCTTCAGTGTGCCCATCATCTCTGGGGATCCCCCCAAAAGTTCTCACTCATAAGCCTATTTTCTTTCTCTGCTCCCACTGTCACCTGGAGATGTCCTCTCTCTGTAAAGTTCTTGAAGATGCCTCACAGGCTGCCACTCAGAGAGAGGTCACCAATTCCCACACAGAGCAAGACAAACATGCTGGTACAGGTTGCTGCCTTATTTCACCGTAATGGGTTGTTCTCAACTGTTACCTTCAACATTGTTTCTTTCTCACCTTCTCTGCCTTGTTCCAGTTTGTCATCCTCTTCCTGATTATACTCTTCCTGCACATTCTTTAGCTTCCACATGCCATTTACTTGCCTGAAGTAACTAAGTATCAGTTAAGATTCATGTCAGTAAGCCACTTGGATGACTTACGTGGATTAATTGGAAAACTGAGGTGACATTTTATCAGCTAGTAAATGCTAGAGTTTAGTTTCATGGTGCTATTGAAAGAAATTACCTATCAACATACATACGCATGTAGATTTAGATATTTCTTTTAATAGTTTATGGCTATTGATTGACTTTAATATATGGCCTGGAGTGGCTTTAATCCCCCTCTATCCTTCTGCTCACCTGGTCTCAGCTCTGCCTGTTGCCAAGCATATTCTTATGTCCCTGAGGCAGAAGGGTGGGGCTTCTGTTGTGTTTGCTTGTGGGTCTTTATAGTGGTAGGATAATAATGGAGTCGTTTCAAAATCATTTCCTTAAAATGAAGTTTAAAATGGGGCAGAGGGGACTGCTCTACACCATAAGTCAACCACCCTTGCACTCTCATGCCTCAAGTTCTCAACTAGTCCTTTTGTCAACATTGATCAAATGCCTTTAATGAACTTTGCCTCATGCATAAGAATAAGGTACCACTTGTACCCTTGAGGAGGGACTGACACACTAGCCACAAACTGCAGTACCTCCTAGAGGATGTAGTACTGAGCCCCCAGCAGTCTGTTCTCTGTGAGCTCTGAAGACCTGGCATCATCTTGCATGGGGCTTCCGAAGGCAAAAACCTAGTATTCTCCCTGACTCTTCTCTTCCTCTGATCCATGATGTCCAATCAGTCACCATGGCCTATTGTATCTACCCTGAAATACCTCTTGAATCTGCTCGTTTCTCTCCATTGCCACTGCTACCAGGCTAGTCCAAGCCACCATGTCTTATTGCAGTCACCTCCTTTCTGGTCTATCCCAGTTCTGCTGCCTGTCCAGTCACAGGGAGAGCCAGGATGATCTTTCAGAAATGCCGATATGATAAGTCACTCCCAGGCTTAAAACCTTGTGATGTCTGGCCTTCTCACTCCTCTAATCCCAGCACCTGGCCCAGAGCCTGACACACAAAGGTGCTCAGCAGTGTTTGTTGAATGACTGACTGAAGGAATTTGGTTGTAGTTATTATGTGGTTATTCTCTGACTCTGAAAGTGTAAGAACTCAGTGGTTCCTACCATTTCTTTATGAGACAAAACCCAATGAGAACAGCAAAATAACCCCCACTCTGCATGGATAATATCACTGGTAGCTGCACTCTCCAGTGGGAGAAACTTGAGTGAGAAGAATATCTCTCCATATGGGCTTATGCCAAGTTATTTATTTATTTATTTATGGAACTGTCTCCAAAAGTTTCCATGTCCTTTACCATTTAAGAAAGCATGTCTGAAGGCCTCTGCCCATCACTTTCTCATTGTGAGCCTACAGTCAACCACTTTGACAATTTTTGCCAAAAGTGTATATCAACGTTATTACTATTAACTTAAAATTTTTCTTTTAATCATCTCACCTACAAAATCTTAAATATCATCATTTTGACTAATTCTAAGCATTTACATCCATGAAATATTGGACTAGGTATGTTTGTTAAATTTTCTTCTAATACACATTAAAACAAAAACATAACTATTAATGTAAAAAATGTTTAGTCCTGCACCACCTACATTCATCTGGTCTACCAGCCATGGTCCACATGCTACACTTTGGGAAATGCTCCTACAAGAAATTTATGAAAAATATGACTGAATTGCAGAACCTTCTAATGTTTCCCAGGTACTCAGATCCAGGGTAGGAGAAAGGAGGACATAACCTGCCATTTCTATTCTCAGAGCATCATTAGGAAAAATGAACAAGCGTGTATAATGTCCATCTGGAAAACCTTGCAGGAGACCCATCATCACAGCTGTGGACTGCCCAGGGCTATTATGGGGGTGACCAGCCACACGAGGGAGACTTTATGACAGTCTCATCAGGTTTCTTGGCTTATAATCTGGTCTTTACCTCACAAAATTAAGACTCACAAAAAATTAAGGAAGGAAAAGAAAGCAACTTACAGACCTTCAAGTTCAAGTCCCACAGGTACCTCCAGGGTGAGGCTGTGTGTAAGGATACACTGAAACTCTCCCTGTGACATGGCCTGGAGACTAGCTTCATGCATGATTGAAGGGACTCCAGGGGCTGTCTGTATGGGTTTTTTACTTGACTCTCTGACTTTTGAACTTAAAACACAAGTCAGCCATGCCATGGGAAGGAAGGAGCCTTTTCTGGGAAGAGCAGATGCTGTTTGTGGCACAGCCTCCACAGTGAAATGTCGACAGCAACTTACTTGGAAACACTCAGAATTGTCTTTATGATAATATTTCACATTGCAGTAAGCAAGTGGTATACATTTATTTATAAGTTATAAGTTTACACTTCTAAGTTCTTTTTGCATTTTTAAGTTATGTGTCTGAAATTCCACTTTGACGTGTTTATACTTGAAGTCAAGTTAGTTAAATTTATACTTTATAAACACTGTTATAAAAGAAGTGTTTGTGCTTTAAGTTATACTCAAAGTCATCTTTTCAATTATTAAGTTTGTTAGGTCCACTTAGTAGGCAAATTAAAAGCAGGCAGACACATGATTCAAGATGATGTCATTATTATTTAAAATTTTTTTATTTTATATTGGTGCATAGTTGATTAACAATGTTGTGTTAGTTTCACGTGTACAGCAAAGTGATTCAGTTATACATATACATGTATCTATTCTTTTTTGAATTATTTTCCCATTTAGGTTGTTACAGTATATTGAGCAGAGTTCCCCGTGCTATACAGTAGGTCCTTGTTGGTTACCTATTTTAAATATAGTAGTGTGTATATGTTAATCCCAAACTCCCAATTTATCCCCCCCCCAACCTTTCCCCTTTGGTAACTATAAGTTGGTTTTCTAAGTCTGTGAGTCTGTTCTGTTTCGTAAATAAGTTCATTTGTTATCATCTTCTTTATCCATTCATCTGTCAATGGACAGTTAGGTTGCTTCCATGTCTTGGCTATTGTAAATAGTGCTACAGTGAACATTGGGGTGCATGTATCCGTTTGAACCATGTTTTTCTCTGGATATATGGCCAGAAGTGGATTACTAGATCATATGGTAGCTCTATTTTTAGTTTTTTAAGGAACCTCCATACTGTTATCCATAGTGACTGTACCAATTTACATTACCACCAACAGTGTAAGAGAGTTCCCTTTTTTCCACAGCCTTTCCAGCATTTATTATACTTTCTGATGATGGCCATTCTGACTGGTGTGAGGTGACACCCCATTGTAATTTTGACTTGCATTTCTCTAATAATCAGCAATGTTGAGCATCTTTTCATGTGCCTCTTGGCCATCTGTATGTCTTCTTTTGAGAAATGTCTGTTTAGGTTTTCTGCTCATTTTTTGATTGGGTTGTTTGTTTTTTTTGATATTGAGTTGCATGAGCTGTTTGTAAATTTTGGATATTAATCCCTTGTCGGTCTCATCGTTTGCAAATATTTTCTCCTATTCTATGGGTTGTCTCTTCATTTTGTTTATAGTTTCCTTTGCTGTGCAAAAGCTTTTGAGTCTAATTAGGTCCCATTTGTTTATTTTTGTTTTTATTTCCATTACTCTAGGAGATGGATCAAAAAAGATATTGCTGCAATTTATGTCAAAGAGTGTTCTGCCTATATTTTCTTCTAAGAGTTTTATAGTTTCAGGTCTTACATTTAGGTCTTCAATCCACTTTGAATTTATTTTTGTGTATGGTGTTAAAGAAAGTTCTAATTTCATTCCTTTACATGTAGCTGTCCAGTTTTCCCAGCACCCAAAATGATGTCTGCAATCATGGTAAAGAAAGTAACTGGAAGGTTGACAATCTTTGAAGGCTAAGTGGAGTTAGCACTAAGTGGAATAAGTCTTATAACCCAAAGGATCAGGCCTGCTGTGCCCACCCCTCTCATGCCCTGAAATGCTGGGATTACTGCATCTGCCCATAGATGGTTTACTGTTCCCCACACTAATGTCTAGTCATCTGCTCTTAGAAGGAAGATAGAGCATATTTGGTAGTGGAAAGATGAAGTCGTTTGCTTTCAATTGTTTCTGTTTTCTTACTGAATTAAGAAAAGATTTAATTTAAAAAAACCCTTGGAATAATAAAGATCAAAATGTTAACAGTGTTTATCTTTGGCTAGAGAGTAGCTCCTACTCTCTTTAAAATGGAAGCTGCTCATCTTCAAAGAGGGGCAAAGATTAGACTAATGTGACTTAAGCCTTAAGTTCTCTGTTAAAACACTAAGTAGAGGAGGGGATAAATGAGTGGTGGCTGGCTGACTTTTCTCTTAGGGCCAGTTTACTTCCAGTTGAAATTTCAATTACTGGCTTATTATTATTATTATTATTATTATTATTTTGCGGTACATGGGCCTCTCACTGCTGTGGCCTCTCCCGTTGCGGAGCACAGGCTCCGGACGCGCAGGCTCAGCGGCCATGGCTCACGGGCCCAGCCGCTCTGCGGCATGTGGGATCTTCCCGGACCAGGGCACAAACCCGTGTCCCCTGCATCGGCAGGCGGACTCTCAACCACTGCGCCACCAGGGAAGCCCCTGGCTCATTATTATTAATAGGCAACCATGCCTGGGAGGATGGGACTCCTCTATTAATAAAACGTGTAACTTTATTCTTAGTTCAAAATAAATAAATATTGTTTGTCATCAGACCAAAAAAGAAAAGAAAAGGTTTAATTAGCTGAGAATGAGGAGGTGACAGGAGTGAGGAGGGTTGTGGAGTGAGGACAAGGTATGAATAATTGACATCTTGGAGAGTGCAGACTGACTAGGGAAATGATGGAGGAATGACAGTCAGCACAGTGGTACATGTCCCTCCATCCACACTCAGCTGCTCAGGTGCAAGGGGAGGTTCAGAGGGAGACTGGAGTTTAACCAGGTGAGTATGGCTGAAGAAGCAGAGGCAAAAGGACTGAAGATGAATGCAAAGAAATGAATTAACTCATGGAGCCCAAGCTAAGTAAGGGTGAGGTCAGGACAGGAGGGGGCCTTGACAATAAAAAAGTGGAAGTCACTAGATCCCAGTGATGAAGAATTATTGAAGAGGAGCCATGAGAAGACAGAAAGCAGTGGTTGGCGACTAGGATGCTTGAGGTCAAGAATTCAGAAGCTGGGCAATGTTGAGGATGACAAGGACTAGAGAAGGGCCATGGATAGGAAGATTAATGGAAGGCAGAGGATTGAGAGACTAGGATGCTGGATGGGTCACTGCAGGGATGCTGAAGTCCCCAAAGAGGAGTAGAAGGGGCCACAGGAATAGTGAGTGAGACTATTGGATGTCCAGGTAATAAATTATTCTGTGAATGAGGGGGACTGGCTACAAGGTTGACAGATGGCTGGAACAAGGATGGGTGGTGGGTATTATATTCAGATGGCAAGTGCTTCAAAGGACCCAAGGTTCTGGTCTGGAGCAGGCCCAGAATTACAACAGAGAAGGGAAGAAACAGCCACGATTTGAAAAAGCTTTGTGGTATTGGTGTCTTTGGGGGAGAGGCATACTTCAGAGCAAGAGTACAATGGCAACTTTCAGAGAAGAGGCTGAGGATGGGGGGGGGCTCTGCTGATGATGGTGGTGAGCCCCAGGGGGCAGAGAGCAGAAGGGTTTGGGGAGCTGGGGTGGTAGAGGTGGAGGCAGAGAAGAGGCTGAACTGCACTGCATGGGGAGAAAGTCCACAGAGGAGGCTTGGCTCGTGGGAATGAGGAGGGTATAGGGCGATAAGAGGCTTGATGGATCCTGGAGGCCTCTTAGAGGAGAGTGGATAAAGGGTTCTAATTTCAGCCTCCTTCTTGAAACTGGTCTCTTGCGCTAATCATGATGGCAGCACTGGGTGGTGGGCAGAGTTAAGGCAGCAATGGCCTGGTCTTTCATGAAGCATAGGAAATGTGTTCAACTCCCCTCAGCCTTCACAGAGAGTTGAACTTCCCTGCTGGAGCAAGTGGCCCTTCCATTAGGTAACACATTCATTTTGGAAGGTTAATTAATCCAACCCACATTAACTGAGTCCCTGTTGTACTATGTACTATGTACTGTCCAAGGCACATGGAGTATGTCAGTGAGCAAAAGAGACAAAGATCTCTGTGCTCAGGCACTTATATTCATTATATTACATAATGAATATGTAAATTATATTGTATGATAGAAGGTGATAATTACTATGGAAAAAAGAAAAACTAGATCAGGGTAAAGGGAGACCTGTAGTGCTGGTGGTGGGAACCTGTGTATTAAATAAGGTGGTCAGAGTGAGAAGGTGGCATTTGAGCAAAGACTTGAAGGTAGTGCAGGGAAGAGCGCGGTAAGCAGAGGGAACAGCCAGTGCAAAGATCCTAGAGTGGGAAGCCTGCATGATGTTCTGGAGAAACAGAGAACAAAGAGGCTAGGGAAAAGTGAGCAAAGGGGAGAGATGTAGGAAAGTAGTAAAAATAGTTAGTAATAAATGTGATCAAATAAATGAGAGATATTTATAGAGAGAGAATCCATGTTTACAATTTAGTTCTCTTCATTCACCATGGGACAGTGAACAAGTCACTTCACTTCTCTGAATTCTGCTCTCTGAATTCTGAGTATCTTCTCTAAAAATGAGAAGTTGGAGCAGAGATCTCTCTAAGTTTCCATCTGGTTCTAAAACCTAAGCCTCAAGGGAATAGGGACGTATATTCTGAGGACAACTTGTTGTAGGAGTTTGTCTCTGGAAGTCACCAGAAGCTTGCTGAGACTGAAGCATAGACAGAGCAAGCTTCATACAGTTTGCCATTTGGCTGCAAGTGTTATATTTTGTAACCTGTTATCCTCAATTAACATTTATTCAGAGTCCACTAGAGGGCAGCCCTTTACTTAGAAATGGGAAAAGGTCTACCATCTAGCACTCTGACTGTCATCTATTGGGTCATGATGACTAGAACAATCAGAATGAATAACAAGACACTCTGAAAGCTTTCAGTAAGGTTTCAGTTTTTCAACATTTCTTTAGTCACAGAATGTGGCCTTACATCATAGCAATACCAGAAGGTAGCATTTCCTGGCACTTAATTCTAAATTAAATTTCTCATGGGGTGTTGATATTGGGCAATCAAGTGACATAAAGTCTCATGTCCTCAAATATTTTCTAGAGAATGTGTCCTCATTAATATTCATCTTGGAGCTCTATTATTTCTTCCCCAGCCCTTATCACAATCTGTAAGAAATGAATCTACATATCTATTCCTGTGTTTACTTGTTAATTGTCTCCTCCACTAGGATGTCACCTCCATGAGGGCAGGGCCTAGTCTGGGTGGCTCACCCCAAGAGGCTCAGCCCTCCCACAAGGTCCAGTAGCAGGCTGTCGGCTATTTATTGAATAAATAAATAATTAGAATAGGTCAAGCATCATGGTGATCATAGCAGGAGAGATCTTGGGAACTAAAATATGTAGAGTCAAAATAGTCTAACATAATAAACTGAATAATTTGTGATGGAGAATATTTCTAATCAGTAACTCATATTATTCAAACTTCAGGATTAAAAATCATGTTATACAGCAAAGAGGTATAAATATATATGCATATACCAAAGGACACAGTTTTGACCAAGGAAACCAATATTACCTTTGGTTTTGTTTTAGATTTTCTTTCTTTTTTGCAGGACTATTTCACATTTTCCTGACAATGTTTAATTTAGTGCCCCACATACTGCATGGGCACTGGCAGGAGTAAAGTAACTGGATCACATAAAGACTGAAATGTAATCCAGGCCCACCTTTTCAAATATCAGAAACCTGTATTTCAGGTTTAAACTTAGCAATGGTATTTGTTTATGGATTAAGCCTCATTGAAAGTAAAATTTCAAAAAGATTGCTGAAGAATAAGTTTCTGTTATTGCTTTAGGTTTTAAATATTTCTAACCTTTGGTTAAACACTTGCTACCCATTCATCATCACAATAAAAGCTTTTCCATATTATTCTAGACAACTCAAACTTATGGAAAAGGCAGCTGACATATTCTTTTATCTATGAGTTTGACATTACTGGGTAAATAATCCTGAGGAGTTTTTGCCAGTACACCATGATATATTTTTGCTTCAGAAACTAGAAAGTATTTTTAAGATTCCATTTTCAGAGGAAACAAGACCTAGTAATTAGGATCATGATTCAGGCAACAAACAAGTGGAATTGAAGTTATTGAAAAATTGAAAATATTTAGTATCTAGAGCAGATACTAAAAAGATACCTCCCCTTCTTTAAAGTATTTTTTTAAGATTAATAATATTTACTGGTTAGGTGGCCCTGGTAGATTTTTAAAAAAATAAATTTATTTATTTATTTATGGCTGTGTTGGGTCTTTGTTGCTGCGTGCAGGCTTTCTCTAGTTGCAGCGAGCGGGGGCTACTCTTTGTTGTGGTGCACAGGCTTCTCATTGTGGTGGCTTCTCTTGTTGCAGAGCACAGGCTCTAGGCGCACAGGCTTCAGTAGTTGTGGCACGTGGGCTCAGTAGTTGTGGCTTGCGGGCTCTAGAATGCAGGCTCAGTAGTTGTGGCGCTCCGCGGCATGTGGGATCTTCCCGGACCAGGGCTTGAGCCCGTGTCCCCTGCATTAGCAGGTGGATTCTTAACCGCTGCGCCACCAGGAAAGTCCCCTGGTAGATATTTTATGATGTTGAAATTACTAAATTTTTAATGAAAATATTTTGTGCCATTCCCAACAGACTTGGCAGTCCCTGGGCTTCTGAAATACAATGATTAGCAATTATTGTTGTTTAACACAATAAAGACCATTGAGTGTTTGTAAATAATGTTTAACTGCAGCTGTAAGTGGTTCCTTTGGTAATTCCCTTTGGTAATAAAACTGACTATTCCATTCCAAAAAATGTCAAGCAATATTAGGGGATCAAACCTATCTATGGTGGTCCAATTTCTCATCCTACACAAACGTATGTGATGCCACCAACAGACTTGGGTGTTGCTGCCAACACAGATCGTGAATGGAGGGGACAGACCCAGAAAACCTTGTTCAACTCTCAGGACCAACCTATTAAGTTTTCTTGGATACCCTTGTCCACCCACTACTCTGTACAGAATCACTTTCTCCCTGTGCTGTATATACCTTTACTAAATAGTGCTCTAACATCACTAAGTTCGTCATTCTGTTAAGCACTTGATATGCATCCTTTCATTTAATACTCTCAGAAGATAGGTCTGGCTCCTAGTTTATAGATGAGTTAACTGAGGCATACTACAGTAATTATAATCATGTCCTTGTTTATCCTTGTCTTTTCCAACCCAGCCAGTTCACTTTTATTCATCCTACATATATTTCCCAAGCTCCGCCTATGTGCCAAAGTCTCCCCACCCGGGCCCCTGGCTGGCACACAGCAGACCCTCATACTGGGTCCCACAGTGGAATACATCCATCTGCTGATGTGTTCTAACATCCAGCGTTAAATTAGTCCTTATATGTATGTCTTATAAGCAACATGCATTCCTGTGATTGGAGAAATTTTTTCAGATAAAATTGCCTCTTCAGGAGCTTGGCAGTGTTTCAGACCTAGCCTCCAGGCTGTTACTGAAAACAATTAAAAACATCTCAAAGGAAAGATCACAGTGTGCCCTCAAGAGAGGGCATCTCTGCACCCAGACCCCAACAACAGAAACAGTGAGGAGGCAGCATCTTATTTTGACAAAGAACCAGATTCCCATAACCTCCCTTGATTATGGAAACTGAAAACAGAACTCAGAAAGGTGAAGAAGGCAAGGAGGAAAAGATTAATAGATACCAAATAATAAAGTATGAATACTGAAAAAAGTTGTGAAGAGAGCCCAGACAGCAGATATCTAAGAGACAAACCTAACCGTGGAAAGAAAGGCAAATGTCAGATAAGGATACAGCCCAGGTAAGGAAGCCCACAGTATCCCGCCATCTTTTTGTGTGAAATTAAAAACAAGTTTTGAGGGAACTCCGTGGCGGTCCAGTGGTTAGGACTCGGCGCTTTCACTTCTGAGGGCCTGGGTTCAATCCCTGGTCAGGGAACTAAGATCACACACACACACACACACACACACACACAAATTTGACTTCAAAGATTTTTCTATTTTTCTATCTTCAACCCTGGGCCAATTTCAAATGGAGCCAGTAATTCTGATCATGTTTGGTGAAGGAGAAAAGATTTCTCTGGAGCCAGGAAAGCTACACCATTATGTCAAGTTTTAACTTAAAGCAAAATTCTAGGGCACTTACAGGTCTTTGGAATAAAAATGTATGACCACCAAACTGAGGGCCTCGACACACAGTGATGAAATGCAGAGTAATGCCCAAAATATACATTGCATTTTCAATAGAAAAGATAACTAAAAATCCAGCCAGAGCCAGGTTAACTAGAGTAACAATGAGTATCACATTGAACAATGGGTATTGACCCAAAGACATCCAGGAGATGAGGTCAGAGTGGGCACCAGGTCCCATGGGCCTTGACAGTCCTTGTGAGAGATTTTTCTAGTGAGATGGGAGGCCACCAAAGGGTTCTGAACAAAGAAGAACATTGTATCTTATGTTCTCTCAGCATCTGTAGTGGCCCCCCATTACTCAATGTACTAATTCTCTTAGTTGCTGCCCTTCTTCTCTGGAACATTTGCCCTTGGCCTTACAGAATCCCCTTGTCCAGGGGCCGTACCCATCCAACCCAGGTCAGACCCTGGTTAATGTCTGACTAGTGTGGGATCAAGGAGACTGCAAGACACCAGCCTCTTGCCTTAAGGTGGGGAAACTCTGATGCAACTCATGCTCCAGAGCCCCCGTGAGATCAGGCTGACACTCAGTCCAGCTGAGACCTCACCCTTCCCTGCCTCAGCCTGATTTGGACACCCACTTCTCCCAAGAGCACCCTCCCCAACAAATCATGGACATCTAAATCTCCGCCTCAGGTCTGCTCCTAGAGAACCGGTCTCCTCCATAACCTGTGCCACAGTTGTAATTTTGCACTTCTTTCTGTGATTCTTTGCCTAATTTCTACTTTCACTGGACTGTGAACTCCTGTGTTCACTTTTGTTTCCTCAGCAACAACCACAGTGATCTGCATTCACCAAAGTCTTTACACAGATCTTGTAAAAATCTTTTCACCATTGACGTTAATTTTCATTATGAAAATATCACGTTGATGCTAACTAGAGGTGACAAAGTATTTTAGTGGTGGCTGTGTTCTTTGGAAAATATAATCAATTGCCAATTTATTGCCATTTAAAAATTACCTATTAAATGCCACGAAATCAAATGTTGCCCGCATCTTCCAGCAGAACGTGTGAAAAAAGGTTGTTCATCTGACCATTTTGGGCAAGCTAGTTGCTTGGTATTAATTACTAAACACTGCAAATCCCAAGAGGGACAAACTCATTAAAAAAATCTGGGTTGACCTCAGAATGGGAGAAAATATTTGCAAATGAAGCAACTGACAAAGGATTAATCTCCAAAATTTATAAACAGCTCATGCAGCTCAATAGCAAAAAAACAGACAACCCAATCCAAAAATGGGCAGAAGACTTAAATAGGCATTTCTCCAAAGAAGATATACAGACTGCCAACAAACACATGAAAGAATGCTCAACATCATTAATCATTAGAGAAATGCAAATCAAAACTACAATGAGATATCATCTCACACCAGTCAGAATGGCCATCATCAAGGAATCTAGAAACAATAAATGCTGGAGAGGGTGTGGAGAAAAGGGAACACTCTTGCACTGCTGGTGGGAATGTGAATTGGTACAGCCACTATGGAGAACGGTATGGAGGTTCCTTAAAAAACTACAAATAGAACTACCATATGACCCAGCAATCCCACTACTGGGCATATACCCTGAGAAAACCATAATTCAAAAAGAGACATGTACCAAAATGTTCATTGCAGCTCTATTCACAATAGCCCGGAGCTGGAAACAACCTAAGTGTCCATCATCGGATGAATGGATAAAGAAGATGTGGCACATATATACAATGGAATATTACTCAGCCATAAAAAGAAACGAAACTGAGCTATTTGTAATGAGGTGGATAGACCTAGAGTCTGTCATACAGAGTGAAGTTAGTCAGAAAGAGAAAGACAAATACCGTATGCTAACACATATATACGGAATTTAAAAAAAAATGTCATGAAGAACCTAGGGGCAAAACGAGAATAAAGACACAGACCTACTTGAGAATGGACTTGAGGATATGGGGAGGGGGAAGGGTAAGCTGTGACAAAGCGAAAGAGAGGCATGGACATATATACACTACCAAACGTAAGGTAGATAGATAGTGGGAAGCAGCCGCAGAGCACAGGGAGATCAGCTCGGTGCTTTGTGACCGCCTGGAGGGGTGGGATGGGGAGGGTGGGAGGGAGGGAGATGCATGAGGGAAGGGATGTGGGAACAGATGTATATGTATGACTGATTCACTTTGTTATAAAGCAGAAACTAATTAAAAAAAAAAAAAGAAATCTAGAAACAATAAATGCTGGAGAGGGTGTGGAGAAAAGGGAACACTCTTGCACTGCTGGTGGGAATGTGAATTGGTACAGCCACTATGGAGAACGGTATGGAGGTTCCTTAAAAAACTACAAATAGAACTACCATATGACCCAGCAATCCCACTACTGGGCATATACCCTGAGAAAACCATAATTCAAAAAGAGACATGTACCAAAATGTTCATTGCAGCTCTATTCACAATAGCCCGGAGCTGGAAACAACCTAAGTGTCCATCATCGGATGAATGGATAAAGAAGATGTGGCACATATATACAATGGAATATTACTCAGCCATAAAAAGAAACGAAACTGAGCTATTTGTAATGAGGTGGATAGACCTAGAGTCTGTCATACAGAGTGAAGTTAGTCAGAAAGAGAAAGACAAATACCGTATGCTAACACATATATACGGAATTTAAAAAAAAAATGTCATGAAGAACCTAGGGGCAAAACGGGAATGAAGACGCAGACCTACTTGAGAATGGACTTGAGGATATGGGGAGGGGGAAGGGTGGGCTGTGACAAGGCGAAAGAGAGGCATGGACGTGTATACACTACCAAACGTAAGGTAGATAGATAGTGGGAAGCAGCCGCAGAGCACAGGGAGATCAGCTCGGTGCTTTGTGACCGCCTGGAGGGGTGGGATGGGGAGGGTGGGAGGGAGGGAGATGCATGAGGGAAGGGATGTGGGAACAGATGTATATGTATGACTGATTCACTTTGTTATAAAGCAGAAACTAATTAAAAAAATAAATAAATAAACTTAAAAAAAAAATGGATAACCAGTGGACCTACTATATAGCACAGGGGACTCTGCTCAATGTTATGTGGCAGCCTGGATGGGAGGGGAGTTTGGGGGAGAATGGGTACATGCATATGTATAGCCGAGTCCCTTTGCTGTGCATCTGAAACTATCACAACATTGTTAATCGGCTATACTCCAATATAAAATAAAAAGTAAAAAAAAAAAAAAAAAAAAAAAAAAAAAAAAAATCTGGGTTGAGTTCTCCACAAATTATATATGAAAAAATTTAGGGCTTAAGTATTATATAGCTATTGAGTTTGTTTACATTCAGCAGTCAGCACTAATGTCTCCAGTGAACCCATGGGCCATTTCTATAAAGGGCCTCCTCCTCCCCCTGTGTAATTTCCTCCTATTTTACACCTTTTTTCAAAAATGGGGTAATAAGCAACTCCTACATCAAACATCATGTTGAAAGTGGGAAAATGCTACAACTTAGAACATAAAAGAGGCTGGTGATCTAGGTGACTTATGTGAGGATTCTGGTAACATTTTAAAAAATCAATACAGAGTTCAATAAAACACAAAGATAAGTTATAAAGCATTTTTCTTCCAAATAAATGCCTTTGACAAGATTACAGAGCTACCCACTTGAAGATTACAGCACTAAACTCAAATAGGATGATGTGATCAGGCTGGAGCTGGAATTGATTTCTTGGTGGTGTCTAAGAAGCCCTGTTCCCAGTCAGCACATGGCCAGGCTTGTGCCAAATTTCTGGGTAGACTGTTTACGTCAACACAAACATATGGCATTGAGTATTCATAAATCCTAGGCAGAACACAGAGTCCATGGTTATTTTTACAACATAAGAGAGACAAGATGCATTTAATCAGGGAGGGGTTGTAGCTCACTTGCAAAGCCCCAAGACCACCTGATGACAGGCAGATAAAACAGCCTGCTGTGCGAGACTTCAGCCAAACCCCACAGTGCAGATGCCCCCAAAGCCACAGTGCACATCACCCACTTTTAACCTTAATGTCTCAAACTGAGATGCTACCTGTTCAGTGCCTGTTATATCCAGGCAAAATCGAACTTAGAGATAATCATTTTCAATATTTAGCAATATTCCCTCCAGAACTTTTAAAATCGATACAAACTCACATATATGTATATATATACACATTCTCTATTTATTTACAAAATCAAAGTCTTGCTACATATGTATTTGATTCTCTTTACTTTCAAAATATCAAGACAGTCCAATAAACAGAGTCACATTCCTCAAGTTAGTTGAAAGGAGAGATAAAATCAAGATTTGCAGGGTGTGAATTTTTTTTTCTGGTCCATAGGAGATGTCTCACCAATGGAATCTAGCTCTACTGCTGCTATGAAAGGAAGGGTCCATTCTGCCATTTCAGAAGAAAAAACTGAGGGGAGGATAGAGAAGTGACTGGAAGGTTAGTAGCAAGCCCTGAGGTTTGCACAACACACATCTCTATTTCCCAATCCATTCATGTGAGCTTCATTTTCATCTGTGAAAAGATAATCAGAGCACATGCCTATGTCCAAAAATGAGAGAGAATGTTCAAAACTAAAATATCAAAATAACAAAAATCTGTCTCAGGTTTGATACTTTAAAAATATATTTATTTCCTTTTTTTCCAGCATGATCAGGATGTCATAAAAGGCAATATTCATGATTTTTTAAAGTAACTCAGAATCATCACAAAGTTTAACTCTATGTTAAAATCATTTTAGGGCCTCCCTGGTGGCGCAGTGGTTGAGAGTCCGCCTGCCGATGCAGGGGATACGGGTTCGTGCCCCGGTCTGGGAGGATCCCATATGCCGCGGAGCGGCTGGGCCCGTGAGCCACGGCCGCTGAGCCTGCGCATCCGGAGCCTGTGCTCCGCAACGGGAGAGGCCACAACAGTGAGAGGCCCGCATACCGCAAAAAGAAAAAAAAAAAATCATTTTATATTGGTGATACTTGAAAGTCATATCCCTCTGCTGATATGGTGCTATTTTCACCCCCCAAAAAAGTTAATATGGGAATAATTACATGCTGGGAAAGACAGCGGTACTAATAATAATCACATCTTCAGTACATTCTGAGTAAGAACTAAACTGCCAAAAATTACTACCTCAGAAATTAGTGTTGTTAATAATTATTGCCACTGAAAGAGAAAATTCCAGGGTGAATATCCAAATTGTCTTGTGAGTCATTAAGTCTTGCTCATGTGAATATAAGATATTATAAGAAGTAACTGAAGTTTAACATGTTGCTAGCATTTTGTAGGTAACAGTCCCAGAAATGCAGATCGCTGATATTGTGCTTTGAGGTGATTAATGCTTAGGAATAGCAGAGACCCGTAACCGTCAGTTATATTTTTACTGGCATTTTATTGTTCAGGAAGGTTGTAAATGCCAATGCTGCTTTACCCCAGAAAGTAGAAATCATGCATTTATTAGAATTCCTTAACTGGCTTTATGGTCAACAGATGACTCATGAATTATTCATAGGTGTAATATGATAAACTGTCGCTGAACCTCCAACCTAGTTTTATTCACAGCCAGGAGCCTCATCCGTGCAGACAGCACAGAATGCTTGCCATAAGGAATGAGTAAGAATTTCTTTAAAAATCAGCGTGCTATTGCTGGTATCCCCGGAACCTTGATGGTGCATATTTCTTTATTGTAAAGACAATGGATGAGATGAATTTTTAAGATGTTTCCATGTGGATTTCTATTTGACTTATGATCTAAATCATACTTATATACAAAGCATAGTAACCTATACTATCTATACATGCACTATTATCTGTACTATTATATCTATAAATCCTTTTTTATAATCCTAAATGCCATAGAGAAGAGAAATTACATATGTGGGGCACATTTATTATATCCCAATGCTCTTATTACCTGCCTAATACGTTTTGTTAGGAAATCACATCAAAAGGTAACAACAGCGAAGTCAGACAACATGCATTAGTCTCAATTTTTTCCCACTGATTCCAAATTTGGGGGCCATTTAAAGTCTCCACCATGAGGTAGGTCGGAGGGGAATGGAACTCAAATTAGGGTAGTTTACTAATGTTCTTTTTTATTCCCGGCAGATAGGTAGGGAAAAGTGAAAATGTATGGTCATAAGAAGCACCTAGAGGAGATGGGAGTTTTGTCTTATTATCAGAGTTTAGGTTAAAGTGTATAGTATATATAAATACATATTCTATGTAAGATATTGTAGTTATTCTAAAACAGTTTAAAATGCTTCTTGAATATCTTACCTCTTTCCCTACTGGCATGTGAACCTCATGCCTATGTTATGAGTTAATTGAGATAACAATTATAATAATAGTGTCGATTATAATAATAAACAATAGCAGCTGTTACATTAAATGCCACCTAATGTTAAAGGAAGTTTATATGTACTATCTGCCCCTAAACGAACTTAGCCAGGTAACTATGATTAACCTATTTTAAAATGAGAAAACTGAGACTCAGAGAAATTATACCACTTGCTCAAGTTCACGTACTTGGAGCTGTTTACATTAATGGAGGGCTTGCCCCTCCAGATCCACCCTCCACTGTGCCCACCAGGTGACTAACTTGGAGGGACCACATTAGCAGACATCGTGGCTCTCTGATTTTTGGTGGGTTCAGTCAATGGGGAACCCGGGCAGGTGACCAGAGGGAAAGTGAGATATATTTTCAGGGTCAGGGTATTCCTGTCCCCCAGCTCCTTCTCCAGAGGACTGGTTTCATTGCTTAACCAGAGGTCACAGCACCTATGAGGGCACCCCTCCATCCCAGGCTTTGTCTTCAGACTTCCAGTACCTTTCCTCCCCTAATCCCAGACTGGGGACCACAATGGTGATTGCGTACCATACAATGTCATTTGGGGTTTCCCTAGAGCCCACTCCTTTATAAACAGGCCCTTTTGTTAACCCTTCCTCAAATTATCCTAATTTGAGCACACTGCTTCCTGCTGGGACCCAGATCGATACCTATGCTATACACATGCTCTGAGCATGTAGAGTCAGTGCCTTCAAGAAGCTTTTTTTCTTAGAGGTAGAGCAGAAGCAAACAAATGCAGTAGTCATTCAATGTTTTCAAAAGCCCAGTATCTGTAACCCCCCTTTTCTGGCAACTTCATAGGTATTCTTGCTAAAACTCAGGGTGCCCTCCCCTGGTTTCCAAAGCTTCTGGGTTTAAGCCGGGCTGTTTTAGATAATCATTCAGCAGCAGACACACTGAACAGCAAAGGAAAGCTCTCTTATTAGACAGAGCCCTTCAGAAAGGATAGTTCTGAGGAGCTAGAGAGAAGATAGAACATACTGGGGTGAACTTACCTTGAAATCCTGTAATTACCCAACTGCCTGCCTGCCTTGGCTGCAGGGCAGAGAATCTCCGTGACAACCACCTGCATCACCCCTCTAATGCCCTTCCTTCAGCCAGCACAGGAGGGACTTGAATATTTACTTTCATGATGTGCATTTCATTGCAACACTAAAGGAACAACTGGGTTCAACCGATATCAAACAAATACAACAGCACATAAATCTATATTAGTTTTCTTGAATTTGAAATGTTTTGTATTTAAATATTGTGATGGTCCATGTTATGTGTCACCTTGGCGAGGCTATAGTCTCTAGTTATTCAAACTTCACAGGTGTCACTGTTGAGGTATTTTGTAGATGTGACTAAGTCCAGTAATCAGTTGACTTTAAGGGAGATTATTTTAGATGATCCGGGTGGGCTTGATTCAATCCATTGAAAGGCCTTAACAGCAGAACTGAGGCTTCCCTGAGAAAGGAGAAATTCTGCCTGTGGATAGCAGCTTCAGCTTATGCATGAGAGCTCTAGCCTGCCCTTCATGATGATCTGCCATATGGATTTTGGACTTGCCTATCCAGCTCTCCTAATCACGTTCTAGGTCTTTGCAATAAATCTCTGTATATATCCCCTATTGGTTCTGTTTCTCCAATTGACCCTGACTGATATAAATATCTACTAGGAAGAGCAAAGAGTTGCCATCCTAAAACTATTCTTTTTTTTTTAAGTTTTTTTTTTTGATGTGGACCATTTTTAAAGTCTTTATTGAATTTGTTACAATATTACTTCTGTTTTATGCTTCGGTTTTTTGGCCACGAGGCATATGGGATCTTAGCTCCTCAACCAGGGATTGAACCCACACCCCTTGCATTGGAAGGCGAAGTCTCAACCACTGGACTGCCAGGGAAGTCCCCCTAAAACTATTCTTAATTGCTGTAGTTAAGTAAACATAAAGTCGTACTGATTTGGGGAAAGTGCATGAGGGGACAAAAGAGCAAATCAGTAAGTAGCTCCAAATGGGAAAAATGCAAAGTTTAAATTAAGAGAAATCACATTTAGTTCTGTAAAATGCTTTTGTTTCTTTAACGCGATTCAGAGTTATGTGGCATCCATAAAAAGGTCTTAAGGAATGTATAAGAATTCATCCAAAATAAGTTCACTTAGAGGCTTCTGGGATCAAAAATATGTATACAAGTAAGGTTAAATCCAACTGGGTCATAATACTTATCAATTCAATAAAACAAAATTTAATATGTGACATGTCCACTTGGGGGACTTATGGGAAGACATGAAGGAAAAATGATAAAGAATAATTTCTGCTAAATTCATACTTGTACATAAAATACTTTATCAAATTGTTACCCTGCATCTCAAAGTAGTTGCAAGTATGAATTTTACTATAAATTATCTAAAGCCTAGAGTGTCTTCAAGGATATGCTATTAAAACATTGTGAGTTTTCAAACTGACTTTTTATTACCATATCTAGCAAGTACACCTGTCTTCTTTTTTTCTCAAAACTAAAAAATGTCTGTATCAAAATGACTCAAAAATATTCATTCTTGACATGATTCTCCAAGCAGTTATAATGATCAGATGGATACAGAGTAAATGAAAACTATAAGAAAAGCTTTACGCTTCTTCAAACACTGTCATCTCCCATAAAAACTAAGATGAAATTCTACAGCAGTCTAAAGTGTGCTCCAAAGCAGTGCATAATTCCAAGTTCTTCTTGGACCAGTTTCATGACAATTTTTTGAAAGGGCAAAAGCTCTTCTGGATGATGTTTTACCTGCAGCCTTACCCTGAAGCAAGGGTTTCATAAGCAGCACCACAGTCAGGCCTCAGAGTGATCTTGTCATTAGTTTAACATCTAAACAAGACTTCGCCATGAGCAAAAATCAACCTGCATCCAGTTTTAAAGAGGGGCATCAAAGACCTTGAACAGATGTTACGTATTATCCACAACGACTTAATAGTTGTTAACAACAACAGAAAAGACTCAGAGAACAGAGAAGTTGTTTCTTCTCACTTTCAGGCCAGAATAACAAAGTTGTGAGGACTCCCATGCTGCGATGTCTTTATTAAAATGTTCACTGCATAATATCATTGTCTTTTCATTTGGAATTCATGCATCTTTTTAGCTGCTATATTATCATGTATACCACTGAAAAACTCTTCATACTGCTCAAAATACACTGGAAATTGTTTTTAAAAAGTTTTTTTCTAAAGTGAAACAAACAGTAGAACCCAAGTTGTTTGTAATGGTAGTTAAGAGCTGAAAATTCATCAGGGAGAAGCAAGCTATAGGAGGACGAAAATAAATATTTTGCCATTTTGAACACACCAGGTGGCACACTCGGGTGAAATGTCAGGCACTGGCACAAGAAAGGAATTTAAATGCACAGCTAAAGAAGAAATCTAAAACAACAACAGTCTCTCAGCACCACATACTGCCCATACACTATTTTAATACTGCGTTTTAAAATTAAGAATAGCATGTAATTGCCTAGACATACAATCCTTCTGGACTTAGTCTCAATCTTAAACATAAACCTAAAATAACTGATCTTTGAAGATGCAGATTTCCAGTACATAATATGAATATGAAGATGTAGATTTCCAGTATAAAATATGAAGATTTATTGGTAAAATCAGCAGTCAACAATGCACAAATGAGATCACATGGGAAAATACTGCTTTTACTTTTAATATAGATGAGTGATTAACAGAAATATATACACATGTTCACACACACACACACACATATATATAAATATTCAGTTCCAGACATCTGTAAAACACCAAATTTCTTCTAAGTTCACAACTAAGCTTTATGTTTTTAATGTTGTCATGTTTTTTTATCTAAACACCAACACACAAGATAGTGCTTAAGGGAAACAAGGTGCCATCTCTGTATTCATGTAATAGATTTAAAAATTCCAAACAAAACCATCTCTGCATCGACAGCATCTTGCACACTGCAAGATACTCGATTAAAAAAAGGGCTGGATGAATAAGTGAATAAATGAATGCACACATATATGAATAAATAAGGTGAAGGATGGATGGATAGAAAGAGACCAGACACACTTAACTGAAAACAAAGGGAAAATTCTCCCCACAGTTTCCACTCTCATACTTCTAACAGTAGTCTTGATGAACTGTCCAAAGCTCACTCCTCACATCATCAGATGCCCCACTACCCCCGGCTGGAGAGAAGGGATGAAAACTGACTTTGCCAGGCAGTTCACACACATTGTCTCATTTAGTCTGCACAACTGGTGAATCAGGCAAATACTGCCCCTTTGACAGATAAGGAGACTGAAGTTCTGAGAAGTGACATGCCCGGGCACTGGGCACTCGGAACGTGCTGAAGTTGAATTCAAATCCAGGCCTTTTCTAACACAAAGTATGTGCTTTTTCTGTTTACATTTGTATGGCATCAAGATGTTATGAGGCATCTTTTTGTAAGGGTTTGTCCAAGTATTTGCACATAACTGTATTAATTTACCTTTGCTTCATCTTATGCATATGTCCTCTCAGAAGACTGAAGTATGAAAACTTTAAATATGAAACTAAATTGAAAAAATCAATCCTCCATAATTCTCCCACTCTAACACAGAAGTTGTTTCCAAGGCAAGTGATTTTGGCTTCTATACTGAGCATCTTGGCCAGAAATGGGCTGGCAGACACTCTTCCATCTTCCTACACAGTGAGTCTAAGTCACGGCGGCAGTCAACAACATAAGTGCTTTAAAACGTGAGGCCTGATCCAAGACTTAGGGATGCTTTTGGCCCCTCCTTCCAGGACTGAGACGTCCTGGGTCGGGAAGTGCTGTGGGACAATGTCTCCTGCACCAGAGCCCTTGACACCCCAGTTGAGGCCCTTCTTAGAGAAGATGTGTATCTCTGGACAAGCAAATAGCACCCCTTCACCCACAGAGAATTTTCACATTAGAATGGACTTTACAGATGCTTCATTCCCATCCCTTCACTGAACAAGTGAAAAAGCTCTCACTCAGAGAACACATAGCCATTAGTGTTTCTGGGTTCTTCCCGTCTCCAAATTGTTTTCCAGCAGATTGGCAGGCAGTTTTATTCCTTTTAATAGTCAGTTCCTTAAACAATGAAAATGCAGTTACAATGTGACGACAACCACGTGTTCAGCAGTTTAGACACAATAACCACTGGCATTTACCACGGATTACCACATGTCAGTGATGCCTAATGTTTTTATGTGCATAATCCTACTTGACCCTCGTCACAGCCCTGAGATTGGCATTATTATAGCCACCTTGAAGATAGGGAAACTGAGGCTCTGAGAAATGAAGTTACTTGTTTAAGGCCATATAGCTAAAAAATGGTGGATCTGCAGTTTGAACCCCATTGAATAAGGAGCTTAGACACCATGTGCATGCTATATTACCCTGCTCATAACTAGCCACATGAAATCTTCCAAGAAAGTCTATTTATTCTCTGTTCATGAAACAGAATCACATAGTGATCATTTAAACCCTGATGCTCCATCCAGATACCCTTATGCCTTGGGCCTACCTGGAATGTTCACCTTTAATTCCTTTTAATGCCCCACTTGCTGACCTAATGTTCCTACTGCAAGACACATGGCTGACTGCTATAAGGAGACTTAGATGCCTCTCAGCAGAATACGAAAATGTGCCTTGCTGAGGGAGCTAATTCCAAAACTAGGCATGATGGAATAGGACTGAAAGATGCAGCTTTGTGGCCCTCTGACATTACACACCTCTGCTTGAAATGGAAGGATGCGTTCAAAACCCGACTCTGGAATATTCCAGAGAGTGAGGCCAGGAAATGAGGGCATTGTGGCTGGTCTTGTCCTCCAGTGCCAGTGCCTAACCCTTGAACTCAACCATCCAGACTCAACACTTTCCTTTCCTTCCTGGACTCCCGGAAGCCCACAGAAAAATGGGCTGGAGAGGTAAGAATCTCCAGGGATTCACTCTAGAGTAATGTCAGTTGATCTCCTCTTGTCTCTCCACTGTTATTTCTCTTTGCCATCTCTTCTGGAGGAATTGTGGGGACATCATTAAGCCACTTCAAATCCTTTCTGAAGTGAGACTGAGGTGTAAATGAACAAAGTAATTATTGTCAGGGAAATGTGTGTGGGTCCCTCTGCTCTCTGGGTCTCCTGCTACCATATCCCCTCCACCTACAAGAACCATTCTAGGCTCTTCAGCAAAAAACAAACAAACAAAAAACCCCCAAAATACTCAAGGCAAACTGCCTGGAAAACAACACGTGTGGGAAATATGGTCCTTGATTTCAACCCTGAACACAATGTTCTAAGATGTTTTTTAAAGCTAGGTTTCCTTCCAGAATTCAACTTGCACAGGGCTGCCAAATAAACATTTTGGACTCAAACAGTAGTTAGGGAAACATTTGTATGCTTGGATTTGAATGAGAAGAGGAAACTGCTGTGGATGAGAGATTGCAAAGTGCCGTTCCACTTAGCACGACATTAAAAGCACAGCAACAATCAAAGTGACACTTCTCCTCACCAGGAGGTTCCTGACTGCACAGCCTACCCCTCACAAGTGGAAAGGTGTCACGTTTCAGAAGGAAGATCCAATGCACCACTTGCTTCCTAAGAAATGCAATTGTTTGAAACCAGCACTGACTAATGTGGCTTATGTAAGCTCATATTTAAGGCAATGTCCGCCTCTGTCTTGATTCCCTCGTTAGCAACCTGTTCTGGCTAAACCACCACATGGTGCCCCAGATACCTAATTTTTTAAAGTTGTAATTTTGCCAGGAGAAATATACAAGTGTATGTGGTGCCAATACATAATATTGTTCCTCTGCAAAGCTGTAAGGATTTCTTAAAATTCTGTTTGGTGGATGAAGAAAGGGAAGCAAGTCAACCTGTTAATGATCTACAGATGCTATGATTAGAGAAATAGAGGAAAAAGAACAGTCTTATAATTGTAAGCCAAAACAGTTTACTGCATGCTATTACTAAACTTTGCCTCCCTAAGCAAAATTAAATAATTGCTTTATTAACTGAGCTCATGCTTTTTACAAGAGGGTCTCAGGAATAAGTGCTCAATGAGAATTGATTCCCACTTCTGATGTGATGGCCTTTTGGGAGGAAGATGGGGGTGCAGGAAAGAATGCGGGCAGGAGAAGAACGCTGTAAACAGACTGACCCTCCACCAACCTCCCTCCCCTTCACCCAACCAATTACATGACCATCTTGGGACAGTGTAGTTTTTGAAAAGCTCTCTAGGTGATTCTAATGTTTCACCAGGACTCAGGATCACTGTTCTAGATCATCCATGGAGCTAAGATGAGGGGGCTGAGGTTTATTTGAATACACTGAAATCACATCAAATTTTTAAAATTAGTAAACAAAACAGCTTTAGATCAGTGATCTAAATCTAAACCACTGGCAGATTAAATGGGGCTACCTGTGACAAAACTACCTTGTTCTTCTGTCACATGAAGAGACCCATATGAACACTGTTCCTCAGTCAGTATTTCCAAAGTACATTAAGTTGATCACTAATAACCAGTCTCTCTAAGCCAAAGAATTTACAGAAGGAGGGTTTCTGCTAAGAGCACTAAACCTGAAAACAAAAAAATATAATTGGAAGTGGTAATAGAATGGCAAGATTTTGAGGATTCCCCTGCTTTTACTCATTTTAGATTTATGTATCATGTAGCCCAATACAATCAACAACTATTGAGAAAATAAGTGAAAATGGGTGACAAATAGCATATACGGTAAATTAAATATGGCCATACTTTTCTGCATCTACTTTCATCAAGAGTTGGGTCTATTAGAGTTACCATGTGATCTAGCAATCCCACTCCTGGGCATATTTCTGGAGAAAAGGTACACACACCTAATTGTTCAAAGCAGCACTATTCACAATGGCCAAGACATGGAAGTGTCCATTGACAGATGAATGGATAAAGAAAATGTGGTATATATATATAATGGAATACTACTCAGCCATAAAAAAGAATGAAATAACACCTTTTGCAGCAACATGGATGGACCTAGAGATTATGATACTAACTGAAGTGAATCAGACAGAGAAAGACAAATATCATATGATATCACTTATATGTGAAGTCTAAAAAAAGATACAAATGAACTTATTTACAGAACAGAAACAGACTCACAGATTTTGAAAACAAATTTATGGTTACCAAAGGGGAAAGGGGGTGGGGGAGGGATAAATTAGCAGTTTGGGATTAACAGATACAAACATAAACAACAAGGTCTTACTGTAGAGCACAGGGAACTATATTCAGTATGCTGTAATAAACCATAATGGAAAAGAATGTATATACACACACATATGTATATAACTGAATCAATTTGCTGTACTAGAAACTAACACAACATTGTAAATCAACTGTATTTCAATTAAAAATTAAATTAGGGACTTTCCTGGTGGCACAGTGGTTAAGAATCCACCTGCTGATGCAGGGGACATGGGTTCGAGCCCTGGTCCAGGAAGATCCCACGTGCCACGGAGCAACTAAGCCCGTGAGCCTCAACTCTGAGCCTGCATGCTGCAACTACTGAAGCCCATGAGCCTAGAGCCTGTGTTCCGCAACAAGGGAAGCCACTGCAATGAGAAACCCACGCACCACAAGGAGGAGTAGCCCCTGCTCACCACAACTAGAGAAAGCCCACGCACAGCAACAAAGACCTAATGCAGTCAAAAATAAAATTTTTTTAAATGTTAAAAAATTAAATTTAATTTAAAAAAGAGTTGTGGTCTATTAGTCTAACTCTGATCCTTTACCTCAAGAGCTCTTGCAGCTTCTACTCATGGTTTTCTTAAAATCCTGAGACTACCACACTGCAAAGAAGCTCAGGATGAAAGACCAAATGGAAAGAGAGACCCAGGCATCCCAGCTGACCCAGCTGAAACCAGATACCCAAAAATTTAAAGTCATTGTGATACTGAAGTGACAGAAACCTTGAAAGAAAATGATCATGTCATCTTGGAATTCATAACAGTGAAGAAATGAAAATCTGGACATAATCAAATGCATAAAAGGACCTCAGGAAAGTGCATTTTTCTAAAACATATGAAAAAATGTGTATTATCAAAAGGTCAGGCCCATGATGGAATACAACTCAAAAAGGAACAGAATATAGAAATGAAAACTGATAATTGTGAATAACCTTGATAAAGAAGAAAGGAGAAGAAACCTTAATAACCAATGCGGCTGTATGAAAAATTCTCTGGTTCATTCATTCATCCACTCATTCACACAAACAAACATGGAATATCAGCCATGTGCAAAGTGTTGTGCTCTAATGAGGTCATATTTTTAAAAGCACAAGCTAAAGATGGAAGAACCCATATTTTTGAAAAATATATACTAAAAAAATTTTTTAATGGCTGAGATTTATAAGAATAGTTACAGAAAAGCTCTTGAATGAGCTAAGACATTCAAAAGAAATGGTGTCTAAAATTATGTTCCAGGGCAATAGAAATAAGAAACAAAATGTGATATTGCTTGGGGCAGATGGTATAATGCTATTTAACAGTTGCTAGTGGGAAATTCAGAACTCTTCAACATCTTTTCTTCTTCCATCTTCCCCACTGAAGATACTGTTTTACAGTTAAAATAAGAAACTGGAACCCAAGACAAGAGATAAAATTAGTTAAAATGAGAAACACACACACACACACACACACACACAGGTGCTTTACTTACACTGACTTCTAGTTGCCCACCTGAGCCAAATCACATCCCAGGGCCCAGAAAAAACTTGCAAATATGATTACCAACCACTGTCAATAGTCTCTGAGGATAGGCACCAAAAGCTCTGAATCAGATTAATGTGACTCCACTTTTCAAATAAGAGAAAAAGGTGGATTCTGTTTATAAAGCTTGAAATCAATGCCTGATAAAATTTTAGAAAAATAGCTAATGAAAGCAGGTGGCTAATGAGCACTTGGAAAAAAAGGCTGATTCTGAGGAGTTAGGAATCACTAACTAAAATGTGTGGTATTTTATATAGGTAAGACTTTTTCCCCCCAGATATTGTCTCTTTTAGTCCTTACATTAAAAGAGTCCTTTTAGTCCAACTGAGTTGCCATGATTCAGATGCAGAAACTGAGTTTCCTAAACACTGAGTATGTAATGTCCAAAGTCGTATAGTAAGTGGCTGAGCTACAACTCAAATTCAATTCATTCCAAACTCACCTCATTGCTGATAGAACAAGGGATCACCATAGATATAGTGTAAGTTGATTTCAGCAAGACATTTGACAGAGTTCTTTGGCATATGTTCTTAGACAAGATAGAAATTGTGAGCTAGATGATGGATGGAAAGGAACCACATCTTCTTTTGGATGTCTCAAAGCATCTCAAACTCATCTTGTCCAAAAGCAAATTCATGAATGTCTCCCTCAAACCTGGCTTTCTTTATTCCTTTTCTCAGTGAAGGTATTGTGTGCATTCTAGGAACTTGGTAAGATACTCTTGAAAAGCTTCCTCCATGACCTCATGTTCAATCCACCACCAAAGCCTGCCAATTTTATTCTGAAATAGCTCTCAGAACATGTAAGGTATCATTCCACTGCTGATGACAATCAAGAGTCAGTCTGGTTGTTACTCTTTTGAAGTATATCTTTTATCTCTGGCTACTTTTGAGATCTTCTGTGTGTCTTTGTTGTTCTACAGCTTCACTAAGATGAATCTAGATGTAGATTTTTATGTTATCCTGCTTGGGAATGCTGGGCTTCATGAAAATCTTGATTGGAACTTTTCATCTCTTCAAATATTGCCTCTAACCCATTCTTTAAACTCAGTAACAATACTGCTTTCTTACTAAATTTATTATCTCAGTTTCTGTGGGTCGGGAGTCTGGGTGTTTTAGCTGGGGCCTCTGCTCATGGTCTCATAAGGCTGAAATCAAGGTGCTGGTCAGCTGTATCCTCAAAGTAATTGCACTTAACTTTGATTTTTTATTAAATTTGAGGGTCTTTATGTTTTAATAAACGAGTTTAACAAATTCACATCGACTGGGATAATAAATTTGATCTTCTTGTGTCATTTTATCCTGTGCTTCCATGCTGCTCCACTGCCCTTCCTACTCCTCCACTCCAACATCTTTTTCTCTAGGGACCAAAGCTTCCTTTGATCTTTTTTCTCCTTCTTTGATCATCCGGAAATAATAGTAGTCTCTTAAAACTTTTAAGCAATTACATGCATATTTTAAATCATTTAATACTCCTTTCCCTATCACCATGAAGAATAAAACAGTATCTAAAGATATGTCCGTGTGACTTTCTCTCTTCTTTTTGTCCCCCACCAAGTAAAAGAACTGTAGCCTTTAATTCTTTTTTTTTTAAACATCTTTATTGGAGTATAATTGCTTTACAGTGGTGTGTTAGTTTCTGCTTTATAACAAAGTGAATCAGCTATACATATACATATATCCCCATATCCCATCCCTCTTGTGTCTCCCTCCCACCCTCCCTATCCCACCCCTCTAGGTGGTCACAAAGCACGGAGCTGATCTCCCTGTGCTATGTGGCTGCTTCCCACTAGCTATCTATTTTACATTTGGTAGTGTATATATGTCCATGCCACTCTCTCACTTCATCCCAGCTTACCCTTCCCCCTCCCCGTGTCCTCAAGTCCATTCTCTATGTCTGCGTCTTTATTCCCGACCTGCCCCTAGGTTCTTCAGAACCTTTTTTTTTTTAGATTCCATATGCTTATATACTTTTTTCTCACTTAAGAATTATATTTGATGTCACGTTAAGTTATACAATAAGAACAATTATTTAACATTAACTCAAAATTTAAAGGTTTAATTACTCACCATTTATTTTATATTTCATTTTCCCTTAATCTGAGGTTTGATGAATTCCTTGATTTTCTGAACAATTTTAAGTAATTTTGAGTTCATGAATGTCTGAGAAGTCCTTTGGGTTGAGACTGGAAGGCACTCCCCTGACTGTTTCTGGCTTGTTGATGGAACTCCTATTATTTTGACAGGCATTTGGAATGAGGTTAAATGTACGGGTATAATTGTAATTTTGGGGGGCCAAATACATATTCTTAAGGCAGCCAAAGAAAACATGAAAACCACCAGTGGTCCCTGGCTAGCTGCAGACCTTATGCACATCCTTTAATTTCTCTGAGCTCTCCTTCCTTATGGATAGGAAGGAGGCTCATCCAAACCACCTCAGATACTCTTCCAGATGTTTTAGTCAAGACTTTATGAAGCTAATAGAAATACCAATATTTAATCAACACCATAAAAGCAGAAGAATTAATTTCCAGCAAAATATCAACGAAGTCTACTATATGTTTAAAGTTTCAGGGTTACACAGTGATGGACAGTAAATACAAAATAAATATTTCTCTCAGTGCCTTGCTTAGAAGAAACAATAGAAACTCATAAACAATACTTGCTCCAAGTATATGTACAACCACATTATTTTCAAGTCTAGGGAAAAGGAAATATACTTTCGATGAATCCTTAGTATTCATTCAACAACATCACACAAGCAATTATGACACTTAAGAATGTTTTTCAGGTTCCATTTAAAAATGTCTCAACTAGGTTTTACAGTGACATGGTTCAAATTTAGAAACTATAGAAAGGTTTACTGTTAATTCTGTTTTTTAGCTACCCAATTTCCATCCTCTCAGTTAAATGAAGTTGTGTATCCTTCCAGAGATATTTCATACGTATACAAAATATCTCTCCCTCCCTCGCCCTCCCTTTCCCCTCTTATCCCATTTCTCTCTCTCTCTCTGTCTCTGTTTCTTTGTTGTTTTTTTAAAAATTTTTGTCCCTTTTAAATAAAATTGTATTATTCCATTTTCCTGAGGCTTATTTTTCACTTAACGTTTCTTGGTGATCTTTGTTCATCAGTATAAAGTGCTTCCTCATTCTTTTTTATAACAACCTAGCATTCCATTGTCTGGATATAGCATGGCTTATTTTACCAATAACTTATTGGTGTACATTTTAAGCAACGTTACAATTATAACCCCAAACATATGTCATTTCAAACGTGTGAAGTATATTTCTAGGATAATTCTTAGAAATGAAATCACTAGGTTAGAGGCTATACGCATTTGTAATTATGAGAGTTACAGCCATGTAGCTCTCCATAAGGAAATAACGATTTATGCTCCCATCCAGTAATATATGAGCCTACTAGAGCATGATTTTTTCATATTGGATTGGCCAAAAAGTTTGTTCAGTTTTAAGCAAAAATAAAACACATTTTTCATTTTTACGAAGAACTGTATTGAATAACGTATTCACTAACCAGACAAACTTTTTGGCCAACCCAAAAAGTTCCAAAGCATGCTACCTGGTACTTTCAAATTCCTGTCCCCAATTTTTTTTGGTTTGGTTTTGTGGGGCTATTTGGAGTGGAAGTGTGAGTCAGATGAGTCCTGGTTTTTGTCCCAAATTATACTGGTTCCTCTGTCTTTTCCCTAAAGCACATGAATACCACAAAACACACACTATTGCTATAAAGCTTCACAGATTTAAGACATACTGAAATGACCAGGGTTCAGAGTCCATTAAGTTTGAGTGTCTCTACAAAGCCCATCTAAATCCTAAACTGCATTGTAACAGCAGGAGAGAGTTGGTGTACTCTTGGCCCTATGAATCAGTGTCTAATGAGAATTGATTTAACAGGCTTCAGGGGACCTTATCTTATTGCTAATAAAATAAATTCCATCTGGCACTTTCCTACACTGCCTAGATATTAAATAGGGTTTATGATGATTAAGCACCAGAAAAGTTAATTGAGAGGTAATTCCAGGGGAATGTACGGATCTCTGAGGGCAGTGGTCTTCTACTGGGTAACTTAAGGAAAGGAGACAGGAGACCAGCTACCAAACTTCAAGCACTAGGCAGAAGCACCATAGCACACAGAGTCATGTAGCCCCAAGCCCACCCCCAGGGCAGCCATCTTCAACTGACAGCTTCCTCCCAACACAGAAGGGATGGTCATTTCCACTCCAACCCTAAGGACCTGCTCCAAGAATAGGACCGCCACCTGGCAAAAGGGACACGAAACCATGATGAGGTGTTTCCATTTGTTTTCCTCATTGGATGGGGCCACCATAAAACTTTAATAATATTAAACAGAAGGGTGGGGTTTATAAAAATGTAGACCAAAGGAGAATGTTGTCGTAAATTATGGTCAGCCATCAAAGCAATTATGCCCCAAAGTTTAATGAGCTATGTCTCATCCAAATCTGAATGAAGAAATTTCTAGAGCATTAAGATTGCTTCTTACCTTTGTACACAGTCTCAATCATGGGTGCCCTAGATAAGTGTATAGAACACAAGAGTCAACACATCAGAACTAAAAGTGTGCATATACCTGCTCCATCATCATGTCCACAGCAGGAAAGCTGCTCCAGAGCAAAGAAGTACCTCATTTACTTTTTAAAAAATGATTTGTCTTTGTTGATTGAATTGATATACCTAAAATACAAGAGAAATGATCTAATTCCTATTTCTATAAAATCCAAACATCTGGCAGGTCAGGCCTAAATGAACAAAGCTAATTCCTAGGAGACATGTAAAATACAAGGCTTTCAGCAGGGGTCAGAGAGCACATCTTTTAAATTTTGGCACCAAGTCTCAAGAGCTTATTGTTTCTTGGAAGGTTAGTGGTGGTCCTTTCTGCCTTTCGGTCCTGACACACAGTGAGATCAAAGGAAACTCGAGTGGCATGGCTCTCTTTTGTTATTCTGACCTGCACTTTACACACATTTCCTATTCTGAAAGCACGGAGAGGTATTGAGTCTATAGGGCTGCTAACATTGTTATGTCTTACGAGGAACTCAGCTGTCTATTTGCTTAATCGACTATAAACAGAGATCCCTTGCCAAACAGTACTTGCCATAAAGAACTCAACACGGGGCATGTTCACTTGGATGCTGTCCACAAGCTTTAGGAGCAAACATGAAATGTCTCACCACTGAGCAAACAAAACTGGAGCTACGCTCTGGAAACCAGCTCGGTGGTGTGGCTCAGAGGCCTGGAAAAGTTTTATTTCACACATTTAAGCTGGTTATTCTTTTTTTTTTTTTCATCTTTATTGGAGTACAATTGCTTTATAATTGTGTGTTAGTTTCTGCTTTATAACAAAGTGAATCAGTTATACATATACATATCTCTTCCCTCTTGCGTCTCCCTCCCTCCCACCCTCCTTATCCCACCCCTCTAGGTGGTCACAAAGCACCGAGCTGATCTCCCTGTGCTATGCGGCTGCTTCCTACCAGCTATCTATTTTACATTTGGTAGTGTATATATGTCCATGCCACTCTCTCACTTTGTCACAGCTTACACTTCCCCCTCCCCATATCCTCAAGTCCATTCTCTAGTAGGTGTGTCTTTATTCCCGTCTTACCCCTAGGTTCTTCATGACATTTTTTTTTTTAGATTCCATATATATGTGTTAGCATACGGTATTTGTCTTTCTCTTTCTGACTTACTTCACTGTGTATGACAGACTCTAGGTCCATCCACCTCACTACAAATAACTCAATTTCCTTTCTTTTTATGGCTGAGTAATATTTTTAGGGATGGGTTTTAAGGAAAAAAGATTGGAGATGACAAAATACAAGGATGTTCTCTGTGGCATTCTTTATATTATAAAAATCATAACGCAAATATCCACTAATCAAGCCATGGTTAACCAGATTAAGATACATTCATATGATGCTATGTGATGTGATATATGAGATGACATGATATTACTATATAATATGATATAAAACAGCCTTATCTAATGACACAGGACATTGCTTAATATAATATTAAGTGGTAGGAAACTATATACATAGAATGCCAGTTTGCTTTTTAAAAATCTGTCTACTGTATATATGCATGCACACACTTTTATAAGACTACATTTCCCTCATAACAGCACTTCTAACACCGAACTGCCAGGGTACTTTTCTGTTTTGCTTTCCACCCCTCCATCCCCTACTTCTTGTATACCTCCTATTCCTCTGATTGGTGGCAGGCACCAGGTAGCCCACATCACAGAGACAGGCAGGACCTGAGGATAAAGAGCAGGAGTGTGTCTGAATCCCATTCCAGAGGCTTCACCCTGGCCGGAAATGCTGTTCAGGGGATCCCTGGCACAGAGAAGGCACTCTGGGATGTTCACACCCTCTTCCTTCTCTAAAGTTTGGAGACAAAGATGTGAGCAACATGCGCTGGATCTCTGCCTAGAAACCCTAGTGAAAAGTTGACTTGTAAGAAAAGATTATTTTTCAATAGGAATAATATACCAGTCATAAGGAGCACCCTTGCTGTTGTCCTGGCAAATAAGCATCTTGCCCCAAGAAAGCTGAAGGCAGCTCTGTCCTTGGAAGATTAACACACTAGAGTCAGACTGTTGTTACTAGGGAAGCAGACAGGTTCGTGCACCTGATTTAAACTGTGGCTGAAAAAGGAATCCTCAGCATGAGAGGACCAGAACCTAACCATGGTCAGTCACGCCAAGCAGTGACCGACAAAGGAAAGGGCGGGAACAAAGGACAGTCTGGTCTGCAATGACCTTTTCAAATTATCTGTTGATCCCTTAAGCTACACTGCCCCTTCTTAATGGTGAAAGCCAAGAAAAGAGCAGCACGGTGTGACAGAAGGAACTGCAAGACTAGTTTCTCCTTTACATTTTACTATTTGGCCTTGTGCAAGGCACAGGCAAAATGCTAACACCTTAATCTTTTCGAATTATGGTTTTCTCTGGATATATGCCTGGGAGTGGGATAGCTGGATCATATGGTAGTTCTAGTTTTAATTTTTTAAGGAACCTCCATACTGTTCTCCATAATGGCTGTACCAATTTACATTCCCACACACAGTGTAGGAGGGTTCCCTTTTCTCCACACTCTCTCCAGCATTTATTGTTTGTAGACTTTTTTATGATGGCCATTCTGACCAGTATGAGGTGATACCTCACTGTAGTTTTGATTTGCATTTCTCTGATAATTAGCAATATTGAGCATCTTTTCATGTGCTTTTTTTTTTTTTTTTTTGGCCATCTGAGAGTCTTCTTTGGAGAAATGTCTATTTAGATCTACCCATTTTTGATTGGGTTGTTTGTTTTTTTGATATTGAGCTGCACAAGCTGTTTATATATTTTGGAGATTCATCCCTTGTCGGTCACTTCATTTACAAACATTTTCTCTCATTCTGTGGGTTGTCTTCTTATTTTGTTTATAGTTTTCTTTGCTGTTCAAAAGCTTTTAAGTTTAATTAGGTCCCATTTGTTTATTTTTGTTTTTATTTTCATTACTCTAGGAGGTGGATCCAAAAAGATATTGCTGCAATTTATGTCAAAGAGTGTTCTGCCTATGTTTTCCTTTAAGCGTTTTATAGTATCCAGTCTTACATTTAGGTCTTTAATCCATTTTGAGTTTATTTTTGCGTAGGGTGTTAGAGAATGTTCTAGTTTCATTCTTTTACATGTAGCTGTCCAGTTTTCCCAGCACCACTTATTGAAGAGACAGTCTTTTCTCCATTGTATATTCCTGCCTCCTTTGTCATAGAATAATTGACCACAGGTGCGTGGATTTACTTCTGGGCTTTCTATCCTGTTCCATTATAGGTCTGTTCCAGACCTCTATTTCTGTTTTTGTGCCAGTACCATACTGTTTTGATTACTGTAGCTTTGTAGTATGGTCTGAAGCCATAGAGCCTGATTCTTCCAGCTCCGTTTTTCTTTCTCAGGATTGCTTTGGCTATTCGGGGTCTTTTGTGTTTCCATACAAATTGTGAAATTTTTGTTCTAGTTCTGTGAAAAATGCCATTGGTAATTTAATAGGGATTGCGTTGAATCTGTAGATTGCCTTGGGTAGTATAGTCATTTTGACAATATTGATTCTTCCAATCCAAGAACATGGTATACCTTTCCATCTGTTTGTGTCATCTTCAATTTATTTCATCTGTGTCTTATAGTTTTCAGAGTACAAGTCTTTTGTCTCCTTAGGTAGGTTTACTCCTAGGTATTTTATTCTTTCTGATGTGATGGTAAATGGGATTGTTTCCTTAATTTCTCTTTCTGATCTTTTGTTGTTAGTGTATAGAAATGCAAGAGATCTCTGTGTATTAATTTTGTGTCCTGCAACTTTACCAAATTCGTTGATGAGCTCTACTAGTTTTCTGGTAGCATCTTTCAAATTTTCTATGTATAGTATCATGTCATCTGGAACAAATTTATTTTCAGTGATGATGATTTGCATTTAAACAATACAGTGAGTTTAAATATTCCTGTGAAACTAGTTGTGGAGGGGAGGGGAGGTGTAGATCTCTTGACATTTAACTAAATACCTAGCTACACTGGAAAACAAAAACTAAACAAGAGACACACTGTCACAATTGAGGAGAGAGGACGAGACTGCCAGTGTTCATTTGCTGTGTTGCTTTATATAACATCCTTAACTCCTGGGGACTTAATGCTTTGTTTATAAAATGAGCAGGTTGTACTTGAATTCAGGACTGATTTTTAAGCTTCACTTTAGCTCTAAAATTCCATCATTTATTCTGGAATATTCTTTCTCTACTTAAAAGTTTGATAATGTCAGTTCTAGGACAGGCTTCCCATAGCTAAAGGGGTGGCATGAAGACCAGATAAAGTCTTTCTGACTAGAGGCATCCTTTGCCATTCTCAATAATGGCAACAGTTCACCAGAATCTCCTCTGTGTTAGGTGATATTTTGAGCACATCAGCAACACTAAGGCCTTTAATGGCAGACTAGAGCAGAGCGAAGGGACTCGGGGATACAGGCTGGCCCATGTGATTCATGAAGAAGCAGCCCAGTAGGGGGGCCCTCCCTAACTATGGGTCTGCTACATGCAAGACTTTGGAAACCACTTTCAAGGCAGAAATGTGTCTCCAGGAGAAACACTCTCAGTGGCTGCATCTAAGGCCAGTTAGTCCTGCTGGGGTAGCTGTGTGTATTCAGAACTTCTACTTCCTAGTTAAAAGCTTCCCTTTTGTATTTAAGCTGTCAAAGCAGAAAGTGTGATTTTCTCAGAAACTCTCTCTTCATTTGCCCACTGACCTGTTTTCTAGTTCATATAGAAATATTTTGTTTCTACAATCAGAAAGAAACAGAAGCCACTGAACAGTTCCTATAGAAGGTATGCAGGGAAACAGAAATGAATAGAACCACCACCCTAAATAAAAGGCATCAGAGTTTCTGATTCTAAGGAAAAAAACATCCTGGCAGCCAACTGTCTCCTCTGGCCACAGCAGGTCAGCACGCAAGTGAATATACAAAAGAAGAGAGACATTGAAGGTCTAAATAACTAAGCATCGGCTATAAAACAAACACTAGCATTTCTATTCTGCTTGTAGAGAATCATCTAATAGCAAAAAAGGGGAAAGCATCTTGCTTTACGAAAAGCTAAACCGTTAAAACCATTTGAACTTACTAAATATATATGAAAATTTAAAAAGAACTCTAATTATTTAATTCATGGACCGGATACACCAGCCTAGAGCAAGGCAGGTACAGACCTCACCCTGAGTTCTTATGAGTCCTTACCATGTTCCAGAGGCTGTCCACAGGGCTTCCCACGTACTAATTCACTTAACCTCCCACACTCTAGTCAGGTACCCTCATCATCCTCATTGTACAGTGGAAAAACTGGAGGCTCAAGAAAACGAAGGAACATGCCCAAGGTCACACGTCAGGTGAGGATCCTCTGGTTAAAACACAAACCAGCGTCAATGAACCTGTAGTTCTTATGTTTTCAGCAAGACAAGTAGTGCCATTGAGCATCTAGCATTAAATACCACTCCTGTGCCTCTGCTCTAAAATTCATGTAAAATGAATAAATACTGTAGGAAGGAAGGAAGATTTAAAATACAGTCGACAGTGAATTGACTCTGTCTCCTCCCCCCTCCCTCCCTCTCTCTCTCTTACCACACATACCCCTAAGCACGGCAGGCAGTTTAGGATATTACAGGTCTACTTCAGGACCATACAAAGCTGTTTATGCTCTTAGAGAAATAGAAGCTTTTAGGATCTGGTTCAGGATCCACTCAGCTAGATAAAGATGATGGCAGGGCAGGTGACCCAAGAGAGGAAGAAGGGGAAGGTAGGAAGGGAAGGGGGAGTGTCAGAAGGGCAGGGCCACATGGCAAAAGTCCAGGGCCTAGAGAAATGCAGGTCCTCTGGGGTCTCACAGATGTAGCGCAGGGAGGGAGACACACCATAGCCATGGGTGGTATGACCTGAGACCTTAACCCAAGCCCTGGTTCAGGGCAGGGTGGGGATCTGGCAGGAGCACTCAGGTAGGCTCCAGCTCTGGTGAGTAGGGCAGTGGGGCAGGGGAACCTGCAGATGGGATTTGGGGAGCAACACAAAACCATGTCCCTCCAACCAGGCAGCCTTGGGAAGAGGAAGCCCAGGCTCCAGACACATTCCTGGCATGGAAAGGGGCAAAGTCACATCCCAGGCCATCTTATGCTGTGTAAGGAATGGACTCTGGTAGCTGTGGGATGCTCAGCCTGGAAGATGTAAAAGGCAAGCTGAGCACTGCAAGGTGGGAGCTGACTATGGGTAATCGTCACAGCTACAGGGGCTGTGACCACACACGAACATTTGGGGGAACGTGGCAGAGGCCAAGGACACATCATTCTAGGGCTAACTCCAGAGATTGCTGGAACCACAGACCCTGCCAACCTCCTATGCAGGTCACCTCATCTGGAAACCCAGGATCCGGCTAGACACACAGGAGTCAGGTACTGTAGCTCTAGCCTGAGGCCTGGGGATAAGAATCAGCCAGAGAAGGAGGCTTGGGTCCTAGGCCCACACGCATGAATAACTGATGCAGGATGGGAGCCCGTGAGTCAGGCCAGCAGGGGGCGGTGAACTGCAGAGGGCTGGGACTCACTGGGCACCTGGGGCCCAGCTCTTCTGGGAATTTAAGGCATCAATCAGACATCCACAAGGGAATCTTGAGGCTGGAGCAGAAATCTCTCATCTGAAAGAAGGAACTCATTAAAAGTTATTCCAAGAGTCAGAGAGGTTCATGAATTTACTTCATGATGGTATCAACTTAGAGACTGATCCAGGAGATGGGCCTATTTTCTTTCTCTCTTTTTTTCTATCCTCACTGACATTTTTTGTTTGTTTGTTTGTTTTTGTTTTTTTTGAGGATTTCTATATTTATATATATATATATATATTTTAGTTTCTGCTTTATAACAAAGTGAATCAGTCATAAATATATACCTGTTCCCACATCCCTTCCCTCATGGATCTCCCTCCCTCCCACCCTCCCCATCCCACCCCTCCAGGCGGTCACAAAGCACCGAGCTGATCTCCCTGTGCTCTGCAGCTGCTTCCCACTATCTATCTACCTTACGTTTGGTAGCCTCACTGACATTTTTTTTTAATTGAAGTATAGTTGATATACAATGTTGTACAGCAAAGTGATTCAATTATGCATACACACACATTCTTTTTTAATATTCTTTTCCATTATGGTTTATCAGACTGAAACTGTGCACCTCAGATTGGGACTTGAACACATGCGGCCAGAACTCGAACCAGGCCTAAATTCAGATTGGGACTTGAACCCACATGGCTGGGACTCAAACCGGGCCAAAGCCCACAGTCTTCCAACTGAGATCACACACCTGGTTTCAGGACTTAATGAAGCTCCGGTTCCTGATGTCTCATCACAGAAACAATTCAGTGAGAGACAAAGTGATAGGTAAGAAGTGGATTTATTTAGAGAGAAACACACTCCACAGACAGAGTGTGGGCCATCTCAGAAGGTGAGAAAAGCACCAGGGTATGGAGTTGTCAGTTTTTATAGGGGTGGGTAATTTCATAGGCTAATGAGTGGGAGCAGTATTCAGCTATTTCGGGAAGGGGTGGGGATTCCCAGGAATTGGGCCACTGCCCACTTTTTGATCCTTATGGTGACCTTGGAACAGTCATGGTGCCTGTAGGTGTGTCACTTAGCTTGCTGATGTCTTACAGTGAGCATATACTGAGGCTCAAGGTCTAGTGGAAGTCGACTTGTCTGCCATCTTTGACCCATTTGATTCTAATCAGTTTATGTCATGTCCTTGGGCTATGTCATTCTTTCAAAGGTTGTGCCCTGCCCCCTTCCCTCCTGTTTTAATAGGACATTGAACATGGCTTTCTGTGCTATATAGTAGGACCCTGTTGTTTATCCATTCTATATATAATAGCTTATATCTGCTAACCCCAACCTCCCACTCCATCCCTCCTCCAACCCCTCCCGCTTGGCAACCACAAGTCTATTCTCTGTGTCTGAGAGTCTGCTTCTGTTCTGTAGATAGGTTCATTTGTGTCATATTTTAGATTCCACATGTAAGTGATATCTTATGGTATTTGTCTTTATCTTTCTGACTTACTTCACTTAGTATGATAATCTCTAGGTCCATCCATGTTGCTGCAAATGGCATTATTTCATTCTTTTTTATGGCTGAGTAGTATTCCATTGTATATATGTATCACATCTCCTTTATATGTTCATCTGTCGATGAACATTTAGGTTGTTCCCATGTCTTGGCTATTGTAAGTAGTACTGCTATGAACATAGGGGTGCATGTATCTTTCCAAATTTTAGTTTTGTCTGGATACATGCCCAGGAGTGGGATTGCTGGTCATATGGTAATTCTATTTTTAGTTTTCTGAGGAACCTCCATACTGTTTTACATAGTAGCTGCATCAACTTACATTCCTACCAACAGTACAGGAAGGTTCGAGATGGGCCTGTTTTCTTCAGGAGCTGAGTAAGGAGGTGAAGGCAGGGGCCTGTTTCCAGGAACTGAAGAAGGTCATGGGGACAAGGAAATTGTCATTCCACTAGCACAGCACAGGGTGAAAGTAAAACTCTGATTTCCACAACATACACCTGTGTTCACCAACTGCGTTTCAGTCCGTTTCTGGCTAAATGCTTGTGGACGTGCCTGAATTACTGTGGTTGAAGAAAGCTGCTTTCACAATAGCTGCAGAAACTTTCCTCATTCTCTTTCAAGTCCTGAATTCTATGTGCACCAAATGCCAAAGAAATGCTTTCTGGAGCCAGAGGTCTGAGGAATGAAAGTCCGGCCAAGAATTAGTACCACAAAAGCTTTATCAGAGCCCAGCAGAATTGAGCCTCTGACACTGGGAGTGGAAAAGAAAATAAGATCAGGAACTTAGAGCCACAAAAGCAATCTAGAATATTATTATTAAAGAATATGGGATTATGGGGAGAAGGTATCCAGAATTTACAAATTAGTAACCATACATCTTTGAAGGGTTACAAATTAAAAAGTAAACAAGAGCATCAGTATGATTCTTTTTCTACATTATAAGTCCATTTGCAGCATCAAACTCTCTTGGCCATTCTTAAAAGCAGGTCCCCACAGGCGAATATGTGATAACTTACAGTTTTATGGTACCAGAGACATTATACAAATTATGAATGAGGACATCCTAAGGCCACTTTCTTATTTCAAAAATCATGACATATACTTGGTCAACCATTAATTTCAAAGAAACATCAAAGGGTTTATTCCATTCCGAGATGGCAAGCTCTCCGTGGTGAATATGGCACGATCACAGTGTGCTTCCCTTTTAAACTGTACAGGAAAGCCAATACCAGGCTATTATTCTGAGATCACCTTCACACGGCAGATATAACAGTTGTTGGTAGCAAAGGCCAATGCACAGCTAGGGAGCTAAGACATTCGCTGGATCTTTCAGATACCTACAAACCTCAAAGAAAAGGACTAGCCTTAAACAAAATTGGGGAAGAAAGCTTACTTTCTGATCCCTTAAATTCCAAATTGCTTAACCTAGCATTCCAAACCAGTGCTGGCCAATAAAAATATAATGTGAGCAATATATATAAAGTCTTCTAGTAGGCACAGTTTTAAAAAGTAAAAAAGAAACAGGTGAAATTAATTTTAATTATACATTTTACTTAAAATATAATTTTAGATACATTTCAATGTGTTTTCAATATAAAATTATTAATGAGATACTTTACATTCTTTTTCATACTAGAGTAATTTAGACATCTCCGTTTGGATAAGCCATATTTGAAGTTCTCAGTGCCACATGTGGCTAATGACTACTGTAATGTCCCAGTTACCCTTCCCCATATCCTGACTTAAACCCTACTGCTTTCCCATCCCTTGGAATGTTACCCCAGGTTTTAGCAAGCACAGGTACCAGATTTTCTAAGATGGCCCTAATTTCACCCATTCTGTCCCATGACACCTGGGTCCCCTTGTTTTCAGTACCAAGGCAGTGTGATGTCCTAGCTCTGGTGTGACACTGCCTAGGTTTGATTCTACCTTTCAATATGTACAACCTGGGCCAGTTTTAAACTTCTTTTTAGAGCCTCCCTTTCCCCATTTTGGAAAGAATAGCTCTTTTCTCATGGTGGCTGGGCACGGGAGGGGTTGCTATTCCTGGAACACCACTCTTCCACACGATGAGCAATAGCGCAAAAGGGACTGTTGTCAAAGCAGTCACTTCCTCCACTGCCCCACCACAGCTCCTGATTGGGGTTGAGAAAACATGCCCTCTTTTCTATCCATATCACTTTGCTCAGGATGCTCCCTGGTGCACAGACCTTTGTTTCAATCCACTTAAAGAATCCTGTCTACCTTCAGGGATCAAATAAATGCACCTCTCCTTCAGGAAGTCTTTCCTTTTTCCTACCTGCCATCTCCAAGATGAAAGTATTCCCATGGGTCTGCCATAATGCTTTTATTTCTCACTCTCTATAGCATCGTAATTATTCATATCAGACTTAGCTCACCTTCTGGACTTTTTCTCAAGGGTTAGGCACTTACTAACTTTGTGAACCCCTCTCTCCCTCCCCCACTCTTTCATCCTCCTCATGTTTCCCCAGGAAGCTCCTGACATTCAATATAAGATTGTGAAGCAAATGAATGGATATCCAATAGCTTTGATGTAATATATGTGACCTTTTCATTATTAAAAATACCAGTAATAAGTAAAAAAGGTGATTTTTAAAAATCTGTGAGGTCCGCTCTAGCTTTGAGACTGATATGCTCTATGGTACGCACGTCCTGCTTCTGAGGTCCTCACACCTGCCCTACACAAGTCTCCAGGGCCATTCCTGGTGTCTCCTAGTTGCTGGGCCTTCCCCCATCAAAAAGTGACTCTCAGAGGTGTGTCCCACTTCCCACTCTACCACACAGTGCACCTGCTTTGGGCTCTGTTATTTCAGAGCCCTGCCGGGTGACTGGCCAGCCAACCTGATCTAGCGGTGCAGAGGAAGGAACTCCTGCCTTGCAGCATCCTCTCTCTGAGAGAGCAGATGCATCACTTGGACAGGTTAGTGCCACAGTATTACTGTGGCCTCTCAGGAGCTACAAAGGGCCAGTGAGGAGATGCAGGGCAGATGCACTCTGTGAAGGCATAGTTATTTCATAAACCACAGGGCATATTTATTCCAACTGAGTAAAGACGAGGCAATCTAACTTCCAGCTTCAAAAAAGTATATGACCAGGAGTATTTGTTAATTAATTTGATCAATTTAATTGTCCAAACTAGGGACCTTGAGAACAAAGCCATTTTACTTTTTGAAAAAGAAACTTCTTGAAAAATTAAGTTCTCATAATAAAATTTTAATTTGTTTAAAATGAATTTTGAATGAAGATCACTAACTCATTTCATTAAAAGCACTGTGTGTTCTTTTTATTTTGTAAAATTGTGATTAAACCTCAAAGGAGTTTCTGTATAACAGACTAGAAACACAAAGCACTTCTAGTTTGGGGTGGATGCTCTGCTTTCCTGCAGTGGTTCTTCCACACCCCCTGGCAGCTCTTAGTTATTTTCTCACTTAGACTCGACTCTTGGGGGATGGACGATTGCCCTCACATCCTGTCACTGAGGTGGCAGAGAGAGCACAGGCCATGTCAGCAAGTGAGTAACAGAAACAGGTCTCCAAGTGCATTAATCCCCCTCTTAACGCAGGCCCAAGGAGGAGGAATTTACACACTGCAGCTGCTGGGCTACAGCCACTGAGCCTCTCAGAGAAAGACTAGATGGGAAGTGCCCTGCCACTCATGCTCTCCGTCCTCCCCTCCCTTCCTTCCCCTGGCCTGGCCTCGCCTGGGCCCCGCAGTCCTTGGCAGGCAGAAGCACACTCTCAGTGCAGCAAACCCTGACAATTAATGGCCTGTCACAGTTACGGGAAACCATTTCATCAAATCTAACCACTGCTCCCCCACGGACCAAGTCCATTAGAGCACCAGCAAATCTTTGGAAGTTACCCAGATGCTAACTAGCTTCTGGCCAGCACATTTTAAATGAGAAACTTTAAGCCTGTGGCTATCTCATAAACATCTCAATCTGAACACCAGAGTACCATGCAATTACCACTCATTTTAAAAACCAGTTTGCAAATGCGCCTGACAATATAAAATCACAGGGTATAAAATATGATTCTACTGTAAGTCTGGAGATATTTCCACAGGTGTCTTCTACTACACGAGGGGCCAGGATGGCCCCAGAAACTATATCAGTCAACGTAATACTAGGCTATGCTGCTATAACAAATAAACCCTGATGCCTCAGTGATTTATCCAACAAAAGTTTATTTCATTCGGACACAAAGTCCCCTACTGGTCATCAGAAACTCCCCTCTATCCGGTGTCTTAGGGGTCAGGCTCCCTCCATCAAATATGTGTTAAGCAGTGGTACAAGGACCTATATCCACTTCTGTGTGACCCCAGAGCATGCTTTGGGTACACTCTGCACACAAGGAGTACCCTTCATGTCTCTACCTCCCCCAGCCTCCTCTGTGGCCCTGACCAGCAAGTAAGTTACTGTGGCCAATAGGTTCCAGATGGCAGACTAAACAAACACTTAGTGTCCTCCCCTCCTTCCCAAGACTCCTTTAAAATGACAGTGAAGAAATAAAAGTGTAATTAATTCATAAAAGTGAAAAGAAAAGGAGGGGACCAATGAGCCACCTGCAGATTTCAATGAAGTTCTGGAAAAGAGAGCAGCAAACACTATTTTCAATCATAATAAGGGCTGCCTATTGATTTTCAACATTAGTGTCAACCTCTGAACAAAACAAGAAAGACTCAAATTTATGTTTGCAGAACAGCCCTTGAATATGTAAGAGTAAAGGTACAGCAGGGACAGATGTGAGATAAGGAAAGTGGAAGGGGTGGTTGATGGAAGGTAGGGATGCCATATGCATACTAGCCATAGGAATACGTGTGCTGCCAGAACCAAGAAAGGATGGTGAATGTGGATGGAATGAGACCCAGAGGTTTCTGTATACTGTTTGTTTGAAAGATGACCAATAGAAAAACAAACCACAAATAATATAACCATCAAGAAACAAAAGGTAAAAGTTGTCTAAGTAAGTGAGCAAAATCCCCACCATTTCAGAACAGAGAAATGAAAGACTATCTAAAATTGATACATCGAGAAACAGCAACATAAGCATATTTTTTTTAGATTTATGGAGGTAATGCTAGGAGGACTACAGAACTAAGCACAAAATCGATTAAACATGGAGTGGAGGACTGGTGCTTTTCATTGTAAGGTCTTTACCATTTTGTTTTTTAATGTTTGCATGAAAGCATCTGATAAAAAAGAAAAACAAAGAATAAAATTAATCAAGTATAGTGTGTATTTTCTACACATTTACCTGATTCGTCTAGCCCCCAAGCCCCTGGAGGTAGGAGCAGGGGTCAACATGTCTTTTGTTCTCCAACGTGCTCCATCTATAGTTTTAATACTATGGTGTGTCCTGGAAAATGCAATCAACACTCACTCTATTGAACTTGTTTGTACATAAGTACCCCCTCCTCTGTCTGCTGCAGCGTGTCCACTATTCTCAGGCCCACCCAATCCTCTGTCTTCCCCCCGAATAGTCCTACTATGGGTATAGCCTTTAATGGGATTAAATGTTCAATACCCCACATCCCCAGTGCTGGAAATGCACATAATCTTAGTGAAACGGGGTCCACAGAGTCTCTTTTATATAGGAAGACCTATGACTATGCATATACACAGGAGCTGATATACCCAGTTGTGGTGTGACTGTGCTCATTATGGGGTGAGGTGGGGAGTGGGGGACAGGGCTCCTCTACCTGCACAGAAGAGCAGTTTTGAAAGGGCTTAATCCAGTCTGTAAAATTCAGAGGCTGTGGGAAAGAGAATCCTGGCTCTACCCCAATTAACTGTGTGATTCTGAGAAAGCTTTGTAACCTCTCTGTGTTTGGGTGCCTTCATGTAAATGGGGATCCTCCTTACGGGGACTCCTATGACGAATCAATAATATGAACTGTGCAGAGCACCCAGGCCAGGGCCAGTTCACAACTTTTATATCTTCTAGTTATCTTTCCATGAATTTATTTCCTAATTGTGCTGAATGCTTCAGCCCCACTCTCTCTGTTTCCCTTACCATCATATGTTCTGAGGACATTTAATTCACATTTTCACCACTATTTACTACATTTTATGTCAACACTGAAGAACAGATCATTAGAAATACTGTGTAACCTCCACACCCAAGACCTGCCCTCACAAAACCTAACCAGAGAAACGAGGTAAATAAGGAACAGTTGGCCGGGAGAAAAGAAACACAATTCACTTTGAAACCTTAAAATAAAAATCTTCCATTCTGCGCCTTATGCTCATTGAAGCAAATATTAAAGAATTCAAAAATACTTTCTGTAACATAGCTTCAAAGACTCTTTCATGTCTCCTAAATCCAAGCAATGCAGAGAGGCAAGGAAAGGTTTGACAACTGCAGTGGTTTTGAGTTTGGATTTACTACACGTAGTTTGGGCTTAGGATATTGCTTGGACTTTGTTCTGCTACTACACTCCCCCTGGCTCCCTCCCTCCCAGCTCCTCTGGAAACATAAAGGCGCATCCCTGAATCAGAGCTTGACATTTGTTGTTCCCTCCACCTTGCTTGATATTACCCCAAAGAGCAGCCCAGCTCCCTCCCTCACCTCCAGCCAGTCTCTGCTCAAGTCTTCCCCAACCAGCCCATTCAGAAGAGAGCACCCTGCCCATCCCTGGCCAGTCTCTGTCCCCCTTCCCTGCTTTATTCTTCTTCATGGCTCTCACCACTACCTAATACATATAAATATGTTTGTATTTATTTACTTCCTCTGTTTCTCCTCCCTCTAGGGCAGCACTAGCCAATAGAAATATATTGTGAGACATGTCTAATTTTAAATTTTCTAGTAGCCATACGAAAAAAAAGTAAAAAGAAACAGGAAAAATTAATTTTAATGTCTTTTCTTTAAGCTTGTATATCTAAAACATTGGCACTTCAAAATGTAATCAATATAAAAATTATTAATGAGATACATTACATGTTTTGGTACTAAATTTTTGAGATCTGGTGTGTATGTTACACTCACAGTGCATCTCAATTCAGACTCACCCCATTACAATTGCACAGAAGCCACACGTGGTCGGTCGCTACAGTATGGCTAGCACAGCTCTAGAATATAAACTCCATGGGGCAAAAACTTATTTTGCTCACTGTTATGTAATCCAACAGCTAGAACAGTGCCTGGCACATGGATTTTTTTTTTTTTTTTTTTTTTGCGGTATGCGGGCCTCTCACTGTTGTGGCCTCTCCCGTTGCAGAGCACAGCCTCCGGACACGCAGGCTCAGTAGCCATGGCTCTCGGGCCCAGCCGCTCCGCGGCATGTCGGATCTTCCCAGACCGGGGCACGAACCCGTGTCCCCTGCATCGGCAGGTGGACTCTCAACCACTGCACCACCAGGGAAGCCCAACAGGTGGATTTTTTAAAAATTAAAGTACAGTTGATTTACAATGTCATGTTAATTTCTGCTGTACAGCAAAGTGATTCAGTTATACATATATATACATTCTTTTTACAAATATTCTTTTCCATATGTTTTTTTTTAATGTTATTTACTTTTTATTTATTTATTTTTGGCTGCATTAGGTCTTTGTTGCTGCATGTGGGCTTTCTCTAGTTGCAATGAGCAGGGGCTACTCTTCGTTGAGGTGTGTGGGCTTCTCATTGCGGTGGCTTCTCTTGTTGCAGAGCACGGGCTCTAGGTGTGTGGGCTTCAGTAGTTGTGGCATGTAGGCTCAGTAGTTGTGGCTCGCGGGCTCTAGAGTTCAGGCTCAGTAGTTGTGGCACATGGGCTTAGTTGCTCTGCGGCATGTGGGATCTTTCTGGACCAGGGCTTGAACCTGTGTCCCCTGCCTTGGCAGCTGGATTCTTAACCACTGTGCCACCAGGGAAGCCCCTCCATTATGGTTTATCATAGGATATTGAATGTAGTGCTCTGTGCTATACAGTATGACCCTGTTGTTTATCCATTCTATATATAAAAGCTTACATCTGCTAACCCCAACCTCCCACTCCATCCCTCCCCCCAGCCCCCTCCCCCTTGGCAACCACAAATCTGTTCTCTATGTCTGTGAGTCTGTTTCCATTTCATAGATAGGTTCATTTGTGTCATATTTTAGATTCCACATGTAAGTGATATCTTATGGTATTTGTCTTTCTCTTTCTGACTTACTTCACTTAGTATGATAATCTCTAGTTGCATCCATGTTGCTGCAAATGGCATTATTTCATTCTTTTTTATGGCTGAGTAGTATTCCATTGTATATATATATACCACATCTTCGTTATCCATTTATCTGTCAATGGACCTTTAGGTTGTTTCCATGTCTTGGCTATTGTGAATAGTGCTGCTACGAACATAAGCATGCATGTATCTTTTTGGATTAGAGTTTTGTCTGGATATATGCCCAGGAATGGGATTGCTGGATCATATGGTAATTGTATTTTTAGTTTTCTGAGGAACCTCCATACTGTTTTCCATAGTGGCTGTACCAACTTATATTCCCACCAACAGTGTAGGAGGGTTCACATTTCTCCACACCCTCTCTAGCATTCATTATTTGTAGACTTTTTAATGATGGCCATTCTGCCCGGTGTGAGGTTCTGATTTGCATTCCTCTAATAATTAGCAATGTTGAGCATCTTTTCATGTGCCTGTTGGCCATTTGTATTTCTTCTTTGAAGAACTGTCTATTTAAGTCTTCTGCCCACTTTACAAGTGGGTTGTTTGTTTTTTGTTGTTGAGTTGTATGAGCTGTTTGTATATTTTGGAAATTAAGCCCTTGTCAGTCGCATCATTTGCAAATATTTTCTCCCATTCCATAGGTTGTCTTTTCATTTTGTTTAAGGTTTCCTTTGCTATGCAAAAGCTTGTAAGTTTGAGTAGGTCCCATTTGTTTATTTTAGTTTTTATTTCTATTGCCTTGGGAGACTGACCTAAGAAAACATTGGTACGATTTATGTCAGAGAATGTTCTTCCTATGCTCTCTTCTAGGAGTTTTATGCTATCATGTCTTATGTTTAAGTCTTTAGGCCATTTTGAGTTTATTTTTGTGCACGGTGAGAGGGTGTATTCTTACTTCATTGATTTACATGAGGCTGTCCAACTTTCCCAGCACCATTTACTGAAGAGACTATCTTTTTCCCATTGTATATTCTTGCCTCCTTTGTTGCAGATTAATTGACCGTAGGTGTGTGGGTTTATTTCTGGGCTCTCTATTCTGTTCCACTGATCCATATATCTTTTTTTGTGGCACATGGTTTTTAAATCAAATAACTACTTAATTAACAGATTTCTTGTCTTCCATCTAATAAGCACATATTAAATATATACGATATGGGAAAAAAACATGGTGGAAATAAAGTAAATTACACTAGAGTACTTACAAGTAAGGGAGGTAAATATTCTACAGAAACAGAAAGTCTGAGAAACTCCAAGGGCAAAGGAAAACAACCCATGTCAATTTTAAGCAGAGTAGGAAAGAGCATGGTTACAGCTGAAATGGGGCACCACCCTGGAGGACTGGAGGCAGGAGGATCATAGAGAAGGTTACTACAATGACTGGGATGAAAAGTCACGAAAGCTGGACTGGGATAGGGCTGGAAGAGATGCTGAGGAGGCAGAAATAACAGGGCCTGGCCCTGCCCTGTGTGGGGACCAAGTCAGGGGAGGAATTATAAAGACTGAGGTTTTGAGCTCAGTGGCTAAGGAAGGAGACATGACAAACCCGTGGAATCCCAAGGGAAAACAGGTTTATGGAGGAGGGGAGCTCACGATGACTTGCCATCAGGTTCTAACACACAAACCCCAACACATGACCGCACTTCCATCACTCTGACTTCTTCCAAATTTAGGCAGCAACAGTACTTCCAAGAACATCCCACGAGGAAATACCAACTGCAGAGGAGTCACAAGGCCCCCCTCTCTGGGTCTCAGCTTTTCCCTCTATAAAATGAGGAGGGTGATGCTGAGCCAGGTAACCCCATCCCAGCCTGGTGGTCACTTTCCTTGTACCAGGTCCTCAGAGCTCTCTTCCTGCACCATGGTAGCTGAGAGCTCTAACAGAAGATTGTACAGCTATGAATCTAATTCTCTCATTTATATAACACTTTGGTTATTCTTCAGTAGTACCTGCCGACAAGAAAATTAAAGCCAGGAGCAAGCTCGAAACAGCCACTGTCAGCACGAACTCCATCCATTCTAGAGCTAATAATTTACAGGGTGAGCGGCTGAACACAAACTTGACTGTGAGTGTGAACAGTCTCATTTCTGAGCTGACATCGTGATGCCCAGTGTTGAAGCTGGCCAGCCTGACTACAAAGGGAAGGACATTCTTCTTCTGTGTGTTTACATGACATAAAGACTTTGAGCATAGGGCTGGCAGCAAGGAACACTCAGGAAGCCTGTTTCACTTGTCCACGTATGGTTCACTGTACCCAGGTGGGAAATAGAAGCATCTCACCTGAGCCGCTCTTCCTCTTTTTTTCGGAGATTGAAGTCTCGCTGAACCACCTGGAGAACATGCTCTGTTTCATCATCGGTCAGACCAGACAGGTCCAGCTTCCTCCCCATGATTTAACACCAAACACAGACAATGGAACGAGACCTGAGAAATCAAAGGAGAGACCACAAATTGAGGGCAAGGTAAAAGTCCTCCATGGATAAAATCAACCAATGTTGTTATTAAACAAAATTAGACACAGTGTTTACATAAGATAGTATACTGCTCTGCTCTCATACTCAGCAAACATTTACAGACAACTTCAGCAAGACTGTGGAGAAAAAGAGAAGGTAACTGGTCATCAACGGTGTCATTTATCCCAACTCTTAAATTAGAAAAAAATGGATAAAATATTCTTTTCAATAGAATGAAGCATACATGAGACCTGGTGTGGATTTCCACAAAACACCAAAAGACAATATCTAAAACTTCTAAAGTTCTATGGTTTGAAGTTTCAAATTTTAAATATCACACATAATTGTAAGATAAAATAAATCATACTTTAAAAAAATCATAGGGGAATTCCCTGGTGGTCCAGTGGTTAAGATTCCGAGCTTTCACTGCTGGGGGCCCGGGTTCAATCCCTGGTCTGGGAACTAAGATCCCGCAAACCACATGGTCAGGCCAAATAAATAAATAAAAATGTAAAAAAAAATCCTATATATACTATATCCCTTGAAGTTTTTTTTGTTTTTGTTTTTGTTTTTTTTGTGGTACGCGGACCTCTCACCGCTGTGGCCTCTCCCGTTGCGGAGCACAGCCTCCGGACGCGCAGGCTCAGCGGCCATGGCTCACGGGCCCAGCCGCTCCGCGGCATGTGGGATCCCCCTGGACCGGGGCACGAACCCGTGTTCCCTGCATCAGCAGGCGGACTCTCAACCACTGCGCCACCAGGGAAGCCCCTCCCTTGAAGTTTTTATCACATGGCTATGAAATATAAACTAGAAATCAATAAACTCTCCTCTGCAAAAAAAAATACATATATAGTAAAATAATCTTTTTAGACATTTTCTCAGAACTAGAAAAGATGATATTTCAAAGACACACCTCCCAGTGGTGCATACCTAAAAATTATGGGAAACTATTTTTTTTTGTGGTACGCGGGCCTCTCACTGTTGTGGCCTCTCCGGTTGCGGAGCACAGGCTCCGGACGCGCAGGCTCAGCGGCCATGGCTCACGGGCCCAGCAGCTCCGCGGCATGTGGGATCCTCCTGGACCGGGGCACGAACCCGTGTCCCCTGCATCGGCAGGCGGACTCTCAACCACTGCGCCACCAGGGAAGCCCGGAAACTATTTTTTTTTAAATCATTTTTAATGAATGGCTGCACCCAGGGATGAATCAAATACATAATTCCAAAAAACTACCCAGAACTGAAGGGCAGCACAAACATAAATGTAAACATTCTCAACAAAATATTAGTGGAACCAGTGCAGCAAGATTTCAAAAGCATTATTATATAACATGACCAAGTGAGTTTTATCTAAGCAATGCAACGTTGTTTCAGCATTCAAAAATCAATCAGAGTAATCTGCCACATTAACAGAATAAAAGGGAAAAATCATCCGATCATTTCAATAGATACAGAAAAAGCATTTGACAAACTTCCATGCCCATTCATGATAGAAACCCTCTGAAAACTAAGACTAGAAGATACTTCCTCAATCATATAAAAGGCATTAAAAAATAAAAACAACAAAAACCTACAATTAACATCACATTCAATGATGAAAGACTGTTTCCCCCTAAGATCAGGAGAAAGGCAAGAATGACCACCCTTACAACCTGTACTTAATACTGAATGTCTTTATTATAAAGCTACAATAATCGAGGCAGAGTGGTATTGGCATATAGGTAGGTGTACTAATCGGCTAGGGCTGCTGTAACAGCACCACAGACTAGGTGGCTTAAATAACATAAATGTATTTTCTCACAGTCTTGAAGGCTAGAAGTCTGAGATCAAGATGTCGGCAGAGTTGAGTTCTCCTGAAGCCTCTCTCCGTGGCTTATAGATGGCCATCTTCTCCATGTGTCTTCACATGGTCTTCCCTCTGTGCACATCTATGTCTGAATTTTTCCTTCTTATAAGGACACCAATTATATTGGATTAGGGTCCACTCTAACACTCATTCATTTCAACTTAATTGCCTCTCTAAATGTCCTATCTTCCAAACACAGTCACAATCTGAGTTACTGGGGTTAGGACTCCAACATATGAATTTGGCAGGGGACACAACTCAACCTGTAACACTTCACCCTTTGCTCCCCCAGATATCTTGTCCTTCTTACATGTAAATTACATTCACCCCATCCCAACAGCCACCACAGTGCCAACCTATTGCAGCATCAACTCGAAGTCCAAATTCTCATCTCATTATTATCTAAATTAGATATAGGTGAGACTTGAGGTATGATTCATCCTGAGGCAAAATTCGTTTCCCGTTGTGAACCTGTGAAACCAGACAAGTTACCAGCTACCAAAATAGAAAAGTGAGGCAGGCATGGGATAGGCATTCCATTCTAGCTGGGAGAAATTGGAAAGGAGAAAGAAGTTTTAGGTCTCAAGCAAGTCTGAAAGCAGGGCAAATTCCATTAGATTTTTTTTTATTAAGTTATACTTGACATTCAGTACTGTATTAGTTTCAAGTGTACCCCATAGTGATTCAATATTTTTACACATTATGAAATAATCACCACAATGAGTCCAGTTACCTTCATCACCATACAAAGTTGTTTCAGTATTATTAACCATGTTCTCTATGTGTACTTTTTTCCATGCATAATCTCTGATTTGTTTATCTTTTAATAATTATTATCCCTGTGTGTACTTTACATCCCTGTGACTAATTTATTTTATAATTGGATGTTTGTACCTCTTCTTCCCTTCACCTATTTCATCTGTTCCCCCGACCCCCTATTCTCCAGCAACCACCAGTTTGTTCTCTGTATTTATGAGTCTGTTTCTGTTTTGTTTTGTTTGTTTAAGGCTCAAGGATAATCCTCTTGGGCTCCATGCTCTGTCCTCTGAGCCCGCCAGGGTGGCTGTCCCACCCCCTTGGCCCTGGGTGTAGCCACAGCAGCTTGGCCCACCCTTGGTAATTGAGGAGGGACAGCCCCATCCCCCAGGTCATGGTGACAGTGGCACCCCTGCAGACCTCTGATTTGTCTTCAAGACCATTCTTCCCTTTTCCTGAAGGATAATGCATGTTTGTAGCCAAATAGCTCTACTGGCCCATCCTGTAGACTCTCAGAAATCCAGCAGCCTTCCCTCATTTGTCCTGTCTCTGCTTAGTCTAAACTGGCAGTGTTTCTGTTGATATAAATTCTCAAAAACTTTGTCAGCTTCCCATGCAGTTCACAGGGACCAAGCCATCAGACAAGAGGTTCTCTACAGGTCTGTCCTGAATAACCGTGTCTCTATTCTTGGCTTCTGCTGCAATGTTTGACTGGATCCGTGAGCCACACTCTAATTTCTTTAGCAAATGGTTGTCCAGCCACACCCCTGTTGCTCTCTACAGACAGACTTTCTCATTTTTGCAATATGGATAGACAGAATTTTCCAAATCTGCAAGTTCTGGTTCCTTTAGTGTGACAATTCCTTCTTCTATTTACCTTTCTTGTCTCACACCTTATTATAGCAGCAAGGACAAACCAGTCTTTAATACTTATTTTAGAATTCTTCTCAGCTAAATATCCAACCTCATCATCACTTACAATTCTGCTTTCCATAAGACACTAGAACACAATTCAACCAAGTTCTCTGCCGCTTTATAACAAGGAACAGCTTTCCTTCAGTTTCCAATAACATCTTCCTCATTTCCATCTGAGACCAGTACTTCTAACATTCATTTCTACCAGCATTCTGTTCATGATGATATGTGCGTTCTCTAACATGAGAGAAGCTTTCTCTGCAGCTCTCCTCTTTTCTTTCTTATTTTATTTTGCTTTTTGGCCACACTGCCCCGCATGTAGGATCTTAGTTCCCCCACCAGGGATCGAACCTGCACCCCCTGCAGTGGAAGTGCAGAGTCTTAACCACTGGACCACCAGGGAAGTCCTTCCGTTTTTCTTCCTGAGACCTCACTGTAATCACCTTTAACATCCATATTTCTACCAATAGTCTCCTCAAGGCAACCTAGGCTTTTTCTAACATACACCTCAAAACTCTTCCACCCTCTACCCTTAGCCAGTTCCAAAGTCATTTCCACATTTTTATACAGAGGAAGAAACAGAGATGGCAAATACACATATAAAAAGATGCTTAATGTCATTGGTAGCTAGAGAATTGCAATGAAAACCATATTTCACACCCACCAAAATCATCTTTATCAAGTGTTGACAGGAAGTGGGACAATTTTGATAGAGTGAGTAAAAATTGGTACAATCTCTTTATAACACAATTAGGCATCATTTTCAAAGTTGAAGATACATGTACCTTATGAATTAGCATTTCTGCCACACCTAGGTGTATTCCTCAGATATAACCTTGCACATATGCACCAACAGATAGGAATCAGGTTGAATCATAGGAAATAAATAGGAGCCTATAAAAATGCTTATTTCACATAGTTCAACCTAACAGAAGAACATTAGTAACAGTCACATTCAAAATAGCAAAAAATAAAACAAATAAGTAAAACCTGTAAACCACCCCAAACATCCATAAGCAGAAAGAAGGATAAACAAATATTGCATACTTGTTTCATACCAATGGAATACTCCAGTGCAATGAAAAAAGAACATTCTGAAGGTATATTCCACATAGATGAATCTTAAAAGCATGCTGTTGAGATAGAGAAGCCACATATATATGCATGTACAGCATATAAACAGTATGGCTCCTTTTATATAAAGTTCAAAAACACAGAAAGTGAAGAATACATATATTTTTAGGAATAAATGTGATAAAACTATACAGAACAAAATGGGACCTCTGTGGAGGAGAGAAAAGATTTGGCTAGGGATAATCACATTATGGGTGGGGAGAGTGCCTACAGCACCTGCTGGTCTGAGGGAGTGAATTAGAAATAAGGTCCCACCCCTAGGCTGCTCAGGAGAGGGGAAGCTTCATAGCTGCCATCTTCTAGTCTCCCAATGAGCAGGGAGAAACAGATTAGAGGGCACAGGGAAAATGCAGACTGACTTCTTCCTTTAAAACACCCCATTAAAGGTGATAATGGCACTTTGGAGTTTCCCAGAAGGTGACATGTCTGCCCCCTTCATTTCACTTCACTGGCTTTTGGTTCCTGAGAATTCCAAATGAGATTCTAAGATGCCCAGTTAGTACAAGACAGAAGTGACAGCTCTGGTCATATCAAATCTAAAAAGAACAATCAGGACTCAAGAGGGGTAAGTGGTTTCTGTAAAGAAATAAGTAAAGTAGCTGTAAATGGATAAGACAGAGAATAATGAGAAACCCTTTTTGGGAAATGGTAAAAGCTTCTTCCCTTTTCTACAGGAAACACAATTAGATTCCCTGCACAAGAGAAAGAGCATCGTTAGGGCTGGAAAAGCCTCAACGTCCATGAGTCAAAGGTCACGAAAGTATGACTCTTTCATTGCCCAAAGGGAAGTGATTTCCCAGACACAAAACCAGTTCAGATGATCTGACTTCCAGAACCGTGCTCCCGCCCCTGGATTTCTCTGGTTTATACTCAACTAAGATGGTAGCAGAGAGAATACATTTTAAAATTTAGTAATGAGAAAATTAATAAACTTCAAGATTTAATTATATCACCATTTCCCTAATGTGTGTTTCTCAGGTCACTGTTCCCACAAGCGATCTGAGAAAGGAGAGCTCTGTGATGAAATAAAGGTGAGAAATGCCTCAAACTGTATTGCCCTCTGAGGGATACACAGTGCATATAAGCTTATCAGAACCTCTAAGAAGTCTGTCACTAAAGAACCAGTCTGATTTTGTTTATCCCTGTAGTTCTCAAATGCATTTGTCTGCAGATACCTCTTTCTTTAATAACAGCTACCTCTTAACATCCAAAGAAATGACTATTTGGGAATTTTTGCCATAAGTCCATCCCATGATGACAAATTCCAGTAGCTACTCTAATATAATTACTGAATTGATGTAGCTGGGGTTTTTATGCAATTATCATAAGAAGCTACAGAGTTATATGAGCTTTAGAAGAAGCTGATGACTTAAAAAGGAAAGCAAATGGAAACAAATTTAAAGATAGAAAACCAAAATAAAGGTAGAATTGTCTATACTATTCTTGGCTAGAACAACTAGAGGAAGGATACAGATACTTCTATAGGAAACTAGTAAGCACAACCTTGCAAATGAAAAAAACCAGACATTCCAAGAATATGAAATACATACATAATGGGAAGTTCATACACAAGCGACATTCTAGAAAGGAACCTAGAACAGATGGGTCAAGGACAAATGCATGCATGGGATCTTTACAAGTCCACAGTGTGTGTGTGTGTGTGTGTGTGTGTGTGTGTGTGTGTGGTGGTGGTGGTGGTGATGATGATGATGATGCACCTAATACAAAGAGAGAAGTACAGAGATTAACTTGGACTATCCAAAGTCCTAAAAGTAATAAAGGGTAAATACTGCTAGGGCTTCTCTCTTTGACCATGGCTAGATCTTGACTAGAACTGAAAAGAAATTTTTTATTCCTACAAAGGAATCGAAATGTTAGGGCTATCCCATTTAAGGCACTTGTTATCAGGGGGTAAAAAAGGAAAAGAGGGCTTCCCTGGTGGCGCAGTGGTTGAGAGTCCGCCTGCCGATGCAGGGGACGCAGGTTAGTGCCCCGGTCCGGGAAGATCCCACGTGCCGCGGAGCGGCTGGGCCCGTGAGCCATGGCTGCTGGGCCTGCGCGTCCAGAGCCTGTGCTCCGCAACAGGAGAGGCCACAGCAGTGAGAAGCCCACGTAATGCAAAAAAAAAAAAAAAAGGAAAAGAACTTGCCTAGGAAGGAAAGAAAAAAAGCACAAATGGTCCGATATGTACTTTCACTGTGACTTTCTTTGGAGCAAGTGGTGCTTGGGCTGTAAGACTCACTGATCTTCATTCCTTCACCTTCAAGGGTGTTATTCCTGCCATGAACAGCCCATTCTCTGAGACTCATTCTTTACCTGAACACAGGAATGGCCCAGAGGAGACATGGTCACACCACCAGGGCACAGCTGATTGGACCAGGGTTGTCACCTGACCCATACTGGATGTCAGATTCTATCTCCTGGGAATGATATTAACAGGAGTGAGAAAAAGGAATTGAAGAATACTGAATAAATTGTGGTGGATAACTTCCCAAATTTGATGAAAAGTGTTAATCTGCTCATCCAAGAAGCTCAACAAACTCTAGGTAGGATAAATTCAAAGAATGCACATCTAGACACATCATAGTCAAATGGTCAAAAGCCAAAGAAAATACAGAATCTTGAAAGTAAAACAGAAAATGACTCATCACACATGAGGGATCCTCAATAAGGTCAACTGCTGACTTCTTATCAGGAATCTTGGAGGCCAGAAGGTATTGAGATGATATATTCAAAGAACTGAAAGGAAAAGACTATTATCCAAAAATTCTATATCCAGAAAAGTATCCTTCAAAAATGAAGGATAAATTAAGACAATTAAGGCATTCCAGATAAGCAAAAACAGAGAGACTTTATCACTAGCAGACCTGCCTTACAAGAAATACTAAAGGAAGTCTTTGTAGCAAAGACTGACAGAATTAAAGGAAGAAATGGACAATTCAGCAATAATCATTAGAGATTTCGATATCTACCTTCAATAATAGATAGAACAACTAGCAAAACATCAGCAAGGATATAGAAGATTTAAGCCATATTATAAGCCACCTAGATCTAATGGACATCTACAAAACACTCTACACGATGGTACAACATATATTCTTCTCAAGTGTACGTGGAATATTCCCCAGATAGACCATATATTAGGCTGTAAAATAAATCTCAATACATTTAAAGGAGTTGAGTAATATAAAATCTGTTCTCTAACTACAATGGAAGAAAATTAGAAATTAATAACAGAAAGAAATCTGGGACATTCACTTGTATATGGAAATTAAACAATGTACTCTAAATAACCAAAGGGTCAAGAGAAATAAGAAAATACCTTGAGATAAATAAAAATGAAAACACATGTACCAAAATTTATGGGATGCAGCTAAACCAGTGCTTAGGGGTAAATTTATAGCTATAAACACCTATTTTAAAAAGGAAGCATCACAAATCAATAACCTCACCTTCTACCTTGAGACTAAAAAAAAAAAAAAAAGCAAACTGAACCCAAGTAAGCAGAAGGAAGGAAATAATAAAGACAAATCGATGGAATAGAAAAACAATAGAGAGAAATCAACAAAACCCAAAGTTAGTTCTTTGAAAAGATCAACAAAATTGACAAACCTTTGGCAAGGCTGACCAAGAAAAAAACCAAAAGATTCAAATTACTAAAATCAGGAATGAAAGAGGGCCATCACTATTGACTTTACAGAAATAAAAAGAATTTTAAAGGAATACTGTGAATAGTTGTATGCCAGAAAATTAGATAACCTAGATGAAATGAAAAAAATCCTAGAAAAACACGTACAAAAACTGACTCAAGACAAAATCCTGAATAGATCTATAACTAGTAAAGATATTGAATTAGTAATCAAAAACTTCCACAAAGAAAAGCGAAGGGCTAGGTGGCTTCACTGGTGAATTTTACCAAACATTTAAAGAAAAATTAACACCAGTCCTTCACAAACTCTTCCCCAAAAAATAGAAGAGGAGGAAACGCTTCTTAACCCATTTTAAGAAGCCAGTATTATCCTGATACCAAAAACAGACAAGGATATCACAATAAAATAAAACTATAAACCAATATCCCTTACGAATATAGATGAAAAAATCCTCAACAAAATATTAGCAAACAAAATCCAGCAACATACAAAAAAGGATTATGTACACCATAACAAAGTGGGATTTATGCCAGGAATGCAAGATTGGTTAAACATGTGAAAATCAATGAATATGATATAGCATATTAATAGAATAAAGGACAAAGATCACATAATCTTAATTAATACAGAAAAACATTTGATAGAATCCAATACTCTTTCTGATATAAATACTTAACAAACTAGGAATAGAAGGGAGCTTTCTTGAATTGATTAAGGCTGTCTACAAAAAACTCACAGCCAACATCATGCTCAATGTAATGAATAGATGCTTTCCCCCCAAATGTCATGAACACAACAAGATTGTCACTTTTACCATTTCTATTCAGTATTGTACTAGAGGTTCTAGCCAGGGCAATAGGCAGGAAAAAGAACTAAAAAGCATCTAAATTGGGAAGGAAAAATTGGGATTATCTATATTCAGAGAAAACATTCATCTCATATATAGAAAATTCTAAGGAATACACATACACGAAACCAATTAAAACCAGAAAACTGAGATCAGCAAGGTTGCAAGATACAAGATCAGTATACACAATCATATTTCTATACACTATAAATGAACACTTCAAAAAATGAAATTAAGAAAACAATTCTATTTACAATAGCATCAAAAAAATAAAATACTTATGAGTAATTTTATCACAAGAAGCTTAAGACTTGTACACTAAACACAGGAAACACATCGCATGGATTGGAAGACAATGTTAAGATAGCAGAACTTTCAAAATTGATTTACAGATTCAACACAATTCTTATCAAAATCCCAGCTTCTTTTTTTGCAAGAACTGAGAAGCTGATCCAAAAATTCATATGGAAATGTAAGGGCCAAGAGAATCCAATACAATCTTGATTGCTAAATGAATGAAAAAATTTAAAAAGTAATTCCCTCTGGCCCCAGGGACACTCTGGCCTATGAATGGCTGTCCCCAGGCATACTCTGCAGACTAAAATTCTACAAGGGACCCTTGCAGAAAAAGGGTCAAATCTGCAGAAAAGCCAGATCAGCTCCAAGCCTAGCTGCACGGGGAACCTATGGCTTCCTATAGTCTGGATGCCATCACCCTGAGACTGCCAGGCATCAGCTCTTATAGCCCCTGTGACCTCCATCTGAACCACTGACCCTCCTGATACCTCATGGAGGCTCCAAGCTCATGGTATTTGAGGCAAAACTTCCTTCCCCATTAAACAGAAGTGATACTATGATTTCATCTCTGGCAAATGAGAGCAGCTCTAGAAGTTGAAAATTGGTGGGGAGATCTCATTATCCCTATCCATTTGAGAGTTGATGGCATTTTCTACCTATTAGATCCTGGTGGAAACTTCTTCAGAAGTAAGGATGGTAAAAATGGGGGAGCCGCTGCCACAGCCTCTGCTGGCAACAGGTATTGGGAGATATTTCAGATGGTATTAGATGGGCACACACACACCCTGAGCACAGAGTGGAAGGAGTTAGCAGGAGGAGGGGGGTGGAAGGGAAATAAAATTGGAGACTAAACCAGTCGTTCTCAACTGAGCACCATATTGCCTCCAAGGAGATAATCAGCAATATCTGGGGAAATTTTGGGTTGTTTCTAATAGGGGTGTGCTACTGGCATCTAGGGGGTAGAGGCCAGGGGTTGCTACTAAACATCCTATGATGCACAGGACAGCTCCCTGCAACAAAGAATTATCTGGTCCAAAATGTCAGTAATGCCAAGGTTGAGAAAACCTGGTCTAAACTGAAAGCTACATAGCTGTCAGCCTCTTACTATGTGCTTCCCAGTAGCCCGAGGTATGCCCAGCAGAGTTCACAAAGGGGCCTTCACTACTGCTACAGTACAGGCCTTCACACTGAAATTACACCATTGGTTCTCCTGGCTCTCAGGCTTCCGACTCAGACTGTAACTACATCACTGGCTCTCCTGGGTCTCCAGCTGCATATCTTGGGATTTGTGAGCCTACATGATCATGTGATCCAATTCCTTATAATAAATCTTTTTATTTTATACATATACACACACACATATATATACAGACACACATATCCTATTGGTTCTGTTTTTCTGGAAACTCTGGCTAATACAGACACATATACACATTACACATTACTGGCAAATAAATGACCTGGTTTATAAACCTTGATTGCATTTTTCTGGCCTTATCTGCAATGACCAAACTAACAGGTCTGTAGTAGAGCCCCATGCATTTCTCTGCCATCTTGAATTAGAGCAATGCCTACAATCCCCTGCTTTTGTTTTCTGAGCCTTTGGTCACAGTGGAAGCCCTGCAATGCCTCTCCTGCCTTTTGGGCTTTTTCTCTGTCTGCTTCCCATCCTTTGGGTGTTTTCATGTTGATCCCTTGCACAGAGGACAGCTAATGAACACTCGATAAAAATACACAGCTCTTCAGCCCACTGAGAATTTCCTCTTCCGTTTCAACTGGATAATGATGCTCTTTGCTCCCTCTATTTATATAAAAGTCTGGTACACTTCTTCTGACTGTAATAAAAGTGTGACAAGATAAGAGTTGACAGCTGGCTGCATTTGGAACTTGACCACATAAGACTGTGAAAAAATATGCATTAAAACTTCACTAATTCAGACTTCATCAATTCCAAATTTGTGATCAAACATGGTAGGCTAAAATTCACCATTCCATTTGTTCTCAAAACACAGGGATTAAGACAATGAATAGTAGATGAGAAAAGGAGAATATTTACCTTCCAAAGAGAGCAAATTATTATCAGGTACTTACTTAGAAGTATCAATTTATATGTAAACAGCACAATTACTGTATAAGCAAATAACAGCTGCAGAGCCTGGGTTTTTAGTATGCAAACCTCAGAGGGTTCCCCTAGTCATGCACATTGGGACTTAATCTCAGGACCCAGGGTGAGTACTGTTTGTTCACACCTTCACTGAGTAGAGGCTGGGACAGCTGGCGATAAAGGATAATCAGGCCCAAAGTGGTAAGGGCTACCTGAGGAATGGGCCGGGAGTCATTGCCCCTGGATCAGGGGAAAGAGGGAGGGCAGGAGCCAGAGATGGAGAGACTTCCGGTGTCAGTCCTGCCTCGGCCAGGGCCCTTAGGTGGGGCAAGGGTTGGCAGGTATCCAGGCTGAGGGAGGAGCACAGGCAGAAGCTTCCCTTAGCGATGGGCATATCACTCAATATGTCTGCTGCAGGGTTGCAGAGGGAGTCTGTGAAGCTCTGTTAAAGAGCTTGGACTTCACCCAAGGGCCCTGGGAGCCACTTTAGGGTCCTAAACAGGCGAGCAACCTTAGATACAGCGTTTGTGCTTTCCTGGAGTCACATGGGTAGTGGTGGGAAACTGGGATGGAGGTGAACAGGGACAGAGGCAGTCACCTGGAAGCCACTGCAGTTGTCTAGGTGGGAGCTCGAAGTTGAGAAGAAAGCAGAGAAAATGACTCAAAGCTGCCTATTTACTCCTTGATTAAACTCTTGCCTCTTGGAAAATGTTCAGGCAGGTCAAAGTTCAACTCCCAATGGGCAGCTCCTTCCCTCTCCCTCCTCCTTCCCAAGATGGCATCTGGCAGGAGGGGCAGGCTTTACTGCTCTTGGCAATAAAGACCAGTACACACACAGTCCTTCTAGGCTGGGCTCTGCCATGGGGGCTGGTCTGGTGTCTGGACTATAACTATCTAAAGGGGGAACCGGTCTTCTTTGTCCTTTGTCATGAGTGGCGTGCTCAGCTGTTACTTGTGGGTTGGTGACATTTGTTTGTTGATTCATTGATCTGAGAGCAGCCTATCAAAAAGAACTCTTGCCAAGTTTCACCAAGTCCTGCCACAGTGCTGTTACTAAGTGTCAACTATTCTGTGCCAAATAAGATCATCCAAAATGCCTACCAAATGTCTAAAACTCAATAAATGACTTTGAAACTCAGAGATATAGTCTATACATGAGTAGAAAGCAAAATGGCCTCAGTAAGCTAAAGGAAGACAAAGAAATAGAGATAACATCTTAAAGAAGAGGAAATGAAGTGTATGGAAATAGTAAACTCCCAAATGAGGGGTACTTTTCAAATGTGTGGTAAAAAGTCAGTTTCTAAACCAGCTCCCACTGTAATTCAAGCCCTGTGTGCCAAGAGCAGACATCTGTGCCCTAAGCAGCGCCTCCTCCAGGCCCTAGAGTGAGACAGAATCAGCACACTGCCTCTCCAGCAGCAGCCTCAGTCCCAACCACATAGTTTAGCCTGTTGTTTCTCTGATAGGTTGTTCTAGACTGTCTACAGCTGTTGTTTTATTGTTATTGTTATTATTTTAATCATCATTTAGCCTTTCAGTAAAAACAGAGGCTTGAAGCTTGGTGGGAGTTTTTGCATTTTGGAGACGACACATAGAAACATACAAGTACGCTGCTCTCAGCCATTTACTATGTAAACTGTAAGCATCCAGTTTTGAGTGGGGCCCAGAGCTAGAGAATATTTACCTTCTAAAGAGAGCAAATTATTATCAGGTACTTACTTAGAAGTATCAATTTATATGTAAACAGTCCAGGCAGCACTACCAGAGGCTCTGTCCCTTGGTTTATGCAGGACCCAACAGATGCAATGATATCAAAGTGTCCACAGCAAAGAGAGATGCCATACAGGACCTCTGGGAAGCTCTAGGAGAAGCACCGCAAAGGCTTTCAAGGGTGTGTTAAAGCAGAACTACACCCTCCTCTACAGGTAACAATTCTCCTATTGAGAAATAGCTCATGCTTGCTACCAGGCCCTGGTACTGAATGCCTAACTAGGAGACATCAAGTGACCATGTGACCAGCAGAAGCTAGCTCTGAGCTGCTTGTTAGGCTTGGTGTGCACAGTAGGGACCCAACGTCAAGTGGAAATGCTATATAAGAAATTAGACCCAATTGTTCCAGAAGGTGTAAGTTGCATGGGCAGGTGACTCAGACTCCCATGTCTCCTGTGTCTGCTGCGATGTCTCCTCTCCCTCAATCCACAGCTACGTCCTCATAGAAAGTTCCTGGTGATCAACCAACATAAGAGGAAAAACCTCAGTCTGGATTTGTGGATGATTCTGTAAGAAATCACTGACACCCACCAGAAGTGGACAGCTGTAGCATTACAGCCCCAGTCAGGGGTGACCCTGAAGGATAGCAGTGAGGGGCCACCCTGCTGGTGGGCAGGATTTCAAGCTGTATACTGATCTTCCACATTGTCTGGACCTAGAGATGTCTGGAAGAATGGAACAGACATCAATTCGTGGACAGTAGCCAACAGAATGGCAGATGGGAAAAGAACAGGTTTGGGAGATCAATGACAAGGAAGTCTGAGGAAGAGGTGTGTGCAGATCTCTCAGAGAAGCGGAGTGTGATGATATTTGAATATCTATGCGGAAGTTCTCAACAATCCGGTGGACAAGAGGACACCCTAGGAGGTGAGGCAGCCTCTTCCCCAGTGCTTATTCAGTGAGCCCTTGTACAAAATGGACATGGCAGGAGGGTCCAACAACGTGGCTACACATGGGTCCAATCTCACAGACTTCCTCTTTGCAGGCCTAATCTGCCTGTCATCACTGCTGAGGACCCGTCTTCCCAACACCAGAGACCAGCGCTGAGTTGTAGATGGGGGGAAGCCAGTCAGTCACCTGGTGGCAGAGTGATTGCACTAGATCTTCTGTCATAGAGGGGTTAGTGAGTCCTTCCTGGAATACATATGTATAAATTTTCCATCTATGCCTGCATCTTTATCCATCACTTACAGAATGCTTGATTCACTGTCATGGTTCCCCCCAGCATGTTATGGCTGACCAAGAAACTCATTTACAGCAAACAGAGTTTGGCCATGGACTCACGTCCATGGAATTCACTCGTCTCACCGATGTACCGCATCACCTGGTGGGATTACCTACTGATGACTTCTGATCCAGCAGTTTTCTACCTCTGGACCAGATGATCTTGATAACACCTCTGTGACCTGACCTTTTTGAATGCTGTGGTGTCTGCAATGACCCAAGGCCTGAGTGCAATAAATAGGTTTCTTTCTTTCTTTTTTTGAAGCTTCAATATAGTAAAAGTCGAAATAAATGTTTGAACTGGACTGCAGTGTACATTTTTCAAAAGGAAAATAGTTTCACATGGAAAGGCTTACAGTAAAATATTGTGCTCAGCTAGGCCTTTCAGACTGCAGTTATACTCAAATATATGTAAGCAATAACATTAAAAAGAGATTTGATCCTAGATAATGTCCTATTGGATAGAGAAAAAAGAGGAGAGCAAAGTTGCTCTAGGCAATAAAAAAAGAAACAGGAGGGAAATTGTTTAATGATCTTTAACATTAGCCTGCTCCTTGGTGGGTTTCACCAACCCAGCTATACTTCAGTAATACGTCTTCCCGTTGGCAGGAGGTTCAGAGACATATACTTTAATTAAAGTTAGCTACTTCAAAGATAATTAAAGGTGTGTTATAGAAATCTCTAGACAAGATTATAGAACTCTGAAGCAGAAGCTAACCAAAAAGCTGCAGCTTTATTTTATTTTGTTTTTTTTATTAGCTTGTTCTTTCTTTCTTTTTTTTTTTTTGGCTGTGTTGGGTCTTCGTTGCTGCATGCGCTTTCTCTAGCTGCGGCGAGCGGGGGCTACTCTTTGTTGTGGGGCACGGGCTTCTCATTGCAGTGGCTTCTCTTGTTGCGGAGCATGGGCTCTAGGCGTGTAGTCTTCAGTACTTGCAGCACGTGGGCTTGGTAGTTGCAGCACCCGGGCCCTAGAGCGTGTGGGCTTCAGTAGTTGTGACACACAGGCTCTAGAGTGCAGGCTTAGTAGTTGTGGCGCATGAGCTTAATTGCTCCGCAGCATGTGGGATCTTCCCGGACCAGGGATTGAACACGTGTCCCCCACATTGGCAGGTAGATTCTTAACCACTGCGCCACCAGGGAAGTCCCTGAAGCTTTATTTTACATAAAGTGGTTCAGCACTTGAGAAGGACTACAGAAGGCAGGGAAGGTAGTTTAGCACTGAGTAGTAATGACAATGGATATTTAATTCAAATTGGATAGAAATGGAAAACAAATTGTCTTCATTTTTAAAAATTTTATCGAAGTATAGTTGATTTACAATGTTGTATTAATTTCTGCTGTACAGCAAAGTGACTCAGTTATACACATATATATACATATTCTTTCTCATATTCTTTTCCATTATGGTTTATCAGAAGATACTGTATATAGTTCCCTGTGCTATATAGTAGGACACTGTTGTTTATCCATCCTATATATCACAGTTTGCATCTGCTAATCCCAAACTCCCAATCCATCTGTCCCCCAACGCCTTCTCCCCCTTGGCAACCACAAGTCTGTTCTCTATATCTGTGAGTTTGTTTCTGTTTCATAGATAAGTTCATTTGTGTTATATTATTATTATTATTTTTTAAACATAACTTTTTAAAAACATCTTTATTGGAGTATAATTGCTTTACAGTGTTGTGTTAGTTTCTGCTTTATAACAAAGTGAATCAGCTATACATATACATATATTCCCATATCTCCTCCCTCTTGCGTCTCCCTCCCACCCTCCCTATCCCACCCCTCTAGGTGGTCACAAAGCACCGAGCTGATGATCTCCCTATGCTATGTGGCTGCTTCCCACTAGCTATCTGTTTTACATCTGGAGTGTATATATGTCCATGCTACTCTCTCACTTCGTCCCAGCTTACCCTTCCCCCTCCCCATGTCCTCTAGTCCATTCTCTACATCTGCGTGTTTATTTCTGTCCTGCCCCTAGGTTCTTTAGAACCTTTTTTTTTTTTAGATTCCATATATATGTGTTAGCATACAGTATTTGTTTTTCTCTTTCTGGCTTACTTCACTCTGTATAACAGTCTCTAGGTCCATCCACCTCACTACAAATAACTCAATTTCGTTTCTTTTTATGGCTGAGTAATATTCCATTGTATATATATGCCACATCTTCTTTATCCATTCATCTGTCGATGGACACTTAGGTTGCTCCCATGTCCTGGTAAATAGAGCTGCAATGAACATTGTATTTGTGTTATATTTTGGATTCCACATATAAGTGATATCATATGGTAATTGTCTTTCTCTTTCTGAGTTGCTTCACTTAGTATGATCATCTCTAGGTCCATCCATGTTGCTGCAAATGACATTATTTCATTCTTTTTATGGCTGAGTAATATTTCATTGTGTATATATAAATACCACATCTTCTTTATCCATTCATCTGTCCATGAACATTTAGGTTGTTTCCGTGTCTTGGCTATTGTAAATAGTACTGCTATGAACATAGCAGTGCATGTATCTTTCCGAATTATAGTTTTGTCTGGATATATGCCCAGGAGTGGGATTGCTGGGTCGTATGGTAATTCTACTTTTAGTTTTTTGAGGAACCTCCATACTGTTCTCCACAGTGGCTGCACCAATTTACATTCTCACCAACAGTGTAAGAAGTTTCCCTTTTCTCCACACCCTCTCCAGCCAAATTGTCTTCATTGTTTTCCTCAAAATCCAAAGGTAACACACTAAAAGCATAACGTAAATATTCCGTAATGTGGCCGATGGAATTTGCTATAGTTTCTGCCCACTGATTCTAAAGTCAGCAAACACTGCTTGGTGCTCACTTGGACCCAGTGATGTGCCAGATAGAGGAGAACCCAGAAATAAAGCACATGGCCCTGCTCTGAATTTCCACAGACATGGGTGGGAGACGATCTGCTAACAATGTGCACCCCAACCTGGTCTGGCCGGGACCCCTTTCCTGAGCCATCTGTTTGCTATCACTTGCTTCTGGACTCTCGATTCTGCAAAACAGTTATTGAAGGGGAACAATCCAGGACAGGAGCTCATCAGAAGGAACCTCTAACAGCTCTCTGCCCACCTCATTCTTCTGAGTTTTTCCTTTACAGTTTCTGTGTAGTTTTCAATACCCCCAGGTTCCCATTTATGAAAATTTGAAAGATATGATAATATCATAAAAGAAGATTAATCACCTAACAGCGTCAAAAAAATACGAGTGCCAACCCATTGGTTCATTTAAGTCTCATTTCCCCCACTTTTTGTAGGGACCGTTGTTATTTTTGTCCTATTATACACAGAAGTATGCATCTTTTTTCGCTAAACTCTTTTATCTCCAGCATTTTTTTCATGTTGGTGAAATCACTTTCAAGCATCACTCCTAATGGCTACATTATATTGTATCAAGTGGGTATATAATACATACTGACCTGCTCCTAGTGTTGTACCTCTGGGTTGATTCCAATTTTGGACTATTTCATAGAAAACTATGATAAACATCTTTGTGCATAAGGGTTTTCCACATTAAGGATTTTTCCCCTTAGGCTAGATTCCCAGAAATAAAATGACTACATTTAAGGCTAAGAATATTAAGCCCCCTGAGACACATTTTCAGGCATCTAGTTGAAGAACAGCATCTAAATAGTGAAGCCACCTGAATGGCACAGATGACATCAGGCCTACTGCTGAGTCATCTTATTTGTGCAGGCTCACTGGGGGCACCACTTTAATCTAAAATTAGGTCTTTACCTCTACACTGAACCCCAAACAATTTTTTTTGTTATCTGAATAATTATTTTCTTAACATCTTTAGTGGAGTATAATTGCTTTAAAATGCTGTGTTAGTTTCTGCTGTATAACAATCAGCTATATGTATACATATATCCCCATATCCCCTCCCTCTTGCATCTCCCTCCCACTCTCCCTATCTTACCCCTGTAGGTGGTCACAAAGCACCAAGCTGATCTCTCTGTGTGACGCAGCTGCTTCCCACTAGCTATCTATTTTACATTTGGTAGTGTATATATGTCCGTGCTACTCTCTCACTTCGTCCCAGCTTACCCTTCCCCCTCCCTGTGTCCTCAAGTCCATTCTCTACATCTGCGTCTTTATTCCTGTCCTGCCCCTGGGTTCGTCAGAACCATTGTTTTTTTTTTTTAGATTCCATATGTGTTAGCATACGGTATTTGTTTTTCTCTTTCCGACTTACTTCACTCTGTATGACAGACTCTAGGTCCAACCACCTCACTACAAATAACGCAATTTCATTTCTTCTTATGGCTGAGTAACTCCATTGTATATATGTGCCACATCTTCTTTATCCATTCATCTGTCAGTGGACACTTAGGTTGCTTCCATGTCCTGGCTACTGTAAATAGTGCTGCAATGAACATTGTGGTACATGACTTTTTTGAATTATGATTTTCTCAGAGTATATGCCCAGTAGTGGGATTTCTGGGCCATATGGTAGTTCTATTTTTAGTTTTTTAAGGAAGCTCCATACTGTTCTCCATAATGGCTGGATCAATTTACATTCCCACCAACAGTGCAAGAGGGTTCCCTTTTCTCCACACACTCTCCAGCATTTATCGTTTGTAGATTTTTTGATGATGGCCATTCTGACCGGTGTGAGGTGATACCTCACTATAGTTTTGATTTGTATTTCTCTAATGATTAGTGATGTTGAGCATCCTTTCATGTGTTTGTTGGCGGTCTGTATATCTTCTCTGGAGAAATGGCTATTTAGGTCTTCTGCCCATTTTTGGATTCGATTTTTTTTTTTTATACTGAGCTCCATGAACTGCTTGTATATTTTGGAGATTAATCCTTTGTCAGTTGCTTCGTTTGAAAATATTTTCTCCCATTCTGAGGGTTGTCTTTTTGTCTTGTTTATGGTTTCCTTTGCTGTGCAAAAGCTTTTAAGTTTCATTAGGTCTCACTTGTTTATTTTTGTTTTTATTTCCATTTCTCTAGGAGGTGGGTCAAAAAGGATCTTGCTGTGATTTATGTCATAGACTGTTCTCCCTGTGTTTTCCTCTAAGAGTTTTATAGTGTCTGGCCTTACATTTAGGTCTTTAACCATTTTGAGTTTAGTTTTGTATATGGTGTTAGGGAGTGCTCTAATTTCATTCTTTAACATGTAGCTGTCCTGTTTTCCCAGCATCACTTATTGAAGAGGCTGTCTTTTCTCCATTTTACTTTCTTGCCTCCTTTATCACAGACAAGGTGACCATATGAACGTGGGTTTATCTCTAGGCTTTCTATCCTGTTCCATTGATCTATATTTCTGTTTTTGTGCCAGTACCATACTGTCTTGATTACCATAGCTTTGTAGTATAGTCTGAAGTCAGGGAGCCTGATTCCTCCAGCTCTGTTTTTTTTTCTTGAGAGTGCTTTGACTATTCAAGGTCTTTTGTGTTTCCATACAAATTGTGAAATTTTTTGTTCTAGTTCTGTGAAAAATGCCATTGGTAGTTTGATAGGGATTGTACTGAATTTGTAGATTGATTTGGGTAGTATAGTTATTTTCACAATGTTGATTCTTCCAATCCAAGAACATGGTATATCTCTCCATCTGTCTGTATCGTCTTTAATGTCTTTCATCAGTGTCTTATAGTCTTCTGCATACAGGTCTTTTGTCTCCTTAGGTAGGTTTATTCCTAGGTATTTTATTCTTTTTGTTGCAATGGTAAATGGGAGTGTTTCCTTAATTTCTCTTTCAGATTGTTCATCCTTAGTGTATAGGAATGCAAGAGATTTCTGTGCATTAATTTGGTATCCTGACACTTTACCAAATTCATTTTTAGCTCTAGGAGTTTTCTGGTAGCATCTTTAGGATTCTCTATGTATAATATCATGTCATCTGCAAACAGTGACAGTTTTATTTCTTCTTTTCCGATTTGGATTCCTTTTATTTCTTTTTCTTCTCTGACTGTTGTGGCTAAAACTTCCAAAACTATGTTAAATAATAGTGGTGAGAAAGGGCAACCTTGTCTTGTTCCTGATCTTAGAGGAAATGGTTGCAGTTTTTCACCATTGAGAATGATGTTGGCTGTGGGTTTGTGATATATGGCCTTTACAATGTTGAGGTAAGTTCCCTCTATGCCTATTTTCTGGAGAGTTTTTATCATAAATTGGTGTTGAATTTTGTCAAAAGCTTTTTCTGCATCTATTGAGATGATCATATGGTTTTTATCCTTCACTTTGTTAATATGGTGTATCACACTGATTGATGTGCATATACTGAAGAATCCTTGCATTCCTGGGATAAACCCCATTTGATCATGGTGTATGATCCTTTTAATGTGCTGTTGGATTCTGTTTGCTAGTATTTTGTTGAGGATTTTTCCATGTATGTTCATCAGTGATATTGGCCTATATTTTTCTTTTTTTGTAGTATCTTTGTCTGGTTTTGGTATCAGGGTAATGGTGGCCTCGTAGAATGAGTTTGGGAGTGTTCCTCCCTCTGCTACATTTTGGAAGAGTTTGAGAAGGATAGGTGTTAGCTGTTCTCTAAATGTTTGACAGAATTTGCCTGTGAAGCCATCTGATCCTGAGCTTTTGTTTGTTTTACTCACAGTTTTACTCACAGTTTCAATTTCAGTGCTTGTGATTGGTCTGTTTATATTTTCTATTTCTTCCTGGTTCAGTCTTGGAAGGTTGTGCTTTTCTAAGAATTTGTCCATTTCTTCCAGGTTGTCCATTTTATTGGCATATAGTTCCTTTTAGTAATCTCTCATGATTGCTTGTATTTCTGCAGTGTCAGCTGTTACTTCTCCTTTTTCATTTCTAATTCTGTTGATTTGGGTCTTCTGCCTTTTTTTCTTGATGAGTCTGGCTAATGGTTTATCAATTTTGTTTATCTTCTCAAAGAACCTGCTTTTAGTTTTATTGATCTTTGCTACTGTTTCCTTCATTTCTTTTTCATTTATTTCTGATCTGATCTTTATGATTTTTTTCCTCTGCTAACTTTGGGGATTTTTTTGTTCTTCTTTCTCTAATTTCTTTAGGTGTAAGGTTAGATTGTTTATTTGAGATTTTTCTTGTTTCTTGAGGTAGGATTGTATTGCTATAAACTTCCCTCTTAGAACTGCTTTTGCTGCATCCCGCAGGCTTGGATCATCATATTTTCATTATCATTTTTTTCTAGGTATTTTTTGATTTCCTCTTTGATGTCTTCAGTGATCTGTTGTTTATTTAGTAGTGTATTGTTTAGCCTCCATGTGTCTGTATTTTTTACAGTTTTTTTTCCTGTAGTTGATATCTAGTCTCATAGTGTTGTGGTTAGAAAAGATACTTGATATGATTTCAATTTTCTTAAATTTACCAAGGCTTTATTTGTGACCCAAGATATGATCTATCCTGAAGAATGTTCCATGAGCACTTGAGAAGAAAGTGTATTCTGTTGCTTTTGGATGGAATGTCCTATAAATATCAATTAAATCCATCTTCTTTAATGTATCATTTAAAGCTTGTGTTTCCTTATTTATTTTCATTTTGGATGATCTGTCCATTGGTGTGAGTGGGGTGTTAAAGTCGCCTACTATTATTGTGTTACTATCGATCTCCCCTTTTATGGCTCTTAGCATTTGCCTTATGTATTGAGGTGCTTCTATGTTGGGTGCATAAATATTTACAATTGTTATATCTTCTTCTTGGATTGATCCCTTGATCATTATGCAGTGTCCTTCTTTGTCTCTTGCAATAGTCTTTATTATAAAGTCTATTTTGTCCAATATGAGAATTGCTACTCCAGCTTTCTTTTGACTTCCATTTGCATGGAATATCTTTTTCCATCCCCTCGCTTTCAGTCTGTATGTGTCACTAGGTCTGAAGTGGGTCTCTTGTAGACAGCATATATATGGGTCTTGTTTTTGTATCCATTCAGCCAGTCTATGTCTTTTGGTTGGAGCATTTAATCCATTTACATTTAAGGCAGTTATCAATATGTATGCTCCTATTACCATTTTCTTAATTGTTTGGGGTTTGTTTTTGTAGGTCTTTTCCCTCTCCTGTATTTCCTGCCTACAGAAGTTCCTTTAGCATTTGTTGTAGAGCTGGTTTGGTGGTGCTGAATTCTCTTAAATTTTGCTTGTCTGTAAAGCTTTTTATTTCTCCATCGAATCTGAATGAGATCCTTGCTGTACAGAGTAATCTTGGTTATAGGTTTTTCCCTTTCATCACTTTAAATATGTCCTGCCACTCCCTTCTGTCTTGCAGAGTTTCTGCTGAAAGATCAGCTGTTAACCTTATGGGGATTCCCTTTTATGTTATTTGTTGCTTTTCCCTTGCTGCTTTTAATATTTTTTCTATGTATTTAATTTTTGAGTTTGATTAATATGTGTCTTGGAGTGTTTCTCCTTGGATTTATCCTGTATGGAACTCTGTGCTTCCTGGACTTTATTGACTATTTCCTTTCCCATGTTAGGGAAGTTTTCAACTATAATCTCTTCAAATATTTTCTCAGCCCTTTCTTTTTCTCTTCGTCTTCTGGGACCCCTATAATTCAAATATTGGTGCATTTAATGTTGTCCCAGAAGTCTCTGAGGCTGTCCTCAGTTCTTTTCATTCTTTTTTCTTTATTCTGCTCTGCAGTAGTTATTTCCACTATTTTATCTTCCAGGTCACTTATCCGTTCTGCCTCAGTTATTCTGCTATTGATTCCTTCTAGAGAATTTTTAATTTCATTTATTGTGTTGTTCATCTCTGTTTGTTTGCTCTTTAGTTCTTCTAGGTCCTTGTTAAACGTTTCTTGTATTTTCTCCATTCTATATCCAAGATTTTGGATCATCTTTATTATCATTACTCTGAATTCTTTTTCAGGTAGACTAACTATTTCCTCTTCATTTGTTTGGTTTGGTGGGGTTTTACCTTGCTCCTTCATCTGCTGCATATTTCTCCATCTTCTCATTTTGTTTAACTTACTGTGTTTGGGGTCTCCTTTTCACAGGCTGCAGGTTCATAGTTCCCGTTTGTTTTGATGTCTGCCCTCAGTGGGTGAGGTTGGTTCAGTGGCTTGTGTAGGCTTCCTGATGGAGGGGACTAGTGCCTGTGTTCTGGTAGATGAGGCTGGATCTTGTCTTCTGGTGGGCACGGCCGTGTCCAGTGGTGTGTTTTGGGGTGTCTGTGAACTTACTATGATTTTAGGCAGCCTCTCTGCTAATGGGTGGGGTTGTGTTCCTATCTTGCTGCTTGTTTGGCATGGGGCATCCAGCACTGGAGCTTGCTGGCCGTTGGGTGGAGCTGGGTCTTAGCATTGAGACAGAGATCTCTGGGAGAGCTCTCTCCAATTGATATTATGTGGGGCTGGGAGGTCTCTGGTGGACCAATGTCCTGAACTTGGCTCTCCCACTTCAGAGGCTCTGGCCTGAAACCAGGCCGGAGCACCAAGACCCTGTCAGTCACATGGCTCAGAAGAAAAGGGAGAAAAAAAGAAAGAAAAAAAATTAAAATTAAAAAAATAATAATTAAAAATAATAAAAGAGAGCAAACAAACCAGTAACCAAATCCACCAGTGATTACAAGCGCTAAAAACTAAACTAAGTAAACATAAAAATCAGAAACAAATCAGTCGCAGATAACAAATCCCAAGTCTACAGTTGCTCCCAAAGTCCATGGCCTCAAGTTTGGGATGATTCGTTGTCTATTATGGTATTCCACAGATGCAGGATACATCACGTTGACTGTGGGGATTTAATCTGCTGCTCCTGAGGCTGCACGGAGGAATTTCCCTTTCTCTTTTTTGTTCACACAGCTCCCGGCGTTCAGCTTTGGTTTTGGCCCCTCTGAGTGTAGGTCGCCCTCAGGCATCTGTTCCCACCCAGACAGGATGGGGTTAAAGCAGCAGCTGATTAGGGGGCTCTTGCTCACTCAGACTTCGGGGAGGGAGGGGTACAGCAGTTATAATTGGAATGCAGGGTGAGCCTGCGGTGCAGAGGCTACATGTCATTGCAACAGCCTGAGGCACACCATGGGTTCTCCTGGGGAACTTGTCCCTGGATCATGGGACCCTGGCAGTGGCGGGCTGCACAGGCTCCGGGGGTGTGTGTGGCTAGTGACCTTTGCTTGCACACAGGATTCTTGGTGGCTGCAGCAGCAGTGTTAGCGTTTCATGCCCGTCTCTGGGGTCCGAGCTGATAGCTGCGGCTCGCGCCCATCTCTGGAGCTCATTTAGGTGGTGCTCTGCCTTCTGCGGGCAGACAGGGAAGGAATCCCCTCTCCTCGCGTACCCAGAAACAATGGTCTCTTGCCTCTTAGGCAGGTCCAGACTTTTTCCTGGACTCCCTCCCAGCTAACTGCGGCGCACTAGCCCCCTTCAGGCTGTGTTCACGCAGCCACCCCCAGTCCTCTCCCTGGGATTTGACCTCCAAAGCCCAAGCCTCAGCTCCCAGCCCCCACCCGCCCTGGTGGGTGAGCAGACAAGCATCTCAGGCTGGTGAGTGCTGGTCAGCACCGATCCTCTGTGTGGGAATCTCTCTGCTTTGCCCTCTGTACCCCTGCTGCTGTGCTCTCCTCCATGGCTCCAAAACTTACCCCCTCCCACCCCCCATCTCTGTCAGTGAAGTGTCTTCCTAGTGTGTGGAAACTTTTCCTCCTTCCCAGCTCCCTCCCAGAGGTGCAGATCCCGTCCCTATTCTTTTGTCTCTGTTTTTTCTTTTGCCCTACCCAGGTACGTGGGGGATTTTCTTGCCTTTTGAAAAGTCTGAGTTCTTCTGCCAGCGTTCAGTAGGTGTTCTGTAGGAGTTGTTCCACATGTAGATATATTTTTGATGTATTTGTGGGGAAGAAGGTGATCTCCACGTCTTACTCCTCTGCCATCTTGAAGGTCCCCTCCAAACAATTTTATACTCTTTTAAAAACAAAACCTGTTTATGTGCTAACTAGACGATTTTCCGTTAAGTCCCTACCTGAGAAATGAGTGCTATGTACTTCAAACTCCCCATGCTACAGATTGATGGCATTTTCTTAAAATTCTACACTTTTATCGGGTTTATCTGATGTAAATATTAGGTACTGAATACCGTCCTCCCAAGTCCCAAAACCTTATTTCTGAGACCACTTCAGAATAACAATTCTAAAAGGGGAAAAACACAAGATTCAGCCTTTGTGTCTCACAATTAAGTGAATTTCTCACATGTTTCTAACAGGAAAAACAGAAACACTGTAAGACATCCATTCCCACTGGAAAGATAATTATTTGAGGAGTTTTTCCATGAATCTGGGGGAGAATAATTTGAAGAAAATTAATGCCAGGTAGTCAACTATGTTCTGGGTTGTACCTCAGGAGTCCTCCCTATTCAGAAAGGAGGCACTGAAACTATTTCTGAAGACAAATAAACAAAAGCCATGCAGTAATGTTACAAAGAAAGAACACAAGGTGAGAGGGTGTGGGGTGTAGAAGGAACAGTAAGAGACCGCTCTTGGAGATCTGCTTATCTTTTCTACACTCCAGCATTTCTCCAACTTCCAATTTTGCAGAAATGAGAATCTTCCAGACAAAATTCTTGACTTCTGACCAACAGAGTTCTAGATGCTATGCAGAGCAACTCTAACTTTTCCTGTTAAATGATATTCATTTGAGCAATTGGAAAACATTTAAATACATTTATATAACAACATGGGTATGTGGATGTATTTTTTAACTGTTTATTTCATTAAATCTAAATATAAATCAAGAAATTCTGGTGAAATTTTAGCATCCAGATAGAGATGTGCCATGTTTGAAAAATACATATTAGATTTTAAAGATTAGTATGAAAAAAAGAAGGTAAAACAAGGCATTTGTAATTTTTATATTGATTATTGATTGGAACCAAGACACGTAAGATGAGAAAAATGCAGGTGGAACAGGTTTGTGGGGAAGATCAGGGGTTCCACTTTCAAAAAGTTGATTTGAAAATGACTGTTGCACATCCAGGAAATGTCAAGGAGGTTATTCAAAGAGTTGGGGAGAGAGGTCCAGCCTAGAGATATATATCTGGGGTTCACTGGCATAGATGGTATTTAAAACCATGAAACAATATGAGGTCTGCAGGGAGGGGATATAAACAAAAAGGCAAAGAAGAGAAAAGACTCAGCCGTGGGGCACTCCAGCATTAAAAGGGAAAGCAAAAAATGAAGAACCAGCTAGAGAGAGGAGAGAGTATTCCAAGGAGTTAAAAGGAAAATCAAGAGTGTATCCTCCAGGCATGGTGAAGAAAGTGTACCAATGAGGAGGGACTGATTGGCTGAGTCAAATGATGCTAAAAGTTCATGGAGGATGAGGACTGAGAACAGACCCTTGTATTTAGTAGGTGATGGTCAATCTCGACAGTTTCTTGTAAAGTTGATGAAACTTGGCAGGCAACCTGCAAGGGTGGGTTAACAGAGAATGTGAGGAGCAGATATGCAGACAGCAAGTCTGGACAACTCTTACTAGTTTTTATATACAGGAAAGTAGAGAAATGGAGCCACTGCTAGCAGTGGAAGTGATGTGAGGAGGGAGTGTTTTCCAAGAAAGAAGAAATAGCATGTTTATAAGCCAATGAGAATTACCTGGTAGAGAGAGGGAAACTGGTGATACAGAAGACAGAAGGGGGTATTACTAGAGTGATATCCTTGAGTATTCAAGGAAGATGGGCTCCAGTGCCAGGAAGTAGAGGGAATGGCTTTGGATAGAGCATAGAGATTTCATGTTTAGTCACAAAACAAAAGGCAGAGTATATGGCAACAGATGCAGGGCAGGTAGGCAGATGGTGGAGCGAGTCTGTGGAAGCTCCCCTCTGATGGCTCAGTTTTCTCAGTGAGAGTGGAAGTGGGGACATCGTGTAAAAGTGAGAATGAAGAGGAGGTGTGGGCGTCTGTGGAGATGGGAGCGAATGTGAAACAATCAGTGAAGAGAATGGGAGAGTGCAGGGACCAGAGAAATATCAGGCACTTTAAGGATCCATCTGACATTCCTGGCCACGTAAGACCCATCAATTGTGTGTGAGCTCTTCTCCAGCCACATTCAGCAGCTCAAATGCAGGCAGGAGGAAGCAGAGATTAGGGTTTAGCCAGTGTGTGGTTCTACCGAGTGCTGCCTGAGAGGAGCAAGTGAAATGGGGGTGCTCAAAGGATTGCCATTGGCTGGAAAAGGCAGACGGAGAGGACCTCAAGTGTCAGGGGTCACAGACAGGAGGTCAGGAACACCGAGGGACCATTGGAATTGGAGTAAGAGAGGGAAAGGATTGGAAGATGGAGGTTGGTTATCAGAAAGCATGATGCACGAAACACATTATGAAGGGCCAGCCATAACTGGGAATGAAAACATCTATCTATGACTATGGAAGTAAGTGGTAGGGTTGGGTGGAAGTCAGAGAATTGCAGCAAAGAAGGTCAAGGAACTCCAGGATGTTAACAAGATCCTCTGCCTGGATCTAAAGTCATCAAGGGCTGAGGGTAAGTGGTCCTGGAGCCCAGGGCACTGACAAACAGGATAAAGTGCATGATGGGATGAGTGCTGGTCCACCCAACGCAGAGTTGGGTGGGGTCGTGAGTGAGGAGGGGCAGGAGGGATAAGTGTTCCAAGTGTCTACTTGACCTGGTCAATGGGGAGCAGAAGGCCAGAGTCAGTATGATCGCCCAGTGTGAGGGGCTCCTACTGATGTTCACTGAGTAGGGGCGGACTTACTCCGAGGGATCAGGACACCCAATGGTCCTCACTGAGGAGGCTGAGGATGTCCAAGGAAGCTCAATATCGCTCAAGCCCACAAACATCTCTTGCACCTTATGATGGGGATGGGTAAAAATTCTGGGTGGGGAGGATCTTAGTTCGAGGGCTTGACCCCCTACCTGGCCCCTTGTTTGTTCTTTCACTTTATTCCACATTAATAAGGAACCCAGAAGTAAACTGCCTGACCAGTCTTCTCCAATTGCTAAATTCCTATTAATAATAATATTATTTTATATAAAACCTCAAATAAGTATGCTTGTTATGGTTAAGGAAATAAGAGTTTATCGAAGTACAACTAATGAACAAGAAACTATAAAAATTATCACACATATTTGAAAAAGTTAATGGAAACTCAGTGGAGAGTTTAAAAGACAGAGCAGAGAAAAGAATTAGTGAATTGGTAGACAGGGCTGAAATAAGAAGCCAAATGCAGTACTGAGAAAGGAAGTAAAACATGGAAGAGAGGTTAAAAACACAGATGATATAGAAGGAAGGTCCCACATATCTGCTCAGAGTTTCAGGAGTAGAGAATAAGGAAAAGCAATATTCAAAGAAATAATAGCTGAGAATTTTCCAGAATACTGATTAGACATCAATTGTCACATTTACAAAGTCCAGTGAATCCTGAGGGGGATGATTAAAAAGAAGCCCATTTCTACATACATTGTAATGAAACTCAGAATAACAAATACACAGAAAAGAAACTCAAATCAGCCAGAATGAAAAGACAGATTACTACAAAAGAACAATAATCAGATTGTTAGATAAATTCTTTAAATGAAACAATGGAAACTGGAAGACAGTGGAATCATACTGTCAACAAATTGCTTACCATGTGGAAAAAAATAAATAGATGGGGTTTTAAAAAGTCTGACTAAAACACCAGACAATGTTAACATATAAATTGGGTAGAGGGGTGATCAGAGTTAAGTATAAAGTCCTTGAATTGCTCAGGAGGACAGGAATGATTGATTCAGTTTGGATTTTGTTAAGGTAAATATATGTGCTAAAATAACCATATAATAAACACAAGAAAATAGAAATGGAGCATAAGGCTTTTGAATAAGTGGAGGAGGAACATGTAATGTGGGGTAGGAGAGAGAATCTAAATTAATACAAAAAGCAATTAGAGTAAGTATATTAAAAGTGGGACAATGAAAGAGAAGAAAGTAAAATGATAAAATAAATCCAAATATATTAATAGTAGCACTATAAATGAACATAACTTTCACATTAAAACTTACAGGTTGGAAAAATAAAGCAAATTTATGCTCTTTACAACAGTTTCACAAGTGGAATAAAAATATACAGAATTGTTGATAGTGAAAGGATAAGAAAATGATAAGATAGGCAAGTACTAAGCAAAAAAAATTGGTATAGCTCTATCCAAAACAGATCTATTTTTTAACTTTTTTATTTTTATTTTTTATTGAAGTATAGTTGATTTACAGTGTTTCAGGTGAACAGCAAAGTGATTCAGTTATACACACACACACACACACACACACACACACACACACATATATTCTTTTTCAGGTTCTGGTTTACTACACGATATTGAATATAGCTCCCTGGGCTGTACAGTAGATCCTTGTTATTTATCTATTTTATATATGGTAGTGTGTGTCCATTCATCCCAAATTCCTAATTTATCCCCCCTACAACTATCCCCACTGGTAACCATAAGTTTGCTTTCTATGTCTATGAGTCTATTTCTGTTTTGTAAATAAGTTCATTTGTTTCATTTTTTAGATTCCACATATAAGGGATATCATGTGATATTTGTCTTTCTCAGACCTAGAAACAAGGGCATTGCTACAGATTAAGAGGGTCATTTCATAATGACATATGCTTGCCTAACCAGGAAAAAATTAAACTAGAATGCATCTAATAACATACAGCTTCAAAATATACAAAGCAAAAGCTGAAAGAAGCACAAGATTAAATTGAAAAATTCACCTCTATATATTTCTCCCTCAATAACTTATTAATCAAACTTCCAAAAAATGATGAAGGAAGATGGAAGATTTGAATAACACAATTAACTAGTTTAAGCTAATGAACATATATGGATCACTGCAAACCAGTAACTTCAAGGAAATACAGAACATTTGTGAAAACTATGTACCAGGCCATAAAACAAGTCTCAACAAATTTCAAAGAAATGGAATCATGTAGATCACATTCTCTAATCACTATTAAAATAGAAAATATTTAAAATGGAAAAAATTTTAAAATAAAAAAACTATTTAAAATAGCAAATAGAAAATTAAAGTAGACATTATTAAAAATATTAAACTAAAATAAAGATAGAATTAAAATAGAAAAATAATTGCTAAAAGGTTCTGGAAATTAAAGAATAAAATAAAAGCTTACAAATAAGTCATAAGTCAAAGAAGAAATCATCATGAAAATGCTAAAAACTCACATGTGAACAATAACAAAACACTACATATCAAAACATGTGGAATACAAATATGGCTAAAGCAACACTTGGAGGGAAATTTATTGCATTAAATGCATACACATGAAAGAAGAAAGGCTGAAATTAAATGAGTAATCATGTAAATTTAAGAGGTGAGAAAAAGAATAAAGCCAAAGAAAGTAGAAGGAAGGAAATAATAAGGATGAAAACAGAGATTAAGTAAAATGAAAAAGAATGACACAACCAAGAAGAGAAAGTGAAAAGTTGGTTCTTTGGAAAGTCTAAAACGAACCTGTAACAACTCTGGTGAGATGGACCAAGAGCTAAGGAGGGAAGTGGTGGCCGCCTCTACAGTTTTCCTCATCCCACTGGGGCATAGAAGGGACTTGGGTTTTGTACCCCAGGAGAGCCTCTGCCTTCCCAAGAAGCATTCTTGACAACACGCGGAGCGCATCTCCATGCCTCTCCCCGTGCACCACCACTTGATCTCTCTTCTTCTGGCAGCTCTTCCATCTTTTGAGGGAAACAATTCCAACCATCTCCCAAATTTGCCAGAAATGGTGTTTGGTTTTTTTTGTTTCTCATTCTCTTTGTTGCTTTTGGACCATTTATGGAAGAGAAGGGGAAATATCAGCATTAATTCGGCATCCACCATCAGCACCAGGCTGAGGGGAGGGGAACTGAGGCAGAAAGCAGGGTGGTGGCAGTGGGAAGAGCAAGCGTAAGGTACCTGGAAGCCGTGGGAGGAAGGATTCAGATCTGGGAGCACAGAGGATGGTTGGGGGATGGCGGGCATTCAAGCACCCAGGCTGCAAGATCTGCAGTCCTGGGAGAGGCACCTGACATTCAGTGGACCGTGGAGCTGAAAGACCCACTGGCAGATTTCTAATAGATTTTAATCAAGGATTCCATTAAAACAGCATTTAAAATTTTTTCTTCTAATTAGCCATAAAAGAAAGAGACTAATCTCGAATACTCTGGTTACATGTCATTCTAGTAAATCAAAGTCCCTAATGATCAATAAATTGTTTTTCAAAGAAAGCAAAACAACAAAACCACATTTATATAACACAAACACAAAAACAGAACCTGCCAGATTTTCAGAGGCTGGAGCTGCACAAATAAAGTGAAATGATGATTGAGACAAAGGTTTTCAAGAGGAGATTAGGAAGAGGTTTGGGGCTGGAAGCACTGCATATGCAGACTGGACTATCTTCAGAAAAAAGATAACATAAAGGGGCTTCGGTCATTTTCCTTTTCTCCAGTGATATGCAGGCTTTGAAGCCTAGAAAGTGACCCTGTATACTCTGAGGTAGTTACATTTCATACCAAAAAGGGAGAACCATATAGGATGACAGTTTTCTGAGCCATGAGTCAGTATGGGATTATTTGGGGACTTTGGCAAATAGCCACACTAGATCCTGGGGCCATGGGCACCTCTGTCCTTTAGGCACCCCCGTTCCTCTCTCTCCTGTCTTGTGTTCTTTTCTGAAGTGTCTGCTCAGAGAGATTAAACTGTCAGCCCACAGAATGGATTTGTGCATCCCAGCTGCAGATCACATATCTGTCACATCAGTGGCATTACACTGTAAATCATAGCCAGAAAAGGACTTTCCACAGAATGGTTTTCTTTCCCCAGCTGATGATATATAAATGTACACCAAAAAATTTAACTTACAATTACCTAGGAAAGGTAATGGGGGCAAATAACACATGGTTGAATACAACACTGAAAGCAGTTTTCAAACAGCATTTAGGCAGTTTCATAAAGCTCTTCTTACTCGATTTACACAAATGCAGAATTGATTCTCAGAGTAAGTCTGAAGTGAATGAGCTTTCTGTCAGTAACGAATCCAGCCCGTCCCCAAACAAGTCCATCTTTGAGCCTTTTCCCCAATAACCTTCTGGTGGTTTCATGCTGTTCTGGTCTTACCATCACTAGCAATTGATCACATAAGGTCATTCGCAAGAGGGTGTTAATGGTACATTATTACCTTGGACTTATACCAACCAAGGTCTTCTAAATTGTAAAAGAGGAGATGATAAAAAGGAACAATTGTCTAAGGGTAGAACCCCTGCCCTGGGTCGGGAGGCGCAGAGCTGGGTAGAGGTGCTTTTCTGGTTGTCATGTGCTAACCCCGTCTTGTAGGCTGCCCTGAATAAAGGCACTATAAAATCACTCACCTTTTACTTAAACTCTTACCAGTTCTCCTAAGCCAAGTAAATATTTACGTGATGTTTATGATTTATACACTTAATCATTCATATGATGCAAGATTCGAAATGAAAAGGTAAAAAACCCCTGAACTTTCTAAACGAACTTAAGGATATTTATATATACACAAACACATATATGTACTTTTCACTTTAACACCTTTGTTCCTCCTTCCCTAGTAGTATTGTTTCCTTAAAGTGACAGATACTATGATATACGCTGCTAGGGATGTTTGAGTATAAATAACCACTTTGGGAGAAATTTGGCACCAAATGGTCAAGTTGTAAGTTTATGTAAAATATGACCCTTCAAAATTCTACTTCTGGGCATACATCCTCAAGAATTTCTTTTGCGTGTGCATAAATATATTTCAAAGATGTTTACTGCATACATCTATGTAATAGTCACAGAAGAAATACAGAAAAAAGCTACAGTCCATCATGGAGGTAACAGATTAATAAAAACGGTATTTTCATATGATAGAGTAATATTTAACAGTTAAAAATATGAACATAATCTATGTAAACAATCGGATAGTTCTCTCAAAAACAGAGTGATAATGCAAGTTTCTTTCACAGAAAGTAAAAGAGAAACAACCCTTATGGAAAATTCTTTAGTGAAGTGGGCTATGAATAAACATGAAGGTATATTCTGTCCCACTAGAAAAGAAAAGTAAAAAATAAGATTCTTTTTTTTCCCTTTGCCTATGAAATTGACAATGTTGATGAATAATTATGTTTATCACTAGCAAGGCATGGGGATCTGGCACACTCATACACTACCAAGAGCAATATAAATTTATAGACTTTCCTGGAGGGTTATTTGGCAATATGTATCCAAAATTTAAATAAAAGTAAGTAAATTTTGACAAAGTAATTCATCCTAAGAAAATAAAAATGTGTGCAAAGATGAAGTTACAATAAAAAGTATAAAGTGCTTAATGTTTTAAAAGAATGATTTTGTTGAATAGATTATGGTATACAAATGAAATGGATTATTAGGAGGATAAAAATAATGACACAGAAGAAGAATAATTGACATTAATGCTGCTTATATGTTGTTGAGTGGGAAAAAAAGATCTTATTTGTGTTTAAAAGAAATATATTCATCTGGTCCTTATTATTCAAGGATATCTGGTACCAGAGAAGAGTCGCTTAAAGTAAATCCACTTAAAATGGGTACCAAAAATTCACACTAAATAATGGGAAATGAAAGCATTTGATTAGCACTATATTTGAAGAAAAAGAAACAAGAAAATACATTTTATTTTCTATTTTACCAAATTTTGTTAACAGTATTTTTCATAGGAACTGATATTTAGGATAGATCCTAAAATTCATGTTGAAGCCTAAAGGGTCAAAAATAGCCAAGACAATTTTGAAGAACAAGGTTAGGAAGGGAAGATTTATTACAAAGCTTTAATAACTAAATGAAAGTGGTATTAGCTCAGGAATCACAAAAAGATTAGTAGAACAGAACAGAGTTAAGAAACAGATCCAAAAATATAACCAAAATTGGTATATGACAGAGATGGCAGCAAAATAAATGAGAAAATAAATATTCATTCAATGATAATGGGGTAATGGTTTTCAATATGGAAAACATTAGATCCCTGCCTCACACAGTACAGAAATATAAACTTCAGATGAGTTTCAAGATCTAAAAGTTTTATCTCATAAAAAATGGCAATGCATAGAAAGGAAAACTTGAAAATCAGAATATATTTTTAAAAGATCTCTAAGGGAAATGCAAAGTAAAAGCAGTGAAATACATTCCCCGCTTATCAGATTAATCAGAATTAAAACAACTGATTAATGTCAGACACAGACAAAGATATTGGGATACAAAGAACTCCAAGACAGTGCTAGTGGGAGTGTTAAGTGGTACAACAGCTTCAGAGGGCCATTTGCAAAACCTAGCAGAGTTGAAGTAACATAGAGATGCTTTTTTTGTTTTCTTTTAACATCTTTATTGGAGTATAATTGCTTTACAATGCTGTGTTAGTTTCTGCTTTATAACAAAGTGAATCAGCTATACATATACATATATCCCCATATCTCCTCCCTCTTGCGTCTCCCTGCCACCCTCCCTATCCCACCCCTCTAGGTGGTCACAAACCACAGAGCTGATCTCCCTGTACTATGCGGCTGCTTCCCACTAGCTATCTATTTTACATTTGGTAGTGTATATATGTCCATGCCACTCTCTCACTTTGTCCCAGCTTACCCTTCCCCCTCCCCATGTCCTCAAATCCATTCTCTACATCTGCATCTTTATTCTTGTCCTGGCCCTAGGTTCTTCAGAACCTTTTTTATTTTTTTAGATTCCATATATATGTGTTAGAATACGGTATTTTTTTTCTTTCTGACTTACTTCACTCTGTATGACAGACTCTAGGTCCATCCACCTCAGTACAAATAACTCAATTTCATTTCTTTTTATGGCTGATTAATATTCCCTTGTACATATGTGCCACATCTTCTTTTTCCATTCATCTGTCGATGGACACTTAGATTGCTACCATGTCCTGGCTATTGTAAATAGAGCTGCAATGAACACTGTGGTACATGACTCTTTTTGAATTATGGTTTTCTCAGGGTATATGCCCAATAGTGGGACTGCTGGGTCATATGGTAATTCTATTTTTAGTTTTTTAAGGAGCCTCCATACTGTTCTCCATAGTGGCTGTATCAGTTTACATTCCCACCAACAGTGCAAGAGGGTTCCCTTTTCTCCACACCCTCTCCAGCATTTACTGTTTGTAGACTTTTTGATGATGGCCATTCTGACTGGTGTGAGGTGATACCTCATTGTAGTTTTGATTTGCATTTCTCTAATGATTAGTGATGTTGAGCATTCTTTCATGTGTTTGTTGGCAATCTGTATATCTTCTTTGGAGAAATGTCTATTTAGGTCTTCTGCCCATTTTTGGATTGAGTTGTTTGTTTTTTTGATATCGAATAGCCAAAGCAATCTTGAGATAGAAAAATGGAACTGGAGGAATCAGGCTCCTGGACTTCAGACTATACTACAAAGCTACAGCAATCAAGACAGTATGGTACTGGCACAAAAACAGAAATATAGATCAATGGAACAGGATAGAAAGCCCAGAGATAAACCCACACACATATGGTCACCTTATCTTTGATAAAGGAGGCAAGGATATACAATGGAGAAAAGACAGCCTCTTCAATAAGTGGTGCTGGAAAAACTGGACAGCTACATGTAAAAGAATGAAATTAGAACATTCCCTAACACCATACACAAAAATAAACTCAAGATGGATTAAAGACCTAAATGTAAGGCCAGACACTGTAAAACTCTTAGAGGAAAACATAGGCAGAACAGTCTATGACATAAATCACAGCAAGATCCTTTTTGACCCACCTCCTAGAGAATGGGAATAAAAACAAATGGGACCTAATGAAACTTAAAAGCTTTTGCACAGCAAAGGAAACCATAAATAAGACGAAAAGACAACCCTCAGAATGGGAGAAAATATTTGCAAATGAAGCAACTGACAAAGGATTAACCTCCAAAATTTACAAGCATGAGATGTTGATGCAAGTCCTACTACCTAGTTACTCAACTTCTGGGGATATATACCTTAGACACACTGTTATACATTTCTACAAGATCCTATCAAGGATATTCCTTGCAATATTTTTGTAATAGCAAAAGGTAAAAACATCATTTTGACCTTCAGTGGGGAATTAACTCTGGAATATTAAACAAACAAAGACTACAGTAAAATGAATCAACTAGATCTCCAATTATCAACATATGTCAAAAACCAGTGTTGCGTGACAAAAGCAAATCACAAAAATCAATGGCAAGCCTCCATTTACATAACAATTTTTATAATGTATCTGTTTACTGTTTAGTTTTTTACATGTCATTTTATTAAAAGGTGTATACCATTAGCCCTCTATGCATTTCCCCCTTCCACCCTTCAATCTTCCAGGTAAACATAAAGTTCCTCTGAGAGCATCTTTTTTTTTATTGAAGTATAATTGATTTATAATGTTGTATTCATTTCATATGTACAACAGAGTGATTCCGTTATACATACATATATATATTCTTTTTCAGATTCTTTTCCATTATAGGTTATTACAAGATATTGAATATAGTTCCCTGTGCTATACAGTAGTAGATCCTTGTTGTTTATCTATTTTATATATAGTAGTGTGTATCTGTTGATCCCAAATTCCTAATTTATCTCCCCCTGTGCCCACTTTCTCCTTTGGTAACCATAAGCTTGTGTTCTATGTCTGTGACTCTATTTCCATTTACATAAAATTTTAAACACAAAATGAGACTACACATTCTGATGGGCATACACTCAGCCCCAATGTTATAGGCTGCACGGACTCAACCCCAAATTCTCATCCTTCACTGTCTGGATTTCCCTCTTGCTCAGCAGAGAATTTTCTATTTATGGCAATCACAGATTTCGACTCAAGTAGCTACTACATGTACCGTGCTATACTAGGTGTCAGGGAGGACAAAAGAAGTACGCAAGACTCCTTGCACCCTGCATAGGGTACAACTCAGCTAGGGAAGCCACCTGAGAGACTGGCTCTCAGTCCTCACTCTGGCTCACATAGTGTGTAAACTTAGAGTGCTTAATTGTCAAGGCCCAGTTCCTTCATCTATAAGATGGGAAAATCACCCTCCTGCTGTTTAGAACATTAAATGAATATTTATATATATATATATATATATATATAGTGTCCAGCATATGCAAACACTCAACACTCTCAGCAATCAAAGGCATGGCAGCCATCACACGAATACAAACTTCTAAACAGTGTCTCAGACACACTGACAGTTAAAAGGTGATGGACGGGAGAAGGGCACTGGATGGGTCCACTTAGCCCTCTCCACAGCTGGATACAACACTCCCACCCCTGGTGTTTTCCCCTGCGACTTGGCCCCCTCTCTGTGGAACACAGGGCATTTCTTCTAGCAACAGTTTGGCTACACCCAGGCCTATTTTTTCTTCCAAGTTCACCATGAACAGTGCTCTGTGAAGAGAGCTACCTGCCTCGGGAAAGAGAATTCCTTCTCTCACGCCTTTGGAAGGATTCTGGGGTAAAATGAGACCAAAAGGATCATAACACACCTAAGCTAGCTTTTCAGGTAACCTCTTTAGAATCCCAAGGACATACCACAGCTCCATATTATTGAAGAGAAGGCAATAGTGTCTCAGCTCCATTCACCTCCAACATATACCTGCCTCGAACCCACAAGCCACCCTCCTCAAAAGCTGGGCTAGGGTTCTATGCATGGACTTAGTAGCAGGCACCAGAGGGGAGGCCTGCCTCCCAGACACTGGAAAAACCACAGTGTTTGGAAATCACTTTTGGAGATACTGAGCTGTTGAATTTTATTCCTGGGACTCCTTCCCGAGGACTTGGGAAAGGATAGTGGGTATTTCAGTTATCCAGCCAACGTGGCACCACCATGTGGCAACAGCACAAACAGCTCATAATTCGCTCAGCCTTAAAATTCTGTGATTCTCTACCAATTTTTAACTTTGAGGAATTCAAAATACTTCTGTTTTTATATGTCAAATGAAGAATTCACTCATGTCTTTTCTTCATTCATATTTTATTATCACACTATTTCAGATTTGCATTATTCAAATACACTCTATGAATAGACCAGCCTCCAATGTCAGCACTGTTATATCTGGGGTTGGGCTTGTTACATCACGCAAGAACTGATAATCAGATTTTCGGGGGACAACCAGATCAGACTCCACCCAGATCTTAAGACCAAATTCTTCCTTCTAGCTTTCTGGACTGGCTTAGGTATAACTACCTTTGGTTTGCATATATAAAAAAGTGAAAAACATCAAGCAGTTTCATTTTAGCTTTGAAACTAAAATGATAAATAATAATAGTAACAAAACATAAAACTCACCTGACAAAACTAAACAGGATGTTGGTTACCCTCAGGAGATGGGGGGTGATAGTGCCTGTAAGGGGTAATTGGGAGGCTGGGAATATTCTAGGTCTTAATCTGGCCACTTGTTACACAGGTGTGTTCAGTTTGTGAAAATCCATTGAGGGCACACTTCATATCTGTGCAGTTTTCTGGGATGATGTTATAACTCAAAGGTCTGACCAGTCAGTCAACCCTCCTTAACTTGCCTTTGAGACAAACATAATAATAACCAGGAAGGCAAAAAGAGGGGCATGCCTAGTTCTTCTCTACAAGGTATTTTAGTCTGTGTAGCAATTGCTGTAAGGGCCATGGCCACAGATGAGCTCTCCTTCTGTCTTTCTAGACAGGGAGGAAGGAGACAGGACACAATCGATACCACTGTTAGCTTAATTGCTGAAGGTGGTTAACAGTTTACTTTCTCAGATTCTGGAGCAGACAGTTCCCCCTCCTCCTCCACACACAAAACCTAGACCACAGAGAGAACCTGCCACAAAGAGATACACACCATCTCCAAAGAGACAAGCCCTGCCCCCCACAGACACACTGCCCCACCACCAGACACAACCCCCAACTCCACAGAGACAGCCCCCAGCCCCATAAAGACAGCTAACTTTCAGCCCACAAAGACAAATCACAGATGTGATGGCTGGGGTGGGGGTAATTAGGAGAGATGAGGCTGCCCATGGGCAGGCAAGGAACATCAACAGGAAGATGGAAAATAATATTTTCAAAGTCTTACCAAACTAAATTTGTTTGGAAAGAGGGATTTTTAGACCTGAGAATACAGTCCCAAAGTTGCTGTGAAAATATATTTAAATCACCCCCATTTCCACCCACAGCTCAGGTCCCATCCTCTGGGACCATCGTCCTCTACTTTCACAACTATCACGTACCCTGAACCCCAACTGCCTTCGGAAGACTAAAAGCGGGGATTATTCCATTTTATAGATTTAAAAAGTTGAGTCTCAAAGATGTTTGTCAGACATCACAAAACTATCTAAGTGGTCATCTCATCCCTGAGTTGGGGCAAGGGAGGCTGAGTTGGAGGGGCAGGGTGATAACGCCAAAAGAGGAGGGGCGACCCTCTCCCTAGCCCAAAACTCTGAGAACCGCCCACAGCCCCACAGGAGCTGCCTCAAAGGATCTGGAGTAAATGAGTCACGTCTGGCGACATTCACACACATCCTGGGACTGGATTCCACCTTCCCCTGGGAAAGTGGGAAATCTCCAGGTCAAGGGGTCGGGAGTGGAGCGGGCAGAAATAAAGCCAGACTTAAGGCATCTTCTAAGATCAGATAGGAGCCAAGCCCAGAGCTTACTGCTTCTCTTAGGAAGTCCCTGGGCCCAAACTGGTGTGTGCAGTCCGAGTCTCTCGGATACTTACTTATCCTCGGGGACAGGGCTTATTTGGGAGAAGGAAACGCAACAGGACTGATCCAAGAGCAGGCACCTAGCAAACTCCCCTACCCTGCGGAGACATAAGTAAATTAAGTGACGGGGAATGGAAGGGATGCTGCAAATGTTGCAGGTACCCGGGTTCCCAATGAGGAACCGCTCTGCTCCGCGCTCCCCGAAGATACCCCACGGCTACATCCAAACCTCGTAAGGGTACCTTAGAATCGGCTCCCGACCTCACCAAAAAGCAGCGGAGTTGGAGGGGAGGGAGTAGGAAGGAGGAGACCGGGATGAAGCTGAAGTGAGCACCTCACATCCCGCAACAGCCGCTCCTCCCCAGGCAGTCCTAGAACCCGGCCAGAAGCTATCGACTCCGGTTCTTAGTCCCGCGCACCGGCCGTGACCTTGAACGAGTCCCTGATTAGTCCCATTTTACAGAAATTAAGAGTGGGAAAGAATCAAGTCCGTCGCGCTGGGTTGCTCCGGGCGCTTACCTGATGGTTTAAGGCGCCCCGCCGGCGCGCCAGGAGCGTAGTGGGTGCGCGGTGAACCGCAGCCCAAGATCTACGCGGCCAGTGGAATCGCAAACCGCGAAGGAAACGCAGAGCTGAGCTCGGACCCCGGCAGCGGGAGAAAGGGGCGGTTCCGATTCTGCGACGACCCCCTAGCAAGTTCGATGCCCCCCCAAGCCCCTCCGCAGAGGCGGACTGGCAGTGCCCCGGGGCCCTGGCTCAGGACGCGCACGGGGTGTACGGGGACACGAGAGACACCTCCATACACCCACCCCCGAAGTTGCGGCAACGTAAGGGGGAGAGTGGCGCAAAGCTGCCGGAGGGGAGGGGACGGTACTCACACGGGGTGGCCGGGCTGGAGCAGGTCCGTTACCGGGGTCATCGATGGCGGCAGGGGTCATCGATGGCGGCCGCTCTCAGGCCACCGCGCCTCGGGAAGCCTGGGGCACCTGCCGCAAAGCGCCGCGTGGATTGGGAAGCTGCGAGCAGCAAGGCAGGGGCACGGGGCCGTCGGCGCGCCAGATCTGAGCTGCAGCGCTGCGGGGGCTCGGCCGCCAGAACCGCAGCCGCAGCGGGAGCCCAGAGCGGGCGCGGGAGGCGGGAGCGCGACAGCGGCAGCGGCTGCGAGGGAGGCGCCCGCGCCGCAGGCAGTCAGGGCCAGCTTGGACGCAGCCCCTGCAGACACCTGCCGGCCCGGGCGACGACCAATCAGAGGCGCCCGGAGCTGGGGCGAGTGCCGGGCACCCTGTGGGAGGGGGGCGCGCGCTCGCGCCCGTGCTGGGGCCGGGGGCGCCTGCCTGGCGGGCTTCTCAGGCCCTCCCCTCCGCGCGCCGGCGGCCCGCGCGGGAGGGGCGGGGCGCGGCGCGGCAGGGGGCGGGGCTGGGGCTGAGCGCGCCAGGGAGCGAGACCCGCGCCCGGCGCTCGGCTCTACCTTGAGGCGCAGTGCGGTGTCGAGGCCCCGGCCCGGGGGTAGCCAGATGAGCCCTCAAGTCATTACCAGCTTTGAAGTAAGGGTTTTTCTTCCCTGCCCTTGCGCCCCGGGCGCCCGGACCCTCCCTGACAGCCAAATGCCTGGTAACCCGAATCCGGGGCCGGCCTGGCTTCCGGAGTGTGGACGCCCTCCCTCCCCAGCTTCACCGAAGCCGGCGTGTCTCCAAAGACAGCTCTTCCTCGCTTCATAGTGCCTGGGTATTTAAAGTCACCGTGGTGACCCATCCCCTGGTCTGGGTTCCTTTCGTTCTCTCCTGAATTTACTGCGCTAGCGACACTCCGTTCAACACACATTGACTGGTTTCGCTCTTGGCTCAGAGAGCTGGATCTCCCAGGCTACTGCTCTCCCAAGTGTCCCAAAGCCCCCGTCGCTGCCGCACCGCAGGACTAGTGAGCCCGCGCTGTCACAAGGACGCCCAAAGATTGCTGCCAGTGAGGACCGCGTTCGGGCTCTTGCCTGGAGTTCCGGGTCCCGGAAGAAGGACTGGGAGTTGAAAGGTTCCCCTTCAGGCCAGGGCTTCATTGCGCGTTTGCATCCGTCCGTCAGGGCACAGGGCCCAGAATCTTTCTAAAACGGACTGCCTCAGCCCTAACAACTCGGCTGTGGAAGCACATTATCAATTTTCGCTACAGGACGGAAGTCGCGCCATCGGAATACAGCTACGTGGGTGATTCCTAAAACCCTGGGAACCCTCTCTCAGGACCATGGATTGAGGCTGTTCTCTCCGTGTAAATTTGCACAGTAGAAATGGACGGCTCATTTGCTGATCTGTCGGCAGCAGCCAAAAAGGAAAAAACAAAAAAACATTTAAGAAGGGAACTTGGAAGGTAAAGGAGTTGATTTCTCTAAATATCTGGTTTCCTCTCAAGGCGATTTTATTATCCACAAATTGGTTAAAGTGGAAGAAAGTTTGTGGGTTTTTCTATTTTATTTACATTCAATTTTAACTTTATTTGTCTGTGCTTGATTAACATTGGCAGTGGTACGAAAATCTAAAAGCGCAAATGAATACATAGTTAGCAAGTCTCCCTTCCACCCTTGTCTCCCAGCCTCTCAATTTCTCTTCTGGAGGCAACCATTGCTTTTCACCTTCGTGCGTACCCTCCTAGAGAGAATCTACAACCAAATGTATTTCTCTAATGTTCTTATTTTTACCTTTTGTTATACAAAATGGTAGGTCTAACTTCAGGCACAGATGGATTCAGGGGCTCTCAAGTGACGTCAGAAGTATCAATAGAACTGGAATCTCAGCCCCCACCTTGTCTTTCTTCCTCCCTCCCCCTTCCCTCCTCTCTCCCTCCTCCTCTCCTCTCTGCTTTCCTCTGTGGGCTTCATTGTTAAGCTGATTTACTCCATGGTGGCCCCTCCAGGTTCAGGCTTGTCTTCTCAGTGGTTGGGATCCAAGAATGAGGCAGTCTTTTCTTTCCCAGCATGCAAATTAAATTGCCCAAGAAGACTTATTTGCCCTCTTTCAGTCATCCTTTACCCCGTGAGCAGTCTGAGACTTGGGTATTCTGATTGTTTGCAAGGTCAGTGAGATGGACACAGTGGTGGAAGTAAGTTTCCCAAATGTTTGCAGGTAGTTCATGACTGGTCATTGCTAAGCCCGTGTTCATTCATGTCCAGACACTGTGAAGACCTTTGCTTTTGCAGCTGGATCCCAGGCTATCAGGGTGAAGTTTGGCAAGTAGAATGTGAAAGGATTACTCTCCACATGCGGCCTGCCAGTGGCTGCATCATGACAAAAATGGGGACGGGGTTCAAAGGTTATTTGACATCATACAGGTGTTTGCAAAACTGACCTAATATATAAATTTACCTCTTTACAGACTCAGAATTAAGGTCCTAACATCTTCCCTAAGTTATAAACATTTTAAAAGAAAAACAAATAAATACAGAATAGTTCAATGATTTGGGCAAGGTCACAAATAAAACAGGAAGAAAGTACAGATGGAAATCCAGAGACATTATGAGTGAGAAAGAGCCCCAGCTCCCTATCTGTCATCCTTTAGGTCAGAAGCAGGCTTTAGTTCTTCACCGGAGCTATTATTCATTTTTTTTAATATTCCCCATGAAAAGTTTGGCATTTGAAGATGATTTGGGTAACAATGAGCTGACAACAAGATGACCTAAAATGCTCCCTCCATGATTACTCCATCCTGAGCTGTCATCCAGCAAAATTTTACTGAGTTCCAGCAATATCTACCCCTTCTTTGGCCCCTCATGACTCACAGGCTGTGCTTGCTTTTCCATTTTCTGCGTGATCTTGACCACTGTAAGAGTTTTAATGGATCCTTCCTTTATCAAGAAGAGCTCATTGACTTTTGTGCACCAAGGAAATGTATTGTGTCTTCTTTTATTTTATTTAAATTATTTATTTATTTAGGCTGTGCTGGGTCTTAGTGGCGGGTGGGTCTCATCTCTTCTTATATAATATTTGGGTACATCTCCAGTCTTCCCAGCTAGACTGGAAATGTGTTGAAATTGGGACCACATCACATCCTTGTTTCCTATGGGCACCTGGAACATTATCTTGATAAATTGTTGACATCCAATAATTATGTGTTAAATGAAAAGTAAATGGGTAAAAGGAAAAATTGAAAAATTGGACCTCATCAAAATTTTAAAAAACATTTGTTCTGTGAAAGACCCTATTAAGAGGATGGAAAGACAAGTGATATATTGGGGAATATATTTTCAAACAACATCCAACGAAGGACTTGTATCTAGAATATATAAAGAACTCTCAACATTCAACAGTATAAACCCCCAAACAATCCAATTAGAAAATGGGCAAAAGACGTCAAGAGATATTTCACCAAAGAGTATATACAGCTGGCAAATAAGCACAGGAAAAGATGCTCAACATTATTAGCCATTAGGAAAATGTAAATTAGAACTATAATGAGATATCACTACATACCTATCAGAACGGGTAAGATAAAAAACACCAAATTCTGGGGAAAAGATGGAGAAACAGTATCACTTATGCATTGCTGGTGGGAATGTAAAATGGTGCAACCACTCTGGAAAATAATTTGGCTGTTTTTTTTTTAAACTAAAATCAGACCTACCATACAACCCAACAATTCCACTTTGGGCATTTATCCTAGAGAAATGAAAACTTACATTCACACAAAAACTTGTACAAACCAATTCACACACAGCCCCACCATGAGACAGCAAAAGAGGAGAGGACCACGACACACATCTAGTTTGCTTGTTGAATGAGGAAACAAGATGAACCTCACTGGATTAAGTAAACACTCATGTCTTTGGACAACTCAAGGCGGGGGAAAACTTCAAAATGGAAATCCTGGATTTTTTGCTCTTCAGCAGTGATGAATTAGAAAAATAAAAGACATGTGACCAAATGTGTATCTCAAATTATGAAACAGATCATACTGGACTAAACAAATAGAAATGCAGAGAAAAGAATTTATTGTTTCTAGTATGTACAGTATTTTTCTATTTTTTAGAACTATTTCCATTTTTTTAGAACAGTTAATATTTTATTATACAGCTATTTGTTTCCTACAAAATAACAGCTTTTAAAAAGCTTTGCTGCTTTCTGCAATAAAGTGGATTCTATCTTGGAAGGACAATGTAGATGTAATAATAGAAAATTTGTCATTCCACTGACTAGGGCATCTAATAAGGGATCCTGATGCTGCTGGGAGATGATGATAATAACGATATTATTTTATAGGCATATAGGTGACTACTGACTTACAGAGTCTTGATTTGTGACTCTCTCCTGTTACGATTTTTCTTACTATAAATCAGGTCCCTACAATAAAGCCCAGACTTGGTAATAACCTCTATAGCCAAATCAGATACACTGCTTCTCTGAATCCCAAACCAGTTCAAATCCTTGGCAGCCGACTCAGACTGCAGCTGTGCTAAGGATTAATAAAATTAGCAGTAATACCCAGAAACTTAGGGCCCTGTGTGTGAGTGTGCATCTCCTTCATAACAATCCTCAAACCCTGGGGGTTGGTTTAATTGTCTTGATCTTATTCACTGAGGCTTAGCAATAACGTTGCTATTGACATGGCAAAGTCAGGCATCACCAAAGAAAAGGAAATAGATGAGGCTGCTCTGTTTCCCTCTGCCTTATCCTCCCTACCCTGCTCTGCATTTTTGTTATTCCATAGCATTTGTCACCCTTTAACACACTATTAACTTTCTTATTCTGTTTCCTATTTATTGTTTGTCTTCCCCCACTGGAACAAAAGCTATGGGAGGGCAGAGTTCTTTGTTTTGTTCACAGATATCTCCAAGTGCCTTGGACAGAGCCTAGCACAAAGGAAGTGCTGGATGAATATGTATTGAATGAATGAAGATGCCAGAGAAAATTTACACCACCATTTACAATTCAAAGATGTTCAGAGGCTTTCGTGTGTGCTGAATATTCATACTGATATTCTTTCATCAGGTGACCTGAATTTTCATGTATTTTAAAGTTCCTTCAAGAAGTGAAGAATCTCTATGCTCTCTGCAATGATATTACCAGTTCATTGAGGATATTCCTCCGCTCAGCAATCCTCCCCTCCACCAGCACCACCACCTTTAAGAAAGAGCCAAGAGGCTTCTGGCTCCAGGAGACAGAAAAGTGGATTTTACGTGGAACATAAAAATCTAAGGGTGAGGGAAAGGAGGGTATAATGTAGGGGAAGTTTCTACTCTGTAGGAAGAGAGGAAAAAAAGAAGAAGGAGCACTTTCTCTTCCAGGAGAGGAAGAGAATAATTTGGAAGGAATGTGAGTACCCTGGAAAGACACTACTTGGTTCTTCCAAGGATTCAGGACTAAATCTTTTCTTGGTCCTTTCAGAAATGTGGAAGGGTGGTGAGAAAATGGAAGCGAAAGAGCATTTGAAGTGGACCCTGAATGCAGAAGGGGCCAGTAGAGTTGAACCCCTGAGAGACTGAATACACAAATGGACAACAGCCAGACCATATATGGCAACAGGACTCTGACCCAAGACCTCTCCAGCAACCAGCCCAGGAAGACAGACCACAACTTCTGCAGCAATCAGCCCTCAGTGGACTTGGCCAGTGGCTACCAGCTTCCTTATATTTTTTTGTCCCTGTTTCCAATTAAGACTAAGTAGAGAAGGCCAAATATGCTCCCAAAGCAGTCACATAGGCTGCTCTTCTCCTAGTTAACCTACCTCCAGCTTCCCCCTGCCGACAGCCTCCAATCAGAGCACGAGTGAAGGCTTCCCTCTTTTTCATTATGAAGCTTTCCTAGTCCCCTGCTTGCCTTTGAGTTTCTGCCAAACACAAACTCTAAATAAAAAGCTTCTGTTTGTTCTCATTTGGTGGTCTTCGTTTATTTCCATAGTTTTCCTAAAGGTCCCACCAAGACATTCCGCATTGCTCACGACTGCAGACCCCAGCCTTCAACCAGGCTCGATACCCACAGGAGCCACATGTGGCTTGTCAAGTTCTCACCAACACTGCAAGTCAGCCCTGGGTCTGGACTCCACCCTCTCTGTGTTGAATTCCTCAGCTATTTGTTCTCGGTTTTGTTATCGGTCCCCATTTGTTTGGCATCCTTGGCGGAATCAGGTCATTCTTTTCCAATCCATTTTGCTCTGTGTTTTGCATTGTGTCCTCTAAAAGTGTTTGTCATATGAAGGACAATCACAGGGGAGAACACAGGCATAGGACCTATAAGCTTAAATTTGTGGTTCTCACTAAACCAGAGTCCAATTAAACAAATTTTGCCAAGTTACCAATAAAACTAGGTGAGGTTCTCTTACTATAACATTTGTTTGTTCTGAGAGCTTGGCTTTTATCCCAAGAGGATGTTCTCTTTGGTTTTCCACCTGCCTGGAGGTGCCAGTTGTCAGACCTGCGATCAGAGGCAGCCAACCATCAGGCTGGGAGTCCGAGATACAAAGTGCATATGCATCGGGCCTCCCTGGTGGCGCAGTGGTTGAGAGTCCGCCTGCCGATGCAGGGGATACGGGTTCGTGCCCCGGTCTGGGAGGATCCCATATGCCGCGGAGCGGCTGGGCCCGTGAGCTATGGCCGCTGGGCCTGCGCATCCGGAGCCTGTGCTCCGCAACGGGAGAGGCCACAAGAGTGAGAGGCCCGCATACCGCAGAAAGAAAAAAAAAAAAAAAAAAAAAAAAGTGCATATGCATCACTTTGAATTCACTGTTGCCTGCTCTCAAGGGATCATCTAAGTCTCAGTCCTCTCCCCCTCCAGGAGAAGCTCCTCCTTTCTACCTGAACTCTTGTTACAATCCTAATTCTTGTACCTATTGCTCTAACTAGCATAACTTCATCAGTGATGATTTGGATCTTCAGTAGCCACTCTGGAAACATTTGGCTTGAACAAAATTGTTCATTTGAGAAGCATCTTAGAAAATAAAGGGACTAAGCTTTCTCAGTTTTAGTGGGCAGCATTTTTTCATGCAGAAGCCTCCAAATGAAATTCTGATCGAAAAATTGCCTCACTGAAATATTCTTTGACCAAAGTTAAATAGCAACCTGACAAACTTAAGCAACAACAAACTAGACTCATTTCCTGAATAAATTCTCCCTCTTTGTCCTTCAGTTGCCTCCCTATATCCAGCTCTCCCACTACCCCCCTTTTAAAAAATAAATGTATTTATTTATTTTTGGCTGCGTTGGGTCTTTGTTGCTGTGCACGGGCTTTCAGGGGCTACTCTTCCTTGCGGTGCGTGTGCTTTTCATTGCGGATTGCAGTGTCTTCTCTTGTTGCGGAGTACAGGCTCTAGGCACATGGGCTTCGGTAGTTGTGTCTCATGGGCTCTAGAGTGCAGGCTCAGTAGTTGTGGCGCACAGGCTTAGTTGCTCCACAGTATGTGGAATCTTCCCGGACCAGGGATCGAACCCATGTACCCTGCACTGGCAGGTGGATTCTTAACCACTGTGCCACCAGGGAAGTCCCCCACTTCCCCCTTATCCTTCTGATCTCTCTCCTTCTACACTTCTGTCAACTCCTCCCTCTTCGTTCCCTTGTCCAGATCTCCTACCTTTTCCTACTAACTCTCCTAAAACCCCGTATACCGATTGTTTCTAAAAATCCATCCCTCCCATGAGTCAGGTATGCCTTGGGCCTGAGCTGAATTAACAGTTATAATTCAGAATTTCTCTAACCCAGACAAGGACAGCTACTATTTGGAGAATTTAGACTTCCTTTGGATATGTATGTCTCAGGGTTACTTGAATTATGTTAACTTGTACACACGTTGGTTAAAATCTCAGATGCTCAATCCTGGATGGCAAAAACTGATTGAACTAACACAGAAAGGGATCTACAGAGTCCCTCTTTTTACAATAAACCCAAAGGTCAAAAGAGGCCTCCCAATTAGGGCAAAAAGCCATACCCAAAAGATTCTCAGTAAAATTTGATTAGATAATTCAATCATGCATGCAGAGAAAAGAGGAAACTGTAGGTGATTACAGCAATACAATCCACTACCTCAGGGATACATCAGTTATCCCTCTATGATCTGGTAACTGGAAGACCCATGCTTTTAGGAGTTTCACCTCTGATATTCTACCCTGCTGCATGCAGAGATGACAAAAAATTGCAAGGGACTCATGTACTCAATCTTATCATCAACAGGTTAAAGCTGCCTTCCCGCAACATCTTCCTACACAGCCTCAGCCTCCTCATGATCTGAAACCAGGAGACTTCATGTATTGGAAGGGACACTGGAGAAAAACTACTCTTGAACTTCATTGGAAGGGACTTCATCAGGTACTGTAACAACAAATACAGCAGTGAAACTCCAGGGAGTCAGTCCCTGGGTCCATGTTTCACAACTGAAGAAACAATTCAGAATTCCACACTGCTGGTAGGCTGTTCCAGTAAGGGACCGCAAATTTAGGATTCTCAGAATTCCTCTACTCATAGCCAACCTTTGGAAGTAAACAGTTGTCCTAGGACCTTTGGAATATACAGATGACTTAGGATAGTAGACAGCTTCTGCCCAAGACATGGGACTAAAACCCCTGACTAATTCCCATTTTGTTATTCATCTACTTGCTTATAACCATTCTTCTTCTCATTTTCTATAAACCTCTGGTTATTGTCCATCCATCCTGGCCACTTTTCTCTTTTCTTTCCTCTTTATTACAGTTGTTAGATTAAAGCACACTTTCTAACACCCAAACAGTTGCCACTAATCTGAATCTTGCTGATTCAGGAATATTTCATCCATCACCATGATCATCATGATAAAAAACTCTGGACAATTCCAGTCTTATCAAGCAAGATCATAGGGAATTATGGCCATTGGCATTTGCATCTACACAAACAAATGAACTTAAATAAATCAACATGCAAATTTGGTAGTGTCCTCTCTCCCAGAAAAAGAACCAATTATTACAACTGGTTCTATATTTGCATTCAACAACCTTTATGGGATGATGAGCCAATTACTTGCCACCTGGAAGAGATTGATAACAATCCAAATATGTAACTCGGTTACTGAAGGCCTTTCTTCTGACCTCCTGCTGTCAACAGCTCTTTTTCTCCTGGATATCCATGTGCCCCCTACCGGATACTATGTCCTTTGCAACCAGGATGCCTGGTCTTGTTTTCCTCAGGCTAATACCTCAAGCACTTTAGGAATAGTATTCCAAGACTTGTCTGTACAGGAAGACCCTAATTCTATATATCACCAACTTAGAAAATTCCAACTCAGATGCAAGTTCCCAAATGAGCCTACCCTTGATGATTCAGGCACTCCAACTGGGGAAATTACTAATTGTTTATGTGAACAATCAGAGCAGTGTTCCCAATGGTGTGAATCATTCAAGTAGAAAGTACTCTAAGAAGCTTATTAACTTTGGCAGAAGTTATTAGCACTACCATCTCCATCCTAGATGAAATACAGACCAATCTTAACTCATCGGCACAAGTAGTGATGAACAATTGCATTGCTCTAGATTTCTCGTTGGCTAGTCAGGGAGGTGTCTGTGCCATTGCTAACACTTCTTGCTCTACTTAGATTAATGAAACAGGCAAAGTCGAACAGGCAATACATTGCCTTCTGGAGAAAACTACTTGGCTTTTTAAAGTTATTCCTCATAGCCCATGGAATTTGTTCACTTGGCCTAGGTTGAGCAATTGGGTTCCTGGTTCTAAAGCTTCTTATCTTATAGGGACTGTTAATTGTTCTTGTCTTTGTCAGAGATCATGATACTGACCCCTTGCATTTTGTCCAGAATCATGAATCCCCCTGCACAACTGCTCTCTTGCCAGCTAATCACCATGATGCTACAACAACAAAAAGCGCAAGATGATCTTGCAATACAGTTGACCATGAAGACAACCGAACAGTTGCCAAACAGTGACGATCTGGATCTGTAGCCTTTCCTGAATTGGTCTGAACATCATGCAAGTGAAAGGATGACCGAAAGGGGGACTGAGAGACTGAATATACAAATGGACAATGGCCAGCACAATATATAGGGCAGTAGAATATTGACTCAGAACCTCTGCAGCAGCCAATTCAGGGAGTGAAAACACAACCTCTACAGCAATTGGCCTAGAACAATTAGCACTTTTTAATAATTGCCAACTTTTCGCCCCAGCTTCCAACTGAGGACCAGCCAAAGAAAGCCAAACATGCTTTCCAAACCAACCTTGTTAAGATGCCTCACTTCTAGTTAACCTGCAGCCAGATTTCCTATGCCAACAAAACCTTCAGTCAGCACATACCTAAAGCCTTCCTTTTCTCTTTTAGTATAAAGCTTTTCTACACTCCTGCCTGCCTTGACTCTACCAAACACTAGTGATGGTGGCTTCTCATTTGCATGGTCTCCATTTATTTCCACAACCCATCTGGAACTCTAGAAGGAGACAGACTCACTTGGATCCCATCTGGCAACACAGAGCAGCTGCTGCCAAATAGGAATGGAATTGTGGCAAATTTAAAGTGAGAAAGAACAGGAGATGGCACCGTGATACTCCCTTGGCTCCTATCCAGCAAGGAAGGAATTCATAAATCTCTATATACTCCCTGTGAAAGAATGTGGAAGGTACTAGGAGTTGAGAGCCAGCAAGCTTGTAAGGGCCACTGTTGGGGGGGACTGGGCAATACTGCTGCAGGGGATGTGAGGTGGTTTGCCATGGGAACTGATGCAGGATTTATCTGAAATTCAGAGGCTCTGTGATGACATTAAGAGCCAAAGGGGGGTTAGGTCATCAGTGGAAAGACCCCAAATCCTCACCATGCCAAGAACACTATATTAGTTGCTGCGTAGCAAACCAACTCAAAACTTAGCAACTTAAAACAGTAAGCATTTATTTAGCTTATCATTCTGTGGGTTGGCTGGGTGGTTCCTTGAATTGGGCTGGCTCGACTTTTATTGCTAGGCCCATTCAGGAAGTAGGTTGACTGACGGCTGAATGATCTAGAATGGGCTCACTGACTGAGGTCATCTAACAATTCCTTTTAGTGATTTTCTGTGCTTTTCCTTCAGTACTTTTATTCTCTCTCCACCATTCTGAAAATAAGCCATAGTTGCAATTTCAAGACATTTACAAAAACATTTTTGAATATTTATCAGTTAATCAGCAAGCACAGTGATGCTCCTAGTAATAATTTACCTGGCAGTCTCCTTCTAACATGGATTTTCAACTTCTTTCCATGTATGACCTTAAAACTCAAACACACTACAGACTCTACAGTATTTTTTAAGATAAGCATGGGCAGGAGACAGGGGCTGTCCACACTGACGTTTCAGTTATTTGAAGCTCTCTTATTTCTTTGCCATATGAAAAATGAGAATGCAGCATTATTCCCATGTGATGGCCATCACATCTTTTGACTTAAATCATGGATGATGAGCTCTTCCATGTGCTTATCTGGGGACTGTGTATATCATACAGGAAGTCCTGCAATTCAGTGAACTAAGCTCAATTAATATTACTAGAAGGAAACCCTGTTTCACTAACAAAGAGCCTCCCAGGGTTTACTGTACAAGGAGAGACAATTCCTGGAGGACTGGGTGATGTTTTAGGCATCATTCCTATTCCGTCACCAAAATTTATTTCCCATAGGTGCTCATGGCTGCATCTATCATGTTGACCTCAGTAGATTGCTACCCTTCCTCCAATAAACATATCCAAACAGGGATACAAATCCTTTCCTTGTGTCTCCAGAGGACACTTGAGATAAGATTTTTTAAAAAATCATTGACGATCAGGGGGAAATGGAAATAATATAGAGAGTACCATTATTTGAGACCAGTGTTTCCCAAATTTTGTTCCACAGAACATTAACTTGGGGAACTATTAGAAGATATTCCATGAGAAAGATGTTTTGTGATTGAACAAAGTCGAGAAATGGTATACGCTATACCTGCTCCATATATACTAAAACATAACATGAGCATAATAAAGGCTCTGAGATGTCCTGCAACAGACTTCTAACTTTTCCTAATCCAATGATTTTCAAGTTTATGAAAGCACGGAGCCCTTTAGTTTAGCACACAACCAATATTTTATGGACAGCCTGCCTTACGATACCAGTTTAGTCACCTGTACTGTACCTCAACCATTACAAATGGACCCCATAAGGCAGAGATTGTGCTGGAGTCTCTTCTTTCCCACACCCCTCTTCAGCTTCTACATAGTACATGCTGTCTTCAAAGTTCAAGATGAACTCCTCCATGAATAGACAAAGAGAAGGAGGTCAAGGCTTTCTCATGACTACTTGAACTCTGCACTTACAATTCTTTCTCTCTGAGATGTCTTTCTTTTTCAAGATGAGTAATACCTGGAATCCATTCTCACAAGACAGGAGAGAACTGTAGAAGAGTTGTCAAGAGCAAGAACTCTGGAGTCTGACTCTACCCCATCTTAACTTAAAATCTCCATGCTTCAATTTTCTCATGTATAAAATGGTAATAATAGTAACTACTTCATAGGATGGTGTGAGGATTACAGGGGTTAAAGCATGTGAAATACTTAGAACAGGGTCTGGAATATAGGGTGTATTCTGAAGTGTCAGTAATTATTCATTTCGCTTAGATCTGGCAGCCCTCAGAAGAATATCCCCATCAGACTGCAATGCTAATTTTAAATGCATACAAAAGGGACACATCTTGAGGAGCTAGGGAATTGTTTTATCCTGGTTGCAAATATTTTGACAGCATTATTTCTATGTGGTACTACAATAGTTAATTGATGCATTTTGCATTTTCATTTTTGTATTTTATAATTACAAAAGTAACACGTTATAACACTGGGAGCCTATAAAACATAAAGAGGCATTAAAGGGAGAAATGCACTCAAATTATCTGTCTTTAGAAACCCCAGTGGTAATATTTTGTTATATACATATATATATATGACATAATACAGTTCTAGAAATATTTTTCTCTTGACAAAAAATTATGTACACTTTTCCATGTCAATTAATATTCCTTAGAAACACTATTTTAACAGCTGCAGACTAACCCATCCTATGAATATATTATCGTTCATTCCTGAGTGGTTCATTCACTGGGATGATTTGGTGAATTACCCATCACAAAACCAGTGGTTTAACAGGAGGAACCCACACAGTGTTCATCTGCTGAAAGACTATTAAGCCCTGTCAATTTTTTCCATCGGATTTCCCACTCATACCATGTCCACCTCCTAGTCTTCATTATTTTTGAGGGTAAATGAATTCAAGCCAAGCTCATCCACAAGTCAGCCAGAGAAAATCAAAAGACTCAAAGACAGGGCGTATTAAATAAGATTAAAGGAAATGGTATTCTTTTGTCCATGATCTGTCAATTCTTTCTATACTTATTATTCAAACATCAACAACATCTCTTGCTTCACATTTTGCTTAGTGTCCTACTTTCTATAAAAACAGGAGTATTCCCTACAAGGCATCTCATTCCATAACACGTCAGGGCATAAAACTGGCCAACACATCCTTCCTTCATTTTCAGGAGAAAATGAAGAGCTCTGGTATGCTTCAGGAATAAAATATGGTAGAAAATAAGTTATCCAGAGATCCAAATACTGAAGCACCTAAAATACAAAATTTGCTCTTAATGGACTTTTTTTCCTAGTGATCTTCTATGTTTCAAATTATGCAAGTAGAATTAGTAATGAGGGAATTTGCTTTGGTGCCAGTGGTGATGGCAGAATCTACAAAGCAGTGAGCGATCAACCAGTTGGAAACATCACAGCAGCCGAATTTTCACAGTAGAGGCAATGAGATACAGAGTGTACTATGCATTGGATATCTATTATTTTTTTAACCTTTTGGCAATTGTCACTTCTTCACAGTCCATCTCATTGTTCCAGCTTCTAGGAAGGACCCAGGTACAGCCACCACGTGTCTAACCCCCTGGCCACAGTGACTGAGCTGGGTTACTCAAGTGAGATCACTAATATTCAGTTGAGGGACTTTCACTCCACTATTGAGAAAGAGGGACTGTTAATAAAACTGGACTTGACGTGAGTAGAATAAGTGCCAGAGCTGCTTACAGCCATCTTTCTGAGAACAAAGGTGTGTACTGCGTAAGAAATCATTCTAAATTCTTTAGTTCATCATTTTGTGGGCTGCCAATGTGGGCTGGGCTCAGCCGAGTGGTTTTGCTGGTCTTGGCTGGACTCACTTCATACGTGAGTGGGCAGGCCTGGCTGGGCTAGGAAGGCCTCACTGGGGATGGCTTGTCTCTAGTGCTCTCATGTGGGCTCTCATGATCCATCAGACCAGCTCAGGCTTATTCATATGGCAGAGTCATGGTTCCAAGAAAGTGAGCAGGAGCATGCTAGGCCTCTTGAGGACCAGGCTCTCAACTGGGGTGACCTCACTTGCCCCACATTCTAGTTGTGAAAACAAGTCTGAAGTCCAGGCTGGATTTAAAGCAGTGGAGAAATCGACTCCATCTCCATGTAGAAAGAGCTATCAAGTCACATCACATGGAGGCCTAGATAAGGGGAAGGAAATCATTATGGCCTTTTTATAAGTAATCTCCATCCATATGTCCATCTTCTGGCCACAATTATTCATGTCCTTTCCACGTGCAAAATACACTTACCTCCTCCCAAGACCTCCTTCCATCTGGATTGGAGTCCATGATTTGGGGACCTACATTCTGCCACATGAGGCCTCCCTTGATTGGAGGCCTGTGAATTAAAAAGACACACCCAACATACAAATGTGAAACATGGACAAGATGACCAAAATAGACTTTCCCATTCAAAATACTCTGTCAAGGACAATTCATGCTGTGAAAAACTTTGTAAATTTCACAGACCAAAGGACCCCATCACTGTTGGAGAAAGTCTGAGGGACATAACAGTTGACCCTCAAGCTGGACCCGTCCTTGGAATGTTTGTTCTGCCCACTGTTGCCACACTAGGAGCTGTTTCAAGGATCCAGCCTTAAGAGCATAAGGTGTTGTTGAGACCACCTGGACGGTATACGTGATTGAACCTAGTTAAGGCCTCTGTACAAACTTTTAACATTCTGGCAAGCAGATGAGATCTACTCGTCTTGCAGCCACCCAAGACAAGCCTCCTGTGTAAACTCCCTTGCTCATTAAACCTGCCACCTACTAATCTGGAATCGTCCTCTCTTTTTTCAGTCCCTCCTTGCCCTCTGTGTGCGGGACCCAGTTTTCAAACCAACAGTCACAGAACAGGAGATGCTGCAGATTGCAGGCTGCAGAGAAAGGTCCCAGCAAGAGGCAGTGAAGCATTTTTTTAAGTAGCTGTTTTCTTCTTTGGTCTCTGCAGATGCTGACAACACAAATCCTGGTTCTAAGTGACTTGGCCAGATTCCTATCTACAGATCAACCAGGATTTTCTGGTAAATAAAACATTCATGCATTTTTTATTAGTGCATGATGCTTTTTTTGAAGTTGTTATTGTCATTTTAGAGTACACCCTAAATCCTGAGGTTTAGTATAAGATATGATGAGTGAACTATTTACACTGTGTTTTATCATTAAAATTTAGGGTTTTCTATAAAATGCTACCTTTTTTTCTATTTTCTACTAAGTCTAGATTTAATTGAGTCCTAGGATGTATTTTTATTAACTAAAGGTTTTCTAACCTTAGGTAGCTTTTTAACATTTTTTAAACTTTTTGTTAAGAGACAATATACCTGTAGAAAATTACACCTACCATATGTGTATAACTTGATGAATTTTCCAATTGCACACATTTGTATAAACAGCATGCAGATCAAGAAACAGAATGTTACCGCTACCCCTCTGGTAGATAGGGCTTCTCAACCTCAGCATTGTCGATGTTTTAGGCTGGACAATTCTTTGCTGCGGGGAGCTGTCCTGCTCATTGTAGGATGTTTAGCAACCTCCCTGGTCTCTATCCACTAGCTGCTGGTAGCAACCCTCTTCCTCAGTATGACAACCAAAAGTGTCTCTCCAGACATTGCCAAATATCCCTTGGGGATCAAATTATACCTGCTTGAGAATCACTGCCTCTAGGGTAACCACTATTATGACCTCTAATAGCATAGATTAATTTAGCCTGTTTTTTACTTTATATAAATACTCCACTTGTATCTGGCTTCATTCTCTGAATATTATATTTGTGACAGTCACTCATATCTTTGTGTGTAGCTGTAGACTGTTCACTCTTGTTGCTGTGTAGGACTCTGCTACAAGAATATACCACAATTTATTCATCCATTCAACTACTGAAGGGCATTTTGGTAACTGCTAGTTTTTAACATATATATATACACACACACATATATATAATTTTTGTGTGTGTGTGTGGTACGCGGGCCTGTCACTGTTGTGGCCTCTCCCGTTGCGGAGCACAGTCTCCGGACGCGCAGGCTCAGCGGCCATGGCTCATGGGCCTAGCCGCTCCGCGGCATGTGGGATCCTCCTGGACCGGGGCGCAAACCGGCAGGCGGACTCTCAACCACTGCGCCACCAGGGAAGCCCTATATATAATTTTTAAACTCATTTATTTTTTATCATACTTTATATCCCCAATTACATACCATACCTTCTAAAATTTTTTTTGAAGTTAAGGTATCTAAATTTTGGAAATTGTGTTAACCTGGATCAGATCACATGCTAGGCATTTAAGTAAAGTACTTTTTTATAAATTTATTTATTATTTATTTATTTATTATTATTTTTGGCTGCGTTGGGTCTTTGTTGCTGTGTGCAGGCTTTCTCTAGTTGTGGTGAGTGGGGACTACTCTTTGTTGCAGTGCACAGGCTTCTCATTACAGTGGCTTCTCGTGTTGCGGAGCATGGGCTCTAGGCAGGTGGGCTTCAGTAGTTGTGGCTCGTGGGCTCTAGAGCACAGGCTCAGTAGTTGTAGCACACGGGCTTAGTTGATTTGCAGCATATGGGATCTTCCTGGACCAGGGCTTGAACCTGTGTTCCCTGCACTGGCAGGCAGGTTCTTAACCACTGCGCCACCAGGGAAGCCCTAAGTAAAGTATTTTTTATGGTAGCTTCTTAAAGAAACCCAGAGTGGGCCACTGATCCTGAGGATGAAGTTGGGAGGGGGAAGAGAAGAAGAGTCCAAGTTCAGTGCGACCAGTATTTACTGAACACCTGTGACTGTAAGGCACTGTTGGTGGCTCTGGAAATGTGAAGTGAATAAGACAAGTTCTATGCCTTTGAGAAGTTTGTCAGTCCTTTCCTCCTACTGATGGCCAATCTTTCTCTCCCAGGCCTGATATGATCTAATGGTACCTCCTGCTTGGAAGGTTGCCTCTGATGAGAAGATCTGGCTAGTGCCAGGAGCTGTACCTCCTTTAGGTCTTTGTCAAGAAGGATAAAAGCAGGGGCCCTGGGGGACTTCCCTGGCAGTCTAGTGGCTAAGACTCCATGCTCCCAATGCTGGGTGACCAGATTCGATCCCTGGTCAGGGAACTAGATCCTGCACTCATACTGCAACTAAGAGTTCGCATGCCGCAGCTAATAAGCCTGCATACCGCAACTAAAAAAGAAAAAAAAGGGGGGGGGGGCAACAAAGGTCCACATGCAGCCAAATAAATAAATAAATATTAAAAAAATAAATAAACTGTACAGTTCAATAGCTTAAAAAAAGGAAAAAAAGCAGGGGCCCTGGGGTTGTAGCCCCATCACCAGGGATAGGAAACAGGGAGGGGGTTTGAACAGAAACCTTAGCTAAGAATAGGTAAGGTGCAGGCTACAGAGGCAAAATGTGCCCAGTCTTCCAGAGACCCAGGGGAGTCTGCATGGGGCATGTGGGGAACGGTGGTAGACACAGCCCTCAGGAAATCCAGCTAACAGAGAGGATTGAAACGCTAGTGATGCTGCACAAATCACTTTATAAATCTAAAAAATTCATTTACATTCATAACACACATCCTTCTAGACAAAGGAAATGTGAGCCTAGAGAAAGAATGACTCTGCAGGGCTTCTCTTTTTAAAAAAATAGGCTAATTTAGTCTTTAATAGGTTTTAACCAAGATGAACGACTGCCCTTTTACAAGAAGAGTTTCATCATCAGTATTCTATAAAGCATCTTTGTCTCATCTTCACTACTCAAATATTTCCTTAACTATCTACAACTTCAGTACAATGAAAACAAAGGCCAGTGGAACTGGTGTCTTCCTTCCTACTTATTCATCCTGTCGGTGAAAAATTAATCAGTTGATCTAAGAAAGAACTGGAAAATTTTATTCAAGCCAATTTTGAGGATTATAACCCAGGAAGAGCATCTCGGAAAGCTCTGAGAACTGTTCCGCCCGTTAAAAGTCAAGACAGTTTATGTAAGTTTTTTGAGACAGAGGGCTGTACAATAAATGACGTATTATTGACAGTTTACATAATCCAGATTTAAGCGCCAAGATCAAGACGGAATGTTATCTTTTAAGGAGTTGTTTTGGTGCTAGGAGAATGTTGCTGTTTATGGTTGAGCAGGTATTCCTACTGATGGGGTAGGTTTGGTCGATGCATAATGCAGATAAACAATGCACAGTAAGGGGAGAGGGAGGCCAAAGGGCAGAGAAGAATTTTTATATTCTTGTCTTGCCATAAACATGAATTTTATTTCACAATTCTTCTCGAGCTTCTGAGACTTTCACTTCTCTTCCTCAGTTTATGTTTCTTCATTGTTACTACACACTCTTTAAACCCAGTACCGTTTAATTAAATTGACCAAATGATTATGTTGTGAGTTTATTTAGGATTAACCTTTCAATTAAGGTCTCATTATAATTATCAAATTATAAATACAAAAAATTAAAGAATTTCAATCCAACATTGGAGGGTTTCTAAATTTTCTCTTAAATAAATCAATAGGAAATAGAGGAATATGTTCATTTTTATTACCATGTGCATACTCATTATTGAATAGATCGTTGCAATAAACTGAGGCCTTATTTCCAAGAAAATTTTAGCTGGCATTTGTGAAAATGATATTTCAACTGCTCTACCGGACAATCCTTTAAGCACCTTGCCTAATTCATTAAAAAAGCAACAGGCAAAGCAAAAGAAAGCAAACCAAACTCACGCAAGCTTTTTAATGGCCCTGTTGTGTTCAGGCAGGAACTGCCAGCCTCCCCTACACCACCCCCCATTCCCCTAAGGCCAGTTAGCCAATTAGAAGAACAATGAGTCATTCAATCACTGAACTGCAGCCTTAATATTCAAAAGTCAGACTTTTATTTTTGTTTCTTGTCCAGCAGGAAAATCCCAAAAGAATACATTTTTCACCGAATTTATTCATCACATGCTAAAATGATCCAGAACAAATATACAAGACCTTCCATTGAACTACTTGTGCCTTCCCGTTAATCTGTCTCAAAAAATTTTCACTGCAAGGGATTTGTAATGTGTTATCACATGATAACAGCAGTGTTTTTCTCTTTAAATTTCTTGCTTACTTATTTGTAAACTCCAATATTATAAATTATCATATAAATAAGTATACTTATTATTTAAAGGAAACTGTGCATATTTTTGTAAAGCAAAGTGTGTAGTTCATTAAAACATAATCTACACATATATATAATATGTATATCTGTGTGTGTACTCACACACAGTAGTACATAGCTACCTATCTAGTATGTTGGACACACATATACTCATGCACAGTGTATGTAACATGTATATACATAGGCATACATACATACACACATATATACATATGTATTCACATGCATGCAGTACAAAATAATGGTTAAGAGTATGGACTCTGCAACCAGTCTACTTAGATTTAAATTCCAGATCCATATGGTAACAAAGGCAAGTTACTTAACATGTCAGTGCCTCAAATTCTTTATCCTAAAATGAGAATAATATTTATATCGATTTCATAGGGTTGTCGTAGGGCTAAATGAGTGAATATATATGCACAGCTCTACACAGAACTTAGAACAGCATCCAGCCCGTGGAGAACTCTATGTAAATATCTGCCTGTAATTAATCTGCATGTATTTGTGTACGTAGTACAGGTAGTACAGGTGTAAATGATTACGCCCTCCAGTGTCTATTTTGCACATTTGAATTTTTTGCATACTAGACTTTTCTTCATGGGGGATAGATTTATACACTTAAAGATAGTCAGAAATGTTACTTCTACTAACCCTTCTTCTACCAACTCTACTTCTCCAGGCTAAATCAATCTAACTTTTGACTTTTGCCTCACATGTTTTATATTCCAAACTCCTCAAATCTTTTCATTCATTCTTTTCTTGAATCTTCCTAGTTTTCCACACCTCTAGGGCCATCATCAAACACCAAAGTGTTCACCGTGTTCTAACTGGGATGTGATCATGGAACTGTGACACCCTCTTCAGGGCTGTGAGCTCTTCAAGGGGGATGGAGATCAGCTCCGGTTCCTGGCTCCCATCCCTGAGTGCCTTGTAATTGGCTCTGCCCAGAATGTGCATTCATTCAGTGTTACCCTGGCACCAGCGGGTTATACACCAGTGGTTAGCCACCTGGCTGCACATAAAAATCACCAGGAAGGCTTTTAACAAATACCAACCCCTAGGTGCACCCAAAGCAATTAAATCAGAATCTCTGGGGGTGTGGTGGTACACTGCTATTTCTTAAAAGCTCCTGTGTGGGTCTCAAATGCAGTCAAGGTTAACAACTAGTGCCATATAGAAAGGACCTGACCATCAAAAAGATGTCTGCATCTTTGCTCCGCTGCAGGTAAGGTGCTAGCGTGTGCATTCCTCATGGAATGAGGGCGGCAACATCTTCCCACCTTCTCAAAGAAGGTCACTGGACAGCTTCCTGAGGTTGCGCCCCCCATCTTGTCACCAAATACCTCCAGAAAAAAAAAAAGTCTGCACAGTGAGCCTGGAAATTGTGTTTTAGAGCAACAGTTCTCAAATTTTTCTTCTGTTGCCACACATGTGATGAACAGTGTTTACGGGCATGACACTGTCCTGCTGTGACAGGCGAGGGCCAATTCCCAGCTGTAATTCTATTTAAAGATGTATTTAAAAATGCAAGTTAGTGCAGTGACATAATTACAGGGACAATTTGGGCTGTTATTAAACAAACTAAATAATTTGCAAACTTAGGTACTTTAGCTGCTGTTCATTTATCCAATAAATATGTATTGAATGTCTACTCTCTCTAGGCACTGATCTAGATGCTGGGCATGAAAAAAAAATTTCTTGTTCCCCATGGAAATTACATTTTAGGGTAATTACATTTTAGTGAGGAGACAGACAGTAAACAAATAGAATCAACAAATGTGTATGCGGGTGTGGGGGGCGGTTACAGGTAAATGTTATAAAGAAAAGTAAAGGAGAAGATGAGAGAGTGCCTTGGGCAATAGATCAGTCAGGAAAGACGTCTCTGAGGAAGTGATACCTGAGTGGAGAGAGATCAGAAGGAAGTGAGAAGGCAAGCCTCTGGTGTCTGGGGGAAAAATGGTCCAAGCAATTGCAAAGGCCTTGGGGAGGGAGCCTGCTGTGTGGTTCAAAGAACATCACATGGACCAGAGTGACTCGAGTGGGAAAGGGATGGGAGAGTGATGGGATTTGAAGTCAGAGTGATAGCAAGGATTCCAGAGTCTGTAGGGTCTCTGGGTTTAATTCTTAGTGCAGTGGAAACCACTGAAGGGTTTTGAGCTAGGGAATGCTCAGATTTACTCTCTAAAAGGATGGATTGCTCAGGCTGCCATGTAGAGTACTCACCATACTGTAGTAGAGGGATGGAGTTGGAAGCAGAGGTCCAAGTGAGCTGTTGGTGACCTGGTCAGAACTGTAGCAGAGGAGGTGGAGAGAAGTGGTAATATTTTAGAAGTAGAGTTACCAAGATTTGCTGATGAAGTGAAGGTCTGGTGTGAGAAAAAGAGAAGATTATGGGAATGGGGATGGCATTTGTTGAGATGTAGGACACTGGAAAAAGAGGGTGTTCCAGTGAAAATCCAGAGTTCAGTTGGGATAAGTTAAATCTGAGATGCATATAGACATCCAAGTAAAGATATTGAGCAGAGAGTTGACTATAAGAGCTGCAGTTAAAGGAGAGGTTGGGACTGGTGATTTCAATTTGATAGTCGTTGTTATGATATGAGATTATATATTTTTCTGTTTATCTATTTTTTGTCTCTTTTTCCCCCAAGAATATGAGTTTCATGAGGGCAGAAAATCAATATTTTGGTCTTTACTGTGTCCCCAACTCCTAGAACATTTGTAAGCACATAAAAAGTGCTCAATAAATATTATTGAATGAAAGAAAAATTCAATTCAGGGCAGTATAATGTAAATGAAAAATAGCAGGACATAACAAGTGCTCAAGGATGACATGGTGTGTGAATTGAGACTGGGGAGTGACCAGTGTGGGCTCTAATGGTCAAGAAAAAAAGTCTTGGCAGAGATTGACCTTTATCAGGTCTTGAAAAATAGGTTTATAGGTAAGAGGTGTCAGGAAAAGGGGTCAAGTTTGGGGGAAAATGATGATTTTGGTTTAGATTGTGTTGAATTTGAAGTGTTGGGGGTTGGCCCAAAAGTTCGTTCGGGTTTTTGTAAGCTCTTACAAAAACCAGAACAAAATTTTTGGCCAGCCCGATAACAGAGGAACATCTGAATTTGATAGAAAGACATTTAAGTTAGTTCTCTAGGCTGTTTGAGATCTGGACTTGCAAAGGACAGACACGGGCACTCCTCCTTTCTGAAATTAGAACCCACACAACTACATTAGAATATCGGACTGTAAATGTGGTAACAGGAAATTAAGTACAAAATTTTGACTGAGTCGCCAAGAGTTGAAAAAACAACACTTCTCAAAATTTAATGTGCATACAAATCACCTGGCAATCTTACTAAAATGCAGATTTTGACTTTGTAGGTCTGGGGTGGGGCTTGAGCTTCTGTGTTTCCAACGAACTCCCAGGTGATGTTGATGCTGCCAGGTCCTTGGACCACATTTGAATAGAGAGGTACTAAAGTGACGTGTTACGCCAAAAGGAACATTTTCAAAGGAACTAAGTAGAAACCAGTTACATGGCTCTTCATCTCCTCACCAACACTGAGAGTATAAAAAGATTGAGTTTCTGGGCATCAGAGGAAGCTTATTTTAGATAGAACTTATTTGCAGGGAGCTGTTACTGAGCTGTGAGCAAGGGTGCAGAGCAGAGGGTACATCCCTCTTAACCTCAAATCAAGAGAAAGGATTTCAGTGGAACTCTCCGTCAGCACTGTGAGTGCCATCTCTGGTTGGAGAGACAAAGTGGACTGAGGTCTGACTCAAAAAACAAAGGGTGAGACACAGGCGGGCTAGCTGCTCTCTGACAAGTTGAAGAGGCTGCTTAGTAATCAAGCTGTGAACGCAATTTGTCAGGGCAAAGGAAATGGAATAGGTCAGAAATCAGGTTACTAGGCAGAAGGAGAGATAGGAGGGAAAGATCGCAGAAGGCCCTCACTAGAAAAGTCCACAAGATTTAACTTTAAATCAAGTTTGGAATCTGGATTATCATATGGGACTAGGATTTTAATTTCTAAATTGAGATCCTGTGTTTTATTTTTAAATGTTCATAAGATCTTTTATTATCTGTGAGTGATTGGACAGTAATTTTCTGAGTTTTTAATCTTGGGGTGGAGAATTTCTCCCAGTGAGCAAACTTTAAAGAGACAGTGGGAAACAAAGTAAAACTGGTTTATGGTTATGCCCATGAGTTCTGCTCCTTCAGTGTTTTCATGATAAATGGGTTCAAGGGAGAGGAGGCAAGTCAGCCTTGGATCTTCATATCAGCTACAATATAACCTTTAATCATGTTGCCCTTGAGTTCCTTTGCTGACACCACCACCCATAATGAGATTATTTTCTAAGTGCTGATCCTGTCAGAGATCTTGGACAACCCATTGCTGTTAACACCGCTCCTATAGATCAGCCCCACTGTGTCTGCCCCTACTGAGCAGAGTTCAAAGAGCTCCTATTTATAGAAGAGACTTGCTAATTCCACTTCTCTCTGGATAGACAATGGCAGTACAAAGAGCATCCACTCCCCCCAATCCCCGCCCCCCATCCTGGTCTCCTAGCAGCTACACCACCAACAGGTATTTTCATATCCTGTGCACATTAGAGTTAGGACAAAGGTGACTTGGAGCAGTTGTGTGTTTTGTATTGTTATCTATGCCCAAGGAAGCTGTCAACATGGACATCTAATGAAACATAGGTAGTTCTTGGCTCAGCAAAGCACTTACACCCCTGACACAATCAGAGATGATTTTTTAGGTACCAAGCTTGAGACCTGAGAGTTATCATGGGAGTTGGAGGAGTAGAAGGACCCATGTACCCTTCTCAATCTGTTCTTCCTGGAATCTTCTCTTTGGGTTCTGAACTCATATCTCATGCACCAGCTACACTAAGTTTCCTTGCGGTCCCTGAAAATGAAGACTTCCTTCAAAACTCTACCTCAATCTGTCTTCCTCCCTGAGAGCCTCCCTCATCTTATTTTTTTCAGGGAAGGTTGACCAAATGAGGCAACCCTCTGAGCCTCCATGACACTTGGGACAAACTGTATAAGAGCTTCTGTCTGTCTGTGTGTGGTCATTCTTGGTGCATTAACAGATGTGTGTGAATGGCTTCCTATTATTGAGTAACTTTTATTGGATGTTTGATTCATTATGTAGTTAAGATTCTGTTAGATTGTTCTGATGATTTAAAGGTTAAGAAAACTGTGGATGAAAAGATCCTAGGTGTACAGCAGAGAGTCACAAAAGGGTCATGTTGGCCAACAGCAGACTGTGGGCAGACGAGTCCTGAGAGGGAGCCAGGAGTACTCTTCCAAGTCACTCTGTTCCTTTCGATGCTAGACTGGCAGTATCTCAGCCTGTGCAAGCTGGAAGGCCCTGTAACTCCTGCACTGTTTTTGTTCGTTGCCCTTTTGTTTTCTCTTACAATTTAGTAGATTTTAAAGTAACTCTTGGGACTTCCCTGGCGGGCCAGTGGTTAAGACTCTGCGCTTCCAATGCAGGGGGTGTGGGTTCAATCCCTGGTCAGGGAACTAAGATCCCACATGCCGCATGTCGCAGCCTTAAGAGAAAAAAAAAAGTAACTCTCTTTTCCTGATTATAAAAAGAATACATTTTTATGGTCTTGTAGTACATGCTGGGTTGTTTGGCACCAACCCTGTTGACACCTGTTGTCCTGGTGTATTATTAATAGCACTGACTTTAACTCTTAGAAATTCCCCTGTTTGAACTGTGACTTATATTGCCACCTCCTAGTTGTACAGGATTTGGAGTGTACACAAATTGTTGTGTGTACATCTGATTACTGTAGGATAATTTCCAAAAGGTAAAACTTCTGAGTCAAAGGTTATGAAGGAATTACAGGCCTTTGCTACATTATGCCACTTTACTCTCCAGAAAAGTGGCAACCAGTTACACTCCAACTGGCGGTTCATGAGAGCCTATGACATTGCTAGACCAGAATTCAGTTATTAAAATCAATAACCTCAATACCAAAACCAGTGGAACAACTTCAGAAACCAAGAGGTTTCTGTTGTCTCTCAATTAAGATGGGAAAATTAGCAACTTACACTTCTTCCCACCTCTGTCCCCATTTCTCATTTACAAGTCTCCTCTGAGCTATGTTTCTGCCTTAAATTATTTTTTACATTATTCATCTTTTCATTTAAGAACTATACAAATACATTATGTTTATAATCAACGTTACTATAATTATTTAGAATATGATGTGTATATTTGATTGTATATTAAGTGTATTAATATATTATTATATATTTATATAATATATTAATTATATATCATACATATATATATATTTATATATAATAATTTATATTTTAAAAATATTTATTTTATTTATTTATTTATTTTGGCTGTGCCAGGTTTTAGTTGCGGCGCTATAATAATATATTTATTTATTTAAAAAAACATTTATTCATTTATTTATTTTTTGGCTACATCAGGTCTTAGTTGGGGCATGTGGGATCTATCATTGCAGCACACGGGCTTCTCTCTAGTTGTGGCGCATGGGCTCCAGAGTGCGCAGGCTCATTAGTTGTGACACACAGGCTCCAGGGCACGTGGGATCAGTAGTTGTGGCACGTGGGCTCCATAGTTGCGGGACACGGGCTCTCTAGTTGTGGCGCATGGGCTCAATAGTTGTGGCACACAGCCTTAGTTGCCCCACAGCATGTGGGACCTTAGTTCCCTGACCAAGGATTGAACCGGCGTCCCCTGACCAGGGATTGAACCAGTGTCCCCTGAATTGCAAGACTGATTCTTAACCACTGGACCACCAGGGAAGTCCCTATAATAATATATTTAAATGGAGCCAAGGCTTCCTGTGCCCTTTAATGCCACAGCTTCTCGATTTGTAAGTTCTCATCCTTTTGCTCCCTTCTTGCCTTTCTCCCTCTTCCTCTGAGAGGGCTGGGTTATATCCTGAAGTAAATTCTTTAGTTAGGGAGCATTCGTTTTAGGTTTCCTGGCATATTTGATCACATCTTCCTCGGGTCTTCTGTAGTGGATGACCTTAGTCAGGGTGGAGTCACAGATTTCCAGTTTTCTTCCCAATCAGCTTTAAATGTATAAAATGGAGCTCTCTGGGCAGCCAGGCTATTGGGGAACCAATACATTTATTGGGATACAAATTACTGGTATCATAATAGAACCTCACCTACTATTTCTTTTCCACTTTTCCTGTTTTTCAACGGGGTACTCCTTTGGATGGAGTTCCACAATCTTGGGGAATTGTGTCTTTTCATATCTGTTCTTGGTACCCAGCCATTGCTGAATCCCATAATTATTCAACTGGGGAGGTGTTGAGGGCTGATTTGGATCTTCAGCTGTGTGTCCTGGAACTATCAGACCACAACGGACTGCAAAGGCCTAACACATTTGAGTTGGAATAGGGGCTTTAAGTCTTTAGTCCTTCCCCTCCAGGTGTCAAAGACACTCACTTAGGTTAGGTCCTTGAGTAGCCCATGAGTAGAGATGGAAGATCAGTAGGTAAATCCTGTGACCTAATGCCTTTGGGATTTCTTTGCTCTTCAGATTTGTCTAAGTCAGAGTTTTAGATTATTTTTGACGCACATTCATATACATTTGCATGACTCTCACTTGTTCCTTTTCAGCATAGATCTCTGAATTCATTCACATGCCAGAGGACATGCCAGTATTTGCACAAGGCTGACTAGTGCTAGGCTACAACTCCTAGGTGTGTATCCGCAAATATATCATAATTTAACAAATCATAAATAAAAGACAAAAAAATAAGCAAAGAGCGTATGCTCAACACTCCCCATGTCATTTTAAATTCCATTATACCTTCTTGTTGTGTAGCTGACACTTGATGTAGAATTCTTGGTGCACACTCTTGTCTCCTCTGAATTCTGTGTGTGTTCTGTTCTCTCTGAGGCTGCTCTAGATCATTTTCCTCTGTAAATGTACCCATGCCAGCATGTAAAGGTTGGTGATGGCTCCAAAGTTACTATCCCTCATTCTCCTGGAATCTACGGATCCCTTTACTCTCCAGGTGCAGGTCATCTTTTTTTTTTTTTCTTTTTTTTTTTTTGCGGTACGCAGGCCTCTCACTGCTGTGGCCTCTCCCGTTGCGGAGCACAGGCTCCGGACGCGCAGGCTCAGCGGCCATGGCTCACGGGCCCAGCCGCTCCGCGGCATGTGGGATCTTCCCAGACCGGGGCACGAACCCGCATCCCCTGCATCGGCAGGCGGACTCTCAACCACTGCGCCACCAGGGAAGCCCCGCAGGTCATCTTTTTATCTCAGAAAATTTGCTTTATTCATCCTTTCCTTCTGAATGCTCTGTGATTTTTGTCATCAAGCCTGTACTGCACGTCCCTGATACAGTTGCCTGCACTGTCAGTTCTACTTCTTGCTGCTTCTAGTTTGAATTTTTAGTTTTGAGACAGTTTTAGGTTTCTCTGCCCTCCCTTTATTTTATTCTGCTAATTACTTTTACATCCCATTCTGTTGCTTTATTCATTCTTTGAAGTGTAGTGTCTCTTCTTTAACTTCTATTTTATTGAGTCCCAGTTCTCTTTGACTTCTTTTTCCAATGTGAGTTTATATTAGAAAAGGTTCTGATTACAACTGATGGAAATCCAACTCAAAGCAGTTTAAGGACAAATGAGAAATGTGTTGGGTCACATAACCACTCTAAGAGAAGCAGGGCAGGAGCTGGGCTTAGGGGCGTCTGGAGTTGAGGACACAATCCATCAGCACCCTCTCTGGCTCTTGCCTGTACTTATCTCATTGTATTTGTTTCCTTCTCTCCCAGTGTATACCTGGTCCCTACAGGCTCTCAGCCAAACACCCCATTATCACGGCATAAAAAACAGTTTCCCTCTAGCTAGAGTCAAAAACTTGTTGAGGAAACAGCCTGGTTACATTCATACCCCTACACCAATGAGTGTCACCAAATGATAAAGAACAGATTGGCCCACCCTGGGCCACAGCTCTGCCTCTGTGATCAGGGCTGTGGGGTCTATTACAATAACCCATATACTTTCTCCATCTTTCTTTTGCAAACTATTTTGTCCTTAGTTTTGTTGTAGATATTCCTGCTTGTCACTCAATTTAGAAGTCGAGTGGACAATTCTAACTGGGCTTGCTTTGGCCCAATAATGATGTGAATGGATTCTTCTTAATCATGTTTTTGCCTACCTTGTCCAAACCTCTTTGTATATTGATATTGACGTTTGGGACTCTCTTTTCAGTTGATTGGTTGTCTATCAGTTGGTGAGTATAGGGGATTGGAAGAGGGAGTTTGTAAAGGGAAGGATTTCCATGTGGCGAGTGTTTCCACGTGCCCATGGGTGAAGGCCAGCTGCTAGTGTTACCTTTGAGACTTTCCAGTGAATGAGTAAGCCATCAAATGAGAAAGTCTCATTGGGTGAATACAGATGTAATCTAGTCTTAGGCCTCAATGAGGTGTTCTGTACTGTACAGAACCCAGCAATGTGAATATAGGGTAGTCTGATTGTTCTGTCTTTTCAAGATCGTATCAATATTTTTAACACCTTTATTGAGGTATAATTTACATACCATTGCATTCATCCATTTTATGTGTACAGTGATTTTTAGTAAATTTACAAAGTTGTGCAAACATCACCACAATCCAGTCTTAGAATATCCCTATCACCCCCCAAAATCTCTCCTGCCCATTTGCAAACAGTCCCTCTTCTCACCCCCTAGCCACGAGCAACACTAATCTGCTTTCTTTCTCCATGGAGTCATTTCTGGACATTTCATGTAAATGGGATCAAAACATGTGGTCTTTTCTATTTGGCTTCTTTCAGTGATAGAATTTTTTTTTAGGTTTATTCATGTGGCAGCCCGTATCAGAAGTTAGGTCCATTTTATGCTGAACAGTATCCCCTCATATGTTTGTTTTTTTTTTTCGTTACGCGGGCCTCTCACTCTTGTGGCCTCTCCCATCGCGGAGCACAGGCTCCGGACGCGCAGGCTCAGCAGCCATGGCTCACGGGCCTGGCCGCTCCGCGGCATGTGGGATCTTCCCAGACCGGGGCACGAACCCGTGTCCCCTGCATCGGCAGGCGGACTCTCAACCACTGCGCCACCAGGGAAGCCCCCCTCATATGGTTTTAGCAGCCATATCTTTTGAACCTTTAAGTGAGATACGTTATCTGACAAAGCTTGTTTTTCGGATTTATAGGGAGAATGAAATATTTTGACCAGAGGCTAGCCTGGATAGTGGCTGTAGGTGTCACCTGAGAACAGCCTTTCTCCTTTGCCCCTGATAGAGTTTGACACGTCTGCTCAAAACAATCAGTGTTGACATTTGGACAGAACAAATACATTCACATGCCAATGCAGCTGCCATGGGTGGAGAGAGGGGACCAGGAAGAGAAGGATAGCAGGGGATTTGTACAATTCCTAGACTGGTGAGAACCAGCACCTCTTTAAAACACACACAGATGCACAGACACTCATAGACACACACACAAAACACCAGATATGCACACAAAGACACACCCATGAAAAACACCAAAGGACCACACAAAAACATTGGCTTTCATCCAGCATTACTCACTCAGAATGCAGAGCATCTTGATTTCATTTAAGGTGAAAATAATAATGATATATTCTTTCTTTTTCAAGATTGTTAAAGACAAGAAGGTACTGGTCTTCCTGGAGTTAACAAAGTTCAGATATTTACAAATAATTAGCTTTATGAACCAAGGATCTCAAAATATAGAAACCTTGGCCAAATAAGTCAGCAGGAAAAAAGTACATTATTTGCATTACTCGTCTCCCTTGGTTGTTGCTTATATTTCTGAAATTACAGGGACAATAATCATGTTAAAGGAAGAAAAGACAGTAAGCATATTCCTCCCTATCTACCTAGCTACCTATCTATCTTTCATCTACCTATCTCTTCCCTACTTTTAAGACTTGTGTGTTATTTCATATATTCATTCACTTATTTATTTAAAATTTTCCCTTTTTCGATTTCAATTTTCGAATAATATTTCCCTTTTTGCAGATATTTAGATTGTTTACCATTTTCTGAACCAAACGTATAATTAGCATCCTTGTACATATACCCTTGTGCATGAGTGAGAGCATTTCTCTAGAATGTTTTCCCAATTGTTGAATTGTTCAATAAAGAATATCCCAAGTTAAAATCTTGATAGATGTTGCCAAACTGCTGTCTAAAAATGCATCAATTTACATTCCCATGGTTTCATAGCTCTATAAATTTACTAAAAACCACTGAAATGTGCACTTTAACAGGTAAACTTTATGTTTGTAAATTTCATAGCAATAAAGCAGTTCAAAAATATGTAGGTAATTTTTGCTAATTTTGTCATCTGATAAACTTTAAAAAACTTAAATACTTTGAGGATTTTGATGAACATCGATTTTGCTTTGCATTGGATTAAATCATGGATTAATTTGGAAAGAACAGTTAACTTTACATTATTGAGGTGTCCCATCAGGGTCATGATAGTCTGTGTCTTTTGGATAATTGAATAGTTTCCTTCATATGAGTCTTGCACATATTCTGAGTGTCATTTGTTTTTGTTATAGTTTTGTGTGTGTGTGTGTGTGTGTGAATCAGTCTGTTTCTCTATTACATTTTCTGATGTATAGAAAATGATTGCATTTTTAGATTGTTGATTATGTTTCTGGCTATCTTACTGAATTCTCTTATTGGTTAAAATAGTTTTTCATTTGATTCTCTTGAATTAAGCACATAGTCATATCATCTACATATAGAGTTTAATCTTTTCAGAAAAACATTTATATCTCTTATCCCTATGTCTTGTATTATCGCAGTGACAAAGGTCTATATTATAATCTTGTGTGTTAAATGAGAGAGCAGGCCTCTCTCTCTTGTTCCTTCTCCTTTACATATAATATTTGATCAAGGTACTTTCTTAAGCAAAAATAGCTTCTGTGTATCCCCCATTGTGAAAATAATTTTTTCCCTTTGCAACTGAGTAGTTTGCAGGGAGACAATTTGAAACCATTTGAATATTCTGTTTCCCTTAATGATGTTCGTATCCATTGATAATTCTTGGCTGAATCAGTTATTACAGTGAGGTTGCAAAATGGTATTTCCACAACCCCCAGCCCCCAATTCTATTTTTCCTTCTACATCTATTAGCCACTCTTCTTTTGTAAAGAAGAGGTTCCCTCCCATGTCTCTATTTTTGGCTATCGCTGTAGACTCACGGATTCTTTCCTAATTCAGTGTGTTCCAATCTATTACGTACTGTCATTATTCTATTTGGTACTCAGATTGTCCCGTATTTGGCCAAGTGTGTGCCTTTGAGTTAGCTCTCACGTCATTTTAGCATGACTATCAGTCTTTGAGCACTTTCTTGCTTTCTGGCACAACATAATGTTCAAAGCTCACCTTATACTTTCCTAGCCCCAGTCGTGGAATCAGCCAGTTCTCCAAGGAGTTCTGGTTTCTTTTATTAGATGTTTAGTTTATTTAGAAACTAAAATCTGGGCATTGGATGTACTCATTGCTATTGCTGTGTCATGGCTTCTAGACTCCCAGTGGACAGAGCTGGGAAATATATGTTTGTACATATAAATATACACACATCTATCTATCACCTGTCTATCACTGTGTTAGAAACCATGAGTTTATGCTGATATTTTCAATTCCAATCCAGAACCACCAATTTGATTTTAGCTTCCCCATCCTTGATATATTTACTTATTTTCTCAGTCTCAGAATGTATAAAGAGTTGTTTTAGAATTGCTAACACACCACACTGTGGGACTGGGTTCTTACTAACTAGAGCTCAATATTTGTTGAAAGTTCTTTTTTAGTTTAGTCTGAGGATGTATAGTCAAAATACTGTGCTCAAAGTCACATGGGTCAGTTCTTTTTATTTTTTTCCCTTTCAGTTTGGTTATGTTGTTTGTTTGAAGTATAGTTAAATACATTTGGTTTTGTTTGTATTTCAATTTAAGGTTTCCCTCCTCACGCTTGTTGAGTTTTTAACTTTTTGTTTATATAAAAACATGACCATGGTTCCAAAAGTCAAAACTATATAAAAACCAAATGCTCAGAGGAGTGTCAGTTCATGTCCCCCAACCCTTCCACCCTTTTTCACACACCTCCTTTAGGTAAGCTCTCTCATTTGTTTTTGGTTTTATCCTTCTTGTGTTTCCTTTTGCAAAAATAAACAGGTGCTTATTTAGTGTCTTATTTCATTATTTCTCTCACACAAAAGAAGCATACTATATGTACACTTTTTGTTTCATTTGCTTTATTCACTTTAATAATATTCTACCACTACATTATTCGTAGTAATTCCATTTTAAAAATGTAAAAGCATGGATTCAGAGAGGTTAAGTAACTCTTCTAGGCTCATGAAGCCAACGAGTGGAGGAACTAGGAAAATACACTTGCACCCTGATACCTTCCATCTTTCTTATGATCTTTTCTCTTTTGTTTGTAATTAGTTTGTATTTCTCAATATTTGCGCTGACTGGCAAAAAGAATATTTTCCTTTTTATTTTCTGGAAATATTACTGCTTCCCAGGAAGCAATCCCAGCTTTGTTCAGACAGGTTGATGGTATGTTTAATGGGCATTTGGAATAACTCTAATATTTCCTGTTTGTGGCAATGCTTACTTTCAAAAAAAATTTTTTTTGAGAGTTGAAGATACTCTGCATGATTATTTCCTTCCTTTCCATCCCACACTCCTTCTGTTTATTCCTACTTTAGGCTTCCCAGCTGAGACGCATATTGCCTTCAAAATCTTTACAGTTTAATGTATTAGGGAGTTGACAATTACGACTCAAATCACAGCAAAGGAAGCTATTATATGGTTTCTCCTTTTTTTTTTTTCCTCATAACAGAGAAAATACATTATTTGCTCTGGTTACAGAAAGGGACACAGATGGCAACACTGTATTTTACTAATATTCAGATTCATCTAAAATATCCATCAGTCACAGAAATAGTTTGCAAAGGGGAGAGTGGCTCAGTTAACCCCAGGCTCCAGGTACCCACCTCTGAACACGGTCACCAGTGTTCCTGCCGTGCAGCCCTTTAGCTGAGAGCTCACTGCTGCCTTCACTGCTTAGCTCAGAAGACCCGACTGTAGCAATGTAAAGCCACTGTGACTGTAAAGCTTAAATGAAGGAAATTGAAGGGAAATCTAGATCAGAAAGAAAAATGCCTTCAAGGAAAAAATATAATCATTGATTTGTAAAATTCAATGGATTCTCTTAAACTTTCCAATATGAAATTATATCATTAACACATAGTAATATTTTTGCCTGTGCCTTTCTGATATCCTGATATTTATACCTCTTGTTCTTTCTCTTGTCTAATTGTATTAGATATTAGTTATATTACATGTCTTTGTTATATAACAACGGTGATGGTGATTCTTAAATTTTTCCTGCCTGTAATATTTTGCCACTACTTATAAGTGAGATTGGTCTACTCCTTCCTCCCTCCCTCCGTCCCTCCCTTCCTTCCTTCCTTCCTTCTTGCATGTGCTCTTTGTCACGTTTTTGTATCTGAGCTATGTTGGCTTCAGAAAAAGAGTTTGGAAGTCATCACTTTTTCTATGCTTCAGAGCGGTTTACTTGGGGACTAATAGTACCTCCCCTGTTTGAGTGAGAGCTGAGGGAAATACCACACTGTAAAGATCTTAGATGAGTGGCCAGCATGTAGTAAGCATTCAAACAGTATTAGCTATGATGGGACATGATTAGATATCAATTCCAGGCAGTTTTGTTTGTTTTTGGCATGAGTGACAAGTGCATCGTTATACAAGTCTCAAGAATCTAAACGACCTAGAGCTACAATTTCCCTTTCACCCCTGCCCCTTACTCTCCTGCCCCCCCCAGGTTTCCATCATCAAGAACTGCTGTCACAGTTGCAGAACCTCGTGTGGCTACTTCACAATCAAGCTCCCCGGAGGAAGAGCAGAGGTGTAGAAAAGGCAGGTGAGTGCTGGGAAGAGGAGAGAAGAGGGAGGAAAAACAGAGAAAAGGGACTCACATGTTTGATAGAGGTCTCCATACAGACCAGTGTATAGCATTGAGAAAAAGTAAAAATCTGTTTGGAATTTTCTCTGGATTCTGTAATGTGCCTGTACTTGTCCACCTTCTTAGATGCTGTTTCCGTGGGATCCATGGCTTCTTTCTCCTCTGATATCTCTGGATGCTCCTTTCCATCGCCTTTGTACAGTTCTTTTCACCCATCCTTTAAATATATATTTCTTCAGGGGACACCCCTAGATTCTTCTCTTCTCACTTCAAATTATATATACTCTTCTTTACTCCATTGGCTGTATATGCTGGTTACTCACAAACTCATCCCCAGAATGGATCAGTATACTGGGTAGGACCGGCTACAGAATTGGTGGGGCCCAGTGCAAAATATAAATGTGTGTGTGGTCCCTTGCTCTAAAATTTTCATGAATTTCAAGATGGTGACAACAGAACATTATGCCCAGCAAGGGGTTCTTCAGAGCACAGGGCCCTGTGTGACTGTATAGGTTGCACATCCATGAAGCCTGGTCTGCTACTGAGATAAAGACCAAAATATCAACTGTCTCCTGTACACTTGCACTTGGTTGTCCCACAGAGCACATCTCCAACTCAACATGCCCAAAACTCAACTCATGTCTATGCCTCCATCACTGCAAAAGCTCTCTTTCTCCTTTGTTTCTGGAAGCAGCAAATGGCACTGCATCCCCTTAAATAGCCAAGTCAGAAATCAAGAGTGTCATTCTTACCGCCTTGTTTTTCTCAGCCTCGGCAGCCCAGCTTTCAGGGGAGATTCGGTCTCCTTCACACTCTACAATTCAGGCTCCTCCTCCCCATCCTCACTGCGTCTACCCTGGTTTCAGACACTCCTGACTCTCATGAGTCAGTCCCAGCCCCGCCATCTTCTCAGCTATTCTCCCTGCCTCCAGCGCGTCTCCTTTGTAAATCTATTGTCCAGCCCATGATAAGAAAGATCATTCTATAACCTAAATTTGATCCTCTTACTTTCTAGCTTATAAACCATCAATGGCTTTCTGTTGCCTTAACATAACATTCAAGTTGTTTGGCTTGACAGATAAGGGTCCTCATGATCCAGTACTGCCCCTGCCCATAGCCAAGGCATGCTGGACCACAGGAAATTCCCTAACCCTTTCAGCAAAGAGCTACATTGCCACATGAAATTGTTTCAGCCAGAGTACCATGTTTAGTATCCCCTAGAGTAAACCTTACTTTCTCAATCCCCTTTTCTAATTCTTTATGTTCTAAAGGTATACCAAAGCCAGGGAGTCTCTCTCTGGAGGTGGTAGTTAGCTATTTCTGATTGCTCTCCTTATATGGCTACTATTCCTATTGAACAGGGAGGTGCTGGCTATAGTTCAATTCAGCTCATGCCCATAGTTAAATTTGATTATGAGAAGAGGCTAGGTTTCTGTAACATGTGGCTTTCAATGTCAGTAATTTTTATTTTTATTTTTTTTTAAGATTTAAAACATTTTTATTTATTTTTTAAAATTTATTTATTTTTGGCTGCATTGGGTCTTCATTGCTGCCCAGGAGCTTTCTCTAGTTGCTGCCAGCGGGGGCTGCTCTTCATTGCAGTGTGCGGGCTTCTCATTGCAGTGGCTTCTCTTGTTGTGGAGCATGGGCTTTAGGCATGCAGGCTCAGTAGTTGTGGCACACGGGCTTAGTTGCACCACAGTATGTGGGATCTTTCCAGACCAGGGATCAAACTCGTGTCCCTTGCATTGGCAGGTGGATTCTTAACCACTGCACCACCAGGAAAGTTCAGATGTCAAGTAAGTTTTAAATCACTGTCAATGACACCCATCTTTCTTTTGGAACAAGAAGTGATTTCCATACACCTGTTCTATTATCCAATAATTTCATGCCTAAATATTTACTCAAGAAAAGTAGAAATGCTTATGCTCAAAAGGACAGGGATTTTCATACAATGGAATACAACCCAGCAATAAAAAGAATGTGCTACTGATACATGCAGAAGCAAAGATAAATCTCAGTGAATTATGTTGAATGCAAAAAAACAGACACAAAAGAGCATCCATTTATATGAAGCTAAGAACAGACCAAAATAGTCTATGGTGAAAGAAATCAGAATAGTGGTTGCCTCTGGGAGAGAGGGATGTAGGGAATGTGTGGGAGGGGCATGAGGGAACTTCCCAGGTTGATATACACATATGTCAAAACTAATCAGGGACTTCCCTGGTGGCGTAGTGGTTAAGAATCCACCTGCCAATGCAGGGCACACAGGTTCGAGCCCTGATCGGGGAATCCCACATGCCGCGGAGCACCTAAGCCCGCGAGCCACAACTACTGAAGCTTGCGCGCCTAGAGCCTGTGCTTCGCAACAAGAGAAGCCACCGCAATGAGAGCACATGTTGAGGGACGTGTTAGACATACATGCTTTCCTCCCAGGGCCAGTCCTTGGGTTAGAACCCCAGGAATCCTAACAATCAAAAAAACCAGGAATCATCCTTCCATGGCTTTTTGGAGGTGTTCAGAGTTCCTCAACCCCATCTCCATCATATCTCTTAGCAATTCTCCTTATAAATCCCCCCAAACTGCAGCTTCCTCCCCCTACTCACCACCAACCATCAAAAAGGGAATGGAGTCCAGGAAAAGTGGGCAGGAGTGGAAACCTACCAAAAGAGCCCTGATATCCGCAAGTGCTAGGGAGAGTTTTCCTTCTAGTACAGTGCTCTAGCTGCTGAAGTTGCTGTGGTACTGGCCAGGGCAGGACGAGAGGATCTGCCTTTGGTCCAGGGAAACCACCTTCTGATGAAGACCTCCTAGACCACAAAAATGGTACTAGGTTCAGGCACAAAACCCGGCTTCCACTAATCATGTATCTTAGAAGAGAACATCACAATGGCTAAGTGGCTACGTAGTGAGAGAATCCCCTCCAGCATTCACATAATCTTTTTATTAGAAACAGTGTGTCTAGATGGAGCTTTTCTTGCTCAAAATCAAGAACTTGATTGTGTTGCTTTTTTTTTTTTTGGTAATTTTGGGGGGATTTTAAGCAAAACCACGTATTTAATCTGCCCTCGTGATGCAATCTTTTCTTCTTTTGAAGAAAAGATTTTGCGCAAGTTATTTTTTGCTTATGAATATTGTACCGCAGTGATAATTCTTCATGCTTATAAATGGAAAGGGGAGATCTTTAGTTTAACTAGAGGATGTTGTTTTGTAATATACTTGAAAAAAACAATTTCTACATATCAGAATAATGCCAGGGTGGTGCCTCCTTACGGGTTACCAGCTTTGCACAACGAGCTTCTATTCCTAAGTTGTTCTGCTGCTCTTACTCCTTATAGCAAATGCTGTCTCTCCAAATACCAGTTAATACCTTGAAGAATGGTCTGTCCCTTCTTGTTTATATCTGTACAGGTTGTTGCTCTTGCTTTACAGAGCCATTTAGTGGGTCTTTCTTTGGACCAAAGTGAGTTCAAGAATGACTAAACCTTCTGTGCATTGTCATCTGTTTACAGAGACCATCTGTCTTTATTTTATTTCTACACAGTTGCAATTACATTAAGCACTTTCCAAGCTCCAGAAATGGGCATTCTTAAGGTCTTGGTTGTTGTCTCTTTCATTGAAAGTGGCCCTGATGGAACTGAACCGAGAGGTGTGAATGAAGAGGAGGGACAGGAAAGCTTTGGGTCATGCTGTTAACAAACTAAGGGGCCCCTGCCTGTGCCTGGTGCTGCCCTCATTCTCAGGATACAAAATGAGTGGGTCAGGATTCCAGCTCACAAGGAGCTCCTGCTCTCAATGTGGAGACAGACACTGACAATAAATCATGTTAACATACCTAAGGATTACAACAGAGGTATGAATACAGAGAGAGGGAAAGCCACTGCTTTCCCTCCAGCAAGGGCTCCAGCAAGTCCTGAAGAAAGGCAACAGAAGGCAAACATCACCTACTCCCCAGTTGCACTTGCTACACATACGTATGAGGCAGAGTCACCTTGATTCTGCCAAGTTCCTATGGTAGATGCCGTTGGTGCCCAGATCCCCTTTATCTGGCAGTTGCACCTGTCATAGCTTCTGTGAGTGTTAGACAGCTGCCTTTGTAGCCTGAGATTTGCCCTTGGTCTGTTGGGAACCACTTTTTGGAAATGCCTGGGATATTATGCCCTTCCCATCAATGGCCCACAGCCCATCACTGACTGATACAAAGTACAAAGGGCTGTCCCCCTTGCTTCAAGGAAGGAATACCCTGATATAACTCATGCTCCAGAGCTCTTTGTGGGATCAGGCTGAGGTTAGACTTCAGCTGAACTCACACTTTGACTCCCACTCTCTTTCCCTCTCCTGCCTGATTTCCTTATTCTTAGGGAAATTGAAAAGAGCCCCTCAATCATTTGCTCAGCAGTCCGTCTCAGGCTCTGCTTTTAGAGAATCTACACAAGACCGTTTCCTGTGTTTATTGTCAGCTTCTTGGTTGTATGGCTCTCAAGAAAAAAAAAAAATCATGGAGCAAGGACAAAATGGAAGGAAGGAACAGAGTCAGGGAATAATCTTATCAGGGCATTTCTCAGCTCCATACCCCTTTTCTAAATGAAAAGACCACTACTCTAAGGAGAAAGCCTGTATGGAGGGAGGATGTGGGAGGGAGAGCACACAAACAGAAGGCTGGCCTCCTCCAAGAATCTTGGAGGCCCTCAGTCTGTCTTAGAAGTTAAATTGTAAATTGATTAAGGTTGAAAGTGCAATCACTTAGATATCTGAGGTCTTGAAATTCACCTTTATGGCAATAAAAAAATGCTGGAGGAGACTGAATTTGTAATCATTTTCCTTATGGTGCTCTTTGGCTTTACCTTCTGATATTTACAAAAGATTTAAATTGACCTGAGAGACCATCCTGAGTGCCACGTAGGCCAAAGCCCTCCATCACTGGGGCATCTGAGGCTTGCTCCAGGGATTATCTGGAACAGGAGTTGTACTTTCTAAGGGACATCCTAGCTGCCTAGGCAGGCAGTACAGAGAGCTGAGTCCATTCAGGAGAGAACATTTATCTGGAAGAGTTTGGTCTCTGAGCACAGGCCCGGGAGGAGGCGCTTGGAAGTTGTCTTGGATGAAGTGTTTTTGCGTGCATTAGCGGTCCTTCATTAAGAAGACTGGAGCAATTAATGTTATCCTGATTAATGAAGCTAAATTAGCTTCATAATCTCTAATGCTTCTTCCTCACTGCTAGCAGGCAAGAGTTTGGAACTGATTTAATGCAGCAGACTTTTACCCAATGCTGGGATTCATCCATAACTGCTCTCTAGTGAAGCATTTGGTAAAGTCAGGCCCGATCAACTTGTGTACAAGATGAGGCAAACAGAGCATAGCTTTTTAAGGGCATAGATCACAGACCTGAGTGCAAGCTCTGGCTTGGCCATCACCAAGCCTCAGTTGATTAATGTGTAAAGTGGAAATCACTCTAACACCATCCTCAAAGTTGTTCTAAATCAGTGGTTCTTAAAGGGAGGTCCCCAGACCAGCAGCATCAGTGTCACCTGGGAATTTGTTCAAAATATGAAATTATAGTCCCTACCTCACTGAATGATAAATTCTGAGAGTGAAGCCCAGAAGTCTGTTTAATCAGCCCTCCAGGGCATTCCGATGCCTGTTAGAGTCCGGGAACCATTGTTCTAAGCAATGGTTCTTCACCCTGGTTGTTCATCACAAGTATCTGGTGACTTTTAAAATATACTAATGCTCTGTTCCAACCCCAAGCGAGTCTAATATACAGTAATTTAAGGTGGGGCCCCCTGGTGTTCATATGTTTAAAAGCTCCCCAAGGGGACTTCCCTGGCGGTCCAGTGGTTAAGACTCCAAGCTCCCAAAGCAGGGGGGCACAGGTTCGATCCCTGTTCAGGGAACTAAGATCCCACATGCTGCATGACATGGCCTAAAAAATAAAAAAACAAAAAAATAAAAGCTCCCCAAGTAATTCTTTAATGTGCTGTGAGGCTGTTCTGAAGATTAAGTGGTATGCAGAGTATTATAGCGCACAGTAATTTCTCAAATGTTATGTATTGCTCAGTTATTGTTAATAATGTCAATGAAGGCGTAGTGAGTAACACTTGGGTAGCTGCATTTACTGGGTTCTCCTCACCTCTGCTAGAGCTGCACCCCATCCAGCTTCCAGCCAAGTATAATGCTTATGTTGGTGTGCAAAGTGGAACACGCATTGGTTTGGGAGTCAGAGCAGGTTTGAATCTGAGTTTTGCCACTGACTAGCTATGTCACCTTAGGAAAGTCACTTGACCTCCCTGAGCTTCAGGAATGTCATCTCAAAATTAAGATGACACCATCTCACGGACTGCACAGCAGAAAACACTATCATCCATCACTTCACTCTTTCTTTCTCCCTCTTCTTTCCCCTTCTTCCTTCTCTCGTACCTCCCTCACTATCCTTTGAATTCCATGACAAGTGACACTCCAGTCATAGGCACATTTCATTCTTATTTTGGTCCTTCCCGTGGATCCCTTTATATATTGTTATGCTCTAGAGTGACACTGGGCCACACAGGAACCTCCAAGACCCTTGGCCCTCCTCCATTAAAGGCTCCACCCGAGCAAGTCCTCAGGTGCCAGAGTCAACCTTCGGCTCCCCAGAGCCCTGCCCTGGCCCATCACAACCATGTAGCATGAAAGACCCTCAAAGGCAAAAGGCACTTCCTGCAGGAGAGGAATGTGCAAAGACACTCCTGTAATCTCTTTGTCCTTTCTATCAAACAGCCAACTCACAGTATGGAGAAGGGAACTAGGGGACCACTTCTCTATGGCGTGCCCTTATGTGCATGATACAGGTTGAGGCGGGCCCTCCTGGAGATCAGAATGTTGTGTGATCAGTTTTCCTAAGAAGCTAAATTCCACACCCAAAGGCCACTTCCAGTATCCTCAGACCTCTTTTCCTCTATTTGGTTCAGTGGAACCAAAGGAAGAGGAAACAGGAATGACCATCAAGTCTGACGATGATGTAAAGCCAGGAAGAATAGGAAATAAATAAGCTGAGCAAATAAATAGAGTATGTTCCACATTGTTCTAAATTGACCAGAGGAATGTGAGTATGGAAGACTCCAGTTTGCAGAACTTAAGATTCAAAGACAGTGCTGTCAACCTCTTCCTGAGATTAGAGGCAAGACCCAGGACACACCCTTTTTAATTTTTTGCTGCTCGTCTCTTCTAAGATCTGGTTTCCGTCTGAGTATTGAGTCTTATGCACAAATTCTGGTGTTGCAGGGAGTAATAGATGCTGTCATTGCCTCTTTGTTTTTTTGTTTTTTTGTTTTTTTGTTTTTTTTTTTGCGGTACGCGGGCCTCTCACTGTTGTGGCCTCTCCCGTTGCGGAGCACAGGCTCCGGACGCGCAGGCTCAGCGGCCATGGCTCACGGGCCCAGCCGCTCCACGGCATGTGGGATCTTCCCGGATCGGGGCACGAACCCGTGTCCCTTGCATCGGCAGGCAAACTCTCAACCACTGTGCCACCAGGGAAGCCCCATTGCCTCTTTGTATATTCTCTCGGGCCTCACCATTTTAGTGCACACTGGCCAATGTCCAGCTCCCAGCATCTGTATCTCTGGCATCTAGGATCTCCTGCCTGTGTGCAGAGCAGTTCAGAAGTATATGTCAAGAATTCCTCCCCAAGAGTCATCATCCCCAGTTGGGATAATTCGGTGTGTTCTCTACTGGTTTCCAGAGCTCCCCAATGGAATTGAGCTCCAGTTACCCATGTGGTCACTAGCTGGTAACAAATCCTTTATTAGCTGCCTGCTCTGCCCTGCCTCACTTCCCCATGCCTCCCTCAGGGTCTCTTGGCAACATCTCTTAAGTGAACAGCTTGCCTCAAATCCTTATCTCTGAGTCTGCTTCTGGGGAACCTGAACTAAGACACAGGCAATGTCAAGGATGCAGTGTGGTTGCCACTTTCAGGTGGGATGTGGAGGCCCTGCTCGGCTGAACTTATCACCCCAGCTCAAATCCTAAACCTGAGGATGCTCACAGGAAAGCCTTCTTCTTTCAGCCTGCAAAGAGTTAATTTTCTTCTAGTCTACAATCTTCCAGTGCAGACAGAACAAATTGAGCTCTTACAACAGGCATAGTAGAGATAAATTTATTAGGACCCATTGAATTAGGAAGGAAGTTGACTGCTTGTCCTGCTTCTCTCCGCCTCTGTTCTGGGTGATGATTCATGTCCTCAGCTTCCTCCCTGGGGATGAATGTGACTAACAATGGCTTAGAGGGCAGTTGCTTCTGAAATTCAGGTTCTGAGCAAGGCTAAGGATAGAGAGAGATTATCAGCATTCAATGACTCAAGTACTATGAGTGTTAGGGGTTGGATTTTTGATAGAAATTTGATGTTACCCAGTTGTGGGAGGAGATGGGGAAGTGCAGTTCTGGAAGAGGGATCATGGGGTTAGAGGGTAATCCCTAACTGACCTCCTGAAGCACTCGTCTGACGGACAAGTCAGAGCTTGCAGGGAACTCTGAGAAGCCAAGTACATCCAGTTAGTTACCCAAACAGAATTGTCCTAGAAAGTTGTCACTGTGAGGCTCCCACCTCTGCACTTCCATAGTCACATTTCTGGTGGGGAGCTGGGGGTGCTGGTGGGCAGCAGGACCAGCTGTTGGGAAGAACTGGACAAGGAGTGGAGGAGAATGAGGATAAGCTGGAGTCAGCGGTGCAACTGTCCATCACTGTAACAGACCTCAAAGTCCTGAGAGGGATGGCCAGTGCTTCACCTGCCTCCCAAATTTTGTACACGTCCCTCTTTTGACCAGGCTTACCTGGAGCCACTCAGGGATAGGGCTTCTGGGCAAGCTAGTTCCAGCTTATGACACTGACAACAGGGCAGCACAGTCAGGTCTCAGGCAGAATTCATCATCCCAAATGACCCACCCAGACTCTGACCAAGGCTCAGGCTGACTGTGTTTTTGTTTTTGTATTTTCTTCCATGTCCTCAAAGATGGGGGACTATTTATTACTAATTTATATACTCCAAGTGCTATGTAATTCTAAGATGAATTCACTAGAGCAGCGATTCTCAATTGGGGGTGATTTTGCCCACCAGGGGACATTTGGCAATGTCTGGAGACATTTGGAGATATCATGACGGGGTGGTGGGTAGATGCCAGGGACGCTGCTAAACATTCTACAGTGCACAGGACAGGTCCCCACAGCACAGATGTATCCCACCCAAGATGTCAACAGTGCCATTGTTGAGAACCCTGCACCAGACAGACATAAGAACCTCCTTCCAATTTATTCAGTTCCTTTAGTTTGCTTAATCAAGCACATTTAGAAACACTAACAGAATAAGAAAACACCTATTGATAGTCACTTTGTCTTACCTGCTTCCTTTACCCCAAACCATGCATTCCAGATCTAAATTTTTGCAATCATCTCAAGATGCCTATTTTGTCTTTTCCTAACTAGATATAATAATGACATCATTCTTCAATATAGCTTCCCTAAGATGTAAAGCCTCCCCTGGTACCCCCGACCAACCCAGATCCCTATTAGTCATTCTGTGGTACCTTGAATATTTCCTTTTCATCAGCATCACGAGGACTAAACACTTACCAGTTGAATCATGGTTTACTGTCTGCTTGCTCCACTAGAAAGTAAACATTATCTAAGTAGCCCTCACAATAATCCTATAAGGAACACATTATTATCCCATTTTACAGATAAGGAAACTGAAACTTAGAAAGGTTGAATGCTTTGTATAAGATCATCCAGATGATGTGGAGAAATCCAGTGTCTGCTATAGTAAACAGTCTTGAGAACAGATACACTATCACTAACACAAAAAGTGAGGTGGTGGAATAGCTGCTTTTCAAGTGTTTTCCCTTAAGTATTTAAGTGTTAGCGCAGCTGAAATCCCTTCTGCCTGCAGGTCTGTGGATAGAAGCAGACCTAGCTCCCAGAATCATCAGCCAGCATTTCTAAAGCTCTTCTCTAAATAGCTGTTAGTAAGGAAAATGCAAATGAGAACATCTAATTGCAAATTGCTCCAGCCTCACTTTGAGACCTTCTGTGGTGACTGAGCCAAAACTTCCTCCCAAGCAGACAGATGTGCTGGCACCTCTGTTCTGGAGCTTAGCTGCTCCCTTGGCAGGGAACCAAGCCTATGGCAGAACGACATTGCTGTTTCCACTTCAGGACATCCAAATATTGTGGTGCCTGCTGAAATCTACCCACCGAGGGCACAGCTGTGAACAGGAGCCCTCCGTGTCTGCTGAGAGGCAGGACCTAGGGCCTTAGCTTTGTTTTTAATTACAAACAAATATGTTCCCATGTTAAAGGGTAGTCAGTGAAAATAAAATAAACAGGTATCAAGACACATGTGTTTATACACACACACATGTGCAGTGACATGTATGACAATACAGTATGTACGTGACTAGAAAGGTCAGGCTCTGCAAAAATGAAAGTACAACACCAGAAAGATAACCTTGCTTCCATATTTCACCCAGGTACAATTCAACAGTGTCTGGTGTCTTGGTGTTCATGTAGGACTTTCCTATATTAAGTTAAACCAAATGAAATTGACATTTTTGTAGGTAGCAAATACTGATCATGTGGTTTAACCTAAAATGTAATCAGCAACCAGCAGGGGGAGTTAAGAGGCAGGAACCCTTATCCAGGAGGCCCAGCAAAGAATAGCCCCAAATGCATAGGAAACGGGGAAGCTGGCAGATCCTAGAGACAGGATCTCATGAATGCGGTAAGGGGACAGGGCCACACAACTACAAATGAGGCAAAAACTATAAAATGCTGTCTTGTCAGAAAAGCTGGGCTGAGAACAGGGCAAGCCTCAAGTGTAAGTAGCTGCTTTGTTTCTAAGCTCCTGACCTAGGCTGCTTGGCTAGAACCTACTCTGACCTTCATTAAACTACAGCTAAAAGAAAGCATCCATCCTGCAAGGAGCAGCATCCACAAAGGAGCTACTTGCCGAGAGGGGTCAGAGAAAAGTGGCATCCAGAGGGCTGGGCCTGTCCACAGAGCTTGTGGAACAGAGCCCCTTAGGCAAGGAGCACCTCCGCCCCCTATAGGCTAAAGACAGGAGAAATGTCAGCTGAGGATGGGGAAAGGGCTACAAGGAAAGATGGGCCAGATGCTGAATTCTTCCAGGAAGCAGGTGGTGATGGTGTGGATGAAGAGGACCTGGATGAGAGGGGGGTGTGGAGTGACTTCTGGACTGTGAAATGTCCAGAAGAGCCAGGACAAACCCTCGTCTGCAGTGGGTACCATGGAAATATTAGATAATCAGGGAACCTGCAGTCTTCTTTCAGATTTGCTTTCAACTAGCTGTGCTCCTTGGCAGATGGCTCAAGTTCTCTGAGCCTCAGTTTCTTCATCTGTAAAATAGGAGTGCAGTTCAAACAGTTTCTGGGTCAAGATCAGCTAGCAGAGGATCAAATTGCTTATCAGAAAGTGGTTCACTGGGGGAAAGAAACTGACATTCCAGAGCATTTTTATTATCCCACCTAAGGATAGAATTTTAGGGCATAATTCCAGAATTATGCCATAACACTCAGGCATATTTTAAGCAGATTTCTTGACATCCTAATGTTTGTATCTGTCTGCCATTGTATTTGCTGGGGTTTCCTTTGTTCATTGCTGGCTGTTACGGATGTAGGGGAACCCCCAAATGTATCTCTTTGGCATGAGGATTATTCTAGGCTGATTATTTTTAGTAAATGGAAAACACAGGAAGTCTTTCTTTTTACCTCCCCCTTAACTGCCTAAAAGAATTTAGATAAAGGGTCTGGTCCAGGAAAGCACTATAGCCAGAAATATCTCCAGAGAATATGGACCAGGTGTGTTAGGGGCGCCTTAGCAGGGTGTAGAGACCAGAGTCCTCTCTTGTGTCCTCTCTGCATAGCATAGCAAACATTTGTTTACCAAAAATTTATTTTTCCATCTCCATGTGAATTGCCTTCCTCCCCTATGAAGTCCAAGCCCCTACCCCCTCCTTTTCTCCCATATGGCATATAAGTCTCAATTGACTGACTTGTCCTTTTTTCATTTTTCTTATGGGACCCCTGTAAGTGTGTACTTAAATTTTATTTTCTCCTGTTAATTTATCTCACATCAGTTTAATTCTTAGACCAGCCAGAAGAACCTAGAAAGGGTAGAGGAAAACTTTTTCCTTCCCCAACTTGTGATTTAAGGAACATGTTTAGGACTCTCTCTTTTTTAAGATCTTTATGGCCATAGATGAAAGTAGAAGTTCCCTTTTCAGGGAACAGAAGAGGTGCCCTGAACAGTGGCTCCCTTCCCCAGCGGAAAGCTGCAGCAGCCCTCTCTCTATGTGGGATTCAGAGCCACCTTCACAGTGGCATTCTGCAGATGCTGTCGTTGGTGCTAAAAGTTGATTTCTAAGCGGCATTTATACAACCTTGGATTTATGTGTACTAATAAATTACAGCCTAAAGTGATCTGTGGGAAATCTAAATAAGATTTTCTATATACAAAAACAAAAAAACACCCTCTTCATTTAAGAATTAAATTGATCACAATTTTCAAAATATTTAAACATTGCATATAGTTATATATGCTCATAATTTTCCAATTTACAAAAGTATAAATTTAATGCAGAAATCTTGGGGAAACACACAGGAAAATGCAACTCCCAGCCCCACCCTCCAAAGTTAACCATTATTAAAATTTTGGTATTAATATATAAATTCCTCTTCTTCATTCATTCCACAAATACTTATTGAGTGACTACTATGTGCCAGGCACTGTGCTGTGTGCTAAGGAGAATGAAATGATGCTATTGTTACCGAGTCCTGTTACCTGCAGGACAGGCCAATAAATCAAGAGATGAGTTGCTGGGACAAGGAATAGAGACTTTATTCAGAAAGCCAGCCAACCGAGAAGATGGTGGATTAGTGTCCCAAAGAACCATCTTCCCTCAGTTAGAATTCAGGCTTCTTTTATACTGAAAGGGGAGGGGGTGAGGTTGGTTGCTGCAAACTTCTTGGTGTAGGAATCCTTTGCTCTTGCAGCTGGCCACATAAGTCCGGTCACAATGTTCCTATAAACCTCCAACAAGACAAGTGTTATTCTCTGTTCTGTAACCTTTTATCTCTATACGAATGGAAAAGTTACCTTTAGAGGTCAGAGCCTTGAGAATGGGCTATCCTATATATTTCAGGCTATAGGCAACATCCTTAACTAGTAGCAAAAGCGATAGAATACAAAAGTTAAAGAAACAGATCCAATGTGGAGTCAGATTTGTTCTTCCCTACTACACTATGGGTTCCCTTTCTCTCTTTTTTTTTTTTTTTTTTTGCCTGTTCCACACTACTCTTTCCTACTAAGAGTTTGTAATGAAATAAGAGGCAACAAAGCATTGTGCAGAGATGGGTGTTGGCCTTATTCCAGCCTTACAGATTTGTTGCAGGGATTATGATGAATAAATGTAAAGAAGCTGGCACTAAGCCCGGTACCTGGCAGGTGCTCAATCAACAATATCTATTGTTTGGGATTGACATATATACACGAATATGTATAAAATAGATAACTAATAAGAACCTGCTGTATAAAAAAAATTAAATTAAAAAAACAATAGCTATTGTTACTTCTTATCACTGTTATTTTTGTGTAAAGGTTCTTATTACCAATTGCAGCTAATTTTAATTCTGCTTCTACAGTTGTTCCAAATGCATTTTTAAGCACTGAATCTCCATCCTTGCTTGTCCTACGGAGGATTGTATCCTTAAGTGCTGTCTCCAAAGTTCTGGCTGCTGGCTATTTATTTCCCCCAGAAATGGCTTTTCTTGCCATTTTCAGGGTTTTTTAGCTCTTAGATTCTGTGTCTCCTGCTCAGCCAGTTGCATGCCCTCTCCCCATGGTGGAGGTGGCGTTGGTGCAGATGCTACACTTTACTTCTTTGGGCAGCTAAGCATTGGTGTCCCAGGAAAGGAGGCATTTAATCTTTATTGTTTTTTCTAAATTAAAAAATATATAAATTTATTTATTTTTGTCTGTGTTGGGTCTTGATTGCTGCACGCGGGCTTTCTCTAGTTGCAGTGAGTGGAGGCTACTCTTCATTGTGGCTCGCGGGCTCTAGAGTGCAGACTCAGTAGTTGTGACTTGCAAATTCTAGAGTGCAGGCTCAGTAGTTGTGGCGCATGGACTTAGTTGCTCTGCAGCATGTGGGATCTTCCCAGACCAGGGCTTGAACCCGTGTCTTCTGCATTGGCAGGCAGATTCTTAACCACTGCGCCACCAGGGCAGTCCTAATCTTTATTTTTAACATGGACATCCTTTACTTCTCATCAGTGTGCCATTTTCTTAATAATTAAAGAAGATGTACAATGTATGTTTGATAGTGTTACTGACCAGTGTTCTTGGCCTTCCCCAAGCAATAGAAATTGACTAGAGGCCGGACAAGAATTCAGGCAAGGCTTTATTGGGGCCCCTGCTGCAGCAGGGGCAGTGAGAACAAACAACAGGTTCCCTTGCTTGCTCCCCAAGGGGGTGTGGGGTGAGGGTAGGGGTGTGTCTAGGGGTCGGGCCAGACGGGTGGCTTGGGTGGTTGGTCCACCCCTTAGGTGGTACTGAGTGCAGGGGGCATATGCGCAGTACCCTGCTTTTGCTCCTGACACCCCGTTTTTGCTCCAGGATCTTCAAAAGTGGAAGTTGGGTTTTTTGGTGTCCTTGCATCTTTTGGGTGCAGAATTTGCCCCAACTGTGCATGCGTGCAGTTATTTTTAGTCCCATACGGTTTCTTTGTATTCTGTTGCTCGAGAAGAGGTGTGTCCAGGTGCAAGCACTGCAGCACTGCAGCAAAGGGGCCCAGGTCCCAGCAAAGGGTCCCAGGTGCCAGCCTGTCTCAATAGGTCACGAACTGGCTGTTTTATTTAGCATAAAATTCAAGTTAACTAATGTATAAGCCTGTATGACTTCCCCATACCTCAATATGTGAAAATATCTTTTATCTATATACATATCTATATGTATATGTAGCCACTGGAATTTCTGTGTGAAAGCTTGCAAAACACACTCACCTCACGCATATGGGACCCCATTCAGATGCTCACCTGCCCATGGGCATAGAATTCTACTGTATCACTCGGTTTGATCCTCCCTGTGACCAGATGCCTTTTTGTCACTATCTTTTCACTCTTAGCCATAGTTGCTGATTTTTCCAGTTCTGTGGGTCCTGGCATCATACAAGCTTTTGATGGTTTTTCTTCTACTTGTGGTCTCATGCCAGTCCCCTTCCTGATTTCTCAATGAGGCTGGAGAGGAACTTAATTCATTTCCCTGCCCCTTTACTTTTTATTGGTTAGGAAGATGCCTTGGATGCTGGAAATACTCATTATACCACTGGTTTCTTAAAAGAAGAGAAAAAGACTCTTCGATACATTTTAGCTAGGATAACTTGATTCTCAGAGTTCCTGGAACCATTCTAATTAAAAATTATGAACTAATGTCTCCCAAATTATTTATCAAACTCTATGTCTTTATATTGAAGTTATAATGCTGTTGTTATAGTTCGGGCTGATCTCAAATAAAGTCCCATTTAGCTCATGGATTCTGAGTCTCTTAGAGATTGCTGTCCCCATTATGGATGTCTTAGGGCATCGAAATAGTATTTGCTGTGTCTGACAACCAATTAATTAAAGAAAACATTAGGCTAGGAGCAATAATGTCAACATTATTAATTTCTTTATCATTGTCACACCAGTAGCTAGACACAGTAGTTGTCTAGCAACTAAAAAATGGAAGGTAGAGGTATGTGACTGGGCTGTCAGTGGAAGGATAGACTGGTTATTTCAATCTTGTTAACCCCAACTGTGGGATGCTATTTGAAATGGAAAACAATGAGATAATAAATGAACACAAACATTGATCCTATATTTGGTGGTGAGGAAACAATCCATATTACACACTTCTTGGATTCTCTTTGCTGATCGTTATCATTGAGTCAAGCACACATTAGGAGTCCACTAAAAAAATCAAATTATTAACTTTTTTCCATTTCATGAGCATTTATGAAGAAATGGTTGGGGAAAGTACAGAAAAGTAAAGGAATTTATTGGAAATTGTTAGAAAACTGTTTTTACTCTAAGCTATCTGATCACATATGGTTGCAGCTCACGGTGATAATGCTGGATGAAACAGGTGGTAAAGCTGCTTGAGTTTCTAACGCTCCAATCTATCTTTACATTCAAAACTGTGCCTTGTTCTTTCAGGCAACAATATCTTTATTAACATTCTAGTAGTGCATGTAATTTTAATAGGCATGCTATGCTGTTAAAATTAATTATAGTAACATATTCTTATAGTAACATATTTTTATAGTAACATATTTTGAGGAGGCTTAAAAACTGGGGTATTCACTTTTGATCAAGTATTAGAGTACAGAAGGACAGTGATAGTTTATTCAGCATCTACTCAGTACAGATTTACTGAGCACTTACTATGTGGTAGGAATTGTTTATGCATTGGAAACACAATAGTATATAAAGTGAATATTGCTCCTGCCTGCATGGAATTTACAACCTAGTGGGAGAAGGATGCCAAGGAAATGGATATGGAACAGCAAGTCATGCTGTGTACAATAAAGAAATAGTATGAGGTGCTAAGAGGAAGTGTAATGGAGAACAATTCCTAGATGGACTGGAATGTGTTCAGGACAAGACATTTAAGCTGACTTGAAGCATGAAGAGGGGTTAACCAGGTGGGGAGTGAGGGGAAGAGCATTTCAAACAGAGGGAACATGTCTGAAGGCATAGGTTTTACAAAGGATTTATGAATTTGAGAAACTGAAATTGTGGCTGGAGCTCAGAGAGCAAGGGGCAGAGTTACAGGAGAAGGAGCTGGAGTTTTAGGTCCCTGTGAACCATAACAACTTTGGATTTCATTGGAAGCAATGGGTAAATGAGTAGAAAGTATAACTACAATTAGTTTCAAGCCCTTATTATTAGAATGGATCCACTGTGAGCCCTGCTCCAAGTGTTACTAGAAAACACTCTGCTACTGTTGTCTCAAAGGCTAAAGTAAGAGCATGTAGTCCTGAGGCTAGAGGGGAAAACATTCCAAAGAAAAGAGAAGGAATTTCATCAAGGAAAATGTTTAGAACTCATCAGTGCCCTCTCATAACAGTCTCGTAACAGAAGAGAAAGTCTAAAAAAGCATTGTTCAAGTTCTCAGCAAAAAGACTTTTATTTAAGTCACAAAATGAGATTCACAAATCTCATTAAAGCATTATCAAAAGAAGTTTGAAGGCCCCTGAGGTGTTCCAATTTCCTCCTCTCATTTATTTCTTCTAAGACTTGTATCTTTATAAAATGCTGATGTCAAAGTCAGAAATATTTTGTTGAAATGGGCATCTGCCTTCCCACCTTTCCCCCTCCTTGCCTCCATCCTTAACAGAGGGCTCAAGGAGCTTTATTTGGAAAGATTATTATCTGGGTGATGTCCTTATACCCATGCAGTATTTATTCCTTAGAACACATAAGCAAGCACAGCTCACCTCTAGCCATGTAAGTATCAACCAGATGACTGGGTCTTTTTGCTCTGAGAAGTACATTGACCTGAGCCCACTGCTAGGTATTATTGAGATGGAAGCATCAAATTCTGTCTCTGCATCTGCTGAAATGATCATATTACTTTTCTCTTTAGTCTGTTAATATGGTAAATTATATTGATTCTTCTTAAAATGTTGAACCAACCTTTCATTCCCATGATAAATTCCACTCGGTTATGATGTATTATCCTTTTTATATATAGCTGAATTTGATTTGCTAATTTGGGGGGGTGTATCTATATTCATGAGTGATATTGGTCTGTAGTTTTCTTTCTTATGTCTTTGAGAAGTGTTTTCTTTCATTCTGTTTTCTTAAAGTGATTGTGTAGAATCAGTATTATTTCTTCCTTAAATATTTGATAGAATTTGCCAGCGAAATCCTCTAGGCCTGGAAGATTCTTTATTACTTTAAAACAACAACAACTATGAATTCAATTTCTTTAATAGATATAGCAATATTCAAGTTATCTACACTTCTTCGTGAGTGAATTTTGATAGTTTATGTCTTTCAAGGAATTGATTCATTTCATCTAAGTTCTTAAATTTGTGGACGCTGTTTTTTGTGATATTCCCTTATTATTTAGTTCCCTTATTATCTAATTATGTTTATCACAGATGAATTTAGCATCTACTTAGTGCCTGTCAGATCTGTAGTGATGGCCCCTCTTTTTTCCTTCTATTGTTAATTTGTGTCTTTTTTTTTCTTTAGTACATCTGATTTACCAATTTTATTAATGCTTATGAAATACCAGCCTTTGGTTTTATTGATTTTTCTCTACTGTATTTCTATTTTTAATTTCACTGATTTCTGCTCTTTATTAACTCCTTCTTTCTGCTTGCTTTGGATATAATTTTCTCTTTGTTTTCTAGTTTCTTACACTGGAAGGGTAGATTACTGATTTTAGGACTTTCTTTTTCTAGTGTAAGCACTTAAGCTATAAAATTTTCTCTAAGCACTGCTTAAGCTTCCACTTACAATGTATTGGTGATGACATGGCAGACCTGGAATTCTCATACAATGCTGGTGGAATGTAAAATGGCACAACCTCTTTGGAAAATAGTTTGTCAGCTTCTTAAAACATTAAATATACACCTACCATATGATCTACTCATTCCACTCCTAGATATTCATGCAAAAGAAAAGAAAATCATTATTACATATTACATACTTATTAGAACATGTGTTCATGCAAAAACTTGTACACAAATGTTCATAGCAGCTTTATTTGTAATAGCCAAAACAACCTAAATGTACATCAATAGCTGAGTGGATTAGTAAACTGTAGTATATCCATATAATTGAAGACCATTCATTAACAAAAAGGACTGTTGATATAAGCAACAACAGACGTGAATTTCAAAGGTATTATGCTGACTGAAAGAAGTCGGACTAAAAAGAGTACATTTATATAAAAGTTGAGGAAATGCAAACTAATGTATAAGTAGATAGGAATAGAAAGTATTTTCTATAACAATGTTACTCAGTTCTTTAGAGTCCTGTGTTAGAAGCCAAAAATCACATTCACTAGTACGAAATAACTTTTTAAATGATCCATCAGCTTAACATTCAATTTATTAAAGACAACAGATGCTACTTCCCTTATCTGTAAAAGTGTTTTTTACTAAGTCTTCAGAGTCATGCACTTTCTCAGTCCTGATACTATTATTCTGAATTGTTCCAGAGATATTTACATGAAAAGCAATCCTGTAGAATAGTAATTTTCTGGGTGGGTAAGAGGTTGATCTTTCTTTTGTCAAGTAGGAAAGGAGTGATTATTAAATGGGAGTTTAGAAAGAAGAACCAAGTGAACTAGTTTTGAAAAACAATACATATGTTCAGGATCTAGGAATTGATTCCTATAAAACCATCTGTGCCCATTTATCTCCTTGAAAAATTTTGTGTATTCCTGAGGTAAGTGTACGTTATATTGAAGACTGCTGGTATGAAATATTTATGTAATATTTCAAGATGATTATAAGAATAAAATGCTTGAAGTATTTTTCTGTTGCCTTTAGACATAAAAGTTTGGCAGGATATAAATTTGGGAGAGGTTACAACTTTTTCTTAAATTCTTTAGAGGTTTCCTCACTGTCCTTTAGAATTTAGTATTTCCAGAGAAATCTGAGCCCAGTCTAATTTCCATTCCTAATTTTTTTCCTTTATTCAGTGCTTATAGAACTCTCTTTCTTCCTCCCTTTCTCATTTATTTATCTATCTACCTATCTTTCATTCTTTAAATACAAAAAAAAAATTTACCCAAGATGTGTTTAGTGTTGATACACATATCCTGGTGTGATTTCAGAAAAATTTTCTTCAACTACTAAATTGACAAATATTTATTTAGTGACTACTATGTGTTAAATACTCTAATATGTGTTCATGAATAAGGTACAGTCATCTCCACTTCATGCCTTCTCCTTTTGTTCCACAAAGCGTGACAGTTGTGGGGTTTTGTTTTTTTGTATTTTTTTTTAGCATGATGATTTTTTAAGTTTTGTTCTATTGTCTATAGCAAGTCATTTTTTCAAAGACTATTCTGTCTTCTAATCTTCAACATGATGGTTCTCCTGTTGGCTATAATTTTTAATAGCCACATATTAATTTTTAAAAGTCTTCTCATCTTATAAAGTAAAGAGCTGGCAACTTTGTGCAAGAAGAGACACAATTGTTTGATTTATTATTCACAGTACACAAGATATGTAATAGCATAATTGTGGTGATCGAGAGAAACCTACCATTATACATATATATGTAGTTTCTTTTTTTTTTTTTTATCTTTATTGATTTGGCTGTGCTGGGTCTTAGTTGCGGCACATGGGGTCTTCGTTGCCCTGTGTGGGATCTTTAGTTGTGGCATGCGGGATCTAGTTCCCTGACCAGGGGTAGAACCCGGGCCCCCTGCACTGGGAGCATGGAGTCTTAGCCACTGGACCACCAGGGAAGTCCCCTATGTATGTAGTTTCAAATGAACTTTAACACTTTTCATGACAGCTGGATCAAACAACTTTTTATGGACGTAGGGAAGGAAATTGGAGGTATGGATGGTGTGTGTTAAAATATTGTAGAACAAATGCTGAAGTTATACACCTGCACGGTTGCTGCTGCTGGTGTATTGAAGTCAGTAAAATTAGAAAATTGTCTCTGCTTCCATAATGAATGCTGAGATGAGATAGACATACATAAAATAAAATTGCACAGAAACAGTCTACAAAAAGATGACGTGTCCAAAGCGGGCATTTATTTTGTAGATGCACCATTCCCTGTAGCTGATTATTTTAATATTGATTGAGTGAATAATAGCAGTTTCATTGGACAATTTTGCCTCCTGTAAAGAAGAAACTTATTATCTCAGATAACTTATTTTTTGGAAGATAATGAAAATTTTTAAAAGATTGAATGGATCATTGAAAAACAATCCACCACTCCTCTCTCTTTCAATTCCATTTAATTGACTACTTAAAGGGATTAGAATTTGACTTTATTGCCTTGAGTATTTTAATTAAAGTTTTATATTTAATCTTGAAGAAAAGGAAGTTTTATATCATTGAAGAGACACATGTACTTATAAGAGCTCTTTGAATAATAAAAGTAGAAATTATTAGTAAGTTACTTGTATGCGAAATTACTTTTGCTGAGATAATGAAAATATCAGACTGGGTAGGCATGCAAATCACCTTTGGTTTATTGGCCTATAACCTGGGTATATTTGTACTGAATTTAAACAGTTAATATCTAGTGATGAAAAATTTTTACTCAGAAGTCAGCAAAACATTAAGAAGCCTACATCCTAGAAAGGTAGGACTTTATAGGTGACTCAATTTACTTTCTCTAAGTGAGTGAATGCATTAGGAAATAAGAAAGGCTGAAGACCAAATGGTCAAGGACATTGTCACAATTAGATACAGTGTCTCATACAGTGGTGTTTGAATCTATGTTGGGGGTGGGAGAGAGAGGTGATAAATATGTGGCTGATTTTCAACCAGTATTCTCTGCTATAGCTGTACTGGCTGTTTATGGGGGTTGTTCTTTCTGAGCCATGTGCATGGTTAAATATTTTGAATATCACCATTGGGTACATGCATTTGTTCTGTGTGCTGTGCCTTTAGCCTCATTCAACTAAAATTTAGTGAACACTTAGTGTATGTTGGTGAAATCCCATGTCCAATAGAGAGGTGTGATTTAGGACTGACAATAAATGGCCTACTTTTAGGTGAACAGGTCACATGGGAGAAAAGATGAATGACAAATTCAAAAGGCTTGTGGACTGTTTGATGAGGCTGAAGAAAATTTTGCATTTTCCATCACTTTTTTGTTTTGTCTACATGTGTGAAAATGGCTCTTGATAGGTTGTTTACTGAGACTTCTTTCTGCAGATTATTTCATTCCAGGGTAGGAGGCTTTCTCTCACATCTAGAAGCTAGATCAAGCTCCCATTTGGAAACCAAGTCAGAAAAACAGCCTGACCACATTCTTTTCCTTCTGAGCCCTTTTGAATTGATCTATAGCAGGCAAAGGTTATTGCTGACTTTCTTACAGTTCATCCATGTCTTCAGGCTTTAACTTTAAAATCTAAGGGATTATTAGTGAGGTTTGCTGGAATCTCCTCCCATAACACTGAACTTCCTAAGGAGCAGAGTTTTGTGTCAGCTTCTGTCATCTCCTTCAATTTCAAATTAATTTAACTCTATATGGTTGAAACTTATCAGTGTTGGTGGTATGTAGGTCATTCATTCAGTGATTTATTCAACATATATTTATCAAGGCCCTGCAAGGAGCCAGTCCCTGTTTTAGGTAATGTGAACAAAACATAAAAATAAATTCCCTCTTAGCTTGCTTTGTGGGGAGAGGAAAGAGTAATCAAAACCAATAAGTAAGTATGTAATAAAGACTATGGTGATTAATGCTATGGAGAAAAAATATAAGGGAGTGTTGTAATCTTGAGTAGTGTGTCAGGGAAGGAATCATTGAAAAGGTAGCAGTGAGAAAGGAGGACAAGGAGATAGGAGTGCTAATCTCTGGAAGAAGTGCATTCCAGTTAAAATGCATGGTGTGCAAAGGCCCTGAGACACACATGTGCTTGGAAGGTTTGAGGAGCAGCAAAACATTCAGGTGGCTGAAGCAGAAGGCGCAAAGGGAAATCATAATAGGAAATGGTTAGAGAGCTAATAAAGAGGGGCCAATTTCAGGACCTGTAGTTATCAAAAAGACGTTGGCTGTATGCTAAATTAGATGAGTATTTATGGGAAGGTGTGGACCAAAGGAATGACATGATCTGGCTTATATTTTAATGGGAACTCTTGTCTGACACTTTGGCCAGTGCCCAAGGGTAAAAGCAGCTGACGAATATATCCCTCTGTGATTCCAGCTTCAGGATTCTGCCCCCAGTTTTGGTTGCATTCAGAAGCCTTCAAAAACATGTTTTTAGTGTTTGTCTCTGGCTGTTTTAGCAGTTAATGGCGGGAGTGTTGTTGACCTGCCACAGACATCTTCCATCACTCTCTACCCACTCGTCTTCTTGACATACTGCATTTCAACCTGCTTCTTTGTCTTACCACCCGTATCTCCCAATATGAAGGCTGGCCTGGTTTTATCTGTTGCTGTATCCTGTGCCTGTAACATCGAGATGGCCTTTGCACTAGCCTCCTAACTGATCTCCCTGCTTCTATACTGACCCCTTACCACAAGAGCCTGAGTGAGCTTTTAGTGTCACATCACCCCTCTGCTCAAAACCCTCCAATGGCTCTCATCTCACTTGGGGTAAAAGCCAAAGGCCCCCCACCAGGACTGAGGGAGCCAAATGGTCAGGACACCATACGACTCCGTATCTCATCACCATCTACTCTCCCTCTCATTCAAACGCCTTTACCATACTAGTCTCCTGGCCACTCCTCAATCTCACCGGATATGTTCCTGTCTGAGGTCTTTGCCCATGCTGTTCTCACTGCCTGGCATGCTCTTCTCTAAAATATATGCAAGATTTGCTACTTCATCACCTTCAGATATTTACCCAATGTCAGCTTCTAAACTAGGACCACCATGTACAGTTGTGCATGTTGTGCCTTGCATAAGCACAAAGGGCACCTGTCCCCTATGTTCTAGAAGCAGCCAGTGACTGAGCTATGACCAGCATCTACGCATGCTTATGGAAGAAACATCCCTTCTTACTCCATTCTGCCAGTCGTCTCATTTTTGCAGTCCTATCTCACAGAGTTACTATGAGAATCAAATGCAATCATATCAGTGATAATAACCTTAAAAATAATATTTATTGAGAATTACTTCAGGCCAAGCACTGTCGTAAGCTCTTTTCACAGATTATTGGTCTCATCCTCACAAGAACACTGTAAGATAGTTGCTATTATTATAACTAAGCATAGCCCATTGTAAAAACATTCATCTGCATTCCAGTTACCAGGAGCATCATCGTCCTTACATTCTTCTGTGATTCTTTAGATTGTACCTATATTAAGATTTCCCTTAGAATGTCTTTTATGAATTCTGAGGAGTCAATTGGGATGAGGCATCAATCAGTTTCATTCCAGTTTGCACAACTCCAGCCAGCTATTTTGAGGGTTAAAGACATCCCAAGAATAGAGAAAAGGGGCTTCTTTGTATGCCCCTGAAAAATAGAACACTAAAGACAATGCCAACAAATACAATAATACTTTTCTCATCTATTTCATTCTGTCTACATAATCAATTCTTGTTTCATCCAACCTTGGATCTGCTGTCTGCTTTCATAATGTCATCTACTTCTGGGTTTCAAGAGTCCTGGAAGCTCTGACTGATGTCCCTGGCACAGTCTGACACATCTTCTCACAGTGGTGAGGTTAGCTTCTCTGGGAAACCTGCAACAGTATCGATAATTGTCTGATTATCACATTTGGTGCAGTCCTTCCTACCGATGCTCCCATGCTGTCCTTTGTTGTTGTTACTTTAGAAAGACCTAGTTTCTGGCCTGTAGCTTACAACAGACCTTCAGGCAAAATGAAAGGAGAGCGGAGAATCCAGTTGTTGACGACAAAATGAAATGACTCTACTTTGTTAGTGACAAACATGATTTTAAAGTGGAGGATGATAGAATCCTTTCATGGATAAAACATATGTATACATGACTATTTTATACAGATCAGACCAAATTATCCTGAAGGTAAGAAGGTATTATGGCCACGGAGAGCCTTAACAAATCTCCAGGGTCTTCCAATCCGTCCCGTTATGTAGGCACAACGTTAAAAAGAGTCGTCGCTGGAGATTGGCCACTTGATTATGATAGGAGCATAGGAGCCTGAGGATAAAATATGCTTATAGCCTGGCTCCTTTATTAACCAGAATGGTAATAAAAGAGTTTCAAATAGACATAGCAGAAGGTAACCTAGAAGCTCTAGCTCTTTTAGAAGCAAGGAACTTATGTTGTTTGCTTATAAAATAATTCCAAAGCATGACAAGTGTCATCACCAAGACACACAAGTTATCCAGCTTTCAAGTGAGGGTTTTTCTGAGGAGATGAGGAACCTCTGTTCTCTGGGCAGGTCGCACAAAATGTGGAGAACAACTCTTTACCACCTGTTAGTAAGAGCTAACTGAACACTCCAAACATCAGTTTTAAGCTCCTAGTTCTCTCTTCTTCATTTTTCATAAGCTTCCTTTGTTCATTAATTATATTATACCTTTATATGTATACTTAAATATACACACTAAACAAATAGATGACATAATTTAAAGCTTTCAACTTTAATTTTAAAATAAAATTAACTTTACTACCATGTTCTGAATTATGGCATAAACACATTGATTTTATCACCTTAATTGAAGTGAAGTCAACCTTTAGTTACAAATGCACAAACCTCAATATGTTAATCGTTTTTAAAACATCAAATTAAAAGAAACTCGCCTAAAAATATAAGTGGATTTCTAAGTGGAAAACAAAATTTGCAGCTCTTTTTATGGAAATAATGACCCATCCTTGTAGCCCAGAACAAAATTTGGGGGAAATGTTATTTCAGAACCATTAGAAAACTAGGTGTGAAATGTATTTGTAAACGGGTGTGCCCAAGAGCAGAGACTGATTGACTAGAAATAATGCACTTCCGGTACAAGGTATGGAAGTAACATAGAAAAGTGTAATAACATAGATACTTGAAAAGTGATAGTGAAAAGTGCAATAGCATAGATACTTGTTTGCCTATAGGCATTGATGACCACTTTGAGCCCTTCCAGACAGGGGCACTGTCCATCTCCAGGACCTGGTCCATCTCCAGCACCCAGTGAAGGTTGTAGAAGGGGTGGAGCAGGAGTAGAGCATCATCAGGAAGTGGAATCAAACCTGGGGGGTAGCGGGTATTCCTTGCCATTGATCAGGCTGAGACTTCATCCTTCCTCAGCTCTTCCCCTTTCCCTCTCCGAGCTCCTTCCCTTACTTATAGGTTTTCCTTGAAGAACTTACCCTCAATAAATCCCATAACCTTGAGTCTCTCGCAGGCTCTATTCTAGGAAACCCAACTCAAGACAGATGAGCACATATCTGATAACATGCCCCACTCTATTAATATGGAGAATTTTCTAACATTTCTCATTCCACTGGTGACCAAGAGGTTAAGCTCCCTGGGTTATTATCGCCCTTCCCTTCTCCCTACATCCATCAGCCCTTCATGAATCCTATTAGTAGGGATCAGAGAAGCTTACCTTTGAGTCTAAGATCTTGGGAATGATTGTGCTCAAAGAGCCTGACCTTGTTCCCTAAAGAGAACATGCTTTTCCTCTTTCCTGAGGGCAGACCCCAACTAGCAGGGCACCAGCCAGAATGTGCTCCAAAGGGCTGCCTCTCAGAGTCTGTTGCAAGATGAAAACCATTCCCACCTTCAGCTGCAAGGAGGTCATACAAAGTCAACAAGACAGGAGAAAACCTTGGAACAGATGTTAACCCCCCCTTCCCCACAGCTACCAAGTCTGATCTGAGTTCTCATTGGGTGTGACCCCAGGAGCCACGCCACTCAAAGTTCTGACTCAGCTCTACTTCTAAGGAGCTCATCAGCTATCTTTGCTGTCTCCTCTCTTCTTCCCAGGGCAAAGGTCTCAGGATTCCCTAGGTGGGGAGCCTCAGTGAGCCTCAGCAAAGCCAAGCACACTCACTCAAGACAGTGTTCTCCATTTCTGGCTATGATTATGGAGCAGGTAGAGGCCAGCTCAAGCCCTGACCTCTGTGCTCTGGCTACAGCTGAGTCCTACTGTCAAGTAGGGATGGAGAGGCTGACAGGTGGGCAGGGAACCTGTAAGAGCCTCGTGGAAGCCCCCTGAGACCCCAGAACAGCTGCAAAGACTACACATAGGTGCAGGAGATAATTAGGAAGCTACCAGTGTGCAGTTTCTACTTAAATGAGGCCACCCAGACTGTGTCTGGAAACAAATGGACAGATGTTAATGCAAATGTGTCATCACTAGTCCTTTCAAGGGGCTATGAACCAGCTCATCTCAGCAGCTCTGTGTCTAAGGGAAAGAGGGAGACAGAGGGACAGTAACAGACCTTTGCCGGCCTTGCTTTGCAGCCAGCCAAATGTATGTCAACCCAAAATGGAGATTGAAGAGTGGGGACAATGGATAGGAAAGTGCTAGAGGAACCACCAAAATTTGATCATTGAATTTCTCAGCTCTTAAAAGGCATCCTAGGCTGCCGAACCACCCTTGGCACACTCATAACAAACACCACCCCCTTACCCTTCCCAATATATTCTATGATAGCTTCCATCCATAATCTTCCTCTGTATCAGAGTGGTTATCACATTTTAAATTGCATAAAAATTAGCTACTGAAGTTTGTGAGCAATGCAGATTCTCAGGTTCTTGTCCTGGTTCAGAGGGAGGAGAGCTAATTCTTGTTTGTATAGCACAACCCAAGGATCTTCAGTAGCTGGCAGAAGCAAATTGTCAACATTTGGACATAGAATGGCTGGAAGCAAATACATTCCTCCACTGTAGTTGCTTCTCCATTACAAACATCAAATCTTGAATGACCACAATCCTAGGACTGAGCCTCTTCTCTGATTCTCTCAGGCTAGAAAGAAAAGTGGATGAGGTACTGGGAGTCTAGGAGAGACCATGAAGGGAGACAGCAGGGTATTAGGAAGCTTACTGTACTCTCTATAGTTTTGTGCAAAGCCTCACAAAAGGTACCCTATTCTCCACATCAGCATGGCAGGAGGTAGTGTTGATAAAGACAAAAAGATACCAGAATGTGTGTCTATATGGATGGAGTTCTTTGACTCTAGTCCACATTATCTTTGTTTTGCCTTGCTGGACAAAATGTCTTAGCTGCTTAAAAACTAGTTTGGAGGGCTTCCCTGGTGGCCTGCCAACACAGGGCACATGGGTTTGAGCCCTGGCCTGGGAAGATCCCACATGCTGCAGAGCAACGAAGCCCGTGTACCACAACTGCTGAGCCTGTGCTCTAGAGCCAGTGAGCTACAACTACTGAGCCTGCATGCCACAACTACTGAATCCCGTGTGCCTAGAGCCCGTGCTCCGCAACAAGAGAAGCCACCGCAATGAGAAGCCCGTGCACCGCAATGAAGAGTAGGCCCTGCTCGCTGCAACTAGAAAAAGCCCACATGCAGCAACCAAGACCCAACGCAGCCAAAAATAAATTAAATAAATAAATTTACTTAAAAAACCCAAAAAACAAAAACTAGGTTGGAAGCAAGTGCAATACTGGCTTTTACACCCAAGTTTGGGCTGCTCTTGAGCCCTCTCCTGGGGAGGCTTTGACTCTCCCACTAGGTCTCTGGGATTGGACACATGAATTTCAGCCCCGTGGTCCCTGTCTTGGCCTCATGACGATGAATGATTTGTCAAAGAAGATCTTCTCCAGCCTCCTCACTTTTCAGGCGAGGAAGCCTCTCCAGGAACAAATGGTTCCATGAGAACAAAAGGCATATTCATTGTAAAGATTTCAGGAGTGGCTCTTCAGAAAACCTAACCATCTCTCCTCTCATCTCTCCTGAACAAGATGGGTTTCAGGTGGTTCTATTACCTTGCTTCCTTCTACATTAAATATTTACAGTATCTCACTGTCTTTAAATGGTTGGCTATTCATTGATTAAGAATCATTTACTTGGCTCAGTTCAAACAAAAATCCTTATACTCAGAAACAATAGCATTTGATCCACTTGACAATATTCTCAGTGGTTTTGTGGAGGTATGTACACTTGGATATGAAAGCAGGGAGAGAGCTAAATTGCTCCACAAATGAACCGAGAAGAGATGGTCAGAAGCCTGGAAGGTAGATGGCTGCAAGTCCAAGAAGAGAGAATTAGAAGATATCCCAGAATTTTTGAATGAAATGCTATCTGTAGTGCAACGTAAACTACCTCTTCTGCCTCTCTTACAAAATCTCTAGTCAAATCTACGTTTGTGGATGGGATTTGATATTGGGAATTATACAAGCAAAGAAATAAATACTGTTGTAGGATTGGCCTGGGGTAAGACCAGAGGCTCGGTACACATGGCAAATGGAAGTGGGAGCAACAGCACATAAGTAACACTAAGAATTGAAAATGCAGGGCTCCTGGCATCTTTCTTTTCCTTTTATTTTTTTTTTAATTTTATTTATTTTTTTATACAGCAGATTCTTATTACTTATCCATTTTATACATATTAGTGTATATATGTCAATCCCAATTGCCCAATTCATCACACCACCACCACCACCCCAGCCGCTTTCCCCCTTTGGTGTTCATACGTTTGTTCTCTACATCTGTGTCTCAATTTATGCCCTGCAAACCGGTTCATCTGTACCACTTTTCTAGGTTCCACATATATGCGTTAATATATGATATTTGTTTTTCTCTTTCTGACTTACTTCACTCGGTATGACAGACTCTAGGGCCATCCACCTCACTACAAATAACTCAATTTCGTTTCTTTTTATGGCTGATTAATATTCCATTGTGTATATGTGTCACATCTTCTTTATCCATTCATCTGTCAATGGACACTTACGTTGCTTCCACGTTCTGGCGATTATAAATAATGTTGCAATGAACATTGTGGTACATGACTCTTTTTGAATTATGGTTTTCTCAGGGTATATTCCCAGTAGTGGGATTGCTGGGTCGTATGGTAGTTCTATTTTTAGTTTTTTAAGGAACTTCCATACTGTTCTCCATAGTGGCTCTATCAATTTACATTCCCACCAACAGTGCAAGAGGGTTCCCTTTTCTCCACACCCTCTCCAGCATTTGTTGTTTATAGATTTTCTGATGACGCCCATTCTAACTGGTGTGAGGTGATACCTCATTGTAGTTTTGATTTGCACTTCTCTAATAATTAGTGTTGTTGAGCAGCTTTTCATGTGCTTCTTGACCATCTGTATGTCTTCTTTGGAGAAATGTCTGTTTAGGTCTTCTGCCCATTTTTGGATTGGGTTGTTTCTTTTTTTAATATTGAGCTGCATGAGATGTTTATATATTTTGGAGATTAATACCTTCTCTGTTGATTCATTTGCAAATATTTTCTCCCATTCTGAGGGTTGTCTTTTTGTCTTGTGTATGGTTTCCTTTGCTGTGCATAAGCTTTTAAGTTTCATTAGGTCCCATTTGTTTATTTTTGTTTTTATTTCCATTATTCTAGGAGGTGGATCAAAAAGATCTTGTGATTTATGTCAAAGAGTGTCCTTCCTGTGTTTTCCTCTAAGAGTTTTATAGTGCCTGGTCTTACATTTAGATCTCTAATCCATTTTGAGTTTATTTTTGTGTATGGTGTTAGGGAGTGATCTAATTTCATTCTTTTACATGTAGCTGTCCAGTTTTCCCAGCACCACTTATTGAAGAGACTGTCCTTTCTCCATTGTATATCCTTGTCTCCTTTGTCATAGATTAGTTGACCATAGGTGTGTGGGTTTATCTCTGGGCTTTCTATCCTGTTCCATTGATCTATATTTCTGTTTCTGTGCCAGTACTATATTGTCTTGATTACTGTAGCTTTGTAGTATAGTCTGAAGTCAAGGAGTCTGATTCCTCCAGCTCCATTTTTTTCCCTCAAGACTGCTTTGGCTATTCGGGGTCGTTTGTATCTCCATACAAATTTTAAGATTTTTTGTTCTAGTTCTGTAAAAAATGCCATTGGTAATTTGATAGGGATTGCACTGAATCTGTAGATTGCTTTGGGTAGTATAGTCATTTTCACAATAATTATTCTTCCAATCCAAGAACATGGTATATCTCTCCATCTATTTGTATCATCTTTAATTTCTTTCATCAGTCTTATAGTTTTCTGCATACAGGTCTTTTGTCTCCCTAGGTAGGTTTATTCCTAGGTATTTTATTCTTTTTGTTGCAATGGTAAATGGGAGTGTTTCCTTAATTTCTCTTTCAGATTGTTCATCCTTAGTGTATAGGAATGCAAGAGATTTCTGTGCATTCATTTTGTATCCTGCAACTTTACCAAATTCATTGATTAGCTCTAGTAGTTTTCTGGTGGCATCTTTAGGATTCTCTATGTATAGTATCATGTCATCTGCAAACAGTGACAGTTTTACTTCTTTTCCAATTTGTGTTCCTTTTATTTCTTTTTCTTCTCTTGTTGCCGTGGCTAGGACTTCCAAAACTATGTTGAATAATAGTGGCAAGAGTGGACATCCTTTTCTTGTTCCTGATCTTAGAGGAAATGCTTTCAGTTTTTCACCAACCACTGAGAATGATGTTTGCTGTGAGTTTGTCATATATGGCCTTTATTATGTTGAGGTAGGTTACCTCTATACCCACTCTCTGGAGAGTTTTTATCATAAATGGGTGGTGAATTTTGTCGAAAGCTTTTTCTACATCTATTGAGATGATCATATGGTTTTTATTCTTCAATTTGTTAATATGGTGTATCACATTGCTTGATTTGCATATATTGAAGAATCCTGCATCCCTGGGATAAATCCCAGTTGATCATGGTGTATGATCCTTTTAATGTGTTGTTGGATTCTGGTTGCTAGTATTTTGTTGAGGACTTTTGCATCTATGTTCATCAGTGATATTGGTCTGTAATTTTCTTTTTTTGTAGTAGCTTTGTCTGGTTTTGGTATCAGGGTGATGGTGGCATCATAGAATGAGTTTGGGAGTTTTCCTTCCTCTGCAATTTCTTGGAAGAGTTTGAGAAGGATGTGTGTTAACTCTTCTCTAAATGTTTGATAGATTTCACCTGTGAAGCCATCTAGTCCTGGACTTGTTGGAAGATTTTTAATCACAGTTTCAATTTCATTACTTGTGATTGGTCTGTTCATATTTTCTATTTCTTCCTGATTCAGTCTCGGAAAATCATCTAAATAAGTGGTTTAGTTATTTAAACATTATACAATAATGCTTCCTCAAAATCCTCCACTCCTTCTTCCAAATTATTCTGATAATTTAGCAACTGAATGACAAAAAAAGCCCTTCACATATTAAAATTGTATAGCATACTCTCAAGTAGCATTGACATCCTAAGCTTAGAAGTGTGACTAATCTCTTCTTTGAATATATTGATTTAAAGGTGTAATGCTTTTTATAATTGATATATCAAAATGCCAGATGAGAGAAACTCTGTTTAATTTAGTAATGTGGCAAGAAAATTCACCTGTGTCTTCCTTTACTTTTTTTTTTTTTTTTTTTTTTGGCTGTGTTGAGTCTTAGTTGCGGCACGTGGGATCTTGCAGCACATGGGCTCTTCCTTGTGGTGTGCGGGCTTCTCTCTAGTTGTGGTGTGTAGGCTCCAGAGCGTGTCGGCTCTGTAGTTGTGGCACGTGGGCTAAGCAGTGCGCAAGCTTAGTTGCCCTGTGGGATATTGGATCTTAGTTCCCCGACCAGGGATTGAACTGCTGTCCCCTGCATTGCAAGATGGTTTCTTAACCAGTGGACCACCAGGGAAGTCCCTTCCTTTACTTTTTTAGTAACTCTTTTTTTCATTATTTTTTAAAATTGAGATATAATTGACATATAATATTAGTTTCATGTGTACAACATAACAATTAGATATTTGTATATATTGCAAACTGATTACCACAATAAGTCTAGTTAACATCCATCACCATACATAGTTACAAAATTTTGTGCTCACCTCCACAGCACATTACATAATTATAAATTTTCTTCTTGTGATGAGAATTTTTAAAATATATTCTTTTAGCAGCTTTCAAATATACAATACAGTATTATTTACTACAGTCACCATGCTGTACATTACACTCCCATAACTTATTTTATGACTGGAAGTCCTTTACTTTTTTTATAGTTAAAAGTATAATTTTATATTATATTATTTTTTAACGTCTTTATTGGAGTATAATTGAGTCCTTTGCTTTTTATGTTATCTATAGAAGGAGTCTTCCTCCCATTGGGAATATGACAACACACCTATCATTCCCTTCCATGCAGAATGCTATTGCAATATAGCACCACCTGATATGATCCCATCATCTGGTTAGTCACAACTCCCTCCTCTATGGATTCTGAACCAATTTAGAGGTTGGAATTGAATCATAGTATCCACTTTATTATCAGCCAGATTATGACTATGACTCAGACTTGAAGCCAAACTCAGTTTTCAATGACCTCCTTCCACCTCAAGTCTAGACCTTGCCACCACACAGTGGGAGAGTTCTGTCTACAGAGGTTGCTCCTCCAGTCACATGGATGAAGGATCTGGGTGTATCTCAAGCCCCATCACATCAGATGGACAGGAGGCCCAACCTAGGTGTTTCTACCACCTAGAGGATAGGGAGAGGGAAGAAAATAGCCTGCCTCCATGCTGGTCAGCCAGAGAGAAGAACACTTTTCATCTCATCCACGAGATAAGTTACTTCTCCTGCCATGGAGAGGGGGTAAGGGCAAAAGCTTTTCCCCAACTCTTCCTGATTAGTAGGAATGTTGACAAATCCTATTCCATGGACCAAGTCAGGAATATCTGTAGTAGGAATAGAAAGATATCTCCTATTCTACAAGTACATCATCCATGGGAAAACATAGGATGCGAAGCCATAAAACTCATTCCAAGCTCAATACCACCCAATCAGATAATTATGTACTATCTGAGAGCCTGAACAGTAGAAATTATTTTCTAACCAGTGCCAAACATTCAGATGAAAAGAGTCTATGCCACTGTTCATTACAAGCTTCAAAATTATCTCAAAGATCTTGAGCACATAGGCATACTCTTTTTTTCTTTTCATTTCAAATAGAAGGAAAGAATCATTGCCATGTTTTTTACAGCTTTATTGAGGTAAAACTGATACAAAAAAGGGCATGTATTTAAAATGTACAGTTTGATGACATCCATAAAGTAATTGTCACAATCAAGGTAAATGTCCTCAAAGTTCCCTCATGCCCCTTGTAATTCATACTTCTTCCCCCAGCAGCAAGTCATCTGCTTTCTATCAGTATAGATTAGTTTATATTTTATAAAAATGCTATCATACAGTGTGTATTCTCTTTTTAAAAAATATTTATTTATTTTTGGCTGCTGCGGGATCTTCATCATAGCATGCAGGATCCTCTGCTGCAGGGCGTGGGCTTCTCTCTAGTTGTGGCCCACAGTTGTTGCCCCACAGCATGTAGGCTCTTAGTTCCCTGACCAGGGATTGAACCCACACCCCCTGCATTGGAAGGCTGATTCTTAACCACTGGACCACCAGGGAAGTCCCTGTATTCTCTTTTTTTCTGACTTCTTTCATGTACCGTAAGGATTTTTTTACTCCATGTCATTGTGTTTATCAATTGTTCATCTTTTTTATTGTTGAGTAGCTTTCCATTGTATTATGAACCACAGTTTGCTTATTCATTCACCTGCTGCTGGACATTTGGACTGTTTCCAGTTTGTGGCTCTGACAAATAAAGCTGCTGTGAACATTCAAGTCCCTGTGTGGACATATGCTTTTGTTAATTTGGGGTAAGTATCCAGGATTGGCTGGGTTGTATGGTAAACATATGTTTAACACTTGAAGAAACTGCCAAACTGTTTTTCAAATTGGTTGCAATAAAGACATATTCTCTTTGTTCCTTTTGTTTTGGGCAAATGGAAAGAAAGCTTTGCAATTTGACATTTAACAATTGAACCTTCTTTGCATTTTTTTCTCTTATATTCTCTAGGAAATGTCTGTCTTCATTTGTCATAGGCCTTCTCTTTTCATGGAATTTTTTTTTTCAGTAATTATGTTCTGGCCCTTCTACTGGCCTGCTTCTTATTTGAAAAATGGGGTAAGTCACCAACCTGGAGAATCTTAGTTTCAGAGATGTTACATTTACCTCAGAGACTCGCTGTGAAGATTAACGGAGATTTCAGGAAGTTTTCAAACAAAATACCTCAATTGTGGTGGACCTAAATGCCCGGCCTACATTTGTGAACAGGTGCAGAACAGTGTTGATTAAAAGTCAGCGACGGAACCCTGGAATTGGAAAAAAATAAAAGAAAACAAAAAACCCTATGCCTTTCCATTTCATCAAGATCTCCTTCTCAGCCCACCCCCATTTGTTCCAATTACTGTAGATATCAGAAGCAGGAAAATTGACTTTGCTCCTCAGAGCCCTCTCTGACATGCAGGAACAGAAGGGAGAGAGGTTTTTTTTAAGCTTAAAAATATTCTTATGAAATTGGGAGAAGAGCGTTAAAGGATGAATTGGGGAACCATGGGGAGCAGAAGCTGGCAGGTTGCTACGGGGAGCAAACATCATGGAACCTTGGTTTCCCAGCTTGTGCTGTTTGAAAGCAGTCTGGGGGCTTCCTAAGAAGTTTAGCTTATTCTGTGGTTTCTGAGAAAATTTAGAACACAGATTCACCAAGAAGATGGATGTCTGAATTACAAGCTTCAAACAAACACGGTCCCTTTGTCCCAGTGCTTTTACTGTTGGGAAGAAAAACTCACTTACCAAACTCTGAAGTGTGAAGGCAAGCTTCGGGCCCTGCTCCCCCACTCCCCCTCCAATGGGGGAGGTCTGCTGGGGAAAGCAGGCGAAATGAAGTCTGATGCCTGAAGTGTGAAGGAAGGTTGTCCAAAGCCTGGAAGGATCAGTCAGCAACTAGGACCTGCACCTGGAAGCCGGAGGGGAAGGGAGTTTGGACAGCAGACCCAAGAGAGAAGGGAAGGACTTTGTATTTACTCCAGCTGTCACTCACAATCAGTGACTCAGAAATGAAGAGAACAGTCAGGGGGAGGCAGAGCCACAGCAGAGGGAGCCCTGGAGAGGTGAGTCCCTCCACCCCTCCGCCCTCCTTGTGGAACGCGGCTCCCCAGCAGCCCTGCCTCTGTAAGGCAGCTTCACACAGCCTTGAAATAATCAGGGAGTCTGGCCTCAACTGATGGCATGTGTTTGCCAAGTTCAATCCACTTCCACTCAATTATTTTGAAAATTTTGCCTCACATGGGCAAAAACCCCAAAAGGGTAAAGACAGTAGAAGCCCATTTGTTGTTGTTGTTGTTGTTTTTTAATATTTATCTAGCAAATACTTTTTTTAATATACATTTATTTATTTTATTTATTTACGTTTGGCTGCGTTGGGTCTTTGTTCTGCGCGTGGGCTTTCTCTAGTTGCGGCGAGCAGGGGCTACTCTTCGTTGCGGTGTGCGGGCTTCTCATTGCGGTGGCTTCTCTTGTTATGGAGCACGGGCTCTAGGCACGCGGGCTCAGTAGTTGTGGCACACGAGCTTAGTTGCTCTGCGACATGTGAGATCTTCTGGGACCAGGGATCAAACCTGTGTTCCCTGCATTGGCAGGCAGATTCTTAACCACTGCACCACCAGGGAAGCCCTGCCCATTTATTTGTCTTAAGACATTTGCTCTTTCTCTGTCCTCCCTCACCTTGCAACAACGATGCAATAACAAAACGCTGTCTTCCGCATTTTCAATCTGATCTTCATAGTAATTTTTTTTAGTAATTCTAATATTTATATGATTTTGCAATTCCTGTTGTCACTGCACATGCATCATTCCATGTTGTATTTTCCTACTGACAGTGCCATTAGAGGTGGCAAGTAGGTGAGGATGTCTCAGAACATAAAGAAACATGTTGTAAAGTAATGACAATATTCCATTATTGAACATACCAAAGGCTGCCTGGCCTAGAGTTGGGAATTTGGCCATTTCTAGTAGACACATATTTGAACATACACATACTGCAGGAATAAACATTCTGTGTGCCTATCGACCTATACATCTATCTAGATTATGTACAGATATAGGTAGAATTTGAAGATGGGCCCAAGCTTCCCACTCCTTAGTGTACACGCCCTTTATAATCCCCAGGACTATGAATAGGTTGGATTTCACTCCACAACTAGGTTATGTTACATGTCTTTAAGAAGGGAAGATTTTCCAGGTGGGCCTGACCTAGTCACATGAGCTCTTCAGGTCTGGGTCTAGAGGTCAGAGTTTGAGAAGTCAGAAAGAATCAAAACATGATGGGCATTCAATATGAGGGAGGTTCCCTGTTGAAGACAGAGAGGGCCATATGACAAGGAATATGGGGTGGCCCCTGGAGCTGAGAGCGGCCCTTGGCTCACAACCAGTAAGGAAATAGGACTTCACTCCCATCACTACTACGAGACACTGAATTCCACCACACCATGACCTACAGAACTGCAACTTAAGGAATGGGTGACATTTTTTTTTTTTTTTTTTTTTTTGCGGTACGCGGGCCTCTCACTGTTGTGGCCTCTCCCGTTGAGGAGCACAGGCTCTGGACGCGCAGCCTCAGCGGCCATGGCTCACGGGCCCAGCCCCTCCACGGCATGTGGGATCTTCCCAGACCGGGGCACGAACCCGCATTCCCTGCATCGGCAGGCGGACTCTCAACCACTGCGCCACCAGGGAAGCCCAGGTGACATTTTTGAAGCTGCTAAGTTTGTGATAACTTATTATGCATCAGTAGAAAATATTCTTTAATTTTAATTATTTCCCTGGGATATAATTCCACAGATAAAGTGATTATGGTTTCTCTTTATTAAACCCACCAACATTGTGATATGTTTCTCTAGTTCAATGGGCAGAAGTTGGTATTAATTAAGCAAACTTTTGAGAAAACTCTTAGATTATACAACTACTCATATCCAATTAACTTACAAAATCCCTTCTTGTTAACATGGCCTGTAAGGCCTAGCATAATTGGCTCTGTGAACTTTTCTAACGTCTAATACCGCCCTTCCTGTAACAGTAGGATTCAACCAGGGGAGGTTGAGCAGGAGGAAGCTGAAACTCCACTGGCATGGGCAGAATGTTTTTCCTCTCTAGCTCTCTCTCAGAAACCTCAGTCCTGCTTTTAAGGACTTCCAACTGATTTTAAGTCAGGCTGAACCAGACTATCAGATAATCCTCCTTACTTAAAGACAACTGATTAGGGACTTTAATTGCATCTTCAAGATCCCAAACCTAGATTACTGTTTGTTTGAACAACTGGGGATTAGAGCCTCAAAAAGTTGACACATCAAAAAGCCATCACACTATCTTAGCCCAGTACCTCCAGCCTCTTAATTTTTTTTTCTTTTCTTAAAAATATCTTTATCTGGTGTGGTTCTAAGGGTGATGCTGGCCCCAAGCATGAATTGGGAAGTGTCCTCTTCTTTTCTATTTTCTTAAAGAGCTGTTCAATATTGATATTATTTCTTCCTCAAATGTTTGCTAGGAGTCAATAGGAAAGCCATCTTGGTCTGGAGTTTTCTTTCTGAGAAATTCCTTTTTAATTTTGATTTCGATATATTTAATATAGATACAGGGCTATTCAGACTTTTAATTTCTTTTGGTGTCATTATTGGTAATTCTATCTTTCAAGGAATTAGCCTTTTCATCTAAGTAATTTATTGGCATAAAGAAATTCATAGTTTCCTTATTAATGCTTTATTATCTGTAACTCTATAGCAATATCTCCTCTTTTATTTCTGATACTGGTAATTTGTGTGCTCTCTCTCTCTCTCTCTCTCTCTCCCCCCCTCCCTCCGTCCCTCATTCTTGCTCTTCCTCTCAGCTAGAGGTTCATTTAGATTAGGCTTTATCAATTTTATGGATCTTTCCACTTTCCACTTTTATCAATTTTATGGATCTTTCCACTCCTCTATTGTTTGGCTGTCTTCTATTTCAGTGGTTTCTGCTCTTTATTATTCATTTTCTTTTGCTTTTTTAAAAATCTAATTGCTTTTATTTTCTACCTTTCTTTAGAAAAGATGAAACTCAACATCCTTGATTTTATAACATTCTTCTCTAATATAAGCATTTAGAGCTATAAATTCCCATGTGAGGACTTCTTCAGCTGATTTTTTTTTGAAATACAGTTGATTTACAATATTGTGTCAGTTTCAGGTGTACAGCAAAGTGATTCAGTTATACACACACATATGTATATATATATGTATATATTTATACTCTTTTTTCTATTCTTTTCCATTATAGTTTATTACAAGATATTGACTATAGTTCCCTGTGCTATACAGTAAATCCTTGTTGTTTTTCTGATTTGGATTCGTTTTATTTCCTTTTCCTCTCTGATTGCTCTGGCTAAAACTTCCAAAACAATGTTGACTAATAGTGTTGAGAGTGGGCAACCTTGTCTTTTTCCTGATCTTAGAGGAAATGGTTTCAGTTTTTCACCATTGAGGGCGATGTTGGCTGTGGGTTTGTCATATATGGCCTTTATTATGTTGAGGTAAGTTCCCTCTATGCCTACTTTCTGGAGGGTTTTTCTCATAAATGGGTGTTGAATTTTGTCGAAAGCTTTTTCTGCATCTATTGAGATGATCACATGTTTTTTATTCTTCAATTTGTGAATGTGGTTTATCACATTGATTGATTTGCATATATTGAAGAAACCTTGCATTCCTGGGATAAACCCCACTTGATCATGGGGTATGATCCTTTTAATGTACTGTTGGATTCTGTTTGCTAGTATTTTGTTGAGGATTTTTTCATTATACATTATTTTTTAACTTAATTGTTCTAACAATAACTACATAGGAGTCGTAAAATCTACAACTATTGTTATGGATTTGTCTATTTCTTTTTTTTTTAGTCCTGTCAGTTTTTGCTTCATGTATATTGAATTGCTTTTAATAGATGTATAATGATTTAGGATGGTTATGCTGTTTATGAACTGAAAGATCCCTCTTGTCTTGAAGTCTATTTTAATATTAATATAGAGACTTTGCCTTTCTTATGGCTGGTGTTTGCATATCTGTAACTACTCAGAGTATACCTTGCTTTAAGATCATAATTCTTTACATCTAATCTAAGAATTTTACAACAAAATGTTTTCAGTGACCACCCTCTTCTAGTCACCCATTTTATTACTACATAAGTTGTATACCCTGCAATACATTATTATTATTATTTGCCTTTTAGTATTATGAATGAGAAAAAAATTCTATTTACCCACATATTTACCATTTCTAGTAACCTTTGTTCCTTTGTGTAAATCCAGGTTTATCTCTGGTATTATTTAATTTTTTTCCCTTCTGGCTGAAGGACTTCCTTTAGTGCAGACCTGCTGGCAATAAATTCCCTCAGCTTTTGTTGATCGGTAAAGTCTACTTTATTTTTTAAAAAATCCTTATGCTAGATATATAGTTTTAAGTTGACTGTTTTATTCTTTCAGCAATTTAAAAATGCTGTTACATTGGCTTCTGGTAGCATTGTGTTTGATAAGAAATAAGTAGAGATTCTTATCATTATTCCATATATATAATGTGTATTTTGCCTCTGCTTCTTTCAAGACTTACTCTTTTTCTTGGTTTTCATCAGTTTGAACATGATGTGTCTGTGTGTGGTTTTCTTTGTGTGTAACCTGCTTGGGTTTATTGAGCTTCTTGAATCTCTGAAATGATTTTTTTAATCAAAACTAGAAATTGTTCAAACATTTTTTTCTGCCCAATCTCCTTCCTATCCTTCTAGGATTCTAATTAGTTATATATCAGACCATTAGATGTTGTCCCTCAAGTTCCTAAAGATTATTTCTTTTTTAAATATTTTTTCTTTCTGTTCAATTTGCATAGTGTCTATTGATCTTTTTTCAAGTTCACTGATTGTTTCTCTTCCAGCATCCACTCTATGTTAAGCTCATCTAGTGAATTTTTAATTTCAGATATTGTATTTTTCAGTTCTTGAATGTCTATTTAGTTCTTTTTAAAAATAGTTTCCATCACTTCACTGAGATTACCCATCTGTTTGCTCATTCAGTCTGTCTTTTTCTTAAATTGAAGTATAGTTGACTTACAATGTTGTGGGTCTTTTTCTTTATATCCCTGAATTTATTTATATAAACTTTTAAAGTCCTTTTCAGCTTATTTCAGAATATGTATTTTCTATGTGTGTGTTTCTATTGACTTTTTCCCCTCCTGATTATCGCTTACATTTTCCTGCCTTTTTTTGTGTCTCAAAATTTTCTATTGTGTGCTGGATATTGTGGCTATTATGTTGTTGAGATTTTGCATCTTGTTGACTTTTTAGCCCTCCATCTAAGACTTTAGTGTAACTATGGGAGCATAGGAAAAGAAGAATAACATCAGTAGGAGTCAGGAAAATGCAGAGTAAAACCACAGTAAGATACCACTCTGTTTGTTCCCTTTGACTACTGAGTAGTATTCCATTGTAGGGCACTACCATGGTTTGTTTAACTGTTTGCCCATTTAAGGACATTTGAGTTGTTTCCAAATGTCCAGAGTGAGCAAGCACTCTGTGCTCACCAGAATGGCTAAAATTAAAGAGGCTGATTATAACCAAGAGGTATTATGAATGTGCAACAACTGGAACTCTCCTTTCTTGCTGCAGTGTGATTGGTGCAATCATGTTGGGTAACTAACTAACTGACATTATCTAGTCAAGCTAACCAGCTGCCTTCCCAGTGACTCAACAAGTCCACTGCTAGGGTATATGTGAGAAAAAGGAGGGCATACATCTACCAAAAGTTGATAGATGAGTAATGAAGTTGTGGTCTATTCATACAAAGAAATAATATTGAGTATGAGAGCAAATGAATCATTGCTACATGAGACAACATGGGTGAATCTCAGAGGAATAATACTGAGTGAAAGAAGCCAGACATAAAAGAGTATATACTGAATTTTTACATTTTAATGAAATTCAAAATGGTCATAAAGATTGGAATAATAGTTACCTCAGGGATCATGGGTAGGGGTGGGACCATATAGGAGCATGAAGAGGTCTTCTGTGATGTTTGAGATGTTCTATATCTTCATCTGGATAGTGCCACACAGATATAGACATAACAATACAAAAATTCATCCAACTGCATGCTTGAGATGTATGTTCAGCCTCAATAAAAAATTTTTTCTAAGAAGGTATTATACAACAATCTTTGAGAATAAAGTCTAGCTCTAATCTTTGGATATATGAATTAAACCATTTTAATTTAACTTTGAATGTGAAATTATTTTTTTTAATTCCTTTTCACATTTGTTAATTAAAGGATGAACCTTTTCATAAAAACAAAGCAAAAATCAATTCCTTCAAACAAAGCAGCCACAAATACTTTTATGCCTCTCCCCAGGTTTTATATTTAGGGCTCTTGCAGACTGCAAGAACCAATTCAATTTCATACTTGAAATTCTTTCCCCTGCCAGATGCAGGATCTGCCTGTTTGCCACTGATAATTTAAAGGTGCTAAATTCAGATACATTCAAACTGTGTTTCTCTAGAGATCACCCTTCTTTCTATAGATGGGGCAATTAAAAATAAGCTTCAATTCTGCTGCCACTTGTCCTCAGATATCAAAGCTGAGAATATAAGGGGTTTGTAAACGAGATATTTAGTGGGGTCAGGGAAAGTGTGTCTTTTACCAGGAATTGTGCAAAGTTTCATTTTTGCTAGATGAAAGACTAATTTTTGAGGTTTGCTGGAATCAGTGATATTTGATGACATTTTACCTTGTTATAGTGTACTATATGAGATGATTCCAATGATTTCACAGTATAATTTAAACAGTACCCATTCTTGAAATGTTTTGCCTGTTGCTGTTGAATCAGAAAAAAGGTCAAAGTTTTTTCCATATCAATCATGCCTAAAATAGCTCTGTATCCAAAAGCCAGAATTAATTTCGCAGTAAAAAGGGACAGTGAGTGGCTTCCCTGGTGGCGCAGTGGTTGAGAATCTGCCTGCTAATGCAGGGGACACGGGTTCGAGCCCTGGTCTGGGAGGATCCCACATGCCGCGAAGCAACTAGGCCCGTGAGCCACAACTACTGACCCTGCGTGTCTGGAGCCTGTGCTCCGCAACAAGAGAGGCCGCCATAGTGAGAGACCTGCACACCACGATGAAGAGTGGCCCCCACTTGCCACAACTAGAGAAAGCCCTCGCACAGACACAAAGACGCAACACAGCAAAAATAAATAAATTAATTAATTAAAAAAAAAACGGGGACAGTGAACTTTGCCACAATGGCTATTTATTGCCTCGTCTTCAGAGCCTGCCCCTTCTTCTGAGAACATGCCCCTGTTTCTGGGAACTGCTCCTCCACCACTGCCATGCGGTTCCCATCCAAGATCTGTCCATAACTCCACTCCCCTGGTCACATTTGCTGATTCTAGGATTAGCATCTGATTATTTATTTATTTACAGTTATTTTTGCACCGGAACTGAGAAAGTTAATCAGTTTCTTTCCAGTGGTAGAATTAATAAGAGACATTGCCCTATTTCCCACTAAAGCAGATACAAAAATGAGCATATGTCTGGGATCCCAGCACAGCCCTTCCTGGTCAGGCCCAGAGGGCTTCTGGACCATTTGCCATAGGCTAAGACTGTCCTGATCTGTGAACATATGAGATGGTAAATTGTCAACAGGAGAGCAGCATACAGCAATGCCTAGGTCGCTCCATTTCCTTGAGATTAATTTTACATTAGGACAAAGGCAGAGAATGAAAGAATGAATGCGAAGTTCTTGCACCACCACATAAAATTTTTGCTCACTTGCTACTTTGAAATACCCCTTTAGAGAGTAGACAAAGCGTCAAATGTAAAAGGAGAACCTGGAAAAGATGTTATCACCATCAGTCATCCTGGGCATAAAAGAGGGATGCAGGTTATCTTGGGGGAGAAGCACTGACTAATTTGTGTCCGCGGTGCTTCATGATAGATGTACTTTTTGTCTCCTAAGACGGGGGGTAGGGTGATCCCTAGATACAATTGCCCTTTGAAACAATTAAAGGATGGATGTGTCGCCAGTGGAGAATGGAGAAAAAATGGAAGGCATCGTCAAATTTCTACCCATTGTATCTCGAATAGGGAAAGTATTGAATTTTGTCTAAAACATCTTCTGATTGATGTCTCTAAAGTTCTAAATCTTCTCATGACCTTAAAGGTACCTGTTAGTTCATTTTATACCTAGCTAAGCAAAATGATTCCCTTCTGATCTTTAGCCAAAATTTCTCCTAAAATATTCTGATGTCATCTGCAAAAAGTCTGTGAATGAATTAAGAATTCTTACAGATAAGCAATATGAAAGAGAGAAAGCGAGTTGAATACTCATGAGGCATGCATGAATGCATGTTCGTTGCTGAATCCCCAATGTCTGGTGCAGTGCCTGGTTTGTAGTAGGTGCTTAATAAATATTTGTTGAATGAATGAGTAAATAGGTTTCATATGAAAACATGGACTGGTAGTCTATTTATTAGTTTTTCTTTCTTTCTTGGCATTTGGTAATCTGACAAAAAATATTTACATGTATGGTGGTTTGAAAAGCTTTTCTAAAAATCGTAAGAAAAAGTCCACTTTGCCCATTAAATGAAAAAGGTCTGATTAGCGGCCTTTAGGAGGACCTTACATTAAAATTCTTGCACCCCCTAATGGTTATCCATGGGCTTACACTTCATAATTAGAAAGCAACCAAGTTGGAAATAGGACCATATTTTCAAGAAAAATTGTAGTCTAGATGCTAGACTTAGGCAAGTTCAGTCAAAGGGTGCCCTTTGGCAGGACTTGTGTGTTTTTTGATGACCACAAAGAAGTGACAGATTATCTCTATTTCTGAATAACCTCTCTGTAGGTTTAAAGAGCAAGGACAGTGTTCACAACACAAATTAACAGAAGCAATCTTTAACAGCTCAGCTTTGAACATAGGAAGGTCTAGGATGGCAGAAACCCCGCTCTAATGGCTTTTGAAAGAGCCTATTTAAAGTTCAGTTCCTGGGACAGGGAGGTGGGGCGCTGTCAGCCCCAACAATGTTTCTAGAACACCAGAAAAAGATGCTGACTTGGAAATGTGGTAGAAATTAGTTGGCCTCTCCCCACCCCAGACTTTGCCCCTTCTTTCTCCCTGGGTTTTTGTTTGAAAGTAAAAAAATAAAATCGTATCTTTTCTGTAATACACCTCAGGCCCTCTGGATCTTTATTATCGATTTGAGCAAGAATCTGACAGAGGAAGGCCAACTAATAGACAAAATTCTGAAAAGTCTGCACCAGAAATACAGCAGGCTGCACCCAAGCGTGTATATCTATTCCTTTATGAACCCCGTTAAAGCGAGAGTTAAAGAATAAAAAGGCCATCAATTCAGAAGAACAAAGAGAACAGGGGTTCAGCCAAATAAAACCAGAGATTACACAAATTTCTATGAATTTTGAAAGGCTGAAAGTGAAATGGTTACCTGTTAACTGGCTTAGCCAACCAGGTAAATCTTAAACCTGGAGCTGCAGGTGGTGAAGGTAACAAGAAATAAGTGATGAACTGCCACACAGAACCCAAGGAAGATACAGGAATTAGAGACATGAGTTACCTCTAATGGGGGAGGAGAGGGTCTGTAAGGTAAAGCTGAAAAGGATTTGCTGATAGTTCAAATGTGGAGCTGATAGAATCCACTCTCAGATCAGTCTCCCTACCCCAGGCAGCCCAGGGACATGCTGGCAGGAGAAGGGAGATTAATTAGCCTTCTGGAGATCTGCACAGCTGAGGATGGGGAGAGATGTTGTACAAAGGAGTCAAGCTTGCATTCTGGGTGATGATGCTTCATAGACCTTGTTCCCTGTCTAATACAGGAACTCTGGTGTCAAACACGTGCATCTCAGGAAGGAGACTGGAAGACTCTTCCCTGAGGACACTGACCTTTAAATCTGTGTAAGTGTATTACTTGGAGTCAAATAAAATTAAACTAAAAGAAAGAGAGTGGAGGAGCTGATATATGACTCACCAGGAAGTTCAGCTCAAGTTATGATTTATAGCAAACCTCTGGGATAGTGTATATCACCATGACTTAGAAGGTTATGAGATAAGTATGGGAGGACAGTCAGCTTAGCCTGAGGGCTCCAGAGGCCCTCCATGGGGACAGTCCTCTGAATATGCTTGTGTGAGAAGTAATACTTTGGGTGATAAGAGTAAGGAGTTTATGATAGCCCCAGTTTCGGGTTGATGGGGAACAACTCTGGTCATGGGAAACCCAAGAAGAAAGAATTGGATATTTGCAAGGAAAAGTCTCCAAGCACATATCCACCCCCAGAGAGGTCAAGGGCAGGGGTCCTGAATGCTTGATTTACTTTTTAGTGACATGTAAGAAATTGGTTTCCAATGATCCTCTCAGAGATTCATATCCCACGGTCTGAACAGCTTTTAATGGAGGCAGGTATGGTGGGCTCTGTTGCTGACCCCCTTAATTCCCTTTACCACCTGGCACACCCATCCCCAGTGACTGGAGGGGCTGCAGCCAATGGCTTACATGGGTGAGCCCCCCACATTGCCCTTGGCTGGTGGATGCTTCCTCATCAAACAGTGGCCTGAGAGATTAAACCCCCACTTCGCAGGGATGGGATCTAGACAGGCCATGTGCCTTTCCTCTGGGAACATTTGGCCTTTTCCCTAGAACTTTTCCTTTTTTTTCTTCTTCTTTTTTTTTTATTATTTATTTATTTATTTTCTTATTAGTCGTCCATTTTATACACATCAGTGTATACATGTCAATTCCAATCTCCCAAATCATCACAACAACACCCCCACCCCCCTGCCGCTTTCCCCCCTTGGTGTCCATACGTTTTTTCTCTAATTCTGTGTCTCAATTTCTGCTCTGCAAACCAGTTCATCTGTACCATTTTCTACGTTCCATATATATGCATTAATATACGATATTTGTTTTTCTCTTTCTGACTTACTTCACTCTGTATGACAGCCTCTAGATCCATCCATGTCTCTACAAATGACCCACTTTCATTCCTTTTTATGGCTGAGTAACATTCCATTGTATATATGTACCACATCTTTATCAATTCATCTGTCGATGGGCATTTAGGTTGCTTTCATGACCTGGCCATTGTAAATAGTGCTGCAATGAACGTTGAGGTGCATGTGTCTTTCTGAATTATGGATTCCTCTGGGTATATGCCCAGTGGTGGGATTGCTGGGTCATATGGTAATTCTATTTTTAGTTCTTTAAGGAACCTCCATACTGTTCTCCATAGTGGCTGTATCAATTTACATTCCCACCAACAGTGCAAGAGGGTTCCCTTTTCTCCACACCCACTCCAGCATTTGTTGTTTGTAGATTTTCTGATGATGGCCATTCTAACTGGTGTGACGTGATACCTCATTGTAGTTTTGATTTGCATTTCTCTAATAATTAGTGATGTTGAGTAGCTTTTCATGTACTTCTTGGCCATCTGTATGTCTTCTTTGGAGAAATGTCTGTTTAGGTCTTCTGCCCATTTTTGGATTGGGTTGTTTCTTTTTTTAATATTGAGCTGCATGAGATGTTTATATATTTTGGAGATTAATACCTTCTCTGTTGATTCATTTGCAAATATTTTCTCCCATTCTGAGGGTTGTCTTTTTGTCTTGTGTATGGTTTCCTTTGCTGTGCATAAGCTTTTAAGTTTCATTAGGTCCCATTTGTTTATTTTTGTTTTTATTTCCATTATTCTAGGAGGTGGATCAAAAAGATCTTGTGATTTATGTCAAAGAGTGTCCTTCCTGTGTTTTCCTCTAAGAGTTTTATAGTGCCTGGTCTTACATTTAGATCTCTAATCCATTTTGAGTTTATTTTTGTGTATGGTGTTAGGGAGTGATCTAATTTCATTCTTTTACATGTAGCTGTCCAGTTTTCCCAGCACCACTTATTGAAGAGACTGTCCTTTCTCCATTGTATATCCTTGTCTCCTTTGTCATAGATTAGTTGACCATAGGTGTGTGGGTTTATCTCTGGGCTTTCTATCCTGTTCCATTGATCTATATTTTTGTTTCTGTGCCAGTACCATATTGTCTTGATTACTGTAGCTTTGTAGTATAGTCTGAAGTCAGGGAGTCTGATTCCTCCAGCTCCGTTTTTTTCCCTCAAGACTGCTTTGGCTATTCGGGGTCTTTTGTGTCTCCATACAAATTTTAAGATTTTTTGTTCTAGTTCTGTAAAAAATGCCATTGGTAATTTGATAGGGATTGCACTGAATCTGTAGATTGCTTTGAGTAGTATAGTCATTTTCACAGTATTGATTCTTCCAATCCAAGAACATGGTATATCTCTTCATTTGTTTGTATCACCTTTAATTTCTTTCATCAGTGTCTTATAATTTTCTGCATACAGGTCTTTTGTTTCCCTAGGTAGGTTTAATCCTAGGTTTTATTCTTTTTGTTGCAGTGGTAAATGGGAGTATTTCCTTAATTTCTCTTTCATATTGTTCATCCTTAGTGTATAGGAATGCAAGAGATTTCTGTGCATTCATTTTGTATCCTGCAACTTTACCAAATTCATTGATTAGCTCTAGTAGTTTTCTGGTGGCATCTTTAGGATTCTCTATGTATAGTATCATGTCATCTGCAAACAGTGACAGTTTTACTTCTTTTCCAATTTGTATTCCTTTTATTTATTTTTCTTCTCTTGTTGCCATGGCTAAGACTTCCAAAACTATGTTGAATAATAGTGGTGAGAGTGGACATCCTTTTCTTGTTCCTGATCTTAGAGGAAATGCTTTCAGTTTTTCACCATTGAGCATGATGATTGCTGTGGGTTTATTGTATATAGCCTTTATTATGTTGAAGTAGGCTCCCTCTATGCCATCATTCTGGAGAGTTTTTCTCATAAATGGGTGTTGAAATTTGTCAAAAGTTTTTCTGCATCTATTGAGATGATCATATGGTTTTTATTCTTCCATTTGTTAATATGGTGTATCACATTGTTTGATTTGCATATATTGAAGAACCCTTGCATCTCTGGGATAAATCCCACTTGATCATGGTGTATGATCCTTTTAATGTGTTGCTGGATTCTGTTTGCTAGTATTTTGTTGAGGATTTTTGCATCTATATTCATCAGTGATATTGGTCTGTAATTTTCTTTTTTGTACTATCTTTGTCTGGTTTTGGTATCACGGTGATGGTGACCTCATAGAACGCTTTTGGGAGTTTTCCTTCCTCTGCAATTTCTTGGAAGAGTCTGAGAAGGATGGGTGTTAGCTCTTCTTTAAATGTTTGATAGAATTTACCTGTGAAGCCATCTGGTCCTGGACTTTTGTTTGTTGGAAGATTTTTAATCACAGTTTCAATTTCATTACTTGTGATTGGTCTGTTCATATTTTCTGTTTTTTCCTGGTTCAGTCTTGGGAGGTTATACTTTTCTAAGAGTTTGTCCATTTCTTCCAGGTTGTCCATTTTATTGGCATAGAGTTGCTTGTAGTAGTCTCTTAGGATGCTTTGTATTTCTGTGGTGTCTGTTGTAACTTCTCCTTTTTCATTTCTACTTTTATTGATTTGAGTCCTCTCCCTCTTTTTCTTGATGAGTCTGGTTAATGGTTTATCAATTTAGTTTATCTTCTCCAAGAACCAGCTTTTAGTTTTACTGATCTTTACTATTGTTTTATTTGTTTCTATTTCATTTATTTCTGCCCTGATTTTTATGATTTCTTTCCTTCTACTAACTTTGGGTTTTGCTTGTTCTTCTTTCTCTAGTTCCTTTAGGTGTAAGGTTATATTGTTTATTTGAGGTTTTTCTTGTTTCTTGGGGTAGGATTGTATTGCTATAAGCTTCCCTCTTAGAACTGCTTTTGCTGCATCCCATAGGTTTTTATTGTCGTGTTTTCATTGTCATTTGTCTCTAGGTATTTTTTGATTTCCTCTTTGATTTCTTCAGTGATATCTTGGTTATTTAGTAATGTATTGTTTAGCCTCCATGTGTTTGTGTTTTTTACTTTTTTTCCCCTGTAATTGATTTCTAATCTCGTAGCGTTGTGGTCAGAAAAAAATGCTTGATATAATTTCAATTTTCTTAAATTTACTGAGGCTTGATTTGTGACTCAAGATGTGATCTATCCTGGAGAACGTTCCATTTGCACTTGAGAAGAAAGTGTAATCTGCTGTTTTTGGATGGAATTTCCAATAAATATCAATTAAATCTATCTGGTCTATTGTGTCATTTAAAGCTTGTGTTTCCTTATTAATTTTCTGTTTGGATGATCTGTCCATTGGTGTAAGTGAGGTGTTAAAGTCCTCCACTATTATTGTGTTACTGTTGATTTCCTCTTTTATAGCTGTTAGCAGTTGCCTTATGTATTGAGGTGCTCCTATGTTGGGTGCATATATATTTATAATTGTTATATCTTCTTCTTGGATTGATCATTATGTAATGTCCTTCCTTGTCTCTTGTAACATTGTTTATTTTAAAATCTATTTTATCTGATATGAGTGTTGCTACTCCAGCTTTCTTTTGATTTCCATTTGCATGGAATATCTTTTTCCATCTCTTCACTTTCAGTCTGTATGTGTCCCTAGGTCTGAAGTGGGTCTCTTATAGACAGCATATATATGGGTCTTGTTTTTGTATCCATTCAGCAAGCCTGTGTCTTTTGGTTGGAGCATTTAATCCATTCACGTTTAAGGTAATTATCTATATGTATGTTCCTATTACCATTTTCTCAATTGTTTTGTAGGTTTTTTTGTAGGTCCTTTTCTTCTCTTGTGTTTCCCACTTAGAGAAGTTCCTTTAGCATTTGTTGTAGAGCTGGTTTGATGGTGCTGAATTCTCTTAGCTTTTGCTTGTCTGTAAAGCTTTTGATTTCTCCATCAAATCTGAATGAGCTCCTTGCTGGGAAGAGTAATCTTGGTTGTAGATTCTTCCCTTTCATCACTTTAAGTATATCATGTCACTCCCTTCTGGCTTGTAGAGCTTCTGCTGAGAAATCAGCTGTTAACCTTATGGGAGTTCCCTTGTATCTTATTTCTCGTTTTTCCCTTGCTGTTTTCAATAATTTTTCTTTGTCTTTAATTTTTGCCAATTTGATTACTATGTGTCTCGATGTGTTTCTCCTTTGGTTTACTGGTTTTATGGGACACTCTGCACTTCGTGGACTTGGGTGGCTATTTCCTTTCCCATGTTAGCGAAGTTTTCGACTATAATCTCTTCAGATATTTTCTGTGGTCCTTTCTCTCTTATCCTTCTGAGACCCCTATAATGCGAATGTTGTTGCGTTTAATGTTGTCCCAGAGGTCTCTTAGGCTGTCTTTATTTCTTTTCATTCTTTTTTCTTTATTCTGTTCTGCAGCAGTGAATTCCACTATTCTGTCTTCCAGGTCACTTATCCGTTCTTCTGCCTCTGTTATTCTGCTATTGATTCCTTCTAGTGTGTTTTTCATTTCAGTTATTGTATTGTTCATCTCTGTTTGTTCTTTAATTCTTCTAAGTCTTTGTTAAACATTTCTTGCATCTTCTCGATCTTTGCCTCCATTCTTTTTCCGATGTCCTGGATCATCTTCACTATCATTATTCTGAATACTTTTTCTGGAAGATTGCCTATCTCCATTTCATTTCATTGTTTTTCTGGGGTTTTATCTTGTTCCTTCATCTGGTACATAGCCCTCTGCCTTTTCATCTTGTCTATCTTTCTGTGAATGTCCCTAGAACTTTTCCATTAAGCCTCTTTCAGTGTAGACTTACTCAAAGGAAGTGCTTTAAAAAACTACTCCTTACTCTTTGGGTAAAGGGAGAACTTCTACCCTAAGATTTATGGACCTGTTATCTAGGTATTCTCTCTTTTGGCTTAGTTTCCAGAATTTTTAACTTTCCAAGTTGACATTATGCCAAGGCTGTTGTCCTGGTTTCAGTGACTTCTGAGAGTTCATCCCTTACCTATGATATATCGATTTGTGTTTAAATGTTGTTAACTAACTAGTAGGTTTATTGCAGATTTGGGATTTGGGGATTCCAAAACCTGTGAACCCCAACTGGACATTTTGTATGGAATGGGCACTGTCCACACAAATAGTACAGGAAATTGACTACTGAAGCCTATTTCTCTAGCCAAATCACTGCAGTTTCTTCTGCAGTAGCTGTGTGTCTTAGGTTAGGCTAACTAGAAGCAGAGTCTGAGATAAGATTTGATGTACATGGTTTCTTGTGGGAGTGTTCTTTTGTTTTTTTTTAATTGGAGTATAGTTGATTTACAATGTTGTGTTAGTTTCAGGTACACAGCAAAGTGAATCAGTTATACATATACATATCCACTCTTTTTTTTTTTTAAGATTGTTTTCCCATATAGGTGGGGGAGTGTTCTTAGTAGAAGAGGAAGGAGGGAAGCAAGAAGAGGCAGGGGAAGTGGCTGAGTAGGGACGTGGTTCCAGGTAAAGTCCAGCCACGGCCTGATTGCCATCTCTGGAGCGTGTATTTCATCCCCGCATTGCCCCCACCTCAAGGCAAGCAGTGTTTTGTAGCCTCCCGTCAATCTTTGCCCCCTGCCCCCACAGGGTGGGGAATCAACATCCGGGGCACTTACAGGTGAGGAGGTTCTCAGTCAACAGCAATTTTGAGGAGAAGGTCACAGAGAACAAGGAAAATTCCTGAGAGGGAGTCTGGGGGTAAGGAAGCCTGTGGATCTGAAGCTTGGCAAGGAAAAAAGAGGGACGACATGGAGCCTTGTAAGTCAGGATGCAATTCTCTGTGAGGTGGGCATCACTGGGTGGTCATGAGCAGGTGAGGTAAATGATTGGATGCACATTTCAGAAGGCCCACATCTGGGGGTGGTAGATAAGCAAGTACAGAGGCCTGCAGCCCACCTGAAGGCTCTAGGAGAGAAATGCTCATGGTTTATGTAGGTGTGGTAGGGCTGGGAGTCATGAAAGGAGCTGGTATTTTGGAAGAAGCACAGTTTGAAAGCAGAGCCAACTTTATTTGCTGTATGTGCAAGAGGCAGAGTAGTCAAGGTTGACTCTATGAATTTTACTCTAAGCAAAAAAGGAGGAGGGGCAGGCTTGACAGAGGAAAAGAGGGAATATGGAAAGAAGGGTTTAGTTTTGGGTGTATCAATAGTTCTTCCCTTTATATAGCTGAGTAGTGTTCCATTTTACAGCTTGTCTATTCATTCACTGATTGATGGACACTGGTACTTTTCAGTTTGGGAATATGAACTGAAGCTTCTAAAAATATTCTTATACATATCTTTGGTGAATACGTGGACAAATTTCTGCTCAGCATATATTTAGGAATAGAATTCTTGGGTCATAGGACAATTACAATAATTTTTAATTCTGGCATTTCTATTTGATTCTTGTTTATATATTCCAGTTCTCTTGTGAAATTCTCTTTTCTTGAACATATTATTTATGCAAATTTTAATGTCCCTCTCTGATAGCTCCAAAGTTGTCTCTTCTGGGCATTTGCTTATAATTTTTGTTTTTCTCTTGGTCCAGTTTCTTAGGAAGACTTTTAAATTTCTTATTGAGTGCTATATATTGTGTGTTAAACTGTAGAAACTCTGAATGGTGTTTTCTTTCTCTAAAAATGCTCAACCACTCCTCTGGTAAGGGAAAAAGAGAGATGACGTGGAGCCTTGTAAGTCAGGATGCGATTCTCTGTGAAGTGGGCTTCACTGGGTGGTCGTGAGCAGGTGAGGTAAATGATTGGATGCACATTTCAGAAAGTCATGAGGTGATGAATTACCTTAATCCAGTCAGGGACTGAGCTAGTTCAAGGTTGGGTTGCACTTTGGGCACAAGTTAGTCTACCTCTGGTTCCCTCTGCTTCTGCCGTGTGGTCCTTTGGGGTTTCTAATTGAGCTCCTGGATTGTTAATTGGTCCTCTCTCTCATGGCCAGTTCTAACCTCAATTTTTAATTTTCTCAGTACTATGAAAGTGTAGAAAATTCTGCTTTGCCCTTTGTCTTTCTTCCCAGTGTCTTATTTTCTTCCCTGCAGTTTAAAAAGTTGACAAATGCCTCCAGGAAAACTGACAGCATCAGACTCACTTTGAAGTCCCGGCTTCTCTTTCTGGGGCCTTGTGGCTATTTGGGCAGTCCCAGACTCCACTTTTTGTCCCCAGGTCTCTGAGATTGCTAGAATTTCTACTTGGTTCTCTGCCTGTAAACAGTGGCTCTCTATCTTTCTTTGCCTTCTACCTCAATCAGTGCCAAGAATTGGCAAATTCCCTGAAGGCAGAGTAGTTCTAGAATGTTTGCTCACCAATCTGCAATTCCATTCCTCCAGAATCCTGACCCAGAGTCCTGTTTGCTCAGCAGTTCTCTGTGGTCTCCAAACAGATGAAATTTTGTATTTTATCTGGCTACTCTGGTCAATCTTAGGAGAGCATCAGTCTGTTGCAAGTCACTGCATCATATCTGGAAGTGGAAATCCCCTCTCATTTAATTTCAGTAACTGTTCATCATGTAGCACATCTTCATTTTTAATCTTACTTCACTATTTTTTTTTTTTTTTTTTTTTCTTTTTGCGGTACGCGGGCCTCTCACTGCCGTGGCCTCTCCCGTTGCGGAGCACAGGCTCCGGATGCGCAGGCCCAGCGGCCATGGCTCACGGGCCCAGCCGCTCCGCGGCATATGGGATCCTCCCAGACCGGGGCACGAACCCGTATCCCCTGCATCGGCAGGCGGACTCTCAACCACTGCGCCACCAGGGAGGCCCCACTATTTTTTAAATGCCCGTGTATCTATCACTTTTCATCGTTATTTAAAAAACCCTAGTTATTGGGCTTCCCTGGTGCAGTGGTTAAGAATCCGCCTGCCCATGCAGGAGACAGGGGTTCGAGCCCTGGTCCGGGAATATCCCACATGCCGTGGAGCAACTAAGCCCGTGCACCACCACTACTGAAGCCTGTGCTCTAGAGCCCACGAGCCACAACTACTGAGACTGTGTGCCACAACTACTGAAGCCTGTGCACCTAGATCCCGTGCTCCTCAACAAGAGAAGCCACCGCAATGAGAAGCCTGCATACCACAATGAAGAGTAGCCCCTGCTTGCCACAACCAGAGAAAGCCTGCACACAGCAATGAAGACCCAACGCAGCCAAAAATAAATAAATAAATTTTAAAAAATAATTTAAAAATTAAAATGGTTGTGGAAACATGCACAATTTTCAGAAAGCACTCAACCAATGTGCTATAATTTTAAAAAACCAAAAACAAAAAACCCCTTAGTTATTAAAAAAAAGTATATAGGATTCAGCCAACAGTGCACCAAGAAGAAACTACAGAAAATGTGTATTTTCATGTTCAAACAAAAGCAAATAAAAATTAAGTTAAACATTTGACTCACGAAGTTAGAATAAACAAAACAAATCTGAAAAAGAGCAGGAGGATTACATCAAGGTTAAAGAAGTTATTAAGGAATTTTAAAAAACAAATACACTAAGAGAATGAAAATACAAGCCAGAAACACATATATATATATGGAATCCCCCCCAAAAAAAATGGTTATGAAGAACCTAGGGGCAGGGCAGGAATAAAGATGCAGATGTAGAGAATGGACTTGAGGACACGGGGAGGAGGAAGGGTAAGCTGGGACAAAGTGAGAGAGTGGCATGGACTTATATGTACTACCAAATGTAAGATAGATAGCTAGTGGGAAGCAGCCGCATAACACAGGAAGATCAGCTCAGTGCTTTGTGGCCACCTAGAGGGATGAGATAAGGAGGGTGGGAGGGAGACGCAAGAGGAGGAGATATCGGGATATATGTATATATATAGCTGATTCACTTTGTTATAAAGTAGAAACTAACACAGCATTGTAAAGCAATTATACTCCAATAAAGATGTTAAAAAGAAAAAAGAAAAGAAAATACAAGCCAGAGAGGGGGAGAAAAATCTTTGCAAAACACATGTCTAATAATAATATATACAAAATATACAAAGAATACTTGAAACTCAACAATTAAAAAAATGAACAACCCAATTTAAAAATGGGCAAGAGGTCTGAACAGACGCCTCACCAGAGAAGATATACAGATGGCAAATAAACACATGAAAAGATGTTCAATATCGTATGTCATTAGGGAATTACAAATTAAGACTACAGTTAGATACCACTACACACCTATTAGAATGACCAAAATTCAAAACATTGACAATACCAAATGCTGGTGAGGATGTGGAGCAACAGGAACTCTCATTCATTGTTAGTGGGAATTCATAATGGCCACTTTGGAAGACAGATTGGTAGTTTCTTAGAAAACTAAACATACTCTTACCATACTATCCAGCAGTCATGTTCCTTGGCATTTACCTAAATAAGCTAAAAATATATGTCCACACAATCACTTGCACATGAATGTTTATAGCAGATTTATTCATAATTGCCAAAACTTGGAAGCAACCAAGATATACTTTTTTTAGGTGAATGGACAAACTGGTACATCCAAAAAAAAAATAGAGTGATATTCAGTGATAAAAGGAAATGAACTATCAAAGTACAAAAAGACACGGAGAAAAGTTAGATATTACTAAGTGAAAGTGAAAGAAGACAATGTGAAAACACTAAGTACTGAATGATTCCAGCTCTATGACATTCTCGAAAAAGCAAAACTCTGGAGGTAGTAAAAAGATCAGTGGTTGCTAGTGGATCAGGAGAGGGAGGGATGAGTAGGTGAAGCACAGGAGATTTGTAGGGCAGTGAAACTATTCTATATGATATTGTAATCGTGGATATGTGACATTATACATTTGTCAAAACCCAGAGATTATACAATATTAAAAATGAGCTCTGATATAAACTATGGACTGTATTTAATAATCTATCAGTATTGGCTCATCAGTTATATCAGATGCACCATACTAATGCAAGATGTTAATATTTAAAAGCAAAACTACGTGTGTGTTGGGAGGGGGCAGCAGATATGGAAACTCTGTACTTAATGTTAAATTTTTCTGTAAGCCTAAAATGCTATAAAAAATAAAGTCTATTAATTTTTTTGAAGTGAACATAATAAAATAGAACTGATAAATTAGGTTTCCCCGGGGGCGGGGAAAACAATAATAAACAGGACTAAATTCTGTTACAATTAACAAAGAAAGAAAAATAGTTAACACTCATCATACACCAACACTGCTCTAAGCACTACACAACAGCCCTAAGACATCAGTGCATATTACTATTCCCATTTTGCAGCTGAAGAAACAGCCAGGGCAGGTTTGTATAACTCATCCCAGCTCACACAACTTGCCCAAGAGTCACATAGCAAGTGATGGGGCTGGGTGTTAACCCATTTCATGTTGCTCCAGAGTCTGTCCTCTTAGCTACCAAGAAGTACTGCCAGAACATAGTGTGTAGTCAGTACTGCCAGAACCTACGATTGCAGAGAAAGCCCACCTAAATATGCAGCATTTCTTAACAGTCGTATAAGAAATAGACTTTGTTGGGACTTCCCTGGTGGTCCAGTGGTAAAGAATCCGACTTCTAATGCAGGGAGCGCAGGTTCTATCCCTGGTCAGGGAACTAAGATCCTACGTGCCGTGGGGCAACTAACCCCACGTGCCACAACTATTGAGATTTCGCGCCTCAAATAGAGAGCCCACATGTTACAAACTACAGAGCCCACGCGCTCTGGAGCCTGTGTGCCACAACTAGAGAAGAGAAAACCTGCGTGCCGGAACTAGAGAGAAGCCTGTGTGCTGCAGTGAAGAGCCTGTGCGTGGCAACAAAGACCCGACACAGCCAAATAAATAAATAAAGAAATAAAAAAAAAAAAAAGAAATAGACTTTGTTGGTGACTAAACATAGTAATAAACATAGAAATAAAGTTGAAAATCTGGAAGAAATCGATATGTGACCGTGTGACAGAAACTCTCTTGTCTGGGACCCCTGCCCACCCCTCATCCATATGGATTTCTGGGAACTGCCCTAGTTTTTATTGTGCTGCACCCTCTGGCAGTCACTCCTAATTCTCCCAAACCCAAGTCCCTAACAACCACCAATCTACTTTCTATCACCATAGATTTGTCTTTTCTGGACATATATAAATGGAATCCTACAATATTTGGCCTGCTGTGCCTGGCTTCTTCACTGAGCATCATGTTTTCAGGTTCATTCATGTTGTAGCATGTGTCAGCCCTTCATTCCTATTTTTTGCTGAATAGTATTCCATTACATGGACATACCACATTTCATGTATTCATTCCCCAGTTGATGGACATCGGATTGTTCCCACTTTGTTACTATTGTGAATAATACCACTATGAACATCCTGGATGAGTCTTTGTGTGGACACATTGTTTTCCTTTCTCTTCGGTATAAATCTAGGAGTGGAATTGCTAGGTAATATGATAACTCTGTTTAACTATGTGAGGAACCGCCAAACTGTTTTCTGAAGTTGTTCTGCACCATTTTACGTTCCCACCAACAGTTGAAGATTTCAATTTCTGCACATTGTCACCAACACTTGTTATTATCTGTCTTTTTGATTATAGCCATCCAAATGTGTGTGAAGTGGTATCTCACTGTGGTTTTGATTTCATTTTCCTGGTGGTTAATAGTGTTGAACATCTTTTCATGTACTTATTGGCTGTACTTATTGGCTATACTTTTAGCTTTTATGAAGAAATATCTATTCAAATGCTTTGCCCATTTTTTTATTTTATTGAAGTATAGTTGATTTACAATGTCGTGTTAATTTCTGCTGTTATGCATATATATATTCAGTTATGCATATAAATATTCTTTTTCATATTCTTTTCCATTATGGTTTATCACAGAATATTGAATTTAGTTCCCTGTGCTATACAGTAGGACCTTGTTGTTTATCCATCCTGCATATACTAGCTTGCATCTGCTAATCCCAAACTCCCAATCCATCCCTCCCCCAACCCCTTCTCCCCCTTGGCAACCAAGTCTGTTCTCTGTGTCTGTGAGTCTGTTTCTGTTTCATAGATAAGTTCATTTGTGTTATATTTTAGATTCTACATATAAGTGATATCATATGGTATTTGTCTTTCTCTTTCTGACTTACTTCACTTAGTATGACAGTCTCTAGGTCCATTGATGTTGCTGCAAATGACATTATTTCATTCTTTTTTATGGCTGAGTAATATTCCAATATATATATATATATATATATATATATATATATATATATATATGTCACATCTTCTTTATCCATTTATCTGTCAATGGGCATTTAGGCTGTTTCCATGTCTTGGCTATTGTAAATAGTTGCTTTGCCCATTTTTGAAGTGGGTTAATTGTCTTTTTTTTACTGTTGAGTTGCAAGAGTTCTTTATATGTTCTGGATACAAGTCCCTTATCATACATATGGTTTGCAGTATATTTCTTTTGAACATTAAAAGTTTAAGATGGGGCTTCCCTGGTGGCGCAGTGGTTGAGAGTCCGCCTGCCGATGCAGGGGACACGGGTTCGTGCCCCGGTCCGGGAAGATCCCACATGCCGCAGAGCGGCTAGGCCCGTGAGCCATGGCTGCTGAGCCTGTGCGTCCGGAGCCTGTGCTCCGCAAGGGGAGAGGCCACAACAGTGAGAGGCCCACGTAACAAAAAAAAAAAAAAAAAAAAAAAAAAAAAAAAAAAGTTTAAGATGTTTATAGTTGATTCAATTTATAGGAGTGTGAGTCTTTTAGAGCACAAATATCTTGTTTTCACAAGATTGAGTTATTGATAGACAAGGAATGTATAAAGTTTGTAAACTATTTTGCTAGATTATAAAGTATAAACTGATCTCCAAAGATCTATGTTTGATAATGAAACTTTCCATATTTCACTTCAGTGATTTAATTTTAATAAGGAATGATTTCATTTTTCTCTGTGTCTTAAGAATTTTGTTAATAATGCATCGTCCTCCGAGCAGAGTAACTGTGTCAGAACCTTGGAAGAAAAATTGACTGTATACTACATTTTAAAAAAGAATTTGATCAACATTATGCCCTGATTCCCTTTTGTCTAGCCCAGGCCTCCGTTCAACAGAGGCCCATATCAAAAGTCACACAGGGGTGTCCTAGTGCACTGTCCTAGGAAATCAATCAATAAAGGGACTGTAGAAATGACCCCCGCAGCAGATTCTCACACTCAAAACATTCCTTTATTCATTCAACAAATATCTATCAATACTTGCTACGTGCCAGACACTGTTCTATACACTAGGATGACAATGGAGAGTGAAGACAAATATTGTCTCCATGTTAGTGGGGGAGACAGGTTAGTGAAATAACCACACAATGGAATGTAGCATCGCAATTGTGACAGGGCTGTGCCAGAGCACAGTTAGGGGTGATCAAGGAGAACTACTTGGAGGCAGTGACATCCAAGCTTTTCCTGAAGATAAGGCTGGTGTTAACGAAAGGGAAGCCTGAGAGCCTCTTGCTGCACTGAGCTGACCCTGAGAAGAGGGATCCAGGGATAAGTGAGGAGCAGAGATCGCCAGTGAGCGCTCCCTTGAGAATGTGTTCCAGGTGAGGCTGGAGATGTAAACCCAAGCTTGCAGGTGAAACAGTCTTGGTCCAGATCTCACTCTGTGTACCTCCAGCTGTGTGGCTTTGGGAAAATCGTTTAATCTCTCTGATCCTGCTAAATGAGACTCTTCCTACCAAAAGGATTGCTATGAGGATTAAAGGAGTTGCAGAGATGAAATGCCCAGAACAGTATTTTGCCTCTAGTGACCACGCCAAATATTTGGGAGAAAATATAAGCCAGTATGAGACTACAGTGCCCATCCTTGCCTCTGGTTCCCCCACCTCACCTGTGTTGCAGTCATGGGACCCTGGCTCTTGATGCCAACCTGAGAAGTCCTTGAGCCCCTCACTGCTTCCCCTGCTTAAGTCACAACTTTCTTCCTCCAACGTATGTAGCTTTTGCTCCACCATCCTCTAGTATTTTCTTTTCGAGGTATCAGTAGGGAACATTTTAAAGTACTATACTTCATATTTCTGAAGAAGTTTTTAATAATCTTTTCCTTCTGAATAGAAATGCACCATCTCCTTATGGTAGAAAGTTTTGAAAATAAGGAAAAATTATGTACCCATTTTTTATCAAATATTTATTGAACAGCTACTAGGTACCAGGCCCTGTTCTGAGCACTGGGCACACAATAGCCAACAAAAGCAGGCACTGTCGCTGCCTTCATGGAACGTGGGCTCCAGTGTGGGAAGACTGACATTTGTCACCAAAGTTTAAGGTCTTGGTTTTATTGGGGACTGGGCTGCATTTTCTGAAGTTTCTACAACTTGCTTACAGATGTCTTCTTGCCCTGATATTGGCAGAGTTCCCTACAGGGTATCTGAATTATTCTTTTTTTTTTTTTTTTGTGGTACACGGGCCTCTCACTGTTGTGGCCTCTCCCGTTGCGGAGCACAGGCTCCGGACACGCAGGCTCAGCGGCCATGGCTCACGGGCCTAGCCGCTCCGCGGCATGTGGGATCCTCCCGGACCGGGACACAAACCCTTGTCCCCTGCATCGGCAGGTGGACTCTCAACCACTGCGCCACCAGGGAAGCCCCTGAATTATTCTCGTATGTGTAAAGCTCATCAGATTCTCTGTTGTTTCATCACTGTGGGCTTTTTCTTTTACCACATAGGATTTCCTGATAATAGAAATGACATCCATGATCTGCTTGATGGCTTTAACCATACTATGATCTGTGGACTTGCTGGTTTTAACATGCATAATTCTTCCCTAAAGATGAGTCCAGCATTCTGCCAGGCTAGCCTTATGAAACTCAGTTTGATCAGATGTTCATACCCACTATATTCCACATATTCAAAGAAGATGTTGATTCTTTATTTCCCATGACTGATCTAATATCGTCCTTAAGTCCTCACCCACTGGGTTGCAATGAAAACCAAACAAACAAATAAACAAACCTTAAATCTTCCAGTGGATGATTTCTCAGTCTCTTCTGGTTTAAACCATTTCCTTTGGATCCCTGAATCTTTGGAGGGTAGATAGTCAAGGAATTTGAAGATCCTCTCCTTATCACAGAAGTTCTTCCCTTCTATCTCCTTTTTCTCAACTTGGCAAATGGGTGTATGGGGAAACTTAGGAATCTACCTTCTATGGGAGAGGAGATGCCTCTTTACACCCTATATTCTGGGTCTGTATACACTCCAGTTAAGGTATCGGATCTTGCTTATCTCTGGGCAAGAGCCTCTGGTCTCCCTGGGGCCACTGACCATGTCACTGGTTCTATCCGGCCTTTGGGCTGATAAGAAATTTCTTCAAATTCATCAGAGACCAAGGCTCCTTCAAGTTTTCACTTCTGCTGTCCTAAGGGATAATCCAAGATATCTTTATGTCTACATTCCAGTCAGCAGAAACGAGAAAGGGGGAATGGAAGTGCAAGCTGCTCCATTTAAAGATGGCTCCAGGGGCCTCCCTGGTGGCGCAGTGGTTGAGAGTCCGCCTGCCGATGCAGGGGATACGGGTTCGTGCCCCGGTCTGGGAGGATCCCATATGCCGCGGAGCGGCTGGGCCCGTGAGCCATGGCCGCTGGGCCTGCGCATCCGGAGCCTGTGCTCCGCAACGGGAGGGGCCACAAGAGTGAGAGGCTCGCATACCGCAAAAAGAAAAAAAAAAAAAAAAAAAAAAAAAAATGTAAAGATGGCTCCAGGAAGTTTCACATACTACTTCCATTTATATTCTATTGGCCAGAACTTTGTCACCTGGCTAAACTTGGTGCAAGTCAGGCTGGTCAGGACTAATGGCTATTCTGGGTGGCCATGAGCCCAGATAATATATAGAGGTTCTACTCAGAGGAAGAAGGCGAGATACCAAGGCTACCAGTAACTCGTTTTCCATCTGTAAAGTAGGACAACCCTGAAACTGTGCTCAAACTGATAAGAAATCAATCCCTAGAATCCCTCTTGAGGGAATTTTCCTGGGACCCAAAACTATACCAATCAAGGTCCTAAGGAAGCACTCTAAATATTTGAAACAGGAAATTTAATGCAGGAAGTTTTTTTAACTTTATTATTATTATTATTATTATTTTTGGCTGCATTCGGTCTTCATTGCTGCGTGCGGGCTTTCTCTAGTTGTGGCAATCAGGGGCTACTCTTCGTTGTGGTGCACGGGCTTCTCATTGCGATGGCTTCTTGTTGCAGAGCAAGGGCTGTAGGTGCGTGGGCTTCAGTAGTTGTGGCACGTGGGCTCGGTAGTTGTGGCACACGGGCTCTAGAGGGCAGGCTAGTAGTTGTGGCACATGGGCTTAGTTGCTTCGCAGCATGTGGGATCTTCCCAGGCCAGGGATTGAACCTGTGTCCCTGCATTGGCAGGCAGATTCTTAACCCCTACCCCACCAGGGAAGTCCCTAATGCAGGAAGTTTTACATGGGTGATAGAAAAGCTGAGAAGCTAAACTGAGATGGTAAGGTAATCCATAAAGTAACCTCATCAGGAAACTACTTCCAGTTTCCTCTTGCTCATCAGAACTAATCACCCCAGACCGTTATCAGCCCTGTTTCAATGACTGTTTTTCCTGTTGTTTCAATGGCATGAGGAACCCAACCTGATCAGGGGATAGCCTGTGTTTCAGATTTAATGGGGCCATTCTGTGTCCCCTGGTGAAAGCATCCCTCCCTTGGGAATGGAGACCTTCAGATCAACAGAACCCAAGGTTCTGGAACGGGAAGCAAAGAGTCTGCCAGTGGGTTATTAAGTGTAATGATGAGAGAGATCACTACTACTGTGTTACTTTGTTCTCAAGCTCTGTGTGTCAGTTGCAGGTTGAGAAGATATACCACATTCTGGAAGACAGCACCCCAACCATGCAGGTCTCCCAGTTAGCAACACAACCACTTTAAGTGGACAGCTCCTTCTTGGTGGTGAAGTAGACGCTGAGTCCAGAGAACTCCAAAGGTGAGAGCAAAGTGTCATAACTTTTATGCTGTGAAACGGGTTGCTCAGACAGAAGCTGTGTTGTGAGGGATATATGATGGGTTCTAAGGTACTCAGTGAGTCCATGGATGGTGGTGCTGGTGCCAGCAGAGAAGGCAAGTCCATTCTCTAAACAGAAGTTATTCCAGTGAGGACAAATCACTGCCATTCCCATGATGAAATTGGTCCAGTCTTATCAACTTAATGTTCCCCAGTCTTTCATCAAGATTTGTATTATTAAAAAAAGAAAACTACAAAAATTTGCATCGTTGATCGCTCTAGAAATAAATTCATGTACTGTGTGTATGTGTATGTGCGCATGCAAGCTTATTTGCATCTTTTTTGAGGGGAAAATTTTTGAGGAAAAAAACCGCAATAACCTAGATAATTCAAAAGAAAATAGGAAGTCCTAAAAAGCCGATATCTTTTTCAAGAAAGACGCCTTGCTTAAATATAGAATTATTCCCTGCTCCCCACCGCCAGCCTGCGTGCCAAATGTACTCAGTAGCCTAGCACTCTCAGAAATAGCAGTCTAGTAGTTTCATAGATTTTCAAGTCTTGAGCCAGATGTTTAACATCCTGCTGAAAGTACTACTTGTTTTAGTAAAGTCTTAGCTATACTTGCATCAGGTAGCTTGCTTGGGATGAGGGCACCAATCTATTGCAATCTATTTCAAGTAATTTTGTGTCTGTGGAAAAGTTTTCAGACCATGACAGGAACTTGGGAATTAAGTTTTCGAGGAGATGATAAAGTTGTAATTTTGCTTTTGCTATATAAGGTCTTTATGATATATTCAACCATGTAGGCAGAATCTGATATTTGACATTGCTTGAGATATTCATCCATTGGCTCTTTTTTAAATACAAGTTTTTGAAAAGCTTCGATTACTTCATCTTAATTTACCCTTAGGTTTTATTTTTGTTTTCTTGCTCACACATTTTGCTCTTTCTTGGCACTTCCCTGCTAAAAGGGCTCCTAAACAGCATCATATACTGACTGCTTTGCCCCCAACTTTGCCTAGATTCTGAGTTAGAGCTTAGAGCTGAAAGAACCATATTGAACCAATTATTTAATTAAGAAATAAGAATATTAAATGTTGAGCACTCCCCTCCCTCAAATAGGCATGCTAGCTGAGGATTCCAACTGATTATGAATTAAGGGCTCATAATGTACACCAATGATATTGCCCAGTTTTAAGGTCCAACCCCCAGATTTACAGTCCAGAGACTCAATGTTATCAGTATCCCAAAGATGACCATGGTCTCAAGAACAAGCTCACACATGTCATACTCTCAGGAAACTGGTAAAAGGAGGATTTCAGACTGTTTTCTTTATATAATTATGACAGCTCTGAGAGTGAACCTGAGCCCTGCAAGCCATTGGATTCAGCAGTGAAGTTGAAGTTCTATGTCTGGCTTTGCTAGTCTTCAAGGAGGAGATCCTGCCATTACCTAGGTATAAGACCTTAGCAAGGCACATTGTGGTTGGGTTAGAAGACCTGGGGTCCATCTCATAACAATTCTAAAGCTCCCAAATATTTACATCCAAATGCATGACTTATAGACTTATTTGTTGTCAACATCTGATACCAAGAAGTTGGTCGTAGAGAACAAAATAGAGAAGAACTTAAAGGTAGGACAAAAGGTGGTTTCACATATAATAAAAATCGAGTCGACTTCAGAGAGATCATACAAGCATGCCTGAATGTCTTTCATCTTAAGCAAAACAAAACAAACATTCCTTTGACTCCTTATCTACTTCCAGATGTGGCCATATTTCTACCTCCTTCAAAGCCAAACCACAAAATAATTGTCTACTCAGTGTTTCCATTTCCTCACTACCTGGTTTCCCTCCTTCCCTCTCCAATCTGCCTTCTCCCGTACTACTTTCCTGAAATTTCTTCTGACAAAAATCACCAACGTCCTCCACATTGCCATATATAATGGATACCTCTCAGTTGTCATCCTGACCACTCAGTAGCATCTGGCATAGTTCACCTCCGTGGTTTTCATGAAACACTCCCTTCTCCTGGGTTCCATGACACCACCCACTCTTAAGCTTATTGATCACACACTGGCTGACTGACTTCTTTCCTATTACCCTTCTCCTAGCTACTTCTAAGGGTTGGATTTCAAATTTCAGTTCTCAACCATATTATTTATCTTAATGCTGTTCTCCTGGTGGCATATTATTTGATTGGCCCCAGTTTGGGTCATACGCCTATCCTACTGGAAGTCATGATTAAAATCCCCACTAGTTGTACATGGAATGGACAGGAAGCTCTCCAAAGCAATCAGAAGGAGACTGAGTGAGAAAGACGTTGGGTGAGCAGCTCTAACCCATTGCACTCAGATCAGCTGAAAAATTACTAACAGGCTCTCCTCCCACGAACTAACCCTACGGAAAAGTGGCCCCAAATACTGGGTTCATTTCTCTGTGTTCTGTCCTCCTCCCAGTTCCTGGAGCTACAATTCTTCACTATCTTCTTAATTCTCTGATGCCTCCAAACAGATTCTTTAAAAATGCTTTCTGCTATTTTTCTAGTTGTTCTTGGTGAGAGGTTGGTCTGAATCACATAAGCACTGTTACCAGAAATGAAAATTCTCAGGGTGGAATCTTTGTCTCATAAACACTTATTAGAGTTGATGGTGCCTTATTCTTTTATCTGACATGCTCTGGTCATAGGCAATTCTACCTTTTGTAACCGTAGTGTTTTTGAACAAAAACTCATTTCTAGAGTTCTTAGACACTCTGACGATGGAAGAAAATGTTGTTCTGTTTCTTGCATTAAAACTCTAAGTAGAATCTGGATTGAATGTCCTAATTTTCCAAAGGTAGTGTGGCATTTAATCTGTTAGCTAAAGTTCATTCTTGATGAATCATAGCTAGAGAGTCTGGATCACACACCAATGATTTTTCTCTTGATGTAAATAATTTGCAGAGGAAAAGCTGTGACTCTCTGTTAGGTGGTCTAGTTTAGTCGCAGGGACTTGCTTGATTTGTTGCATTTTCAGTTAGCACTTAAAACTCAGAGGGAGCATGAGTGTTCTCATTTTGAAATATTTAGTATATCATCAGGTTGGGTTGCTTTTTAAATTTATCTAAAAATATAGAGGATAAATAGGCTTTGAATGGGAAGATGACAAACTCAAGAACTTAGACTTAACTTTATGTAAGAGAAACAACAAACAGTGAAGATGATTGGGCACTGGTTGATAGACACAGATGGCTTAAGTTTGGAACAAGACTTAGTGTCCACCTTTCAATAACAATACCCCAAGCTCTCCCAATCACTAAGGCACAACTGGGAGCAGTCAAGTGTCTAGAATCCAATGCAGCATCCCTGCAATGACTGTTTCCTTTAAATGTTTACTTTTGATAATAAGCGTCAGTAAATATTTAGAGGTTTTCTAGAAAATAAAATGCAGACATATCAGAAGTGGTAGGTGTGGAGGCCAAACTTAGAAATTCAAAAGCATGGAGACACAATAAGAGAATGTCCCAAAAGTTCATTGTGTGGACTACTTGGTTTGTGCTTTAAATTTCAAAGGTAGGTTGGCCTTTTTCTCAGAACAGCTTTAATAAGATCTTCAGTCTTCTATTCTATGGAAAATTTAAAAAGCCCAACAGCCAATACCCAATTAGATTATTTTAACAGATAAGGCAATGATTTCTTCAGTAGCAGCTGCTTCCTGTGGTAACCATCAAAATAGCTTTGCATTCCAACTGACTCTAGTAACCAGGTCAGTTTTCACTGACTTCCACTGCTTCCAAAAATACTTTAGGCTGCTGGAGTACCTGTCATCTATGGCCTGCATGCTTTGAGAATATTTCATCCTTAACATCTGTGAGAATGAGAAGCCTTTCCTCTTGATTAATGAGTTGATAAAATGGTGGCATTAAGACTTGCTCATCCCTAATCATAAGTATTTGGCAGCTTTGAGAAAAAAAAAGTCAACAGAAAATACATTTCGGGTTTAATATTTGCTCCACATCTTTGTTTTTTTCTTTTGACATGCACCACACTCCTTCCCCCAATCTGTTCTATTGCCTGTTCTAACCCCATCACTCCATGTGATACGCTTCCCAAATCTAAGATGCTTTGGATCTGCTTAATGATGTACTTGTGAGTGTACCAGAGACCATATGGGAAGCAGGGTAGGGAGCCTGATAGAGCCCTAGACCAAGTGTTAAGGAGATTCAAAACTCTAGTGCCTGCATGAACTAGGACTGGGCTTCCTGTCCATGCAGTGAAGTTGGACTATATCAGAAATTCTCTTACTATTTTCCAAACTGCTGTCTAGGTGCTGCTGAGATAAGGAAAGGGAGAAGAGCGGGCAAAACCCCAGCTAACCTCCTTATCCTCACACACACTCACACTTGCACACACACTCATACATCTTAAGCAGAAAAACTACATTCTATTCTTTCTTTTTTTTTTTTTTTTTTGCGGTACGCGGGCTTCTCACTGTTGTGGCCTCTCCCGTTGCGGAGCACAGGCCCCAGACGTGCAGGCTCAGCGGCCATGGCTCATGGGCCTAGCCGCTCCGTGGCATGTGAGATCTTCCCAGACCGGGGCACGAACCCGTGTCCCCTGCATCGGCAGGCGGACTCTCAACCACTGCGCCACCAGGGAAGTCCACATTCTATTCTTGTAAAAAAAAAAAAAAATAGAATTCTGCATAGATTGCTTGGAAAATATTCAACTTATAAATAAAATTTTTTAAATCATTAATCTTGATGATCAAGAGGACCTTGATTAAGGTTTCAGTGATGTTATGAGCTTGCTCCACTTACAGACTAAAATGCTTACCTTGGATGGAGCAGGCTCATTGACTCTTAAGGTTTCCCAAGATGCCTGTCCTAGAGGGAATGAAAATATCCCCCTCACTTTATTTAGGCATTTTCTGATTTCCATGGGGTGGAAGGTTCGAGAGAAGAGAGTCTACTGGGGGGAGTGTCAGCATCCCTGCACCCCTCCCCACATACATTCTCTCCTCACACTAGATGACTATAATCCTTTGAGGCAAGGTAAGACGTGGCTCCTCAAGAAAGTCCTAGATTTCCAGCTTAAGTAACCACTAGCCCCATAGGCCTGAGCCTCTTAACTTTTGGGGATTATCACGTGGGATCCCTTTCATTCCCCTCCAGAGCCACTTTTCACCCCTGCCATTTTCCTCTCTTCACCAGAATGCTGACTTCTGTGGATTACCATAATAGATTTTCTTGTCTTCTGGCTTCTAGTTGGGTTTGACTGATGGGAATTCCTGGAGATTGGAAAGAGGAAGATAAGGCAGATGGGCAGGAGTCAGATCACACAGGGCCTTGCAGGTCATGAGAAAGACTTTGGTTTTAGTCCAGTATAATGGTAAGCTGTACTAGGATTTCAAGTCAGGGAGTTAATGATCTCATTTACACACGCAAAGATCACCCTAGTGCTGCACCTGGCTAGGGGTGGCAGAGCTGATAGTAATGGTGGTGAGCAGATTGGCAAGCCTCTAAGCATCCCCCACTCATAGTTCCTTCATCCCTGATCCAGTGGTTGAACCTCTTACAAGACAGAGTGAAAGCTCCCAGACAGAGGTACCATGAGGGTAACGGTCACCTGAGAAATTTGGGAAAGACACTTACAAGGGTTAATTAAACCCAGATTGCAACACCTACTCCTTCCCTCTCCATCCTGAGATGTTCCCGCCCCATTTCTTAACTCAGCTAATAACGTTGTTTAAGAGTTGCTCAAGTTAAGGTTTTTAGGCTAATTATATTTTTCTTCCTGGGTCAAGCCAAGTTAATTCATAAAACAAAATAACCCAACATCTAAGGAATATAAGCACTCTTTAAGAAAAGCAGACTGAATGAACTATACTAAAGGAGACCAAATTAGAGGACCATAGAGAATTTAAAGTATGTTCAATACATATCTTCAGAGTGATAAGAATTTTTGAAACATGAAGCTTGAACAAGCTGTTATAGGAAAGAATCAATTACAAATATCGAGCATGAGAAAGAAAAATTGTCCCAAATCTGGTTAAGAACTCTTTTGTGTCATGTAATTAAAATTTAATATCAAACAAAAAGGCTATTTTGCTACATATTTTTCTATGATGATACTGTAGTGAATTTCCTTTTAATGGACATTTGGGTTGTTGCAAAACTTTTGCTATCGTAAAGAATGAAGCTATTGTCATCCTTTAGCCAAATCTTTTCAAATATCCTTAATTATAGCTCACGCTCTTTCTACTGAACCATGTTGCAAATTTGTATCTCACATATATATAGCTCTACAGGAGCTAACAAGGAAATATATCCAAGACACAGTGTTAAGTGATAAAAATATGTTGAGAAACAGTATATATTAAATCCCACATCTGTCCAAATATATTTATATGTCTATATGTGAACATAGAATATTTCTGAAGTAACACAAGAAATGTTTTAGATTGATCACTGATAAGGAGTAGTTCTTGGGTATCAAGATATGTAGAAGGGAACTTCATTTTATGTTTCTGTACAGTTACACTTGCATATATTACAATTATAATACTTTCACTGGAAATTATTTTAGAAGAGCTAGGGGTCATAAATACTAATAGTATTAGAAGCAGAAGTAGTAGCAAAATTATTGGAAACATCAACAGTAGTAAAAATTACAATAAGAAAAATAAAAAGCAACAAGCCCAGGACAGCTGGTAACTCTCTTCCCCTTTCTTAAGAGTCTTTAAAATGTCTGTTACTCCTCTAGCAAGAGGTGCTCTATCTCTTCAAGCATGGGCTGCCAAACTAAATTATCCTGGCCAGAGAATATCCCCCTCCCCTTCACCCCGCTACCCCTGAGTCTGTCTGAGCCCTGAAAAGGCAGAGAATCAAACCATTATTTAAGTCACATATAGAATCTGGGAAATGTACTTCTTCCACTGCTCCATCACTACTTAGGTAGAGTTACCTATTCCTCAGCCATACAGACTTATTCACTCTAAAATTTGGGAGAGGAAACGGGTTAGCTGAGAGTAGAGAACGTGGGGTGATTCATGTGAGACCACGACCCCTTAAAGACATGGGATCTTGGGTTCAGTTTTTCAGCATTCATTTCCAGTGTCCAGCTACGGATTTTCTTTTGCATTATCAAGATGCTCTTTTATATATAGCTCATCTCTGAAGTTTCCACCCAGATCATCTTTACCAGCTTGGCCTCAAAGGAGGAATCTAAAGTACTTGCCTTCCATACAGCATATTTTTCTCTTTATATACCAAGAAAGGAAGCATGCTCTGTCCGCTCTGACCTTTACCTGCGGGTTTTAGGAAACTATTTGATTTTCTGTTCAAGGAGAGCATTGTAACCCTGGCAACCAGACACCATGGTACAGATGGCAGATCTAACATCCAAAGGCAGTTTGACAGGAACACACGCTAACGCTAGAGGCTGAGGCATCTCTTTTCTGTATTCTGACAGGGCTTGAAATTGAGCTCACTTCTTCAAAGAAGAGCCTTCCCCTTTTCTGGACACAATTGGGCTCTCAGTGGTTTACCCGGTTTACCTCGCCTCCCCTCCACCACTCCCAAATCTAGCTGATGTTCAAGCTTTGATCCCTACCTTGGTCACAGAATCCAGATAGTTGGTATTCAAAATGCTAAGGATAACATTCCATGGTTCCATGCACTGTGACCGTGAGCTGTGAGTTAGTCAACTGTAGTAACTTCTGGTCCAATATTGAGGAGACTTGGAGTATCAGCATCACACTAGCTGTGTGAATGTGAGCATATTGATAAGCCTCTTTTAGCATTGTCATATGACTGTATGTCATCAAGTCTAAGATGCAGTATTAAAATATGAAAATATATGCATTTTAGGACTGATGAAATATAAGTAGGGCAGGCTAAGTGCTATAACAGCTCAACCTCCAAATCTTAGTAGTGTAATACAGTACAAGATAACTTCTTGTTCATGTAGTTCAGTGATGTATTGATCCATGATCTTTCCATCATGTAGCTCCACCCTCAGGCAGATCCTCAGACCCTTCTACATTCAGCCATAACATACATAATTTCTTCTCATCTTCTGTTGGCTAGAACTAGTCATGTGAGCATGCCTAATTGCAAGGGAGTCTGGGAAATGTAGTTTCATTGTATACCCTGGGGAAAAAATGAAAGACGTTTTGGTGAACACTTAGTGGTCACCACCACAGTCTGGCAGTCTATCAAATACCCAGTTTATTCTTCTTTTTGCTTAGAGAACATCCAAAACCTCTTCTGCAAGAGAGACAACCTAAGGTCCCACTGTGACCTTACACACAGCTCAAAGTTAATATCTCAGCTCAAAGTAATATGAAGCCCTCTCTATTAGTTTCATCCTTTTAGGAATGAGGCACCTGATACGCAGTGCAGCAGAGACATTGCCTTCAAATTCTATGTGAAACACTCAGATACCTTCCTTAAGAAGACCTAGAGTTTCCCCAGGAGAGGGAAGAAGCTGGAAAGGGTCTCTGGGTCTTGGATATGCAACGAGCAGCTCTAAATCATTTATCCATTGGCATGCCCATGACCTCAACTGTAGTCCCATGTTGGTGAGGACAACATAATCCAAAAGGAAAGTGAGGAGAGGGTTGTCATGTGACTTTCCTCAGGTCACATGGCCTGATAAACCCTTCCAGAATGCTTGCAATCCTCACATATCTCTTTAGTTTCCATCAAGTGTCATCACTCACCCTCTTCAGTGATTTCCTCAAGACCCATATTCTCCTTGCTGAGCAGGGTATACATCTTTTCCATGGAACCTTCCATGACAAATAGCAATCTGCTGCAACCCCAAGTAATGTAAACATCTGTGCACGAATGTGTGCATGTGTGCTTAGTTCCAGCTCCTAATGGGTTGGCAGTTGTGGTTGTGCCATCTTCCAGCTTGTGGTCCCCTCTCCCCATCTTCCTGTCTTCTCCTTCCTGGCACGGCACTGAGAGGTGGGCATATACCTTGCTTCTCCCAGCACCTAGCACAGACCTGTTCACACAGGCATTTCAAAGAAGGGCCAGCAGTTTCTCAGAGGGCGAGGAGAGCCCTACCTCCCCAGAAAAATGGGACTGGGAATGTTCTAGTCCCCTTTTTGCACCCCACAGGTTGTGTGACTTTGAGAAATTCCTTTATTTCCTCTGAAACTTGGTGTGTTTTGTTGTTGTTGTTTTGCCTGAAAAACAAGAAAATTGGACACAATTAATTTGAAAATATCTTTCAGTACCTCCCTGGCATCCAGTGGTTAAGACTCTGCGCTTCCAGTGCAAGGGGGGCAGGTTCGATTCCTGGTCAGGGGACTAAGATGCTGCATGCCGCTCAGCGCAGCCAAAAATTTTTAAAAAAAGAAAAAAGAAAATGAAAAAAAGAAAATATCTTTCAACTAGAATATATTATAATCCTATAATTAGGTTTGGCCAACCTTTTCAAATGGGTTGGCTAATTGTTTCTCTTTCTTCATAACTTTTATACTAGGAGTCTGGAAGCCTCTCTCCCAGGTCTTGTAGGTTTCAGTTTCCACCTCTAATTATATATTCACACCATTGTACATGATTCTTTTTGACCACTAGTCCTAACACACACAAACAGACAGACACACACACACACATGGACACACACACATACAGACACTCTTATATTTCTCTCTAGAACACTTAGCTAGGCTTCCTTATGATTTTTCACAGAACATCCTGGACCTCCATGGAAAAGAAATAACATTTTATTAAGTGCCTATTACATATCAGGCACTTTTCATTTACCCCCACTTAATCCCCATAATTTTCAGAGATAGGCCTTATTATCTCCCTTGCTACATATGAGAATATTGGGGCTCAAAGAAGTTAACAAATTATGTGTTACCACCAATTTGAGGTAGAAGCCAGAGTGACCTCAGATCTATCTGATTTCATAGCCCTGCCACCTCCTGACAGTTTGTTTACGTTACAGTAGTCCTGCAGTCTCTCCCTCATTGGGTCATAAAGCACATATTGGCTCAGAGAAAATTATCTTTCAAAAATACTCAGGATGTTCTTGTTTCTTGTTCAGCTCAAACCATCCTTTAATCCCATAGGTGATGCAGCAGCACTGGGGCCCCCTGTGAGGTTAGATGGGAGAGTTAGGATCCATTTTCCTTCAGGACTTGATGGTATCAGTGAGGTCTCTGATAATAAGAGGCTGCTTTGTAAGTCTGGTCACAAATAGCTTACTGTTGGTCAGTGCTATGGAAACAGAACCGGGCTGGTGGATCTTCGTTTATGGGGCATATTGCTATAGATTTGATGGGTGAGAGAGTGTGGCTCATATTAACATGTTGCTTAGCTTTACTGTTTTACTGGAAAGCAAAACATGAAACTAGAAAATATTTGATTGAGAATGTGAATTAAATCAGATGTGCAAATGAATGCTTCTGTTTTTACAAACTCCCCTTTCCACCCACTCTGAATTAGCTGTTGTTGGTTTATTTTGCCTTCAAGGGGAGCAGTAGCAAAAATTTCATACAAATTCCTCTCATTCTGCTGAAAAGTAAACTTAAGCCACAAAGAATAGCGGCTTGTTTAATAAACATCTTTTTTAGACCAATATACATATACTCTGAGCACATATTTATATTTGGGAAGGATTATTCTGACTCCCACAAATCCTTTTTCATAAATGTAATCTGTCATTTTCTTTACAGAAAAACAATACATACTTATTACATATAACTTAAAAACTAGAAAAAGGAAAAAAATCATCCATGGCTCCCCCACCCCAGTCATAAATGACTACTGTTGACATTTTGGTTAATTTTTTTCTGTCTTTTCATCCCTAATACTTGAGAATTTTTAAATCAAGATTCATATTTATACTGTAAATATGTAATATAATCACTTGATTACCTTATATGCTATTATATCATAAGTATGTTTTCATGTTTTTACATATTTGGCAAATATTTTCAACAAAATGGTAAACAAAAATAAGGGTCTCATATTAATTTAGCGTGTTTAGTAGTTTTTTAATACTTATCTTTAAAAAATTTTTTAATTGAGAAAAGACTTACAAACAGGTAAAGTCACCCTATTTAGTATAAAATTCTGTGACTTTTGACAAATTCATACAAATTCATACTTGACAAATACATGACAAATACATGTGACCATCGCTGCAATCAACATATAGAACAGTTAAAATTTTAATTCCTTTGTGCCCTTTTGTAGTCAACCTTTCCCCCTACTCCCAGTTCGTGGAAACCACTGATCTGTGTTTTGTCCCTGTAGTTTTGCCTTTCCAAGAATGTCATGGAAATGGATTCATACAGTATGTAGCCTTTGAGTCTTGCTGCTTTCGCTTAGCCTAATGAATTTCAGATTCGTCCTTGTTGTTGCCCATATTAATATTCTTTTCTTCTTATTACCTAATAGTATTCTTGTGCATGGCTGTACCACAGTTTGTTTATTCATTCCTCAGCTGAAGGACATTTGTGTTGTTTCCAGTTTGGGGTAATTAAGAATAAAGCTGAAGGGAATTCCCTGGCGGTCCAGTGGTTAGGGCTCCGTGCTTTCATTGCTGAGGGCTTGGGTTCAGTCCTTGGTCAGGGAACAAGGAGCCCGCAAGTCGCGCAGCACAGCCAAAAAGAAAGAAAAGAAAAAAAAAGGCTGTTATAAACATTCATGTACAGGTTGTGTGAACATGAGTTGTCATGACTCTCATCCCCCTCAGCCCTAGACAATTGCTAATCTACTTTCTGTCTCTATAAATTTGCCTATTCTGGGCATTTCATATAAACCTGATCATATAACCTCTAGCCCTTTGTGACTGGCTTCTTTCACTTATTGTAATGTTTTCAAGATTTATCCATGTGTAGTATGTATCAGTATTTCATTTCTTTTTATCGCTGTATAATATACCATTGTGTGGATATCACGTTTTACTTATCCATTCATCAGTTGATGGGCATTTGATTGTTCCCGTTTTTTGGCTATTATGAGTAATGCCGCTATGAACATTCAGGTACCAGTGTTAATGTGGACATCAGTTTTCAATTCTCTTTGGTAAATATCTAGGCATGACATTACTATTTTAACGCTATGTTTAACCATTTGAGGAACTGCCGGACCATTTCCAAGATGACTATACCATTTTACATTCACCCCAGTGATATATAAGCATTCCAATTTCTCCACATCCTTGTCAATACTTGCTCTTATCTGACTTCTTGATTATAACTAACCATTCTAGTGAGTGTGAAGTAGTATCTCATTGTGATTTTGATTTGAATTCCCCCAATAGCTAATAATAGTGAGCATCTTTCCATGTGCTTATTGGCCACTTATATATAATTTTTGGAGAAATGTATATTGAAATGTTTTGCCCCTTGTAGACCTGCTCCCTTGTTCCATATTCGCACCTCGAGGGGCCCGGATCTACCTGGCTCCCTTGTTATGCTTACAATCTCCAGTCAGGGCCCAACTGACTCACTGTCCTGCTAAGTCAATGAATCATAAGCCTGGTGACTCAGCCTTTTTCTTTTTGTTAACATAACAAGGAAGTCTCTGCATAGAGCCCTGGCATTCATTTTCCGAAAGAAAATTCACTGAGATTAGTTGATGAACACATTTTTATTCATTACAGAAAAAGGTCACATTAAAGTGAAAACTAGAAAATCAGAAATTATTTTATAGGTGATATTGGAGGGAGTAAAATAGACCAACGTGCCCTCTTTGAGTGAAAGAGAATTATTCTCTTCTCCCAAGTGAGAAGTAATGGCTTCAGTAGTGGGTTGATTATTGAACTGAAAATGTGGCTGGATGGTGTGAACATAACAAAAAGCTATTAAGTGTGATTTTAATCTCTAACACACTAAGAGGAATGACACAAAAAATGAATATCTAATAGTTTCACATTTTTATAAAGTAGTCAATCTCCCAGACTTGAATTGCTTATGAACAAACCCTTCGTTTTTTGAATTTCAAACTTTAATAACCTATCCTAATACATTTTTGGAGGCTTTATATGTGAACACAGCATTGTGTTAAACGTAGGAAGACAAAATTTGGTATCTGCTTTTTAAGAGCTCACAGTTGGTGGGGCCTAAAATTCATGTATACATTTATTCATTCAATATTTCTTTAGTGTCTACCATGTAGCAGTTATGTTGGGACTAAATCAACACACCCTCTGTGCTCTGGTCTCACAATGGAATTTTCCTCCATTTCAATGTCATGTTATGAAGGTGTTGGCATGGTTGATCATCTTTCAGACACTCTTTTACCTTATCTCACTTTTTACAGAACAGTGTGGGTGGGAGGTTTTGTCATCCTGTTTTACAGATGAGAAAACCAAGATCCAGAGATATTAAGTCATTTGCCCAAAGTGATACAGCCAGCAAGTGTCAGGGCTGGGATTTGGATCTATGTCATGTCACCATAAATCCAAGCTCTTTTCAGTATGCCATCCTCTATATTGTCCCAAGGAAATGCTAAATCCTAAAATTTCATGTGATAGGGTTCAAGTGGAAGCTGCTTCTTCCCTCTGGCTTCAGTATTTAGTTCCTTGGAAATGAAAGGAAATAAGAGTCGATATTTTTGTAGCCAGACTGGTTGGGTGTGGATTAGCAGTGTTTCAGAATGTCATAATCACAACAAACATGAATTGTTTGATGTGATGGTTAATTTTATGTGTCACCTTGACTAGGCCGCAGGGTGCCCAGATATTTGGTCAAACATTATTCTGGGTGTTTCTGTGAGGGTGTTTGGATGAGATTAACAGTTGAACCAGTAGACTGAATAAAAGCAGATTGCCCTCCCGAATGTGGGTGGACCTCATCCAATCAGCTGAAACCTGAATGGAACAAAAAGGCTGACCATCTCATGAATAAGAGAGAATTCGTCCTGCCTGACTGCTTTCAAACTGGGACGTCAGCCTTTCTGCCTTTGGACACAAATGGAAACTTCTTCCTGGGCTTCGAGCCTACCAGCCCTTGGATGGTCCTCCTGGTTCTCAGGCCTTCAGACTCCTACTGGAACTACATTGGCTGTCCTGGGTCTCCAACTTGATGACTCACCCTGTAAGTCTTGGAACTTGTCACTGGCTATAATGGCATGAGCCAATTCCTTATAGTAAATTGCTTTATAGATACAAAGTCACCATATATATTAGTTCTGTTTCTCTGGAAAACTCTGGCTGTGAGGACACTGGAGGGCTCTTCTCTCCATCACTCCCAGTGGACATTATCCAGTGGGCAGGTGTTTCTAGCAAACATGCAGAGGGAGGCATCAGGCAAGACCACCAGGGTCAGTCCTTACAATATGGCCCTGCTGCCACCTTCTACATGTCTGCCCTCTGGCTGAGTCACCAGCATTGAAGGTGAGGAGTCGGCATCTAGCATCCTGGGCATTGTATCTGCAAGAGCTGGCAGCAGCCACCTGCCCTCACAAGCTAGAGTAGTGAGTGTGGAAACACAATGCCTCTCTGAAGGGAAAAGACAAGTGAGCCAGAGCTCTGGAATTTCATCCGACTCCCTTGCCTTACCATGAAAAAATATATAAAAAAGAGCCTACACATCTCCCCAAGTCAACTCCAACTATCCCTATCTTGCGTGATTCTGATTTGCCTGCACTGGCCAGGAATGGACAGGTGATCTGCAGAGATCTTGCAGCGTCCCCAACCTGCTTTCTCCACAAATCCAGGCATAAAGAGCTGACGCAGTGCCCTGCCCTTGAAGAGAGCTTGAAAGAAGTAGAGCATGTGCTTTGCTCTGTCAACAGAGCTGGGAGGATTTTGCTGGTAAAGGGAAGGAAAAATCAATATGGCTGTTTAAAATGTAATAGTGGCCACTAAGCAGTGCAGAAAGGGCATTCCAAGGAGAACGGTCAAGACTTTGGAGGATGCCATGCCCCAGCCTATTGAGGAGGACTGTGCAAGGAAGCAAATTTCCAGAAAAGATTGGATGGATCTATATTCATCTTTCCCCTACTTCTGAATCACCTTCCTTAGAAGCCTTCTTACCACTCATCCTACACAGCATCAGCAGTAGCTCCCAGATCTCGAGTACCCACCTGGTGTCAGGTTTATTCAGCATTTTCCCTGTCTTGGGAGAGATCTGCTACACACTTTACCCACAAACATAGATGCCAATATTATCTCCAGTTTACAGTTAAGGAAACTCAACCCAGCAAGGTTAAGTAACTTGTCCATCTTCACACAGCTAGTGAGTAACAAAATTCAAGTTAAGCCCAGGTGGGCCTGATTTCAAAGCACACGCTCTTTATGTCTTAGCGTGTCACTCCAGCCAAAGTCACCCGAGTGTAGGTTTACCTGCTTCCGTGAGCTGGAGTTGGTTGGTGATTTTGGAGCTTCTCCTAAGTATATCACTTGGGTATTTGGCTGCCATTCAGCCCCTAAGCTACTCACGGGTCAACTCACTAGTCATCTTGACAAGAATGATGGCTGTATAAATGGCTGCAGAGTGGTGACAAATTTAGTCCTTGGTGACTGATTTAAGTTGCCTAAAATCTTTGGCACTGAATCTGATGGTCAGTGGTCCACTTCCCATTTAAGGGTGGGGCTGGTACACACTGGGAATTTCATGTCCAACTCAGAATTTGAAAGAGGATATACAAGCACCTTCCAGCTGACTGTTTTCGTGGGGTTTTTTTTTTTCTGGATCTATAAAGAAGTTCTGAGCATGAAGCTGTCAGAACGAGTGAAGAGAGGGTAAGAAAACACACATGTAACTTATAGTTGGCCTCAACCAAGTTTCCTCCATCTCCACAGGTCCACATTCATGGATTCAACCAACCACAGATCATGTAGTACTGTATTATTCACTGATGATAAAAATCTGTGTGTAAGTGGACCTGTGCATGACCTGTGCAAGGGTCAACTATACACACACACACACACACACACACACACACATATATTACATTTTGCTTATTCATTCATCCATCAATGGACACTTGGGTGACCTATTGGATATTGTAAAAGAGTGTTGCTATGAACACAGGTGTGTAGTTTTATTCCTAATTTTACAAATGAGGATCCTCAGGTTCAGAAAAGGGAGGTAACAGTCTAAAGTCGCATGGCCAGTAAGTGATAGAGCTTGAAAGCTAAAAGATCAGGGGGTTAAGGGGACTCTCCAACATTGGAAAGCAAGCTCTGCTCCCTGGAGGCCCAGCTCCTCTGGTCTGTGCCCAGGGCAGAGGGGGAAAGGACAGCTCACTGAGGCAGGGCTCAGGGCTCGGCTGCCAGTGCTCCTCGGCAGAGGTCTTGCAGAGGCTACTGTAGGGCTACTCTTCGGGATGATTGGCCCTCTCCCTCCCTGGTGCCCACAGCCCAGGGAAGGGAAGAACCAACGGTCACCAGTGCCAAGGGTGGTTGGGCCTGGCCTGGGAGGAGAAGGGACCATCCTCAGAGCTTGCCTTCTGGAGGGGTGAGCAGGAGAGGGTAGAGTGGGAAGGGGCTGGCTTATGGGGATACAGGCAGCTGCTGGGCATGGAAGCTTGGGTCTGTGTGCTTTGACTAGAGAGAACCGTTTGGAGTGTAATCCATGACCAGCAGCATCAGCATTGCCTGACAAAAATGCAGACTCCCAGGCCCCACCCTAGACCAACTGAATCACACCTGCATTTTACAAGTTCCCAAGCAGTCTGAGTGAACTTTAAAGTTTGAGGAGAGCTGCCTTACAGCTTTTTGAGGTACATACACATTTATGACATTTCTTCCTCATTTTTAAAATTCATGGAGTCCTCACCAGACAGGGCTGATGGTGCAGAGAATGAGCTGCCTGCTTTTCCCATGTTTCTCAGAGGCAGAGGAGGGCTCCCCTGGGGAGAAGGGCATGTCCTCCAGAGCCAGGTGTCTCAAGGTCCTGGAGGGAGATGGCCAAAGCAGATGAGAGACTGTGGGAGGGGAGGGAGAGATGAAATGGGAAAGCATCACTTTTGTTGAGTAAAGATTCGGCTCTGTCTGGTATCCACTTTATAGACTTTTATCATTTAATCTCACAGTAACCTTCTGAGGAAGTCACTGTGTTTACACCATTTTGTAGACAAGAAGAATGAGATTCAGAGAGGTGAAGTGCTTACCTGGGGTCACTTAGCTAAGTGGCTAGTTCCTCCTGAAGATGGTCCCAAATGTGGCTTTTTCCTTTGCTGCCTACAGCGTCAGGTTTGGTGTTTGGGTCCCAGTGCCAGTTCCTTGACCCCATGGTCTTAGGACACTCAGACAAGGGCTACAAGGTCAGCACTCATTCCAGGACTGGGAGCAAAGGGTGTGTGAATTTAAGGAAGTAGAATAATGAATAAGTGTGCAGTTCGATCAATAGCTTAGTTCCAGGCACACATGGGTCACCCAATAAGCACGTATTGAATGAATGAATAGAACAAAGAACAGATATCTGGCCTGTTCTCTGATTCTTGGACCCTTGGAGACACCTGTGAATCTGTTTTCAACTTCCCCTGAGTTACCTGGAGCTGATGCTGACCAGAGCAGATATTTCAGAGGCCAAATGGTCTACTTCCTGCAACACTGGCCACACTGTGGCAGCCCCAGGCTCTCTGGGAAGCTGGCTGCCAGCTCAGAAACCGTTGCTGGAGGACAAAAAAAGACAATTCTTAAAAATGGGAAAATTTAACCAAAGTTTTAGATATAGTCAGAGAGTCCAAACATTCAATCCAATGCAGTCATCACCCCTCACCTTTTCTTTTTTTCTTTTTTTTTTTTTTTTTGGTCAGGAAGCAACAAAGAAATTTAATGTTCAATTATAGACTTTCTTTTTGTCCTGGTTTATGCTATACCTGTATACCATCTAATCACTTTCTATGCATTCTTTAGTTTCCACGCTTCCATACTGCTGCAGGGGGAAAGCCCTGTGTTGTTTTTGTTTTCTCTCTCTCTCTCTCTCTCTCTCCCAGTCCTGCCCCTAGAGAACATCCATCTCCTTAAGCAGGGAGGATGGTGGTTATTTTTTTTCCTCTCTCTTTTCTCTCACTGCTTTGCTCAGAAGGCAGCCCAAGTCACAGGCAGGTCTGTCTCTCGGGCCAGAGGAACTGGGAAAAGGGGCCCCTAGGAGCTGGAAAATGTGGGAGAGATGCTAGGAAGAAGAGGTACTTCTATGGGATATATATACCTAACAGTGGAATTACTGGATCAGAGTTTGGATTCTTCTTGTGGTTTTAATTTGCATTTTCCCGATGATTAATTTGCATTTCCCTGATGTTGAGCATATTTCATGTATTTTATATCCTTTTATGTAAAGTGCCCATTTTTCTATTGAGTTGCCTTTTTCATTGTTGTGGAAGTTCTTTATGTTATTAACATATGGATTGCAAATATTTTCTCCTGCTCTGTGGGTACTTTTTCACTTCCTTAATAGGGTTTTGATGACCAAAAGTTTTTAATTTTTATTTCTTTTAAGGAGGAGGGAAGATTAGAGAAGGGCCTTTCTCTAAAAGTACTTACCTTTAATGAATTCCAACATATCAACCTTTTCCTTAAGTATTCATGCTTTTTGTGTCCCATTGAAGAAATCTTTGCCTACCCTAAAGTCATGAAGATATTCTCCTATGCTATCTCCTAGAAGCTTTAATGACTTAATATTCACATTTAAATCAGTAATCTATTTGGAATTGGGTTTTGTGAATAGTGTGAAGTAGGGAATTTTATACCATTTATTGAAAAGAACCTCCTCCCCCAACTGCACAGGAGTGTTATCTTTGTGACAGTCAGATGAAGCATTTGTGTGGATCTCTTTCCAGACTCTCCATTCTGTTCCATTGATCTATTTACCCAAATTTGCATTAATTAATGCAATTGTTAATTAAGTCTCAATATCCTCCAACTTTGTTCTTCAGTATTGGCTTGGCTATTCTTGCCTTTTGCATTTCCTTAAAATCTACCTGTCAATTTTCCCCAAGAAACATTCTTCTGAGATTTGACTCTGGTTTCATTGAATCTATACTTCAGTTTGGGGAGAACTGATATTTTCACAATATTGATTGCTCTATTTCATGAACATTGTATATTCCCTCTATTTTTATAGATAGTCTTTAAAGTCTCCTGTCCTGATTTTTAGTTTTCACTGTGGAGGTCTTGAACATCTTTCATTATATTTATTCCCAAATCTTTGATGCATTTTATGCAATTGTACTTGTAAAATAAAATTTAAATTTTATTTTCTATGTTGTTTGTATAAAGAAATACAGTTGGTACTTATATATTGCCCTTGTAGCTCAAGGACTTTCAAAATTCATGTACTAATTCTAAAAATTCACTTATTAATGCTAATAATTCTATTAATTCTATATCTATGTCCTTGCCTTCTCTTCCTCATCCCTCACCTCTGGCCAATTTGGGGGCAATGCATAGAAGAAAAGTGAAGTTCAACTCACCCCATATCCCTTAATATGTCAAAAGAATAGTGAGTGTTTGGGCAAAATATGGTCTAAAATGAGTCTGGGGATTTATGAACAAATTTAATCTGTCTGTCATATCTTATTAGCAACCTGCATTATAAGTGGGTTGAATTTGTGGGGCTGCACTCTCTAATGCTTCCTTATATTCTGCGTGATGTGACATTTGGTGTGACGGTTGTTATTCCTAGTCAAATTTTAAAAAGGATTGATGAGGAAGCTGAAACAGACACTTGGGAGCTTGATGCTACCACAAATATAAAAGCCGGCAACCTTACCCTGTGGCTACAGACCGTGACAGGGACCATCTCTTTAAATTGGCTGCAGATTTCCAGCTTGCATTTGCTTCATTAGCAGAAGAAGCTCAAGATCATGCAAGCTTCACTCTAATTTATCTTGGTTTGTTGTCATCCTGTGACTCAGGCAAGAGGCTGCATTTCTATTTCCAATTAAGGCTTGATGAACTCTGAGGCAAGGAACCGGGGTGGAAAGCTGGTACTAGGGAAGCAGGAGGATTAAACCTGGTAGGGCATAGCTGAGAGCCTTAGCAAACCCAGGCATTCTTCATGGGAGCCTGCTCTGTGCCTGTGGCTCTGCCTCAGAATAGCAACAGGAAAAAATAGCAAATATAAACGTTCCAGATCTCCAGGAGGGCTCTGCATATCTCCTCACGCCTCCCCAGCCCCCAAACCCTTTGTAAGTGCCTGTGCCATGACCTGGAGGTGGGACACCCTCAGAGACAATGTTGTATAGGGGAAAGGACAAAGATTTTGGAATTAGACCCCTTAAATTGGAATATGGGCTCTTTCACTCCTGGCTGAGTCATCTTGAACCCAGTATCTGTCCTCACTGAGCCTATTTCTTCACCTATGGAAAGGTGACAATGATACCTACGTGGTGCCATGGGCCCCACCCCATAGCGTGGCACCAGCTGATGTGAGCTGAGTCTCAGCTTGGGCTCTCCAGCTTGCTTCACTCATCTTCATTGGCTACCCAGACACCTCTAGGGTTTGAGTTTGCAAACCCTGAACAGGCCCAAGTACCAAGCCACTTCCTGTTTCTGTGGGGAAACTGGTGAGTGAGGAAGCTGACTGCAGCATCTGTCTCTCAAGTTCCATTTAAAATGTCCCCATCATCTGTGTCCTCTATAACCCACCAGGGCAGAAGCTGTTGGTGGGCAGCGTGTCGGGGATAAACGTATTCCTGAAGGACTACTTGAAGGCTGGGCTCTGGACCAGCAGATTGGTATCCCCTTACGCTTATTAGAAATGCAAATTCTCAGGCTCCTCTGAGAACTACTGAATCAGAAACACTGAGTAGAGCCCAGCAATCTGTTTCAGCCACCTCTGCGTGTTCCTCTAATGCAGGCTGATGTTTGAGAACCACCCGTCTAAGCGAGAGCTAGAGGCAACACAGACCCAATTTGATGGTCTTCTCCTGCCTGGGGATGGAGACAGCAAAGGGACCCTGGTGTGCTCACCAAGGGCTGTGAGCAACCTGGGAGCTTCTTACGGGTCTCTTAGGAGGAGCCCATCAAGGAACATGACACACAGCTTCCTCCTGTAAGTCTTGTCCATTCGCCTGGCGCTCAAGCCTTTCCAGGCATCATCTTCTTCTCTAAACTTACCTGCCAGACTGCTCTGCTCCAGCTCCTTTTCTTCTCCCTTGGGTGGACACTCCTTGCTCGCTCATGTCTCCACTGAGCTCTTATTGTGTGACAGTCCTTCCGAAGTGTAAAGGTCCAGGTCAGCTTTCCCAAAATGTGCTCCTGTTGATGTCAGTGCTGAAAATAAGCTCTGTGGTCAGGTGAATGTAGGAAATCATGACTTCCTACACTGGGTTCCCACAATGGGTTACCTGCTGCGGGATCTACCAAAAATTATTATCCATTGTAAATTCCCAAGGGAGTGGTTAGAATTTTCCAAACTGATTTTATGAAGTATTTTGAGGGACCTCTTCTGTGGGTCACACTTTCAGAAAGGCACATATTTTCATGTACTTCCTCGCACAGTTATTTAGATTTTATTTATGAATCCAGTCTCTCCACCTAGGCTGATTATACAGCTGTCCCATTGTGCTAACACCTAAGTATCTTAGCTGTTCAGTGAGAGTTTGATGCCACTGCTACTACTGTGTTCCATTTGAATAACATTTCTAAAGTAGCCATTTAATCTTCACAATATCTCTTTAAATACTGTGATGAAGTCATCTCTAAGATCCAGATGCTTTAAGATCCAGGTAGGGTAGTAGATTTCTGCAAATGTTCAAAAGTGGTATTTGCAGGATGAGCTGGACCAGAATCCAGGTGTCCTGATTCCCAGCCCAGGTTCAGCTGAGTCTTAACTGGCTCTGGGGGAGGAACAGGTCTTGGAATTTTCCACATGCCTGCGTGGCCCACTGTCCACAGAGGGAGGAACTTGAGGGTGTACGTGACAGCAGGAGTCTGTCTGGTTGTTCCCACTCCTCATTGTCCAGCATTAAAAATACTTGGATTGGGCTTCCCTGGTGGTGCAGTGGTTAGGAGTCCGCCTCCCAGTGCAGGGGACATGGGTTCAAGCCCTGGTCCAGGAAGATCCCACATGCTGTGGAGCAACCAAGCCCATGCACCACAACTACTAAGCCTGTGCTCTAGAGCCTGAGAGCCACAACTACGGAAGCCCATGCCCGTGCTCCGCAACAAGAGAAGCCACTGCAGTGAGAAGCCTGTGCACCGCAAAGAAGAATAGCCCCCACTTGCCACAAGTAGAGAAAAACCCACACGGAGCAACGAAGACCCAATGCAGCCAAAAATAAAATAAAACAACAACAACAAAAAGCTTGGATTTCACAACACATTGTACACCTTAAACTTACTATCTCAGTAAAGCCGGGGTGGGGTGAAGTTAGCTTTCAATAAGCACAACACAGGAATTCTGGCTTGTCTAGAAGCCTAGAAGGATCCTCTGTTAAAAATCTATACGACTTCCCTGATGGCGCAGTGGTTAAGAATCCGCCTGCCAATGCAGGGGACACGGGTTTGAGCCGTGGTCTGGGAAGGTCCCACATGCCGCAGAGCAACTAAGCCCGTGCGCCACAACTACTGAGCCTGCGCTCCAGAGCCCACGAGCCACAACTGCTGAGCCTGTGTGCCACAACCACTGAAGCCCACGCACCTAGAGCCCGTGCTCTGCAACAAGAGAAGCCACTGCAATGAGAAGCCTGCGCACCCCAACGAACAGTAGCCCCCACTTGCCGCAACTAGAGAAAACCCGCACGCAGCAACGAAGACCCAACGCAGCCAAAAATAAAATAAAATAAATAAATTTATTTTTTTTAAATCCATAAAAAGAAGAGCTGGTTGGCCCAGCAATAAAAATGTAGAGGGGCCAATGATGAGGTCATTCCTTAATCCGTGTTTTTCTAGAGACCTAGCTGGCCTCCCAGATCACAAAACACTGGTCATCAAGTCACAAACCACTGGACAAAGGCAATGTGACATCTTAGCATCTGAAAGGGGGATTTGCTGGGCACTAGGGGCTTGAAGTCTGGTCAGGGCACTGCCACTGCCCAGCCATTGTGTCTGTCCACCTTGGTTCCACTAAGGCAAGATATTTATAACGTTCAAAGTATTATCTGAGTTCCTCAAATGAATCTATTTTTAGCACAATGACATAATTGATACTTTGCTGATTGCCCCCCATTTGCTCCAGAACACCTAGATCTTAAAGGGAATTTACTTTTGGGATTGCTGTGCTTACAGGAAGTAGGGAAAATCTCCAAGGAACCCTCCTTCCTAAAGAAAGGGTAACAAACTCTGAGTCAGAACCAGAGCTAGGAGCAAAAGTAGTGAATAAACTGAAGGAACGAAGTTGCCCTGAGGGCAAAGCTGATAGTAGTGCTGTGATGTGCAATTGTCATAGTAAACCTCAGGACACAGCAAGGAAAGGGAGCTGAACAGAAATCTCTGCATCAAGCAGGAAGCAACCCTCTGATTCCTGTGCACATTGTGTTAAGGTATTTAAATAACTGCAAAATATAATCTCCCTGTGTCCCCCATTCTTCCTTTCCAGGATTTTTGTGTCTTTTCTCATAAGCTTATTTTTTAGATGAATTTTATATTATGGTATCAAGATCCAACATGATTTTACAGATTGTTTTGGGAAAGATATACATTTTTACAATGTCACATCTTCCCATGTATGAACAGGAAGTGTTGAGAAGTACTGTCTTCAGGTGCAAAGGTCTCTCATCGCTGATAAAGGTCACCACCGTGCAGTGGCAAAGATGCCTTTGGTGAAGTTGAGCAGGCTGGTCAGAGGGAGACTTCGTTCAACATGTTATTGAAACAAAAGGGCATTCCATTTGAAAGCCAATCCCTGTGGTCATCCCTTGGGCCACGCACTGTATCATGTCCTGTTGTGGAGAATTCAAAGATGAGTGAGAATCCATTAGGATGACTACTTACTATCAAAAAAACACCAGAAAATAAAAAGTGTTGGCAAGGATGTGGGGAAATTGGAATCCTTGTGCACTGCTAGTGGGGATGTAAAATATGCAGTGCTGTGAAAAACAATGCCTAAAAAAATTAAAAGTACAATTACCATATGATCCAGCAATTCCACTTCAGCATATATACCCAAAAGAATTGAAATCAGAGACTCGAAGAGGTATTTGTACAGCTATGTTCACAGCGACATTATGCACAATAGTCAAAAGGTAGAAGCAACCCTAGTGTCCACTGACAGAAAAATGGATAAACAAAGTGTGGTGTATCCATACAATGGAATATTACTCAGCCTTAAAAAGGAAGGAAATTCTGACTCGTACTACAATGTGGATGAACCTTGAGGACGTTATGCTGAGTGAAATAAGCCAGTCACGAAAGGACAAATACTGTATGATTCCACTTATATGAGGAACCTAGAGGAGTCAGATTCATAGGGACAGAAGGTAGAGTGGTGGTAGTCAGGGGCTGGAGCAGAGGGGGAAACAGAGAGCTATTGCCTAATGGGTACAGAGTTTCAGGTTTACAAGATGGAACGAGTTCTGAAGATGGATGGTGGTGGTGATGGTTGCACAGCAATGTGACTGTATACTTAATGCCACTTAAAATGGTTAAGATGGTAAATTTTATGTGTATGTATTTTACCACAATTACAAATAAAAATAATAAAATAGGGCTTCCTTGGTGGCGCAGTGGTTGAGAGTCCGCCTGCTGATGCAGGGGACACAGGTTCGTGCCCTGGTCCAGGAAGATCCCACATGCCGCGGAGCGGCTGGGCCCGTGAGCCATGGCCGCTGAGTCTGCGCGTCCGGAGCCTGTGCTCCGCAACGGGAGAGGCCACAACAGTGAGAGGCCCGCGTACAGCAAAAGAAAAAAAATAATAAAAAAAATAATAATAAAAGAGTTTTCTTATATATAAATTTATTTATTTTATTTATTTATTTTTGCCTGCATTGGGTCTTTGTTGCTGCACGCAGGCTTTCTCTAGCTGCGGCGAGCAGGGGCTACTCGTTGTTGTGGTGCGCAGGCTTCTCATTGCGGTGGCTTCTCTTGTTGCGGTGCACGGGATCTAGGCACGCAGGCCTCAGTAGTTGTGGCACACAGGCTCAGTAGTTGTGGCTCGCGGGCTCTAGAGCACAGGCTTAGTAGCTGTGGCGCCCAGGCCTAGTTGCTCCGCGGCATGTGGGATCTTCCCGGACCAGGGCTCAAACCCGTGTCCCCTGCACTGGTAGGTGGATTCTTAACCACTGTGCCACCAGGGAAGCCCAATAAAATAGTATTTTAAAAAGATGAGTGAGGAAAAGTGTGTATGCTCAGGGAACTCTGTGGGGGAAGAAGAGTGGCAGGGGGCACAGGACGCAGGCGCCCTAGTCAGTGAGAAGTCAGTGGAGAACAGCTTTGTGGCACAGACCTGCCTCAACGGAAGACTCGTGGAGGCTGGGCGGCTTAGGGAAGGACTCCAGGCTAGCCCAATAATGACCAGAAGAGGCTTCCTCAAAGCATATTCCAAAGACCACCACCACATTTATTTTGTCATTTGGTATGTTCGTGAGCTTCCTGAAACATAAACATCACTCCTGATTTATGGATTTCCTTGCTTTCTCCTTCTCTTGCATTTGCCCTCACACGTCTCTCTTAGGTTCTCTGACTTTCAGCCTCACTACTGACAGACGCTGCAGCTCAGGCCTGGCTCTGGCCACCATCCACTGAATTCAGGTGAACAATTTTCCTGCTCCAGAAGCTTTTGGTTCCCATTTCAGAAGGTCACGTTATTCATTACAATGGGCCAAAGCACATTTTGCAGGTAACTCTGTTAGCCTGCAGGAACTGCAGAGTTGACACAATTAATTGGAAGTGTAGATGCTGGCACTGAGCATCCAAAGAAATTCATTAAAATGTATCTAAATATAATCTAAGTGCTGAGAAAAAAGGAGGTCTGAAATGCTTTCAGTAGAATTCCTGCAAAATCACAAACTATTAAAGCCAAGCTCTGCATCCTGGCACCAACAGTAGTTCATGAATATAAAAGGGCCTATCTTCTTAGTAAAGTAGTTTTTCTTTTGGAAAATACAGTTATTTATTATAAAAAGATAGCATTTATGTTAACATGTAAGGAGTTTTTATTTTATTTTATGTGCGGTACGTGGGCCTGTCACTGCTGTGGCCTCTCCCATTGCGGAGCACAGGCTCCGGACGGGCAGGCTCAGCGGCCATGGTTCACGGGCCCAGCCATTCCGCGTCATGTGGGATCTTCCCGGACCGGGGCACAAACCTGTGTCCCCTGCATCGGCAGGCGGACTCTCAATGACTGCACCACCAGGGAAGCCCAGGAGTTATTATTTTTAAATGAATTAATACATATTTTTTATGTTTTTTACTGTTCATTTCTAACATGGTAAATATCAGTGGAAATAGCCCATATCAACAATCTCTTTTTAGGGTCCTTAATAACTTGTAAGAGTATAAAGGGGTCCTGAGACCAATCATTAAAGGAATTACTAAGTGTAGAAGTTTCCCAGAGAAGAGGAAAGATGTTGGTCACTACAGCCCAATGTGCGGGTGGTGATTCCCCAGACTTACAGCACTGGCTGTAAACAAGAGGACAAACAACCCAAGCCAGACGTCAGAACTCCCACCTGACAAACGAGGACCATTTGGGAGATGCTGGGGCTTGTATGCATGATACTTTGTACTGTCAGTATGGCCAGTCAGCCCTTGTTATTTCACTCCCTCCTGTCCTCCCAGGTCACCTCTGGGTGTAAGAACTGTGGGCTCTGGGTCTTCTCTGCCCCTGTCTTCTGCCCCTGGACAGTCCCCTTGGAATCTGGCCGGGCTCCTCTCCTGAGTGAGTACCCGTGTGACCTTAGTTATTGCACACATGGTCCACATGGAGTGTTGCCCTGGCAAGGCCAGAGTGCTCTGCAGCGCGTGTTAGCCACTCGGCATAATGTCATTATTGTCATCGTCATGGTTACTATTTAGAGATTATATCTGAGTTCCCTTTGCCTTTCTGAAAAATAAGGATAATATTCCCTGACTTCCCCGCTTCCCAGGTTTGCTTCAAGAGACAAATTGGTTAATGTGTCAGTCAAATATGTGCTCATGGCCCAACCATCAAAGGTGATCAATTCAAGACACAGGAGGGAAGGCACAATTTCCCTTCGTGGAGTCAGGCTGGCTGGTTTGACGCTGTCACTGACTAGTGAACTGATCTGGGTGACATTATGTAACTTCCCCCTGCATCTCCATCTGTAAATGGGAGCGGTAGAAGTCCCTAAAGTTCAGGGTTGTAGTGAGGATGAAATAAGATAAGGCATAGAGCACCACGTGCCAGTGCCTTGACTATAGTAAGCTTTCACCAGAAGCTCTTTTTTGTAACATGAAGGGAGACACCTGGTTTTATTACAAAGCCCGTCTAGAAGAGGATATTGTCTCTGTTTCTGGAACTCTTTGCTCAGTGAAGTGGGGTAGAGCATCCGGACAAGAGGCAGGGCCCATTCATGCAGGTCAGAATTCTATGAATGACGGGGATCATGAAACAGCCGATGCAGGGAAGAGGTTTCTTAAAAAGATAAGTCACGTTTCCCGTGCCTGGAGACTGTATTCCGTGGGGAACGTGAACTGTGGCAATGGTACAGCAGAGGAGAAGTAGATAGTTCTAGCAGGCTCTAGGAAGTGGAGGTGTTGGGCCTTGGTGACTGGGTTTCTGACGTGGGAGGTGAGGAGAGGAAGACATGTAAGATGACTTCATATTTTGAGCCAGAATAATATTGTTCTTTCCTGACTTGGGCTCTGGGGAAGGTGGGGAGACAAATGTTCAGTTCTGTCCTTGTGGAATTTAAGACTTTTCCAGGCAGCACCTGCCAGCATCCCTTCTTCTCCACCTGGCCCCACTCAAACCTTCCACAAACCCCAGGCTTCCAGCTGCCTGAGAAACTGAGAGCCCTTTGTATAATACTTGTCCCTCTGGGAGCATGCCCTCCTTCCTTATGGGAAGCTGGGCCAGCTCACAGCATGCGGGGGCTGCTTCTGCCCCCCCAACCTCAGCACACTCCTGGCCCTGAATCTCTTCCACTCCAGCCAGGGGAATACTGGGCTCTGCTGCCCATTGAAGACACCTGCCTAGGAAAGAGGGGCCCATCCTTCTCCAGGAAGTCCACCTGTCACCAACCTCCTTTTCAGAAAGGCCAGGTGACCAGGTCGCACAGCTCATAAGTAACAAAGCTGGAATCCCAAGTCAGGACAGTTGGACTCGGAACCTTTCCTCCTTCTCACCTTGACTGCGGGATCTTCTCTGAGTCCCTTGGCCCTGAACTGCTAGACAACCTTGGCTGCTGTCTAAATCCTGTCCCATCTTCCCATTTCTTTGCAGACCCTGTCACACCTCCCAGGGAAAAGCATACATGCTCCCAGGGATGCAGAAATTCCTGTCCACACACAGTGTTCAGTCATTCAGCAAACATTCACTGAGAGCCGGCCCACTGTGTGCCAGGCCCTGTACGTGGTAGTGAACCTCACACTCACACACTATATGCACTATACACACAGACACACACACACATGAAGCCTGCTCACTTTCCTTCTCCTGTTGATTCGTGCAGCTCAAAATGACCTGGTTTTACTCCTAGTGACAGGAAGAGGCCCTCATTTACCCATCATCTTTCAAAGAAGAGTGAGCAGGTAGTACTAACTTTGAGCCTACTGAGGATAATTTAAAAGTAGCCCAAGAAGAAGTTTGCCTTAAGGGCAGGGCCACGGCTTTTTTTTTTATATATCCCCCTCACCACAGCATCCAGCAAATGCCTTTACATGAAGAAATCGTTTGCTGAGCACTGGAATAGTGTAAATGAGATTATAGGAAAGCTGTTTAATCTTCTCAACAGAATAATTCCCCCTCAGCATTCTTAAACTAAGCATCTTCTAGGGAAAAAAATTAATGTGAATTAAAGATCAGCCTTATCTATTGCTTAATGCAGTCCCACCCACTTCTTTAAAGATATAGGATAATCCAGGCTTTCTCTGCTTCAACCTCTTAAGACAGAGCTGGTTCAACTTCTGTGTTTGCATGTACCATTCATCTTCAGAAAAGGGTGTTCAGCTCTAACTCTGCCCTCCATTACCTCCAGAGCTGTCATGCTGCTTTGTGGAAACTTCCCAGTATCCCATCACCACCAAGTAAATGAAGCAACTCCCGCAGAAAGAGTAGATAATCAGAGAGTTGGCCAAGACACAAGGCAAACTCATCAGATAGATGTTTTCTTCTTTATTACTCTTTTCTTCAGCCGCAGTTGTCTCCTGAATGAGTGAAAGTGAATTATGAGTACTATTAGATATTAGATCAGTTTCCAACAAAAACTCTTGCCAGTTCTGTGAACCTGGCTTTCCACTCTCTGCTTCTGAGAACAGTGTATCTTCTCTCTGTGTGGGGAGGGAGGGCAGCTATACAACATCCTCCGGCACCGTGGAGAATTAATGATTTCCTCCCTTATGAATGTCAGTGATTGTAATAGTAATAGTTTATGTTCCTTGAGCACTTACTGTAACAATTGGAATTCTAAACACCTTTCCTAAACCGGGCCATTGAATCCCCACAGAAATCATAATGGAAATAATTATGATTATTCCCATTATTCAGAGGAGGAAACTGAGACTAAAGGAAGTTTGGAAACTTGCCCAAAGTAAGTGAAAGGGCGCTGCCTCCTGCACTCCAGCCATTAACTCTTACGTCACACGGCTTCCCTGGCAGATCCCTTGTCTCTCTCTTCTTCCAGTACCGAGAGGCTAAGTTTCCAATCAACCAGGAGTTTCTGTGTTCAGGATCTGATTCAACTAATTCACTAGGCCTGTGTAAATGAGTTAACACCCGTTAACTTATTTCACTCTAAAGATCGCTATCCTAGGTTTGAGAAGACTGACCAACTGGCTGAGTGTCACGCAGCTAGAAAGTCGCGTTGCTTTATAGAGGTCGGCCTTTACTGGGCCACCTCCATGCCCTCCCCAGCCCTGGGACCCCAGGAGCCACAGCCTTGTCGGAGAAGGGACCCCAATGTGCTGCCGCAGAAACCGGGGAGCAGATTAGCTGGGACCAGGCTCCCCCACTTCTCTCCTCACCAGGGCCCCTAATAGGATCTGGGCTTCTAGATCGGGTTCAACCCCCTGACCCTGACCCTCATCCTTTTATTCTGAAAGTTTACCTAAGGCAGCTTCCGGTGGGTGGCGAGCAGCAGTCTGCTTACCCCTGGGGGAGAAGGGAGGCCTGAAAGTAAGAGGGAAGGGAGAACCAACCCAGCCTCAATGCAGAACTGAACTCTGCCCATCCCTGGGGCCAGGGTAGGGAGCATCCGTGTACTCCTCGCAAAGGTGAGGCATTAAATGCCCGTGATTAGCAATTGTTACCAAGTCATCAGAGAAAACACACTGTGCTCTGGTGTTGCCCCATCAGCCTTCACTTTTTTTCTCACTGTCATTTTCCTTCGCTCTGATTTTCTTTTACTTTTATTCTTTCTTTTAAACAATTTTTTCTTTTTATTCTTTTGTGTCACTCATATTTCTCTAACTGCCCTCAAATCTCCTTTCTGAACAAGATGAGGTTTAGAGAAATAAGTGAGGATGAGTGAGGGGCCCCTTGATGCCCCTCACAGCATCCTCTAAACCGATGCCTCCCCACCTCCTCGGAGAAACATCCTATAGAGTCAGAAGGGGCCTGACCTGAGAATTCTCCACCACTGGAAGGAGTAGCTGGTGATAAATCCCATCATTTGCTCCCTTTCATGAGCTCAGCCACTGGCTGATAGAAAACTTGTATCCAGTGGCCCAGCTAGGAGGAATCTGCCCACAGCAGCGGACCCTGTGTCCCTCTGGACCCAGAAACTCACGGCAGGTCTGTTGGAGACATATCTGTGGTTGACTGTCTCTGCACTTCTGATCACACTGGCCCGGCTGGTGAACATCTGGAAGTTGACTTGGAATGTGGTGTGTTTCTCTAGAGTGAACATCTGCAGGAAACCCAGGACTCTCGGGTCTTTTGGGCCAAAGAGAGCCTGCTTGGTTTCTTCTGCCTCTGCCAGCAACAAAATGTACTGTCAGTACCAGAATCTTTGGGCAGAGAATGCCTTGGGCACTGAGGCAGAAATCCTATAATGGGCAAAGATCTCGGCCAAGCACATTTAAATAGTGCTGATAATAGTGTGAGGACCTTCATTTCCCCAGCACAGCATTCTTTGTAAGCGGGGATCCTGGCAGCTGGGCAAGAAGCCACCATCTCCCCACATTCTATGGAGAGGGGATTGGAAGTGTGGCCTCGGCCAGGACACTAACCAAGGTCGTAGCACTCTTCTATGATAGAGGTGACTTCTTGCTGTGAGGCTGGTGTCCTATTTACTCTACCAGGACATCTGCCCTCAGGCAATGCCAGTGCTGGGTGGAAGCTGCAATCAGCCTGTGACAGGACTCACCCTATAAATGTGCTCATTGAAAGAAACCCTGTGATAAATCCTTAAAGAGAAATATTCTGCTGTAAAGTACACCTACCCACCGACATACCCATGCCCATGGAAGAAACCCATGGAAGTACCTCTCCACTCCCCATATCCATCCCACCCTCACTTTGCCACTGTTTATCACTTCTGGGATCACAGAATTCCATATGAAGGCTCTGGCAGGTGGGGTAGGCTGTAACCTTAGATACCTTTTTGGTTCATAGGGAAAGCATCCATGCTTGATAGGTTTACGTAGGTCTACATCAAACAAAAAGTGGCATCACTGAAAACAGTAATAGAATAAGATCCATGTTCCTTCTTCTCGTCCTTTATCATAGCTTCTCAGCCAGATGTGGCCTGGTCACCACAGTTCATCTTCTATGGAAGCTGAGTTTTGCCCTGAGATGATTTAACAGAGTACTGAGCTAGGCCCATGCAGCATCTTTCAGGGGTTCTGATGAAGGATTAAAAGCTGCACGAGGGCCTCCCTGGTGGCGCAGTGGTTGAGAGTCCGCCTGCCGATGCAGGGGATACGGGTTCGTGCCCCGGTCTGGGAGGATCCCATATGCCGCGGAGCGGCTGGGCCCGTGAGCCATGGCCGCTGGGCCTGCGCATCCGGAGCCTGTGCTCCGCAACGGGAGAGGCCACAACAGTGAGAGGCCCGCATACTGCAAAAAGAAAAAAAAAAAAAAGCTGCACGAATCCTGTACCAAGTCAGCCAGTTGTTATTTCTCTGCCCACAGCATTTGGTGGTGGGGAGAAGTGACCCCTCCCACAGTTCCTACTGAAGGGATAGCCTGAGTTTGGCCAGGGCTGACCAGAGATGAACATCTGACCCCGTGGTGGGGAAAGATGGTGGGGAGAGCAAATCCATGGGCTGGGCTGAGTCTGGTAGCTTTCTCTGTTGAGAATGTGAATTACAAAACCCAGACGCTGTGACCAGACCCTGTGTCATGGAGCGTCAGGCCCATGCTCCTGCCGTGGTGAGCCAGAGCCACAGTCCTTCAAGCATTTACTGAATGTCTATTACGTGGAGGAATCAGAAGCAGAAATGGGAGAATCTTATGGGCCAAGAGTTAGAGACCTCAGGTTCTGACTCAACAGGCTCTGTCCCATGAGCCTGGCTGACTTTATTTTCAGCCCTTGGAAGCCTGTGCAGTTGCCTGTTGAGGCCTCACAAATAATCCCCCTTTTCTTAAACCTCCACAAGGAGGATTCTTTGTCTTGCTGCTCTGTGTGCCCAGAACAAGACAGCTGTGTATCCCCACCATGGAAGTCAGTGACAGCGGCATGTGCGGTCATGCCAGCGATGCTGCCGCCGAGGGCAGGAGGCTGACCCAGCACCTACCATCCCCTGAACCGATGCTGAGTCTCAGGGGTGCAGGCACACATTGGCCAGGTGAGAGGGCTGTTGGTGGAAGGCAGAGCTGCTGGAGAAAGTGCTTAAGGAGGAAAAGCATAACTGTTAAAATGAAGCAGATCTAAGGTATTTCTTTGCTTCTAAAACATGTGGTTTTTTCTTCATAGTTTAACATTTGTGAAATCAGGATGTGTCTCACAATTCACGGTCTGGCTGCTAGAATCACTGTAGTTATCATGAACAAACTTGGCCAGGGCTGTTCCTGATGTTGTCACTTCAGCTGAGCTATATGCATTGTCAGAGCTACAAATGTTGAATTTGTTATTGAAAATATCTTCAGAAAGATTTCGCTGTAATTTGGCAAGCAAAAAAGTCATTGTGTTTTCAGAAAGGCATGGAAATGGAGCAGTGGAGTATATATTTTATATTAATGAAGCTGGTATTTTTGTTAAAGGAATGATTGCAATCTCATATTTCTTTCGAAGCAATAACCAAGTGCTTTAGAAACCTTCAGGTAGAAGAAATGGAGGTACATCTTGTTACTGAGATAAATGCACAAGGATGGCTTATCGCCCACCAGCACAGTGTGACCAAAGGCAGGAGAGATTGCCAAGTCCCTCAGAACAGATGAAAGGCATTTCGAAGCACCAGCAAGCTCTTGTGCCCCATCCATGCATTGAGCAGCAACATTGTTAAGGCTGTGTCCTAGCATACTTGACAGTGTTTTTTTTTTTTTTCTTTTTTAGTGGCACATAAAATAATGGTATGACTTACAGTTGAAGGAATCTTAGATTAGATGAGATATGTTAATAATAACCATCAAACTGTGGCTGAACAGGCTTACGCCCAACCGAGAAGAAAGCCAAAGGCTACTCGTGCTTCAGCCCCTGTTTATCCACAAAGGGTAACAGTAGGGGAGAGAGAGGGTTTCGTGTAGCTCTGCAGAACTTCAAAGTCGAAGGCTTTGTGGCTGTGGGCTTAATACATGAAACACACCCTCAAGCTCAGTACAGGCACCGGGTGCTCAGAAACTTGCACTTGGCCATGTCTATCAGTTTTAATTAATATGTGGAGTGAAGACAAAGGGAGGCCACAGTATCCTGTGTTTCTCTTCACTTCAGACGGAATGCCCGCTGCTCCCAGGTCCACGCCTTGCTGCTCCTTTTCCCTTCCTGCCTCCCCTGTCTCTTTCTTTCTCCATCATTCTCTTCCTTTTACCTCCTCATAGCAGCAGGCTGTTCATATACTGGTGCGAAAGGGAAGTTTGGATAAGATGGGGGTAACAACTTATTCAGTACCTTTGCATGTATGTGTGGGTACATGCATGTGTACATATGTGTGCAGAGCCAATGCTTCCTCTCTCATTCCCAACAGGGTCTTCAGAAGTAGCGATGTGAAGTCATGAGTTCTTCCCAATGTACCAAAAAAAAAAAATCCATCAAGAAAAAATACATATGTGCTCCTCAGTCTAAAATACCTCCATTTTCATTCTTTTTGTATGGCTGAGCAATATTCCATTATATATATATATATATATATACACCACATCTTCTTTATCCATTCATCTGTCAATGGACATCTAGGTTGCTTCCGTGTCTTGGCTATTGGAAATAGTGCTGCGGTGAACGTTGGGGTGCATGTGTCTTTTCGAATTATAGTTTTCTCCGGATATGTGCCCAGGAGTGGGATTGCAGGATCATATGGTAACTCTGTTTTTAGTTTTTTAAGGAACCTCCATACTATTCTCCATAACAGCTGCACCAATTTACATTACCACCAACGTGTAGGAGGGTTCCTTTTCAGTTTGCAAGATGACTTATGACTCTAAAATATTATTCTATGACAGTGCTTTCAATTGCATTGTCATAGAATATTTCAATTTCAATATTATCTCTGCGAAAGAGAAAATTTGTCTTTATCGGTACAATGGTAATTATAAGTCAACTGTTGTCATTTTGACAACACCAACCTGAAGTCATCCAGAAGAGGCTTAGCTACAGATTAAAAGTTCAGTGCTGTCACTGCAAGACAGGGATCACTTGGTGCCCGCATAATGTCAACATAGCTCATAAACTGCATGGCAGAAGCTGGGTTGACTGTGAGTGTGTCATCCATCTGACTGAGAGTATGCTTAAGATAATCCTTTCAAGAGCATCAGCTTGTAAGAACATAACATTTTCAAGGTTATCTTTTGGGAACAGAAAAAATTTTTTAATTCTAGAATTCTCCCATCCACAGATACCGATGTGTGATAAACACTAATCTCTGTCATCTTCATTGTTCAGGAGAGGACATAGGCCAGGAGAGATGGGAAGCAACTGACTCAAGGGCACTCAGCTGCTTCCGTGGCATGGCTGGAACTCAAGCCCAGAGCCTATCCCATTCCACCCAGCTTTGTCGCTGTATCATTTCGGCTCTTGCACTCCATGAAGCAAGTCTGGTCTCACTCAGTTCAGATATACAAAATGGTGATGCTAAAGGATACTTAATACCTCTTAGTTTAGTGTTGTTTTGGGTTTCATATATATATATATATATATATATATATATATATATATATATATATATATATATATATATTCTCTGTGTCTCCATTAAAACCTGGAAACAGATTCAAGTTAACATTATCAATTCATGGAGGATAATTTTGTTTCTATGCTGCAACCAGAGCTCCCTCTAATGGCTATTTATTTGGAGAGCAAAGTCTGGGGGAAATGAAATAACCCCTGTTCTTTTAGAACTGAGGACTTTAAAAATTATAGTTTAATGAGTCATTATTTACCTTTGCAACTAGATCATTTTAAAACAAGACTTACCTGATGTGATAATTAATTTTATATGTCAGCTTGACTAGGCCACAGGATGCCCAGATATTTGGTCAAACATTATTTTGGGTATGTCTGTGAGTGTGTTTTAGATGAGATTAACATTTGAAACAGTAAACTGAGTAAAGTGGATTTCCCTCCCTAGGGTGGGTAGGCCTCATCCAATCAGTTGAAGGCCTGGAGAGAATAAAAAGGCTGACAGTCTCTCAGGTAAGAGGGAACTCCTCCTGCCTGACTCTTGAGCTGGGACATCAGTTTTTCCTGCCTTTGGTGTGGAACTGAAACATAGGCTCTTCCTGGGTCTTGAACCTGGCAGCTTTGGGATTGAAACCCACAATATCAGTTCTCTTGATTGTCAGGCCTTCAGACTCAGACTAGATACACCATCAGCAATCTTGGGTCTCAGCTCACAGCTGCAGATCTCAGCTTCTATAATCAGGCAAGCCAATTCCATATATATATTATACACACACACACACACACACACACACACACACACACACACACACAATCTATTGGTTCTGTTTCTCTGGCGAACTCTGACTAACGCAACTGATTTCAAGGCACTTTGAAAAAAAACATGAAAAAAATACTGCTATTACACAGTCAGTTACAGTGTGGGTTAGTTCTCCGTGAAGCATAAGTCTGCCTACCTTCATGGGTGGTTTTGACTAATTAGTTGTTAAGTCATGCTGACAGTAAAGAACACAAGAAAATTGAGATCTGTGATCTCAAAAATATATCATATTAAATATAAATATATTCAATAAAAGTAATATCAACTCTATTGATCTTGCGTTTTACATATCATATTTACTACCTCATTTGATGGGATCCTCACTGCCATGCTGAGAGACAGAGCCAATATCCTGAACTCAATACACAGATAGAACTGATGCCCTGATCCCCGCAGATAGAACTGACCTTTAATATTGTGCCTTTTCCATTATAACCACAGTATCACTCTGAGTCATTCTCTGCCACAAACCAGTAAGACAGCCTCTCCAGTTATTTCACTAATCACAGAGGCTGTTGATGATTTTCAATCCAAAATATGCTCTTCAATGGCTATTTTCTGGCTGACTTGGTTCAGTAGCCTAGAGCAGAATGTAAACAATCCCAGGCTCTTATGATACACAAGAGAAGAATATCACTTACTGTCTCACACACAAACAGGTTCATACTGGAATTCCAGGTGTTTTTTTTTTCAAAGAGTTTTATTTTGATCCTTTCTCTCCCAGAAATCCCTGAGTGGAAACCCAATTATGTGGCTGTCACAAAAGTATTGACTTTATCATTGGGAAGGAAGTAAAAATGATCCACCATCTATCCGTGTTATCGTTCCCCTGCATCTGAAAATGAGCAGGAATTATTACAAATAAAAACCAGGACTTACTCTTTAAACTAGGCTTCTATATCGTCTTGGTTTCCCTGGACCTTGCTTTCTTCATTTATATGTCTTGGAGATTATTCAATAATAATGAATAAAGCTTTCATTCATTTTCTAAGTATTATACATTATCCCTTATGTGAATTCCTAATAATTAATTTGACATCTTATTAATGAAATTCAAGTCCAGAAATCTTTATTCGTCTGAAGGCAGAATAGAATATATTAATTAGTGATGAATAATACTTAAAGCTGTCACAAAGACCCTACATTTAATGTTCTTTTTATTTATTTTTATTTTATTTTTATTTTTTGGGGGGATATGCGGGCCTCTCACTGCTGTGGCCTCTCCCATTGCGGAGCACAGGCTCCGGATGTGCAGGCTCAGTAGCCATGGCTCACGGGCCCAGCCACTCCGCGGCATGTGGGATCTTCCCGGACCGGGGCACGAACCCGTGTCCCCTGCATCAGCAGGCGGACTCTCAACCACTGCGCCACCAGGGAAGCCCCCTAATGTTCTTTTTATACAAAATATTTATAAATATAATGATTTTTATTTGCTCTGTCTTCATGAAAAAAATCGTAACTAGAATTCCAGATAAGCATGGATGGACTGGCATTCTTCAGTTATCTACATCTATAATGTGCATAACCACAAGAAGGGAATCCGGTTACCCATATTACAATTACAGGAATATCTGTGTAGAAGGGAACCGTGTCCAGGGTATGACCTAAGATCTGTAAAATCTTGGCAAATGTTATCCAAATGTAGCCCTTTCCTCAGGAACAAAAACAAAAGCAAAAACTTGCTATCTTCCCCTTTTCTTTCCCATCTATGTATATAAGAGAAATCATTTTGTACTCTGTCATTTTCTACTACATTCATTTATATTTATATATATACTATTATTATTATTGAAGTATAGTTGATTTATAATGTTGTGTTAATTTCTGCTGTACAGCAAAGTGATTCAGTTATGCATACACACACACACACACACACATTCTTTTTTTATATTCTTTTCCATTATGGTTTATCATAGGATACTGAATTCTCTGTGCTATACAGTAGGACCTTGTTGTTTATCCATTGTGTATATAATTGCTTACGCCTGCTTACCCCAACCTCTCACTCCTCCCTCCTCCAACCCCCTTCCCCTTGGCAACCACAAGTCTGTTCTCTATGTCCGTGAGTCCATTTCTGTTTTGTAGATAGGTTCACTTGTGTCATGTTTTAGATTCCACATGTAAGTGATATCATATGGTGTTTGTCTTTCTCTGTCTGACTTACTTCACTTAGTATGATAATCTCTAGTTGCATCCATGTTGCTGCAAATGGCATTATTTCATTCTTTTTATGGCTGAGTAGTATTCCATTATATATATGTACCACATCTTCTTTATCCATTCATCTGTCAATGGACATTTAGATTGTTTCCATGTCTTGGCTATTGTGAATAGTGCTGGTGTGAACTAGGGGTACATGTATCTTTTTGGATTAGAGTTTTGTCTGGATATATACCCAGGAGTGGGATTGCTGGATCATATGGTAATTCTATTTTTAGTTTTCTGAGGAAGCTACATACTGTAGTAGCTGCACCAATTTACATTTCCACCAACAGTATAGGAGGGTTCCCTTTTCTCCACATCCTCTCCAGCATTTATTATCTGTAGAGTTTTTAATGATGGCCATTCTAACCCATGTGAGGTGATACCTCATTGTAGCTTTGATTTGCAATTCTCTAATAATTAGCAATGTTGAACATCTTTTCATGTGCCTATTGGCCATTTGTATTTCTTCTTTGGTGAACTGTCTATTTAGGTCTTCTGCCCATTTTTCTATTGGGTTGTTTGTTTTTTTGTTATTGGGTTATATGAGCTGTTTGTATATTTTGGAAATTAAGCGCTTGTCAGTCACATTGTTTACAAATCTTTTCTCCCATTCTGTAGGTTGTCTTTTTGGATTTTTTATGGTTTCCTTTGCTGTGCAAATGCTTCTAAGTTTGATTAGGTCCCATTTGTTTATTTTTGTTTTTATTTCTATAGCCTTGGGAGACTGACCTAAGAAAACATTGGCACGATTTATGTCAGAGAATGTCAGAGAATGTTTTGCCTATGATCTCTTCTAGGAGTTTTATGGTGTCATGTCTTATGTTTAAGTCTTTAAGTCATTTTGAGTTTATTTTTGTGTATGGTGAGAGCGTGTGTTCTAACTTCGTTGATTTACATTCTATTACATTCATTTTTTTTAATTTCTTTTCTGGGCTTCCCTGGCGGCGCAGTGGTTGAGAGTCCGCCTGCCAATGCAGGGCACACGGGTCTGTGCCCCGGTCCAGGAAGATCCCACATGCCGTGGAGCGGCTAGGCCTGTGAGCCATGGCCGCTGAGCCTGCGCGTCCGGAGCCTGTGCTCCGCAACGGGAGAGGCCCGCGTACCGCAAAAAAAAAAAAAAAAAAAAAAAAAATTCTTTTCTGCCACCTTCCATAGAAGACTTAAAGAAAAAACACAGTAAAGCAGAAAAGTAAATATAGAAATAAAAACTGAATTCAGGAAAATGCAGAAGAGCAAACTGAAGAAGAAAGTCAAAATATGAATGTTCAGACTATTACTTATCAGAAGTAGAGTGACAGGAACAGTTTATTGTTCACCAAAATCTGTTTTTCTTCTTCTTGGGCACACAACTGGATTGCACTCCCCGACCTCCCTTGCAGCTTGATTTTCAGCCAAGGGGATGTGAACAGAAGTTGTATGTGCCATTTGTGGCCATGGTCCATGAAACCCTTCCTTTGCATTCTTCCATACTCTTTCCTCCTTCCACTTGACTGGGAAGAACAGGACAGTAGTGACCTTGGAAGCCCTGTTCTGAGGATGGCAGGGCCTCTCTCATCCTAGGTCCTTTAGTGCCTATGTGGGGGAGAGGGGTCCAGCCAATCCACACACCTGCCCAGGACTGTCACCTGAGCCAAGGCACAAATTTTGATTGTCTTTGATCCATCAATCAGTGTTTGTTACTTCAGCCTAGTATAGCCTAAATAATACATGCGATCGTCACAAAGCACAATAAACCCATATTTTCTATTTGGATTTTGGGAGGGCTTTTAACAGATGGGAAATAGTCTAGACAGACATTCACCCAACAAACAGCAATTCAGGGCATTCCTGGCTTTAGAACTAGTTAGTCCTTCTTTTCAACATTGGAGTAGGTCTCAGCTGGAACAAGGGGTTAGTTAATCCTCCAAAGGGTTAAGCCCAGAGCACTCTGGCAGTGTTGCCAGTGAGCCTCAGGAAACTTCAAGGACAGGAAGTGTCCAGCTGAAGGACATCATCAGTTCAAAAACCACAGGATGACAACTGGAGACTGAGGAGCCCATGTTGTCTGTGAGTCATTGAGTTGAAACCAGGAAGAAGAGGTCAGTGTCTGGAGTTGGTCAAGTTGGCAAAATCAAGAACCCCAGGGGATGGCAGGTCCATATGCAAGTCAAGAAAGCCAGAATCCAGGCTGCTGGGTTCAAATCCCAGCTTCACTCCTGACTAATTATGGAATCTTGGGCAACTTATTAATGTTTCCAGGCTGATTTATTTCTTCTTCTACAAAACTTGGGTAATAAAGCTATGTATTTCAAAGGGTCATTGTGAAAATTAAGTATATCTAAAAGGCTTAGATCAGTGCCTGGCACATAGTAAGCATTCAGGAAATGATGACTATTTTTTATGCATATGAAGCAGAGGATGGTGGAGTATGCCTATGGGGATCAGGATCCACTGCAAACCAGGAGCCTGGCCAGAATGGGCTGAGCACCAGGCTCTCCTCAATACATATATTCCCTTCTGAGGCTGTGGCCTGTGGTTTTTAGTCTTGGCCTACCTGGATCTGAAGTGTGGAGTAGCTGGGTCATCCCACTACCCTACAACACCCCGTGACTCACCACCAGTGGCCACCACTGGCCAGACAGCATGTAGGAGCTTCCTGGCCACTTACATGGGGGAGAGAGGGCAGCAACAGCAGGAATCACCTGTCCCGAGGGAAGACACCCCTAAGGCCTCCTGGGGGGACACCAGTCAGTTCATTGAGATTGACCAGGAAAAGAGAGATGGGGAATAGAACTTGAATGGGTGTCAAAATCTCAGATCCTCTAAATATCAGCTATGTGACTTTTGGGTGAGTCTCTGAACTTTACTCTTTTCTCATCTAAAATACTATTTTAAATTGCTACATTATGAATAAATAAGGTAATGTGGTATCTTATGAAATACCTGATAGGGCATAGCTCAGTAAATCTTTAACACATGTCAGTGGAAGGAGGGAAATGGTGTTTATACGGTGTGTGCTGATGGGTGAGTGGCTGGTGGGCATGTGAACAATTTAGTTTATTCCAGAAACCACACTTAGAAGCATTGTTGGTTGTGATTAAACATTTAATTATGTCCAGCGTGTGGTGAGTTGATTCTGGTGCTGTAAGGTATCATTAAGACTCTGTGTGTGCTCAGTCTAGTGGGCATACCATGGCACTCTAGGGGCTGCTCCCTGAGTTCCTCTGCATTAGCAGTACTGCTCTATGGTTTGCCCATGGTCTGGGGACACCTTACTCCAGGGCCTCCTCGTGGCTTTCATCATGGTTCTCCATTGCCCCGTGTGTTATGTATGGCTCCTCATTCACAGACAGAAGCTGTGGGTGATTGTGTTTGCACTCCTTTTATTACTGGGCTTTCAATATTTCCACCATGTGTTTTATCCTCTTCTGGAACTTCACCTCGGGCTGAGTTCTTAGGTACAATGAACATTTCCAGACTTTGCAGGGAAGTCCTAATTCCACGGAAGTGGCCTTATCTCCTGCTTTGCTTCTTCATGCCTCCTAAACCTCATCCATGCTAATCACTCGGAGACCACCTTCCTGCCTCTGCATGACCATATACAGTATTGCCTCGGCTAGGAATGCCTGGTCCCTGGGGAGTGTAGGGATGGGCAGATGGGTCTTTGTGTCATTTGCTGGTGAGGTGATTTACTCTTACAGATGAATTCTGCTTTTTTGACATTAGAGTCCATTCCCTCAACTACTTTCTGGACTTTTAAACAGCCTCCTGTATGTTTTTCCTGCTGGTCTCTCCCCGCTCAACTCTGTCCTCACAGCCTCCAGAATGATGTCACTTACTAAATTGTTCTTCACGATGGAGAGTGTTTTGAACAATGGGTCTGGGTGTGTGCCTTCATCACAGTTTCTCTGAGACACTCATGGCAGATCATTTACCCTCTCAGGGACTCCGTTTTTCACCTATAAATTAGGCATGTTGGACTATATAAAGTCTAATGTCTGTACTTGTTCTGCAGGTCTGGATGAAGGGAGTGGTTTTACAACCTTCATTGTCTTATAGACTCAGATGACACCTGTGCATGAGGACATTTCTGACTCCAAAATGTCACCGGCTCTCATGAGAAACTATGGGATCCATTCTGTGTAAAAATAATGTTAGTGAAGAATTCATTGGGGCAAAACGCCCTCTGTTATATAGAAGAATACAGAGAGAGAGACTGAGCGCATGATGAGAGATGATCAGTATGTTGTATGTGTATCTTGGGAGGGTGGCATGGAAGCCCATATGTAATAGAATTCAGGTAGAGGAGCAAAGCCAGAGCAGGAGATGGTCCAGATTCTCAGTATCAAGGAGCCACTGCCCAGGACCTGGAGGGAAAGCTGGGTTGGGCCACCCAGAATTCAGATGGTGATAGCAAGGACCAAGAAGAAGGAGGGCAGTGTCAAAAAACTACAGGAGAAAAATCCATTCGGTCTGAGTAAGGAACCAAAACAAGGGAAGTAGTGTGAGGGGTAGGTATGAGTGCATCTGTATGTGGAATGTTATTTTGACTATGGACTTACCAGCCTGTGACTATAGAAATAGGATAACATTATATTAATGCTCCCAAAACAACTTCAAGTTCCAACAAAATACCCCTAATTTTCTGAGTGTTCACAATGGCGTTGACACACCAGGCTTCCTCAGCAATTAAAGTCTGCCTTCTCTTCTCTTCAAGCGGACATTCCCATCTGCGAAGGCCCATCTCTTCTGCTTACTGAGGGTCTAGAGGTAGAGCCTTCTGTATTTTTACATACCTCCAGGCAACAGGGGTTTGGCAGTGTCCCGAGCAGTATCCCCCAAATTGCCACAAATTATGTTCAGTGATTTAAAGAGACAGGACAGGATCGATGCTCTCGTGCTGACAGCTTTCCTTTTTGCCCTCGCTTCAGGGGTCTCATCTTTCCTTCAGAGATGTTAGGAATGAGGGTAGTTTGCTTAGAGCAGTAGGCTGTCTCCATCACTATGAATCCAATTTGGCTCCCAAGCCCCCAGGGTGGGTTCTCACAGTGACACCCATCGGAGAGAAGAGGAGACTAAGGAAGGCAAACCTGCCAATCCTGTGTGATAGACACAATCCTGCATGATTGACACTGACCATGGTCCGTGCTCAGAGGCTCACGGACACCCATCCTTGGACTTATGTATTTAAACAAAGCCCAAAGCCCTCCTCTCCTTTCTTTGCTCTTCCTTGAACCCCACTCAGTTTCCACCCAATACTCCCTCACGCCATGCCCTGGGCAGCCCCACCGTGTGCTGACTTCTGGCCCAAAGCAGCCCACCCCCACCTCCTCTGGGGAGAGGGTTTGACCTCCTCCTTGCCTGGTTGCCACCATACTCTCCTTTGTTGATGATAAACCTGTTGCTAGTTGGCTTCCTTCCAATTTTGTGTAAACCACAGTATGTATCTAAGATACCGATTTTGTAAAGAACCAGATGTTATCATAAGCGCCAATTCATGTTTAAATGACCTTTTTTTCACTTGTTTTATCCTACATTTAGTTCTTAGAGACATCAGTTGGCATTTTTATTGACCTGTTTTTCCACTTGATTTTTGTACTTTTGGTTGTGGTTAGGGCAAAGCATGTTTCTCCTCATCTATTCATGACCAACCTTATCCCTTATCATTCTACTTTCTGTTCCTTCACTTATTTTTTTATAATTCCTTAATTTTAAAATCTCCTTAGAAAGAGAAGCTCGGTTAAAATTTACATTTTTATGGCACATCTTCCCTTTTATCTTTCTTCTTTTACTTTTTAACTAGCTTTGATACTTCTTCACCGCATGCTTTTTTTCTGTTTGATATTGCCCACTCAGAGTTGTCTGTTGGTCAGGGTCCACTTAACATTTTGTGACATCTACGAGATTTTCTCCTCTTGTAGTGAGGCACAGTGAGGTCTACCGCAGGGAGAGAGGCTGCTTCTGATTTGCCATCTGAGGCACACAGCCACGTGATAATAAAAATAACATAGAAATAGGATGTAGAACCCCCACCTGTGCAAAGTGAATCATTGTTGAGTAAATGGTCATAGCAACATGATATAACCTGCAGTACTACATGCGTGCTGGCTATTTTATAAAACCTCAGCAGCTTTCAGGGGATGCCTCTATCTGCTGTGCAACCACTGTTGGCAATACTTAGGAAAGATTGTAATTTATTGCTAGAAAGATAAGAGAAACTACTCTTAAAGGTCATCCCTGGCATCACCAAAAATCCTGATTCCCTTTCGATCCGCTTGCATCCTTTTCTATCAAATAAACCACATTTCACAGAGATCTTTGGAATATTGATATTGTCCTATGACTGTGTCCTGCTGCGGGTTCATCTCCTTATAGAAAAAGACAGCATGCTGCATTTTCAAACGGTTGCTTAGAAAAACTTAAGTGTAGGCTTCACATAATTTTTATTAATTGATACACAGCCTTTTCAGTAAACAATTTCAGAGACTGTGTTTTTCAGGCAATTCTGTTTTATCTTCTCTTTTGCATCATTATGGATTTATGACCCTCTGATACCTTAATGCAACCTTGTTTTCTTTTAACATCTAGAATCTACAAACTAATCCTGATTTTTTTTTCCCTGCCCAGAAATATGGAGTCAACTATCCTCCAAGGGCATTTATTCCTTTCATTGGAGAATAGTTTTAGAACCCACAAGCACTAGTTCCACAAATAAGCTTGTCCCACATTCCAACTGGAATTTGGCAGATGGCAGCAAAAATATCCAACGGCATAAATCACTGTAGGGACGGAACAGATAAAGCCTCCTTTAAAAACGTGTCCATTGATATTTCCAATTCATCTCAATTTTAATAAGTTCTTCTTGGCTTGCTCTAACAGAAGAGTTTATCAATCCATTCTTTTTTTTTTCAATTTTTGAACAACTGATTTTTCTTGTTTCCATGAGTATTAATTTCTTAAAAGCAATATATTATCATACCAAACCAGAAGTCTAAATATCAGTGTTGCCTCCCCAAATTCAGAAACCTCCACATCTTTTCTTCTGTCTCCACCCTCAGCTCAGCCATCCTGAAACTAGCTTCACGGTGAGCAGGTCCCATCGATTCTTTGGTCAGCATCGTCTTAGCACCAGTATCTGAAAGGAAAGAAACCCTAGCCTCCATCTAGGGGAACACCAAAGAAACTAAGATTTTGGAACACTCAGGGTGACACATAGATGGCTTGTTTGCTTAATAAAAGATAATAATAAAACATAGAATACAAACTTAAAAAAATCCTCTGTCAATTTTTTCCATTTGAGCTCCCAATTGGAATTTATTTTCCCTTTATATTTTTTCTTTCACTAGTGCCTTTGTATATTTACAAGGCAACATTTTTAGTAAAAAATTGTAGTTTCACACAGGCCCATAGGTATATACAGTGTCCTGTACCGACTCACAAGAGTCAACTTTGCACATCTCTTCCCAATTCTGCACTCAGTGATGTCACGTTTGTAGCTTACAATCAGCCATAATGGAAGTATTTACACCATGGAAATTGGCAAACACTATCAACCAGGACTTTCCACCCAGAGGGCCAGTTCTTAAGCATATATCAGGACAACTCTGGGTATACACCTTAGTTTTACGAAAACCAGTCAAAATGTCAGAACACAAAATCAATTGATATACTATACAATTCTATATTCTGATATAGAATTATCAGAATAATATGCCAAACATTATGGTTGAGAATTCCCACTCAAGAAATTTACATAGAATAGCTTTTGGAGCTTTATGTAATTTTTGTAATATTCACTGCGTAGTGCTCCCCGGAACCAACCCTTGAAAGACAAAAAGTACAATTGGGTTATAGTACATTTTAGTTATAATTCCATTTAGTTATTCACCAGTTTCAAGTAATTTCCAGATATTTTTGATCCATTCCCCAGAGGCCTTTATTTCCACAACAGACAACATAGAGAATTCAGTAATTTCTAGTTATTAACATTTCTGTGCTGATATCCAATTTTTTACATGAATTAATACACACCATGCTCTCTCCTTGATGTCACATTCTGTAGTAACTGTGTATTATCTGGATGATATGGAGGATAGAACCCAGCAAACTTGGAGCATGGGGTCTGGCTTTACCAAAATCTAAAACGAGCTAAAGGAATGTGAAGTTTCCTCATTGGGTCTGAGTGGGGCTGGCCCACTAATTTGTTCTTTCAGGTGGTCTGTCATGGCACCCCTGGTGTTATTCCCAGGAATGTAATGGCCTCAGGTATCTCATCATTGGAAACTGTTCATGGTAGAGGTTCTCTTTTTGTTGTTCATTTAGCACCTGAATTTAGGCAGGAAACATTCCTACTTGAAGGCTCTGTGTAGTTTGATTCCCTGCCTTTTTATTGCCACTTCCACAGAGAAGTGCCCTCCCCAAGTGAGGAAGCCAGGACACTCTGTCCCTCCAGCTGCCTTGGGACAGTACTGGTCCTGCTTCCTCTTTCCGGGAGTGTGGCGTTCTGAGCTACAGCCCATCTGAGTCTAGCACACTTCCTCCCTACTTCTGGCACTCCCTCTCACCCAGCCCCACACCTCGAGCAGGACTTCCCCTGGCATTGCCCCCAGATTCTCACTTGCCCTTTAAGCTTGGCTAGGTCTGGCTGTGCTCTCTCAAGGACACAGATCCATGGCCTGGTTGGTGCTTCAGGCATCTGCCTGTGCTTGGCCGCCCCAGCTCCCATCAGAATGCCGGCCCCGATGCCCTCGCTCTCCTGTGCTCTGAGTTTCCCTCCACCTAATACTGTCCATTTTACATCCCTCCACATTCTACTACGTTCCATTATCTTCTACTATGCTTTCTTACCTGTTACCAAAGGAAAGTTGGGAGAGAGGGAGGGGTGCATTCTAACTCTTCCCCCTTTTGCCATGTCAGAAACCAGCAGAAACCACAGTACAACCCAGATAAAAAATTGACTCTGAACGAGTATCCTTGTTTTCTAAGACTTGTAACCTTGGAGAGACCCCAGGTTGATCAGTAGTCTCCCTTACCTCTCCAAGCATGTTTGTGTCTGGCTAATACTGTTGACCATTTCCATATAGCTTTTACTTCTGTTCTTTATTCAAACCAGGAATTATTTCATATCTTCTTTTTGACTTCCAAGATGATAGATATTTCTTGGATTATATTTCTTGGATATATCTTGTTTTGCTAGTACCCCGAGACTGCAGCCCAGAAACGTTGTAATAGTTTATAGATTCTCATAAGTAGCTTATGAGAATTTTTCCCACATCCTCACCAAAACTTGATAATTTTTAATTTTTGCCCTTATGGTGGTTGTACAACAATATCTTTTTTCTGCACATCCCTGAAAAAGATACATATCTTCAGGTTGAAGAAACTTGAGTCCTGAGCAAAATGAATAAAAATAAATGCATACTTAGTGATGTCATAGTGAAACTTCAGAACACCAAAGACAAAACAAAAAATCTCAAAATCAGCCAAAGGGAAAATACAGTTTACTTACAATGGAAGGACAAGCAGACTGACAATGCATTTTTCATTGGCAATTATAGAGGTCAGGAGACAATAGGGCAATATCTTCAAAATGCTGTTGGGAGGGAAAAAAAAACCTGTCAAACTAAAACTCTATATTATTCTGCCAGTGGTTGTGTCTGTGCATCCTCAATTGACCTCCCCCACCTTCTTCAGAAGTAGATACTGAGGGTAGGTGTCTGAAGCTGGGAAAATCCTAGAACCTCATGCCTTCTGTCATATGATTGTTCCCTTTCTGTGTCCAGAGCCTTTTGGCTCCACCCCAGGATTGTAAATACCACTTGGCAAGGCAAAGTGCTTTGGTTAACCAAATATTTCATGTTCCTAAAGCCTGCCCCACCTCAGGGAGCTTTGTTCAATTTGCTTAGCCCTAGTGCATACATGGTTCTAGGTCCAGAGATGGGGACCAATGTATCCTTTTCTCAGCCCAGTTTGGCTCCAGACCTTGTTCTATATCAGTAAATAGACTGCCTAGACTCTATCTGATCACAGTAGTTATCACAGCAGTCAGGTTCCTAGAGTTCTAGATGACTGAAAAGTGGTAAGCTGACCTCTGTCAACTAGCCTCCTTTACAATAGCCTCTCTGAAAATTCATTTCCATCTAAGTGTGCTAAATCTTTTAGATTCAAAAAGTTTATCTTCTTTGGTCTGCACAGTAGCCCTGTGGGAAAGGGAAGGTGAGGTAGGTGTTATCCTTTCACTTTCACAAATAAAGAAATCACAACACAGATGGGTCAAATGACTTGACCAAAGTCATACAGCTAATGAGAAACAAAACCATGTCTGAGCCCAGTTTTTGTTATAATTGCCCTTTCCAGAATCCAGGGATTTTTGCCCATTTTCCTGAAACTTTCTTTGACCTACTACTTTCAATGCCAACAATTGGAAAACTTATTAATTTACTATATTTGCTCTTATGTGAAGGTATTATATGTTTGCAAAATAGCCAAGATGTAGACAGCAAGATAGGAAATATCAAGAAATTGAGTGTATGTTTAGAAATCAGCTAATTAATTTTTAAAAAAATCAAGATGTATATTATACTGAGAGGTTAGCATATTCAAATGAAATCTTATTTTATAAATACTCATTGCAGATAAAGCTTAAATAGGAATACTCAGAAATATTGCTCAGGGCAGAGGAAAAAAAGATTTGAAAAATCAAAGAATTTCAGTTAAATAGATTATTATTTTCTGAAAGCTTAAGTAAAATCGAGTACCTTGATCATGAGAGTTACTCTCTGGAATAGTGGCAAGGATCCTTGTGGGATCCTGACATTATATCATTATCTACTTCTAGATACTCTGACAGATGAAGGCAGAGGACCCTGCAACAGAGGAAGGACTCTGCCCATTTCTTTTTTCTGAGTGGATAACATGAGTTCACATTTGGTCTTCCCCTGGCATAGAGTCTGCAGCTGCAGCTCCTCAGATGAAATGCTTTATTCCTCACTAGGGCCAGGGTATGGAAAATAATCACATTTTTCTCTAAGACACAGATGTAACCCCTGAGTAAATGAGCTGGAAGATGAGAGCAGCCTGAAAGTTTTAGGAGGAAGTGTCTTACAGGAAGTCATACAGCATAGGGGACCTTTTGTGTACAAGCTGTTACTAAGCGCGTCTTAAGAAAGACAATGACATACTTATTTTAATGATAATGCTTTTCTTACTATTATTATTATCTTTTAAAAAGGAATTGCAAACATGGCACATTTCTAGGTAGAGTCTGCTCACCACAGCATAGTGGAAAGTAGACCACATCCACACTCTGCCAAATCAATAGCATGGTGGAAATGAAGGTTTAAAAAGGGGCCAAAAGGAGAGTCAAGGCCATGTTTTCAAAGCTGTTTCCATAAATCCCAGAAAATGACAGCTGTCCATATCATGTAATCAAGGGGAATGGAAACAACACAGGGATATGAAACCATGGTCCTCGCCTTTATGAGGACTGCATTCTAGGGGTAAAGACAGGGGATAAGTATACAAATAAGTACATGAGGTAAATACAAGTAGTGAAGAGAACTATGACTATGAGAATGAGTGTCGTGTTTCCCTGTTTTACTGAGTACTTTGTACATGCCAGCTCTACGCTCATTCCTTGCATGTTCTTCCTACTTAATTGTCCTTATCTATAAAATGAAGCCTAAAGAGCTTTTGTCACTTATCCAAGTTCACACAACAAATAACAGACAGGGGTTTGACCACAGGTGTGTTTGTTTTCAGCTCCCTCACTCTGAATCACTGCACACACCACCTTTCCTAACAATGGTAAAGTGATAGCTGCCATGGTCAACTCCCACTTCTGTGGAGAGTGTGAGAGGTGCCCTGATCTGTGCCCTTGGCCCAGACCCATCCCTACACCCTCCCACCCATGAGCCCATCAACCAATAAAGCAAGTGCTTGCCGACCCAGGCTGTGCTAAATGCCCCTGTGAATCTAGGCATCCAGCCCCATATGGATGGAGGAGATGGTAGTGTACTCTTAGGTGTGCTCAGCTATCCTCTGGAATAGTTGTGTGACCTTGAGCACCTGAAGTTGTCATCTGGGCCCTCTGCCTGATGGTTGGAATTCTCATTTCTGAGTCTTTACTTACATACTACTCAATAAATCTCTAAATAATTTTCTCTTCAATATATTTTCATTATTTACTCAGTCAGCAAATATTGACCTTGTTGGCCAGTGACACTGGTGATGAGCAGACTTGTCCATGAACTTGAGGACAGACCCTTTTGTTTTGATCTCTTAGATATAAATTAAAAAGTGCTTACTGCTCCAGGGTCCCATGTGAAAGGAGAGCTCCTAAAAAAAATGGGTGGAGAGCAAAGGTCAGGTAGTCCTCTAAAAATTTTAAATGGGGCCTTAGATTTTGAGACAAAATGAGTTCTCTATTTAGGAAGGGAAAATACACACACACACACACACACACACACACCTGATTTTTTTCCCCAGTGTAAATAATGTCCTGGGTTAAACAGTTTCACTGGCATAATGAATTCCCTGTATGAGAAAGTCACCGTATAACCCTGTTCTAAATCAGTTATATCCCAGTAAGGGTTAGAAGTGTTCAGAAAACAGCTGCCTTAAGAAGCAGCTTTATAAAGCTTTGTTGGGTGATACATGTACACTAAAGCTTTTCCATTCACAAGTCGAAAGAGAGAGGAAATTGGAATGACATGCCAACCAAACCTTCATGCTGTTTGGGCAAGAAGCACCACTGGGTTTACCCTGCCAGGAGCTCAGTACCTCCCATCTGCATGTGATTTTGTGTACAGGAGTGACAGGGAATCAGGGATGGAAGGAAGGGAGCCAACCTCCCCCAGAGCACATGAAGCAGCAGAAGGAAAGAAGCCACAAAAAGGGAAGGATCCCTCTCTCTTTCTCTCTCTCTGTCTCTCTCTCTCTCTCTCTCTCTCACACACACACACACACACACACACACACGTGTTTGGTGCTAAATACTCCCAGCTCTTCAGTAGGACTCCAGAGATTCTCTTATGAGGACTTCAAAAGCTCACTGAAGGCAAACTTACACCAGAAGAAAAGGGAAGGTATCACATGAGAAGCTGCATTCAAGTATTTGAGGACTTTTGGAGGCTTGAGTCAATGAAAGTAGCAGCAAATTAAAACTGTAGGTGAAAGCAAGTTACAGAGGTAGACTCAGCAATGACGCAACCATCCTAACTCAAGAGAACGCATCTGCGTGACATGATGGTACCTTTGCACCAGGCCATTTGCGGAAGCGAAGAAAATTGGGATTGGAGAGGCCTAGAGCCAGAATGCACCTGGATGTGGGTCAGCACCCCTCTCAGGGTCATTCTTGGTCACCTGACTGTGGGGACCTGTATGACTCATAGTGGTGCTGGTTTGGGTGGAATCTCACTTAGCAGCTAAGAACAAGATCTGGAGAAGGCAGCAAAGACAGTGTGAAACCCAGAGCAATAAAAATGCATAAAATTGTTAGTAGCTCTGCTAGAAATCGAAACACCAAGATCTTCTGTGAATTTAAGCTGTGGGAAAACAGATGAGTGAGGGAAAGAGATGGAAGGAAGACAGGAGCTAGAAGGAGAGGAAGGGGTAGCAGTTCGATGGGGGCAGAGTGGTCCCCTTCTGCCCCTAGCTTTTTCTGTGTTCCCAGCCCTACCCACTAGGATCGGTGAACGAATCATTTAAGATCTCAAGTCTCAGGAAGAAGCTGTGGCTTAGAAAAATAATGGAGTTGAAGTTCTCAATAAATACGCTATGCCATTTAATCATGATCTTTGCATCAGAGGATGAAAATCATAGGGAATGAAATGAGCAGGATCATTTTAAAAATAAAGATTTGGTTGGCAGATTACCACAGTAAGAAGACGAAAAGTCAGGAAAGTCAAATGCGACCAAAATCCACATTAACAAAAGTTGAAGAAAACAGATACCATTTACATTCCAAGCCGAATAATGAGGTGTCAGCAAGGCATCAGCTGGAAGAAAAACGTTGGAAAATGATTCTTTTTTTTCACTGCTTGCAGCCAAAGCTGTAGTTGAAAATAAATGCAAAATCTTGCAGCTGGCAGTAGAGATTCTTAATGATCTCCATCAGCAGAAAACTAAGATTCTGTTAAGGGGTCTGACTCAGAAAACTTATAAGCCAGAAGAGAAAGAACAGAAGCTGTCAGCTGCAGAAGGGGATATATATTCACAGAGAATTCAAGAAACAGAAGAGAAATTATAGTGAAGATAGATTATGTAAAAATCTGTTGGATCACCTTGTGGGGAAAAAAAGCCCAAGACACCAGGCTTTTTCTTTTTGATGCATCAAGATTTCTTCCTGGAGAGAAGAGAGATGCTGCCTTCCAGAGACAGAAATTGCAGATAGCAAACCCAAAGATTGGTGTACTTCAGAGATCTCAGAAATAAACCAAATCCAGGAAGATCACGAAGTAAATCCCATCAGTGAGAGGTCCTGGGAGACAGGCTGGCTCCCTGAGCACACTCCCTGGGAGTACTGGGGCCCTCGACCCCACTGTGCCCTTTACCTCCTTCTTGCTATGGAAGAGGCATGCCTACAAGTGAATGAGTTGTGAATGGGCTGCCACCTGGGTAGAAAGACCTATGAGGTGTCAGGAAAAACTTTACCCTCTGATCTGCAAACATGACTTGATGAAAAACTGCCAGAATGTCTACTGAATCCCACACCCTCTGAATGACAGACTACCCAACCTTCCTTGATGGTGGACACAATCGAGATATCTCCACTTCACCATTCATCAAACAGACTTGCCTGGAGGTCAACACAGGGCTGTACATGGACCACCACCTGGACCAAAGGACTATTTTCAGGATCTGATAAAATATCTGCCTCTAATATTGGCCTTGGGATGGTTTCATTAGCAAAGAATGGCCCTAAGAGCTCTTACTTTCTCCAGGGAGGGCTGGCTTAGCTAATGCTGATGCCACTAACTTCCTATCTTTATCAGGAATATCTGATTAAATATAAATATATACCACATAAACCACTAACACTGCCATCAGCCACCTTCTCTAACATGGACCCACACATTCCCAACCTTTCTTCCTGGTGAGCTTACAGCTCCTTGCTAAAGAAAACTTTAGAAACATAGATCCTATTGCCCTAAGAAAGTACCTTCTTTCTTGACCCTAATTACTTGAGATTATCTACCTTTCTCTCTCTACAAAATACATACAACCTTTGGGTTCTAGAGAGGAGCTTCTCCAGATATCACTACCTGCTCCCCCAGGCTTCCCACCTCAGGTTATGAATGGACCCTTGGGATAGTTCAGGTGCTTCAAAATCCAATGTGAATGTTACTTTGGTAATTAGGTTAACGCTCTTAGAACTTAGTTTTGTTGTTAAGAGATCTTTTTGAACCAAATGACTCAAATCTGATAGGTATTTGATTTACTATAAAGTATGACCACCACTTGAGCTGATGCCTCTCACTTTCTCCACTCTCCTCAAACCTGTTTTATGTACTAACGTAGTTTATACAGTTAATGTAGCTTGCGCAACAGAGATGGGTTTTAATATAATATATGCTGAATATAACACTTTTTCATAAATTTGCTTAAAAGGAAAAGTATAGGAATAATTATCAGGGCTGTTTGCTAATCTATGTTCTTTTGCTCATCCATACTTTGCATAAACCTTAATCAAAAGTCAAAACACTCAACTTGGTGGTAGGTGAACTGTTGCCTGAGAGGAAATAAGTAGTCACTGAAATACCCATCAACTAAACACAAACCTGCAATATGATGCCAAAGAATATACTCTTCAAGAAATCACTTAGAAAATTACTAACATAAGTATTCTCTCCATGTTTGGGCATTCCCTGGTGGTCCAGTGGTTAGGACTTGGTGCTTTCACTGCCAGGGCCCGGGTTCAATCTCCTGGTCAGGGAACTGAGATCCCATAAGCCGCATGGCACGCCCCCCCCAAAAATTTTTTGCTCTCAGCTGTGAAAGTGAATTTTGTTGGACTCTTTTACCCCAGTGGGACCCTTTATCTATATAAAATTAGAAGTCAACATAGACCCTGAAAGCTGCCTTAGTTGACATGGAAGTAGCCTGTCAGCTCCACATCCGTCTCATCTCATAAGGTGGCATCTCCAAGTGCCCCAGGGCTCCACCAAACTCGGTTTGGCAACTTCTAGGTCACAACACAATAGCAATAAGGTCAAGGTCATGGTTTCAATGGCCACGGAGGCCATACAAACTTCTCCCATTTACAAACATAAAACACTATGTGGTATGGGATAGATAACAGTTGATACTCAATAGAAAGAAATTTTTATCAGTATTCTTAACCAGCATTCTTGCAAGTGTGTACCTGTGTTACAAATAAGAGTGAGTATGCAAAATCCCTCCAAATTGCAAATATACACCCTACTATTGGGTCAACAGCATCATCTTTGCCTGTTAAAAACACTTCATTTTATTTCATCAGAGATAATAAGTACCTGTTAGTGATGTTATTAATGGGGCCGAGACATGTGCTATGGAGTCAGGCAAGATGCTCTCCTGGGAGAATGAGTTTCCACATTTCTCTGGTGTTAGAACGAAGAGCAGCCCAGATGGACGCTCAGCAAATTACTGTCTCACAGCACAGCCCCATCTCGCTGTGATCTGTCAGCATTTTTGCAGCTTCCCACAGTGAAAGCTTCCTCATGATTCTGTATTCCTTGGGAAGATTAGACTCTGCCTTTTTTTCCTCCAACTCTTACATCTTCCATCTGAGACCATGTGGGTCTCAGATTTAGATCTTAGATTTACATTTAAATGTGAAGTTGTAGGCAACGACTTAGTGGCACAATATTGCCTTGAGCTGTAAATTAATTAATTAATTAATGAAAGCCATCTGGAGACAGGTTTTTTTAAGAAGATTTCAAAGACCTTAGATAAATTGGTTTCTTTATAACCCTCTCCACCGTCCTCATATCTCTGACCCCTGCCACACCGCCACCACCGCCACTCCCATTTGTGAACAGGCCACTTCACCTCCTACTTCAAAAGAAAATCAAAGCCACAGGCAGGAACTGCCTCAAGCTCCTGCAAACCCACAAGAATCTGTGTTCTCCTTTCCTCCTTCCCTTTTTTCCAATGAGAAGGAACCCCTGCTCCATGCCTGATCTCCTTACCTGTGTCCCAGATCCCTCCAGCCAACCTCCTCAGTCCCTGACTCCATCAGTTATCTCCTCCTCCTCCTCTTACACCCACTCCGCTGCTTCTTTCCCAGTAGCATTCAACAGGCCCAAGTGTCAACTGGGTTAATGGAGCACTCCAGCTATTGCCCCATCCTCTGCCTCCCTTCATGGTCGAGCTTAGTTGAGGGAGTTGCATCTACCTTCACGAATTCCTTTCCTCACCTCCCATTGACTCCCAGGGAGGATGCCCTACAAGGTCGCCCTTCAAGGTCGTCGCCCTATGAGATTCCTTGTTGCTAAACACAATAGACACCTTTGACTTCTCAAAAGTATCTAAACTTTTGGAAAGTTATTCCTATTTAAAAAATAACAAACAAACATCCATTCAGTCAACAAGCATTTATTGAGTTCTGACTAGTGCTGGGGACTTAGAATGTGGCAGTAAACAGGTGTTGGCAACTGTGGAGTTTACATTAGGAGGAGGTGGGGACCCAAGCCATAAACAATTAAACATATGAACAAGATAATTCCATAAGGAGATAAGTGCTAGAGTGATGGGATAGAGAGTAACTATGGAAACCACACTGAGTTCCAAAAGAAGCCTCTCTGAAATGCTATTTGAGCTGAAGGCACGAGTACAAAGATCTTGGGCCAGAATGTCACAGGCAGAATAAACAGCAAGAATGGAGCCCTGAGGTTGGCACAAGCACTGAATATTGTTTACATGTACAAAAGGAGAGACCAGAAAGAGGCAAGAGAATGTGCTCTTGCTGGGTAGGGAAAGGGCTTCTGAGCCACAGGTGAAGTGGACCAAGTCTGGAAGAACAATGAGCTTTGTACCCTTTTGGGTTGGGGCCTGGCTCCACCTCCCCTCCACGGGCCTCCTGAGTAGAAGTGTTGGAGGAGTGGAGGAGGGTCTGTTTCCCGCCTCCTCCACCCTTCAATCCCAACTTTAGAAGCCAATAAGCAAATCAGCCAGCTTAAAACAAGCTGGAAGAGCTTCTGGAATGGACCCCGCTGGAACCTGAAGAGAGATGGATCCCCTTACCCCTCTCCTTCGATCTCTCAACTCTGAGCTGGATAGGGAAAGTAGCCCAAGAGGGGCTCCTACAAGGCCACTGCTGGCTACACAGTGGAACCCAAAGTCAAAGTCAGCCCTTGAAGGGATGTGTTAGAGTTCAGTCTTCTCGTGATCAGCTTCAGTGGTCCAGGTCCTGGACTTGGAGGGGCTCTCCAGTATTTGTGCCTGGGAAACAAAATGAGCCCAAAGATATTCTCCCAAAGCCAAGTTCCCAACACACACACACACACACACACACACACACACACACACACACACACACACATACCCCAATCCACAGGAACACAGGTGATCTATGGGTCCTCTGTCTAACCTGGGGGCAATGACCCCCAGCATGTGTGTGTGTATAGGGGGTGTGGTAGAACCAGAGTGGAGTGGAGGTTTAGTTCCTGTGGCCCTGATCGAGAGCTTATACTCAAGATCAAAGTCCTTTTCCAGAGCCTGGGACTGTAGATAGTAGGAGCAAATCAAAAAGAAGAGATGAGAAGTCAACCCCCAACCCTGGTCCATTATAATTGGCTTCAGACCCCCCCACACCACAGAATGTCCTCAGACACAGGGAGGGAAGTCTTGGACGGCTTAACTGGCCTAACTCGCTCCTTCCTTGACCTAGTTATCCTCTCCCCAAGGCCAAGTTCCTCTCCTAGTTTTCCTGATTCCTCTACAGTATGTAAAGGGGCTGAGCCAGGGAGAGTGGGGAGGGGGAGGGGAACCAGGCCTCAGCCCTTCTCAGGAATTTGGGGCTCTATGGCCTGAAAACAGCAACTCTCAGAGCAGCCCTCTGGTTCTCTGTAAGTGCTCTGGGGCCATTGCCTGTGTCTTGAGGTGGGGAGGGTGGGACGCAGGGGCCATCTTAGCAGCCTTGTCTCCAGGAGCCCTCAGGAGAGGGGAAGTGGGCAGGGCATTGTGCGTGAGCCCAGATTACTCACCCAGGGTTACACATTTTGCAAAGCAATTAGTTCTGGAGTTGAGACTGTCCAGATGGGTTGGTAAGAGGGTTTGCTCTCACCCGGGTGAGGATCAGTTGGAGACACTCACAAATCCCTGTGTGAGGCTGGAGACAGGGGCCTGGGAGTGGGAGAGAGATCCTTCCTCATGACTTTCCTCTCAGCTCCTGACACAGCACATTGACTGCCTCTGACATGTGGAGTTAGACAGCTCGTACTCTCCCTGGGAATCTCCTTGCATCTCTGGACCATTTGGTAGCCTAATATCTTATTACAAAAGAACTTGGATCTTCCCCAAAGCCATCTGTGCCTCAGACTGTGAGCTAGTACAGAGGACTGATTAAGAAGGTCAAATGGAAACCAAAGGACATAGCGGGAGAGAGGAACCCAGGTAGAGGATTAATTACAAAGAAAGAGGTCAAAGGTTAAAAGTTAGACTAGGCAACAGGATGCCGGGATGGAGGGGACTAGAGGTTGGAAGACAACACATGGGCAGGCACTGGGGCCATCCTGAGCCAAAGATCCTGGAGGCCTGTGCACATCCTGGGGGAGAAAGGTCTGTAGCTGAGACCAAAAGAGCTCTGGAGCCTGAGGGCTGCTGCTGGGACCCACCGCCTGGAGTATAACACACAGAGGTGTCCCTTCTCACCTCCAGGCAGGCTGCCCGGTGGCCCCCGCGCCATGGGGACTATGGGCATCGGCTGTGGCTGCATCAGCAGGTGTCTGCCCCTGCATCATATTCAAAGCCAGATAACCTGTCCCAGGGCACGTGGGTCGAGAAGCAGTGAATCCGGGAGCTGAGGCCGTCCATTCACTTGAAACTCCTCCATCACTTCTTCCGAGGGGTCGGCTTGGTCTTCTTTTTCAATCTGGTTTACAAAGAGAAACAAAAATCCACAGCATTGCTAAGTGATGTGCTCTTTCTCCATGCCCGGTTAATAGAATTATAAATTTATAGACTACCTTTGTGGTTATTACTCTTCTGCTAAACTCAGCCTTAAAATCTCAATTCTGGAAATTCCTCAATTCTGGAAATATCTGGCCAAAATAATATGATAATTTTTTTTCCTGGCCTGAGCCTAGGAAAGATATTCTTTAAAATATCTTCTGTTTTTATGTACAGTAATTATTGCTTTTGTTTCCTTTTTTTTTCTTTCTTTCTTTCTTTCTTTTTTTTTTTTTTAATATATTTTGGCTGCACCGCACAGCATATGGGATCTTAGTTCCCTGACCAGGGATCGAGTCCATGCCCCCTGCTGTGGAATCTCGAGTCTTAACCACTGGCCACCAGGGAAGCCTCTCTAACTCCTTTTAATGATTCAAAAAGCCAATTTGAAAAAAAAAAAAAAAAAGCCAATTTGTCGAGGACTTAATCTTGTTAAAATATTTTTCTAAAAAGAAAATGTTCTAAGTGAAATAGCAGTTTAAACCATATACAAAAACTAGGCATACAGGTCAGAAAGGAAAAAATAAAACTGTCTCTATTTACAGACAATATGATTGTCAGTGTAGAAAATCCCAGCGTCTACCCCCCAAAAAAGCTAGAATAAGTGAGTTTAGCAAGATCACAGGATACATATATAAATGTATAAATATGTTTTTATATATTGGCAATGAACAACTGAAATTGAAAAAGTACGATTTTTAATAGTACCTAAAAGCATGAAATGCTTAAGTATAGAGCAAACAAAATATGTATGTGATCTGTATGCTGAAAACTACAAAACAAAAAGGACCTAAATGAATAGGGAGATATAGCATGTACAGTTCTCCCCAAGCTGATTTATAAACTTGACATAATCCCATTCAATCCCACCAGGATATATTGTCAAAATTCACACACTGACACTAAAATTTCTATGGAAAAGTGGAGGAACTAGAATAGCCAAAGACAATTTCAAAAATAAAAAACCGTGTTGGAGAATTTACACTAAACTGATTTTAACACTTACTGTAAGGCTATAGTAATCAAGTTGATGAAAGAAAAGATACATAAATTAGTGAAACAGAATAGAAAGTCCAGAAATAAACTCACACATTATGGTCAACTGATTTTTGACAAAATTGCAAAAGTAATTCAGTGGAGAATCTTTTCAACAAGTTGTGCTGGAACTATTAGATATCCATAGGCAAAAAGAAAAAAGGAACCTCAATCCATATCTCACACCATTTACCAAAAAATTAACTCAAAATAGATAATAACATAAATGTGAAACTTAAAATTTTAAATTTCCAGGAGAAAATCTTTGTGATCTTGGGTTAGGCAAAGAACTCTTCCATACAATCCAAAAAGCACACATACAATACAAAAAAACGTGATATATAAAAGAAAAAATTGATAAATTGAACTTTGCCAAAGTTTAAAACTTTGGTTCTTCACAAGACACTATTAAGAAAATGAGAGGGCTTCCCTGGTGGCGCAGTGGTTGAGAGTCTGCCTGCCGATGCAGGGGACACGGGTTCGTGCCCCGGTCTGGGAAGATCCCACATGCCGCGGAGCGGCTGGGCCCGTGAGCCATGGCCACTGAGCCTGCGCATCCGGAGCCTGTGCTCCACAATGGGAGAGGCCACAACAGTGAGAGGCCCACGTACCACAAAAAAAAAAAAAAGAAAGAAAGAAAATGAGAAAGCAAACCACAGGCTGGAATAAAATACTTGCAAAGCATGTATTTGATAAAGGACTTATATCCAGATATATATTTTTAAACTCTCAAAACACAATAATAATTAAATAACCCACTTTTTTAAGATTGAGCAAAAGATTGAGCACACACTTCACCAATAAATGTCTTTGGTGGATGATATATAAGCTCATTAAAAGAACATCATTAGTCAATAGAAAAAAACAAAATTAAAACTACAATGAGGTACCACAGCACACAATATTAGAATGCGTAAAAGTTTTAAAGCTGAAAGTACCAAATGCTGACAAGAATTCAGAGCATCCCACTTTGCTAGTAGGAATACAACCACTTTGCTAGTAGTGCAACCACTTTGGAAAACAATTTAGCAGTTTTATATTTATTTAAACATACACCTACCATATGTCCCAGCAATACCAGTTCTAGTTATTTACTCAAAGAAAAGCAAACTTACGCTTACATGAATGTTTACAGAAGCTTTATTCATAATTACTAAAAACTGGAAACAACCTAAATATCCTTCAACTCGTGAATGGGAAATTCTGATAGGTTCATGCATACAGTGGAATACTACTCAGCAATAAAAGTGAAAGAACTACTGATTCATGCAACAACAACATGGTTCAATCTCAAATGCATTATGCTAAGTGAAAGAAGCCAGGCTCAAAAGGGTACATACTGTATGATTCCATTTATGTGACATTCTAGACAAGACAAAACTATAGGGACAGAAAACAGATCAGTGGTTGTCAGGAGCTTGGGGACTGACTTCAAAGGGGAAGTATGAGGGAAATTTGGAAGTTGATGAAAGTATTCTATATTTTGATTGTAGTGGTGGTTACATGACTCTGTGCATAGAACTGTTTGCTGAAAATGTTGAATTCTACTGCATGCATGTAAACCTGATATATATATGCGTGTGTGTGTGTATGTGCCTTGTGTATTACACAAACATACATGACACTTTTCGTGTCATGGTCTGTGGCTTTCTCCTTTATCCGAATGCAGGTAACTGAACTATGACTTCCCAAATAAAACAGTGCTTAGTGATATAATCACCGTAATCCTGCTTTCACCCAACTACTACTGCCCTGCTGTGTGTTTTTTCCCAGTAATACTCAAAACTGCCTGGAAACAAACAGGGTGAAGGCAGATGGTTGGATTCATACAAGGCTGGAGGTTTTCCCAAGAATATGAGACAGATATTCAAAGGGTAGGGGAATGTAAGGTATTTTTGAGAGAGATTAAAATGTTGGGCCATGGTTTCTAATTTGGAGAGGGAGGAAAGTGAAGAAAGAAGGAGTCTGAATAGACATTTTTCCAAAGAAGACATACACATGGTCAACTGGTACATGAAAAGATGCTCAACATCACTAATCACCAGGGAAATGCAAATCAAAACCACAATGAGTTATCACCTCACACCTGTTAGAATGTCTATTATCAGAAAGACAAGAAATAATAAGTGTTGGTGAGGATGCAGAGAAAAGAAAACCCTTGTGCACTGTTGAGGGGAATGTAAATTGGTGCAGCCACTGTGAAAAACAGTATGGAGGTTCCTCAAAAAATTAAAAATAGAACTACCATACGGTCCAGCAATTCCACTCCTGTGTATTTATGTAAAGAAAATGAAAACATTAACTTTAAAAGATATATGCACCCTCATGTTCATTTTAGCATTATTTATAATAGCCAAGATATGGAAACAAGTGTCCATCAGTGGATAAGTGAATAAAGAAACTGTGATATATATATATATATATATATATATATATATATATACACACACACACACACACAACGAACCATTATTCATCCATAAAAAAGAATGGAGTCTTGCCACCTGCAACAACATGGATGGACCTCGAGGGCATTGTGCTAAGTAACATAAGTCAGGGAAAGATAAACACCATAGGATCTCTTCTATATCCGGAATCTAAACAAACAAACAAATGAAAAACAAGCTCATAGATACAGAGAACAGAGGCAGGGGTGCAGGGGGAGAGAAATTGGTAAACTGTTTCAATTTGTTTTTTTACTTTAAATAAATTGAGTAATTCATAAGGAAATAATTTAAATTAATAAATAAATGATGATAACTTGAAACATTTTTAAAATCAAACTACCAGGAAAAAAAAGAGTCTGATGGATGGAGAAGGAAAAACCAGGGCTCAGAGTACCAGAAGCACCTGGTGAAGTTTAAGAACAGTTGCTGTGGGGACACTTAACAAAGCAAGCTGGAAGAAAAGCAGACGGTTGATGTGGAGTTGGATGATTCCATTGGTGATTTCAGAGATGGCAATTTGTTTCCCTCATTGGAGAATAAACTTTGAAAGAACGGATGGTTCATATGCAGCTCCATCAGGCAGAGCTCAGCAAGCCTTCAGCACAGCCTCACGGCCTGGTCGCTGGTGTTCTAAACCTACCCTAACCTTCTCAGACCTCCAGCTCTTTCATCCTCGGGGTATGACTTGCCTTCATCCTTTTTAAAATGTTTTCAATTTTTTTTATTATTTATGTATTTTTTGGCTGTGAGGCATGTGGGATCTTAGTTTCCCAACCAGGGATCGAACCCACACCCCCTGCATTGGAAGCACAGAGTCTTAACCACTGGACCGCCAGGGAAGTCCCCTTAACGACCATTTAATGGGTCTCTCTCTATTTTGCAAAACCAAACGGCTTTTCCTGTTCCCATCAGTGGCCTGTCCCTCCACACGTACTATGAAGGAGCCTTACTTCTCTCACTCTATCCACAATCTCCATCCCCTCTCCTTTGTTTCCAATCTCACCCTCACTTCTGCACCCTTTCCCATCAGCTCTTAATGTACTTTATTATTATTTTTTTACATCTTTATTGGAGTATAATTGCTTAACAATGGTGTGTTAGTTTCTGCTTTATAACATAATGAATCAGTTATACATATACATATGTTTCCATATCCCCTCCCTCTTGCGTCTCCCTCCCACCCTCCCTATCCCACCCCTCCAGGCGGTCACAAAGCACTGAGCTGATCTCCCTGTGCTATGCGGCTGCTTCCCACTAGCTATCTACCTTACGTTTGGTAGTGTATATATGTCCATGCCTCTCTTTCGCTTTGTCACAGCTTACCCTTCCCCTCCCCATATCCTCAAGTCCATTCTCTAGTACTTAATGTACTTTAAGTTTCGGTAAAAAAAAAAAAAATCTAGAAAGTAAAATTGGCAGGCATGTGTGTATCTCAAGAGGTTGGAAGTCAGGGTGGGGCTTAGGTTTCCAGTGGGGCTGATTAGAGGGGCTGTGGTGTTATTTGCTGAGGTTGTTGATAAGAGGAAGAGCGAGTGTTCATGGGAAAGAAGCCAGGTGGAGACGAGTTGAGTTTGATAACATCCACGTTGATCTGCTGGGCAATCAAGCCCATATATGAGTTTAATGCCAGGGCTGGAATAAGGTTTAAAAGTCATCACCATGCCAGTCATGTCTAAAACCATAAGAAAAGTCTACAAATAACAAATGCTGGAGAGGATGTGGAGAAAAGGGAACACTCCTACACTGTTGGTGGAAATGTTAAGCTGGTACAGCCACTATGGAAAACAGTATGGAGGTTCCTCAGAAAACTAAAAATAGAATTACCATGTGATCCAGCAATCCCACCCCTGGGAATATACCCGGACAAAATTATACTTCAGAAAGATACATGCACCCCTATGTTCACAGCAGCACTGTTCACAATAGCCAAAGCATGGAAACAACCTAATGCCCATCAACAGATGAATGGATAAAGAAGATGCGGTGCATATATACAATGGAATACTACTCAGCCATAAATAAAGAATGAAATAATGCCATTTGCAGCAACATGGATGCAACTAGAGAGTATCATACTAAGTGAAGTAAGTCAGACAGAGAAATACAAATATCATATGATATCACTTAATGTGGCATCTAAAATACGGCACAAACGAACCTATCTACAAAACATAAACAGACTCATAGACATAGAGAACAGACTTGTGGTTACCAAGGGGGAGGGGTAAAGGGAGAGGGAGGGACTGGGAGTTGGGGTTGGTAGATGCAAACTATTATATTTAGAATGGATAAACAACAAGATCCTACTGTATAGCACAGGGAACTATATTGAATATCCTGTTATAAACCATAATGGAAAAGAATATTAAAAATGTGTATATATATTTACAACTGAAAAAAACCCATAAAACCATAAGAGACTCTGTAATGACCTATATGGGAAAAGAATCTAAAAAAGAGGGGATATATGTATATGTATAACTGATTCACTTTGCTGTACAGCAGAAACAAACACAACATTGTAAATCAAGTATACTCTAATAAAAATTTTAAAAATAAATAATTAAAAAAAAAAAAAACCAGAGGGCAAAATCAAGGAGAGGGCTCAGAATAAAACCCTAGAGGATCCCAAGGTGAAGTGTTGCCAGAAAAGGAAGGACTCATAAAGAAGACCAAGATGGAAAATTCAAGGGAAGTGGAAGGGCTAGTTTACCCAATCCTGCACAAAGAAAGAGAATTCTCTCTGGTTTTCTGGAAGGTGAAAATGCAGAATGTACCTCTTGGCATCAGGAAAGACAAAAGGAGGACAAGTCACATCATAGAAAGTGTCTGGAATAAGTTTGGGTCTGCAGACCTGAAAAGCAGGCAGGCTACCTCTATCTAAGAGCCTGAAACTTAGCAGCTGGCCCCAGAGCCTGGGTCTGTTAGTGCATACTCTCGGACCCCTCACAGTAATTGCTCATGGGTCAGCGCTCTTCTGAAGTAAATCCTAGCTTGTCAAGTATGTAAATGTTTATAATTGCATTTTTCTTTGGCAGTCCTGGTCATTGCGAACAAACCGAAAACTATATACAGGTGCGACCACTGACTGTGGGCTAACTCCCGAGCTCAGGGTTGTTACTCAGGGGAACAGCAGCATCACTGAGAGATGGGACACTCATAAATACCATCTGAGCAGCTGGACCAGGGGCATACATCATCCCTCCTGATTGCCCCGAGTTTGGTGCAGTGCTGTGCACGTGGTCTCGATGACCAGGCTTGAAAATACATGTGGAAATAGATTGGTCCTCCAGGCTTCTTGTGTGCAGGGCTCAGTTTGTACAAGACAGTGCTGTGAAAGAACACATCAAAGGCACAGTACTGCTCACATATGTGTGACTGGCCCCAAATTAGTCACTCAAAGCCGCAGCCACAGAAGTTTTCAGAAAACCACAGCTCTTAGCTCCTGAAAGCAGAGCACCAAGGAGCCAGAAGAGTCTCAGCTCAGGAAACACGTCTTAACCCTAAAGGCCAGGATGACCTGTGAAATACTAAAACCTTGAAGAACTGAGAGTAAAACAAACTAAAAGGGAGATGCCATGGTTTCTTTCCATCAAATATGAGAATGCTGTCATGTTCAATCAGGATGCAAGGAATCATACCTATTGGATCCTAAGATTTAAATATTCACTGGTTTTTGAAAAGATGTATCCAAGGGAATTACTAAGGACACAAAAGTCCTTTGTCAAAATTGTTGGACCTCAAAGGGTCAGACCTCAAGAATGGCACCATTTCAGAAAGCAAGCCTGCTTCAGGAAAACTTTTTTGACCCTTTCTTCACATGTAATTTAGTAGCTCTGCTTGAGAGTGAATTTTTTCCCATTAATCTTCCTCCCACCCCTTTGATTTAGGACAGTCACTTAGTGTCAATAGAGTATGTATGCATACCGCATACAGCATGGCGAAGCAATGTCTCTAATGCATTACCTTAGGACCTTTGGGAACCTGAGAAGGGAGAATTAGTATCGTAGGAAGGGCTCAGACGGTGCATCTGTGATGTCGTGGGACATTATGAATGGAGCCTGTCAGGTCCCTTGATCACAGGGAAGGGATGACAGCTGAGGAGGCAATGACAGGCTATAGAGGTGTCTTCCCTGATACCCACCGAGGATAGTTAACTGAGGGAGTCAAAATACACCAACACTAAAATATCTCTTGAGTTTAAGTGAATTCAGCAAGGCTGAATCCAGACAAATCTGTGGCTCAGATGAAATTGGCTTTCATTGTCTTCCATCTCCCTTCCATGTCCTGGTTCATTCAACTCCCGGCCACGCAAACAGCCATCACGTAGCTCACTGGAGATTGTGGGCTTGAAGCCACCACCACAGATGTCATGCCTCATATACAATTAATTTCCTCTGCTCTGCACATTTCCTAACCACTTCCATATATCAAAGCTTACCTGTCCTAGGACCTTATTACTCAGGCCCCTCAGGAAGGCATAAATTAATGACCAGGTAACTTGATGCACAACTTCCTATTACAGTTTTAGTGACTTACCAGTCACTCACCAGTTTGTTACTTCCTTCCCAAATTAACCTCACCTGATCTACACTGGGGTGGGTTGGTTGCTTGTTGACAATGCAGATCCCTAGAACCTCACTAGTGACCCAAGGAATTAGATTCTCTGGGAGCATTTTAACATGCTCCCCAATTGATTCTTCTACATACTAAATCTGTAAACATCATGAGACATGCATACACTATTATGTTCTATGCAGGTTCTGAGCATCAGAGTAGATATGAGAATCCTCAATACAATTTATATCCATTGTTAACTTATAACAGTTCATTTTCAAATACTAAAAGGACTAAAGAGTTGGCCTGCCGTGCGTGTGGACAGAGAGTATAAGGGAAGTCTCTGTACCTTCTGCTCAACAGTGATATGAACCTAAAACTGCTCTGAAAAGTAAAGTCTATTAAAAAAACAAACAAACAAACAAACAAAACAGACTGACCTCCCCAAGATGGAGCTGATGAACATATGCTCTTTGGCTCACCTATTCTCTCTACAGGCATCATCCCCTTTTATCCTCTACTTATTCTAACCTAACTTCTGCAAAGCCCCAGACAGGCAGAGCCATTCTCCAGGCTCCCATAGCCCAATGCACATACTGATTATGAGAGTATTTGAGTGTTTAACCCTATACTGTGACTAACTATTCTCTTATTTGGTTCTGGTGAATCGCGAACAATCTGGCTTGTTCTGGCCACGTTCCCATCCCCCAGCATAGTATGTGGAACTTTATATATATGCAATCAAGATTGTTGAATGAATGAATGAGTGAATGATCTTGCCACTGAAGTTAACATCAGATGAAGTGTGTTGGGAGGAGGGATGGATGAACTGGCTGAACCTCTCCTTTTGCATATACACAGATACCCCTTAGAGTCACCATTCCTTCTCTCTCTGAGGGACAGGAATCGAGGGCCTCATTTATTCAATCTGTTACTGTGGTCCATACTCTGAATTTATAAATTAATCACTTCCAGTCCACCTAGACAAAGGAAGCAACTGGTGCTGACATCTGAAGTATTGTACCAACAGTGGCTATGAGGAAAACAGAAGCCACACTAGGTGTTTCAAACAAGGGGATTTAATGCAGGGAATTGATTACACAGGTTTGGTAAGGCTGAAGGAGGGCCATTGAGATAACCTATTGTTAGTAAACACAGGAAGCAGCTACTAACCTTAGGGCTGGGGAGCAAAAGGGAAGAGATGGTGTTACCAGAACCTAGAGGCTTTCTTGGGGGACCCCCCACGGCTGGTGCCTGGCCCTCTCTGGGGGCTGCTGCGCGGCTGCTGCTTGGGCTTCTGAGGGGGGCGCTGCTTGGCTGGTGGAGGTCGGACTTCTGGGCGGGGGCGTGGCTGACGTTCGGGCCTCGGAGGGGACCGTGGCTTGGCTGGTGCTCTGACCACCGCGGGGGGTGCAGCTGGCTGGCGCTTGGGCCTCTGAGGGGACGTTGCGCGGCGGCTGGGGCTGAGAGGGCCAAAAGAAGCTGGAGGCTGGAGCAATGGCTCTCCTCTGTTGCTTTAAGGGATGCTGACAGGAGCTGGAAATAGGAAGGCAGCCCTGCTCCTCCCCCCGCCCCATCTTCCAGTCTCCCTCCAGTACCTTCCAATGGCAGAGCCTAACGGGGAGCCGACTGTCAGGGGATTGGGGGAAGTGCAATTTGCAGAGCCTCAGCCCCAGCATCGCAGAATAGAGCAGGAAGGGGGAACTCGGAGCTGAGAGACAGAGGCCAACGCCCAGCCCAGGCGCCAGGTGGCGGCGCAGACCACTCACCTGGTCTTCTGGCAGGCACAGCAGATCCAGTCCTCCTCTTTCTTCTGGTAGAAGCAGCCACTTTTACAGATGCTATACTTGCGGTCCACAATCTCGCGTTTGGAGTTGAGGAAGGTGAACGGCGGGCAGCAACGTATGCTGAAGTGCTCCGAGAACTTCTGGTTCTTGGAGAGTCTGGGGCCCTCCTTAACCACTTTCTGACTCATCTCACTGGAAATCAGTGATGCGGGGGGAGGTGGGGAGACATAAAACATCACATTCATGTGAGGGAGCTTTCTACTCAAGGAATCCATTCCCTGCTACTCCCATGGTCCAAGTTAACATTCAGGGCTATCCTTCATCCTGAATCTGGAAGGTCAATTTCCTGCCCAGCTCTATGGAAAGGAACTCAATTAGGAGTTTGTTCTTTTTTTTTAAATTTACATACAATTTTTAAAGGTTACACTCCCTTTACAGTTATTACAAAATATTGGCTATATTCCCCGTGTTGTACAAATACATCCCTGTAGCCTATCTTACACCTAAAAGTTTGTACCTAGGCAATATAAGGGAAGAGTTTGTTAATTTTTATTTGTGTATTTTTAAATCATGTTTTCTGAAACTGGACTCTTTTTTCCCTTACGTGTTAGCCACCCACTTAGGACAGGAAAAAATATTACAAAGCCAAACACATCTATGGCAAAATAATATTCTAGATTTAGGAATGGCCGTTTCTCTAAAAAACCAAGAAAGGTTTGCTATTGAAAGCATAATCTCTATTCATACAATGAAATACTACACCAGAATGAGAAAGAACAGACTGTAAGACACAGGTCAACATGTTTGAATCTCACAAACATAATGTTGAACAAAAGAAGCCAAACACAAAGGAATACATGCTATATGATTCAATTTATATGAGGTTCAAAAACAGGCAAAACTAGTCTAGTACATGGTGCTAGAAACCAGAACATAGTTATATTTGGAGGAGGTGAGGTCTGACTAAGAAGAGGCAGGAGGGAGCCTGCTGGGGGTGGAAAATGTTCTGGATCTTGATCTGGGAGATGACTACACAGGTGTATACATATGTAAAAATTCAGTGAGCTCTACACTTAATTTTTGTGCATTTTACTGTTTACCTCAGTTAAAAAGGAAAAGTAAGAGGAGGAAGAGGAGAGATGAGAGAGTTTTGATTCTTGAAATATTCTGAAAGGGGGGTAAAAACTTAATTACTACAACATCCTTTGTGGAAATGTGACACATGCAGAAATAGTCCTACCTATCACTCCAAAACACTGAAGCACACAGGGGACTTAAATGACTATTAACCAACAAGAGTCTACAAATATACACAGGTAATGTGCATATACCGGCCACTGAGAATGTCCCTCCTCTCAACAAACTCAAGGTCAAGTTGTACACACAGACGTGCAGTATGTAATTACAAGACACAGTGACATCGACCAACAGAAGTATGTACAAAGATAAAGGAAACCATGAAAAGGGGATGGATTCTTTGAAGACAGGGAAGATGATCTGGGTTTTAAGGATGAATACATTAAAAACAACTAAGTTACTCTGAAGGGATATTTTGATTTTTTGTTTGTTGTTTGGTTTCTATTGTTTTTTATTGAAGTATAGTTGATTTATAATGTTGTGTAACTTTTTTGTTTTTTGATAAGGTTGTCTTCCGCTACATATAGAAGTGAGGGCTGAGGAGCAAGTTGAGTGAAGTTATAAGAAAATACAACCTTTTGCACGTCAGTCTGTAGAGTCCATATTATGTGTTACACCTGTTATGTGTGTTGCAAATGCTCTTTCCCAATGTTTCACCTGCTTTTTATCATGCAAAAAATTAATTTTTATGTAATTAAGTTTCCTAGTTCTTACTCAGGGTTTTATATTTGAGTTCAGAAAGTCCTCCCTACTTCAGAAGCTCTTAATCATACTCATGAATATCCCATTTTGAAAGAGAATCCTCTCTGAATCTCACTTTCATGTCTCTTTTCCTCTCTATAACTCCTCACTTTTATAGGCAATGTTCTTGAGAAGTTATCAACACTCTTTTTCTCCATTTCTACGTCACCGCCCCCTCAGTGCACTCCAATCTGGCTTCTGTTCCTACCTCCCAAAGACACGTGTTTCTCATGAAGACCTCCATGCTGCCAGACCAGCCGTCTTCTTGCTCGATCTCTCTCTCCATGTAAATGCTTCCCTGTCCTGTCACTCCATGTTCTCCTAGATTCCCTCCTCCATCTCTAGCCCTTCCGTCTCAGTTTCTCTTATAGGCTCATCTGCTTTATCCAAAACTTTTAATGTTAGAGTTCTTCAAGGTACAATAAATACTAAATTATTAATAGGGTTACCTTCAAGCATCCACTTCAGCATTTATGATATGTTTAGGTTGTGCCAGGCACAGTGCTCAGGCTCTGTAGGGGATGCAAAGCTGAATCATGTTTAGTCCCATCCTCAGGAAAAGTATCCACCAGCTGGGAAGATGGGCAAGGATGCACATGGTGTACTCATGGCCACAAAACCCACCTATTGACCCCAAACACGTACAAGTCTCTGAGGAGACTGAGGGGATGGATCAGCTAAACATCCTGCTGACATCTTGTAGATGGAGGAATGTTGCATAAATGTTAGTAAGTGCAATATAAGGAAGGGATGCTGTGGAACATGAGAATGTGCTGAGACAATGGCACAGTGAGTCCACAAGAGCGGGGCCATACATTGGGCTGGGGAAGCAGGTAAAACATGGGTAGAAACATCTGACCCTGAGATTTGGACAGCAGAAATAAGGGTTTGTGGAGGGTTGGGAACAGTTGATTCCTAAGCAAAGATACAGAAGGGTGAATTGCAGTCCACCTGAGAGCCCACCCGGTCTGCAGGGCAGTGTGGGAGAGGTGACAGTGCCAGGACACAAGTGATGAGGTAGCACAGGAGTTACCCATCAGTGCGAAGGATCTAGCCCTTGTGACTGGGAGCGTGGTCATGCCGTCAGCTGATCAGGAGTCTGAATAGATGAGAGGGAGGGAGACCATCTCGCTGGTCTGGGATATCATGAATTTAAGGCGCTCATGACGTCCATGTGGAAATGGGCATCCGAAACTCAGGAGCTAGAGCTGTCAGCTCGAGGGTCCTTCACCTCATGGAAGAGGCACAACCTTGGGGCTGGATGTGCTGGGTGTGAGCTGAGTGAGGAGCCAGGCCAGGGAAGGCTCCCAGGAGGAGTAGTGGGCCTACCTTCAAGCTCCAGAAAGAAGAGCTAGGGAAGAAGGAGCAGCAGGGGCAGCCGGGGAGGTGGGAGGAGTAGCAGACTCTTAGAAGAGAAATCTCCAAATTTGCAGGAGGAGGAAATGGTCAGCAGTATCAAACAAAACAAAACAAAACAAAACAAATAAAAAACGCTTTGTACAAACAAGCATTTTTAGACCAATGAGAAACTAAAGTTGATTTTTAGGGTCTGATTCATTGCAATTACAGCCCTAAAGATCTGCCAAAGCCCTACCAAACCCTGCACATGTGGCAAAGTCCAGCTCAAGTTTCTGCTCCCGTGGGAAATAATGAAACGAAACACTCCAGGACTAAGCAGGAGGAGTCATTTCTTTAGGCTCCCAGCACATGGAGATGATGTTACTCAGCTTTTCACACGCAACTCAGACATCCCTAATTCCTCCAGCCTTCTGGGGTCATCTTTCCCCAGATTGTTCAGGCACTCATCACAAATAACAGAAAATCTAGCGCTTGCCCCAAGTTTTTATGAATGACCGGCATGGGGTAAGAGGGAGATTTTAAGTCTCCTGTGACTCTAAATTTCTGCTGTGACTGAATTCCCAATTCCCACCCACCTGACAAGATGCCTGGGCCCAATCTATGCCTATCTAGACCCCCTCCCAGCCATCTCTTCCCCAGCACGTCAGGGGAAAGTTCTCAAAGTATTCCCTGGCAACTCTCCTTACTCTCCGCCTTAGCCCACCGTGTCCTGCAGGGAGCAGCCTAACCGCTTGTTACTTATCACATGTGTTCCTAATGGAAAAGCAGTTCTCTGCCCTGGACCCCTGACATTCTTCTAGATTAACCGGCTGAAAATTCACCCAGCTTTAACATAGCATTTCCCCTCTTCCTTTAGTAAAATGTTTACAGTCAGTGGAAAGGCTCTGGCTACTATTGCCTGTGGTAGCAGAAGTACCGCGTTTAGTTTGGGGTACATTGTAATTGGTTATATATACTCCCCTCCAACTCTGCCCCACACCATGCCCCAGTTTAGAAATGCTAAGGTCCACATGCTGAGCCATAACAACATACACACGAGCCATCCTTTCCCACCATACCAGGCTTCCTAATAAATTAATTGTAACTACAGGCAAATAACTAATGGCAGAAGAAATAATTCACATTTCCTGATGCCCTATTATATGGTGGTTGTTTTATATACTTTACCTCATTTTTCTAATATGGCGTTATCATCAACAAACTAAAGATGAGATAAGTAAGGAATATGACCAAGTTCAAAGAGCCAGTAAGAGGCAGATGGGGATTTGAACCCAGGTCCCTGTGACTCCAGTATCTGGTGCCGTCTGACCAGGCTCAACATGGTCTGAGCTCCCTGTGCTCAGCCCTCCTCTCCAGGGAGCAGGTGTCCAGGTGATGGGACCAGCCTGGACTTTGGGGAACTGGAGGTGGGCCCAAGGATGGGATAAGGCTGCAGAAGTGCATGGGTCCGTGTCCCAGGGTGAAAAAGACTGAAAGTTGGGGAAACAGCTCCCTGAAGAAAGGAATGGTAGAGGATGGCGTGTGGAGACATCAGGACAGTAAGGTGGCCAGCACCTCCTGCCAGAACACAGAGGCTCACAGTGGGGGGCTGCAATGTAAACTCGGGCAGGGTCCCGAGGGGAGTGTGACCCATGGGTGCTTCCTCTGTCCCTCCCTCACCAGTCCTTAGTAGGTTTTAAGACCTTATTCACTGTTGAGAATTTAAACACTTGGATGAAGGAAAATGATAAAAATTCCTAAATTTTTATCTCATAGTTAACCACGTAAAAATATTTGAACATATTTTTTGCCTTGAGAATATTTACATTTAAATGTATAGTTAATAAAAAGTCAGACCATACCTTACATACTTTTCAAATTATATACCTGGAAAAATCATTCATTTTTTAATTAAAGCTTTATAGATGTAGACGTAATGTCACTCATAGCATTTTCCTATAGCTTTTAAAATCTGTGATAAATTTATAGTTGCAGCCCCCTTTATGGTTTATATCATATATTTGCATCTTCTCTCATTTTCTTAATTAACCTTGCCAGAACTTATCCACTTTACGATTCTTTTCAAAAACAAGCTCTTGGGTTTCCTGCTTGTCTTTGTTCTTTTTTTTCCTAGTCCATTAATTTCTGAGTGCATTTATTATTTCTTTTTTTCAGTTTTCTTTAGGCTTATGTTCTTGTGCTTTTTACGTATTGTTGAGACAAACCCTTCTCACATATGCATTTATGACTATAACTTTTTCATACGACTTCAGCTGAATACCACAATATTAACATAAAATTTTCATTTTCTCTTCATTTTAAATATGAATGAGTTCTTCTTTGATTCATCAATTACTTTTTAAAATCTGTTGTAAAATTTCCAAGTGTATGAAGTTATTTTCATTACATTGACTTCTTATTTTAAGGCATTCTGGTCAGAGAGTGGTCTGTATGATAATGACTCTGATATTGGTTGAGCTTCATGTTTCACAGTCAACGTTTTTAAATGTTCCATGTATGCTTTGAAAGACTGTGTATTTCCAGAAACAATTTGGAATTATCTACGGAAGATAAGAATGTGAACAAGCTACAATCTAACAGTTTATTCTTGGGCACAAACTACAGTCTAGTGATTTATTTTTGGATCATAGCTCAACCTTGCAGATAAAGCCACTTGGTGGAGCACAAAGCTGGAGGAGCCTGAATCCTTGATGACAGTGGTTCTAGGCCTGGATCCTTGAACACTGACCACGTTTTACAGGAGAAACAAATTTCCACCTTGTTTAAACCACTATTATTTCAGCTACAAACAGTCAAATACAATCCTGAATTAATATACTCAGTTTTCTCACCTAAAAGAGGGTGTCTGCCTCAGTTTGGGTGCTATAAAAAATACTATAAATTGGGCAACTTGTGAATAACAGAAATTTATTTCTCATAGTCTGGAAGCTGGGGAGTCCCAGATGAAGGTGTTGGCAGACTCTGTGTCTGGTGAGAGCCTACTTCCTGGTTCATAGATGGTGGAATGAGTGAGGGAGCTCTCTGGGGTCTCTGTAATAAGGGCACTAATCCCATTCATGAGGTCTCCACCCTCATAACCTAATCACCTCCCAAAGGTCCCACCTCCAACTACCATCACACTTGGGATTAGATTTCAACATATGAATTTTGGGAGACACAAGCATTCAGTCCATAACAGAGGGGAATAAAAAATAATAATAGGGGCTTCCCTGGTGGCGCAGTGGTTGAGAGTCCGCCTGTCGATGTAAGGGACACGGGTTCGCGTCCCGGCCCGGGAAGATCCCACCTGCCGCGAAGCGGCTAGGCCCGTGAGCCATGGCCGCTGAGCCTGCGCATCTGGAGCCCGTGCTCCGCAAAAAAATAATAATAATAATAATAATAATAACATTTAACTCATAGGGGCTTTGATAGTATTAAATAAAATAAAGTAGGTGAAGAACCTAGCACTACCAAATACAAATAACTTGCTTCATAAACTCCATTTTCCTTTCACTAAGAATTCATTCAAATTCATTTGACCTAATTCTACTGACTTCTTCAGACACACTTTTTACGTATCTCACATGACATTTAATTTAAGCATTAATTAAATGCTTAATGAAGTAAAGACATCATTATTTACTTTCGTGGCTAAAAGCAAATCATTATAAACACTACATGATGTTTTCACAAACTATACTACCTAATTGCAAAGCAAATATCATTATAAACTGTCTGTCAGGATGAGAAAAAAAGTGACTGAACTTGAAACTGTAAAATATAATTTATTCTAGGCTTTCCAGATGTCTCCATATACTCTAAAACTACAGAGGAGGGGAAAGTGAGGCAGGTGTTTGAAGAAGGAGAAAAAGGAAGTGAAGGAGAGGAACCAAAGAGAGAACAAGAACTTCCCCTCACTATTTATTGTGCACCTACTATGCTCCAGATGCTTTATATCTGTCATTTTTAATTCTCAATATAACCCTCCAGGTAGTCCCTACTGTCCCCATGTTAGAGATGAGGAAATTGAAACCTGAAAAAGTTATGTAAACTCACCAAAATCATATAGTAATGATAATAATAATAATAGAAAACTCATAATCACCAGTATGATTACTGACTACCCAATATCTGCCCTGCCCTTCAATAACAAACCTTGATTTTGTTTGGCAGCATGATACACCCAGTTAAATATATACAACTCCCTATGTGACCACATTCTGGCCAAGGAGATGCAGGCAAAAGTCCATGGGGAAGGTTACCTTTTTTCAATAATAAGGCTTTTATTCAAGGAGGGACTGTCCCCTGGTGAGTACATCCAGCCCAACCCAGCTTTTCCTGGCCCCCAAGGGGCAGGATTATTTCAGCCTTTGGACCTTGAGCCTTAGGGCTTCTTCTGCCTACTTCCTTCCCACCAACAGTTACACAGCAAATGCTTCTAACACCTTGGGGCTCAGCCCAAAGCCAAGTCACTTCCTGGGGAGACTTTCCAGAGCCTTCCCTTCCCCCAAGGAGAAATGATCACTCCTCCCTCTTTTGTGCCCTGGCCTTGTGTGTTGTATATAATTCTAGGAGAGCATCTGGAACCTGTAGGGTTGCCCTTAAGTGTTCTGCCCTCAGAGCTTTGTTTGACGCCTAATTCAGAACAGGTGTTCAATAGATGCTTGAGTAACGAGAGCATGAACAAAGGGTGCCTCTCACAATGGCTGCAGGAGCCCTCAGCCTGTCACTGCCTGTCCCCAGATGCTCTTTAACAGTCCCAAGTCCCTCAGGGTCCTCTGCTCTAACTCAGACAACAGAGTCTGATGAATGAAAAAGGCAACACAGGAAGGGACTTTTCTAACTGATCTTGAAAATTATAAAACTGGGCTCTTTAGGAAAGAATAAGAGGCTTTGTGAACCCACTACACTTTTTCGTTTCTTTTTTTTTTTTAATTAATTTTATTGAAGTATAGTTGATTTACTATACTATATTTACTATACTATACTATAGTGTTAATTTCTGCTGTACAGCAAAGTGATTCAGTTATACATATATATTCTTTTTCATATTCTTTTCCGTTATGGTTTATCACAGGATATTGAATATAGTTCCCTGTGCTATACAATAGGACCTTGTTGTTTATCCTGTATACCATAGTTTGCATCTGCTAATCCCAAACTCCCAATCCTTCCCTCCCTCACCGCCGCCCCCTTGGCAACCACAAGTCTGTTCTCTATGTCTGTGAGTCTGTTTCCATTTCATAGATAAGTTCATTCGTGTCATATTTTAGATTCCACATGTAAGTGATAACATACGGTATTTGTCTCTCTTTTTCTGACTTACTTCACTTAGCATAATAATCTCTAGGTCCACCCATGTTGCTGCAAATGGCATTATTTCATTCTTTTTTATGGCTGAGTAATATTCCATTGTATATAGGTACCACATCTTCTTTATCCATTCATCTGTCAATGGACATTTAGGTTGTTTCCATGTCTTGGCTATTGTAAATAGTGCTGCTTATGAACATAGGGGTGCATGTATCTTTTTGAAGTATAGTTTTGTCTGGGTATGTGCCCAGGAGTGGGATTGCTGGATCATTTGGTAATTCTATTTTTAGTTTTTTGAGGAATCTCCATACTGTTTTCCACAGTGGCTGCACCAATTTACATTCCCACCAACAGTGCAAGAGGGTTCCATTTTCTCCACACCCTCTCCAGCATTTATTATTTGTAGACTTCTTAATGATGGCCATTCTGATTGGTTGTGAGCCCACTATAACTTTTCTTAATTCATGCAAATTAATTAGCAAGCTTAAATCAATTACACATTCTAGAGATGGCACTAGCATCTCTACGTACCTACCAATGTCATAGGTATCTTTAAACACACTTTCACTATTTCCTAAGGAGACTGCAGGTGGAAATGAGAATCGTGAACATAAAATGGATTTTCTTCCTTCCATCCAGACTTCCTTCCTTTCTACCATCTTTTTTAAAAGGCAGTTGGGGTGTGGGGTAATTATTTAATAGAAGCGGCATGTGGCCCTTAGTCACGGGTGGTCCTCTGGAAAAAAAGGCAGTGCAAGTTGTAAGTTGCCATGCTACATCTCCATGGGGTCACGGGAAGTCAGACATGGAAATGGGTACAGGCTCTACCAAGTGAAGGGTGGATGCAGGTCAGTATTTGGAAGACAGTATATTTCTCTAATTCTTGTCAATCAGATCCCTCAGAACCATGAGCAAAGGCTGCCCTTGTCTTGTGATTAGAGAACTCAACATGGGAAGGACAGGAGGCAACTGACTACCTAGGGCCTGAACCCTCTGTGAGAACAATATTCTGGCTTCAGAGATCAAAACTCCAAAGGAGGACAGTGATCAGTCCCAAGATCTCTTAATACGTTACATGGATTAAGGAAGAGGTGGTTTAATATACACTTGGGAAAAAAATTTTAAGTTCATAAAGCAAGAAATTTCAGATTTATTAAAATTCAGCTCAGTTGTACCAAAAAAAATCACATAACTTTTTCATTGCTCTATAATTGTATAATGGATACAATACTACAAGAAAGGAGAAGGGACAGGGCAGGAGAACCTCTGAATTCATACTGCCTCGATTGTTTCTGGCATAAACTGTCTCTTGCTAATAAGTAGTCTTGAGTAACAAGAGCATGAACAAAGGGTGCCTCTCACAATGGCTTAAAGTTCAGCTCCTTATCAGGACTATTCCTTACCTCCCTCTATTCCTTCTCAAGGTGGAAAAGAGTATGCGGAAGCCAAGAGTCCTCGTGGCAATGAGGAAAGGAGTGGCTGGTCTTTGTGGTGTCCTTCTCTGCTGGACTCTGCCATAGGTACCTTGTCTGGTCTCACCGGCCCCTTGGCATGAATGACACATGTTACTGCTGACCACTTGACCCACCAGAGCCACCAGTCATCAGGGCCCCTACCCAGCAGCCTCCTATTCTGGTCCAGGTGTCCTCTCAGCTCCTCAAAATTGCTAAAAGTCAGAGTAGAGAGTGAGCAGGAAAGGAAGCCCAGCAATGAACAGGACATGCAGTTAGATTGAACGTAGGCGGGAAGGAAGGACAAACAGGATTTCTCCAAGAGAAATTAAGGTAGATGATGAATCATTTTGCTAAGATGGGAACAGGTTTAGGGATGGGGAAAGGGAAGAGACAAATATTTAGTCTGAGGCATGTTCAGTTTGAGAAACTTATGAAGCCTCCAAGCAGCTGTGAAAGGAAGTAATTGGCCACATGGGTCAGGAGATTTCGAGAGAGAGAGAGGATGAGAAATAAATTTAAGTGTATTTGACGTACATATGAGATTTACAGCCAAGGCAACACAGGAGAACAGCCAGGGAGAAAGAGAGTATAAGAAAGGGAAAAGAATAACTAGAAAAAATTTTATTCACAGTAGCAACAAAAATCTTTAGATACCTAGAAATAAAGCAGTAATTAATATGTGTAAATTCTTGTGGGGAAAAAATTCAATTCCCTTTCTTGATAAATACCCTTAGCATAGTGGTAAGGGAAAGGGATGTCCTTAACATTATAAGGAGCTAGCTACCAAAATATCCACAATCACAGCTCACTGCTGGTGAAATCTTAGAAACATTTTCATCCAAATCAGACACCCCAAGAAGGATGCTGTCATTACTACTCTTCAACACAGCACCCGAAATCCTAATCGCTACAAAATACAAAATAAAACAAAACAAAAAACTGTGAGACTCCACAAGCTGTTAGAACTTAAAGAAAGTCCAATGAGATTTCTGGACCCAAGATCAATACGCCAAAATCAAAATCATTTCTGTAGGTCAAGAGGATCCAGCTTGAAAATGTAAAAGTAAAAGAAGCCATTCACACTGACTACAAAACCATAGGACACCTACAGGTAGAAGTATATCTGATAAAAGAAACGCAAGACTTTCATGAAGAAATTTTCAAATCCTTTTGAAGCCTGCAAAAGAAATAGCCAATATCCTAAGTATGCTATCTCTTAATAAATCTATAAATTTAATGCAATTCCAATAAATATATCAGATTTTCATGTAATTAACAAGATGATTTCATGGTTCTTATGGAAGTATAAAGGACCAAGACGAGCCAAGACAATTTTGAATAAGAATAGGGTTTTGCCCTACCAAGTATCAATGCTCATCATAAACTATACTAATTAAGACAGTAGAGTATTGGCTTGAGAATAGACCAATAAATCAATGGAACAGAATAGAGAGCCCAGAGACAGACCCACATATGTATAGAAGCATGGTTCATAACAGAGGGGGCATTTTTTTTAATGGAAAATGGTTTAGCTACTCAAAAGGGAGACAAAATGAAGTAGACAAAAGACCCCAACAAGAAAAATGATAGCAAACATATGTCATGAGATGGAAGCCAAACACTATTCAAGGGCTTTATGTATTTAACTCACTTAATTCTCATGACCTCACAATAGCCCCGCTTTGCAAATGAGTAAGCTGAGATACAGAGAAGTCAGATAACCCACCCAAGGACACAGAGCTAGAACGTGGGAGCTCCAGGATTCCAACCAAGGTAGGCTAGTCTGTATTCCTAATCCTGACAGTATACAGCTTCTAACTCAGCACATGTGAAGAGGAGGGAAGCAAAGATTATGATTTTATAGAATAAAAGATACCACTGTGGTTACAAGTTAAAAGACCTGTGCCAGTACAGAAGAAAATGTACAAATACATAAAAGTATAAAGTTTTAATAATCAGAATGTTTAAGACAAAACAAACTACTAATTTTTTAAATGGGCAAATAATAGAAAGAGACGAATCTTTAAAAACTAGTAATCATATACAAATACGTTTAATTCTGTAGGACTCAAGGAAAGAGACAAGAGCAGCAAGGGAAAGTCAAGCCACGCCCCTTCTGACTGGCCTGAAAAGGGGGTGAGGGAATAACGTTGTTGAAGGAGGGGGAAAGGCAGCCGATCAGAGCGCAGGGAGGGGCACAGGGGCTGGTGCATTCAGTGCTCAAGGCACCGTCCCAGGCTGCCAGAGGGCATGCTTGCTGCAGGTGAGGAATGCACTTGGGCGCTTTGTCGAGGAGCTGTTTCTGGAATAAAAAACTGGGGCTTCAAAAGTTCCACTGCAGGCCCAGGCTTCTTTCACCTAGCCCTACCACATCCTACCAAAGGCTGCACAGCCCCAAATCCTCTGCTGTGAAAACCTCTTATCACTGAGGAGCAAATTCATTCCACATTCACCACCTCCCTTAGAGATCTTGAATAGCTTCTTAAACCTTGCTAATTCTCTCTCAGGTCAGGGGCTAATGCTTTCCCCTGAGAATAGATTTACACAGTAAAAGACAATGGCTTCCGTGTTGATTGGTCCACAGGATGTCTCTAAGGATGGCTTTATCCATTTGTACTCATTTATTCATTTGTCTCCTTGGCAACCAAATTGTTTACTACTAATTGAATGTTGCACAGTAGATTCTTGTTGGGAAACCAGTTCCTCCCGGTAATGGAAAGCTTCATACAGATATTTATTTTGAATCAGAGTGCTTTTCCACAGAGAGCGTCATCTTGCCAAGCTCCAGCACTGATATGGGGAGCTGCTGAAGCTATGAAAAAATAATAGCATAAGAGGATACTGTTGTCTTGAAGTTGGCAACTCATTTGGCAAGACAAAACAAAGCCCTCATTGCTTTGCTTTGTTTCCAGGTGATAAAGACAAATTAAAGTGGTCCAAGGACCACACAGTGCACAGATAACTATCTCACAGACCCATGCAAAAGCCCTTTCTGTTTGAACAAACTGTGCCTAACCCCCGGCTATTGTAGGGAAGGGAACAAGTGTGACCCAAGGTTGGTATCCTTAGCACAAAGATAATATATTTAGAAAATGTTTTAGGAGTGAAACCCTTGCTTATTATAGCGGAGCTCAATAAACATGTAAGAAGTACAGTAATTTTCTGAATGTAATTTTAATAACACAATGTTCTTCATTTTCTTACATCTAAAATTTCAAAATACATGGTTTTAGCTTATCAAGAGAACTTACACTAGGATTGTAGGTGAATGAATAATCCCATACTTTTCTGCAGACAGGGGACAAGAGAGTCCAGGAGAAGGAACAAAAAGCATGAGCCTGTCTCCTCATCTATCCATTCCCTACGCAAAACCACGGAGACTCTCCCCAGTTACAGAGCAAAGTCCTTGCTTCTTTAATAATATGGCACATAAGACTCCCCATGATTTGGTCCCTGTCCACCTTTGCCCTTTATCTCCACCTCCCCCCGCCCCCCGCAACTGCTTTAGAACAGAAGCATCATTCCAAGATCAAAAGATATGCCCCTGAATGTACTGTTTCCTTTTCCTGGAATGCCTTTTCCCCATCATGGTTGTGTAGTGAACTCCTATTCATTCTGAACAACCAAGCTAAGGTCTCACTTCGTCAAAGGATCCACCCCTCCTCTGGGCTATAATTTGTACATACTTCTGTTGATGAACACATCCCACTATGTTATAATAATTGGCTGTAGGTCTCTGACCTGAGTTTGAACTCTCTGAGGGGAAGATTTCTGTCTGAATCCTCAGGGTTCTGCTGCTCCTTCTACTGGATGAATGAGTATTAACCATGATTGAATTGAAAGTGTCTTTAAAATTCCCAGGGGCTTCTGTCCCCTGGGATGTCATGTAGGACTCAAGCTGCTTTTGTCAGATTCCCAGCAGGGCTATTCTAAGAATTAAGGTTTTAACATAAAATGATCTCTCCACAGAGACTGTCTTATCATTTTGTTATTTTTTTCAAGGTGCAAAAAATTAAGTTACTTGTCTTTCTTAATCCAGTGTTTGTGATGTAAGAATAAGGATAATATGTTTCTCTTTCTCTGTGAAAATGATGGGATTCTGGAATGCCCACATATGTAGGTTACACAAATCCTCTCTCTTATAATTCCTTCCTGAATGATGGAGTAGGAAATCAATCTTCCAGATTTGCATTGTCTTATAGAAAAACCTAAATGTTAATTTGGTCTACAGTCATAGCGGGGGGGGGGGGGGGGGCTAAAGAAGAGAACCTAAATTACCTGATGGACTGATTTATTGCTCCACTGACATCTACTGTACAGTGAGAGCTTCTAATCTGCCTTGGGTTCTGCCTTTGTGTTCTCCAAGGGCGTCAGTCTCAGGGAGACAAAGAGACCAGGCTAGAGATGAACTGAAATAAGCACTGATTGTCAACCACACCTTTTCCCAAATTCTGTGTCCAAGGCCACCATCTGAGTCAGCCAATAGCAGTGATACCGGTAGACTTCCTCAGTTTGATGAAATGCCACTTATCTTTGTTCCATTTTGCAATTTGTATTTACCATGTTTTACTGAAATCATTCACCTCCTCAAAGAAGCAAGAGTCGTCAAAGGTTACTCCAAGGTATATAGTTTGAGCAACTACATCGGTGGTGGAAGCATCCACTGGAGGAGAAGCTTTGAAGGAAGAAGCTAAATCATGAGTTCAGTTTTAGATACATTCGAGTTGAGGTGTTTGAGGGGCATCTAGATAGAGACATCAAGTGGAGAGTTCAGAGAAGTGTGGGCAGGAGATAGAATTCGAAAGTTGTTGGAGTATAGGTGGCAATTGAAGCCATGGGGATGGAAGGGATTGCCCAGGTGGTAGAATGTGGAATGAGAAGAGGGTATGACTATGTCCTGGGGCACGCCCACATTTGCAGTTTAGGTGGAGGAACAGTGATTAGCAAAGGAAAAAGAGAAGAATCAGAGAGGAAGGAGGGAAACTGGAGCATGTGGTATCGTAGAAGCCAGAGGAAGGATTATTTCAACATAGGGAGTGGTCAAAGTTGTAGAATGATTCTGAGAGGTGGTGTGATATGAACACTATAAAAAGTACGTTAGCTTAAGTGATATGGAAATATTTGGTGAATTTAACAAGAATTGTCTCCATGGAGTCATTGAAACAAGTTAGATTAGAGGGTTTGTGGAGGGAAAAGGGGCTGAGGAATTGGAAAGAGAAACTATAGGCAACTTAGGCCAGAAATTTGAGAGTAAAGGGGAGGAGATTGGTGGAAGATAGAGAAGCCTGTGGTTTCCAGGGGGCTTTTTTTGGGGTGGGGGAGGTGGGGAATGGTGATTTGTTCATTTGTTGATTTATTTTTTGTTGTAATGAGACAGATGAGAGCATGCATAAATGCTGATGGAAAAGGGTCTAATAGAGAGGAAGAGATTGAAATAAAATAAGAAAGAGGTAAAATAATTAGTGTTCTTGAGTGAAACCTGAGGAGATGGAGTTCAGAGCACATGTAGAAGGGTTGGCTTTTGTTGGAAGAGGGAAAACACTGGCTGTATGAAGTTCCCATCTAATAGCTTCCATTTTTCCAGTGAAACAGAGGCAAGGTTATCAGCTGAGAAAGAGAGAGTTGGAGATTTAAGAAGAATAGAATGGGCTTAAAAGAGATTTTGCAGAAATTTTTAGACCAAGCTACTGGGTATTTTTGATGGCCTAGTTGAGGTCACTGATCATTAATTTGCAGTGGTACCAATCTGCTTCATTGTGTTTTTCTCCAGATGTTCTTAGCAGCCTGGGTGGAGACATGGAGAAGACATATAGGTTCATCTAGGATTGGAGTTTGCCAGAGAATTTGCAGGAGAAAAAATGAAGTGATAAATCCTAGCATCTATTCATAATAGGAAAAAAATAAAAGGTAGAAATGAGTGATTGATGAATGGATGGGTGAATGAATTGATGAATGGATGGGTGAATGGATTCATAAATGGATGGGGAGGTGAAGGGACAAGTCAATCAGAAGCACCTAGTGAAAGAATAGTCGTAGTGGGGCGCTTAACAAATAAAGTTGAAAAAAGGAAAGTTGTGAATGAGATGCTAGATGTTTGCACTGTTTGATTCAGAGATTGAGTAGTTTCGAGTATTGCTAAGTTCCACAGCACGACGGTGGATGGATGAGACAGAGTGGATAATTCACTGGAGTAGTGATAGTTTAGTCACATGGACACTAAAGTCATCTAAGTCGATGGATGGAGCTGAAGTGGAGAGGGAGTGGGGGAGTATGGAGTCTGGTTACAAAATTATCAGTGAAAAAGGAGGAGTGACTGGGAAGTCAGATGCAGACTGACACAGGGAATGGAGCACAAGCTTCAAATTATGGAGGAATAAGTAGAGAGTGAAGGAGCAGTGGCCTGAACGTGGCAATGAGGAGAACACTGCCCCACTTTCAGATCTGGAGGTACTTGGAGTGTAAAATGGCCCTCACTTAACAGGCTGACAGATGAGGCCTTGTTCTCAGAAGACTGGCTGGATTCAGTTAAGATAATGAGATAAGGAAGGAATCTCCTGAGTAGAGTTTGAGGCTACAGGGGATGAAGTCTCCTTTTCCATTTCACTACACACTGTGGTACATGGGTTCGTCAAAGGTGGACAAATGGTGGCTTGGGTCATAGTCCCTCCGATTGATGCAAGGACGTGTTTTTCTCATATTTCTATACCCCAAACCTAGAATACTGTAAGACACCCGGAATAGTAAAGTGTGTAACTCTTATTGAAAGTTTGATTGCTCCGTCTTTTGCTGATTCTACATTCTACTTTGACATTCTGAATACTAGTAATCATTATACCGGAATTTAGATGCTGATCCAAAAGAGTATAAGAGATTCGTTTGTACCTGTATTTTCATCCATACACATCTGGTGAATAGATCTCTGTTATGAGCTTTTCTTGGTATCATTGGCTTCTTTTTTCCCTAAAATGGAAGCAGTAGAATGTGTTCTGGTTAATTTAGTGTTTTGATTACTGAGGTTGTAGTTAAATCAAGTGTCTTAATCACCAAGCTTCACACTCACAGCCCTAGGAAGGATCATGATGTAGTTTTTGCACTATAAACTCAATGAAGGATCTGCTTTGACAAGGCATCAAATTGAGAACTTCTAGAAAATATCAATATTGGTTTCTCATGCACTACGGAGATTTATGTGACTATTCATACCATCTGTCCCTTCTTTCTTAATACATCTCAGACCTTGGAAGTGTTGTTTAAACAAAGCGGTCTTATATGCCTAGGAGAAAGAGCAAAGATGAAGTAAGTCTGCCCTAACAAGGCCTAAAACCAAGCCTGGATAGGATCAAGGTGATCCTCCAGTAATTTAGCATAATCCAGAACCTCTACAACCTACTATCTACCATGTTCAGCATACAATAAAATTACAAGATAGGAAGATATAGGAAAATGTTCATCGTGGGAACACATAACCCTTTAAGTCAAAATACTTCCTCAGCCTCCAGAGCGACTTCTATGGCCCAGATAAAGCAATCATAATAAGTAATGCTACATTTCCCAAAAGCTGAGTTCCTCAACATTAAATTGCACCATGTGCAGAGCCCCAAACTTCTAATCTAACTCCATGTTTAGGAAAGAAAATAGTTGTCTACCTCATCCAGGGAACAGTTCTGTTAAAACCATAATACATTCACTTGACCACAGAGATCGTGCATCAAGTTTAATCAATTGCCCCACATTCAGATTTATGATGACTTCAAAGTTTTCTCTGAGAAAAAAAATGGATGCCTTATATTTGCTTATCTAAGGAATGTAGTTTAGTAATACTCCCCCAAAAAGGAAGTCTGCTAGGAAATCAAAGTCTCCACTTCTGGAATGATAGCTGCCAGATACCTCCAAACAGAAGTTTTCCCACTTACAAGCAAACAAAATGAAAGTTCTTTCTCTACCAGATACCCTGTTAACATGCTAAACGTCAGTGAACCCAAAGTTGCTAGTCAGGACAGCTCTTTATTGAACTCTGTTTTTAGCAGATGCTTTTACTTAGAAAAGAATGATCACATTGATGAAATGAATACTCATAGAGCAGTAGACATGAATCCAACACACATGAAGAATCTTGATAAATACTTCACTACACGCCTATCAAGTTCATGTATATATCATTGTAAGTACCATTTACAATTCAAAGACAACACTTATACACTTTTGGTGAATACTTGAGAATTACATGTAAAAGCTCTGGATTTTTAATTTTTTTGTATTTTCTTGTAAGATTTTAGGTACTCATTTAAAATCCTAGTTACCATTAGATGAATAAGACCTCGAATTAAAAATTTGTACAATTCAAGCTTCAAGAATGAATTTGGCTATGTATGATCTAAAATGCAAGCCTATTCCTTCCAAAACTGCATAATCCTGACCTAATCATGGGAAGACATCAGACCAAACCCAAATTGAGGGCATTTAACAAAATAATGGGCCTATACTCTTCAAAACGGTCAAGATCATGAAGGAGAGTGACTGTCTCAGGACTCCTCCAGATTAAGGGAGATTAAAGAGACGTGACAACTAAAGGTGATGGGTGATCCCGGATCAACTCCTGGGACAATTGATGAAATCCTGATATCTGTAGATTAGACGACACCATTTTCTCAATGTTAATTTTCTGATTTGGATCATGTCTGTAATATAGTCTCAAAAGTCTCAGAAAAAAATATATAAATGTGTATACAGAGAGAGAGTGATAAAGCAAATGTGGTAAAATGTCAACATTTGGCTGATGGGGGTACACCTGAAATTTTTGTACTGTTGGTAATTTTTTTGTAAATCTGAAACTATTTTAAAATCCACCCACCAAGGCATTCTCCTGTTTTTCTAGATGAACGTAAAATGGCATAGCTGCACATCTGACGGCGGTCTGTTCTCTCTCCTGTTTTATTCACAAAGCATTCAAAATACTTTCCCCCATTTTCCTCCTAGTATTCTAGCCAGGTTCATTACTTTATTCCCCTGACACATAATCTTTTCATTCCTTTTTCTGTCAACCACAACATTGAAAAACTCTGTGATTTTCAGGAAATTCTGTACAAGACAAAGCATTAGCGCCCTTCCATTGAAGGCTGCTAGTCTACAGGGAGCAAAATTCTAGCAAGATTTAGGCTTTGTTGTTCCACTAGTACTCCCCACACATAAACCCGGCTGTATGAGGAAAGAAGCTCTTCTACATATGAAGAAAAACTCTTTTTCACATTATGACAAGCAATAAAAGAAGAAATAGGGGGAAGAAAAGAAAAAGCCAGTAAATGCTATTGATCTAGCTCCAGTAACATGAGACCTTAAACCCAGGAGAACTTAGATTAAGGTTCGGAGACTCTCCTGAGTCTCAGACAATCCCGAACACTAGCCAGAACCTTCCAGGAAGTCCCTCTGCCCGCAGTAGAATAACCTTGGTGTCCTCTGTGCTTATCTCCTCCATTCTTCTATCTCCTCCCAATCTTGACTGTTGTTACCTCGTTTCCCCTGGGATATAAAGAAACAGCCCATACAAAAATGTGCACTTGCCACCTAAAGATGAAGCAGAACATGAAGTGAGATGAAAACCAGTGGCATCACCTTACCTTCAAGTAGCAGTTGTTTGAAACAGGTTCCACGTCTGCACCAGGTCCCTGGGGGGGTTGAGGCTACCTCAATGCATGCAGAATATATAGGGACAGATTATATATCCGGGGTTTTCATTACACAAGGTGTTTTTGATGAGTTCTCAGCCAAGATCCACTTGAAAACAAAAGCTGCACAAAGACTACAAAAAGGCCACACAAAGTTTAAACAAAAGGCTAAAGAAAGACCAAACAAAAGCCAAAGAAAGTTTAAACAAAGAATGAAACAAAGACAAAACAAAGGCCAAACAAAGACAAAAACAAAGACCAAAACAAAGGGCAAAAGAAAATCTAAACAAAAGCTAAGCTAAGCTACAACTGTATCACACACACACACACCATATCTACATGCACATACACCATATCTACACGCTGTCCCCACACACACTCTCATATTCTGGTCTTCCACCTCCCACAGCCCACATAATTAACACCCCATGTCAAGCCCCTCACTAAGACTCAGTCCACACCAACTCACCCCAGCAAACCACACACCCTTCCACCAATGAGCCATCCCACCACAGCAACCATCTCACCCCACCATGCTATATGCCACGCCACACACCACATGCCAAACCCACAAGCCATGAACAGAGATGGAGTCACACTGACAAATCTCTATTTTTAGGCTTCTGTTTCCATACTCCATGCAGATTAAATACCCATCCACACTCCCCTCGCTAACACACCTACATACACACGCCCCCACGACTAACATTCACATACACCTACCCTCATATACACATACCCTCATAACAAGACCACCTCAGTCTAGTCACAATTGAGATTGGATTTGGAAGATTCTGTGACAATTACCCTTTGCATTCAAATATATGAAAACTTTTAAAAAATCACTTTTGGTACATGATTTCTGTAAATGATGAATCTCATTCAATTAACATGATAATATTGGCTTCAGTCTTAGACATTTGCATTTTCTTATCATTGTCCTAAAATTTGGGGATCACACTATTGAGTCCTATAGCTCTGTGCCTCTGTTAAATTTCATGGGTCCTATAACCCTGTGCTTCTGCAAAACTTCATTTTGTATATGCAGAACTACACACTAATGATTTGAAAGATGGAAGGACACTTCTGAAACTAATCCAGCCAACAGCAGCCTTGCCTCTTGAATTCCCAGAACGCCTTGCTTGATGGTGAGGTAAAAATGCCAACATTGCCATCAAGTTTCCTTTTAGGCTCTCGTCTCATTGTATGCAAAAAAGAATCACCCAGGGAACCCTGAAAAGGCAATCCAATGAGACAACAAACAGCCAGTAGAAATCTCATTGTACGCTAACATCTTTCTCTGAGTAGCAAGTTAACGAGTTATAAATGTGTGCTGGCTGATTCACTCCTACGATGAAGCCAGGGCTTTGCTTGTGCTGCCATGGATGTGCTTGAGGGCTAGGTGGAGTGAGGTGGTTCAGAGCATGGGCTCTGGTGATCCTGAACACTGGATGGTCACAGGACTATGACTCCAAGTACAAGCCCAGGGCTTGTTGATGAGTGGTGGAATGGGCAGCCATGCTGGCCTTCACATGGGCAGACCTCAAAATCCAAGTAGCTGGAAGATTTTCCCATTTTCCAGCCTGGCAGGGTAGGGAAGGCGGAGGAGTTTGAATATCTTACTACTGATATTCTGTGATCAGGGTGGGCAAGGGACCCACGTGAATATGTGGATGTTTCCCTTTTCTAAGCCCTGCCCATCACACTGCTCTCCACAGTTTCTGAGTCTAGATATTTCTCCATAATAAACTTCCAGGAACTAGGGCAAGCTGTGCAGTGAAGTTGGAAGTTTGTTCAGAATGTGCACCTTCCCCACACCTTATCCTGCTTTCCACTATACCTGGTCCCCCAAGCCTGTAGACGCTTTGTCTTTTGACACATCCTTTTGACATGCTTTTCTCGGGCATGGCCCCTGCCAGCTCTTAAAATGGAACTTCCTCCAGTCGGCCAAGCCATTAACTGCCCTCCACTCATTTCTACCCCCCAAACTGTGTTATAATCACTCATCTTTTGGTGTCTCCCTTTCTTTGATGGGTTAAAAGCTTTTTGAAAATTCTCTACTGCCCCTGTGGGAGTAAAAATTGTTTTTAATTCTTTACCTTTTAAAAATATTTTACTACTATAATTTTAGTAATTTGGGGGGAGCTAAAAGTAGATAAAATAAGCATGTGTAGTTAACCTGCCACTTTTAACCAAAAAAAAAGTAGTTGTTTTTTATTGAGATATAATTTGCATACCATAATATTCACAATTTTACAGTGTAAAATTTAGAGACTTTTAATAAATTCACAGGGTTATGGAGGCATCGCCACTATCTAATTCCGTAACATTTTCATCACTCTAAAAATAAATCCATACTGTAGCAGTGAAACAATACTAGTTTATATCAGCACGTAGAGAGAGTCAAGAATAAAAGGGGTTAGAGGGTATGGCGAACATTGTGTTAGGGGGAATCACTGAACATTAGTACAAAGTGAGTGAATCATCCACAGAAAAACGTTACCTTAGGAAAGACACTGGTGAGAGAAGGACATCTCCATATTCTCCCTAGAAAATTTAATGTGCATAAACTCATATCCACAATCAGACAATTGTTGTTTACCTAACAAAATTATGTACCAAAATATGTGTTGTAAATGTTGTTTTTTATTAAAATTTAAAAGGCCAAGAGATGTTCAGATTAATGACAATCCTATTTTTCCTGTAGAAATATGAAAAAAATGACCTTTATAAATAGCTATAAGACCATTTAATTATTGCAAGGTAAATAATAATGAATTGATCAAATCTGAGAGAAACCAAAACGTTTCTTCATTTTTTGCCCTTCAATCCTCACTTTGAGAGCAAATCTGTCTCCTCTAAGACTTTGACCTGGATCTCACAGATTTTGAGCTATACAGTCCCCAGCTTTCAATGGTAATCAGAGGAATAGACACCCTCTGAGCTGCCAGCCATTCAGACAAAGCCTCTGTGTGTTCCCAAGCTCCACAACCCCACCGAATCTCTCTCTCTCTCTCCCCCCTCCCCCTCCCTCTCCCTCCCTCCCTTTCTCTCTCTCTCTCTCTTTCTGCTGTGCTTGGGCTCAGTTACAATTGTGTTCTGGCCAGTGGTGACCTGTGTAAATGTACATTATGTTCCATACTTAAGGGACTGGGTTTTATCCAACTTGCTGTGTTAAAACTCAACTCTGTAGAAGACATGCTTCTGTTGTTCAACTTTCTGGACCTAACCCAGGGATTTTACCCCTTGTAATATTACCATTAGAAAAGGAAAGGGTGGACACAGCATAGCAATATGCAAGGATTCTAGCAAAAGGAGAGATTCAGAATAAGAATATATTGCTATGATGTGTTAAAGAAGACCAAAGCTGAATAGTAATTAAAGTGTTAAAAACAGATTTCATTCAGGAACTATTATAATAGGAAAAAAGAGATCTCACTGTAAAACGGGGCTCAATTCCAAATACAGTATGGACACGTGGGGATTAATAGCCAAGGAGCACGTTGGAGGAGGAGGAGCTGGTGGATGGAAAATTACTAAGAGCAAATATCAGTGGTAAGGAGGGGATTTCTAGCTAAACTGACTTGATAGGATTCTTGCTGAAATCAGGCCAGGGTGACCAGACATCATCTGGTGGATGGTGAGGGATGAGGAATTGGACCAGATATTGAGAATGATCTGATACTGAGAGTGGGGGATTCTTGCTAAGATGACTTAGCAAGATTCTTGTTAAAACTAAGTGATACAAAGACAGACATTGAGGTCCCAAGGTCAAGGCCTAGTTGGGAAGAGGGTTCAGAGTTGGCCTGACTAAAGTTGGTCCAGGAGGGTCTTTGTCAGATGTCAGCATGTTGCAGTGGCAGAACTTTTTGATTCTAATTACTGATATCAGTTATCCAGAGACAAGAGTGAAGTGAAGGACTCAACTATTATACTAATTATTAATAATATTAATTATTATTAATGGAAATAATCTTTGAAAAAAGAGAACTATCTTTGTTTTAGTTCTATGCTTACCAAGCTGCCAAGCACCTATCATTATGTTAGCAAAATAACTCACAAGCCAAAGTGGCACATTTTAGAGTGTTATATTCTGCTCCCTTTCATCATGAAAGTGCCTTGAGAAAAGCACAGATCCTGGGTAATCTGTAGCCATTTGAGTTAATAGATTGGAATTCATTATCAGGCTCTGTTAAAAAAAAGAGTAATAATAATGCCCATCACACTGCCTGACACACAGTAAGATCTCTATAATAGAAGCTACCTTCTCTAATGTATTGCCCCTTCACAAACTAAAAATCTGATTCCTGATCCTGTTAATCTGAAATCCATAATAAAGTGTAGACAGCACACATGTGACTAAACTGAAAACAGCCTGTATTTAATATAACCTTTATTGAAGTTTTTACCCAAAGTTCCCATTGACTCTCTTCCTTTTACGTCAAGTTCAGCTTCTCGGCTGGTGTGGTCTGGTGTGAGAAAGATCTGCATCCTGTCCTAGGGTGAGACAGGACCAGTGCCAGGCTCACTCTCCAGGGAGAAGACCATCTCACTGTGGGAATCCTCCGTCCCACCGTCCTCGTCTGCTCCCTCCCAGGTTCCCCCTCCTCTCAGCAGTGCCTGCCTCATCAATTCCACTGGGCAGAATTCTCAAAGAGGGCTAAGAGTATGACAAGACTTCTGCAAGATTTCTTTTTAATAAAAAGGGTCCCCGCCGATTGAAATTGTTCTCAAAGTTCAGTGCCTGGTGAGGCCAGTTACCAGTGGGTTTTCATTTCCAGTAAATTTGGCTGAGTCTGCCCTGAATCCCAGAGAGGGAATTAAATGGACCGTTATTGGGAATTCCCTGGAGGTCCAGTGGTTGGGACTCCAGGCTTCCACTGCATGGGTCACGGGTTCGATCCCTGGTCAGGGAACTAGGATCCCACAAGCCCGCAGCACCACCAAAAGAAAAAAAAAATTAAATGGACAGTTACTTATAAAGTGCTATGTGAAGGGAAAAAAACGTTCAGTCATTCCTCACAGATCGTGTGCAGTAGTTATTTCACCATAACTTTGAGGGAGGTAAGAGCTGGGAGCCTGACACACCACACCTTGAACTCATTCAGCACCTGAGAGAATTTCACACAGTACTTGAAGTAAAGAGAAGAGCAACATCTCTCCACTTCATAAAAAGAAATCGAAGAATGCAATTCTGTCCTTGGTCAAACCCATATATTGAACATGTGTCACAAGCAGCTGTTGTTTGTAAAGAAGAGCCTCATTCACTCCGGGTAAAATAATGGTGGGGACTTAACTCCTCTGGTTTTGTCTGAGTCCTGTCATTGGGTGGCATTTTCTTCTCTCACACAGTGCTGTCCATATCTTCACAGTGACAAGGGCAAATGGAGTGAGTGTCCAGGTTTAGAGTTGTATTAGAAAGTACAATAAGTTTGTTTGGAAAGTAAAGTAAAGATTTATTTAGGGCTTCCCTGGTGGCGCAGTGGTTGAGGGTCCGCCTGCCGATGCAGGGGACATGGGTTCATGCCCCGGTCCGGGAAGATCCCACATGCCGTGGAGCGGCTGGGCCCGTGAGCCATGGCCGCTGGGGCTGCGCGTCCGGAGCCTGTGCTCTGCAAAGGGAAAGGCCACAACAGTGAGAGGCCCGCGTACTGCAAAAAAAAAAAAAAAAAGATTTATTTGCACACGAGTGCATTCATGGCCACGTCCTGTTCACCCCTCCACGGTGTGCCCGCTATTCAGGGTTTGCTCCTCCCAAGCCAACAAGCTGTGATGGGCCACTGTAGGATCCCAGGTAACACATCACAGAGCACTTCTATGTACAAAACCCATGGTTCTCAAACACTGCAGGAATCCCTGGTGTGCACAGCAGGCTCACAGTGTGCCATGGAACATTTAAAATGTCAAGAAAAACTCAACAGACCTCTGTCCGACACCCCATGGACCAGCAGCTTGAGATAGTTCACCATTTTAACAGTACATTGCACTGTGGTGTTTTTTGTTTTTGGCCACGCTGCATGGCTTTCGGGATCTTAGTTCCCCAACCTGGGATCAAACCTGCGACCCCTGCAGTGGAAGTGCTGAGTCCTAACCACTGGACTGCCAGGGAATTCCCTGTACTGTGTTTTTTTAGATGATGTCATATTCTTTATAAAGGTGGGTTTTTAGATATTTGCTTGATAAAAAGCAAGTACTGCAGGACAATCATGTGGAACAGGAAATGAGGATGACATTGTCACAATTTGATTCCTGCACATAGTCTGTTAGTAGGTAACTGTGGTTATCTAAGAATAAAATAAAAATATTACTGTTCTTTTCAATTTATGTGTATTTTTCAAATTGCTGCTTAGTTGTTAGAACATAAATTCTTATGAAGTTATTTGGGCCTAACTGTTTCATAAAAAGAACTGTTAGGGATTTCTTTTGGCCTATGGGTGCTGTGAAAAAATTACAGAAACCCTAAAAGCTCCTTGAACCGAGATGCTCAAGAATTTCTGATATAAAACATTAAAATGAGAGAGGTGTGGCACACAACGTTGTCTTTACTTTTACTAGAAAATGTATTATCTGTGGAACCCCTGAAGCGACTCTGAAGAGCCCTAGGTTTCCTCCTAGAGCAGCAGTATGAAAAACACAGAGAACAGCACAAAAAACTAACAGACAGGAGTTGTTCTAAACCCTTGATCCAGACACATCAGTCCCACCTGGGTGTGACAGCTGGAGGGCAGGGCAGAGCATCTGAAATGTCCTGGGCTACCTGGGAGGAACCCTGTACCACAAACCACTAATTGCCCCCCAAGACCTCCTCCACCTTTCCTTCTTTGTCACAGAACCCCTCTAATATTGGAGCAGCCACGTGCTCAGCTGGTAAAAGAACCTACACATCCCAGCCTTGCCACCCGTGGTGGTCCCCTGATGTGGAAGCAGACACCTTGGTGGGCCTTTGGGGGACTCTTTACGGGGACTTGCTCAGCTGGCAGGCGCCCTTGCCCCTTCCCTTTTCCCCCTTCTCCTGCCTGTAACATGAGGTATTGCAAATGGAGCCACAGTGGCCATCTTACAACCATGGGAATAAAAACCAAGGCAGCAGAGCGCAAAGAGGAGGACCTTGGGGACTTCCCTGGCGGTCCAGTGCTTAGGACTCTGCCCTCTCACTGCTGAGGGCCTGGTTCAGTCCCTGGTCAGGGAACTAAGATCCCACAAGCCGCTCAGTTCAACAACACAGCAACAAAACAACAACAACAACAACAACAAAAAACCCCAAAAAAACAACAAAGGAGGACCCTAGAACACTGAAAGCAGCCAGATAGAGCCTCCAAACAATCTCCAGGTTGCCTAGCTCTGGAAGTCCCTTTAAAAGAGTGAAAAATATGTCCCCATCTTAATTAAGGCACAGTTATTTGAGGCCTCTGTAACTAGCAGCTAAACAATTTCTAGGTGATAGAAGCTGGTCTCCATGGGGAATGGAAGAGAGGCAACATGGTTGGAACTGACTCCTATGTGTAATAAATATTCATGTTATAAACTTAAACAGAGAGAGTGGCATGGACATATATACACTACCAAATGTAAAATAGCTAGCTAGTGGGAAGCAGCCGCATAGCACAGGGAGATCAGCTCGGTGCTTTGTGTCCACCTAGAGGGGTGGGATAGGGAGGGTGGGAGGGAGACGCAAGAGGGAGGGGATATGGGGATATATGTATACATATAGCTGAATCACTGTTATACAGCAGAAACTAACACACCATTGTAAAGCAATTATACTCCAATAAAGATGTTAAAAAAATTTTTTTCGTGTTATATAACTGTAATACATCTATTTTTAACTTAAATGTATCTCACCTAAAACTCTGTGATCTACTTCAGCAGACAGAGTCGATGATGAAAACACTAGCAATCACAAAAATGTCAAATATATTTCTGAAGTGATTTTCATATATACTGTTAGCATGTTATTATATATATATATTAGTATAGATTATAAATATATAAAATATAATAGTGATCTACTCTGTACACATAGTATTTCTTTTCTTATCATGTGATTAGGAGTTTGTTCGTTTCCTAATCCTAATGTAACAAAGTGCCTCAAGCAGTGGTTTAAAGAAACACAAATCTATTATCTTACAGTTCTGGAAGGCATTCCAGAGTTCTCCATTCCTTTTGAGACTCTAGGGAAGAAAATGTTCCCTTACCTTTCCCAGCTTGCGTTCCTTGGGGAGGCTGCCTACATTACTTGTGTAAGGATAAATACAAATTAAAAATAAGAAAGACTTTTTTTTTTTTTTGCCTCGGTGCGGCATGTGGGATCTTAGTTCTCTGACCAGGGATCAAACCGGCGCCCCCTGCAGTGGAAGCGTGGAGTCTTAACCACTGGACTGCCAGGGAAGTCCCAGATTTTTTAAGAGACTTAATTCTACTTGTTGAAAATAAAGGACTCTCCCCACCCCTTCTTCTTAGAGCATTTACTTTAGAAAATGTGTAAATATACGTTCTTTCTCTGTCTCTTCAAAATGTATATAAATCCTTTTAAAAACTCACTAAGCCTCTTGCCAGCTTTCCAGCCCAGGAGTGTCTTCCTCAGGGACCTGGGAGCCGACTCTTGAAATATCATCACCAAGGAAGATGGCGCCCCAACCTCCTCTCATAAAGATACAGGAAGTTTTATTTTTCCTTTGGATAAAGCCAATTAGCTGATATGGATGGTCACTCCAATTACCGGGTGAATACAGGATGAACTGTGTGTGACAAAGTCCACAAACCAAATGCGCCTGTGATATCTTTGAAAGTTCTGGGACAGTGTCATTTTCTTTCTTCTGAAATATTTCACCCCTGAAAAGAATCAAATGTCCTTTTTATCAAATGTCTGTCTTAAGAGGTGCTGGCAAGCCCTCTTACTTGAGGACCAGTTATCATTTATCTTGGGAACATGGCTATAATAGGTTGTATCTGCCTGGCTATATACACGGGATGTGGCCAGGCCGAGCTGGAAGAAACAGCACAAAGTCATCACTGCCAGGTGGATGGTGATAAAATGTATGGAATAAGGAGTACTTATTATTACTGGCTTGGGAATGGGATTTTTCTAGATTGCAGCCTGGCAGAAATGGTGAGGTGTTAGCCAAAGCACCTTCCTCACTCCACCAAGGCTCACAAGCAGCTGTAGCTGGATGACATGCCTGACAGGTGAGCAAACATCCCCATGGGCCTGGGCAGGAGTAGTTTGTGTCTCCTTTCCCTGTGTCCCTTCTGGTTTATCATGTGTGTGAAATTTTTATTTTGTAACAAAATATTATTTTTAATCACTACATTGGAATAAGCCAGGACGAGTTTGGTAGGCCTCCACTGTGTACATCCGATTCTGCCATGAACTCTCCTGCTGGTGTGTGAGACACACGTGCAGTAAAAGGAACTCTCACTTAGACGTGCTTAAGTCTGAAAGATGATCCCAGTAACTATCTCTCTTTTCTCTACTCTTTCCAGAAACAGCAGCTTAACTAACGCCTCCCTTTCAAAAACAGCATCAGGACATTTGCTAAAAGTATAGTGAGCTGGGACTCGAGGACCTGGGGACGGTCAATACCTCCTTATCTCAGATGGTGAGAGAAGTACTCCAGGCTGCTGCCTCTGTGGGAGACTTGAGTACCAGCCAGATGCACAGTGACAAAGAGCAGTCTGATGGCTTTTGCTACAGTGGTTTTTAGATTTCTTTGTAAGATATAAATATGCAACTATTTAACTATTTGGCAATGGTTTTTGCATTTTGCAGTAAAGTTTTTGATGACAAAGAGCTCAAATAAATGAAAGCCAAGGTTTAATAGAAAACTAAGCATTGAATCTCAGTTTCTCCAGAAAGGTGGTGATGAATCTGTAACTTGCACAAAATGTATATAAGAATTTACATACCACTGTAGGCTCTGTGGTGATGTCGGTGATCTTCCCACACCCCCCAAAAAAGAGAGAAATCCGCTGACAAAGCATCAGTGTCCACTTCAAAAGTGAGTATTTCAAGAAGACTGCGTCCTAGAATGGCAGTTAAACAGGTGCAGCTACAGGATGTGCATTTACAGAGCATTCTGTGAAGATCAAATGACTGCCCTTTTAAGTTTGTTCATTTTTCATTTGAAATTTGCTGCTAATCATCAGATTTTAGAAAAGTTTGAGCCTTTGAAAAACAAACTGTGGCCCTACTCACTTTCGTAAATGAATTACTTTAAATTTTGGTTGCGTTTTGTTCAAAATGAATTAGAACTCCTTAAGTAAAATATTCAAAGAATGGAGCACTGAAGACTTGTCTTTGAAGTTTCAGCAAATCACAGTCATCGTCAAACCCGAGAAACTTGTTAATCCCCTGCGCCATCACCCTTCCACTGAGATACTTGTGTCCTGCGCTGCCTCTCAGTTCCCAGTGGCTGCAGCCCCAATTGCCTGCTCAGTGAGGCGCCCAGCTCCGTCTCCCTTCCCCACTCCCCTACTTGTGGGGGCCCCCTGCCATCACCTCCCCAATAACTTACTTGTACTAGACTCCGTGTCCCTGGGTCTGCTCCTGGTGGGACCCAATCTAAGGCTAGACCACAGGACAGTCTTCCTGTGAGCCTTGCCCTTTTTTTTGTTCATATAATGGGGGGCCTCATCGAACTTGGGGTCTGTATCTACCTTGTATGGGAAGTCAGATTTCCTCATCCGGAACCCTAACCTAGCCCCAGGTCAACCTGAAGTCTGGCATGATTTAGCGAAGTGTTTGCTGCCAAATCAGATGCCTTGTTCCTACTAGCAGCTTCTGCTTTAGCAAGTCCATTAACAGTTGCTGAAACTCAGGACATCTCCCTATGAAAGTGTTACCCAGCCACTCAGTTTTAGTTTATTAGCATCAAGAAATACTCTCTTTTTTAAAATAATATGAACAGATTATACATACAGTATATACTAAATTGTATAGTATATATGTAAATATATAGCATATGTATGTAAATATGTAACGTTCATTTTGATTATTAAAGGAAAATAACTTTATGCTTGACCATTTGGAGATTACAAATAAGTGCATATCCAATTCCAGTGATACAAGTAAACAGTTAAGTCCTCACATGTGAGGCTGTAGACTTGGTCTCCTGGAACCAGTGATTGGAAGAACTGAACACTGAAAGGCCGGGCATCCAGGCTTGCAAATAAGGAACTTGTTACATCTCTCTGCATCTGCAGTGTCTTTGTTAATCATACAAAGTGTGATTTTGCATCTAATTACAAGTGCCACCAGCCTTTGTACAGATTTCAGCCCAGCAAGTCGCAATCATAATCCTTTTATGACATGGGATTCTAATCTCTTCACAAATTATTACCATTTTGAATATTAGTTAATTGCAGTGGTTGACTTTAAAAAACACCCACAAGGCCGAAAACCAAGATCCCACAAATACTTTGGTTGAAAACAGAATATTTCAGGAAACCCACTGTGCAGGCTGTATTTTATGGTCAGTATTTTTAATTAAATATTTGATATTGGTTAATTCTAATTTTTTTTCTTAGGAAATTTTAGTGAATGCCAGTGTTCAACATAACTTGGTAGTTTGTCTTTATTATGAAGAATTTTAAATGTACACAAGATTAGGAGGGGAATTTTTGTATTTTTTTACCTAGTTTCAGTAACTATCGACATTTGCCTTTCTTGTTTCATTTATACCTAATCCTCACTCACCCTCTCCCCACCCACATACACTTTTTTTTTTGCTGGGGGTGGGTCAGAAGTTTTAAAATCAAATCTCAGCCATCATATTATTTCACCCACAAATCTGCACTATGTACTGTATGTATCTCTAACAAATTATGACTTTTTAAATTGACCACAATGCTATTATCACACCTAACAATTTAATAGTAATTCCATAGCTAACGTGATAATTCTTTAGTGATTATAGTTGATATTCAGTAATCCAAACTGGCATTGTAGGAAAGAACTCAGCTGGTAGTTTATTTGTTATTTCAAAAATACAAATTGTCACAGGATTTTGCTTCTGTTTCAAATTCACCCGCTAATCTTTTCTGCAAATTCAGTGAATTTGGGGGAAAAAAACATTGAACTTCTCCTCTATTTAGTATTTAAGATGAAGTTACATAAAAAGAAAGTTTCTCCTATCCCTGATTTTAAATGAGATGTTTAAGCTATGTTTTGTAAATTCTCAAACAATATTAGGATTCTACACACAGTTTCCAGAATACGATCGTGCTGTGTTTATTGCGGTGGAGCATAAGAGGACCCCAGGGGTATTTGGGATTTCAGGAATAAAATGATGCATTTGCATGCAGTGTCAATTTTACTCAGATGTATTATGGAGTAAATTTCTTATTTTTAAAAAGAAACAAGAGCTTTTAAAGAAATACTATTCTTCTTTATTTGGGCTACTTTCCCAGACCCTGTTAGATTTGAGTGCAGGCTCCTCTTTTCCTCCCCGGCTAAAGGGGAGGGGCTGCTTTGCTGGAGAGCCTTGTAAAGAATACTGAGTTACGGGAAAAAGAAAATGCAACCCATCCTATTGAGGGATATCTTTATTAGCCAAAGCATTTCAACATGCTTTCAGATGAAAAACCTGCCTTTGATTATACAATCCAGATTCCAGCCTGCAAAACTCAGAGCAAAATCCTAACTAGCGCATTTAGTCATGCCAGACCAAAAGGTCTTTATTATGTTAACAAAAATAATTACAAAATCAAACAGTCCAGAAATTAGCAGACTATCTAAAATATATCCACCCTCATTTAATATGCATAAAAAAATACTGTTATGGATTTTTTTTGGTGCAATGAGTCCCAGCCTTCAAATATTTCAGAACTTATCATTTCTGCTTGCTGTTCACAATACCTGATTGGTATGAATTTGCAATTATCCACAAGATAAAGGCAAAGGAAAACACAAGGGAGGATCAAACAGTGATCTAAACTTCTAAACAGTGGAGTAAGAGGCTTAGGCCATTATTCTTCATAAGTACTTAGAAAAAAATTGTTTACTTTCAGTTGTATCACTTTTAATTATACCAGTAACTTACGTTTGTCTTTTTTCTTTTTTTTTTAACTCCAAGTTCAAGTCCTCTTTAATACCACTCCCAACCCCAGAGCCCTCAAGTCCTTCTCAGTAGTAACTGCTATGTGGCGGATCTCCAGTCCTTTCATTACACATTCAGATTTGTATGTTTATTCCTTAATACATGTGAGGTACTGCCTCTTAGTAGGGGTCAACATGAATATATTCGTGCACTTTTGGCTTTTTCAGCAGTGTTTTTAGGATCTATTCAGATGTACAGGTATGTGAATTCCTTTTAACTGCTGGATGTCCTGTGTCATCACATGTAGATATCATCTATGATTCTGCCTTTCCCCTATGGATGGACATGAAGGTTTTCCCCCAAGTTCCTCTATTATAAATGATGCTGCAATAATGCTGGTACCCAGTGCCAGGCCAAGCTGGAGGGGTATATGGCAGCAGTTGGCTACAATGGAGAGAAGCAGTTTATCAAGGACTTCTAGAATTTCTTTCTCATGATGATAATTAGCGGAAAGGCTTTAAGTGAGGTGACTTTTTATAGTCTGCACCACGCACTCCTGTTGCCGGTGGGAGTAGACCGCTGCCCTCCCCTCCACCTCTGTTGTTACGTGCTTCCTACTTCTTGGTAGATACGGAAAAGTGGGATCACATTTCAGTTTCCATGAGCGTTGACAAATGTTTGTTCCAAACTTGATGGCTTTTTCATCAGCCTTTAAGACAACTTTACTTAGGATTTTCTTCATTTTCTCTCCCCTGACCTCCTCAGACTCCGACGAAGTTTCTCTCCCTCTACCTGGCTCTGGGATGGGGCTGTCCACCAATTTCTGAGCTCACCTCTCTCAGATCTCATCCAGTTCCGTGGCTCCACATTTATGTTGATGAATCCAGCCCATTTCTGATGCCCTTTCCACACACTGGACCTCTCCCTGTGAATCTTGGGTGAGCCCAGAGTATCTCTGTTTACAAATGAAGCATCTCTCAAATTGAACTGTACACACCCCTTTCTCTCCAGCATACCCTCGACTTCCTTTACCCCTGTCTCCCCATCTCAGTTAAGGGCAGAGGATAAGCCAGCTACTAAACTCAGCCATCTTCACCCTTGGCTGGATGTCCTCCCAGCCCCACCCCCATCAGAATGATTGGTCTGTGACATATATTCATACTTCTTGTTTATAGCTTTAAAAAAAAAAAAAAGTCGGCCATTCTCCACCGTAAGGGCCATCCCTAGCCCAGGTCATGCTCCCCTCTACCTAGGTCACCCACACAATCTCCTGGCCAGCTTCCTGTCACAGACTTGCCTGAGAACTTTGTCCATTGCCCTCACTGTTCCCAGAACTTCCTTCTACATCACACATCTGATGGCACCCCTCAGCCCTCTTTCTTTCCGGACATGCAGGCCTCAGGATCTAGCCTCTACTTTCCTACCCATTCGTGTCTCTCTTCACCGGCTCCTCTGCTTCTAAGGTCCAGCCGCACACTAGTGACCAGAAAGGTTTCCAAAGTCATGACCTTCTCCAGGCACCCCTCCAGGATATCACGCCCTTATCCTTAGCTTACGACACAACACCCTGAAGACCGTCTTCACTTGTCAGCTTCCAGCCCCCTAAACACTGTCTCCTCTAAGGAGCCCACCCAGCATCAGCGCCCACCCCGCCAGAAATGGAGGTTAAGATCCAGGGTCGTTGAGAGTCGCTGGGGTCCGGATGTAGGCCTTGGGGTTTGGTTGGGGCCGTTGTGAATTGGCTGGGGCCGTTGGGGATTGGCTAGAGCTGTTGTTGATTGGCTGGGGCCGTTGGGGATTGGCTAGAGCCATTGGGGGGTGGGGTGCAGCCCTTGTTGATTGGCTGGGGCCCTTGTTGATAGGCTGGGACAGTTGGGGATTGGCTGAGGCCCTTGGAGTCGCAGATAGTTGCAGAGAGAGGTCCCGCCTATGTCCAGGGTAGAGAGTTGAGGCAAATGGAACCAGGAGGCGAAGGAGTAGGCGCCGTGTCAGGCCAGGACCTGGAGTGACGGAATCCGACAGGGAGTCCGCCCGCCCGCCCGCCAGCCGCGAAAAGACCGAGACCAGGAGATGACCAAGAGCCAGGGCGCTCCTGAGCATCCTCCAGGCCGGCTGCGGGCAGCGGCCGCCAGTGAGGGGCAGGTCTGGTAGGCGGAGGAGGCCCCTGGACTGTCCCTGGGAGAGTTGGGGCTGCAGGGAGTTCAGCTGGCTCCCAGGTTCGGGGCCGCTCCTGCTGAGAGCCCAGAAGCCCCAGTGGCCTCAGCCCTGCGCCCACAGAAGCAGCGAGGGATCCTGGACTGGACCCAGTTCCCCGTCTTACTGTGGCTCTTTCAGACCTATTTGAATACAGGCTCTGGTTTTAGAGGCTGTGGAGGACTGGGGGAGGGAGCTTCCCTGACTTTAGGCTCCCATAGCTCTTCCTCCAAACCCTCCCTCAGTGGAGCTGGGCTCCAGGTGCCTTGGCCAGTACTCTTTCCTTCTGAAGTCAGGGTCGAGATCACCTGCCCCACTCAATCTCAGGAACCTCCTATTTATTTTTATTTTATAATTAGTTGTCTTTTGTGTCTTCTCATTCCTCCATGGGGTAGACTTCGGCCCCTGTGTTTGCTCGTGCCTTCCTATATCCACGATCTTGGGGAACCCTCAACTCCTGAGGCTGGGCTTGGACAGGTGACTTGTTTTGGCCAAGAAAAAGATATCAAAGGTGAGGCAAGGGCTTCCCTGGTGGTGCAGTGGTTCAGAGTCCGCCTGTCGATGCAGGGGACACGGGTTCGTGCCTCGGTACGGGAGGATCCCACATGCCGCGGAGCGGCTGGGCCCGTGAGCCATGGCCGCTGAGCCTGCGCGTCCGGAGCCTGTGCTCCGCAGCGGGAGAGGCCACAACAGTGAGAGGCCCGCGTACCGAAAAAAAAAAAAAAAAAAGGTGAGGCAAGAGGAAAGTTGAAAATCTCTTGTTACTCCTGGAATCTGCCTGTGCACAAACCCTGACGACTCTGCTAGATGACATGGCCCAGGACCCCCAAAGACCCAGCTGAGAGAGAGGCCATCTTGAATCATCCAGCCCATTGGCAACCTGACCACGGACATGTGAGTAAATCCATCGCAGCTTGGCTGAGCCTAGCACAGGTGAAAAGAATCAACCAGTGGACTCAAGCTAAATAAGTGTTGTTGATTTGAGATAGACTGTTATATAGCAACAGATGACTTATATGCTACTCAAATACCGTTGTTCTCTCCACCCCCCCCACTCCCATCTCTTATCCTGATTCTGTCACTCTAGACAACAAGCCTGGAGGGAACCCCATTAGGGTTTCTAAAGAAATGTTTCCACTAAAAACTTTTACATAGGCCCCCCTGCATCAGAATCATCTGGAGAATCTTTTGGAAGTAGTGAGTCCTGGTGATTGCTGGGAATCTTTGGGAGTGCAGGATGAGAATCTCCAGCTTAATAAGTCCCTCTGTCGCACTGGACACACTTTAACAGTTCTCTTTCCTCATCCACAGTTGTTGCAGTGTCCTTCCTTGCCCTAGTCCCTGTGTAATAGGGAAAAACCTTTGTATTCTATACAAGTTAATCAGTAAAGGGACATTGCCTATAAGCTTAAATTAAACATTCTGGCCCATCTCTGGGAGCTCTGTCTCCCAGGTAGGTAACAAGCATTAAGCTAAAATACCCTTGTTTAGCTCACAGGAATCATCCTGACCAGGCCCACCTGTGAATGACTGCAGGGAGGAAGAAAGTAACACATCCCCACCGGAGGCTGACGGGAGCCAGGAAACGTTTGACTCGACTCCCTCTCCTTTTAGTTAAAAGAAGCCTGAGTTCCAACTCAGGCAAGATGTTTTTGGAGACACAAGTCCACCATCTTCTCGGTCTGTTGGCTTCCCTACCAAAGTCGCCATTCCTTGCCCCAGCAACTCGTCTCTCGATCCATTGGCTTGTCCTGCAGCAAGCAGTAGGAGCTTGGACTTGGAAACAAATGTTGGCCAGCCACGAAGCCAGGAGCCTTGCTGCTCGTGGCTGGCTGGCCCTGGTTGGGAAATTTTCAGATAAGGCCCTAACAGCTGCCGGGACCACTTGTCCTGAGGATCTACCCTTCAAAATTCCCCAAAGCAGCACCAGCTGCCCCAGCGCTTGGCAGTTGGAGCAAGGAATCGACATTTGGGAACTGATGGGCTCGATACGGTAAGGTAAGTCACTCCCCTGTGTACAGCTGGGAATTTTATTCCCCTTCCGTTTGGGGCTTTTTCTCCAGAATAAGCCAACCTGTTTGAGGTACTCTGTTGGAGATAGTTGCATTTCCTCTCTGTTTGAGGCTTTTTCCCCAGAATAAGTCAGTTTGTTTGGGGTGCCCTGTTGGAGAGAGGAAAGAGTTGTTGGACTTTTCCCCGATTTGTGAACCGGTTTGTTTCTTTGTTTGGATGCTAGCATTTGTGTGTGCAGTTTGTGTTTTGTTTGTCTTGAACTTCTGTCTTTAAAAATGGGGAATGTGGGCTTTCCTGGTGGCGCAGTGGTTGAGAGTCCGCCTGCCGATGCAGGGGACACGGGTTTGTGCCCTGGTCCGGGAAGATCCCATATGCCGCTGAGCAGCTGGGCCGCTGAGCCTGCGCGTCCGGAGCCTGTGCTCTGCAACGGGAGAGGCCACAACAGTGAGAGGCCTGCGTACTGCAAAAAAAAAAAAAAAGGGGGGGTGGGATTGTTTCAACTATCCCTGAAGTGCTGTGAAGTACATTTTCGGTAAGTGATCTGATTACAGCCATGAACCCACGGGTGAGAGGAAGATGATATTTTATTGTAACCATGTGTGGCCAGAGTACCTGTTAGGATCTCCACAAGGGGTTTAGGCAGGGTTACCTTGGGACCCTGTGCACCATGCACTGCTACCCTTGCTGTGTTAATTCCGTCATTTATGGCCTCCTGTGTCCTTGGTATATGTAAAACCCAAAGACCAAACCTGAGGGTTCATTTAGGATATTCTGTTTGTCCTTTGGGTTTTTTCGTTTCATTTTGCTTGGTACTCTTTCTCCATTTACATCCAAATCAGTTTTTTGATATTTAAAATTTTTACTGATGTCAAATGGAGGAAAGGAACAAAAAACCCTGTCTGTTCTTGGCTAAAAGTGGGACATTCCCAGGAAGAAGAGAAAGGTTCCACTTGGTTCCCCAAATCACCAAATGCTACAAATAGAAATAGAAGTGCCTTTTCCATAAATATTAGTAAAAAGGGTTTAGCCATCTAGACAGGTGACCTTGATTTGTCCCATCTGCCAGAAACCCAATTTGAATCCAACCTCTTTTGTAACTGATGGATTTTAGATTGTTGTACCTGATTCATGGCTGAAATTTTGGAATGGGAACTGAGAGGTCCCTGTGTTTGAGTTTGTACGTGCGTTGTAGATGTGCCACATTGCCACAATTGATTTGGGGTGGGGTGGGGCTCTGTTTGTTTGGCTTGAAGGGAATTAAGTGCTTATATTCATGTTCAAATATGGAGGAGACAGACCAGAAAGACTTTTGGGTTCACGTGATCTAGGAAATATTCAGTATTGCATTTATATCTGGTATTAAAGTTAGCTTAAGCTTGTTGGTGTGATTAATACAGACATGCCTTTTGAGTAATCAACATTAAGTATAATACTTTTATTGTGCCTAGGTTTACTAGAAGTTAAATAAGACCTTATTCCTGTTACAAAATTTGTCAGCAAGAAAAATAACAATATGACAGAGCTTTTAAATAAACAAAATAGAGGTAAATGAGGTAAGAGTTTTAGGTAAACTCTCTAGGAATACTTATGCTTTGGAAATGTCTATCTAAAATAGTCTCTCCAGATTTTCACAACTTGAAATTTTTAAACTAAGTTCAATGAAGAGAATTCATTGACTATCTGGGTCATTTCAAATAGGATAAAATATTCAAACATTAGTTGCTGAGCAGGGAGGAAGACTAAAGCATAAGTTTGTCAATCAGGAGATACTGGTATGATAAACAGTTTACAATTACTTGCCTCTTGGTTTTCACTGAGAGTAAAATGATGAGGGAAACATTTCAGTATGCAAAGAGGTAGGATGTGTGTTTTCAGCAAAGAAGGTGTGAGGAATGAAAATGTATTTTGTTAAAGGGAAAAAGGTGGTTTTGTCCTCGAGCTGGCTGTCTCTGAATGGAAGAGAAAGTAAGGCACATTAATATGGATACAGAAAATTGTGGAAGGTTTTTGGAGGAAGAACACTGAAAGGGTTTTGTGCATGGTCAGGATTGGTTAAGATAAGATTGAATTTAATTAAGAAAATGAGGGCCTCCCTGGTGGCGCAGTGGTTGAGAGTCTGCCTGCCGATGCAGGGGATACGGGTTCGTGCCCCGGTCTGGGAGGATCCCATATGCCGCGGAGCGGCTGGGCCCGTGAGCCATGGCCTCTGGGCCTGCGCGTCCGGAGCCTGTGCTCCGCAACGGGAGAGGCCACAGCAGCGAGAGGCCCGCATACCGCAAAAAGAAAAAAAAAAAAAAGAAAAAAAAAAAAAAAAAGAAAATGAATGTTCAAGGTCAAATGGTACAGAACCTGAATCTGGCTCTCTAAGAGGACAAAGTTCTCTTAAAATATTGAACCACTTTTGGTAATTGTGAATTTCTTTAAGTGATTTGTATTCGCCATTAAGATCTTTTATTACCACTGGTTTAAACTTTTTTATATTTTGACAGACTTCCCAAAAATCGAATTCCAAATGAAGTTCATTTGACCTGTAGCTAACTTTGAGGTTTTCCAAAGGGTCCCTGGAACACCTCAAATTATGTTTTCTCTCCATCCTCCAGAGAGGAATACTAATTAGGCATTTAATATGTTAAATTACGTGATAAGCAGTGTCAAATAGGTGGTGATAACACTTTTTAGACTGTATCATGTGGGTAAATGTTATTAATATACACATTCTAGAAATTATATGGAATCCCTAAGATGCTAGTAAATCCTGGTAAATGGTATCAGTCATAATTTTAGTAATTATCTTAAATTGTTGTACGTCAGTGCAGTGACCAAGTTTCTTTTCAATTGCCTTGTCACCAGGTTGGTTGACGCCAAAGCAAAAAGGCATCCTTTTAATGGTTAGAGGTGATCAATTGCTATTTATGGTTTTACAGTGGCTTTTGAGTGACTCTCCAGCTAGTTTGTGAGGAAGTGGGGGAGAATGATGAAATCCTTTATGTGCAAGCACTTGTGCTATTACATCAAGGAAAATAAGGAAAGGAAGGGAATGAGAGTGAGGATATGTTGCTTCAAACCTTCACTCCTCCAGGTGAGCTCGCTGTCCCAGCCACTCTGGCCGCTATGCCAACATATCCACCCCTTCCACCACCTTCCGTTCCTGTCCAGCCCCAATTCCCGACATTGGGGCTCAGGACTGTCCCTCCTTATAAGGATCAATTAGAAAATCCTGTGTTATTTTCTGGAGTATGGGGACTTGGTCTGGTATCAGCATCTAAGACCCGAAAGGGCACCCAGCTTGGTCCAGGAGCCACTCCCAGGGCAGGGCAGGGCAGTTTTCATTGCTGTTGCCTCATATAGGGGGCTAAATGCAAATGACCAGCCAGCTGAGTTTGTCAGACTTTTTAACTGGAAAGATCACAACCCTCCTTGTAGGGAGGATCCTCTATACCTGAAGCCCACTTGGCAGCACCCACAGCTGAACCAAATTGTGGCCCCAATGAGGGAGGACTGCCCTTATTAGTGCATTAACATGTTAGTGCGTCTTGGACGGGCTTTGAAAAGGGAACCAAAGCAAGAATTTGAACAAAATTCAAGAAATTCAGCAAAACAAACGAATACCTCTGTGAATTTTTAGAAAGGATTTATCAGGCCTACAGATGTCATACTAATGCATATCCCGAGGCCCCTGAATATATTAGAATGGTAAATTTGACCTTTTTGGGGGGGGGGGCAAAGTGCCTCAAATATCAGAAGAAAGTTGCAAAGATTAGGTAGTGCATTTGGAATGAACCGTTCTTGGTAGATGTTGCTTTTCAGGTGTTCAACAGGGAACAACAGAAGAAAGAAGATGCAAAATGAAATGCCAGATTTTGGGCTGTAAGTCACTATTGGGGAAGGAAGACAGATTGCCCTAGGCTAAAACATAAGAAAAACAATAAGACAAGAGCCTCTCGTATGGTGGAGAGGAACACTGTAAAGAAGAGGCCCAGGGGCGCCCTTGGACTTGAGGCTCCCTCCGACTTGAGGCACCTAATTTCCCAAAGGAGCCTTGGGTAAAATTGACAGTGGAGGAATGAGCTGATTAACTTTCTGATAGACCTCACCCTGAAGTTTTTCACCAGAACAGCTTGACATCAGAGTCCCACCAGAACAGGCTTTAAGCCTACAGAGGGCGCTCATGAAAACCCCAGGAAAGGAGACAGCTCTTTCTCCCGATCCCACGAGGTCTACAAAGAGGTAAGACCGGAAGTGTGTGCTAACAGCATCCCAGGTAAGGCCAAAAGACATGGCCAATATGAATCCCATTAAAAAGGGATGCTGGGACACCTCATCTAAAACAGCCTCCTCGGAGGCAAGAGGATCCCTTCTCCCATAGATTGGCTTGTCAAAATACCAGCCAGTGTATTCCTTGTGTCTGCCCCTCCAGGACGTGTACACAATTGGTGGTATTTGTACTGTCCCTGTGGGTCGAGTGGAGACTGGTGTTCTCAAACCTGGCATGGTGGCCACCTTTGCTCCAGTCAGTGTTACAGCTGAAGTAAAGTCTGTTGAAACGCACCATGAAGCTTTGAGTAAAGCCCTTCCTGGGGACAGCGTGGGCTTCAATATCAAGAACGTGTCAGTAAGAGCAGTACAAACTTGGGCTCGGTAACACGTGACGTTGACCCAAGAAGATAACCTTAGGGAATTTGGAAGAGGTCATCATACAGCATGTGCTGGATAGAGCTGGGGAAGTCCAGTGTTCCCATCTCCTCCTCTCCATGGGTCAGTGCTCTCCTTCCAGCCACCCCAGGGCTGACTCAGGGCCAGCCTTCTCTCAGGCTGATGCACTCAGCCCAGGGACTTCTGAAGACTGAAAATGAAGCTGGAGGAGCAGTCAAGGTGAGGTCTTGGAAAATGGTCTTCACCTCTGATTTTGCATTGAGAAGTCAACTAAGGGGAAATTAATTTTACACTAATTCCCTTGCTGCAGTGCTCCTGAGCTTGCTTTTCTAAGTAAAAGAGCCCAGGATTTGTGCCCTAAAGAGAATAAAGTGTACCATTGCACCACTGCGTACTTTGCTATCCCCCCTCCTCTAAAAAGTGAGTTCCTGAGAACTGAGCCTGTTACCAAATAAATTGGGTCCCGCTGCTCACCGCTTACAAAATCAATTACATACTCATAAATGGTAGAGAAGAAAGGTGCCTTTAATCAGAATGCCAGCAATCTGGGGAGATAATGGACTCAGTGTCCCCCAAAAACCACCTCCCAAGATTCTGCTCAGCCATGAAGTTTTTTTTTTAATACATCTTTATTGGAGTATAATTGCTTTACAGTGTTGTGTTAATTTCTGCTGTACAACGAAGTGAATGAGCTATATGCATACATATATCCCCATATCCCCTCCCTCTTGAGCCTCCCTCCCACCCTCCTTATCCCACCCCTCTAGGTGGTCACAGAGTACCGAGCCGATCTCCCTGTGCTATGCAGCAGCTTCCCACTAGCTGTCTGTTTTACATTTGGTAGTGTAGATATGCCAGTGCTACTTGCTCACTACGTCCCAGCCTCCCCTTCCCACCCTGTGTCCTCAAGTCCGTTCTCAACGTCTGCATCTTTATTCCTGCCCTACCACTAGGTTCATCAGTACCATTTTTCTAGATTCCGTATATATGCATTAGCATAAGGTATTTGTTTTTCTCTTTCCGACTTACTTCACTCTGTACGACAGACTCTAGGTCCATCCACCTCACTACAAATAACTCAATTTCGTTCCTTTTTATGGCTGAGTAATATTCCATTGTATATATGTGCCACATCTTCTTTATCCATTCATCTGTTGATGGACGTTTAGGTTTCTTCTGTGTCCTGGTGATTGTAAATAGAGCTGCAATGAACACTGTGGTACATGACTCTTTTTGAATTATGGTTTTCTCAGGGTATATGCCCAGTAGTGGGATTGGTGGGTCATATGGTAGTTCTATTTTTAGTTTTTTTTTTTTTTTTTGTGGTACGCGGGCCTCTCACTGTTGTGGCCTCTCCCGTTGCGGAGCACAGGCTCCGGACGCGCAGGCTCAGCGGCCATGGCTCACGGGCCCAGCCTCTCCGCGGCATGTGGGATCTTCCCGGATCGGGGCACGAACCCGTGTCCCCTGCATCGGCAGGCGGACTCTCAACCACTGCGCCACCAGGGAAGCCCTATTTTTAGTTTTTTAAGGAATCCCCATACTGTTCTCCATAGTGGCTGTATCAATTTACATTCCCACCAACCGTGCAGGAGGATTCCCTTTTCATGAAACTTTTTAAAGGAAAACAGGGAAGTAATCTCAGTTAATCATTGAGGTAGGGGGTCAGAGTCGTCGCCATCCTCCCACTGTGTGTAGGCTTGTCGACTCCTCATGATCTTCCTCTAGATGTTATCTTTTTTTTTCTTTTTTGGCCACACTTCGAGGCTTAAGAGATCTTAGTTCCCCAACCAGGGATGGAACCCAGACCCTTGGCAGTGAATGCGCTAACCACTGGACTGCCAGGGAATTCCCCCTCTAGATGTTTTATCTTTTTTTAAAGCTCTTTTGTGTTTTTAAAAAATTAATTAACTTACTTATTTTTGGCTGCATTGGGTCTTCGTTGCTGCACGCAGGCTTTCTCTAGTTGCAGCAAGTGGGGGGCTACTTTTCATTGCAATGCGCTGGCTTCTCATTGTGGTGGCTTCTCTTGTTGCGGAACATGGGCTCTAGGCGTGCGGGCTTCAGTAGTTGTGGCACGTGGGCTCAGTAGTTGTGGCGCATGGGCTTAATTGCTCTGTGGCATGTGGGATCTTCCCAAACCAGGGCCCGAACCCGTGTCCCCTGCATTGGCAGGCAGATTCTTAACCACTGCACCACCAGGGAAGTCCCTAGATGTTGTCTTATTCACACAGTTCGGGAGATTACTGAAAGGGAAGCTAGGGAAGAGATCTGGTCATCTATTAATCACAAGTTAGGCCAGGTATTGTGTGTGATTGAAAGATTTGAAAGGTATGCTTGGGCTGGAGATGAGTAGATTGTGGGGGTGCCTGGTTTAAAAGTTAGTTACAACACAGCTTTGCTAAAGTGACAGGAAAAGGGGCTTCCTACCGAGGGTGGTTTCCTGTAAAGAGCTGCTTATAAGCCCACTGCTTTCACCTAACACGGGCTCTTCCCAGCACTGGCTAAGGGTGAGTGTTCAAAAGGCCTTGCCAACTGCCCAGCCAGTTCTCACCCACAGGCTGCGTGCTTATGGCTGGAACACTGAAGACCAAGCCTGACCTCAGTGACTTGGAACGAAGGGATGATGTTAGCCTGTGAAGGCCCTGAGATGTCCTAACCCCCCAAACCAAACTCCTGGTCAGGGTTTCCCCATGTCAGGCTGAGATCAGCTAGACTTGTCCACTTTTCCCAAAAGCTTTCCTGACAAAGGCCTTGACAGACGAGAGCTGTGTCTTTTACTGCTAAGAATGAGCCACCATGGAGGTGGGACAAGGCAGCTTCTTAAACCCACACAGTTAAAATAGACAAATGCATAAAAATAAGCAAGGAAGATAGAATCATGAAGGCGTGGTTGTGTTGGTGGCCAGGACCAGGGACCACTTTAAATCTCCCGAGGATGGCACAAGGCTAATTGCCTTAATCCTATCAGTCCCAGCCCTGTTTCTGGATGAAAGAAGAATTTGCTGCCTAATTCCTTTTGTGGTTACAAGTTTCTCTTTCCTTTGAATATTAAGTATCCCTCCAAAGTGACTTTGTCCTACTCTATTTTTTTCTAGCAACGTCTTGAACTTAAGATTTCTTTGGTATTTGAAGGTTCTCTGCTCAGTAATATTTATGGGACTGTCATCTACAGACAGATGCCCTTCTTTTAAGTTTTATTAGACTATCTGAGCTCAGAGAAGGGGCCAAAGGAGACCTGGGGATGTGAAATGTGAACTCTTGAGACCATTGTTCGTGTTCCTTGAGAAGGAAGAGGAGAAAGGAAGGGAACAGTCATTGTACAGCCACCGTGTGCTGCCTGAGGTCAGTCCTTTGTCCTTGAACAATCTCAGGTACCTGTTCCCATTCTTGTACCTGTGAGGACAGGTGTATGAAATACAATTCTTTCTCTGTGTGAGATGATTGCCAGTGTGTACTAGTGGGGTTACAAGTGATTTTAGTTAAATTGCCTCTAACTAGTTCTTGTTCTTCAAATTAGAAGACCCACTGGATTCTACCCAGGTTTTAGCTGTCCTGCTTGGGAGGGACAGAGGTTGATCAAAGGACCAAAGCCACACACACACACAAAAAGGGAAACTCACCTGGTGACTTTCTTCCTATAGGGCTCTATTCCCCTCCGGAACTGCTTTTGTTTTCTCTTCAGTATCTTCCAGCAATAGTTTTTTTTAAAAACTTTTTTATTGAAGTATAGTTGATTTACAACATTGTTTTAGTTTCATGTATACAGCACAGTGATTCAGTTATACATACAGATTCTTTTTCCTTTTCAGATTCTTTTCCCTTATAAGTTATTATAAATATTGAGTATAGTTCCCTGTGCTATGCAGTAGGCCCTTGTTGGTTATCTATTTTATATATAGTAGTGTGTATATGTTAATCCCAACCTCCTAATTTATCACTCTCCCCCACCGCCCTTTCCCCTTTGGAAACCATAAGTTTGTTTTTTATGTCTGTGTGTCTCTTTCTTTGTCTATAAGTTCATGTGTATCATTTTTTTAGACTCCACATATAAGCGATATATGATATTTGTCTTTGTCTGATTTACTTCACTTAGTATGATAGTCTCTAGGTCCATTCATATTGCTGCAAATGGCATTATTTCATTCTTTTTTATGACTGAGTAATATGCCATTGTGTATTGTGTGCATGTGTGTGTGTATACCACATCTTCTTTATCCATTCATCTGTTGATGGACATTTAGGTTGCTTCCATGTCTTGACTTCTGTAAATAGTGCTGCAATGAACATTGGGGTGCATGTATCTTTTTGAATTATGGTTTTCTCTGGATATATGCTCAGGAGTGGGATTGTTGGATCATATGGTAGCTCTTATTTAGTTTTTTAAAGAGCCTTCATACTATTCTCCATAGTGGCTGTACCAATTTACACTCCCACCAACAGTGTAAGAGGGTTCCTTTTTCTCCACACCCTCTCCAGAATTTTTATTTTTGGTAGACTTTTTCACGATGCCCATTCTGACCAGTGTGAGGTGATAACTCATAGTTTTGATTTGCATTTCTCTAATAATTAGCAATGTTGAGCAACCTTTCATGTTCCTCTTGGCAATCTGTATGTCTTCTTTTGTGAAGTGTCTATTTAGATCTTCTGCCCATTTTTTGATTGAATTGTTTGTTTTTTTGATACTGAGCTATATGAGCTGTTTGTATGTTTTGGAGGTTAATTCCTTCTCAATTGCATCATTTGCAAATATTTTCTCCCATTCTGTAGGTTTTCTTTTCATTTTGTTTATGGTTTCCTTTGCTGCACAAAAGCTTTTAAGTTTAATTAGGTCCCATTTTGTTTATTTTTGTTCTTGTTTCCTTTACTCTAGGAGATGGATCCAGAAAGATATTGCTGAGATTTATGTCAAAGAGTGTCCTGCTTATGTTTTTCATTAGGAGTTTTATAGTATATGATCTTACATTTAGGTCTTTAATCCATTTAGAAAAATTTTTTTGAAATATAGTTCATTTACAATGTTGTGTTAGCTTCAGGTGTACAGCAAAGTGATTCAGTTATACATATATGTATATCTCCACTCTTTTTAAGATTCTCTTCCCATATAGGTCATTACAGAGTATTGAATAGAGTTCCCTGTGCTATACAGTAGGTTCTTATTAGTTATCTATTTTGTATATAGTCGTGTGTATATGTCAATCCCAATCGCCCAATTTATCCCTCCCCCCCCTTTTCCCCTTGGTAACGGTAAGTTTGCTTTTTACATCTGTGACTCTATTTCTGTTTTGTAAATAGGTTCATTTGTGCCATTTTTTTATATTCCACATATAAGCAATATCATATGATATTTGTCATTCTCTGTCTGACTTACTTCACTCAGTATGATAATGTCTAGGTCCATCCATGTCACTGCAAATGGCATTATTTTGTTCTTTTTTATGACTGAGTAATATACCATTGTATATATGTACCACATCTTCTTTATCCATTCCTCCATTGATGGACATTTAGGTTGCTTCCATGTCATGGCTATTGTAAATAGTACTGCAGTGAACGTTGGGGTACATGTATCTTTTCGAATTATGGTTTTCTCTGGATATATGCCCAGGAGTGGGATTGCTAGATAATATGGTAGTTCTATTTTTAGTTTTTTAAAGAACTTATATACTGTTCTCCATAGTGACTGTACCAATTTACATTCCCACCAACTATGTAGGAGGGTCCCCTTTTCTCCACACCCTCTCCAGCATTTATTGTTTGTAGATTTTTAGATGATGGCCGTTCTGACCAGTGTGAGGTGATAACTCATTGCAGTTTTGATCTGCATTTCTCTAATAATTAGTGATGTTGAGCATCTTTTCATGTGCTTCTTGGCCATCTGTATGTCTTCTTTGAAGAAATGTCTATTTAGATCTTCCACCAATTTTTTTGATTGGGTTGTTTGGTATTTTTTGATATTGAGCTGCATGAGCTGTTTGTATATTTTTGAGATTAATCCTTTGTCAGTTGCTTCATTTGCAAATATTTTCTCCCATTCTGTGGATTGTCTTTTCATTTTGCTTATGGTTTCCTTTGCTGTGCAAAAGCTTTTAAGTTTAATTAGGTCCAGGCTTTCTGGGTGGTGCAGTGGTTAAGAATCTGCCTGCCAATGCAGGGGACATGGGCTCAAGCCCTGGTCCAGGAAGATCCCACATGTCGCCAAGCAACTAAGCCTGTGTGCCACAACTACTGAGCCTGCATTCTAGAGCTGGTGAGCCACACTGAGCCCATATGCCACAACTACTGAGCCTGTGCTCTAGAGTCCATGCTCTGCAACAAGAGAAGCCACTGCAATGAGAAACCCACACACCACAATGAAGAGTAGCCCCCGCTCTCCGCAACTAGAGAAAGCCCCCCCACAGCAATGAAGACCCAATGCAGCCAAAAATTTTTTTAAAAAGTTTAATTAGGTCCCACTTGTTTATTTTTGTTTTTATTTTCATTATTCTAGGAGGTGGATCAAAAAAGATCTTGCTGCAATTTGTGTCAGAGAGTGTTCTGCCTGTTTTCCTTTAAGATTTTTATAGTATCCAGTCTTACATTTAGGTCTTTAATCCATTTTGAGTTTACCTTTGCATATGCTGTTAGAGAATGTTGTAATTTCATTCTTTTACATGTAGCTGTCCAGTTTTCCCAGCACCACTTATTGAAGAGAGTGTCTTTTCTCCATTGTATATTCTTGCCTCCTTTGTCATAGATTAGTTGACCGTATGTGCGCAGGTTTATCTCTGGATTTTCTATACTGTCCCATTGATCTATCTTTCTGTTTTGGGGCCAATACCATACTGTTTTGATGGCTGTAGCTTTATAGTATAGTCTGAAGTCAGGAAGCCTGATTCCTCCAGCTCCGTTTTTCTTTCTCAAGATTGCTGTGGCTGTTCAGGGTCTTGTGTTTCCATACATATCTTTAAATTTTTTGTTCTACTTCTGTGGAAAATGCCATTGATAATTTGATAGGGGTCGCATTGAACCTGTAGGTTTCCTGGGGTAGTATGGTCATTTTGGCAATGTTTACTCTTCCAATCCAAGAACACAGTGTGTCTTTCCATTTCTTTGTGTCATCTTCCGTTTCTTTCATCACCTTCTTATAGTTTTTGGAGTACAGGTCTTTTGCCTCCTTAGGTAGGTTTATTCCTAGATATTTTATTATTTTTGATGCAATGGTAAATCGGGTTGTTTCATTAATTTCCCTTTCTGATCTTTCGTTGTTAGTGTATGGAAACATAGCAGAGTTCTGTGTATTAATTTTGTATCCTGCAACTTTACTGAATTCACTGATGAGTTATAGTAGTTTTCTGGTAGTGTCTTTAGGATTTTCTATGTATAATATCATATCATCTGCAAACAGTGAGAGTTTTACTTCTTTTCCAATTTGGATCCCTTTCATTTATTTTTCTTCTCTGATTGCTGTGGCTAGGACTTCCAAAACTGTGTTGAATATAAGTGGTGACAGTGGACATCATTGTCTTGTTCCTGATCTTAGAAGAAATGCTTTCAGCTTTTCACCATTGGGTATAATGTTGGCTGTGGGTTTGTCATATATGGCTTTTATTATGTTGATGTAAATTCCCTCTGTGCCCACTTTCTGGAGAGTTTTGATCATAAATCGATGTTGAATTTTATCAAAAGCTTTTTCTGAATCTATTGAGATAGTCATATGGTTTTTATTCTTCAATTTTTCAATGCAGTGTATCACACTGATTGATTTACGTATATTGAAAAATTCTTGCATCCCTGGGATAAATCCCACTTGATCATGGTGTATGATAATTTTAATGTATTGTTGGATTTGGTTTGCTAGTATCTTGTTGAGGATTTTTGTGTCTATGTTCATTAGTGATATTGGCCTATAATTTTCTCTTTCCTGTGGTATCTTTGTCTGGTTTTGGTATCAGGGTGATGGTGGCCTCATTGAATGAGTTCAGAAGTGTTCCTTTCTCTGAAATTTTTCGAATAGCTTCAGAAGGATAAGTGTTAACTCTTCTCATATGTTTGATAGAATTTGCCTGTGAAGCCATTTTGTCCTGAGCTTTTGTTTTTGGGGAGTTTTTAGATCACAGATTCAATTTCAGTATTTATGATTTGTCTGATCATATTTTCTATTTCTTCCTCATTCAGTCTTGGGAGATTATACCTTTCTAAGAACTTGTCCATTTCTTCAAGGTTGTCCATTTTATTGGCATATAGTTGCTTGTAGTAGTGCCTTATGGTCCTTTGTGTTTCTGTGGTGTCAGTTGTATGTTCTCCTTTTTCATTTCTAATTTTATTGATTTGGGTGCTCTCCCTTTTTTTCTTGATGAGCCTGGCTAAAGGTTTATCAATTTTGTTTATCTTTTCAAAGAACCAGCTTTTAGTTTCATTTATCTTTGCTATTGTTTTCTTAATCTCTATTGCATTTATTTCTGCTCTGAACTTTGTGATTTCTGTCCTTCTACTAACTTTGGGTTTTGTTAGTTCTTTCTCTAGTTGCTTTAAGTGTAGGTAGGTTCTTTAGTGTAAAGATAGGTTGTTTGAGATTTTTCTTGTTTCCTGAGGTAAGCTTGTATTACCATAAACTTCCCTCTTAGAACTACTTTTGCTGCATTCCGTAGGTTTTGGATCATCATGCTTTCATTTTCATTTGTTTCTAGATATTTTTTGATTTCCTCTTTGATTTCTTTAGTGATCCATTTGTTGCTTAGTAGCATATTGTTTAGCCTCCACATGTTTATGTTTTTTTGCAGTTTTTTCTTTGTAGTTGATTTCTAACCTCATAGCATTCTGGTTGGAAAAGATACTTGATATGATTTTAATTTTCTTAAATTTGCTGAGGCTTGCTCTGTGGCCCAGCATGTGACCTATCCTGGAGAATGTTCCCTGTGCACTTGAAAGGAATGTGTATTCTGCTGTTTTCGGATGGAATGCTCTTTAATATCAACTAAGTCCATCTGGTCTAATGTGCTGTTTAAGGCCTGTGTTTCCTTATTGATTTTCTGTCTGGATGATCTGTCCATTGATATAAGTGGGGTGTTAAAGTCCCCTATTATTATTGTGTTACCATCAATTCCCCCTTTTATTATGTCTGTTAACATTTGCCTTATATATTGAGGTGCTCTTGTGTTGGGTGCATATATATTTACAATTGTTATATCTTCTTCTTGGATTGATCCCTTGATCATTATGTAGTGTCCTTCTTTGTCTCTTGTGACAGCCTTTATTTTAAAGTCTGTTTTGTCTGATATGAGTATTGCTACTCCAGCTTTCTTTTGATTTCCATTTGCATGGAATACCTTCCTCCATACCCTCACTCTCAGTTTGTATGTGTCTCTATATCTGAAGTGGGTCTCTTGTAGACAATATATATACAGGTCTTGTTTCTGTATCCATTCAGCCAGTCTATGTCTTCTGGTTGGAGTGTTTAATCTGTTTACATTTAAGGTAATTCTTGATATGTATGTTCATATTGCTGTTTTGTTAATTGTTTTGAATTTGTTTTTGTAGGTCTTTTTTCTTCCTTTCCACTTTTGTTTTCTTGTGATTTGATGACTATCTTTAGTGTTGTTTGGATTCCTTTTTCTTTTTTGTGTGTATATCTATTACAGATTTTTCATTTGCAGTTACCATGAGGTTTTTTTTTTTTTTGCACTACACAGGCCTCTCACTGTTGAGGCCGCTCCCATTGTGGAGCACAGGCCCCAGATGTGCAGGCCCAGTGGCCATGGCTCACGGGCCCAGCCACTCCGCGGCATGTGAGATCCTCCCAGACTGGGGCATGAACCCCGTGTCCCCTGCATCGGCAGGCGGACTCTCAAACACTGCGCCACCAGGGAAGCCCGCACCATGAGGTTTTGATATAGCAGTCTACATACATGATTGTTTTAAGTTGCTGATCTCTTAATGTCAAATGCATTTCAGATATCCTGCGTTTGTACTCTCCTCCTCTCACAATTAATGGTTTTGATATCATATTTGTGTGTGGAGATTTTCTACCTTTACTGTATGTTTGCCTTCACCAGTGAGCTTTCCTATTCATAATTTTATAGTTTCTAGTTGTGGTCTTTTTTTTTTTTTTTTTTTTGCTTAGAGAAATTCCTTTAGCATTTGTCATAAAGCTGGTTCAGTGGTGCTGAAATCTTTTAGCCTTTGCTTGTCTGTAAAGCTTTTGTTGCCTCCATCACATCTGAGCAAGAGCCTTGCTGGGTAGAATATTCTTGGTTGTAGGTTTTTCCCTTTCATCCCTTTACACATATCATGCCACTCCCTTCTGGCCTGCAGGATTTCTGCTGAAAAATCAGCTATCTCTAATGGGCATTCCCTTGTACATAATTTGTTGCTATTCTCTTGTTGCTTTTAATATTTTCTCTTTGTCTTTAATTTTTGTCACTTGATTACTATGTGTCTTGGCATGTTCCTCCTTAGGTTTATCCTGTATGGGACTCTCTGCACTTCCTGTACTTGAGTAACTGCTTCCTTTCCCATGTTAGGGAAGTTTTCAGCTATTATCTCTTCAAATATTTTCTCAGGCCCTTTCTCTCCCTCTTTTCCTTCTGGGACCCCTATAATGAGAATGTCATTGCATTTGACGTTGTCCCAGAGGTCTCTTAAACTGTCCTCATTTCTTTTCATTCTTTTTTTCTTTATTCTGTCCTGTGGCAGTGATTTCTACCGCTCTGTCTTCCAGCTCACTGATTTGTTCTTCTGCCTCATTTATTCTGCTATTGATTTCATCTAGTGTATTTTTCATTTCAGTTGTTGTATTCTTCAGGTCTGGTTGTTCTTTATATTTTCTAACTCTTTGCTAAAACCTTCCTGTAACTTCTCGCACTGTGCATCCATTCTTTCCCCAAGTTCTTGGATCATCTTTACGATCATTACTCTGAATTCTTTTTCCAGTAGATTGGCTATCTCCACTTCACTTTGTTGTCTTCTAGGGTTTTATCTTTCTCCTTTGTCTGACACATACTCCTTTGCCATCTCATTTTGTTTAAATTTCTATTTGTATTTTTATGTATGTAGTAACTTAGTTACATTTCTTGACTTTGGAGAAGTGGCCCTCTGTAGGAGATGTCCTATATGTTCCAGCAGTACACTTCCCTGTCATCACCCAAGGACCAGGGACCAGCTGGTCCCAGCGTGGTTTCTGACCTGTGTTTGCAGACTCAGTTCTGCATGATCATAGTTTCCTTGCTTCTGGCGTCTGCCCCATGGTGGGTGAGGCTGGTCTAGAGGTTTGTGCAGGCTTCTCGCTGGGTGTGTGCTGGTGCTTGTCCACTGGTGGGTAGAACAGGGTCCTGGCCCTCTGGGAGCAGGGCCATGTCAAGGGACGTGTCTAGAGGTGGCTGTGGGCAGTCTGTCTGCTGATGGGTGGGGCTGTGTTCCTGCCCTGTCGGTTGTTTGGCCTGAGGCTGGAGCTTACACACTGTTGGGTGGGGCCAGGTCTCAGTACCTAGGATCCAAAGTGTCTGCCTCCAGCCAGAGTTCTTGTAGGTCCCCGCTCTGTCTGCTACCAGCTTTTATGGCCCCAGAGAGAGCTACAGCCACCCCTGCCTCCCCGCTACCAGCTTTTATGGCCCCAGAGAGAGCTACAGCCACCCCTGCCTCCCCAGGAGACCCTCCAAGACCATCAGGTAGGTCTGGCCCAGACTCCTATGGAGTCACTGCTTTTGCTCTGGAACCCACTGTGCACAAGGCCTTGTGTGCACTCTCCAAGAGTGGAGTCTCTGTTTCTCCCAGTCCCATGGAGCTCCTGCAGTCAAGCCCCACTGGTCTTCAAAGCCAAATGCTCTTGAGTCTCTTCCTCCCGATGCTGGACACCTAGGCTGGGGAGACTGGCCTGGGGCTCAGAGATCTCAAACTCCTGCAATGTACTTATTCTCCAGCTTGTGGGACGCCCACCCAAGTGGTATGGGATTTGATAATATACTGAGTGCACTCCTCCTGCTGTCTTGTGGTTTCTTCTTTATGTCTTTGGATGTAGAATATCTTTTTTCTTTGGTAGATTCCAGTCTTTTTTAAAAATATTTATTTTATATTGGAGTGTAGTTGATTAACAATGTTGTGTTAGCTTCAGGTGTACAACAAAATGATTCACTTATACATATACATGTATCTATTCTTTCTCAAATTCTTTTCCCATCTAGGTCATTACATAACATTGAGCAGAGTTCCCTGTGCTATACAGTAGGTCCTTGTTGGTTATTCATTTTAAACATAGTAGTGTGTACATGTCAATTCCAAATTCCGTAACTATCCCCACCCCACCCTTCCCCCCGGTAACCATAAGTTTGTTCTCTAAGTCTATGAGCCTGTTTCTGTTTTGTAAATAAGTTCATTTGTATCATTTTTTTTTAGATTCTGCATATAAGTGATATATGATATTTGTCTGACTTACTTCAATATGACAATCTCTAAGTCCATCCATGTTGCTGCAAATGGCATTATTTCATTCTTTTTTATGACTAATATTCCATTATATATATATACGTTTATGTATATATGTACATATGTATGGACAACACATCTTTATCCATTCATCTGTTGATGGACATTTAGGTTGCTTCCATGTCCTGGCTACTGTAAATAGTGCTGCAATGAACATTGGGATGCATGTATCTTTTTTTTTTTTTTTTTTTTTTTTTTTTTTTTTTTTTTTTTTTTTTTGCGGTAGGTGGGCCTCTCACTGTTGTGGCCTCTCCCCTTGCAGAGCACAGGCTCCGGATGCGCAGGCTCAGCAGCCATGGCTCACGGGCCTAGCCGCTCTGCGGCATGTGGGATCTTCCCAGACCGGGGCACGAACCCGTGTCCCCTGCATCGGCAGGCGGACTCTCAACCACTGCGCCACCAGGGAAGCCCGCATGTATCTTTTTGAATTATGGTTTTCTCCAGATATATGCCCAGGAGTAGGATTGCCGGATCATATGGTACCTCTATTTTTACTTTTTTAAAGAACCTCCATACTGTTCTGCATAGTGGTTGTACCAGTTTACATTCCCACCAACAGTGTAGGAGGGTTCCTTTTTCTCCATAGCCTCTCCAGCATTTATTATTGGTAGACTTTCTGATGATGGCCATTCTGACCAGTGTGAGGTTCGTTGTAGTTTTGATTTTCATTTCTCTAATAATTAGTGATGTTGAGCATCTTTTCGTGTGCCTCTTGGCCATCTGTACATCTTCTTTGGAGAAATGTCTATTTAGATCTTCCAAATGACTTTTGAAATGTTCCTTCCTCTGCAATTTTTGGAACAGTTTCAGAAGGATAGGTGTTAGCTCTTCTCTAAGTGTTTGATAGAATTTGCCTGTGATGCCATCTGGTCCTGATTCCAATCTTTTTTATCAATGGTTTTTCAGCAGTTAATTGTGATTTTGGTGTGCTGGTAAGAAGAGGTGAGCTGAAGGCCCTCCTGCTCCACCATCTTCTAAAATACTAGTTTCTCTTTTTCTTACACCTCTCCCAGGAATCAGGAATCCTGTCGGAAAAAGCAAATTTTCCTACTCACTCCCCCACGTAGCTTCTATGCAGAACTCCAGGTAGTGAAGTGCTGCTGAAAGCTGTGATTCTCCAGTTTGAGATGCTCATTATAGTAAATGATTATGGAGGCTATGAAGTCCCACAGTCTGCCATCTGCAAGCTGGAGAACCAGGAGACACAGTGGTGTAATTCAGTTCGGGTCCAAAGGCCTGAGAATAGGGCCATGGGTGGGGGGCAGTGATAAGAATCTCAGTCTGAGTCCGAAGGCCTGAAAGTCAGGATCACCTGTGTCCAAGAGCAGAAGAAAATGGATGTGTCAGCTCAAGCAAAGAGCTCTGGCAATAGTTTTAAAAAATATTTTCCCTAGAGTTTTTAGTAGTTATCCAGGGGAGATCGTATCTGATAGGAGCTGTTTGGCCATTACAAAAGCAGGTCCAATCCTTTGACAAAGTTTCAGGAAATATGGGTAAAATTTCATGACTAACCCTTAAACTCCAGACTAAGCTTGCACAGGAATAGGGCCCTTTAGGTGGTCAAAATATGTTTAGGACCCATCACTGGAAATCTCCTTTAAAGCCAGCTTAGAAGTCACGTAACAACTTGGTCTCATTGCCTATAGAGTCAGTTTCCATTTTGCATCTTGAATAGGAGGATGCAGTTTGATTGCCCTTTTATTCACATCATTGTTTCCAAACTTCTTTCAGTATGTATCAAAAATTCAGTTCACTCTCATAGTGATGTCCCACCTTAAAAAATATTTCAAAGCCCCTTGAGCTATGGACTTTGGGTGGGTAGGGGGGCACCCAAGAGTGGTAATAAGCCACGATCTTCCAGGTATGAAGTGGCCAAGTCACCGCCTAAAGGGATTCTTTCAAAGGCAAGGACAAGAACTTAATTAATTTGTCTGGGTTGTTTCACAAAAGCAGACTTTAATCTGGAAGGTGTATAAATACACCAGGTTTCTTGCTCAGAATAAAATTGGGTGTTCTTGCTGAAAGTTTTAAGTCTTACATTTAAGGTTCTGGTTTCCTGAATAACAGTAGATGGTGTTTATACAGTAGCAAGTGTTCAGAGTCTGTGCTATGGTAAATAATGTACTAGCTGGCATCTTCAAAAGTTGGAATAAAATGAGAGAGTCTAAGGCAAAAGACAAGAAAGAACAACAAAAAGCTTTTCCACACTAAAGTACAGGTTCATTCAGGGCCTGTTCAAACAACAGGAATTATGCTGGTGATGACAATACATCCCTTCCAGGCTCAGAAAAGTGCTCTAAGAAAGACATTCGTTCCCCATGGCCTTTCTCATCCCATGCGCCCACGTGATCTGGAGAAAGCCCTCTGCAACATTGAGCCCCTCGGGCTGCCCATCACTGGCACGATGCAGGGGGCTCAAAGGAATTCTTTGTGAATCTCATGTCACAAAAGGGAACACATTCTTCCCTGGCCTTTGTCCTATCTCCCGGTGGAAACCTTGTGCAGGGTTAATAGGTGAGAGACCATGTTTTAAGCACCCTGGAGCATGTTCTGGTCCCTGAGCACCAGATCTCAGGTGGTGGAGAAGGTACAGATCTTCACCAGGGTTTGGAATAGTGCTGGTGAGGAAGCATTTCCCGTGAAGTCTGCCCTCCTGTGGTTAACAGAGTGATCGACAGTGACATGGCAAGGTCTCTGCTTAGGGTTCTAGATTTAGATGTAGTAAAGCCATAAATTCCTCTATTTTCCCATTTTCGTTTAGATGGTAGCCTCTGTTATGGGCATAGCTAAGGTAAAATACTTAAATTATTTGAAATACAAAATGGAACGCTTTTCTCAAGTCTATCTTTTTAACTCATAAACCTACTGTTTTGATAGAAAAACAAAAGTAGCATAGGTATCTCTGCCCTTTGTCGCCTTCACATGATAGATGCCTTCCTTTTTTTTTTTTTGGACCTTGTGGCATGTGAGATCCTAGTTCCCCGACCAGGGATTGAACCCGCGCCCCCTGCTCTGGAAGCGCAGAGTCTTAACCACTGGACCACAAGGGAAGTCCCAATAGACACCTTTCTATTTGTCTTCTCTCCAAATTACAGAGTAAATTCCTGGAGGGTAGGGAATGGTCCTAGTTCTCTGTCGGTTCCCATGTCCCTAGTTCTGTGCAGAGCACATAGTTTTTAGCACATATCATTGAATAGTAAAATTACAAGATACCAGTTTGTTATCTTCCTCTATTTTTGCAACAAAAATGGAAGGCAGTGGCTTTTTTATTTGGTCATCTTATGCATAGATTATTGCTGGCAGAGGGTACCTTAATGCCACCTAGACTAGCTTCTCAGTATGTGGAGAAATGCTTTTGGAAGCATCAAGCCTTGTAGCTTCTTTCTGGATGTTCAAATCAAAGCAGGTCAAGAACTGCTCTTTACGTAACTGAAATGCAAAGAAACAACACTGAAATGAAAATTTTCATTAATCAGATTAACAGAGATTAATAATTATTGTGGGGAGTTCCCTGGTGGTCCAGTGGTTAGGACTTTTTGCTTCCACTGCCAGGGGCCCGGGTTTGATCCCTGGTAGGGGTAATAAGCTTCCACAAGCCATGCAGCATGACCAGAATAATAATTATTATTATTATTATTATTGTGGGTGACAATAAAATTGAGCCTGCAGTCCCTTTTGCTGCTACTAAAAATGTAATTCCAGAATACTTAATGATTTTATTTTAAATCCTTAAAATATTCCTGTTATTTGATCCAGTTAACCACAGGATGTTCATGATAGCTATGTTTATGAAAATAGAAATTTGGAAAATATTAAAAATAGGAAAAAACATATACAAATCGTTTGGTAGCCACTTAATACTTTATTTTATAGTTAATATATACAATAGCTATATATATATATACACACAATATATATACAAAAGCTATAATATTGTGGAGAAATGCTTATGGTAAATTCTATAAAGAAATCAGATGACTATAGATTGTGTATATAATTAGTTACTCTTTTTTTAAATAAATTTATTTATTTATTTGGCTGCGTTGGGTCTTCGTTTCTGTGCGAGGGCTTTTTCTAGTTGCGGCGAGCGGGGGCCACTCTTCATCGCGCTGCGTGGGCCTCTCACTGTTGCGGCCTCTCCTGTTGCGGAGCACAGGCTCCAGACGCGCAGGCTCAGTAGTTGTGGCTCACGGGCCCAGTCGCTCTGCGGCATGTGGGATCTTCCCAGACCAGGGCTCGAACCCGTGTCCTCTGCATTGGCAGGCAGATTCTCAACCACTGCGCCACCAGGGAAGCCCTAATTAGTTACTCTTGCTTCATTGCATTGCCTGATAAATTCATTGCTATGATATAAAGTAGTGGTAATAGTGGACATCTATGTCTTGTTTCTGACTTTAGTGGAAATGTCTCTAGAATTTTCCCATTATATCAGCCATCTGTTACTGAGTAACAAGTTTTCTTAAAGCTAAGTGGCTTAAAACAACAAAAATCATTTATTTTGCTCATGAATATGCAGTTGTTGACAGAGCTTGACAGGAGTGACTTTCATCTGCTCTACATCGCATCAACTGAGATGGTTCTAGTTGATACTGGACAGTCCACTTTCAGTACAGATCACTCCCATGGCGGGCGAGTTAATGCTGGCTGTCAGCTGGCAGTTCTGCTGGTCTGGGGCCTGGGAGTGAGGGGCCTTGCTGCTGCTTCTCCAAGTGGGCTTCTAATCTCCTAGGGCTTCCTCACTGGATGACGGCTGAGTTCCCTGAACAAATGTCCCAAGAGATGCAGACAGAAGGGAGTGGCACTTTTATGCTCTATCCTTGGAAATCATGTAGCATCACTCACTGTACCTTATTAGTTGAGGGAGTCACGAAGTTCCACTCAGGTTAAAAGGGAGAGGACATAGGTTCCACCCATGGGATTGTGGGAAGGTCACGTCGTACAATGAGCGTGTGGATGAGAGACATTCTTATATTCTAACCTCTCTCAGATTACAGACATTGAAACACTTTAATTTATGCATGTCATTGCATGTAGCTGTGCTTCGTTCATTTTCACTGTTGCCTGGCACTCTTTGATATGATATAAATATACCGCAACTTAGGAACTGTGCTCTGGATGGACCCTAGGCTATTTCCAGGTTTATTGATTAGCATTCCTGTCCACATATCCTAGTGCAAATGTGCATAGGTGTCTTTGGTGTATACCCCCAAGAGGGATGTTACAGATGCTTGTGTTCCTAAATAATGCCAAACTGTACCAATTTATACTCCCACCAGCCAGTATGAGCGTTCCTGTTCCAAAGCCTGGTTACCATAATCTGATTTTTCCAGATTTTTTTCTTCCTTATCGCAGGTTTGTAATGGAAAACACCTTTGATCCTACCTACTCTTTCTGTGTGCTAGCTTTCCAAGGAGCAAGAGTGTTACCTTCTTCAGAGTCTGCCCCTTCAGATGCATAGCTCATAACTGCTTGACTTGGTCGTACAGAAACGTGTGGCTGAGTATATTGCAGGTCAGAGACAGAACGTGCCTATATTAGCAGAACTCTGTGTCCTTCCATTTCTGCTTACAGGCTGCCTAGATTTAGCTGGAGTTGTTCCTTCACAGGACTTTGCTCAAAGCAGTCAAAAAATTGTCAACATAATCCATCATTCTAAATCTTCCTGACCATGTCCCTAATGACACAGATTTGGTCAAATTATAGTCCACCCTCCAAAGTAATGCAGGCCTCCAAACCTGACTGAACATCTTATCACTGTGTAATGTGAGGCACCAGCTTCTCAGCCTATACCCAGTTAACAATCAGCACATCTGTTACTATGGAAGAAGGGAGGGTGGACATTGGTCGACCACCAGCACTCTTGGCCACAGCTTCCTTCTGGCATCACTTTTTCTTAGTAACTTTGTTTTCTGGAAAAGTATAGTGTCCTAACTAATTCTCGGCTAACAGAGCTGGGTTGACCACTTCTTTTTCTCATTTTATTGTCTTCTGTCTCTGTTGCTAGGGAACAGTCGGGTGTCCTTTTTCTTTGGTTATTTTCAAGAACACTTTTGTGCTTGGCGTTTCCTTGATTCCTCAACAGTGTAAGGATAGGTTTCCAAAAATAAATTGATCCTACTTGGTAAACACTGGAATTCCTGAATTGGTGGATTCATGCGGAAGTTCAGAAAATTCTGACTTCCCTCATTCTCTCTTCTCCCTCTGGAACTCCAGCTAGATGTTTGCCTCTCATTTTGTCCTCTATATTAATTTTCTCTTTCCTATGTTCTATCCGTATGTCATTTCTTTATATATTTTTCTAGTTCACCAGACTCCTCTCCAACAGTGTCTTATTGTTTCATATGCCCTTGTGTTATAAATTGTAATTTTTTTCATTTTTAAATTGCAAAAGCAGTGTTATTAGACATTGTTTTAAGAAGCAATTTACAACAATTTCTATATGAAATAATACAAAAAAAAAGCAAAAACCTCCAAAAAGGATTTTGAAACAAATGTCATGTTATGCCAGCACAGTCATTCCTTGTCTTGAAATCTTGTGTGGCCATGATGGTCAGGAGGGCTACTTTCCCATGCTGAAAGCTGTAACTTTCTCTTGAAAATTGTAAGTGGAAGACACCCCTTGGGTTGGCACAGGGTATTGGGTGGAAGGAAATACAGAGATCAGTGGCCGAGGATGTGGCAGAGGGCCTTCCAGTGGGGACATGATGGTGGACACTTCTGACAACGCTGAGAGCTCTTTGCACCGGTGTGGACCACGTGCATCACATGTGGCAGGGATTGGGGCTGCAGAGTGCTCCTCGGGCCATTGCCTTCCAGTGCGTGTACAGCAGGGAGCAGAACTGGGACAGATGTCTGTATGGTTAGAGATTTTCCTTGCCCCCCACCCCGGTCCCCAACTCATTTCCATACCTCACACAGCATGGGCTCCAAGAGACTCCATTGCCTCTGGTAAAGGGCCCCAGGTCCCAAGGGAGAGCAGAACCTCTCCCAGCTTGATAAGACTCCTCCTTCCAGAGGGGTTTCTTTGGGCTCTTTTGGTTCTCCCCCAGTGATCCTCTCCCATTTTTCTCTCCTATAGCCTGATGCCTGATTTAGGCAAACCTTCACATTTACATCCTCACTTCTGATCCTACAGACAACGGCATACTTAAGCTTTATTACTGCCTTACCCATCAAAATGTTACTGCCATAGGGTCACAAGCTTCATTCACTGCTCTACCCCCAAGTGCTTAGAATCATGTCTGGTCCAGAGTAAGCACTTAATAATTATGTTGATTATTGAATTATTTTACTTGAGATTCTTTGCAAAGGTAGAATTGGAAAATTCTCAGGTTATTTTTAAGTGAAACCCACTGAACTTAGCATAGGTAGGAGTGCAGTAGGTTCTTCTCTACTAAATGAGTTCAATGTTTGGCATGTAGGTTTGGAGGTTTTTCACAGGTGGAGTTCGGTAATCTCATTCTTGCCTTGCACAGAAAGCGTGGATTGCTCAGGCAGGGTCAGAAGCACCATGGCAGTAGTGCCATTTACCATTGCATACCTGTTTTATTTAAATATGGATTCCAACAGGATCCCCAATTGTTGAAGAGTACGATTTACAACACCTTGAGAATCTAGGAATACATTTACCTAACAAAAGATGTGCAAAACCTCTTTAGAAGAAATTCTAAAATTTTATTGAGGGAGGGACATAAAAATGAGAATCTTGCAGGATGTAGACTGTTCATGGACTGAAAAACTCCATACAGTCAGTCAATTATAGTCACTAAACTACAGTCAATGCAATCCCAACTGGCTTTATAATGGAGCTGCACTAGGTTAAAAAATGTATATGACAATGCAGAAGGTTCAATAACCATAACATTTGGAGAAAAGGCAGGAAGACCGTGCTATCCGTTGCTATAGTGGATTATAAAACTCCAGTAAACGGGAAAGACAGTGTGGCATTGGCCCGGGGACAGTCCTAAGAGCAGCGGGGAAAGAGAGGGGCCAGGATCACACCCTGTATTTTTGAGGCAGCAGTTCTGAGCAGTGACCAGAGGACAGCGCTTTAGTACTAAGGGCTGTGGCTGTGTTTTCAGAGCATTTTATAGATGACTGTGACATCATCTGACATTATCTGGTGAAGCTAGAGTTTGAAACCCAGAGTGAGGAAATTTCCGTACACCAGGATCTACCAAAAATGTTCAAAATAGTCCTGCTGCTCATGGCCTATGGAAACAACTCAAATGGCCACTGCAGTTAGAGGTCATGGATGATTCTTTGGGAACATGGCAAGGGGTGAAAAAGCACAAAATAACAGGGAAAAGAAGCAAGTCACACAAGATATGATTCCATTTATAGGAAGCTCAAAAACAAACTAAAGAATTCTTGATTTGATCATCTTACCCTTTCCAAAGGATCGAAGGAGAGAAGCTTGTGACTTCAGAAAGGAGCAGGGAGGGGAACATGAAGACTCTCAGATCTTGGCACCTTCCTACTTGGTAATCTGTGTAATGGCTAGAGGTTTTAACTTGATCCTTATTCTCCAAGAATACAGGTATGTCTTTCATGATCATCTGCATGTATATTTTACTCTTTAAAATTATTTTTAAATTACATACTAACAAAAGGACAATGTGATACATTGCTCTGCATCACAGCTCCAAGATTATCCCCTGCTGAGGACACTTGGGCCCAGAAACATCATCTCTTGCCCAGAGCCACACACTAGGAACGGGCTGAGCAAGGCTTTCATCCCAGGCCTGTCCCATGAACTGAAATAAATGGACACAATTTTTAGAAACTTTATTTTCCATCAACCTATTTCCCATTTTAAGAGTTTGTGGGAGAACAGTTTTAAGACCACTCAGTGGTTGTTCCTACCCACTCGGTGGCCTGAGCAGTGGGAGCTGCAGACCAGTCTTCAGTGGCAGGCTGAGCACTCCAATCTTCTGTTGAGAAAATACCAAAAAAAAAAAAAGCCATCAGCCCCATTCCCATAGTATTTTTGTCACCTCACCACCAGCAGCAATCTGCCTTGCATTCCAACAGATAACACATTTCAAAGGACAAAGACAAAAGACAGAACATTTCAAAAGCACCTGAATTCAACCTGTCAAGTTATTAGCACAGCTATGGCAGAGACAAAAATCCTTTAATGCTAGTATGGGTGTGTATATATATATAGTGTATGTATGTGTGTATATACGTATACATGTACACATGCATACACTAAGTGCCCTACATACCAACCTTCAAGTTACGAACTCTCAAAGAGAAAGTGCATTCGCATGTCCAATCACGTAAGTTAATTCACGTCTGCTGTACACTGTCACGTGCCTGCATCCTCTACAAGTGGTTGTACTTTTGTGTACTGTACAGTACTGTATAGAGCACACACAGTTAGTTATCTTTACTTCAAGCACAGGATGTCCGGAAGCAAGTGTAAAAGCAGTGGTGATGTAGCTGGTACATATAGTACTACCGAGACATCACTGAGTAGGCAGAACTGAATCCAGCAGGGAACCAGACCTGTGCCATCAAGGTCAAGCGTGAGTGAAATTACCCTCCATCTCCGATAGCTGACGACCTTTCACCTCTACCATCTCCCTCCCACCTCCTCTCCCTCCTCCAGTCGGTAACACTTCTTGCCTGTTCAGTCGATGCCAGCCCCTGTATGCCAGCTGTTGTACTGTACTATAAGATTAAAAATGTTTTATTTTGTGTTTTTTTATGTGTTATTTGTGTGAAGTATTATAAGCCTATTACAGTATAGTACTATATAGCCCATTGTGTTAGTTGGGTACCTAGGCTAACTGTGTTGGACTTACGAATGTGCTCTCAGAATGGGAATTCGTTTGCATGTACAGGATTTACTGTATACGTATATATAAACTGTGTGTATATATGCGTGTGTGTGTGTGTATATATATATATAAAGTGTGCATATATATACATATACACACACGCACACATATATATATGTTATACTGGAAACACAGAAGTTCTAAACCACCAGCCTGACGCCCTTGGATCTTGATACGTACCAGTGGGGAACTGCTGAATAGGCACAGAGGGCACCTGCACACCTTCGGACCAGTCCGCCACCTCAGGCTGAGCAGCAGTGAACTCAGGAGCTGGGGCGGTCCATTCGCCCTGAAATTCCTCCTTGGTCACAGCCTTCTCAGCTGCCGCCTGCTCTTCCTTTTCAATCTGGTTTAGAAAAAATTTTTTTCGTTTACAGGGACTGACAGACTTTACTGCCAAGAAGCACAGACTAAAGTGTCTAATTTGTTCATGTTACCACAAGCCTTTGTGGAGGAAGCTCACCTCTTCAGGATCTCTGTAGAAGTAGAGATCAGGCATGACCTCCCATGGGTGTTCACGGGAGATGGTGCCACGCATGCGCAGAACTTCCCGGGCAAGCATCCACCACATCAGACCCACTGAGTGAGCTCCCTGCAGGAGTGCCAGGTTATTATGAAGTGATAGTCGGCGAACCCCAAACAGCAAGCACCTCCCATTCCACCTAACAGCTGGGTCCCTTGGTACCATGTGAACAGACATATCTTAGTTTAAAAGTGTTCATAGTATAGCAGAAACTAACACAACATTGTAAAGCAACTACACTCCAATAAAAATAATAAAAGACTTTACTTATTTAAACAAGATTATTCTGTAACTCTGGTTCTCAACCTTGATTGCCACTGGAATGAATCATGGGGATTAATCAAGAGTCCACTCTAGACAACAAAATGAATTACCTGGGGTCAGTGCCTGAACACTGGTAGTAGGGAGAAAAAAAAAAACCCTCTTTGCCTGATTCTTCTGTGTAACAAGGGTTTTGTGACCAGTAACAACCAGACTAATTTGAACCATATGCAACCCACCTTTTTAGGATCTTACATCAGGATACATCAAGTTAGTCTGAAAACAGAAAGGCCAAGTAATGCCTGAGAGGTCCAGGAGTAAGAAATAACGGAGAAAAGCAGAAGAAAACACAGGCCATTTTTAAAATGTTTTTTCATCTCTCCTTAAAGCTTTCATGTATTAAAATCATACATTTGTAGCAAGTATTACTATCAAACTCCACTCATTGGGCCAGAGACCCTTGTGATGTTAGCGAAAAACTTGCCCCTCATGTAGCACACTACCTACACTTGTGAGTTCATCGGCCAGTGGCCTCAACTCCAAGCTCTAACAATGTGCAGAGGAATGTCTGTCTCTAGAGCACTTATTCTCCAGCTCTAGTTTAGATCATAAAATTGTTACCTTGTTGTTGCATGGGATGGCAATGTCCACATACCGCAGAGGAGAGTCTGTGTTACATAGAGCAATGGTAGGCAGGTTAACGTAAGAGGCCTCTGTGAGAGGCTGGTGGTCAGCCCTGGGATCAGTAACCACCAGAAGTCTTGGCTCCCGGAAGGCTGCCTGGATCTGGTTAGTGAAGGTTCCAGGAGTGAAGCGGCCAGCAATAGGAGTGGCTCCAGTGGCAGCAGCAAACTTCAGCACAGCTCGCTGGAAGAATCAATATTAAGAGTTAACAGTGCTCCAGAGATGGTGCCATCTTGCAGAACTGCAGGAGTTCTGCAATTATACATGGGTCAACACCAAGTTCTGTAATCACATGAAGCAGCCTATCTGGTCAGAACCTCCCAAAACCCCTTACTCAAAAATGAAACCATCAAGTTAAACACTCAAAACATCCAGTAATTCTTCTATATCCTTCACTTATTACATGAAAAATACTTACAAAATTAGAGCCAAAAAACATGCCAAGCACGGCCCCATCCCTAGGCCCTCTGCTGGGGATGCTCTTCCCTCAGGTATCTGAGGCTTACAACTTCCTCACTTCTGCAGGTTCCAGAGCCAACCAGCCTGGTTCAAGTACCAAGTAGGTCACTTACGAGTAACTGGGGCAAGTTACTCACGTGCCTCCAAGTTCCTCATAAAATTGTAAAAATTACATGAATCAATACACACCGCGCAGAACAGTGCCCGGCATCTAGTAAGCACTTCTGTTACCGGTCAGATTTTGTCACAGCCAACCTATACAGAGCAGGAATACACCCACCTTTCTTATCCTCTAACTTCCCCCTACAGAAAGCTTATTTCCTTCATCCCTTCAAAAACAGACTGCTTTTCTGCTATATTCCGAGCACTCAGCAAGCATTGCCTGGACCAATCTAGATACCCAGTAAATTTTCGCTGAGGGAAGCACAGAGTGGTCACTAAGTTCGTTCTACAGCAGTAATTAAAACTGTCAGCCATACATCAAACCACAGAGGTCCAGTCATAAGCCAGCCTCTGGGGAATACCCCATTAACATACATCTGCAGGGGGTTCCAATCAGGATAGTGGAGTAGAATGACGTGGAACTCACCTCCTCCCACAACTACGTCAAAAATACATCTACAAATGTAACAACTGTCACAGAACACCTACTGAACACTGGCAGAAGACTTCAAACACCTGAAAGGGCAAGAAAGATCTCCACATAACTGGGTTGGACAAAAGGAAAAAAAAGAGGAAGCAGGATGGGACCTGTGCCCCGGGAGGGAGGTGAAGAAGAGGAAAGGCTCCCAACACCCTGGGAAGCCCCCTCAACGGCGGGGAGATCAACTGGGACAGAAAGGGAGCTCCTAAGGCTCAGAGGAGAGCACAACTGGCTTGTGGTGGGCATAACAGAGAGACCTGCACACCCCAGCCTGAGATGCGTGTCCGTTAGTACAGGTGGGGGCTGGGTGCTGGTTTAGAGGACAGATCCAGAGAGATGACTGGTTGGCTTTGCAGAGACAGCCTGAAGGGGCTGGAGAGTGGCACAGCCGCAACCAGGAGTGTTTGTGGAAAAAGGCCGGGCCCACCACAAAAGGGAAGTGCCATTGTTAAGTGGCACGCGAAAGGAGAAGTGGGGTCGCCAGTGCAGCCTCTTTCTCCACTCACCAGCCCCAGCGCCAACAGCCGGCTCAGTGGACCCAGGAGCAGACGCCAGCAAGTTGCCCAGGAACAGAGGCAGGGCTGAAACTGCAGCCTAGCCCCAGGGGCCACGCAACTTAGGAAGCAGGCTGAAATCTCTCCCCACGGCTACACGAGCTGTGGATTTACACATCTGCCACCAGCTTTGTAAACTCAGCTCCTGCAGGACATCCAAATGGACGAGTGTTCCTGCAACTGGGACGGGTCTTTTTTTTTTTTTTTTAATTAGTTTCTGCTTTATAACAAAGTGAATCAGTCATACATATACATCTGTTCCTACATCCTTTCCCTCATGCATCTCCCTCCCTCCCACCCTCCCCATCCCACCCCTCCAGGCGGTCACAAAGCACCGAGCTGATCTCCCTGTGCTCTGCGGCCGCTTCCCATTATCTATCTACCTTACGTTTGGTAGTGTATATATGTCCATGCCTCTCTTTCGCTTTGTCACAGCTTACCCTTCCCCCTCCCCTGGGACGGGTCTTGCCTAAGCAGCTGTGAGCTTTGTGGGCACGGGCACACGGGGGCTGGGCCAGGGTCTGAGCTGCCTCCATAGCTCCTACAGGGGGTCCAGGTGTGCGACTACTGCTGTCCTAGCACCTGACTTCAGTGGATCTGCGCGGGTGGCCTTGTGAAAACAACACCTGAAGGACACCAGGGCTGACTGCCAGCATTCCCTGGTTTACGATGGGGCCGAGGGCAGTGCCAACAGCACAACGGGTGACAGGTGGCACCACAGAGCACACTCGCCAGTGAAGAGCTCCTGCAGAGAAAGACGCAGTGGCTCCTCTCCCAGTGGAAATGCTCCAATCCAGCCTACCTTACGCCGCAGCTCAGCTCTGGGGGCTTCTACTCTATAATAACAACTAGGGAGCATACCCTGCCTCTGACAGGGTAGAGGCAACCACAGAGTAAACAACATCCAGTATAGGCTCTACTCACCGCACCAGTCACACCTCCTGTCAAGGGGATGATGGCCACCATACACTGAGGAAAGAGGCAGCAAGCATCCACAGTACAAACAGCCCTCGCACCAAAAATGTTAAACCCAAAGAGGCTATGCAGTGACATTCCCACATAAAAATAGCCCTCCAAGGGACCTCCCTGGTAGTGCGGTGGTTAAGAATCCACCTTCCAATGCAGGGGACGTGGATTCGATGCCTGGTGAGGGAACTAGATCGATCCCACTTGCATGCCATAACTAAGAGTTCGCACGCCACAACTAAGACCAAGGGCAACCACAATAAAATAAGTTAAAAAAAAAAAAAAAAAAGCCCTCCAACACCACAGTAGATAACTTCCTCAACTCATAGAGCAAGAGAAATATAAGTAAAATGAAGAGACAGAAGAACCACTCCCAATTAAAAGATCAAGAGAATTCCCCTGAAAGAACAAACAATGAAAATGACCTGAGTCTAACAGACATCGAGTTAAAAAAGGAAATAATGAAATACTGAACAAATTGAGAAAGACTATCAACAGAAATGCAGATTACTGTGAAAAGGAACTACAAATTATTAAGAACCACAAAAAATCAGAAAATTCATTTGCAGGGACAAAAGCTGAACTAAAGGCAATGAATAGCAGAATGAATAATGCAGAAGAACGTTATCTGGAAGACAGTGATCTATCTTCAGAAGAAAGTGATTTGCAAGATAGAATGGAAATCACCCAATGAGAACAGCAGACAGAAAGCCAAATGAAAAATGAAAGCAATATAAGGGACCTATGGGATAATATAAAGCATTCCAATCTACACATAATAGGGATCCCAGAAGGAGAAGAGAAAGGGGATTGAAAATGTATTTGAAGAAATTATGGCTGAACACTTCCCAAACCTAAAGAAAGAAACTGATATCCAGGTACAGGAAGCACAGAGCACCCCAAACAAGATAAACCAAAACAGACCTACACCAAGACATAATTAAAATGCACCCCCCCAGGGCTTCCCTGGTGGCGCAGTGCTTTAGAGTCCGCCTGCTGATGCAGGGGACACGGGTTTGTGCCCCAGTCCGGGAGGATCCCACATGCTGCGGAGCGGCTGGGCCCGTGAGCCATAGCCGCTGAGCCTGCGCGCCCAGAGCCTGTGCTCCGCAATGGGAGAGGCCACAGCAGTGAGAGGCCCGCGTACCGCAAAAAAAAAAAAAAAAAAAAAAAAACCCCAAAAGGATTCTAAAGACAGCAAGAGAAAAACAAAGAGTTAATTACAAGGGAACCCCCATAAGGCTTTCAGCTGATTGTAGGCCATAAGGGAGTGGCAACATATATTCGAAGTCCTGAAAGGGAAAAACCTGCAACTCTACCCAGCAAGATTATCATTTGGAACAGGAGAATTTCCTCAGACAAGCAAAAAAAAAAGAATACAGCAATACTAAACCTACCCTAAAGTAAATACTGAGAGGTCTTCTCTAAATAGAAAAGAAGAATCCATAGGAAAGGGAAAAAAAAATCAGTTGGAAAGTAAATCACTTAAATAAGCCAGTAAACAGATTTTAAAAAGAAATCAAAAAATTTCTCTTAAAGCGATGATAACCACTTAAAGCAAAAGGATAAACATGAAGACGTAAAAGAGGACATCAAAATCACAAAATGTGGGGGATGAAAGAAAATGTGGATTTTTTTTTCTTCTAGAAAGTGAGCCTGTATGACTACCAGTCTAAGTCAAGTTGATATAGGAAGGGGTTAACATATTTGAAAAACCACAAATCAAAAACACAATAGATTCACAAAAACCAAGAAAACAAAAGCACAATACAAAAGAAAATCATCAAACCACAAAAGGAAAAACAAAAAGAAAGAGACAAAGAAGAAATATAAAGTCAACAGGAAAACAATGTTTAAAATAGCAATAAAATTACCTTAAATGTCAATGGACTAAACGTTCCATCAAAAGACAGAACAGCAGATTAGATTAAAAAAAAAGAGCCTACAATATGCTGCCTACAAGAGACACACTTTAGGGCAAATGACACACGCAGACTGCAAGTGAGGAGATGGAAAGAGATATTGCATGCAAACGGAAATGACAACAAAGTGCGGGTCGCAATACTCATCAGACAAAACAGACTAAAAAAAAAAGGCTACAAAGAAAGATAAAGCACACATATGGTAAAAGGATCAATAAAAGGAGAGGACACTATACTCTTCATCAACATGTGCCCAAATACATAAAACAAATACAGACATAAAGGGAGAAACTGACAGGAATACACTAATAATAGGAGACTTTAACACCCCACTCATATCAATGGACATATCTGGGAGAGAGAAAATCAATAAGGCAACAGAGATCCTAAATGATACAATAGACTTAAGACATTTTCAGGACATTAGAGCCAAAAAAGCAGAATATACATTCAACTGCACATGTAACATTCTCTGAGATTGACCACATACTAGGGCATAAAATAAGCCTCAACAAATTTAAGAGCACAGACATTATTCCAAGCATCTTTTCTGACCACAACTGCATGAAACTAGAATCAACCACCAAAAAAGAAACAAGAAAAAAACAACTGCATGGGAGACTAAACAACACGCTGCTAAGAAGAAACCAGTGGGTCAACAATGGAATCCAAGAAATTAAAAAATAACTTGAGGTAAATGACAATGAAAACACAAAATCTATGTGATACAGCAAAAGCAGTTCTTAGAGGGAAGTTCACAGCGATACAGGCCTTTAAGAAACCAGAAAAATCTCAAGTCAGCAGAAGGAAGGAGACAGATCAGAGAGGAGGGACTTCTCTGGTGGTACAGTGGTTAAGACTTGCACTCCCAGTGCAGGGGGTCAGTTTGATCCCTGGTCAGGGAACTAGATCCCACATGTGTGTCACAACTAAGGAGCCCATGAGCCGCAATTAAGCTCATGTGCCACAAGTAAGGAGCTGGTGAGCCACAACTAAGACCCAGCACGACCAAATAAATAAATATAAAAAAAAAAAAGATCAGAGAAGAAACAGATATTAAAATAAAACCAAGATCTGTTAAGGGTAAACAAAATTGACAAACCTCTGGCCAGGATCACCAACAAGAGAGAAGACCCAAATAAAATAAGAAATGAAAGAGGAGAAACCACAACTGATACCATTACAAACAAGTATATGCCCAAAAAAAACACATTATGAACAATTATATGCCAACAAACTCGACAAACTAGAAGAAACGGACATCTTTCTAGAAACATAAAGCCCACCGGAACCAAATCAAGAAACAGACAACTTGAACAGCCTAATTACTAGAAATGAAACAAAATGTGTAATTAAAAAGCTCCCTTCAAACAAAAGTCCAGGACCAGATGGCTTCATAGGCGAATTCTACCAAATATACAAAGAACTGGGAGAAAATATTTGCACATGATGTGTCCAACAAGGGCTTAATTTCCAAAATATACCAACAGCTCATACATTTCAATAACAAAAAAACAAACAACTGAACTGGGCAAAAGACATAAATAGACATTTGTCCAAAGAACTACAGATGGCCAATAAGCACATGAAAAGATGCTCAACATTGCTAATTATTAGAGAAATTCAAATCACTACTACAATGAGGTACCACCTCACACTGGTCAGAATGGCCATCATCAGAAAGTCTACCAGTAATAAATGCTGGAGAGAATAAGGAGAAAAGAATACCCTCTAATCCTGTTAGTGGGAACATAAACTGGTGCAGCCAGTATGGAAAACAGTATGGAGGTTCCTCAAAAAACTAGAGCTGCCATATGACCCAGCAGTTCCACTCCTGTGCAGAGACCCGGACAAAACCGTAATTCGAAGATTCAGGCACCTGAATGTTCACAGGAGCGCTATTTACAATAGCCAAGACATGGGAACAACTGAAATGTCCATAGACAGATGAATGGATAAAGACGATGTGGCGGGTATGAACAGCGGGAATACTACTCAGCCATTAAAAAGAATGAAATAATGCCATCTGTAGCAACATGGATGGACCTAGAGATTATCACACTAAGTAAGATAGAAAGACAAACATCGTATGACTTCACTTAAATGTGGAATTTAAAATACAATACAAATGAACATATCCATGAAAGAGAAAAATAGAACAGACTTGTAGTTGCCAAGGGGGATAAGGGATGGGGGAGGGAAGGATTGGGAGTCTGGGATTAGCAGATGCAAACTATGCTATATAGGATGGATAAACAAGGCCTTACTGTATAGCACAGGGAACTATATTCAATATCCTGTGATAAACCATAATGGAAAAAAATATGAAAAAAGAATATATGTATATGTAATGGAGTCACTTTGCTGTATAGCATAAATTAACACAACACTGTAAATCAAATACTATACAATAAAAAATTTTTTAAATGAAATTCAAAAAGAGCATCTTACTATCAATACATAATTTAAAAACTGTCAAAATCCAAGTCAAATTTTTTAAAATTAGAAACAGGGTGAATGAAATCCTTTTAAGAGCTTTAATGCTTTTATAAAGCACGTTTTTAAAAAATCCATTAGTTTTCTCAGCAGAAAAAAGAAATAATTATCAAGATAGAAATGGGACAAAAAAGACTGAAGTTTTACCTTACTTGCCATTAAAAAATATTAAGCTATTTTTTATTCATTTAAGCTGGCAAAGATTACTCTTGCTTATGAGGCAAAGACTGGGGGCACCCTACCCTCAGAAGACCTTCCTGAAATATTCTCAAGTTGACATTTAATTTTTTTAACCCAGTATTGCATCATTTTAAATATAAAAAGCTCACTGCAGAAAAATGTGGTGAGCCACTTTAATAGGGTTATTTTTCTATATTTAGTGGCACAAGAAAACACACAATGACATGAAAACATGAACCTTGACATACTGTCAGGTGCAAAGTGATAAATACACTGAAATGGTTGAATTTTGGCAACTCCTCTGACTCAGGGCAATTTCAAATGATTTCTGAACAGTGAAATTACGGGTTATTTTTTTCTTATGCTTTTCTATACATCCCAAAACATCTTTAGGTTCTATAACAAAAACCAAGCATATTGTTCCACAAACCTGGCCAGTATTCCTGGAGGATATGACACTGACATCAGCTGGGTTTTCAATGGCAACAATGGCACGAGCTGCCAACAGAAGCTTCTCCCAGGTTCTCTTCAGATTTATGATGTAGATGCCTAGACACAAGGTTTTGTTAACAACTAGCCAAGCTTTAAAAGTTAACATTCTTCTAAAAAGCTGAATGCATGTGGCAGCGAGTACTATCAAACTCCAGTCATAGAGGCAAGCTCTACTGGTGTTAGCGAAAATCCTGCCATTAATATAGCACACTTCCGACACTCAGAAGTTCATTGGCCAACACTGGCCTCCGCCCTGAGCTTTAATAGTGTGCAGCCTTGATTCAGTAGGCAAAGTGCACCTTCTCCCTACTCTTCCCCTGTACTAACCTGCCCTCAGGCCCCCCATGCAGAATCCAACAAGGTCTTACCTACTTCTGGCCTCTTACCACTCTTTTCCTCTTATCTTCTGCCTTGATGTCAGATTCATCCCCAACTCCTTTAAACCCTGCCACTCACACACACAATTCCTTCAGTGGTTCTAAGCTGAAGAACTTAATGCCTTCCATATTCTCATCACAACCTACATTCCCTTTTCTGATACATTCAAACAAGCCAAATTCCCATCTGTGGCTTTTCCTCTCAGAATTCAGCTTTACAAACCTGTATCAGTAGCCACAAAATATAAGGCACCATGGGAGATAAATTATTAGAAACTAAGCTGATGAAATTCCTCTTTATGTTTACATCATGCTGCTTTATGGCCCAAACCAGGTCACATAAGCTAGCAATAGCCACTCTTCCACTGGAGTCCAGAAACCTTTCCTTCCAAAAACAACCACAGCACTTTTACTCAGTTTTAAAGCTTCTTACCCATCTAAAGATCTAGTTTCATCTGTTACTTAGTGAGAGCCCTCCAAGGCTGATATTTTAGAAGTCACTTCATCAGCACTATCCGTCAGAACAGAAGCATCAAAATTTGTCCTTATAGCTGGGATGACCAAGAAAAAGAACCCTAAAGCAATGACTGACCATCACTTTTCCTTTTGTAGATGTACTGTTCCATTTGGAAGTCAAGGTTGGTGCCACCTAAGTGGGTTCCTGCTGCAAGGAATTTGAGGACATCCTCCTCCTTCATTTGCAGGACATCAAGGGCTCCGGACATTGTTAACGTTTCCCTTTAAGTTACGACGGGAACCTGAAAAACAATAGTTAACAAAAGTCCTTTACACTCCAGTGACAAGTGGGATGAGGTAACGGGTGCATCTCCTCTTGAGAGTCAAATGACTCAATGTTTAAATCTAACCATCTTGACAGATGAACGGATAAAGATGTGGTACATATATACAATGGAATACTATTCAGCCGTTAAAAATAAAGAATGCCATGTGTAGCAACATGGATCCAACTAGAGATTATCATAGTAAGTAAATCAGAAAGAGAAAGACAAATACCATGTTATCACTTACATGATCTAAAATATGACACAAATGAACTTATCTATGAAACAGAAAACAGGACAGAACAGACTTGGTGGTTGTCACAGGGGAGGGGTGGAGTGGGAAGTTGGGATTAGCAGATGTAAACTTTTATATACAGAATGAATAAACATGGTCCTCTTCTATAGCACAGAGACCTATATTCAACACCCTATGATAAACCATAATGGAAAAGAATGTTAAAGACGAATGTATACATATGTATAACCTAATCACTTTGCTGTATAGCAGAAATTAACACACTGTAAATCAACTATACTTCAATAAAAAATATTGATAAGGCTTCCCTGGTGGCGCAGTGGTTGGGAGTCCACCTGCCGATGCAGGGGACACAGGTTCGTGCCCCGGTCCGGGAAGATCCCACATGCCGCGGAGCGGCTGGGCCCGTGAGCCATGGCCGCTGAGCCTGCGCGTCCGGAGCCTGTGCTCCGCAACGGGAGAGGCCACACAGTGAGAGGCCCACTTACCACAAGAAAAGAAAAAAAAATATTGATAAACTTTAAATATACAATCTAACCACAGACCACACCTCCTAGTGTCAGGCATTGGGCTTAGTCTAGTGGGATGAGACACATGAACACCTTGTAAAATTGCTGGAAATCCTGCTAAAGAGTATTATGGAGAGGGACAAAACACCCAGATAATGAAACTAAACGAAAATAGTGAACTGAGACTTAATACTTCTCAAGGTACGCAGGACTTAGACGTGGAACAGCAGCCATGTTCTAGACTATTCTAAAGCTGAGCAAAGGTGGTGAAGTTTATTTTCAAGCCGACTGAAGCTGGGAGATTTGGCATTACTTCTCCCTGCGATTACAACTAGTTTTCCTCAAAATCAGGCAGGAAAGACAGGGTTGGACCCAAGAACAGCCTCCTCAAACAGACATCAGGCAAAAAGCAAAGCCACCTCCTGTTTTGCACTTAATGAGACCATGAAGCATGAAGGAATGGCGTCAGCAACAAGAACGTAAATTAGACTTTGATTAAACTCTGTGACACCTTGAGAGGGAACCCTGACCATAAAACCCAGAGAGCTTGGCCGAGCACACAGGCTGCAGGTGACTGCTGTACAACCTCACACGCCTGGCGCTCGACTAGCAAGGGAAAATGGCTCTTAGAGCGCAGGTGGGGTGGCTTCTGGAGGCGGACGGGGAAGAGCAAAAACTTATATAACAGGTGAAATCAAAATCCCACTCCGATTCTCCCAACAATGAGTATTCCGACCCTAAACAAAGAAATATGCGCCCATTCAAGGAATTAAAGTGAAATAAAAGGCGGGGGGGGGGGTATCAGAAAAACCCCTCGGTGCGCTCCTCCCTCGTGAGGACGCCCGCATTCTTCTCCGAGTGCGTACTTTCGCTTCTGCCCCTTCATAAATTGCTTCGTTTCTCTCTACACCTCAGTCTCTTTTTTTTTTTTTTTTGGTAATTAAAAAAAAATTTTTTAACACCGCGAGGCATGCGGGATCTTAAGTTCCCCGACCTGGTATCGAACCCGGGGCCCCTGCAGTGTAACAGCGGAGTCTTAACCACTGGATCGCCGGGGAAGTCCCTGTAGATGCCTTTCTTTGCGTCCCCTGTCCGAAATCTTTTGGACAAGTAGAATAAGAACCTGGACCTTTAATTTAGCCTGTCCGGCATCAAAAACCTCGCCAAGAACCTTAACTCTTGAACGGAATACCACGAACGGGGAAAACAGACCAATCCAACCGACTGGAGAAAACTGGAGCCCAGGTCTCTGGGTTTACCGCCGACTGTCGGGACCCGAGACTGTAGCGCGCTGCGCAGGCCGGTCTCTTTGCACCCCCAGCCACCCGCACTCCAACTCGGGCCCTCCGCCGCTGGAGCGCGACCTCCGCCGGCTCCCGGGGCCTTGTGGGAACGCGTGGGCCCGAGCCCGGCCACGTGCAGGCCGCCAGATCCGAGGGGGAGTGCGCCGAGCCGAAGACAGACGCGCCCCACCTGCGGGCTTCCACCCAGGTGCTCGCAACACTCGTCCCGGCAGGAAGCTCGTCCTGGTGGCCCTGAGGTACGCCCGGACGCCACAGGCTACTCACCCAGAACAAAGCCGTATGGACCCCTAACTGGCACGGAAAGAACGCGCGGGCGGAAATGACGTCCTTATATAGTCCGCCTCCAGCCAATGACAACGAAAGGCGAGCGGAAGCGCTAGCAAGGCGGGCGTCGTTGGGGCGAGTCTTCCTCCGGAAGGCGGGCTGCGGCGCTGGCGCGGACGCTAGCGAATGGCGGAAAGGGGCGGGCCGGTTGGAACACGCAGTTTGCGACCAGGGACGCGGGCCGGAAGTCAGCCCAGGCAGTCAGCCAGTCCGCCCGTATGGATTCGAGGTCTCGCCCAGCCTTTTGTACCTATCAACTTGAGCGGGTCCTTCACCTAAGCTGCAGTTTCCTTACATGGGAAGGGGTGTTGAACACAAGCCTGTATTGGATAAACAAAAGCTGGAGAAATTACTTTGCGTTTTTGGAGGACAAGTTAGCAGTGTGTAATTCAGATTTTTAAAAAGTTATCTTACGGGAAGTTTCCCGGAAAAAAAAAATAAAATGAAGACTGCACAGGTGGTTTGCATGAGAATTTTTCTCGTAGGAGAAAAATTGCATTATCCATTACTAGTTAATATTTATTCCGCCCAATACTATGCAGCCGTTAAAAAATAATTAAAATACAAAAAGGAGTTGCAGGATGAGGGCGATTATTTTTAAAAATTGAAGCCCTAGGCATTAAATGATTGTAAACAAATAACCAATAGCCAGATTATTAGTTATACAGTAGGTTTCAAGCCTGGCTGCGCTTAGAATCACTTGGAGAGCTTTTAAACATATGCCCAACTCCAAAAGAATCTAGATAATTTTAATGTGCAGCCATGGTGAGAACTACGGATATACAAGTAGAGAAACTGGATAGGTTTTTGGCCTCACTTTTTTAGTGTTTCTTGAAATTTTCTATGAGGAACACAGGTTTTTAAACTGAAACAAAACAAACCCCACTGCATTTAAATAAAGAGCTGACATACAAGGAAAGGAGTAAATTTAGTCATGGCTTTAAGCATCCTTAGAAACTGCTGAAAATATCTGTAGACATTTTGGCTCACACACACAAAAAAAGACTTAAAAAGAATGGCTGGCTTTTAGGGACAGTGTTCTATCACTGCAGGACTTCTCTGGAGGGCATTCTGGGGCACTCCCAAACTATCTCAGCAGCTCTCTCCCCTGTGCACCACAGAATCTCCAGAATACTTCCATTATGACAACTAGGAAATGGTACTGTAATTACATTTAGGTTTTGTTTCTCCACAAAATATTTTTTTCCCGCAAAATAACTTTGTCCTTGAGACGTGATCTGCATAATGAAAATATTCGGCAAGGAAGTGAGTTAACTCCAAAGGTGAAAACGTGCTGTAGTGATAATAAGCCATGGTGAGGCGCCCTTGGCCTAAGAGGCACTTGTCAAAGGGCTGTAGCTCCCCAGCCACATGTTCTCCTCCCCACCTCAACCTCCTAGTCTTCTGCACAAGTTTCTCCACTATTTTTTATTCATACACATTTTTAATAATAATCTCAGAGCCTTCCTTTTGCAAACTTTGGTTCCTGGGGGCTGTATTTAAAAAATAAACTGGGCTTAAATTTTTTTTTTCAAATATAAAATTGTGCCAGAGACTAGTTTTTTGGGCTATATTTCACATGGCATTGGATGGCTAGGACAGTCTCTACTGATTTGAAGCTGAAAATTTGGGGCAGTTAGCTAGCCCCAGGCATCAAGTTCATCTTGGGCCACCTACCTTTCTAACCAGAATTCCTCCTTGCTCCTCTTCACCTGTTTGTCTGGTATCCAGTTGTCCTACAGTTTTCTCCACGACCCTTACCTGTAGTGGTCTGAGCAGGGTTCCAAAATCACTTTTCCCTCCTTTGTCCCAAAGCCCTCATTCCATGAGTTAAGTGGTAATGGGATGGTCCCTTCTGTCCATCAAAAACATTCTGTCTTAAAACTTTTCTCTATCACTTGGCACTTCATGTCTTGAATTAGTTCATGCTTTGGAATCCCAGCTTCACCACATGCTGTGACTCTGACCAAGTCACTCAACCTCTCCCAGGAAATAAGAGTTGTTGATATTTCAGCTGCTGCTGTCCCCCCGAAACGAGCCTCTGTGCCTAGAAATCCTCCAGAATCCAAGTGAAAGAGAAGGCTCATCTGATGTTCATATTTTATGAACCAGAGACATTTTAATGCTCTATACAAAAACAAAGCTATATATCAAATATCAGAACACAAAGGCTTAAAAATTAAATCACATGTATTTATACTTAAGAAATCACATTAACTAAAAAGGACACAATTATCCCTGAAATGGAGACAGGCCTGGAGATTCTGGATTGCTTCAGTCTTCAGAGCATTCTCACCAAACACCTGCATCCTCATACAGGCCCATCAGTCATGCTCAGTCCACAATTTGTTACTCTAAAAACACTAGTCTACATACAGCTTTGCTTTATAGTGGGAGGGGACCCAAGTTGCACCCTAAAGAATACACAGTATAGAGGAAGCACACAGTGAGAATGAAGGGCATTTCAGACAGAAAGGAGAGATTGAACTATGATATGATAACATATCCAAGAGTGTTTATCCACAGTCATTGATCCACAAGCCCGATTCTGTGAGACAGGATTATTAAGGGGAGGGCGAATTACGAGGACAAACAGGCAGTAAAAGAGTAGTGTAGATTAAGCCTGATGGAGAAAGACTTGCAATACTCTCCTACGGGATTTTGGGGTATATCTAGCAGGCAGTGGGGAGTCAAAGGATTATTAACAATGGGATGGGTTTTATAATGAGATTTAGGGGAAACTCAGGTTAACGTCCAACTTGTTGAGTTAAAGTAGCCATGAGACATCCACGTGTGTGGGGATAAGTAGCAAGTGGCTAGATATGCACAGAGGTCTGAGGGATGGATAAAATAATTAAAAGACAGGGATCAGTCGCTCACTCAATGCTCATTGCATGGCTTCTCTGTGTCCTAAGGCACAGATGGAAGCTAGGATGCAGCCATGAATGAGACACACAGCTTCTGCCTCTAGGATCTTACTACTGAACTGGAGAGAGAGATTAAACAGCCACTAGACAGTCATTTCGATGCTACAGAAGAGAAGCTGAGGGTATCTGAGCACTTAGAAGAAGCTGACCTAGCATGAGGGCCTGTGGAAAGCTTCCCTGTGCAAGTGATGCTTGAACCAAACTCTGAAGGATGGAGAGGACTTACCTATGTGGGGTGGAACAGAGGGTTCCAGGTGGAGAAAACAGCAGTGCAAAGGTATGAGGCAGCAAGGAGGAAGCGGGGAAATGGATGGAAGGTGGAACACATGAAGGCATCAAGTGCACAGAGACATCCAGGTAAGACCTGAGAATGGCTTACGGAGTCAAAGAGGAGATCAGACTGACTGCAGAAAACAATCTGGGTAAATAAGGTAAAACAGAGGATAAGACCACACACAGGCAATTCTTGACTAAGCCAAGAAATTGAGGCTTAACAGCAGCATCAAGCTGAGAGTGGAGAAGGTAGGGTGTAATCACCAAGAGAAACACAGGATAAAAACAGTACACAAATGGAGCTGGACGTCCATGTTTTGGTAACGGTTCAGGAAAACGTTTTTTTCAGAAAACAGTGATCTTTAAAAAAAAAAAAAAAGTCAAATTATTTACAAGTATCAAGTAAGCATAGTTAAATCTTAGAAAAATTATATATATATATATATATATATACAAAACAAATTGGACAAATACAACGAATGACAAAAATAATGCAAAATGGTAACCATTAGTACAATGCTACAAATGCTCACAGCTCTTTTCAAACTCTACTGTAAAACAGTCCTTGTTTCTTAATCTTCCTGATGTCAAAAGTATACAAATTTAGTTAAAGTTGACTCCATTACAAGTGATACTTTTATTGGTTCATTACGAAGATTAAATTCACGGTGCACCACTCTGTTATTCACCTGTAAGATAAAAGCACAAACTGTCCAAAAGAATGTAAAGCCCTCAGCAAAAGCTTCTTAGTAAAGCCCACAGAAGGAGACGGCAGAATTCTCTGACTGCACCAGGAAAACAATGCAGACACCACCCACCAAGTGCTTGAAGGCATCGAGTGGCTGCGTGCACAGACCCGGGTTCAAGTCAACTTGCCCCTGGGTAACAGCAGGTAAGACAGTAACCTCCTCTGAGCCTTGGTAACTCATGGCATATGAAAGCATTTGATTATGTTTTGTCCAAAGTATCCAATAGCTCTATTAATTCCAGTGGTGCTTGTAACCCTACCATCTGCTGCCTCACTAAGCTCTAAGTGCCTTTAATGCAAAGGTCGCATCATGCTCATTTTTGGACTTTCTTGCCAGTGTCTACTCAGCAAGTGCTTTAAAAATGAACAGTGTTGGGACTTCCCTGGCAGTCCAGGGGTTAAGACTCCACGCTTCCACTGCAGGGGTGCGGGTTCCATCCCTGGTCGGGGAACTAAGATCCCACATTTCAAAAAAAAAAAAGAATGCTGTTCATATCATATGACCCAGCAATTCCACTCCTGAGTACATATCCGAAAAACACAAAAACACTAACTTGAAAAGATACATGCACCCCAATGTTCGTAGCAGCATTATTTACAATTGCCACGGTATGGAAACAACCTAAGTGTCCATCAACAGATGAATGGTAAAGAAGATGTGATACACACACACACACACACACACACACACACACACACACACACACATAAATGGAATACTACTCAGCCATAAAAAAGAATGAAGTTCTGCCATTTGCAGCAACATGGATAGACCTGGAGGGTATTGTGCTGAGTGAAATAAGTCATAGAAAGACAAATACTGTATGATATCGCTTATATTTGGAATCTAAAATATACAACAAACAAGTGAATTAAAAAATAAGGAAGCAGACTCACAGATATAGGGAAGAAACTAGTGGTTACGGTGGGGAGAGGGAAGGGTGCAGGGATAATGTAGGCGTGGGGGGAGAAGGGTTATTATGGGATTATATGAAAACATGTATGAAACTTTTGAAAATTGTAAAGCACTATAGAATTTAAAGAATCTTTCATTCAGTTAAAAAATATCACTTTCAATTTTAAAAAAATGAATGCTGTTCAATAAAGACTTAATGAACACCAGTTGGCAAAACAACTTTCACTTAGCATTAACTAAAATGGATTTCTACTTACGGTAGGTTAAATCTGTCTTTATTATTACATTTTATTGAGACGCTGATGAGAAACTATTTTCTTAGAGAAATTGAGCAATATAAGAGATTTGGAAATATGGTTAGAATGACTGTCAAAATTGTCTATACTCCTTCCGTTCAACAGTTTTCCCCCCAAGAGCTTACCTTAAAATGAGATGAATACCTCAACATAATAAAGGCTGTATATGACAAACCCACAGCCAACATCATTCTCAATGTTGAAAAACTGAAACCATTTCTTCTAAGATCAGGAAAAAGACAAGGTTGCCCACTCTCACCGCTATTATTCAACATAGTTTTGAAAGTTTTAGCCACAGCAATCAGAGAAGAAAAAGAAATAAAAGTAATCCAAACTGGAAAAGAAGTAAAACTGTCACTGCTTGCAGATGACATGATACTATACGTAGAGAATCCTAAATATGCTACCAGAAAACTACTAGAGCTAATCAGTGAATTTGGTAAAGGAGCAGGATACAAAATTAATGCACAGAAACCTCTTGAATTCCTCTACATGAATGATGAAAAATCTGAAAGAGAAATTAAGGAAACACTCCCATTTACCACTGCAACAAAAAGAATAAAATAGCTAGGAATAAACCTACCTAAAGAGACAAAAGACCTGTATGCAGAAAACTATAAGACACTGATGAAAGAAATTAAAGACAATACAAACAGATGGAGAGATATACCATGTTCGTAGATTGGAAGAATCAACATTGTGAAAATGACAATACTACCCAAAACATCTACAGATTCAATGCAATCCCTATCAAACTACTAATGGCATTTTTCACAGAACTAGAACAAAAAATTTCATAATTTGTATGGAAACACAAAAGACCCTAAATAGCCAAAGCAATTTGAGAAAGAAAAATGGAGTTGGGGGCTTCCCTGGTGGCGCGGTGGTTGAGAGTCTGCCTGCCGATGCAGGGGACACGGGTTTGTGCCCCGGTCTGGGAAGATCCCACATGCCGCGGAGCGGCTGGGCCCGTGGGCCATGGCCGCTGAGCTTGCGCATCCGGAGCCTGTGCTGTGCAATGGGAGAGGCCACAACAGTGAGAGGCCTGCGTACCACACACACACAAAAAAAAATGGAGTTGGAGGAATCAGGCTCCCTGACTTCAGACGATACTACAAAGCTACAGTAATCAAGACAGTATGGTACTGGCACAAAAACAGAAATATAGATCAATCGAACAGGATAGGAAGCCCAGAGATAAACCCACGCCCATATGGTCACCTTATCTTTGATAAAGGAGGCAAGAATATACAATGGAGAAAAGACAGCCTCTTCAATAAGTGGTGCTGGGAAAACTGGACAGCTACATGTAAAAGAATGAAATTAGAACACTTCCTAACACCATATACAAAAATAAACTCAAAATGGTTTAAAGACCTAAAGGTAAGACCAGATACTATAAAACTCTTAGAGGAAAACATAGGCAGAACACTCTATGACATAAATTCACAGCAAGATCATTTTTGACCCACCTCCAAGAGAAATGGAAATAAAAACAAAAATAAACAAATGAGACCTAATGAAACTTAAAATCTTTGGGACAGCAAAGGAAACCATAAACAAGATGAAAAGACAACCCTCAGAATGGGAGAAAAGATTTGTAAATGAAACAACTGACAAAGAATTAATCTCCAAAATATACAAGCAGCTCATGCAGCTTAATATCAAAAAAATAAACAACCCAATCCAAAAATGGGAAGAACACCTAAATAGACATTTCTCCAAAGAAAACATACAGATTGCCAACAAACACATGAAAGGATGCTCAACATCACTGATCATTAGAGAAATGCAAATCAAAACTACAATGAGGTATCACCTCACAGCGGTCAGAATGGCCATCATCAAAAAATCTACAAACAATAAATGCTGGAGAGGGTGTGGAGAAAAGGGAACCCTCTTGCACTGTTGGTGGGAATGTAAATTGATACAGCCACTACGGAGAACAGCATGGAGGTTCCTTAAAAAACTAAAAATAGAACTACCATATGACCCAGCCATCTCACTACTGGGCATATACCCTGAGAAAACCATAATTCAAAAAGAGACATGTACCACAATGTTCACTGAAGCACTATTTACAATAGCCAGGACATGGAAGCAACCTAAGTGTCCGTCATCCGATGAATGGATAAAGAAGATGTGGCACATATATACAATGGAGTATTACTCAGCCATAAAAAGAAACGAAATTGAGTTATCTGTAGTAGGTGGATGGACCTAGAGTCTGTCATACAGAGTAAAGTAAGTCAGAAAGAGAAAAACAAATACTGTATGCTAACACATGTATATGGAATCGAAAAAAAAAAAAAGTTCTGATGAACCTAGGGGCAGGACAGGAATAAAGACGCAGACAAAGAGAATGGACTTGGGGACACGGGGAGGGGTAAGGGTAAGCTGGGACGAAGTGAGAGAGTGGCATGGACATATATACACTACTAAATATAAAACAGATAGCTAGTGGGAAGCAGCTGCATCGCACAGGGAGATCAGCTCCGTGCTTTGTGACCACCTCGAGGGGTGGGAGGGAGATGCAAGAGGGAGGGGATATGGGGATATATGTATACATATAGCTCAATCACTTTGTTATATAGCAGAAACTAACACAACATTATAAAGCAATTATACTCAAATAAATATGTTAAAAAATAAAAATGAGGTGAAAAGGAGTTTTGAAAGCTGTTAAGCATCATATGTAAAGCATTAAACAATTTAAAAAAAAAATTAGCTACCATAACTTGGGGAGATAAGAAGTAAGTAATCCTATATAACTGTGGTTAAGGCATGAGCTCTAGAAGTGCTCTGCCTGGGTTGGAAAGCCAAGGCTGCTTTCCATCTGTAATAGGAGATGGGAATCCCAGTACCTGCCTGAGAGCTGTTGAAAGACTTAATGTATTAATATCTGTGAAGTGCAGGGAACAGCAACTGGCACAGAGTGAGACCTGCATGGGTGTTACTGTTGCTGTTACTGTGCTCATTTACAACCTCTTCTAATTAGCTCTCTTTAGGAATAAAACCCCCAGATTACACAGAAAATTACTCTTCAATCCTGATATGATGAACCACTATCATCAGGCCCTCCTCCAAACTACGGTTCGTGTATAAATCTGCTGCAATTCTTGGCCACTCATTCATTCAGTGAACATTCAGACAAATGTGAGCTTCTTTCTTGAAGAAGCCTTTGGGTTCTCCCCTCTCCCTGGGGGGAGGCTAAGTCAGGCCAGCAGGACCACAGAGCAAGCAGAACTTCAAAGCTCACTTAAAATCCAACTCACTCATGTACCAATGAATAAAGTGTCACTATCAGTTTCCCTTCGCACCTGGATCGGCCGTGACTTCTGCGACAGTCCTCTTAATGCACCATCAGCCTGCTGTTTCCAAACAACTTCTCACCATCTCTCACGCTTTCTCGGGCTTAAGTCAATCTTCTCGTGAAAATGTTCTCATTAAGTGCATTAGCTTTAGACAGAATGGAGCACATGTTCACTTGGAATTTACTTACTTTGGTGAAGAAGTCAGCAATGTGCCACCTTTTTCCATACTGTTTAAAGACTTCGGTCATTGCTTTGATCATCACAGAGCCGGTGCGGGGGTCCCGTAAAGCCACATGATCTACAAAGGAAAAAAGTCATTTCATCCATTTTCCTCCTCTAACTTACAGCAAACTTGTTCTTTGACCCATAGTTAAAACCTGGAAAATGGCTTTGAATCAAGAATATAGAAACACTTGCATTAAGATACAATCACAGAGAACTCATGTGACCAATAGTACATAACCTCTCAAGAGGACATTCTTTTTATACGCATTTTTAAAATACAACTTTTCAAATATACAAAAAAGTAGAAAGCAAAGTTTAACAACCCCCCATATAATCATCCCTCAGATCCAAGAGTTATCATTTTGTCGTATTTGCTTTATTTATTCCTTTTCTGTTTTTTTTATTGCTGACTTTTGCTCTAGAATTTTAAGCTAAATCGCCCTAAATACAACCATGTGGAATTTATTTGGGGGTATTCAAGAGTTTACTGAAATTATCTTTATTATTAGACTGAAAAACATGAAATATGTCTATATAGTGTGGAAATTCAATGGGAATGTTAAAATTGCACGCTCTCATAGTAAACCTGGGTTGGAACAAAAAAACCATGGGACATCTTTCAACCTCAGGGTAGACAAAAGTTTCTTACAACACAAAAATCATAAGCCATAGAAGAAAAAAAGATGATGAATTGGACTTAAAATCTAAAACTTTTGTTTTTTGGCAGGCGAGAATTCTACCACTGAACCACCAATGCTTATAAAACTTTTGCTTTTTGAAAGACATCATTAAGAAAATGAAAAGCCAGTCACGGATTGGGAGAAAATATTTGTAACTCATACCAGAGAAAGGACTTGTATTCAGAATATATACAGTTTAATAAGAAAACAAACAACCCAATACAACATTGGGCAAAAGAAGATACACAATGGCCAATAAGCACATGAATAGATGGTCAAAAAAATTGAAAGGTGATGGTCATACAAATTGATAAAAAAATATTTTTTTCATTCTTTTTTTTTTTTTGGCTGTGCTGTGTGAGCGGTTCATGGGCTCTTAGTTCCCTGACCAGGGATTGAACCCAGGCCCTCGGCAGTGAGAGCACAGAGTCCTAACCACTGGACCGCCAGGGAATTCCCTCATTCTTAAATAACCACAATTACTAATGGGATGTGTGCCCCTTTTGGGCACTGCATGACTTCTCAACCTAGGATACCACCATGGTACTTGCTTTTTAGCTCAGCGAACCTCCAAAACCTAGATACCACCAAAATATGATATCAAAAAGAACACAGCACGATCTAATTTTTGGAACCATACCTCACCTGAGCTGGTGGTTCACAGATTTAAGTATAGCTGTGTGACTTCACTGTGGCCCCCTGATCTGGAGACTGCAGCAGTAGGGTGTATACCTAGAAGTGAAATTGCTGGGTCGTGGAATAAACAAACTTTCTAGGTATCACAAATTGCTCTCCAAAGAGGCATTATAACTTGCTCTCATCAATGGTATATGGAAGTACCCGTTGCCCCCCATCCCCACATATATTTGGTACTGCCTCATCCAATCAGGTAAATATGGGCAACCCAAGGAAATTCCCTGGTGGTTCAGTGGTTAGGACTCCGAGCTTCCACTTCAGGGGGCACAAGATTGATCCCTGGTCGGGGAACTAAGATCCCACATGCCGCATGGCACGGCCAAAATAAAAAATAAATTAATTAAAAATTTAAAAAAATATTTGGGGCTTCCCTGGTGGCACAGTGGTTGAGAGTCCGCCTGCTGATGCAGGGGACACGGGTTCGTGCCCCGGTCTGGGAAGATCCCACATGCCACGGAGCGGCTGGGCCCGTGAGCCATGGCCGCTGAGCCTGCGCGTCCGGAGCCTGAAATAATGTATTTGCAGCCAATTAAGCCGACTGTGCTCTTTCCCCCATGGGGGCCCAGTGCGCAATGGCTGCAAATAGCAGCCTCCTCAGTAGTGTATGCAGCCTGTTGCCTGTATGGATTGCCCTAAGGAACCTTGGAGACAGCCCTTTTCAGTCGACATTAATGACTGGCATGCTGTCCCCAATCCAGGCTCCAGAGGGGTATGCACAGTGCCTTTGGAAAGCCCCAGGGTGCAGTGGCCAGGGTCCACATTGGCCAAGTCATAATGTCCATCCGCACTAAGCTGCAGAACAAGGAGCATGTGATTGAGGCCCTCCGAAGGGCCAAGGTCAAGTTCCCTGGCTGCCAGAAGATCCACATCTCCAAGAAGCAGGGATTTACTAAGTTTAATGCTGACGAATTTGAAAACATGATGGCAGAAAAGCGACTCATCCCGGATGGCTGTGGGGTCATATACATCCCTAACTGCGGCCCTGGACAAACGGTGGGTCCTGCACTCGCGAGAGCCGTGGTGCTGTCCCCTCCTTACTTGTGCCCATCAATAAATCCTACTTTCCTGTCAAAAATAAATAAAAATAAAAATAAAAATAAAAAGAACCGGAATCATGCCAAAAAAAAAAAAAAAGGATGATCCAAAAGATTCATTTTATCACATATTCCAAGTTTTCCACTTTGGGCACTTTGGGTACTTTAAATATCCCTCCAGGTATAAAACTTAATTCTTTTTTTTAAAGAAGATGTTGGGGGTAGGAGTTTAGTAATTTATTTATTTATTTTTGCTGTGTTGGGTCTTCGTTTCTGTGCAAGGGCTTTCTCTAGTTGTGGCAAGCGGGGGCCACTCTTCATCGCAGTGCGCGGGCGTGTCACTATCGCTGCCTCTCTTGTTGCGGAGCACAGGCTCCAGACACGCAAGCTCAGTAGTTGTGGCTCACGGGCCTAGTTGCTCCATGGCATGTGGGATCCTCCCAGACCAGGGCTCGAACCCGTGTCCCCTGCATTAGCAGGCAGATTCTCAACCACTGCGCCACCAGGGAAGCCCCAAAACTTAATTCTTGATTAAAGTAAAAGTTTAATGCTATTCTCGGCTGATAGGAATGAATGGAAATCCCCAAGGCATGCCATTCCTCCAAACAAAGAAGCTGAAACTTGAGCTAGAAGCAGAAAGCAAAGGGGAAAATCAGAGTTGTGCTTGTGTCTAAGGGGAAATGTCAAGTCTGGAAGGTGTACCTGGGAGATAGGGAGATGAATTTAAGATCCTGCATTAACCATGTGACCCTGAGCAGAGCTACAGAGGTCCACGAGGGTGATAATCCTCTCTAAAGTGAAGCATAACTGAATTATGCCCCCAGGAGTATCACAGATTAAGATTCAATAAATGAGCTAAGAGTTCAGACACACAAAGAAACAAAACCCCATGAGTGACAGGCAACAGAATGACCACAAGAGTGATCCCCAAAGACTTTAGATATTGAAAGTATAAGGTAAAAAATATAAAATAACTGTGCATGAAATGTTTAAAGAAATAAATGATGGAATCACAAGGAAGAACAAGCAAAGACACTGTTACATCATTGGCCGGATTTGGGTGTAAAGTGAACTTACCACCTATAAATCTTCCTTAAATGAATTTCTAAAGGATATACTTCATGAAGAAAGAAAATGGTCTGAGATTCAGGACAGATAGAGAAGAAAATGGTAAACACATGCATAAATATAAAGAAACATACACTGTATAAAATATTACAAAAGTGTTCAAATTTGTGGGGTTTTAAAAAAGGAATAGGCATTACCTAGCATAGTGCTTGTCACCCTACAACATGCCAACCTATCTGATGAAAATGTGTTGGGTTAATGTTCTAATTTAGAAGAAAATTAGGGTGGAAGGAGAAGGAGTGTAAGAATACAAAAATAATTACATATAAATAGAGATACAAAAAATAAAAGTTAGAAGTAAATGTTGAACAATAGCGCTTAAGTGTGGAAGGTGATGAGAATTAGTGTTCTAAGGTTCTGTGTATCATCAGGGAGTAAGAATAAGCTTACTTACTTATAACATTTCACAGGGAACCAGGAGAAGAAGAGATGCGAAACGCATACCTTCCAAGTCAGTAGAGGGATAAAATGTAAGAATAACAAACTAAACTCACAATCAATCAAAAACAAGAGCAATAAAACTACCATAATATTGTACACACCAACTATACTTCAATTTTTTTTAAAAAAAGAGCAATAAAGGAGGGGAGAAAAGCAAATAAAAGTAAATAGCACAAAGTAAAATGGTAAAAATGTAAATATATCAATAGTCACAATAAAGATAAATCGTCTTAACTCACCAGTAAGAAGATTGATATTAGACTGGATTAAAAAACAAAATCCAGTTATATTCTGTTTAAAGGACTACCTAAAACATAAGGCCCAGAAAGGTTAATAGAAAAAGGTCTGAAGGAGATATACCAGGCAAATATGGGCCAAAAGAATACTGGGGTATCTATATTAATATCAGAGAAAAACTAATACCAAAAAAAGCACTATTTGTGATAGTAGGTTCACTAAACAATGATTAAAATATTTATTTCACCACAAAGTGTAACAATTCTAAAATCATATGCCTCTACTAAAGTTGCCTCAAAATATATAAAGAAAAGAAAAATAGATAATAGAACTACAGAAGAAACTGACATATCCACTATGATAACATGACATAGTAACACATTATCTCAGTTATTGGCAGGTCAAGCAGACAAATTACTAAATATGTCTGCTTGACCTTTAGTAGAGACTTGGAACAACATAACTGAGCTCAATTAATAGAAATATATAGAACCTTGTATTCAAGAAGTGAACACACATTCTTAAGCACGTATAGGATATTCATGATAGATCAATAGCCATTAAAAAATTTACTACAGCAAGTCTCAACCGATTTCAGGTTGGTATAGGTGATATTCTTTCTCAAGAATAAACTAGACATCAATAATAAAAGGATAAATAATAATAATAATAATAATAATAAAAGGATAAATTTTAAAATTTCAATACCAGAAAAATTTAGAGGCATATTTCTAAATAACTAATGGGTAAAAGAATAATGGAAATTTAAGAATTCTTGGAACTGAAGGATAAAAATGTTACATATTAAAATATAAAAGATACAGTGAAAGCAGTAATTAGAGGGGAATTATAGGTTTGAAAATGTTTATTTTTTTTAAAAGCTAGAAAATAATGATCCAAGTACCTAACTGAAAAAGTTGGGAAATTAAGAGTAGAATACACCCTTAAAAAATGGAGAAAAATGGAAATGTGAGGCAAATGAATGAAATCAAAAACAAACATAATAATAGAGAGGATTAACAAAACTAAAAATGGGTTCTTAACTAAATAAATAAACCACTAAAAATGGGTTCTTAACTAAATAAATAAACCACTGGCAAGACTGATCAAGAAAAAAAAGAAGAAAGCCAGAAATATTAGAGGTAAAGAAGGGAACATAACTACAGATAGAGAGTCCACGTGATTAAAGATACAAGGAACCCTACACCAAGAAATAAGAAAATAAAGTTGGGCTTCCCTGGTGGCGCAGTGGTTGAGAATCTGCCTGCCAATGCAGAGGACACGGGTTCAAGCCCTGGTCTGGGAGGATCCCACATGCCACGGAGCAACTAGGCCCGTGAGCCACACTACCGAGCCTGCGCGTCTGGAGCTTGTGCTCTGCAACAAGAGAGGCCGCGACAGTGAGAGGCCCACGCACCAGGCCCCCGCTCGCCGCAACTAGAGAAAGCCCTCCCACAGAAACTAAGACCCAACACAGCCAAAAATAAATAAATAAAATTTTAAAAAAAAGAAGAAAATAAATTTGCTTTTCTCCCGTCGTGAAGCCAGTTTTCCCATCACTTATTAAACGGTCCATCCTTTCACCATTGATGAGCAATGGCTTCTTTGTCATGTGTCTCTTTTCCCTATATATTTGGTTCTACCTCTACATTCTTTATTCTATCCCAATGATCTGTTTGTCTATGTACCGGCTGATAGAGTTTTTGTTATTGCTTTCTAGTAAGTATTCATATCTTAGAAGACACATTTTCTCAAATATCTGCATAGCTTATGCTCTCATGGCCTTCAATTCTACACAATAATCATCTTCTTAGTGGAAACATCTCTACACATCTCTTTTTAAAACCATAGTCTCGGGACATCCCTGGTGGCGCAGTGGTTAAGAATCCACCTGCCAATGCAGGAGACATGGGTTCGATCTTCCCTGGTCCAGGAAGATCCTACCTGCCGCGGAGCAACTAAGCCCGTGCGCGTGCACCACAACTACTGAGCCTGAGCTCCACAGCCCGTGAGCCACAACTACTGGAGCCTGCACACCCTAGAGCCAGTGCTCCACAAGTGAAGCCACAGCAATAAGAAGCCCACGCACCGCAACAGAGTAGCCCCTGCTTGCCACAACTAGAGAAAGCCTGTGCTTAGCAACGAAGATCCAATGCAGCCAAAAAAAAAAAAACCAAAAATTTATAATCTCCACTTCTTCCCCTCAATACTCCCTCCCCCCGGTTCCTGCATTACTTTTCTCCATAGCACTTATCACCATCTAACATTTTATTTGGTAAACTTTTCACTGAAGGGTAACCATCATACAGAAAAGTATGCAAAGCATATGGGTATATAATAGCTCAATAAATTTTCATAAAATGAACACACCCCCATAACTGGCACCCTCATTAAGAAACACGATGATACCAGTACTCCAGAAGTCCCCTCTTGCTGCTCTGGTCATAACCACTCCAAACACTGTGCACCTGAGGACAAGGATCACCCGGACTTCTACCATCCACCATAGATTAGTTTTGCCTGTTTTTGAACTTCATAGACATGGAATCATAAAGCAACCCAGGATCTATTTTCTGTATGTGCTTACTGTTGTCTCCTCCCCTAGAACATAAGCTCCATGGAGGCAGAGATTTTTTAGTTCTTTTGTTCAATACTGAATTTCTAGTCCTCAACATAAATAGCCAGCACATAGTCATGAAATTCATTCATTCAACAAAATTGGAGCTCAAGATTCCTCGTCTTGACCCTTAAGCGTTCCATAATAATTTTGTGATTAGTTTGTCAAATTCCATGAAAAAACACGTAGAATTCAATTGACAAACTCATTTGGGGAAAAAAAGGTCATTTCCATGGTATTGAAAATCTCAACCATGAGCATGGTATTTCCCACCATTGATTCAGGTCTTTCTTTATGCCTTTCTGGAATGTTCTCTCATTTTCTCTAATAAAGTTCTTGCTCATCTTTTGTTGGTCATTCCTAGACATCATTCACTAAAGCAAGAAAAAATAGCATGGTTGGGCTTCCTTGGTGGCGCAGTGGTTGAGAGTCCGCCTGCCGATGCGGGGAACGCGGGTTCGTGCCCCGGTCCGGGAAGATCCCACATGCTGCGGAGCGGCTGGGCCCGTGAGACATGGCCGCTGAGCCTGCGCGTCCGGAGCCTGTGCTCCGCAACGGGAGAGGCCACAACGGTGAGAGGCCCGCGTACCGCAAAAAAAAAAAAAAAAAATAGCATGGTATCTTTTTTCTTTTCTATTATATGTTCTAAGTGATTACTGCTAGATATTCAAAACTATTGATTTCTACAATATTGATCCTTACATCTTTTCTTATCTTAATGAATTAGCTAGGACTACCCATGCCATGTCAAACAGTAGGAGTGAGAGTGGGCATGCTTGTCTTACATCTAACTTTCTAAAAAATTTACAGCTTTATTAAAGTATGATTGATCATTGGCAAGCATCTGCATATATATATATTTTTGGTGGCACCACGTGACATGTGGGATCTCAGTTCCCTGACCAGGGATTGAACCCATGACCCCTGCATTGGAAGCATGGATTCTTAACCACTGGACCACCAAGGAAGTCCTGCACATATTTTAAGCAAACAATTTAATAAGTTTTGACATATATATACTTCCGTGAAACCATCACAAACAAGATAATGAATCTAATCAGCCCCCTCCAATGTCCTCATGCCCTTCTGTAATCCTTCCTTCCCTCTCCACTCCTACCTCCAAACACAACTGATTTGCTCTCTTATAGACTGGTTTGCATTTTCTAGAATTTTGTATGCATGGAACCACACAGTATCTGCTTTATTCTGTCTGACTTCTTTCAGTCAGCAGGATTATTCTGAGCTTCATCTATGCTGTAGCATGCATCAGGAGCTCATTTCTTCTATTGCTGAGTAGTATTCCATGTATGATATACCACGATTTGTTTATTCTTTCACCTGTTGATCATTTGGGTTGTTTCCAGTCTTTGACTATTTCAAATAAACCTGCTTGCACTTGCTACATACAAGTGTCTATCAGGACATATGCTTTCTTTCTTTTTTTTTTTTTTAATACTTATTTATTTATTATCTATTTATTTATTTTTGGCTGTGTCAGGTCTCAGTTTTGGCACTCAGGATCTTTGTTGCAGCATGCAGGCTTCTTAGCTGCAGCATGCACACAGGATTTGTTCCCCGACTAGGGATCAAACTCGGGCCCCCTGCATTGGGAGCATGGAGTCTTAACTGCTGGACCACCAGGGAAGTCCCAGGACATATGCTTTCATCTCTCTTGGATGAATAAAGTTACATCTAACTTCAATGGGGCATTTTCATTTTATATTATTGTCCTTATTTTCCTTTGCTTCCATTTCTTCACTAACATTTTATCTTGAATTGCATATGTGTGTGTGTGTGTGTGTGTGTACACACATAAGCTATTTTAATCCTTTTTGAAGAAAGTCAAGATAAAAACAGCTAAATAAATGCCCTTGACCATTTATTTCTATCTTCTCTACATTTTCCTGTTTCCCTTTCACAAATGAATCAAGTTCACCCCTTCAGCACACAAGATTCTTTTGGATTTTAACTTATTAGTATTAATAGTATAGTAATAATAAGGATAATAACGTAATCAGCATAATATATTAGTAATAATATTGATTTCTTTTTCACCTTATTATGCCAGTTATTATGATAAGCACAATACCTGCACTACATAATTTAATTTATATAACATCCCAATGACACAAGTATATTTTATCATTCTTCTTTTGCATAAAGAAACTGACATATCTAGAGGCTAAGAAATATTGAAGGTCTCAAAGACAGTAAGTGGGGCTTCCCTGGTGGCGCAGTGGTTGAGAATATGCCTGCTAATGCAGGGGACACGGGTTCGAGCCCTGGTCTGGGAAGATCCCACATGCCGCGGAGCAACTAGGCCCGTGAGCCACAACTACTGAGCCTGCGCGTCTGGAGCCTGTGCTCCGCAACAACAGAGGCTGCGATAGTGAGAGGCCCGCGCACTGCAATGAAGAGTGGCCCCCGCTTGCCACAATTAGAGAAAGCCCTTGCACAGAAACGAAGACCCAACACAGCCAAAAATAAATAAATTAATTTAAAAAAAAAAAAAAAAAAAAACAAAGACAGCAAGTGGCAGAGCTGGCTTTGGACGAAGATCTTTTTCATATGAGAGCCGATGATCTTATTTACTATGTGATAGTTTGCTAAAAGGATGGCGTCTTCCTGGAAGACATGAACAGTCAGATGCAAACCTGCCATCTCTGAAAGTGGAACAGTTGAAAATGGATAGGTTAATGAAAATTTCTCCTTATGTACATCAATCTGTAAAGCACAGATAATATTTTTTAAAAAGATTTTCAGTAATTCCCTGGCAGTCCAGTGGTTAGGACTCAGCACTCTCACTGCCGAGGACCTGGGTTCAATCCCTGGTCAGGGAACTAAGATCCCATGAGCCACGTGGCACAGCTAAAAAAAAATTAAAAGATTTTCAAAATCATTAGGAAGAAGCTAAACCCTCTGGACGAATGTGTATCTCACTGTCATCAAGCCTCACTGTCTTACCTGCCTGGGTGGGATAGATGATGAAATAATCACTGAATGTAGGCAGCCTCCTCTTCTCTGATCCTTCATCCGAGTCCATGGGTTCATCATCCGTTTCAACACCACTGTCTCTTCTCTCTATTTTTTGAGGAATGAAAATGCAAACTACGATAATACACCACTGACACCAATAACCTTTAATAAAAGTCACAACAAGCTTGTATCTCCATAAGAGAGAGAAATATCCACCAAAGTTAACATGAATCAGATATTAGTCCCACAAGCCACCTGGAATCACATGAACGGTGGGACATCCCCTGGAAATTGCCCACCTCTCTCCCAGAATTTGAGGTTCCCCAACCCACCTCATGAATTTGAAGACTTAGACACTTCCTCAGCCTAAATTAACTATCCTATCCCAGGAAAGCTTTCCCTTCATCCTTTCCTCCCAGCTCAAAGTCGCTACTATACTACGTAACTAAAGTTACATCAGCTAAGCGTCCGCTAATGTAAAATAATTTTTTAAAACTCAGTTTTCTTTCCTCAATCATCAATATGAGAATTTCCTAGAAACAGAACTATTGCAAAGAGGTCTCCACTTACCTCCTCTGCAGGCCTGGATTATAAAGATTTTTGGTTTCTCTCGAAGTGCTGGACAATTTTTATTGTTAAACATTTCAAAAATGCCTTCCAGGCTGACTTTTTCACCATCTTTCATTTTGATAAAGCCTTCTTCTCCGTGGGACATAAGAGCAACAAGGCAACAGCCAATGTCATCGTTAATTTCATTTAGTCCATCTCGAAATGATGTTATTTTTCCAAGTAACTCCTGTAAAACAGGAAAACATATTAAAAAGAACTGCAAGTAGGAAAACCCAGAAATCCAAGAGATGGCTCCTTTACAAGGTGATCCAATGAGACGACAAATATGAAAATACCTGCATCTCTAATAGAGTCAGTATAACTTGTCACCTCCCTTTTGGTTGCTTTCGGAATTCATATGATTTCTTCTTGTACCACTGGTGGTTCTTGTTTGACAAAATTAGGGTATTTCTGATTCTCTACCACAAAATACAACAGAATTATAGCTCCCCAAAGGGTTAATGTATTTCAATGCTATATTATTAACTTACTTTAATATATAAAATTATCTTATAAAATTAATACCCTCAATAAGCTAGAAATGGAAGGGAATGGAGGAGTCTACCCAATCATATCTACTTGCCAGAATCTGTCAGGAGACATCATCAGAATCAATCCCACTAAAAAGAGAAGACAGGAATGGCTGTTCTCACTAGCCTCATACGTGTTATAACAAAGATCCTAGCCATTTCAATAAAGTAAAGTAAAAAATTAGATGAAGTTTAAATATTGGAAACAAACTCATTACTTACAGATAACATGACTATCTAGAAATATAATCAACTTACAGATAATATGACTATCTGGAAATATAATCAACTAAAAACTACTAGAACTAGAGATCAGCAAGTTGACCAGATACAAAGTTAATTTACCAAGATCTATAGCTCCCCAATTACCCAGGAATAATAACTTAAACCACATAATGGAAAAGGGATCCATTCATGGTCATAACAAAAGTAGAACAATATTTAGGAATAAACCTAACAAGAAACGCACGTTACCTAAGTGAAGAAAATTATTAAAAAAAAACTTTAGTGAAGAGGCAACATAAACTATGACATACCGATGTTTCTGAGATGACTCAATACTATTAATTTGCCAATTAACTCTAAATTAATCTCAACTCAACGTCATGTCAATTAAAATCTCAAAGGATTTCTGTGAAACTTAACCAGATGGTTCTCAAGGTCACAGAGAACAGATGCTCAGGAACAGCAAAGTGCTCAAGAATAGCAAAGAACATTCAGAAGTTTAAAAAAAAACATAAAAAACAATGAATGGGGGATAGGTCCTATCAGACATCCAAAGGTACTATAAAATCATGGTGAACAAAACACTGATATACCAGCTTAAGAATAAACAAATGTATGAATAGAATATTTTAGAATACAGAAATTGATCCAAATATATATATAGGGATTTAGTTTATGATAAGAATGGAATTCAAATATGTGGGGAAAGAATGTATGATCAACAAAATGAGATGACTGGCTTGGAAATAAAGTTAGACCTCCCACCTCACTGTTCCAAAGAATATAATTCCAGTGAGTAGAAGGCTAACCTTAAACTATAAAAATGTTACAGAAAAATAATTAAAAAAAATTTTAAGTTGGGAAATCATGGGGTTTAATCAAGACGTAAAAACCAAGAAGCCAACAAACAGAAAGACTGACAAGTTTACTCACAAAAACTAAGACTTCCAGGGGAGTTCCCTGGTGGTCTAGTGGTTAGGATTTGGCGCTTTCATTGCTGTGGCCTGGGTTCCATCCCTGGTCAGGGAACTGAGATCCCACAAGCCGCATGGTGCGGCCAAAATAAATAATTTAATAAATAAATAAATAAGACTTCCAATGCCACGGAGCAACTAAGCCCGTGCCACAACTACTGAGCCCACGTGCCACAACTACTGAAGCCTACGTGCTCTAGGGCCTGTGCTTTGCAACAAGAGAAGCCACCGCGATAAGAAGCACGCGCACTGCAACGAAGAGTAGCCCCAACTCGCCACAACTAGAGAAAGCCCGTGCGCAGCAACGAGGACCCAACACAGCTAAAAATATAAAAATTAAATAAAGAAAGAAAGAAAGAAAGAAAGAAAGAAGACTTCCATTTGACTTAAGATAACAAAAAGTCAAAAGGCAAGTAACAAGGCAGGAGAAAAATATTTGCATTCTATTTTGTCTAAAATTCAGGAAAAAGAACTACAGAGTAAGAAAAATAAAATCCAGGGTGGTCCAGTGGTTAGGACTACGTGCCCTCAATGCAGGGCCCAGGTTCGACAGTTGATCGGGGAACTAAGATCAAGCCACATGGCGCAGTGAAAACAAAAAGGAAAAAGAAAATCCAGTAAGAGAAAGGGCAAACAGGTAATTCAAATAATTCACAGAAGGAAAAAAATGGCCAGAAGATGTTCAACCAAACTAATAATCAGGAAAATGAAACAGTGAAATAATTTTACCAGTAAAGTTGCTAAATATTTGCAAATAAATGTTGACAGGATGTAGAGAAAGAGGCCACTTCTGGACCTTTGGGAGAATAAACCAGAAGAACATTGGCAATTACCTGTAATCTGAATGGAAAGGACAGGATTAAAAAAATCACGTAATATTGGAAGAGATTCTGGTACAATCCTTGGGAAACATGAAGGAGTCTGTTTTTAGCTTTGAAATAATAAAATCAAAATTTATTGAGCACTTACTATAAGCCAGCTACTATTCTGAGAACTTTTACATAACACAGTTCATTTCATCCTCACCATAGCCCTACAAGATAAATTACTATCACCCCCCCCCATTTTAGAGATAAGAAAGTAGTCAATTAATTTAAGACAGAATTTCTAGAACTCTTGCACTATTATTTTGTGGCAGGTAATCTTTGCCTTGGGGGCCATCCTGTGCACCATAGGGTGTTCAGTAGCACCCTGGCTCTACCTCGGCAACTACACAAGATGCCAATAGCACCCTCCAGATGTGACAACCAAAAATGTTTCCAGACATTGTCAAATGTCCTCTGGGGGGACAAAAATCACCCTCAGTTGAGAACAAGATTTAAGGTAACAACTAGTAAGAGACAAGATTCCACCAGTCAGTGTGTGCTGCTTTCCTAGCCCTTCTGCTATGCTGTTCCTTGATATTCACTAGCGGTGCCTCCTGGGGTCTATGAAGGACTTTCCTCAGTTATTATTATCCCAAAACATGGGCAGGGCTAGGCCAGGACTCAGCTGGGGTAAGAGAGGTCAAAATGCAGTTCCCACCCACCACCACCGCTCTTCCACCTCATTTTCTTGTGTCCTCTAGTTAAATCACAAGGCAATTCTGCCCAGGGCTCTCAGCAACTCCTCTCCCCACCCCTCCCATGGTTCTAAGCAAGTCCCACCAGGATCTTTCAAAGCCCCTGGGCTCCAATGCTGCTGGGATTCCTCTGGCCTGGCTGCTTGATGACCTCTCAAAGCTGTCCCCTTGGTCTTCCTGTTCCCAAATGCTCTGGACCTTGCCTACTCTGGACTCACAGCTTGTCCTTGGGCCTCCTTGCCCAACTCACTTTTACACCTTCTTGGATTCCCTTCCCTCTTCAAATGCAGGGACCCAAGAGGTCCCTGCTTGACTAGAAGGGAAGCTGGAGTATCATCACACACTTAACATGACAAAAGCATCCGCATCCAACAGGTAAGCTGGGTAAGAATTTCATCAGGACATACACATCCATTGCTCAGCAGGCCCTGGTTCTAACCAGGTAATAAAACCCAATTTTTTTAAAAAGGAAGGAAAATTATAATATCCAAGCTACAATTTTTCTTCTTCTTTTTTTTTTGGCTGTGCCACAAGTCATGTGGGATCTCTGTTTCCCAACCAGAGATCAAACCTGCGCCCCTTCAGTGGAGGCACGGAGTCTTAATCACTGGACCGCCAGGGAAGTCCCGAGCCACAAATTTTCATTTTTGTTTTTAACTTGGTACCATTTTGTCGGGATCGATGCACAACGTATTTTCGAACTGGCACTGGCCAAGCCAGTCTTCCATCAGTAGGACATCCTGGTGAGCGCCCGGCCTGTTCCTCGTCACACACATGAGGAAGGCCTTCCGCCTGCCACTCAGGTCATAACGGTCCTGTTTTCAAGGAAAGCCAAGAAACAATATTTAAACCAAACCAAATCCAAATACGCCTTATATGTGAAATGAGTTTCTTCTGGAGTTAATGATAACGTTTCCCAGCTCAGAGCAGGGGCACAACACTGATTTCCCCTCTCATCATGACTTCATTTATAATTTTTTCAAATACCTTTCTCAAACTAGGACGAATAGGCTAATCTTATTTTTAAATTCCTATACATAGCCATAACTGCCCATTTAAGGAAAATGGTAAATGACAACACAGGGCTGCAGTTATCAAAATCCAGAATGTGGGACATTCTACAGGACAAATAACCTGGTTTCGTCAACAAACATGAAAAGAGGTCAAAGGGAGAGGTATCATAAATTAAGCGTCTTAAGAGACAAACCATCAAGTGTAACTGTGTAGACCTTGTGTGAGTCGGACCCTGACTCAATCCAACTGTAAAAGGCATAAGAGCCAGTCAGGGACATCTGAAGGCTGACTGCCAATAAGGAATTTGTTTCTAGGTATGATAATGGTATCATGGCTATGTTTGGAAAAAGTCTTTCTCAGAAATACATACTCAAGTATTGTATGTATGAAAGTGATATGGTAGCTGGGGAATTTGCTTCAAAATAATGGGGGGGGCGGGGAGAGGAGCAGATGAAACAAGATTGGCCACGTTGCTAATTGTTGAAGCAGGGCAAAGAGTAGGTTGGGCTGGAGTCTGGAGATTCATTTTTCTCTTCTCTCTACTTTAGCTTATGTTTTAAATGTCCATAATAAAACAAGCAAAAAAAGGCTGGAAGCCAGCAATTTATGTAGTTTCGAGAGGCCACACAGCCTGCAATGCCTTCGTCTGTAAAATGCAGATACTAACAGTGCTTACCTCATTTGGTTAATGCGTGCAAAGTGGTTTTATCTGGCTAATGTTTTGTTTTTCCTATTTATAACGGAAAGCAGGGAGATCTGACCACTTGAGACAATGACACAGATACCCACCTCCAATCCAACAGAAGCAGCACAAAAAAATGTTCAAATGGTGACTAAATACTATCTTTAAGAGTCCAGATATTTACCAATTCACCTTCCACACAGTCATAGCTTCTCTTTGGAATCTTTCGTGGAATCACTGAATGAATTTTCATGAAAAGACAAAACAGAAAAGAACATATTTTTTTTCTTTTTTCTCTTCTTAATCATGATCTGCTGTCATTCCTGTTAACAGGAAGAACCTCCCAAGGAAATCAGTTGCCTCTTATGTTTTAAAACAGGTTTCTAGGATTCTGAAAACCCTCTCCCAAACTCATAAGGATGAAAACTTAACAGAACTCCCTTAGGCCCCAGTCAGAATCAGGGGCAGGGAGAGCCAGGCCAGAGATGAAAAGGAGAAGCACCAATGAACATTAGTGAACATGCACCTCCAGAAAAGGAGACCAAGACATCAATGAAGAGAAAAATGAAGTTAAAGGAACTAGACCCTATTTAATTTTTTAATTAAACAAACTCTTAGCATTCAATTCAAATATTTTTGGAGTGCCTACAGTGTGTAGTCATGATACCGGGTAGTTTGGTTGATTCTGAAAAACAAAAAAACCCAGTTTACCAACTGCAAGAGACTCACAGTTTAAAGGGGTGATAACAAAAGTGTGATACATTAACCACTAAGCCTGGAGAGACATTATGATAAGTGCTGTGCAGATGCAGTCAAGGGAGAATCAAAGGCTTCGTGGGGCCAGTATTCTGCCTACAGGCCATGTTTTGAGGTCGTTTACAGTCGTCACCCATTAGGAATCTAAAAGTCAGCAAAGCAACATGCCTCAAAACTCAACCAGATCTTTATTGGCATATAATTGCTTTATAATGTTGTGTTAGTTTCTGCTGTATAACAAAGTGAATCAGCTATATGCATACATATATCCCCTCCCTCTTGTGTCTCCCTCCCACCCTCCCTATCCCACCCCTCTAGGTGGCCACAAAGCACCAAGCTGATCTCCCTGTGCGATGCAGCTGCTTCCCACTAGCTATCTATTTTACATTTGGTAGTGTATACGTGTCAATGCTACTCTCTCTCACTTCGTCCCAGCTTACCCTTCCCCTCCGCGTGATTTTTCTCAAAATTTTCGAGAGCTATTAGCCAGGAATTTGGTGTAATGACACATAACGTTATTCCTTAAAATGTTAAATGTGTGTGTAGAGTTAAGTAGCGGTTGTACTTTTGATTTAATAAAATAATTAAAAAGGAAAAAAAAACTCAACCATATCATAAGCATGAGATGGCAGAGACCAGCAACAGTATGTTTTAGTGTCTACCTCAGTGTGCCCAGTAGAAGTGTTCTCTTTCTTTCTCGTTCTCTCTTTCTCTATGTACACAAACTCACTCACATATTATACACACATACATTTATTAAACTTACAAGGGGAAACCCTAACCGCCCCCAGCTTGTTACATTTCTTGATCTTAAGCCACATCTTCCCAGATTTATGGCAAATGTTCTAATGGTGGATTCCAACACGGGGTTTCTCACTGCATCATCTAAAAACCTCCCCCATCACAATCACTTGGAGGTAATTGTTAAAAATGCATCTCAGGCCTGCTGAGTCAATCTGATTTCTCAACCCCAGAATGAACTGGTAGACCCTGATGGCTACTCTTGGACTGGTCACTTGGATTCTGTGCCTGGGAACTGTCTCTCTCCTGCCCGCTTATCCCCCGGTTCCCACTTCCGCCGCGCGTTCACTGGTCCCTTAACGCCCACATCCTCCTTGCTCCACTTCCCCCACCCAACCCTACTGAAGCTCGGTCCACCGCCGCTCACCTGTGCCCCAGGCCTAACCCGGCGCTCACCTAGGACACCCCCCTCCCCGCCAGTCCCCCTTCCCTCCAGTCAGTCCCCCCTCCCCCTGCCCGGGAATCCCGGTCCGTCCTCCCTCCGCCAATCCGGGAATCCCCGGGCGGTAGGGCCAAACCCCGCGGTCACCAAGCAACCCCTCCGGTCCCCCCAACCCCAGGAATCTCCGCGCGCTCACCCGGGCCGTCGGCGGCGGCGCTCTGCCAGCGCGGCAGCAGGTCGGCGCGGGGCAGCTGCTCCAGCACCTGGACGAGGACGCGCTTGGCGGCGGCCGGCGGGTAGTACTGCTTGGCGAGGAGCCTGGCCAGCTCCGACGGGCTGCGGCCCTCCAGCTCCAGCTTCACCTGGCTCACGCGCGGCTCCACCTTCTTGAGGTGGTCTCGGAAGCTGCGCAGCTCCTGCGAGGACAGAAGGTCCAGGGTCTCCTGCAAGCGGCTCTGCAGCTCCTCCATGGCCGGCGGGATCTTCGGAGGCGCCCGCGAACCGTCGGACCCCGAGCGCCAGCCGATTCCCGGGCTCCCCTCCATTGTCACCCAATGATGCTGAAGCGACCGGGCGGGAGGGACCAATCTGAGCCCTGCGCGCCTCACACGCCTCCCGCTTCTCCTCTTTGTTTTGAAAACTGGAGGCGTTTCCGCTCGTCCTCTGAAGCCCGGAGATTTGGACGCCGGCTGCCTGCAAGCTCCCGCCTTCCGTCCTCTCGGGCCCGAGCTCCGCCCCCGCCCCAGAGCCACGCCCCGCACCCTGGAGGCCCCGCTCCGCCCACAAGAGCTCCTTCTTTAACCCTTGGAGCCTGGGTTAGCAAAGCCGAGTGGTGCCCGCCCTGCAGGGCTACTCCGAGGTGCTCTGCCTTGGCACGCGTTAGGATCACCAGGAGGACTTTTGAAACTACTCATGCCCAGGCCACAACCTGAGCTGATTACATTAGAACGTCTGGGTGGCCGACCAAGGCATCAGTGGTTTTTAAAGCTCCCTGATGATTCCAGTGTGCAGCCAAGTTTGAGAACCACTGACATTATAGCGCTTAGCAGCTACCTAAGCCAGTAGTTTCCAAGGAGCAGGGAAGAACTTGGAAGGTGAAAGAACACTTACAGATTATGGCATTGAGCCAGTTTTTTTTTTAGAGAGGACGTGGTGACAAAAGCTGATATTTGAGAATTTGAAGGCAGCAAGAAGTTGGCAGTGCACACTGCTCAGCCTGGAGGCGTAGGAGCACTGCCTTGGAGAGCAGATCTCAGCTTTGCAACCCCCCCCCCCCCGGAGTCCTATTGCTAGGCTCCCTGACTTGATTGGGCCCTCAGGAAGTGATGACTCATTTTTTTAACCGTGGTTTGCCTCAAAATTACTTCAACTTTCTAACAGCTGGTGAAAGAATCTTAGGACTTGTTTGAATCCTGATTCAAATAAACCAACTGTAAATAATTTTTGAGAGAATCAGGGAAACATGAATATGGGCTGGGTATTGGATGATAAACAAAAAAAAAAATGTTAACTTTTTTCAAGTAGCATAATAACGTAGTTACCTAAGAAAAATGTCCATAATTTTTAGAGATGCATATTGAAATGTGGAAGGGTGAAATGGTATGATGTCTGGGATCTGCTTTTAAAAGCTTCAGTTAAGGAAAGAAAAAAGGAGGTGGGGGAGAGGGGAAAGACAAGTGGCTAAATCCTGATAATTGTTCCATTTGAGTGATGTGAGTGAAGGGGCAATGTACCATCTATTCTACTCTTGTGATTGAGATATTTCATAACATATTCTTGGAAATTGAGTATAGCAGCTTGAAAGCTTTGCTTCTGCCCTTTTTGCCTCCTGCCTTACTAGGCCTTATCTCTAGCGCCAGATGACTGTTTACTCCCACAAAGCTCCGCCCCTAAATAATTTGCTTTAGGTCTAAGGCAGCCAAGAACGAATCAATTTAAAAAAGGCGGGGGCCACTGGGCAGTGTTTCCAAAGCCCTCTGAAGCTCACTAGCCACTTCCTTTCTGAACTTTAATACTTGTGGGAGACTGCAGGAGAGGAAAAAACAAATTCTGGGGGCCTGGGATATGTAGACCCCAGGGCCGCTTGCCTCTGGAATCAGAGTTCATAATGGCAAATTTCAGTTTTACTCCATATTTAGAGAAAATGAGACGATTTCTCCAAATTTTAAGATGATTTGCCCCCAAAAGAACAAATGAAGAGCAGGGAGGGGACTCTGGTGGCTGAAATTCACCAGCTGTGTATAAGGAGAGCAAATCTGCACTGGGATGAAGCCTGCACCTCTGGGGCTTATCTCTGCCCCTCCACTCCCAGGAGCCCCTGGCTGGGCCCCACTGGCATTAGGCTCCCAGAGCCCAAGATGAGGTTCAGGGAGACTGAAGAGGCCAAGAAACCTGAACATCCTGCCTCAGAGGCTATGTCCTTAGGCGGCAGGCACTCCATCCATCATCCGTGTTAAGCTGCCTGCCCTGCATTCCTGCCCCAAGCACACCATTTCCAGCCCTAGGTGCTCCCCTGCTTTCCCCAGCACACAGCCTCACACACATAGGTCACCAAGCACTGGTGGCTTGGGTACCACTAGGAGATTAGGATCCTGGTTTGTCTTCTCCCATACTCCTCTCCATATTATAATTTTGAGTACGGCATTCTAACCTAAAACTTAAACTTATAAATCATTAAACTTAATATGTATGAGTTGACTTGTGTCCCCCAAAAAGATGTTGGAGTCCTAACCCCCAGTTCCTATGAACATGACCATATTTGGAAATACGGTCTTTGCAATGTAATCAAGATGTCATTCTGGAGTAGGGTGGGCCCTAATCCAATGACTGGTGTCCTTAAAAATAGATGCAAATTTGGACAGAGAGACACACGGGGGAGAAAGCATTGTGAAGACAGAGACAGATTGGATTGATGAACGCCAAGAATTGCCAGCCACCATGGGATTAACTGGAAGAGACAAGGAACCATCTTCCCCTAGAGCCTTCGGAGAGTATGGTCCTGCAAACATCTTGATTTCAGACTTGTAGGCTCCAAACTGAGATAATAAATTTGTTAGAAGCCACCCAATTTGTGGTGGTTTGCTGTGACAGCCCTAGGAAACTAATGTAATGCACCAGAAACATATGCTCATTTAACCCTTGCCACCACCCCGGGAGGTAGGAAATATTACTATCCCCATCCCCTCGGGACAATTTCAAATGTGTCTAAGTAGGTGGAGAGCCAGCCTTTTAACCTGGGCCGCCTGGATCACAGCCCATGTTCTTAACCAGGAGATCAAACTTCCCCCTTCTGCTCTTTGGATAAAACAACAGCCGCTTCCTAAGCTTGAAAGTTGACAGAACCCACTAGAATGGGTACAATAAATAAAACAGACAATAACAAGTGTTGAGGAGGGTGTGCAGAAACCAGAACCCTCATAAACTTCTGGTGGTGATGTTAAATGGTGCTGCCACTTTGGAAACAGTCTGGTAGTTTCTCAAATGATTAAACATAGTTACCACATGATCCAGTAATTCCACTCCTAGGCATGTACACAAGGGAAATGAAAATATATGTCCACACAAATGATTCATACGTGAATGTTCATAGTGACAATATTCGTTAAGTGCCAAAAAGTGCTAACAATTCACACATTCATCAACTGATGAATGGATAAATAGGCACACAATAGAATATTATTTGGCCATAAAAAAAGGATAAAGTGTTGAACATGCCACATCATGGATGAACCTCCAAAACGTTATGCTAAGTGAAAGAAGCCAGATACAACAGACTACGTAGTGTATGACACTATTTGCACAGAAAAGGCAAATTTATAGACAGAAAGCAGTTCAGTGGCTGCCTAGGCTGTGCTGGGGCTGGGATCGAGGGTTAATTGTAAATAAGAGATCTTATTGGGGGCGGGGGAGTGACTGTGTTCTGAAACTGATTTATGGTGATGGCTGCACCAGTCAGTAAAGTTACTAAAAAAAATCACAGAATTGTCTATTTGGAATGGATGAATTGTATGATATATAAAATAAAGCTATTTTAAAAAATTTTAGGTTTGAGGACCTATACAGTTCAAGAGTCAGCCACGTTAGACTATTTTGTTATTTTAGAGCGGAGTCGTGGCACTTGAGGTTTTTCGATGATAAAGTGCTTCACTTTATTTATCCAGCTTTAGCTGCAGAAAAATGCCAGAGCGACTTGGAGTTGAAACAGTGCAGGAGCCAAGATCAAACAATATTATTTGGACACTTAGGGGCTAGGAAGCCACTGCCCCCCTTCTCCGGAGCCTCTGAGAAGTCGATGAGGAACCAATGAAGTCATGACATCTGTTCTTCCTCATCCTAACATCACCTCAGAGGCAGACTTCAGCCTGGTGACAGTGACTCCTCTCTCAGCAGATCCAGCCTGGCTGCTGGAACTCCTCCGCCACTGCAGGCGGCCCACAGCATCCCTGGCGCTGCATTGCCCAAGAGCAGATCCAAAGAGGCACTGTGGCATAGTGGGTGGCTGAGCAGAGCCACCGGACAGAGCACCCTCTGGAAATGCCTTTTCAAGTAGCCTTGCAGGGTATGCAGACCCTTCTCCTAACTCCCCAATATGATGTCCATGTCAGTGACTCCTCTTCTGGGAGGTCTGGAAGGCTTGAGTCGGGCCCACCTATTCTCTTCTTGAGCTGGGTAATTGAAGATGACGTGTTTGCCTGCCTCTCCAGATAGGACTTCGTCCGGGTCCAGGGTAGTGAGCTGAAGAGGTCCTTGGCAGAAACCAGGCAGGGCAACAGATCCCATCTCTGCCTGGTCCTGGCTCGGTCAGGACTGCAGGCCCATCCTGGCCATCATCTCTTCGTAGACTGTCCACGCCATGGCTGCCATCAGAGTTCTGCGGAGGGCCCGGGGGACACCGCCTTGGAAGAAGCCACGCAGCCCATAGTCCTAGGAGGAAAATGGAGGCCAAAACTCTGGGACTAAAGCAGCAATACACTTATATACCTGGCACGAGAGTGAGGATCTCTCTCTGCATTACCCCATTGTTAAGTCTTACTTTTTAGACTTTTATAAATAATGTTAAAACTACGAATACTGGGTCCAAGGAGGCAATTAACTAAAAAAATTTTTTTTGGGAGTAGTTGCTAAGTTTTATCTTTTTTAGGCTTGCTCCATCCAGGGGAATTTATTTCTTCGCTGAAAATCTTACCATTTTCACATTTACTGAAGACTCTATTTTCAAACTTCATGATTTTAGGTATAAAGAATAAGAAAGCAGGCAACCTAAGCAGTGTGATGAATATGATCAGAGTCACAAATACTTGCTTATATCTAGGATAAGGCAGATATTTGCTGCAGATGCTTACATGTTTCCTGTGCTACATACAAAAATTGAGAAGTACAGAAACATCTAAAGATCTAAGTGACAAATTTACTCTCAAAAAGAATATCTGATAACAGTACATGTTTCCAAAGGGCTTACTCAGTGTCTTTTAAATAGCATTTTAGCGTACTTTATAATTACTGTACTTTTTATCTTCAATACCATCTGTCCATTTGCATTAGCGCAAACTCCTGGAAACAAAACAATGTGCCTGTGATTTTCTTCTGACTACATTTTCTCCTAGATCCTTGATTAGATTAAGGAGTCCTCCCAGATCTCCTGACTAGGTAGGTCTGGGATAGAGCCCAACAATATGCATGTTTAACAAATATCACATGTTGTCCTACTGTCAGGCTCCCTCCCTAAACAAACAAAACCAAAACAACAAAAACCCCCACAACCATAGATTTTTAGCAGTGATTCTCAACCTTGGCAACACATTGGAATCACCAGGGAACTTAAAATACTGATGCCAGGGTTTCATCTCCCCCAGAGATTCTAATATGATAAGCCCAGGTTATGAGCTGGGAATCGGGATTGTTTTAAAAGCTTCCCAGGTGATTCTACCATGTGAAGGATAAGAGCTACTGCCTTAGAGAGAAAGCCTTAACCACAATATGAACCAATATTTATTCTAAAGCCTTACTTTGAAAATGAGTGTCACTGCCTGGCCAATCCACCGAAATTTCATTGGGGAGAGCTGCATGTGAGTTTTGATAACATCTGCAGGTTGAGTTACCAGTGAGGCCAGAATCCCAGCAAATATCCCACAACTGAAATTTACAACGGGAACAAGGACTGCATCCAACTGGTCTGAAACAGGACAAAGGCAACATTCGGTTATAAATAAATCCCACATTCATCAGATAAACATCCATGCCAAGTTGCCCACTAATTCTTCCTGAAAGCCAGAAGGGTCTGGGTTCAAACAAGGCTAAGAATTCAAAATCTAAACTAATCAGTGTAAGTAGGATAATGGAACTAAAAGTTCACCTTTTTACAACCATCAGCATAATTGATTCAGGCAAGTCATTCACTGATGCTAAAATATATGGATGAAAGGACAGGAGGTGTTATATAGATTTATATAGATTCAAAGTATCTCCCCACAGAGATACTTAGAAATTACAAAAGAACAAACAATTGAGTTTTCAGTGGAGACACTATTTTTATAGTGATAAAAAGTTAACATCACCCACAGTGCGTCAAACGGATGTCATGAGCTTCCTGATATAAGGCACTGAAGACACAACCTCAGTTAGGTGCTCCTCTTGCTAAAAAGGTATAAATGAATCTAGTTGAAAGGAAACATCAGGGAAACCCATGCTGAGGTTATATAACTGGCTTATACTCTTGAAAATAAAAAATAAAAATTGCTACAAAATACATTATTGGGAAAATTGGAGAAATCAAGACTATAGATGAAAGAACTATCGATGGTTATACAAGAATGCATTTGTTCTTAGGAAGTACACACTGATGTATTTGAGGGTGAAGAGGCATCATGTCCGCAACTTATTCTTAAATGGTTTGAGGAAAACAATTATACACATAGAAAGAGAATAATGAAGAGCTATGGAGTTATAGGTACTATTCTTGTGGCTTTTTTGGTAAGCATAAAATGATTTCTAAATCCCAAATTAAAAAAAATTTTAGGATGGATGAAGAAGTTAAAAATGTATATCCAAGCTCCCTTATTGCCTTAACTTTCTCCTGTAAGGTAAGGCTGTGACCTGTAGTGTCACACCTCCTGGCGCCTGGGGAGAAGCAGCAAATCTCCCAAAGCACCCCAACTGACACCACTGTCATGGGGGTGGCATTCTGGCTTTCCCAATTAAACGACTTTGGTTGCAATTCCTTGCTCATGTTATCCATAGACACCTTACTGAATGCAGGTTCACTTTATAGGATGTGTTTCTATCAATGCCTGGCTCTGCCTGGGTGGATGTTTACTGCCTGTCGATTTTGCCCATGTCTTGACAACACGAGCTTACTGGGAGGGTGGGCCTGCCAGAATGCTAGGGGTTTGGCATCTTTCTCTCCATCCAAAAGGAGGGCTCAAAACAACGTTAACCAGGAGCACAGCAAGGGACATGAAAATATTTTTCTTCTAGCTCCTGACCCATTGGATTTCCCAAACTTGTCTGATAAGAATCACAACAAGTACTTCTTGAAAAATACAGTCTCTCAGGTCTTACCCCAAAGCTTCTGATTTAGGATGCCTTGGGTAGGACCCAGAATTCTTAAGATCAGGCAAATGTGGGAAGCATTGCTGCAAAACGTATGCAAAATGAGCTTTATCCTACCCCCTCCCCGACTCAAGAATTACATACTAACAGTAGTCTGCCTTAGGAAGCTATAAACTCAGAAGGGCAGGGACCATGTCTTCATGGCCGCCCTTGCATCCCAGCACCGGGTCCCATGCCTGACACAATGCAGATATGGCTCGGTTTCTAAAACTAGGAGAAGAATCTGGAGCTGCTAAGAACAACGAATAGTCTCCTATCTCAGAGAAAGTGGTGAGGATGTGATCTCTCGAGGGATATCTCTTCCCACCACACCTTCCTTTACCCGTACCACGAAGCACAATGTTTTTGGTCTGGTTGTAAAACATCAAGTAGATTCCAGAAAAGGGGGCATCACGAAGGAGTGTTGCTGTCAGGCCACTGAAGAGACCCCGGTACCCCTCGCTGTGATAGATGCTCCTCAGGGCCGCGTAGATGCTCTCATAGCCGTACCGCCCGCTCTGCAAAGGAAGCACAGAACCAACGGCTGGCACAGTGGCCCTGGGTTTGCGTACTGAACGAAGACATCCTCAGGGTGCATTACCGGAGCCCTGGCGGCTCTAGTTTGCATGTGCTTGGCCTGACTACACAGATGAGTTCTCCGACCACATCAACCCTGTGTTAGGTTATAAATTAGGAGGCGGCATCAGTCGCCACTAGACTCAAGAGCCCAGTGTCTCTGTTTGCCCACTCACCTCGTACCGTGTCTTGATCACAGTGATGGGTGACATGCAGACCCCCGCAACAGAGCGGGAGCCCACCCCCAGTATGACTGACTCCAGGGCGGTGGGGGGATGGCCTCGCAGGAAGTACTGCTTTAAAGAGTAGAGAGTGCCAAAGTAGATTCCAATGCCAGGGACGCACCTCACGATGGACTGCAGAACAAGTCGGAGGGAGGAACGGAATCAAACACCAACACGTAAGATCCTGTCTGAGCTGGATTTCCCCAAAGAAGACCCAGGATTCGCATGCAAGGAGTCGATTTAAGGTGTGGAGGGAACACCAATGGGAGAGTAGGGAAATGAGATGGGAGAGAAGGCAGCCAACAAAGACTGTGTCATCTCATCAGCTATTGCCATGGGCAACGGAATCCCTCTGGGGAACTCTGGGAATCAGTGTCCACGCCTCGGTTACCCTGCCACCCGAGGAGGGAAGGGAAGTTTTAAACATCAGCTCTCGTCTTTCATTGGTTAAGGGCTGCTGCGGGGTTGGGGTGAGTGTGAATTCCCTGCCATTTCCAGCAAAGTGAGTTCCTAAGGACAGAAAAAGCTGTCTAGGCGAAGAAATGCAGGTGTGGAGGCACTGGAGGGGTGAGGGCAAGGCCTGTTGACAGGTGGGGCGCCAGCTGCCTCTGCTCTAGGACTTCATGCTGCACTAAGAAGTCGTGCCCAGGGCGCACAGGTGTGCTATTCCCAGGGCCCTCAAATGGAAGCCAGCGACAGTGAGAGGGACGGGCAGGAAGACCAGAAAGGCCCTCCCACCACCTCCAACCTCATGTACCCTTAAAAGAGAGGAGGTGTGAGGTGGATGAGAGATGGCTAGTTATTAAAGGAGGGGGTGCAAGACAAGACCCAAAAGGCAGCTTACAGGGGACATCCCTTTCCAGAGGCCCAAAAGACTCTCCGTGCGAACCACATTCAAGAGCAGAGCCAACATCCCAACACGTCTGGATCTGAAGGCAGACAAAATGGAGGCAAGGAAGGAGAAATCACTTAGACCACATCCTTGTGAAAGAACTCCCCACTCACAGACTTCTCTGTATGGACTCTTTTCTAGAACACTTAAGAATCTCTAAAAGGCGCCTTGGAGTTACTCTGAGTTCCTATGCGTTCATGATGTGGCAGGCGCATGATTCTTTGTCCATTCACACTGCAAGCAATGGGATAACCTCTCATTTTACATACACTCTGTGTACTTCCCACAGGGCTGAGCCCAACAGGGGGCACACAAGATACACTCAATACCTACCTTATTTCCAGAAAACCACCCACTACTTGTGCCAGGCAGCACAGTTATGACATTACAGGCTGGCACAGTAAAATGCAAACGTCACCAAGGCAGATCCCAGGAAGCTACTCAGGGAAGGACCCCACTTAATTAAGAGAAATGTCACATATAACAGAGTATATATAGAACACATGAAAGCTCGGCCTGGCCTGTGTTTCTCTTTGCTCATCCAACAGAATGGAAGTTGACTGAACACAGTAAAGATGCGCCAGTGTCTGAGAGAAGTCGTTGAAACCAGGTCCTTGGTGAAAAGGGGGGGAGGGGGCAGCAGGCCTTACCCACGGGCTGAGGGCTGGAGGGTCTGCAGGCGCGTTTTGAGGAGATCCAGGGGTTGGAAAAGGAGGGTAGAGCAGGTCCCACTGATGGAGCCACACAGGAAAGCTTTGATCACGGGCTGCAACTGCAGGGCAAGAGAACACTGTGTCAGCAGCTTTGTCTCAGCCTTCACCACACCTGGACCAGTCAGTTCTCTGTAAGGATCTCTTAGAAACTCACCTGGTGGCGCCCTGTATTAGCGTCAGACTTCACAGAAGGGAAAAGCATAGCCAGGAATGAACAGTGTTGGAATGTTGCTGAGAACACAGTATACTCCAAGAGGTAGCTTTCTGGTCTTACCGATAACAACTTTAGTAATTACTGATAATTAAAAACTTATGGATAACTTTGCTCCTACTGAGCAACACGGTAATTTCCGTCTGTGAATTATGCCACTGACCACACCTCCCTACTTGTCTTGACGGTAAGTTAAAGGCCAACTCCTTCTTGTCACAAAAGCAAAAATCAACTGAACAGTGTTTTAACTCTGAACTGCTGGTTTCAGGTTCCTTTGGTTGTAGGGCCTGCAGGCTATTTACAGGAGTAAGACAAAGGAAGTGAAACCATAAGTGAGCAGGTAGAATGTGAAACGTCTGGTCCACTTCCTGTAAAACCCATGCATTTCCTTAATGTAAAACATTCCCCCTGTCATATACCCATTCGTCTCACTGGGACCTAAACAGATCACAGGGGCGCCACAGGCCAGCAACCACTCCTGGGTTTGCTGGCTGTCCTCTAAGCCGGGAGAGTCACACACACTGTCTAATCGAGAGGCGGCACCCAGAAGGGCAGGACTGCCTCGCAGACTGACTGTGTTCCCCCCAAGCACACTCCAGAGGCCCCACGGCACGCCCCGGAATCCAGACGCAATCAAATGGTTGTGAAAACACACTTTTAAAAATCCAAGCAGGAAACAAATGTCCTCTTTTCCAAAGGAGACACTTGGCAAACTCCATCCAAAGATCTTCTGTCTTCTCATTAAATGTCATTTGCACTATTACTTTTTAATAAATGGCATACTATAGTCCTAAAATGCTATTAAGATGAAGTTGCCTGTTACACACGTCAAAAAAAACTACCTACCCGGAACCAAAATGTTTGTAATCTGTGGTATTTGTTTCACAGAGAAGAAAGATTATTTCACGTTTCACCAAAAAAGCAAGTCTCAATTTATAACTGGAATTCCTTAAAAGGACTTAATAAGTTCAGATAATAAATACTGGAGCTTATAACCACGTTCAAATAGCCTTCCAAGCATCAAAGGTAAGACCACAAGTACAACCAAGCCAGATGGGAACAACTTCATCAAATGTGTGTCCTGCTCCTTTTGCTAACCCATATTCCCACGAATTTTGTTTCTCAGCCTCATCCGAACCTTTATGGCATCAGTGAGCCTCTCTTCCCTGCATACTCAGCCTCTTACTTCCACTGACATCTTCTCCTGTGTCTGGAACAAGCTTGAAAGCCCCCCATCTTTCCAGCCTGATGCCACATCATCTCCACTCCCTCTTCACTAGTCACCCTTCAGGTTCCCCAGTCTGCCATCCAGATAAAGCCCCTCCACTAAAGCTGCCTCACCAAGGACCTGCCATATCCCAGAACCCCTTTCCCATCTGTGGCCTTCTCTTACTTGGCCTCTCTGGTGCATTTGAAACAGCTGATCGCCGCTCCTCTCTTTTTGGTTTCTGGCTGCCCTTCTAAGCCTCCTTTCCCCAGACACAGATGTTGCTGTTCCTCTTATCTCCCCGTAGCTGCGGCCTCTCAGGGCACCCTCACCTCCACACCACACCATGCTCGACGCACACATGCTGGCAACGCCCACACCTCCAGCCCACTTCAGCCTCTCTCCCGAGTCCACTGTCCCCATGCTTCCCCCACCTCCCCTCGAATGGCCTATAGGCATCTCAAACTCAACATCCCCTAATGGAAACTCTGTCCACGGTTCTCCACACGCTTGCCTCTCCTTCATGTCCCAGCAGGACATTTGGGAGACAAATAAGACTCCTTGGTCTACCTACTGTTTCATGACCAACTCCTACTTATGACCCCTCATTCCTCCTAGAGCCTGCCCCGCACTGATCCATCCTAGTGATCTCCTTGGGGGTCTCCAGCCTCAGCAGTGCCAACCCCCGCTACCAGAGCAGCCTGGGGTGAGGCATCCATATACAGCACCTCGAAATCTCACAATGCTCATAAGAGCTAGATGTTCAAACCCATTTTCCAGATGAAACTGGAGCTCACAAGGATGACAACGTATCCTAAGTCACAGGGTTTGAAGCCATTGGCTAGGACTCAAAGTTCATGCTTTTTTCACCATCCCTCCCAGTCTAAGTGACAGTCCAGGGCACTTCCCAGGCAGCTCAGCAGCATTCTGCTGTTGCTTGTTGACCACCACCAGCTCCTTCTGGAAATGTGCTCTGCCTCCGGCTTCTGGGATTAACACTGTCCTGATCTTCCTCCCACTTCCCAGGCCTCTCCGCTTTCACATGCAGGGCCTCTTCTTTTCCACCCTTCGGTCCACACTTGCAACCTGTCTTCTGCAGACTCCCATATCTACTTAATCCGATGTCCCACAGGCACCGCGTGTTGACATTTCCAAACCTGAACTCATCTTTCTTCCTCACCCACCATGTGCCTCTTGTCCAGGGCGCTCCATCCCAGTGAACACCCTGCCATTGATCTACCCTAACCCCACACTCGCGTTCAGTGCTCCTCTTCAGTGCTTCCACGGCGCTGGAGCCCACCTGCCTTATGACTGAGGGTCAAGGACAGAGGAGGCCTGGACTGTCCTGTTCATGGTGGTTCCTCCAGCACTGACCACGGAGCCTGGTCCACAGCAGGTGCTCAACAATCAAGAATGAATGAATCAGGGACTTCCCTGGTGGCGCAGTGGTTAAGAATCCGCCTGCCAATGCAGGGGACACGGGTTCGAGCCCTGGTCCGGGAAGATCCCACATGCCATGGAGCAGCTAAGCCCTTGCGCCACAACTACTGAGCCTGTGCTCTAGAGCCCGCGAGCCACAACTACTGAAGCCCGCACGCGTAGAGCCCCTGCTCTGCAACAAGAGAAGCCACCACAGTCAGAAGCCCGCTCATTACAACAAAGAGTAGCCCCCGCTCACCGCAACTAGAGAAAGCCCTCGCACGGCAACGAAGACCCAATGCAGCCAAAAATAAATTAAAAAAAAAATGAACGAACGAATCACTTCATCTAACAGGAAATCTGCACATGGCTCTCCCTTGAGCACAATTCCACAGGATAAAGCTTAAAGGGCCCTGCAGGCCACATCCCTGGACAGGGGACTCTCCCCTGGCTCCCTCCAGCCCTTTGCTCCAGTAAGGCTGTAGGAATGGCCTGCAGTTACAGCTTCTAAGCAGTTCTCTTTGGAGCTGCCTCTCTAATGCTCTCACAGGTTGTGTACGGAACTACTGTATACTGCTCCCCAACGCCCAACACACTGTCCTCCATTGCAGAACTATTTTCTTAATGTTTTTATTTTTACAGCACATTGTTTGAACATTTTATTGGCTAAATAAATATTTGTGGATACATGCATGCATAGAGCCCATAACTTTTTTAACTTTGTAATCTTCCAGGTCCATTAGCATAGAACAGATGCAAAAGATACACCAGCAGTATAGATTAACCTCTGATAGTTAAAAAACAAAACAAAACAAAACAGGTAACATGGGCTTCCCTGGTGGCGCAGTGCTTGAGAGTCCGCCTGCCGATGCAGGGGACACGGGTTCATGCCCGGGTCCGGGAAGATCCCACATGCCGTGGAGCGGCTAGGCCCGTGAGCCATGGCCATTAAGCCTGCGCGTCCGGAGCCTGTGCTCCGCAACGGGAGAGGCCACAACAGTGAGGCCTGCGTAACACACACACACACACAAAATACAGGTAACATAATTGTATTAAAAAGATAGAATTTACACTTTTCATTTTTAAGATATTGTCAGTGGTGGATGGCATACCCTTTAAGGCATGCTTGATTTTTTTTTCCCTAAACAGCCCAAATTTATTCAAGGTAAATAAAACGAGTAATACAGCGGGCTTTTTTATTTGTTTTTTTTGTTTTTTGAGGGGGGGGTAGGGCAAAAACAACCAAACAATGATACATAGATACATAAAGGCAATAAGCAGCACTTGAATAGTTAGCAAACAGATTCCACAAGCAACTCCTACTCCCCTTCAAAAAAACTATATCCTAAATCCAATTCAGATCTCCAGGCCAGAGCTGGAGGACCCAAAAAGAAATACTTAAGCACATGTTATAAGATGTAAACATAGAGCGGTCCCCGCCTCCACCTTTGTTAAAGATAAAAAACAAAACAAAACAAAAAACCCCACACCCCTGCCCTGCCCCCAGCGCAGGTGGCCCGTGACCTCGACCTCAGGGAGAAAAGTAGCCGCTGCCGCATTCCCGGCCTAAAGCGAAGCCGCATCCCCGCCTCCACCCACCGCTAGCAGCAACTCAGCCACACCATCCTCGCCGGCCCAGCCCAGCCTCCGCCTCCACCAATGGCAGCCCCGCGGCACGAACACGGCAGCCAATCCAGGCGCGGGAGGGGCGTGGCCTCGTGGCGCTGGCAAACCGCACCGGTTCCCGGGAGAGTCCACCTGGCCCAGCCCGCGGGCGCTGTGCAGCCATAACCCACCTCGTTCGAGCAACGGCCGCTTCTCAGGCTTAGCGTTATTGCCGGGCTTTGCAATGGTCCAAATATCTACCCAGGTGTCCTCCCACCTGTCATTCTAGGCATCCAACTCAAAGCAACGTCCCGTAGCGCTCGCACCTCGCTCTGGAGCACGCGGGCACATTCCCCCCCGACACCGGCCAAAGCCCCGGCAATTCCGCCTACCTCTACCCAGATTACCAATACAGGAGCGAGACCTTTGCTAGCCTGTCCCAAGGACTGGACTGCAACTTCTCTCCTTCCTCCCTCCCTCCCCTCTTTTAATCCCTTAGTCAAACTCCATCTCTGCCGCCACGTCCCCAACCGGTTATGCGCGCATCCCGGAGGCAGAAAAGGTTCCCCGAGGGCCGCTGACCCTCGGCAACCTTCCGAATTTCCCTCCCCGAGCCGGCAATGCCGGAACCCCTGCCTTCCCTTCCCCGCAGGTTACCATAAGCGTTTCCACCCTGTCTCCGACATCTTGAGGCTGCAGCAGCGCCGGGCGTGACTTCTGAATCATTGGAGGGGAGGCTTGCGACTGCACTGGGCCCGGGGTGCCGTCGGTGGGAGCTCAGGCCCGGCCCTGACGATTCTAGAGAAGACGACGCGATGGCGGTAGCCGGGCGACGCGTTCTACCGCGGGGCTTCTCTGCAGTCTGCGCTGGTCGGGGGTCGGGACCTGCGCGCCCACCGCACGTGAGTGGCTCCAGGCGCCGCTCTTCACTAGCTCAGCGGACTGCGAGGCTCTGCTGCCCTTCCCATCCTGTCCCGTCGCCGTCTTCAGGACTTGAGAGTATTAGGCAGAGTGCATCCGGGAGTGGAGAAAGCCGGAGGAACTAGATATAACGGCGGAATTTAGCTTCCGGGGTTGGACGCGGGTCGCGCGCTGGCGAGGGTGTGCTCCTTAGTGCTACCTCGTGGAGACCTCCGGAACTGCAGGATCGGGGCTTCTCTGCGCCCGGAGCTGCATCGTGCGTCTGCAGGGAGGTATGGTTCTGGGCGCCACGTCTGAAGGTAGTTACAGTCCAGACTCGCTCTGCCCAATGCGGTAGCCAGTAGCCATCTGTGGCTATCAAGCACGTGAAGTGTGGCTAGTGTGACTGAAGACCAGAATTTTAAACTTGATTTAATTATAATTAATTTGTATTAAAACCCGAAGCAGTGTGGAATATTTTTCCAACTTTATTGTCTTGGCAGATCCACATTTCCCTTTTAACGCTTTCATTTCGTGCCAGAAATGTGCTGTAAGTTATCCACACGCTGGATTTCTAAGACATGACAATAAGATAAAATAATCTCATGAATAATCTTTACATTATTACATGTTGAAATGATATTTTGGGTGTATTGAATTAGGTGAAATAATTATTAAAATTAATTTTATCTCTTTGCTTTTTTCATATGACTACTAGAACACAAGATTACACTTGTTATCCTGTGATAAACCATAATGGAAAAGAATATGAAAAAGAACATATGTATGTAAAACTGAGTCACTTTGCTGTACAGCAGAAATTAACACATTGTAAATCAACTATACTTCAATAAAATTTTTAAAAATTGCACCTGTGGCTCGAACTACTTTTCTACTGGACAACACTGGCCTCCCAGAGAGGTGAATGGGTGTGTTATGATGCCCTCTATCCTATAACTTATAGACTCTCCTCTCCATGAGAGCATCCCCTCCAACCCAAAACACGCAGCCTTAAGAGTCTCCCAGGGTAGGCAGTGCCCTCAGCAGTGTGGAAAGTCACCCTCTGTGCCCATCCACAAGGATGGGCACAAACAGGAGGAAAAAAGAATTCTAATGGCCTTACCAGAAGCTTTGGCGAAGAGGACGGTCCTGTCACTGCTTTGGGCTTCACAAGAGAGAAACACCTTTCTTCCTTCCATGCCAGTGACCTTTGCCTCCAGCCTCACCACTCGGTCTAGGAGAGAGCAATGGGGGAGAGCGGCTGGTGGGCTGGTCTCCTGAGAAAGGGAGGGATGACCCTGTGGGAGGATGAGGCTGCCAGAGTGGAGGTCCTGGGGTTCTACTCTAAGGTATCAGGGGCCCTTGCATTTGTCACCTGCTAGCTGTGTATTCACCTCAGCTTCTTCATCTGTGAAGTTGGAGATAATGGTACCGACCTCCCAGGATTATAGTAAAGATCGAACAAAATAATGTGTGCGTGTTTCGCAAGAGACTAATCAAATATCAGGAATTATCATTTCAGTAGGGGCCCAATAATTATTTGTGGAGTGAAGTAAATATTTACAGGCACATGGGCTGGCTTTCTCTAAATCGGAGGCAGCCAAAAGTAGTTCATCATCATCCTATGTAGAATATCTTTATGTTGGAACACATAACCCATCTTCAAGCTTATCACCTTGTCCTTGGATGAAAAAGGAACATCTAACAAGTTTAGATTGGTCCATGAGAAAAGCAAAAGTAGAAACTCCTCTTTGCACTCAGGATTGCTACATGAGCCCTCATCTTCCATTGCAACACATGGAATAACCCCATGCCAGCTTACTCCTAACTTGAACCCAGGCAAGGAAACAGACCTCTTGAAGGTGATGGTCATGGTTCCTGTAAAGACTGCATTGGCACTGTTGTACAACGTCATGAAAAACGTGTCTATCATGGTCCCCAGTGCGCCCCCATGGGTAACCCTGCAGGGGCAGACGAGGGGAGAAAGGGAAAGAAAGAGTCACCCAGGACTCCACTCCGCACGGCGAGGTTCCAGTGAGGTGCCATGCTGAAGGGTTCCCTGCAATCCAGAACAAGATTCTTGCATCGCTCAGGGTAGAGCAGAGACGTGAGAGCAAAGAAATGCAGGGGAAGCAAACAAGGCTGTCTGAAGCAAGTTACACCTGCTTAGAAGAGAATAAACTAAAAGCAGAAGAAACTCCCCACCCCACCACCAGCTCCAACTACAAAATCTGATGAATCTTGTGTTCCCTCTTGGGTTGGTCTCAGGGGGAACTAGAAAGGTGCAGTGAAAACAGCATGGGCTTTGCAGGAAGAGACCTAACTCTAAATCTCACATTTCTAGCCATGTGACCTCAGTCAGAGAACCACTTGGGCCATCTGTTTCTTCATCCATAAGATAGGAATATCTCCTAAGAATTTTTGTGGGCATTAAATTAAGACAGCCAAATCTCCATGTGAAGGGTCTGGCATATACTGGCCACTGAACAAGAATAGTTTTTCCCCCTTCTTATTTCCAATGTCCACTGCTTACTCCACTGCCATTTAGGAGGTTCAGGAAGTCCCTAATAGGGAGAGGCCACACCTCGGGTGGGTGACCGAGGGGCTGGCGGAGCCTCCCTACCCAGGGAGTCAGTAGAATAAAGCTGCAGTAACCAAGAACCTGCTGAAGGCAGCCATGAACCCACCAACTGTCCTCTCACCCCCACCCCTCCCTGCTCTTTGACCAAGAAAAAGCCCATTTGAGCTACTGGCTGGGATGGCTCTCTGTGCCTCACCCAGGCAGCCCCTCCAGGAGGGGCTCAGGCTGGAACAAGGAGATGCACTTCTTCTCCGAGGCACTCAAAGCCGAGTTTCTTCATCTCTGTGATCCAGAAGTGGCGGGTGTCTTCTACCATTTGGACTGGAGAGTAGAGTTGAGTCGGTGAGAAAGACGTCGGGCTGGAGTCTGACCCTTGGGACGGTGCGGTCTCCAGGGCAGAAAGCATCCAACAGGAGGAGGTCCTCAGGAAACCCACTGCCCTCAGCTTCCCATCTGCACCCCCGGGATGGCCCCATAAACCTCTGAAGGAGACGAGCAGCTTCTAAGGAAGGGATGAGATCAGCAGTGTGAGGGACAGTGAGGGGTGAACTGCCTGTGAATTTGGGACACTGGTGTTCCTATCAACTGAATAATAAATACTAGTCTGAATGCATTCATTATGGCAGATCAAGGAATAGGCAGGCAAAAGTCCTTTCTGTAAATTAAGTATATATGTCCCCTCTCACTGCCACAGGTCTGAGATTTCAGAGAAATTTGTCTATACAGTGTGACTTGAATTGGGGATAATGTAGAGGACTTAATTAGAGGTAAAGCCTCCAATATATAAAATCCAAGACTTATCAAACACCTGCATTTTTACCAAGAATCTCAAAGCAGAATTTCAAATGACAGCTTAGGTATATAAAATTAGAAGACTTCGGCTGGCTCCTGTCTCTGCAACGCGGGATCCAGTCTTTGTTTTCCATCTGATGTCCTTCACTGGTTCAAGAGCTCAGCTCAAACTGACCACTAGAGGGAGCATGAGTCCTGTCCATAACAGGTTCTGGCCTCCGGCCTCAGGGGTCAGTAAGATACTGCCCCCTGGCTGCATCAGTGAGCTTCCGACCCTGTGTGTACCAGGGTACAGACACTGATCCTTAATCCCAGGCACTGCCTCTTCCCAATTCCTCACTGAGACTGCACCTGTCTGGTCTACAAGAGAGAGTGGGGCTGGCAGGTATAAGGAGATGCCGGGGTGACTGCAGACACGGGTGGAGAGAGCACTGCCCCAGGAGTCAGGAATTCCTGATTCTAGTCCAGGCTCTGCCAAAAACTCACTTCATCACCTATCTAGGCTTCAGTTTCCTCTCTTGTAAAATAAGCAGGTTGAACAAAGTGGCCTCCACGTTCCTTTTCTGGCCTAATATTGTGTGAGTCTAGGATCACCATGCCCAGACTGCCTTGCACCTGACTCTCAGGCTAATGCAGCCCACACAGGAGGTGTGGGAACTGGGCTGGGGCACAGAGCTCCTCGAGGAAAATGCACACACATAAGCAAAGATTTGCCAACAGTCCTGCACTATCCAGAGACCCGCTCCAGCCGAGGTTAAGTGCTCCTGATATAGGGATGTGAACTTACCAGGGACAGCTTTAGTGATCCTAGCTAAGTCTGCCTCTTTAAGGAACTGCAAAGAGCACAGATAACCTGGAAGTCTTGTCCCCGTCCCATCCACCATCTTCTCCATGTGTTCATTGTACAGCCTCACCATGATGGGGCTCCAGATGGCGTTGGGTAGGGAATAATCCTTTGTATTGGAATGGAGGTGGCTAATTGAGACCTGGAAAATCCAAAAGAGGTAGCTGACTATGCCTGATCCAATTCCAACTTGATTCATTCATTTATGCATGTATTTAATAGATGCAGTTTTCACCAGGCAGAGCCTATACAAATAAATGCCCAGAGATGAGAGAGAGCATGTTCTCAGAACTATACAAGTGGAAAGGTCTAGTGGTAGGGAACGGGGGCAAGGGAGGATGTCAGAGAGAAAAACTAGGGCCCAAGCTGCCATGTTAAGGAATCTGGGCTTTATACAGAAGAGCTATAAGCAGGAGAATGAAATGGTCAGATTTCCTTGTTAGAAGGATTCCTACTTGCACATGGGAACCTGTAGTCTGGTCAAGCCTCAATGACATTGGGAGCCTGGTTGATAAACAATTTAAAGACACGGTCTTTTCCCGGCCGTTTCCCTCTCCTGCTCCCCCACGTCCTCCAGGCTCTTCTCCCAACACAGTTCACTTTGGTTGACTCTCTGGTTTATTAGGCCTCTTTACTGTCCCATTACAGCTGGGGGCTCGACCAGAGACTCCCTTTTCCGGCAGACAGAGGAGAGGAGGACCAGGTTTAGGTGGCCAGCCCTCCTCCCCGGGTTTTGGAAAATCCATCATATGGCAACATTTTCTTGTACCTTCCACCTGGCTACTGTTCATATCATCAGTGCCAATCAGTCCTTCTTGCTCTTGTACAGTTTCTACTTTTTTTCTGGCTTAGTTACTGGCTTACTCACAGTTCCCTGTATACTCTCTTCCTTACCTACACAGATTGAGAAAATACAGATTCTTATATTATTTATAGACAGACAGGCTTTTAAGGGGGGGAAAAGCCTAACACCTAGGAATGGTCCCCGATCCTTACTGCCCTCTTGCAGGGAGCTTTTTGCCAGCTAGTAGAGGGTAGAGTGGCATTTGAATTCTGTCTCCCTAACTTCTTCCCGTTAATACACTGCACTGAATGGTACTTGTCCTTTAACTGCTTTGAGCATCAGTTGTTAAATCTGTAAAATGAGAATAACACCACCTGCCCTGTAGGTTGCTGTGAGGACTGAACGCGATCATGATATTGGAATGTACCTGGCTCAGTACCTGGCCCAGAGCAAGATGTTAGTTTCATCTGAATCCAACAGGAAAAGCCTCTCCTTCTCTTGTTTGATTCCAAAGAATTCTTTCCTAGTACTGATCATATGAAACCAAACCTGAACTCAAAATATTTTGGAATGAGTTTACTCATCTTATGAAATGATGAAAGGAGTGACATCCAATTGATGCTATTTTTGAGCACTTAATTTGCACACAATTCACTTTTTTTATTGGGGTATAGCTGCTTTACAATGTTGTGTTACTTTCTGCTGTACAACGAAGTGAATCAACTATATTTATATATATATCCCCTCCCTCTTGGAACTCCCTCCTACCCACCACTTCATCCCACCCATCTAGGTCACCACAGAGACCAAGCTGAGCTCCCTGTGCTATACAAAGTTCCCACTAGCTATCTGTTTTACACATGGCAATGCACATACATCAGTCCCAATCTCCCAATTCATCCCCCCTTCCCTGCCCCATGTCCACACATCCGTTCTCTATGTCTGCGTCTCTATTCTTGCCCTGCAAATAGGTTCATCTGTACCATTTTTCTAGATTCCACATATATGCGTTAATATACGATATTTCTGTTTCTCTGTCTGACTTACTTCACTCTGTATGACAGACTCTAGGTCCATCTATGTCTCTACAAATGACCCAATTTCGTTCCTTTCTTTGGGCTGAGTAATATTCCATTGTGTATAAGTACCACATCTTCTTTATCCATTCATCTATCAATGGACATTTAGGTTGCTTCCATGTCCTGGCTATCGTAAATAGTGCTACAGTGAATATTGAGGTGCATGTGTCTTTTTGAATTATGGTTTACTTAGGGTGTATGCCCAGGAATGGGATTGCTGGATCATATGGTAGCTCTATTTTTAGTTTTTTAAGGAACCTCCATACTGTTCTCCATAGTGGCTGTATCAATTTACATTCTTAGAGAACAAACTTATGGCTACCAGGGGGGAAGAGTGAGAGGAAGGGATAGTTATGGAGTTTGGTGTCGACATGTACACGCTACCATATTTAAAATGGATAACCAACAAGGATCTACTGTATAGCACAGGGAACTCTGCACAATGTTATGGGCAGCCTGGATGGGAGGGGAGTTTGGGGGAGAATGGATACATGTATATGTATGGCTGAGTCACTTTGCTGTGCACCTGAAACTATCACAACATTGTTAATTGGCTATACTCCAATATAAAATAAAAAGTTTATTCAGTGGCTTGAAAAAAAATAAATTAAAAAAAGTTTACATTCCCACCAACAGTACAAGAGGGTTTCATTTTCTCCACACCCTCTCCAGCATTTATTGTTTGTAGTTTTCTGATGATGGCCATTCTGACCAGTGTGAGGTGATACCTCATTGCAGTTTTGATCTGCATTTCTCTAATAATTAGTGATGTTGAGCATCTTTTCATGTGCCTCTTGGCCATCTGTATGTCTTCTTTGGAGAAATGTCTATTTAGGTCTTCTGCCTATTGTTTGATTGGGTTGTTTGTTTTTTTGATATTGAGCTGCATGAGCTGTTTGTATATTTTGGAGATTAATCCCTAGTCAGTTGCTTTGTTTGCAAATATTTTCTCCCATTCTGAGGGTTGTCTTTTCATCTCGTTTATGGTTTTCTTTGCTGTGCAAAAGCTTTTAAGTTTCATTGGGTCCCATTTGTTTATTTTTGTTTTTATTTTCATTATGCTAGGAGGTGGGTCAAAAAAGACCTTATGGTGATTTATGGCAAAGAGTGTTTTTCCTATTTTTTCCTCTAAGAGTTTTGTAGTGTCCAGTCTTACATTTAGGTCTTTAATCCATTTTGAGTTTATTTTTGTGTATGGTGTTAAGGAGTGTTCTAATTTCATTCTTTTACATGTAGCTCTCCAGTTTTCCCAGCACCACTTACTGAAGAGACTGTCTTTTCTCCATTGTATATTCTTGGCTCCTTTGTCATAGATTAGATGACCTTAGGTGTGTGGGTTCATCTCTGGGCTTTCTGTTCTGTTCCATTGATCTATATTTCTATTTTTGTGCCAGTACCATACTGTCTTGATTACTGTAGCTTTGTAGTATAGTCTCAAGTCAGGGAGTCTGATTCCTACAGCTCCGTTTTTCTTTCTCAAGGTTGCTTTAGCTGTTCAGGGTCTTTTGTGTTTCCATACAAATTGTAAAATTTTTTGTTCTAATTCTGTGAAAAATGCCGCTGAAAATTTGATAGGGATTACATTGTATCTGTAGATTGCTTTGGGTAGTATAGTCATTTTCACAATATTGATTCTTCCAATCCAAGAACATGGCATATCTCTCCATCTCTTTCTGTCATCTTTGATTTCTTTCATCAGTGTCTTATAGTTTTCTGAGTACAGGTCTTTTGCCTCCTTAGGTAGGTTTATTCCTAGGTATTTTATTCTTTATATTGTAATGGTAAATGGGGTTGTTTCCTTAATTTCCCTTTCTGATCTTTCATTGTTAGTGTATAGGAATGCAAGAGATTTCTGTGCATTAATTTTGTATCCTGCAACCTTACCAAATTCATTGATTAGCTCTAGTAGTTTTCTGGTGGCTACTTTAGAATTTTCCACATGTAGTATCATGTCATCTACAAACAGTGACAATTTTACTTCTTCTTTTCCAATTTGGGTTCATTTTATTTCTTTTTCTTCTCTGACTGCCGTGGCTAGGACTTCCAAAACTCTGTTGAATGAGAGTGGCAAGAGTGGACATCCTTGTCCTGTTCCTGATTTTAGAGGAAATGCTTTCAGTTTTTCACCATTGAGAATGATGTTTGCTGTGGGTTTGTCATATATGGCCTTTATTATGTCAAGGTAGGTTCACTCTATGCCCAATTTCTGAAGAGTTTTTTTTTTTATCATAATTGGGTGTTGAATTTTGTCAAAAGCTTTTTCTGCATCTATTGAGATGATCATATGGTTTTTATTTTTCAATTTGTTAATATGGTGTATCACACTGATTGATTTGCGTATACTGAAGAATCCTTGCATCCCTGGGATAAATCCCAATTGATAATGATGTATGATCCTTTTAATGTGTTGTTGAATTCTGTTTGCTTGTATTTTTTTTTTTTTTTTTTTTTTTTTTTTTTTTTGCGGTATGCGGGCCTCTCACTGTTGTGGCCTCTCCCGTTGCGGAGCACAGGTTCCGGATGCGCAGGCTCAGCGGCCATGGCTCACGGGCCCAGCCGCTCCGCGGCATATGGGATCCTCCCGGACCGGGGCACGAACCCGTATCCCCTGCATCGGCAGGCGGACTCTCAACCACTGCGCCACCAGGGAGGCCCTGTTTGCTTGTATTTTGTTGAAGATTTTTGCATCTATGTTCATCAGTGATATTGGTCTGTAGTTTTCTTTCTTTGTGACATCTTTGTCTGGTTTAGGTATCAGGGTAATGGTGGCCTTGTAGAATGAGCTTGGGAGTGTTCCTTCCTATGCAATTTTTTGGAAGTTTGAGAAGGATGGGTGTTAGCTCTTCTCTAAATATTTGATAGAATGCACCTCTGAAGCCATCTGGTCCTGGACTTTTGTTTGTTGGAAGATTTTTAATTGCAGTTTCAATTTCATTACTTATGCTTGGTCTGTTTATATTTTCTATTTCTTCCTGGTTCAGTCTTGGAAGGTTGTACATTTCTAAAAATTTGTCCATTTCTTCCAGGTTGTCCATTTTATTGGCATAGAGTTGCTTGTAGTAGTCTCTTAGGATCCTTGGTGTTTCTGCGGTGTCAGTTGTAATTTCTCCTTTTTCATTTCTAATTTTATTGTTTTGAATCCTCTCCCTTTTTTTCTTGATGAGCCTGGCTAAAGGTTTACCAATTTTGTTTATCTTCTCGAAGAACCAGCTTTTAGTTTCAATGATTTTTTTGCTGTTGTTTTCTTCTTTTCTGTTTCATTTATTTTTGCTCTGATCTTTATGATTTCTTTCCTTCTACTAACTTTGGGTTTTGTTTGTTCTTTTTTCTCTAGTTGCTTTAGGTGTAAGGTTAGGTTGTTTTTTTGAGATTTTTCTTGTTTCTTGAGGTAGGATTGAATTGCTAAAAACTTCCCCCATAGGACTGCTTTTGCTTCATCCCATAGGTTTTGGGTCTTCGTGTTTTCAGTGTCATTTGTTTCTATGTATTTTTTGATTTCCTCTTTTATTTTTTCAATGATCTTTTGGTTATTTAGTAGTGTATTGTTTAGCCTCCATGTGTTTGTGTTTTTTACAGTTTTTTTCCCCTGTAATTGACTTCTAAACTCATAGCATTGTGGTCAGAAAAGAGGCTTGATACAATTTCAATTTTCTTAAATTTAAGAAGGCTTGATTTTTGACCCAAGATGCGATCTATCCTGGAGAATGTTCTGTGTGCACTTGAGAAGAAAGTGCATTCTGCTGCTTTCAGATGGTATGCCCTATAAATATCAATTAAATCTATCTGGTCTATTGTGTCATTTAAAGCTTCTGTTTCCTTATTAATTTTCTGTCCTGATGATCTGTCCATTGGTGTAAGTGGGGTGTTAAAGCCCCCACCATTTTTGTGTTACTGTCGATTTCCCCTTTTATAGCTGTTAGCACTTGCCTTATGTATTGAGGTGCTCCTATGTTGGGTGCATAAATATTTATAATTGTTATATCTTCTTGGATTGATCCCTTGATTATTATGTAGTGTCCTTCCTTGTCTCTTGTAACAGTCTTTATTTTAAAGTCTATTTTATCTGACATGAGTATTGCTACTACAGCTTTCTTTTGATTTCCATTTGTATGGAATATCTTTTTCCATCCCCTCACTTTCAGTCTGTATGTGTCCCTAGGTCTGAAGTGGGTCTCTTGTAGACAGTATATATATGGGTCTGTTTTTGTATGCATTCAGCCAGTCTGTGTCTTTTGGTTGAAGCATTTAATACACTTACATTTAAGGTAATTATTGATATGTATGTTCCTATTCCCATTTTCTTTATTGTTTTGGGTTTGTTTTTGTAGGTCTTTTTCTTCTTCCTCTCTGTGTTTCCTGCCTAGAGAAGTTCCTTTAACATTTGTTGTAAAGCTGGTTTGGTGGTGCTGAATCCTCTTAGCTTTTGCTTGCTATAAAGCTTTTGATTTCTCTGTTGAATCTGAATGAGATCCTTGCTGGGTAGAGTAATCTTGGTTGTAGGTTTTTCCCTTTCATCACTTTAAATATATCCTGCCACTCCCTTCTGGCCTGCAGAGTTTCTGCTGAAAAATCAGCTGATAACCTTATGGGGATTCCTTTGTATGTTATTTTTTGCTTTTCCCTTGCTCCTTTTAATATTTTTTCTTTGAATTTAATTTTTGTTAGTTTGATTAATATGTGTCTCAGAGTGTTGCTCCTTGCTTTTATCCTGTGTGGGAGTCTCTGCGCTTCCTGGACGTGGGTGGCTATTTCCTTTCCCATGTTAGGGAAGTTTTCAACTATAATCTCTTCAAATATTTTCTCAGACCCTCTCTCTTTCTCTTCTTCTTATCTCCCTATAATTCAAATGTTGGTGCATTTAATGTTGTCCCAGAGGTCTCTGAAACTGTCCTCAATTCTTTTCATTCTTTTTTCTTTTTTCTGCTCCTCAGCAGTTATTTCCACCATTCTATCTTCCAGCTCACTTATTCATTTCTCTGCCTCAGTTATTGTGCTATTGATTCCTTCTAGAGTATTTTTCATTTCAGTTGTTGTGTTGTTCATCTCTGTTTGTTTGTTCTTTAGTTCTTCTACGTCTTTGTTAAACATTTCTTTTATTTTCTCGATCCATGTCTCCATTCTATTTCTGATATTCTGGATCATCTTTACTATCATTACTCTGAATTCTTTTTCAGGTAGGTTGCCTATTTCCTCTTCATTTATTTGGTCTTGTAGGTGTTTACCTTGCTCCTTCATCTGTAACATATTGTTTTTGTCATCTCACTTTTTTTGATGGGTTGGGCTGTGTTCCTGTCTTGCTGATTGTTTGGCCTGAAGCGTCCAGCACTGGAGTTTGCAGGCAGCTGGGTGGAGCTGAGTCTTGGTGCCAAGATGAGGATCTCTGGGAGACCTCACACTGATTAATATTCCCTGGGACCTGAAGTTCTCTGTTAGTCCAGCAGCTTGGACTCAGCACTCCCACCACAGGAGCTCAGGCCCAAGCCCTGGCCTGGGATCCAAGACCCCACAAGCCATGTGGCACGGCCAAAAAAAACAAAAACAAAAAACATAAAACAAACAGAAAAGAGCAGAACAGTAACAAAGAATAAAAAATTAAATAAAATTAGAAAAATAAAAAATATATTAGAAAAAAAATAAAAATGAAACAACAAAACAGAACCAGAACAGCAGAAAGAAAAAAGAAAAAAAGAAAAAAGAAAATAAAGAAAATGAAAAAAATTTTTAATTAGAAAATTCCCTGGTGCCTTCTCTATCAGTGTACTTGCCCCCACAGTGAGCTACAGCCTCCCCCGCCTCCCCAATAGGCTGCCAAGACCTCTAGGTAGATATCTGGACCCACTGTGCCAGCCCCAGCTCTGCATGTGTTCCTCTCACCAGCGTCTGTTCCTGGAGCTGGCCCAGAGCACACATGCCCATGCAGGTCAGTTGGGGCACAGGCCTCCACAGGCTCACCCGCAGGGGCTGGCACAGCCGGAGAAGGCCTTGGAGGAGGCGGCACTTGACCTACCTGTATATGCATGGCCAGAGGAAGCCCTGTCAGGGGTGCCCCCGCTGGGGCCGGCACAGCTGGAAGAGGTGTTGGCAGGGGTGGGGGGGCTGGGGGGGCAAGAGGGTCAGGCTCAGGACCTGCCCAGCTGGAGGAGGCCCCAGTGGGTGGGGATTCAGGCCTGGGACCCTAGCAGGCTTGCCAGGGCCTGAGTGGGTGGGGGAGAGGCTGGCCACATTCCCCTCCAATCCCCTGATCCCCCTAAGGTCCCTCTCTATCCCCGCTGATCCCTTTGCCGTGAGTGGGCCCCTCCGAGTGTGGGAACCTCTCCCCTTCCCCAGCCCCCCACAGGGTACCATCACACCTCCACCTTTCTTTCCTCTTTCCTTCCCTCCCACATCCTACCTGGTCATGCAGGGATTCCTCCCATCCCCTTAGGTGTCCGAGGACCACTACCAGCGCCTAGTAGGTGCCCTAGTTGTGAGGAGACACGAACTCCATGTCCTCTTACTCCACCATCTTGACTCTGCTCCACAATTCACCTTTTTTTAAATTTAAGGTCTTCATTGTATTTATTACTTTTTCCATTCAGCACCGTTAAGATATACCCACGATCTGAGTATTTTGTAACTTCCTGTGATCTCCTTTTGAACTGAAGACTTAAAAAGTGAATATTATTTGGTTCCAAAGCTTGTGCTTTTTAAAACTGTATTTTTTTTTTTTTTTTTTTTATTATTATTTTTTTTTGCGGTACGCGGGCCTCTCACTGCCGTGGCCTTTCCCGTTGCGGAGCACAGGCTCCGGACGCGCAGGCTCAGCGGCCATGGCTCACGGGCCCAGCAGCTTCGCGGCATGTGGGATCTTCCCGGACCGGGGCACGAACCCGTGTCCCCTGCATCGGCAGGCGGACTCTCAACCACTGCGCCACCAGGGAAGCCCTAAAACTGTATATTTTTTTACATCTTTATTGGACTATAAATGCTTTACAATTGTGTGTTAGTTTCTGCTTTATAACAAAGTGAATCAGCTATACATATACATATACCCCCAAATCTCCTCCCTCTTGCCACAATTCACTTTTAATTATGCTTTTTTTTTTTTTTTTTGGTCCGGAAAATGCTACATTAAACTGTCATCACTGCTCTCCCTTGAGTTGCCACTAATCAGATTCTCTTTCCCTAATTCTGCTTGCTCTGGGGAATCACCAACCCAACTTTCCCATATGGGAATGTTCAGCAGGGTCGGTAAGACTGGAAGAGCCTCCAGATGTTGTCTCTAAGTTCCCAGTTTGAGGGTCCACCCCTCAATATAGGACGAAATGGCCAAGTGGAATGAGCATCTTCTAAGAATCAGGAGTCCTGGCTCTAAGGCTCTGCTGTGGCCTTGGGCAGGCCATCTTGTATCTCCAGGCCTCAGATTTCTCATCTGTCGATGGAGTCTAGGGTTCCTTCCACCTCCCTCAATCTGGGACTCTCTGACCACACTCACAGCTGCTCGCATCTGTACATGATGTGGGTACACACGGTGATGGGTGGGGCTGGCATCCAGTCTGACTTGAGCATCCGGGGCTGGCCAGCCAGGGCTGGGAGAAGGGGTGCTGCATTTCAGTGCCTCACCAGCCACCTGAGACCTCTCTGCAGCATGATGTCCAGCTGAGATGTGTCAACTGAACCTCCTTACAAAGGCAAGCCTTCCTCCTGGTACATGAGCACTGGCCTGAGGCTCAGACTCAGCCAATCAGAGCCTGTGTTGGTCCCCTGAGGGGCAGAGAGAGAATGGCAGCCAGGGCATCCCAAGTCCCTCTCCCATTGCCAGGCAAAGCAGTGGTGAGCAGAACTAGAAGGGACATTAGGCAATCACAGGTTAGTAAGTTACAAATGCATTTGATTTCGGGAGCTGCCAGATGAATTTTTGTTTGTGTGAACCATGTGCCTGGAACAACTGAATCAATCTCAGAATGTTTTGCAAGCCAGGGTCACCAGGGTCACAAACAATGACCAGGAACCAGAGTGGATAACCTCAGTCTCTGCGTGTGAGGACAGATGGCCCTGATACCTCACCCCAGTTCTTAACTGTGTCTTGTTTCAGGAACCAGTTCATTTCTTCATCCAACAAATATTAATTAAGCACATATTGTGGGCCAGGGACTGTTCCAGACTTTGGAGATGCAGCAGTGAATAAAACAGATAAAGTCAATGACCTCATGGGGCTTACATCCTAGTTGGTAATAACAAGTAACATTAATTGTTGTGCTTTCTGTACCCAGGCACTGTTCTGTTTCTCTGTTCTATCACATTTAAACATTTTTTAAAATTTATTTTATTTTTGGCTGCGTTGGATCTTTGTTGCTGTGTATGGGCTTTCTCCAGTTGCGGAGAGTGGGGGCTACTCTTCGTTGTGGTGGGTGGGCTTCTCATTGCGGTGGCTTCTCTTGTCGCGAAGCACGGGCTCTAGGCACAAAGGCTCAGTAGCTGTGGCGCATGGGCTTAGTTGCTCTGTGGCATGTGGGATCTTCCCAGACCAGGGCTTGAACCCGTGTCCCCTGCATTGGCAGGCAGATTCTTAACCACTGTGCCACCAGGGAAGCCCTGTTTTATTGCTTTTAATACTTATGCTATCTCATAAATAGTCCAAATTAAAATTTCACCAATTGTTCCTAAACCATCCTTCAGAGCATTTCCCCCTCGATCCAGAATCCAATTTAAGATCATGTATTTCTTTAAACTGGAACAGTTTTTCAGCCTTTCCTTGACAGATACATTCTTAACATACCAAGCACATATACCAGATACACACAGGAATGATCTCCCATTCTTTCAGTCTTGCTGTAGGAGACTCTTGTTACTGCCAGCTAGTGAACGAACGGTAGGTGGCGTTAGACACAGCGCATAACCCTGTATAACCAACCATTTCACAGAAATCAGAGGTATGCATTATTACTATCTGCATTTTACATGTAGGGAAACTGAAGCACAGAACAGTTAAAGTAAGCTGTCCAAAGTTGCACAGCTAGTAGAAGGCTATGTGCTGTGTATTTTTATTATAGTAATAATAATTAACCTTTTATGTGTACAAAGATGTTTACAGGTTACAGGTGGGACATCAGGCAGTCCTATGGAGAAGGCAAGACAGAAAGCATCATCATCACCATCTTCAACCTCATCTTATACATGACTGCCTTGACACGCAGAGAGGTTACTTTAGGCTGGCTTGTAAGTGAGGAGCAGGGTCCAGGACAGGAATTCTGAGGCATCTCCTGCAATGTCCTATCAGGAAAGGCCAGCATGGTTCAATATCCAGAGATACATCCCACTTCACAAGTGTTGGCCGCTCCAAATGGTCTTTGCTGGGTTGGAGAGAGAAAAACCCTGGCAGGCAGCAGTCCAGTAGCACGTAGAGTAGACCCCTCCCCAATTCACACCCCGACCATCGAGCTGGTCCAGTCTGGTGGTGCCCTAGGTGGAGGCCCCTCCGAGGGGCTGGCTGAACTCAGAGTCGTGTCCTGAAGAACTCAGCCTATTCCAGGCCAGGCAGCGGGGCAGCCCAGCTGAGGAGCACAGGGCACGTGTAAGAAGACAGTGCACTTGCAGGAGGTAGTGGGGAACTCCGTGGCTTTGGACACATCATGCTCTGGGATTCTGATTTGGCAGCCTCTTAGGTTAACAATAATCATTCTGAAGGGCTCTTTGAAGATTAATGAGAAAATGCCAGTTAAGTGCCCAGCTCAGAGTATAGGTGCCCAAAAATGTGAATGTCCCTCTGTTCCCTTCCCCATATCCCTCCTGACCTCATCATTTCTTTTTTCTTTTATAGTCATCTCTAGATGAAACACATATGGATTATTCTTTGTTTGATGGATTATTTCTAGCAAATGTTCCATTTCAGGTTGACTCCCCTGCCACTCAGAATGTATCAGGACAAGTCAGGATGAACTCAAGTAAACACTAGCCACTTTTAATATTTAATAAAACCATCTATTATTAGAAAGGTAATTTGCTATTGCTTTGAGAAAGTAAATTCCAACGCACTTCAGACCTAGGGTTTAATGGCATTTTGCTTTTGCCGTTTAAGATTATTTATATACGTTTCCTCCATTAGCAGAGCTACACGAGGGCCAATTATAATGTCTTTTATAAAATTCAAAACATGTTTTTCACGTATTATAATTATTTTCTCCTATATCATCTCACCCGCAAGTATATCTGTCAAAATACTTAAAAATTGGTTCACGCTCTTAAATGAACTTGCTGTGGCTTGATCTTGGTATCTATTACATGGACAGGATAGCTGCCATTATGCATGTGGCTTGAGCAGAGTCATCTAAATCTGACTCAACATAGCCCAGTAGTCAGCTGATTATTTGTTTCAAATATATAAATCCTTTTGCATACAGCTAATGGCAAAGAGTAGAGGCTTGCCTTAGCAAGGAACACACAAAGCCACCAGACTGACTTTGGTGTCAGGAATTCCTTTTAAGAAACAGACAGGGCACTTCCCTGGTGGCACAGAGGTTAAGAATCTACCTGCCAATGCAGGAGACATGGGTTTGAGCCCTGGTTCGGGAAGATTCCACATGCCGCGGAGCAACAAAGCCCATGCACTACAACTACTGAGCCTGTGCTCTAGAGCCCGCAAGCCACAACTACTGAGCCCGCTCACCTAGAGCCTGTGCTCTGCAACAAGAGAAGCCACCGCAATGAGAAGCCTGCGCACCGCAAGAAAGAGTAGCCCCCGCTCGCCGCCAACTAGAGAAAGCCTGCGTGCAGCAACGAAGACCCAAAACAGCCAAAAATAAATAATAAATTAATTAATTAATTAAGAAAAAGAAACAGAGGGGAGTACACCTGAAACTAACACAACATTGTAAATCAACTATACTCCAATAAAATTTTTTTTAAAAAAAGGCGACACACAGCATGATTCTATCTGACCTCATCATTTCAACCCAGCAAGTATCAAGGCCATCACTGTGCCAGCATGAAAAATATAATAGTTGAAATAAGGAGCACATTATATACATATATATATATCTACACACATATATATATAATAGCTGAAATGAGAGCATAATAGATGGAATATAGCTAAAACATGAATTAGAAAATTGGAAGAGCAAATTAAAGAACTCTTTAAAAAACAGAAAATATAAAATAGAGCTACAAGATATAGATAAGTATTAACACTCAGTTAACTAGAATTCAGGGAGAAAAAGACACACACACAAATTGAAGAACCATTTGAATAAATCGTGGAGATCAATCTCCCAGGATTGAAGGGAGGCCAGAGTGGCTGGACCAGCACAAGTAAAGAGAAAAGGGAGACAGTCTTTGCGGGGTATTACAGGCCCTGTTGAAGAGTTGTCAGGTTGGTTGGTTGGTTTTGTTGTGTGTGGGGGAGGGGGACTTGCATTTTTTTATTATGTTATAATTGACGTATAATACAATCCACCCTTTGTTTTGGGGGCCAAATCTGGCCAGGACATTATAAGAAAGAAAAATTACAGGACAAGATCTCTCATGAACACAGATACAAAAATCCCAAGAGAATCCAATTATTTATTAAAATGATCATAACCATGAGGTCATTTTTTCCAGGGAAAATACATGTTGACTTAAAATAAGAAAATCAATAAACATAGTTCACCAAATTAACAGAATAATGGAGAAAAACTACATGATCACTTCAATAGATAAGGAAAAAGCATTTGATAAAATTTAAGTTGGTATTTGATAAAGATACTCCAAAAACTAAGGAAAAAAATATCCCTAGAGCTAACATTACAATTCATAGTGAAATATATAGACTCTTTTCAGAAAATAGTAACAAAGTTTTTGAAAGTTGAGAAGATTAATTTGCAATAGTAGTAATTCCTTGAATATCATGAAATAAGTCTTGTGTCTGTATCCAAATTTCTAAGTCTCCCTTCACGTAGTCTCAGACTCCAGTGTGAATCATTTTTGTCTCCTGAAAGAAGATGGGTGATGGAAGCAGAGGGCTGCTCTAAGGCACCTGCCTCACAAAATGTAGTCTATACTGGAGGAATGGGAGGAGTGCTGATAGGAGGATGACCTTTCCCAGGCTTCCCTAGAGATTTGTCTTCCTATGTAGAGGCAGATGTGGCTGCAACTTTTCTGAAATATTTCTGAGAGGTGTTTCTTGAACTTCTCGCCCATGAACGCATAGATAACAGGGTTCACACAGCAGTGGGTGAAGGAAATGGTTTCTGTGACATGGGTGGCATAGATCAACCGCTGGCTCATGACGCATCCATCCAAGATGTGCATGTTGTGCAGGGAAGTAAGGAAGAGTACTACATTGAACGGGACCCAGAAGAGTAAAGAGACAACCACCACAACGAGCACGAGCTTGATGGCCTTGGTCTTGTTGTGGTTCTGGCAACTCTTCAGCTGGTGCAGGATGCTAATGTAGCAGAACATAAGGATGGTGAATGGGATCAACAGGCCTAAGATATTAATTTCAAAGTGGATGAACATGTTCCACTTCAGCGTCTCTTGATTGTAATACAAATAACACTGTAGAACACCATCTTCAGAGGTCTCTTGGTAAAATACTAGTAACGGGCTGGTGGCCACGAGGGCAATCAGCCACACCACCAGGCTCAGGGCTGTGCCCATTCTGGTCGTCCTCACTTTCATGGCGTATACAGCACGGACAACTGCCAGGTACCTGTCCACGCTCATGAGGGTGATAAAGAACATGCTGCTAAAGAAGCCAATGTAATAAAAGCCAGAGACCACCTTGCACATTACAGTCCCAAACACCCACTGGTCCAGCTGATAGTGGGTCTGAAAGGGGAAGGAGAAGACAACAAGCAAGTCAGACAGGGCCAGGTTCAAGAGGTATATGTCTGTGATGCTCGTCAGCTTCTTGCAGGTGACAAGGACCAGGATGACCAGGCTGTTTCCCAGAAGACCAAATACAAACAGGAGGCAGTAAAAAATGGCAAGAAGCAACTTGCTATCTCTTTGGATAAGTTCCCCATCACAGGGGCTTGAGATGATATCAGGATAGTAGTAGTCAGTTATTGTCACATTGGGCTCAAGTGTATAATCCATCAAGGCAGGAAGACTTGGCCACAGAGGCACCTAAGAGAGATTCATTTAACAATATTTTTATTTAAAAGTGTGGATTGAATTGTGCCTCCCGCCCCTCCCAAGTTCATGTGTTGAAGCTCTAAAGCCCTGTTATGGTCTAACTGTGTCCTTCCAAAATTTGTATGTTGAAACCCTACCCCCATTGTGATGGTATTAGGAGGTGGAGCCTTTGCAAAGTGATTGGATTAGGTGAGGTCATAAGGGTGGAGCCCTCATGAATGGGATGACTGCCCTTATAAGAATCACAGGAGAGCTTGCTTCCTCTCTCTGCTCTAGGGCTTGTGAGGATACAATGGGAATTTGGCAGTTTGCAATCTGGAAGAGGGCTCTCACCAGAACCTGACTGTGCTGGTACCTTGATCTTGGACTTCCCAGACTCTAGAACTGTGAGAAATAAATTCGTTGCTTGTCAGCCACCCAGTCTATGGTATTCTATTATAGGAGCCCAAACTGACCAAGACACTCCCAATGTCACTATATTTGGAGACAGGCCATTAAGGAGGTAATTTAGGTTAAATGAGATCATCAGATGGGGCCCTAATCCAATCGGACTGGTGTCCTTGTAAGATGAGGACAAAGTGTGAAGGCAGCCCAAGAGGCTCTCACCAGAAATCCAATTTGTCAGCACCTTGCTCTTGGACTTCTAGCCTCCAGAACTGTGAGAAAATAAATTCCTGTCATTTAAGCCACACAGCCTGTGACATTTTGTGATGGCAGCTTAAACAGACTAATACAGGGGCTACATGGGACCTCTCTGCCTTTTCTACCCAAATTTTCAAATTTTCTGTAAACTTAAAACTTCTCAAAGAAGTAAAGCCTATTAGCACTTTTTAAAAGCTGAAAACTGCCTGGGCTGACTAATACAGAGGGGTTGTATGGGATAAGAAAAGCCAAAATTTGCAAAGAAAACTTAAATACCTATAGTTCTACCCCTCAGAATTAGCAACTGCTAGCATACTGCCATGCTTTTTTTTTTGTGGTACGCGGGCCTCTCACTGTTGTGGCCTCTCCTGTTGCAGAGCACAGGCTCCGGACATGCAGGCTCAGCAGCCATGGCTCACAGGCCCAGCTGCTCCGCGGCATGTGGGATCTTCCCGGACCGGGGCATGAACCCGTGTCCCCTGCATCGGCAGGCGGACTCTCAAGCACTGCGCCACCAGGGAAGCCCCATATTTGCTTTTGATTCTTTTCCTTTTCCTCCCTCCTTCCTTCTGCAATAGAGATAAAGCGAAAGGAAGACTCAACATTTAAAACATGATCATTCTCTTACATTCAGGAAAGACGCACATGCCCTTTTTGGCCAACTGCAGCAATGGCGAAGTTCAGCCGCTTTTCATGTGCTTCAATGGTGACTCGAATCAACCTCTTGAAATCCCTTTCCTTCAATTCTGCCTTGTTTTCAAGCCCTTTTCGATGACTTTCTTCAAGACATTTTTCGACGATAGGTATCATTTACAACCCTGCAGGTTTGTGAATTGCAGTACCCCTGATCTCCATTTTTTAACTTGCTTTTGTAGGAACTGGTCCCAAAACAGCAAGATTGCTGCAAGCCTTAATCTGATTCCAAGGGCAAGCTGAGCCTTTGGTCAATTCATCTTCCTAATTGGAAATTAGAGTGACATGTGCCTATCCAAACACCTAGGGCTTGTTTCTCATTGGTTCCCCCGCTTCCCCTTCATCCTTCGGACAAATTCCAAGCTGTTCCAAACAGGATGTTGAAGGTGCGCATTCCCCAAGTGGGGAGATTGTTAGGAAAGAGGCCGGTGGGGAGAATGCGAGCACCAGGAAATGAGGAGATGAGGCAACTTTTCCACACTCTTCCCAATCAGATGATGTACCATCCTCTGGGTGTCCCATGCATGTTTCAGCGGTAGGACGGTTCCCCTGCACCTGGAGTTTTGGGACCCATAGAATGGGGGGCAGGCAGTATTACTCTTAAGTGGCTACATTTGCTGACCCATCCTCACCAATTCTCTCAGCCCCACCAGTGTCCAGCCTTAGGTCTCATCCAGCTGTGGTTTTAGTGTGGTCAATCCCGGTTGCATCACATCCCCTGAATGTATTTTATAAGTATTTATCTGTCTCTCACTGTGTTTGATGTTTTTTTAAAAATTTTCTTTATAATGGGGTATAGCTGATTTTCAATGCTCTGTTTCTTGCTGCTGTACATCCACTTGATTCACTTACAGAGATACATTAATAAATTCATTTTCAGAAAACAAACAAAAACATGATCATTCTCCTCAAACTGATATTTATATTCAAGGCAATTTCAACCTAGGCTTATTATTTTTCTGAGGCATTTGATTATTGAACATTCAGACATCCCTATCCACTCTGCCACATTTCTATAATTTGAAATGCCAAGCAAGTTAGCCATTTTTAAAATATTAATTTCACTATGTACGCAAAATAGATTTTAAAACAGTTTCTGAAGTACGGAGGTGAGTCTCTTTTTTATGTGGCCAGCAACTTTCAAAACAACAGTCTCCCCTCCTACATCTTCCTCCTTACTTGTCTTTTACAGTTATTTTTTAAAACAATTTCCATTTCATGGTCCTTCTCTTCTGCTCTCCTAAGATCCTGGACTGTGAAGAGGTCTTCAACTCATTTTCTTCCCCAGATCCTTCCTACTGACGCCCACTCCACACTTCCCCCGTGCTCTTTTATCATTAAAATCTGTGGAAAGTATTAGCAAGCTCTACCATTTATCACAGTGGGCCAGGAATTTTAGATGCATCACCTTATTTATTCCTCTTGAATCCCTATGAAGCAGGCACTAATATCTCCTTTCTATTCCTGGAGTTATGATTATACCGAATCTCAGCTTCTGTCCAGTGCCTGAAGTTACACAGAGGGTGAGAGATTAGAGTCAGGACTCAAAACCCACATCTGTCTACTCCAATCCTTGTTCTTTTCCATATTTCTCTATTTTGTGTGTTTAAAAAAAAAGAGTAAAAAGCTCTTATCTTTTAGAATCTAGACCACCTGACTTCCAAGTTTTAGATTAGTTTGTAGCAGAGTAAACTTGGACTTGTTTTTCAAACTGAGTTTCAGGTTCCCCTCTGTGGAAGGGGGCTAAGAACGCTTTTCAGGGGTTGGTGGGACGTGCCTGAGGTCATTTAAGTTAGCATCTGGTTAGGGATGAAGGTTTGCTTGCCAGCTTTGTTCCTTGAGAATAATACCCACATGTCTTCCCGTTATCTCACAGATGCACTGTACGCAGCAAATGGACAGATTCCTCCCCAGATGCCTGGTGACAGGAGGGATCTTTTCTTATCCACCTTCCCACTCTTGGAGGAGCTTTGACAACCTCCTAGCATCCTGCAGAGAAAAATGGCATGGCTTTTTTTCCTCCACCAGAGCCATGGACACCTATTAAGACATATGCAGGGTTTGTAAACTCTGGGGATACGCAAAGAAAAAAAAAAGTCACCTCTTGTGCCAGATTTCTGAAATCATGGTCTTCCCTTTGCCTGCCCCCAGGGACATAAAACTGTCCCTGCTTCTTATATCCTTCTTCCCCAACGATGCTTAGTAATACATACCTTAATTAGAGCCTTCTTTCCAGAGGTTTTCAGTGTTGTTAATTCCCTTTCCTCAGAGTCTGCGCTGTCATGTGTTCTGCTCAGACGAGAACAGCTCCTCTGCAGGTATCTTATCTGTGGTGAGTGGCAGAATAGGGGTGGGTCTACTGTCGCACCCTGCAGTGATTTAAAAAGTTTAAAAAAATGATCTCATATAGAGAACAAACTAGTGGTTACCAATGGGGAGAGGCAAGCAGGGAGGGGCAATGTAGGGGTAGGGAATTAAGAGGTATGAACTATTAGGTATAAAATAAGCTACAAGGATATCATATACACATGGAGAATACAGCCAATATTTTATAATAACTATAAATGGAATCTAACTTTTAAAAATCGTGAATCACTATAGTGTACACCTGTGACATGTAATATTGCACATCAACTATACTTCAATTTTTTTTTAAATGCTTAAAAATCACATATAGTGACAACACACACAAAAAACCTAAAAATTAAAAATAGATCTCACCAAAGAACACATACAGATGGCAAATTAACATGTGATAAAACATTATTTCACTAGGGAATTGTAAGTTAAAGCAACAGTGAGTTACCGCCACACACTTGTGATGTGGAAGAATGGCTAAAATCAAAACACCAAATGCTGGAGAGGGAGAAGATTAAGAGGAGCTTTCATTTATTGCTGGTGGAAATGCAAACTGGTATAATCACTTTGGAAGACAGTTTGGTAATTTCTTATAAAGCTAGAATAGGCTTACCAAATAATCCAGTAATCATGCTCCTGATTTTTACCCAAATGAGTTGAAAACATATCCACACAAAAACCTGAGCATGAATATTTATAGCATCTTTATTTATAATTGTCAAAAATTGGAATCGACCAAGATGCCCTTCAATAGACGAATGGATAAACAAACTGTGGTAATGTATACAACAGCATGTTATTCAGTGATTTTAAAAAACCAGCTATCAAGCCACAAATAGAAGTCTTAAGTGTATATTGTTAAGTGAAAGAAGCCTGTCTGAAAAGGCTACATGACAAATGACTCCAACGATAGGACATTTTGGAAAAGGCAAAACGATTGAGATAGTAGATGATCAGTGGTTGTCTGGGGTTCAGGGGCAGGGGGCTGATTCTTCCAACCCAAGAGCACGAGATATCGTTCCAGTTCTTTGAATCATCTTCAATTTCCTTCATCAATGTTTTATAGTTTTCAGAGTATACGCCTTTCACCTTCTTGGTTAAAGTTTATTCCTAGGTGTTTTTTTAATGCAATTTTAAATGGTATTTTTTTAAACTTTCTCTTTCTGATATTTCATTTTTCATGTGTAGAAACGCAACAGATTCTTCCTTACGGTGGCGAGAAGAGGCGTTTCAGGAACAGAATTGTGAAGCGATGAACACATGGTTTATTTCTGCTGGTTGAGACCAGGCCAGTGGGATAAGTTCAGTCATCTGCATGGAAGAGAGTCTCTTGCCTCAATATCGAGAGGCAAGAACCTAACTGGGCCTGACAAAACCAGACCAACTTGGTTAACTTACACAAAGGTCTACAGCCACAAACACTGTGGGGTTCAGGCTATCCCAGGAAGGCAACAGAGAAAGGGGGCCTATCCCTCTGGCTTTTGTGGTCCAATAGATAACAAGTGACAAACTCTCCCCACCTGCCAATCATAGGTGCTCATCACCCTCCAATGAGGAGCAGTAAGTGAGGAGAGAGGTGGAACCAGAGCTGTCCTTTCCACTACTGCCCCCCCTCCTGGAGGGATGTGGAAGTTCCTCGTGGAAACACAGGGCGCGAGGTAAGAATTCTCACATGCAGATGACGCCCATCACTGTTACACTTCAACTTCTTTCTTTAGATGCAATTTAGAATGCTTATGTACTCCTGTATGCCTTGTTTCATGACCTCTACATCCAACCTCTTTTGTCTGCAATCTCATCTCATAGGAATATCTGCTGGTGCCTGAGTTCTAGGTAAATCCCTTCACCCACATCATTTACGTGCCGATGCAGTTTGGGGAAAACCTCAGATCTTTTATAAGAGTTTTGTATGTGATAAGCAAAGATCAGTGGTTCACAGAAAGTGAGACTCAGGGCCCACAGATACTGCTGATTCGCATCATGAGGGTGGGAACTATGATACCTGTTTCACCTGAAGTTGTGGAAGGAGCCGTGGACCCTTCCCCAGCTCAGCCAAGCAGGCCTAAGGGACTTGGTGGAATTCTCCCAAAGCCGACTTCCAGGATGGGCTAGAATAACAGCATGGGACTTGGCGCAGATGTCCTTGCTTTATGCAGGGTAACTGAGTAGGGGCTGAGGGAAGTCAGGGGGAGTGGGCTGGCCTCCATCCTGCATGTTTCCTCAACTCCACAAAACTGGGCCACTTGGTAGAGGCCAAGTTTGACTGAGCGACTTGACTTGGGCAGAGGTGATTCTGGGGCTCATTTATACACCAAGGAGTCTTCACTATGAGATTGCATTTAGGGTCCACCTGGATAATTCAGGATAATCTCCCTTTCTTAAGATCCTTGACCTAATGACATCTGCAAAGACCCTTTTTCCAAAAAGGTTACTTTTACAAATTCCAGAGATTAGGACTTGACATCTTTGGGTGGCCTTTATTCAAATTACTATACCCTGGCTCTAAAGACACAGACTGTGACAGAGTTAAAGAGAAGCCTTCGTTCCTCACCTTTGGGCACACAGCAGGGATCTCAGCATCCTAGAAGAAGGTACCAAACTACACAGACAAGGTCATGTAAGGTCCCCAGAATCAATGGTCTCTCCAAGTCCACCTTCTGTTGCACGGAAACATTCACCAGGTTCTGGAAGGAATACCCTCAGGGATGGACATGTTTTTTAAAAAAACTTTTGACAGAGGTAAGAGAAAGAATTTAAATTCTCTAGGACACAGATATGCTAGATTGGATCTACCAGGGAAGTTCCATGTAAGTCCAACTCTGTCATGTCCCTCCAAGAGTCCAGAAGACTTCCCTTCACCTCAGAATGAAAAAGATTGATGAAGGAAACCCCCAAATCCTTATAAAGTGCTGTGCTGGGGACTGACTATAGTTGAAATGGGCTCACAGCACCACAGTCAGTGGGGACAGTAAGAGCCTGGGGTGTTGAGGCAGGACAGCTAACTACTGCCAATGTTAGGACAGAGTGTGGGGTGGGCAAGCTAATCACAGATTGGGACATAACACGTTGGGCCAATGTCTCTGGCTAAGCGGGTTAATCATGGGATTCATGGGAACAAACTAACAGGCAGTTACATATATCTTGCTTGATTTGTGCATCCAAGGAAATCGATCTGGCAAAGAGACCTAGCCTGAGCTTTATGTTAGAGATGCAATCATGCAGTCCCCAGATGTGCGTCAGCACAGAGTCAGAACTCCTTTAAAGACAGGAAAGATGGGAGGACATCTTCCGAAATGTGAGCTATCTTCCTAGATATCTGACAACCTTGGACAGCTGGTTCCCCTTGAGCCTCCTTTGCTATCAGAAGCAGCTCCACCTCCTCTGGCACACTAGGCTAGCCTTCTCTCACTTTAAGATCTTACAATAACCTCCTCAGAGGCAGTTACCTTGCAAGAGGATATCAATTCTCCACTTGACAAATAATAGATCACAGCATCTTCTATCTCCTTTCCTTCAAAATGAAAAGAAAGAAAAGACTGTGTTTAAGTCAACTCTCAGTGTAAATGCATAAATTAGTACTATCACATATACTTGCCATAGAGCATTGGGCAGAAAGTGACCTCAGGTCATCAAACCTAACTCTTTCTTTATAAATGGGAATATTAAGCCCAGAAAGGAAGTAACTCCCCACAAAAACACGCAGTAAGTTGGTGGTTGAGCCAGAGACAGAACTCAGGTCTTCTGAAGCGTAGCCTAGGGTTCTTTTCACATGACACTGTATTTTAAACATTCTCATGTGATAGTATTACAGAGTTGTGGATAAAACTAGGGGGAATCTTTTTGGGTTTTCTACATTTTCCAACTATAAATCCACCCATGATTTTCAGGGTACAAAAGCATTTGCTTAACAAAAAGTGGTAGACAGAAACCTGAGTTTACTAAAAGCATATGTGTTATTGATAATAAAGCCAGTTTATCAGAAACTTTTTTGCCATCTATATAATTTGATTTCCCACATAGATTACCCACCCCCCAAAAAAAGCTACAATAAACAGATTTTTTTTCTTACTGCTAAATATTTATTTCCTGTATAAGAGTGGTCAGGAATATTGCCTGCATACAATCAAAGGTACAACTGCAATATTGCTTTGAAGTGTTGAAAATGGAGAAGCATGTGTGGTTAATAGTATAATATTTGTACTTTTAGTTGCATTTTCAGGAAACTTATGCTATATTGTATGCACGAACTGATTAGACTTCTTAGCCTGTAACATGGTTCTTTATTCCCAGAATTTACCTTCTACTAACATTTTTGGTTTTTTTCAACACTACAAACACTTACTGAGGACCTAGCATATTCCCAGCACTGCTCTAGTCATTAGAAGAGATAATAAGGTGAAATTATATGATTCCCCCCTTTAGGGGTTTAGCAAACAATGGCACTTTCATCACAGGAATCCCAGGAGGTAATGGCTCTCTGAAGAATGATGAATAATGAAGGGAAAAAGTCATTGTGAAAACTATGTAGAAATCCAGAAAAATCTTTATGATTAGAAAAGCAGATTAAGGTGGCATATATGCTACGTTTGTCTGTGCCAAGACACGGATGCATGTGATCACATTCTAGAATGAAACAGGCAGAAATTAAAGTCAAATATTAGACTGCTCTTTATTTTGAAAGTTTTCTTTAATAATGATATGTTGTTGGGACTTCCCTGGTGGTCCAGGGGTTAAGAATCCGTCTTGCAACACAGGGGATGCCGGTTCGATCCCTGGTCAGGGAACTAAGATCTCACATGCCACGGGGCAAATAAGCCTGCGTGCCACAACTAAAGAGCCCATGAGCTCTGGAGGCTGCGTGTGCCACTACTACAGAGCCCATGCACTCTGGAGCCCGTGGACTCTGGCCGCAACTAATAAGCCGCACACTCTGGAGCCCACATGCCACAACTAGAGAGAAGCCTGTGCACTCCAATGAAAGATCCCATGTGCTGCAACTAAGACCCGATGCAGCCAATAAATAAATAAATAAATAAATAAATATTTTAAAAATGATATGTTGTCTTTTCAATAGTAAGTTTTTAGGAAATAGAAAGTGGCTATCAGTGACAAATTTAAAGCAGAGAAGTTTCCATTTTGTAACTGATTAAGTTGTAGATTAATTTACTAATCCACAATTGGAATTCTCCCAATGACAAAAAGCATCTAGATGACAAGAAGTCGTATACAAGGGAAGTCTGAGTTTATCATTATTAAGCATATGTTGGGGAGAAAAATAGTTTCCTCTACCCTCTTAGGCTCAGTAATTGAAGGTCTATAAATTAAACTAACAAAAGACAGATTAAGAGGAGAAAAGGCATAATTTTAATTAATGTTTAGGTGCATGGGTGTTCACAGGAAAGGAGTGAAACTGAAAGAAGCAGTTAGACTTGGGGGCTTATGTACCATTTTAACAAAGGCAAGGAGGTTTGGGCTTCAAAGGATGATAAACTGTGGTAAAGTGACAAGGAAATATATGAGAGAACTAATAGAAGATAAGAGCTATTTTAAATAAGGTCTGTTTATGCAAACTAAACTTGGTGTCAACTTCTTATCTTTGATAATAAGAGGCACATTTTTTTTTCCTGGTACAGAGTGGGCACCTTTCTCAAAGGGAAATGTATGCCCTGCTTTTGGTATACGAGGGAAAGGCAGAGAACTCTTCCTGTATTGATTGATTCTCAGTTGCCTTTAACTGAAAATAATCCTTATACCAAAGTGGCATATTTTGGGGTGGCATATTCTGACTTCACTTAATAATATCTCCATTTTGTGAGTACCCCTCATGAGCCAGCCATAGCTTATATATTTCGCCCTTGGTGGGGTTATGGGAGTGCCCTGTGCTCTTCTTTTAAGCTTCAGGTTGAGACTGAGGTTGAGACTGCTCCAAGACTGAGCACTAGCCCTCAGGCAGTGGACAATTCCATCGCTGGTGAAACCTGTGCTCAGGCTGTGTTGTCTTAGGGTGGGCACCTTTGCATCTCTGTACCTATGGGTATTGTCTGTTTTATTGATTCCAAATTCTGTGGGAGGAACCTAGGGACCAGGATGTTTGGCAAAGACAGGATGCTTTGCAGCTCACGGGCATATGGAGAACTCTTAAAGGGAAGCTAGGAGGACTTCCTCCCCTGCCCCAGGAAAAGTACTCCCAAGTTAAGGGTGAAGGTAGAGTGTTAAGATGCTTCTCTTTTTCTCTCCTGACACCATTCATTCCTGTTCCCTGCATATAAGAGGAGTTTATGAAATAATGCATTATTCCTCTTTTTTTTTTCCTGCATTAAAGCTTGGTTCAGAATATCCATTTTGGAACCAGGCTGGGGACAACACTATTCTAGTTTCCTTGATGACCAAAGACACAGTAACATCAATATGATCTCCACCAACCTCTGTTTTCTTTTTAGCTACTCCCAGACCCCAAAAGGCCACACCAGCTCCTAAAAGAGATGCTGAACCAGTCACACCAGCATTTCACTTACCCTAAATCCAATTCTCAGGTCAACCCTGCAGGTATTTTAGCCAACTTTTCCAAGATCTGCACGGCTCCTAAGAGGCAGAACTGGTACCAATCCAGGTTATACTGTCCACTTGGACACCAGTGCCCCTTCTCTCACATCCATCAATCCTCATCAGAAATAGAGTAAGCTACCCAAAGCCATCAGGGCAGTCAGAATCAACTTCCTTCTCCTCTGGGCTGGCAGAAACCCTTGCTTCTCACTGTAGATCTTGTCCACATCCACTCTCGTGTTCTTTGGGCTGTCTTCCTCACCAGACTCAACTCACATCTTGCCTTTTTTTTTTGGTCTCCACTCACTACTTCCAAGGCAGGCAGCAAGAGGTAGGTCTTAGAAAAGGCAGGATGAATTAAGACCCAACAGCTTACAACAAAGAGGACATAAGTGCCACCCTCTCTTCTGGTCAGTTTTTGTCAGGGTCACATCCCAGGGAATTTGTGGCACCTGAAGGCTTTGGAGTCACACAGACCTGAGTGAAATCGCACTCAGTGATTTGCTTGAGTGTTTTATTTCACCTCTATAGCCCTCATCATTTTCATCTGTACACGTCGGGTGATGATCCCTTTCTCAAAGGGTTAAGAAGATAAGAAATTTCCTCTGAAGACATCTAGCACCAAGTATGTGTTAATAACTACACTTTATATTAACCACCGAGGTGATCCTTATCATTTTACCTTTGTGGTTTTCTATTTGCTAGCCATGGAAGTAAATATTTTTTAGCTTATTGTTTTGAAATAATATCCAGAAAAGAAAGGTTGCAAGAATATACAAAGAATTGCTATATTCTTCTCCAAGATTCACCAAGTGTTAACATTTTGACACACTTGCTCTTTCTCTCTCTATATATATATGTGATATATACATTTTTTTTCTAAATCAGCTGAAAATTTTGGCATCATGTTCCTTCATCCCTAAACCCTTCAGTGTGAATTTCTTAAAAACAAGGACATTCTCTTACATCACCGTGGTACTGTTATCAAGAAATTTAACATTAACACAGTATTACTCTCTAAGAAGTCTATTTTACAATCTCACCAATTGTCACAGTAATGACCTTTATAGTACCTTTTCATCCTCTGGTTCAGGATCCAACCCAGGGTCATGCAAGGATTGTACTGTCAAACCCTTTTACTCTCCTTTGGTTGGAAACTGTGCCTCTGCCTCTCTGTTTTTTAAGACATTGACATTTTTAAAAGAATACAGACCAGTTATTTTTCAGAATGTCCCTCAATTTGGATTTGTCTGATGTTTCCTTGTGATTAGGTTCAGGTTAAACATTTTTGGCAGGAACACCACAGAAATGATGAGTCCTTCTCAGGGGACACATGATGTCCATTAGTCCAGCGTTGGTGATATCAACCTTGTTCACTTCATTCAAATGTCCGTCAGTAGTAAAGTTGCTGTTTTTCCCTTTACCTAATAAGCCATTTGTGAGAGATTCTTTGAGATCATGTAGATATCCCATTTCCCATCAAACTCCCAGGGGTGCTGTTCTGGAAGCTTTTGCAGAATAAGTTCTCTCAAAGATGAAACATTGAAAAAGGTCTGTACTGCCTGGGTTCAAGAGGCATGAATTCTCCTTTTCACCAATTTCCTGTGTGGGAGCCTTGTGGTTAGTGACTCAGGGAGGGGTGGGCAAGTTGGAGCCTTGTGGTCCAGGAGCTCTCCATCCTGCACCAACACCAGAGAGAGGGTAGGGCCAGGGAGCCAGGAGAGGAGCCTCCAGCAACAAAGTGGAGGCGTGCTAGAGACATCCCATGCCTATACAGTACAGTGGGCCTCAGGTTCATGAACACAGAGGCTTTCTTCCTCTGCCCCTACAGTCATGCTCTCCATCTATTCCTTGTGAGTGTGTGAGACCCATCTAATCTGGGGGCTTTAGCAGACATGCACACATCACCGAAGATTCCTGGGAGGATTACCGTAGGAGCCATGCTTCATTCCTCTGCCTGGGGAATGCCTGAGCTAAGCCCTTGTCATGAGAACAAGGAGGAAATCAAATGTGTAGTTTTGCAAATCGGGGAGTCAAAGATTGTTAGAGATGGAGGGTGTCAAGATCAGCTCGGTGCTTTGTGACCACCTGGAGGGGTGGGATGGGGAGGGTGGGAGGGAGGGAGATGCATGAGGGAAGGGATGTGGGAACGGATGTATATGTATGACTGATTCACTTTTATAAAGCAGAAACTAATAAAAAAAAATAAAAAAAAAGAGTTTACCTTAGCATTCATAAACTTTCAGGGAACTAGGATCATTATCAAATAAAAAATATAGGCCAACCTCACCAATGAAGACAGAGGTAAAAACCCTACACAAAATAATACCACATGGAATCAAACAATGTACAAACAGTTTGTACATCTTGACCAAGTTGGATTTATCCCAGTAATGAAAGGTTCCTTTTTCATTAGAAAAAAATTTTAAGTGTAATTCACCACATTAATAGATTAATGGAAAAAATCTGATGATCAAATGATCATCTCAATAGATGCAGGAAAATCGATAAAATTCAGCATGTATATGGAGCAAGTGAAACTCTCCAACTCTGCTGGTGGGAGTGAAAACCATTGAAACCACTTTTGAAAATGGTGTGGCATTTTTCTACTAAAGTGAAACATGCACATATTCAATGGTTTATCAATTCTACCCTGAAGTATATATTCAACATAGATGTATATATTTCACTAAAGACATGTATTAGAATATTCATGGCAGCACTGTTCATAATAGACTACTGGAAACTACCCAAATACCCATCAATCGTAGGATAAATAGATTCCAGTATATTCACACAATAGAATACACTAAAGCAACGAGAACTGATGATCTACAATTGTATAAAATAGTATAGGTGAATCCACTAACATAATGTTGCACAAAAGAAGCCAGACACAAAGGCAGCATACTATGACTCCACTTATATAAGGGACTAAAAAACAGGTAAAACTAATCTATGGTATCAGAAGATTGGTTACCTTGGTGGGTTGAGTGATAAGATGGAAAGGTGTGACTTGGGAGCTGGTGATACACTATTTCTTGATCTGGGTGCTGGTCACACAGAGGGTTCCGTTTGTAGAAATACATACATTTATGACATAGGCATCTTCTACATGTATATTACACTCCATTTTTTAAAATTGGAGTATAATTGCTTTACAATTTTGTGTTGGTTTCTGCTGTACAATGAAGTAAATCAGCTATATGTATACATATATCCCCTCCCTCTTGGACGTCCCTCCCACCCCACCCCCCATCCCATCCCTCTAGGTCATCACAGAGCACCGAGCTGAGCTTCCTGTGCTTTATAACAGGTTCCCAATAGCTATTTATTTTACACATGGTAGTGTATATATGTCAATCCTAATCTCCCAATTCGTCCCAGCCTCCCCTTCCCCCGCTGTGTCCACAAATCCGTTCTCTACATCTGAGTCTATATTCCTGCCCTGGAAATAGGTTCATTTGTACCATTTTTCTAGATTCCACATATATGCATTAATATACAATGTTTGTTTTTCTCTTTCGGACTTACTTCACTCTGTATGACAGACTCTAGGTCCATCCACATCTCTACAAATGACCCAATTTCGTTCCTTTTTATGGCTGAGTAATATTCCATTGTATATATGTACCACATCTTCTTTATCCATTATTTGTTGATGGACGTTTAGGTTGTTTCCACACCCTGGGTATTGTAAATAGTTCTGCAATGAACACTGGGATACATGTGGACTTTTAAATTATGGTTTTCTCAGGCTGTATGCCCAGTAGTGAGATTGCTGGGTCATATGGTAGTTCTATTTTTAGTTTTTTAAGGAACCTCCATACTGTTCTCCACAGAGGCTGTATCAATTTACATTTCCACCAACAGTACAAGAGGGTTCCCTTTTCTCCACACCCTCTCCAGCATTTAATGTTTGTAGATTTTTTGATGATGGCCATTCTGACCAGTGTGAGGTGACACCTCATTATAGTTTCGATTTGCATTTCTCTAATAATTAGTGATGTTGAGCATCTTTTCATGTGCCTCTTGGCCATCTGTATGTCATCTTTGGAGAAATGTCTATTTAGGTCTTCTGCCTATTTTTTGATTGGGTTTTTTTGTTTTTTTGATATTGAGCTGCATGAACTGTTTGTATATTTTGGAGATTAATCCTTTGTCTGTTGATTTGTTTGCAAATATTTTCTCCCATTCTGGGGATTGTCTTTTCATCTTGTTTATGGTTCCCTTTACTGTACAAAAGCTTTTAAGTTTCATTAGGTCCCATTTGTTTATTTTTGTTTTTTATTTTCATTACTCTAGGAGATGGGTCAAAAAAGATCTGGCTGTGATTTATGTCAAAGAGAGTTTTTGCTATGTTTTCCTGTAAGAGTTTTATAGTGTCCAGTCTTACACTTAGGTCTTTAATCCATTTGAGTTTATTTTTGTATATGGTGTTATTGACCACAGGTGCGTGGGTTCACCTCTGGGCTTCCTATCCTGTTCCATTGATCTATATTTCTGTTTTTGAGCCAGTACCATACTGCCTTGATTACTGTAGCTTTGCAGTATAGTTTGAAGTCGGGGAGCCTGATTCTTCCAGCTCGTTTTTCTTTCTCAAGATTGCTTTGGCTATTCAGGGTCTTCTGTGTTTCCATACAAATTTTAAAGATTTTTTGTTTTAGCTCTGTGAAAAATGCCATTGGCAACTTGATAGGGATTGCATTGTATCTGTAGATTGCTTTGGGTAGTATAGTTATTTTCACAAGATTGATTCTTCCAATCCAAGAACATGGTATACTTCTCCATCTGTTTGTGTCATCTTTCATTTATTTCATCAGTGTCATATAGTTTTCTGAGTACAGGTTTTTGCCTCCTTATGTAGGTTAATTCCGAGGTATTTTATTCTTTTTGTTGCAATGGTGAATTGGATTGTTTCCTTAATTTCTCTTTCTGATCTTTTGTTGTTAGTGTATAGGAATGCAAGAGATTTCTGTGCATTAATTTTGTATCCCACAACTTTACCAAATTCATTGATTAGCTCTGGTAGTTTTTGGTGGCTTCTTTAGGATCATCTATGTATAGTATCATGCCATCTGCAAACAGTGACAGTTTTACCTCTCTCCCAATTTGGATTCATTTTATTTCTTTTTCTTCTCTGATTGCCATGTCTAGGACTTCCATAACTATGTTGAATAAGAGTGGTGAGAGAGAACACCCTTGTCTTGTTCCTGATCTTAGTGGAAATGCTTTAGTTTTTCACCATTGAGAATGATGTTTGCTGTGGGTCTGTCATACATGGTCTTTATTATGTTGAGGTAGGTTCCCCTCTATGCCCATTTTCTGCATAGTTTTTATCATAAATGGCAGTAGAATTTTGTCAAAAGCTTTTTCTGCATCTATTGAGACGATCATATGGTTTTTATTCTTTGGTTTGTTAATATCATTTATCACATTGATTGATTTGCATATATTGAAGAATCCTTGCATTCTTGGGATAACTCCCACTTGATCATGGTGTATGATCCTTTTAATGTGTTGTTGCATTCTGTTTGCTGGTATTTTATTGAGGATTTTTGCATCTATGTTCATCAGTGATATTGGTCTGTAATTTTCTTTTTTTGTGCTATCTTTGTCTAGTTTTGGTATCAGGGTGATGGTGACCTCGTAGAATGAGCTTGGGAGTGTTCCTTCCTATGCAATTTTGTGGAAGTTTGAGAAGGATGGGTGTTAGTTCTTCACTAAATGTTTGATAGAATTCACCTGTGAAGCCATCTGGTCTTAGACTTTTGTTTGTTGAAAGATTTTTAATTACAGTTTCAATTTCATTACTTGTGACTGGCCTGTTTATATTTTCTAATTCTTCCTGGTTCAGTCTTGGAAGGTTGTACGTTTCTAAGAACTTGTCCATTTCTTCCAGGTTGTTCATTTTATTGGCATAGACTTGCTGGTAGTAGTCTCTTATTATCCTTGGTATTTCTGCAGTGTCAGTTGTAATTTCTCCTTTTTCACTTCTAATTTTATTGACTTGCATCCTCTCCCTTTTTTTCTAGAGGAATCTGGCTAAGGTTTATCAGTGTTGTTTATCTTCTCAAATAACCAACTTTTAGTTTTATTGATCTTTGCTATTGTTTCTTCATTTCTATTTCATTTATTTCTGCTCTGATCTCCATGATTTATTTCCGTCTACTAACTTTGGGGTTTTTGTTGTTGTTCTCCTTCTTCTTTCTCTAGTTGCTTTAGCTGTAAGGTTAGATTGTTTATGAGATTTTTCTTGTTTCTTGAGGTGGGACTGAATTGCTATGAACGTCCCTCTTAGAACTGCTTCTGCTGTGTTTCATAGGTTTTGGGTCATCATGTTTTCGTTGTCATTTCTTTCTATGCATTTTTAAATTTCCTCTTTGGTTTCTTCAGTGATCTCTTGGTTATTTAGCAGCACACTGTTTAGCCTCCATGTGTTTGTGTTTTTTACACTTTTTTTCCTGTAATTGATTTCTAATCTCATAGCATTGTGGTCAGAAAAGATGCTTGATATGATTTCAGTTTTCTTAAATTTACCAAGGCTTGATTTGTGACCCAAGATGTGATCTATTGTGAAGAATGTTCCATGTGCACTTGAAAAGAAAGTGTATTCTGCCACTTTTGGGTGGAATGTCCTATAAATATCAATTAAGTCTATCTGGTCTATTGTGTCATTTAAAGCTTGTGTTTATTTATTTTCTGTCTGGATGATCAGTCCATTGGTGTAAGTGGGGTGTTAAAGTCTCCCACTATTATTGTGTTACTGTCAATTTCCCCTTCTATAGCTATTCGCACTTGCCTTGTGTATTGAGGTGCTCCTATGTTGGGTGCATAAATATTTATAATTGTTATGTCTTCTTCTTGCATTGATCCCTTGATCATTATGTAGTGTCCTTCCTTGTCTCTTGTAACAGTCATTATTTTAAAGTCTATTTTATCTGATATGAGTATTGCTACTCCAGCTTTCTTTTGATTTCCATTTGCATGGAATATCTTTTTCCATCCCCTCACTTTCAGTCTGTATGTGTCACTAGGTCTGAAGTGGGTCTCTTGTAGACAGCATATAAACAGGTCTTGTTTTTGTATTCATTCAGCCAGTCTATGTCTTTTGGTTGGAGCATTTAATCCATTCATGTTTAAGGTGAATGTATGTTCCTATTACCATTTTCTTAATTGTTTTGGGTTTGTTTTTGTAGGTCCTTTTCTTCTCTTGTGTTTCCTGCTTAGAGAAGTTCCTTTAGCATTTGTTGTAGAGCTGGTTTGGTGGTGCTGAATTCTCTTGGCTTTTGCTTGTCTGTAAAGCTTTTGATTTCTCCATCGAATCCAAATGAGATTCTTGCTGGTTAGAGTAATCTTGGTTGTAGGTTTTCCACTTCATTACTTTAAATATATCCTGCCACTCCCTTCTGGCCTGCAGAGTTTCTGATGAAAAATCAGCTGATAACATACAAGGGAATCCCCATAAGGTTATTTGTTGCTTTCTCCTTCCTGTTTTTAATATTTTTTCTTTGAATTCACTTTTTGATAGTCTGATTAATATGTGTCTCAGCGTGTTTCTCCTTTGGTTTATCCTGTATGGGACTCTCTGTGCTTCCTGGACTTGATTGTCTACTTCCTTTCCCATGTTAGGGAAGTTTTCGACAATAATATCTTCAAATATTTTCTCAGACCCTCTCTCTCTTCTTTTCCTGGGACCCCTATAATTCGAACATTGGTGCGTTTAATTTTTCCCAGAGGTCTCCAAAACTGTCCTCAATTCTTTTCATTATTTTTTCTTTATTCTGCTCCTCGGCAGTTATTTCTACCATTCTATCTTCCAGCTCACTTATTCATTCTTCTGCCTCAGTTATTGTGCTATTGATTTCTTCTAGAGTATTTTTCATTTCAGTTATTGTGTTGTTCATCTCTGTTTGTTTGTTCTTTAGTTCTTCTAGGTCTTTGTTAAACATTTCTTGTATTTCCTCAATTCGTGCCTCCATTCTGTTTCCAAGATTTGGGATCATCTTTACTATCATTACTCTGCATTCTTTTTCAGGTAGGTTGCCTATTTCCTCTTCATTTGTTTGGTCTTGTAGGTTTTTACCTTGCTCCTTCATCTGTAACATATTTTTTTGTCATCACATTTTTTTTTAATGGGTGGGGCTGTGTTCCTGTCCTGCTGATTTTTTGGCCTGAGGCATCCAACACTGGAGTTTGTAGGCAGCCGGGTGTAGCCGGGTCTTGGTGCTGATATGAGGACCTGCGGGAGACCTTACACTGATTATTATTCCCTGGGACCTGAAGTTCTGTGTTAGTCCAGCAGCTTGGACTCAGTGTTCCCACCACAGGAGCTCAGGCCTGACCCTCGGCCCATAAACCAAGATCCCACATGCCTCGTGGTGCGGCAAAGAAAAAAAAAAGGAGAACAATAACAAAGAATAAAAAATAAAATAAAATTAGAATAGGGCTTCCCTAGTGGCGCAGTGTTTGAGAGTCTGCCTGCCGATGCAGTTCGTGCCCCGGTCCGGGAAGATCCCACATGCCGCGGAGCGGCTGGGCCCATGAGCTATGGCCGCTGAGCCTGCGCGTCCGGAGCCTGTGCTCCGCAACGGAGAGGCCACAACAGTGAGAGGCCCGCGTACCAAAAAACAAACAAACAAGCAAAAAATTAGAATAGTAAAACAACAACCAGAAGGTAAATCAGAACCACTATAGCAAAAAAAAAGAACAAAAAGAAAAAGCTGGAAAAGGCCTTGGCTGTGGGGGGGGAGGCAGTGCTTAGGTTGGGTGGGGGTTAGGTCGGGGCGAGCCCTATGCTCAGCGCAGCCAGAGGCAGCCCCGGAGTGACTCAGGCCTCGGACTGGCGAGGATCACGCCTGGAAGTTCAGCAGGTTCGCTGGGGCCCAAGTTGTCAACTGTGCTCCCCCCATCCTCCGATCCCCAAGAGTGTCTTCCCATTTGACTCTATTCTTCCTCCCCCCTCCCTCCCACACCCCCAGGACCCACGCTGCCATAGGGAGCCTCACAGGGTGGAGGACCAGGCCTGGGACCCCAGCAGGCTCCCTGGGGCCCAAGTGGGCAAGGGAAACACTAGCTGCATTCCCCTCCAATCCTCTGAACCTCTGAGGTTCTCTGCCCATCCCTGTTGATCCCCTCATGGTGAGTGGGCCTCTCCAGGTGTGGGAAACCCTCTTCTCTCCCACCTGCCCTTCAGGAGCACAGGTCCCATCCCGCCTCCACTTCTCCTCTCTCCTCACTCCCCCCACATCCTACCTGGTCGCTCTGGGCTTTCCCCTGTCCCCTTGGGTGTCAAGGTCCCCCACCAGTCTCTGTTAGGTGCCCCAGTTGTGAGGAGATGCAAACTCTGTCCTCCTACTCTGCCATCTTGACTCTCCTTCTACACTATATATATATATTTTTTTATTTTTTGTGGTACGCGGGCCTCTCACTGTTGTGGCCTCTCCCATTGTGGAGCACAGGCTCCAGACGCGCAGGCTCAGCGGCCATGGCCCACGGGCCCAGCCGCTCTGTGGCATGTGGGATCCTCCTGGACCAGGGCACGAACCTGTGTCCCCTGCATCGGCAGGTGGACCCCCCACCACTGCACCACCAGGGAAGCCCCCCTACACTTTATTTGTAAGAGAAAAAAAATCAACATCTCTTCATGAAAAATAATTCTTAAAGATGCGACTTCTTTAACCTGAACAAAACAAAAACAAATCAAATATCATCATCAATGAGGACATGTCAAAACAGATCCCTTTGAAATTAGGAATAAGAAAAATATGCCTTCTCTATCATCATTTCTACCTGGTACCAGAGATACCCATCTGTATAATAAGTCAAAGACAAAAAATAAATGGCATAAGGACTAGGAAAGAGGAAAGAAAGATATCATTTACAGAGGACATAAGGGGAAAACCCAAGCAACTCTACAAATTTCTTTAGGAAATCCAGAAGAATCTACAGACAAACTATTAAAGTTAGCAAGAGAATTTAATAAGGTCACTGAATGAAAAGTTGATAACACACAGTTCCACTGAATTTCTATGTTTCAGCAACAAACATATATAAAATGTAGTTTTTTAAAAAATGATTTCTTTTATTATAGCATCAATAAATAAATAAATCTCACAAAGTGAAGAATAACCTTTTTAGAAAAAATTATAAAACTTTATTAAAATACATAAAAGAATTTCTAAAGAGTTATAGAGAAATTTCCTGTTCATGTTTTAGAAGACTAAATATCGAGAGATGTGAGTTCTCTCCCAAATTGATTTAAGCCCATGAGCCACAACTACTGAGTCTGTGCTCTAGGGCCCGCGAGCCACAACTACTGAGGCCACGTGCCACAACTACTGAAGCCCACGTGCCTAGAGCCCATGCTCCACAACAAGAGAAGCCACTGAACTGAGAAGCCCATGCACCACAACGAAGAGTAGCCCCTGCTCACCACAACTAGAGAAAGCCTGCACACAGCAACGAAGACCCAACACAGCCAAATAATAATAATAATAAATTAATTAATTAATTAATTTTAAATAAAAGAATATGATGGGTTTGAGGACCTTCAAGGTGGCAGAGGAGTAAGACGTGGAGATCATCTTCCTCCCCACAAATATATCAGAAGTACATCTACATGTGGAACAACTCCTACAGAACACCTACTGAACGCTGGCAGAAGACCTCAGACTTCCAAAAAGGCAAGAAAATCTCCACGTACCTGGGTAGCGCAAAAGAAAAATGAAAAAAAAAGGGACAAAGGAAACGGGATGGGACCTGTACCTCTGGGAGGGAGCTGTGCAGGAGGAAAAGTTTCCACACACTAGGAAGCGCCTTCACTGGTGGGGATGGGGGGAGCTTCGGAGCCTCAGAGGAGAGGGCAGCAACAGGGGTGCAGAGGGCGAGGTGGAGAGAATTCTGCACAGAGGATCAGTGCCGACCAGCACTCCCCAGCCTGAGATGGTCTGCTCGCCCGCCAGGGCAGGTGGGGGCTGCGCGCTGAGGCTCGGGCTTCGGAGGTCAGATCCCAGGGAGAGGACTGGGGTTGGCTGCCTGAAGACAGAATGAGGCGGCTAGCGCGCCACAGCTGAGGGAGTCCGGGAAAAAGCCTGGGCCCGCCAGAGAGGCAAGAGACCATTGTTGCGGAGCACACAAGGCGAGGGGTGGGCCCGCCATAGGAGCTTCTTAGTCCGTGCGCTAACAGATGGCAGGGCATCGCCTGTGTGAGCTCCAGAGGCAGGCGCGAGCCGCAGCTGTTATCTCAGACCCCAGAGGCGGGCACGATGCTGCCGCCGCTGTTACCAAAGGTCCTGTGAGCAAGCGCAGGTCACTGCTTACACGTTCCCGGGAGCCTGTGCAGCCTGCCACTGCCGAGGGTCCCGTGACGTGGGCCAACATTCCCAGGAGAATGCACTGCGCGACTCAGGCTGTAGCAAATTCCTGCTGGCCTCTGCTGCTGCAGGCACTCCCACACATCCCAATTGTGACTGCCGTATCCCTCCCTCTCCCTGGCCTGAGTGAGCAAGTGAGCCCTAATCAGCCACTGCTTTACCCCTTCTTGCCTGGGTGGAGAACAGATGCCTGAGGGTGGCACACATGCAGAGGCAGGGCCAAAGCCAAAGCTGAGCTCCAGGGGCAGTGCTACCAAAGAAGAGAAAGGAAAATCTCTCCATGCAGCCGCAGGAGCATCAGATTAAATCCCTGCAATCAGCATGCTAGACCCTGCATCTGTGAAATATCTGAATAGACAATGAGTGCTCCCACAATTGAGGCTGTGGACTTCGGAGGCAACTGTGGACTCTGGAGGCAACTGTGGACTTTGGAGGCAAGTACATGGGGAGTAAGGCCAGATCACAGTCTGAGCTGGCCCCACAGTGCCCACAGCAGGTCCAGAGACCTACCTAGAAGTACTGGAGGACTTCCTGGGCAGGCAGGGATTGGCTATGGCTCACTGTGGGGACAAGGACACTGACAGCTAAGGTCATAAGAAAATATTATTATTATTACTACTACTTTTTCTTGTTCTCATTCAGATTCAATGGAGAAATTAAAACCTTTATAGACAAGCAAAAGCTAAGAGAATTCAGCACCACCAAACCAGCTTTACAACAAATGCTAAAGGAACTTCTCAAAGCAGGAAACACAAGAGAAGGAAAAGACCTACAATAACAAACCCAAAACAATTAAGAAAATGGTAATAGAAACACACATATCAATAATTACCTTAAATGTAAAGGGATTAAATGCTCCAACCAAAAGACACAGACTGGCTGAATGGATACAAAACAAGACCTGTATATATGCTGTCTACAAGAGACCTACTTCAGTCCTAGGGACTCATACAGACTGAAAGTGAGGAGATGGAAAAAGACATTCCATGCAAACGGAAATCAAAAGAAAGCTAGAGTAGCAATTCTTATATCAGACAAAATAGATTTTAATAAACACTATTACAAGAGACAAAGAAGGACACTACATAATGATCAAGGGATCAACCCAAGAAGAAGATATAACAATTGTAAATATTTATGCATCCAACATAGGAGCACCTCAATACATAAGGCAAATACTAACAGCCATAAAAGGGGAAATCAAGAGTAACACAATTATAGTAGGGGACTTTAACACCCCACTTTCACCAATGGACAGGTCATCCAAAATGAAGATAAATAAGGAAACACAAGCTTTACATGATACATTAAACAAGATGGACTTAATTGATATTTACAGGATATTCCATCCAAAAACAACAGAATACACTTTCTTCTCAAGTGCTCATGGAACATTCTCCAGGATAGATCATATCTTGGGTCACAAATCAAGCCTGGTAAATTTAAGAAAATTGAAATTGTATCAAGTATCTTTTCTGACCACAATGTTATGAGACTACATATCAATTACAGGAAAAAATCTGTAAAAAATACAAACACATGGAGGCTAAACAATATACTGCTAAATAACTAAGAGATCACTGAAGAAATCGAAGAGGAAATAAAAAAATACCTAGAAATAAATGACAATGAAAACACAATGACCCAAAACCTATGAGATGCAGCAAAAGCAGTTCTAAGACAGAAGTTTATAGCAATACAATCCTACCTGAAGAAATAAGAAACATCTCAAATAAACAACTTAACCTTACACCTAAAGCAATTAAAGAAAGAAGAACAAAAAAACCCCAAAGCTAGCAGAAGGAAAGAAATCATAAAGACCAGAGCAGAAATAAATGAAATAGAAACAAAGAAAACAATAGCAAAGATCAATAAAGCTAAAAGCTGGTTCTTTGAGAAGATAAACAAAACTGATAAACCATTAGCCAGACTCATCAAGAAAAAAAGGGAGAAGACCCAAATCAATAGATTTAGAAATGAAAATGGAGAAGTCACAACTGACACTGGAGAAATACAAAGGATCATGAGACATTACTATAAGCAACTATATGCCAATAAAATGGACAACCTGGAAGAAATGGACAAATTCTTAGAAAAGCACAACCTTCTGAGACTGAACCAGGAAGAAATAGAAACAGACCAATCATAAGCCCTGAAATTGAGACTGTGATTAAATATCTTCCAACAAACAAAAGTCCAGGACCAGATGGCTTCACAGGTGAATTCTATCAAACATTTAGAGAAGAGCTAATACCTATCCTTCTCAAACTCTTCCAAAATATAGCAGAGGGAGGAACACTCCCCAACTCATTCTACAAGGCCACCATCACGCTGATACCTAAAACAGACAAAGATGTCACAAAGAAAGAAAACTACAGGCCAATATCACTGATGAACATAGATGTAAAAATCCTCAACAAAATACTAGCAAACAGAATCCAACAGCACATTAAAAGGATCATACATGATGATCAAGTGGGGTTTATCCCAGGAATGCAAGGATTCTTCAGTATATGCAAATCAATCAATGTAATACACCATATTAACAAATTGAAGGAGAAAAACCATATGATCATCTCAATAGATGCAGAAAAAGCTTTTGACAAAATTCAACACCTATTTATGATTAAAAATCCTCCAGAAAGTAGGCATAGAGGGAAGTTACCTCAATATAATAAAGGCCATATGTGACAAACCCACAGCCAACATCATTCTCAATGGTGAAAAACAAACTGTCTTGTTCCTCTAAGATCAGGAACAAGACAAGGTTGTCCACTCTCACCAATATTATTCAATATAGTTTTGGAAGTTTTTGCCACAGCAATCAAAGAAGAAAAAGAAATAAAAGGAATACAAATCGGAAAAGAAGAAGTAAATTTGTCACTGTTGGCAGATGACATGATACTATACATAGGAAATCCTAAAGATGCCACCAGAAAACTACGAGAGCTAATCAATGAATTTGGTAAAGCAGCAGGATACAAAATTAATGCACAGAAATCTCTTGCATTCCTATACACTAAGGATGAAAAATCTGAAAGAGAAATCAAGGAAACACTCCCATTTACCATTGCAACAAAAAGAATAAAATACCTAGGAATAAACCTCCATAAGGAGACAAAAGACCTGTATGCAGAAAACTATAAGACACTGATGAAAGAAATTAAAGATGATACATACAAACAGATGGAAAGATATACCATGATCTTAGATTGGAAGAATCAACATTGTGAAAGTGACTCTACTACCCAAAGCAATCTACAGATTCAATGCAATCCCTATCAAACTACCAATGGCATTTTTAAGAGAACTAGAAGAAAAAACTTCATAATTTGTATGAAAACACAAAAGACCCCGAATAGCCAAAGCAATCTTAAGAAAGAAAAATGGAGCTGGAGGAATCAGGCTCCCAGACTTCAGACTATACTATAAAGCTACAGTAATCAAGACAGTATGCTACTGGCACAAAAACAGAAATATAGATCAAGAGAACAGGATAGAAAGCCCAGAGATAAATTCATGCTCATATGGTCACCTTATCTTTGATAAAGGAGGCAAGAACATACAATGGAGAAAAGACAGCCTCTTCAATAAGTGGTGCTGGGAAAACTGGACAGCTACATGTAAAAGAATGAAATTAGAACACTCCCTTACACCATACAAAAAAATAAACTCAAAATGGATTAGAGACTTAAATATAAGGTCAGACATTATAAAACTCTTAGAGGAAAACATAGGCAGAACACTCTATGACATAAATCACAGCAAGATCCTTTTTGCCCCCACCTCCTAGAGAAATGGAAATAAAAACAAAAATAAACAAATGGGACCTAATGAAACTTAAAAGCTTTTGCACAGCAAAGGAAACCATACACAAGATGAAAAGACAACCCTCAGAATGGGAGAAAAGATTTGTAAATGAAGCAACTGACAAAGAATTAATCTGAAAAATTTACAAGCAGCTCATACAGCTCAATATCAAAACAAACAACCCAATCCAAAAATGGACAGAAGACCTAAGTAGACATTTCTCCAAAGAAGATATACAGATTGCCAGCAAACACATGAAAGGATGCTCAACATCACTAATCATTAGAGAAATGCAAATCAAAACTACAATGAGGTATCACCTTACACCTGTCAGAATGGCCATCATCAAAGAATCTACAAACAATTCTGGAGAGTGTGTGGAGAAAAGGGAACCCTCTTGCACTGTTGGTGGGAATGTAAACTGATACAGCCACTATGGAGAACAGTATGGAGGTCCCTTAAAAAACTAAAAATAGAACTACCATACGACCCAGCAATCCCACTACTGGGCATATACCCGGAGAAAACCATAATTCAAAAAGAGTCATGTACCACAGTGTTCATTGCAGCTCTATTTACAACAGCCAGGACATGGAAGCAATCTAAGTGTCCACTGACAGATGAAAGGATAAAGAAGATGTGGCACATATATACAATGGAATAGTACTCAGCCATAAAAGGAAAGGAAACTGAGTTATTTGTAGTGAGGTGGATGAACCTAGAGACTGTCATACAGAGTGAAGTAAGTCAGAAGAAGAAAAAGAAATACCATATGCTAACACATATATATGGAATCTAAAAAAAAAAAAAAGGTTCTGTAGAACCTAGGGGCAGGACAGGAAAAAAGACACAGACATACAGAATGGACTTGAGGACATGGGGAGTGAGAAGGGTAAGCTGGGATGAAGTGAGAAAGTGGCATGGACATATATGCACTACCAAATGTAAAATAGATAGCTAGTGGGAAGCAGCCACATAGCACAGGGAGATCAGCTCGGTGCTTTGTGACCAACTAGAGGGGTGGGATAGGGTTGGTGGGAGGGAGATGCAAGAGGGAGGGGATATGGGGATATAGGTAAACATACAGCTGCCTGTTATACTGCAGAAACTAATACACCATTGTAAAGCAATTATACTCCAATAAAGATGTTAAAAAAAAAAGACCAAAAAAACCCCACTAAGACCCGGCTCCACCCAACAGTCAGCAAGCTCCAGTGCTGGATGGCTCACGCCAAACAAGTAGCAAGACAGGACCACAACCCCACCCATTAGCTGACAGGCTGCCTAAACTCATACTAATCTCACAGACCCCCCAAAAACACACCAGCAGATACGGCCCTGCTCATGAGAGGGACAAGATCCAGCTCCACCCACTGGAACGCAGGCACCAGTCCCCCCCCCCCCACCAGGAAGACTACACAAGCCACTGGACCAGCCTCATCCACTGTGGGCAGACACCAGAAGTAAGAGGAAATATGACCCTTCAGCCTGTGGAAAGAAGACCCCAAACACAGTAAGCTAAACAAAATGAGAAGACAGAGAACTATGCAGCAGATTAAGGGGCAAGGTAAAAACCCAAAAGACAAAAAAAAAAAGAAGGGGAAATAGGCAGTCTACCTGAAAAACAATTCAGAGTAATGATGGTAAAGATGATCCAAAATCTCAGAAATAGAATGGATGAAATACAAGAAACGTTTAACAAGGACCAAGAGCAAACAAACAGTGATTAACAACACAATAACTGAAATTAAAAATACTCTAGAAGGAATCAATAGCAGAATAACTAAGGCAGAAGAATGGATAAGTGAGCTGGAATATAGAATGGTAGAAATAACTGCCACAGAGCAGAATAAAGAAAAAAGAATGAAAAGAATTGAAGACAGTCTCAGAGACCTTTGGGACAACATTAAATGCACCAACATTCGAATTATATGGGTCCCAGAAGAAGAGAAAGAGAAAGAGTCTAAGGAAATATTTGAAGAGATTATAGTCGAAAACTTCCCTAACATGGGAAATAGCCACCCAAGTCCAGGAAACGCAGAGAGACCCATAAGGGATAAACCCAAGGAGAAACATGCTGAGACACATATTAATCAAATTATCAAAAATTAAATTCACAGAAAAAATATTAAAAGCAGCAAGGGAAAAGCAACAAATAATATATAAGGGAATCCCCACAAGGTTATCAGCAGATTTTTCAGCAGAAACTCTGCAGGCCAGAAGGGAGTGGCAGGATATATTTAAAGTAATGAAATGGAAAAACCTACAGCCAAGATTACTCTAACCAGCAAGGAACTCATTCAGATTTGATGGAGAAATCAAAAGCTTTATAGACAAGCAAGCAAAAGCCAAGTGGATTCAGCACCACCAAACCAGCTTTACAGCAAATGCTAAAGGAACTTCTCTAAGAGGGAAACACAAGAAAAGAAAAGGACCTACAAAAACAAACCCAAAACAATTAAGAAAATGGTAATAGGAACATACATATCGATAATTACCTTAAACGTGAAAGGATTAAATGCTCCAACCAAAAGACATAGACTGGCTGAATGGATACAAAAACAAGACCTGTATATATGCTGTCTACAAGAGACCCACTTCACACCTAGGGACATATACAGAATGAGAGTGAGGGGATGGAAAAAGATATCCCATGCAAATGGAAATCAAAAGAAAGCTGAAGTAGCTATACTCATATCAGATAAAATAGACTTTAAAATAAAGAATGTTACAAGAGACAAGGAAGGACACTACATAATGATCAAGGGATCAATCCAAGAAGACGATATAACAATTATAAATATATATGCACCCACATAAGGGCACCACAATACATAAGGCAACAGCTAACAGCTATAAAAGAGGAAATCGACAGCAACACGATAACAGTGGGGGCCTTTAACACCTCACTTACACCAATGGACAGATTATCCAAAATGAAAATAAATAAGGAAACAGAAGCTTTAAATGACACAATAGACCACATAGATTTAATTGATATGTATAGGACATTCGATCCAAAAACAGCAGATTACAGTTTCTTCTCAAGTGTGCATGGAACATTCTCCAGGATAGATCACATCTTGGGTCACAAATCAAGCCTCAGTAAATTTAAGAAAATGGAAATCATATCAAGCATCTTTTCTGACCACAACGCTATGAGACTAGAAATGAATTACAGGGGAAAAAACGTAAAAAACACAAACATATGGAGGCTAAACAATACGTTACTAAATAACCAAGAGATCCCTGAAGAAATCAAAGAGGAAATCAAAAATACCTAGAGACAAATGACAATGAAAACACGATGATCCAAAACCTATGGGATGCAGCAAAAGCAGTTCTAAGAGGGAAGTTTATAGCTATACAAGCCTACCTCAAGAAACAAGAAAAATCTCAAATAAACAATCTAACCTTACACCTTTAAACAATCTAACCTTACACCTAAAGGAAACAGAGAAAGAAGAACAAACAAAACCCAAAGTTAGCAGAAGGAAAGAAATCATAAAGATCAGAGCAGAAATAAATGAAATAGAAACAAAGGAAACAATAGCAAAGATCAATAAAACTAAAAGCTGGTTCTTTGAGAAGATAAACAAAATTGATAAACCATTAGCCAGATTCATCAAGAAAAAGAGGGAGAGGACTGAAATCAATAAAATTAGAAATGAAAAAGGAGAAGTTACAACAGACGCCACAGAAATACAAAGCATCCTAAGAGACTACTACAAGCAATCTCTATGCCAATAAAATGGACAACCTGGAAGAAATGGACAAGTTCTTAGAAAGGTATAACCTTCCAAGACTGAAACAGGAAGAAACAGAAAATATGAACAGACCAATCACAAGTAATGAAATTGAAACTGTGATTAAAAATCTTCCAACAAACAAAAGTCCAGAACCAGATGGCTTCACAGGTGAATTCTATCAAACATTTAGAGAAGAGTGAACACCCATCCCTGTCAAACTCTCCCAAAAAATTGCAGAGGAAGGAACATTCCCAAACTCATTCTATGAAGCCACCATCACCCTAATACCAAAACCAGAAAAAGATACTACAAAAAAAGAAAATTACAGACCAATATCACTGATGAATATAGATGCAAAAATCCTCAACAAAATACTAGCAAACAGAATTCAACAACATATTAAAATGATCATACACCATGATCAAGTGGGATTTATCCCAGGGATGCAAGGATTCTTCAATACACAAAAATCAATCAATGTGATACACCATATTAACAAACTGAAGGATAAAAAGCATATGATCATCTCAACAGATGCAGAAAAAGCTTTTGACAAAATTCAACACCTATTTATGATAAAAACTCTCCAGAAAGTGGGCATAGAGGGAACCTACCTCAACACATAAAGGCCATATATGAGAAACCCACAGCAAACATCATTCTCAATGGTGAAAAACTGAAAGCATTTCCTCTAAGATCAGGAATGAGACAAGGATGTCCACTCTAACCACTATTATTCAACATAGTTTTGGAAGTCCTAGACACGGCAATCAGAGAAGAAAAAGAAATAAAAGGAATACAAATTGGAAAAGAAGAAGTAAAACTGTCACTGTTTGCAGATGACATGATACTATACATACAGAATCCTAACAATGTCACCAGAAAACTACTAGAGCTAATCAATGAATATGGTAAAGTTGCTGGATACAAAATTAATGCACAGAAATCTCTTGCATTCCTACACACTAATGATGAACAATCTGAAAGAGAAATTATGGAAACACTCGCATTTACCACTGCAACAAAAAGAATAAAATACCTAGGAATAAACCTACCTAGGGAGACAAAAGACCTATATGCAGAAAACTATAAGACACTGATAAAAGAAATTAAAGATGATGCCAACAGATGGAGAGATATACCATGTTCTTGGATTGGAAGAATCAATATTGTGAAAATGACTATATTACCCAAAGCAATCTACAGATTCAATGCAATCCCTATCAAATTACCAATGGCATTTTTTACAGAACTAAAACAAATCATCTTAAAATTTGTTTGGAGACACAAAAGACCCCGAATAGCCAAAGCAGTCTTGAGGGGAAAAAACGGAGCTGGAGGAATCAGACTCCCTGACTTGAGCCTATACTACAAAACTACAGTAATCAAGACAATATGGTACTGGCACAAAAACAGAAACATAGATCAATGGAACACGATAGAAAGCCCAGAGATAAACCCACGCACCTATGGTCAACTAATCCATGACAGAAGAGGCAAAGATATACAATGGAGAAAAGACAGTCTCTTCAATAAGTGGTGCTGGGAAAAGTGGACAGCTACATGTAAAAGAATGAAATTAGAACACTCCTTAACACCATACACAAAAATAAACTCAAAGTGGATTCGAGACCAAAATGTAAGACCGGACACTATAAAAGTCTTAGAGGAAAACATAGGAAGAACACTCTTTGACATAAATCACAGCAAGATCTTTTTTTTTTTTTTTTTTTTTTTTTTTTTTTGCGGTACACAGGCCTCTCACTGTTGCGGCCTCTCCCGTTGCGGAGCAAGGCTCCGGACGCGCAGGCTCAGCGGCCATGGCTCACGGACCCAGCCGCTGTGCAGTATGTGGGATCCTCCTGGACCAGGGCATGAACCCGCGCCCCCTGCATTGACAGGCGGACTCTCAACCACTGTGCCACCAGGGAAGCCCACAAGATATTTTTTGATCCACCTCCTAGAGTAATGGAAATGAAAACAAAAATAAACAAATGGGACCTAATGAAACTTCAAAGCTTTTGCACAGCAAAGGAAACCATAAACAAGATCAAAAGACAACCCTCAGAATGGGAGAAATATTTGCAAATGAATCAACGGACAAAGGACTAATCTCCAAAATATATAAACAGCTCATGCAGCTCAATATTAAAGAAACAAACCCAATCCAAAAATGGGCAGAAGACCTAAATAGACATTTCTCCAAAGAAGACATACAGATGGCCAAGAAGCACGTGAGAAGCTGCTCAACATCACTATTTATTAGAGAAATGCAAATCAAAACTACAATGTGGTGTCACCTCACACCAGTTAGAATGGGCATCATCAGAAAATCTACAAACAACAAATGCTGGAGAGGGTGCGGAGAAAAGGGAACCCTCTTGCGCTGTTGGTGGGAATGTAAACTGATACAGCCACTATGGAGAACAGTATGGAGGTTCCTTAATAAACTAAAAATAGAATTACCATATTGATCCATCAATCCCACTACTGGGCATATACCCAGAGAAAGCCATAATTCAAAAAGACACATGCAACCCAGTGTTCACTGCAGCACTATTTACAATAGTCAGGTCATGGAAGCAACCTAAATGCCCATCAACAGACAAATGGATAAAGAAGTTGTGGTACATATATACAATGGAATATTACTCAGCCATAAAAAGGAACGAAATTGGGTCATTTGTAGAGAACTGGATGGATCTAGAGACTGTCATACACAGTGAAGTAAGTCAGAAAGAGAAAAACAAATATCGTATATTAATGCATGTATGTGGAACCTAGAAAAATGGTACAGATGAACCGGTTTGCAGGGAAGAAGTTGAGACACAGATGTAGAGAACAAACGTATGGACACCAAGGGGGGAAAACCACGGTGGGGTGGGGATGGTGGTGTGTTGAATTGGGCGATTGGGATTGACATGTATACACTGATGTGTATATAACTGATGACTAATAAGAAACTTCAGTATAAAAAAACAAAGAAACAAACAAAAAATAACTAATACTAAACTTTTGTTGGGTTATTTGTATGGAAATATGTTAATATAAATGTTTCAGACATTACATGAAATTTCTAAAAATCTTATATGTTCTGGTATAATGTTATAAGTCATAATTCTAGTTATTACTTTAAAATGTATATCTCAGAAATAACTAAATTTCCTTGTAAATTGCATTGTCATGAACTTTCATCAAATCTTTAACTGTGGTCATTTTTTAAGTCTTTTGTCATTTACAGACAGTTCTGGGTGTACTCTGATGCTTTTGCAAAAATGTTCCTATAAAAGGGTTTCATCTTCAAGGAATTCATGGAAAAGACTCTTGACAAGTACAGGTTTCTAGTAACTGAGTATACTGCTGAACTGAATGAATAAGCATTTTCAGAACTCTAATGGAAAACTGATGAATTCATAAAAGTGCTAACAAAAGATCAAGATAAAAAAAATTAATTACATGGGACTGAGTGAACTGATGAGGATGATTATAATTTTTGTGACCTTCTGTTTGAATAAAAATAAAAAATCCCACAAGGACTCTGAGGCCAAAAAATATACAAATCAATTTTCACTGAAAAGTAAAGGAGCTGTTAGAGTGGAGGATTACTGAACTGAATGTCAGTATTATGACATAGTATGAGTGTGTTTCGTGTTTGGTAATTGCAATCATCGTAGCTTTTGTTGTGGTCATCCCTTTACAATGCTTGGTGTCAGTTTATTTATCTCTTGTAAAAATAAAATACAGTGTGTGTGTGTGAAAAAAATCTACAAACAAAAATGCTGGAGAGAGTATGCAGAAAAGGGAACCCTATTGCACTGTTGGTGGCAATGTAAATTGATACAACCACTATGGAGAACAGTATGGAGGTTCCTTAAAAAACTAAAAATAGAACTACCGGGCTTCCCTGGTGGCGCAGTGGTTGAGAGTCCGCCTGCCGATGCAGGGGACACGGGCTCGTGCCCTGGTCCGGGAAGATCCCACATGCCGCGGAGCAGCTGGGCCCGTGAGCCATGGCCACTCAGCCTGTGCGTCCGGAGCCTGTGCTCCGCAATGGAAGAGGCCACAACAGTGAGAGGCCCGCGTACCGCAAAAAATAAAAATAAAAATAAAAATAGAACTACCATACGACCCAGCAATCCCACTACTGGGCATATACCCGGAGAAAACCATAATTCAAAAAGAGTCATGTACCAAAATGTTCATTGCAGGTCTATTTACAATAGCCAGGACATGGAAGCAACCTAAGTGTCCATCAACAGATGAATGGTTAAAGAAGATGTGGCACATATATACAATGGAATATTACTCAGCCATAAAAAGGAATGAAACTGAGTTATTTGTAGTGAGGTGGATGGACCTAGAGTCTATCATATAGAGTGAAGTAAGTCAGAAAGAGAAAAACAAATGTTGTATGCTAACACATATATATGGAATCTAAGAAAAAACAAAGGTCATGAAGAACCTAGGGGCAAGACAGGAATAAAGACACAGACTTACTAGAGAATGGACTTGAGGATATGGGGAGGGGGAAGGGTAAGCTGGGATGAAGTGAGAGAGTGGCATGGACATATATACACTACCAAACGTAAAACAGATAGCTAGTGGGAAGCAGCCGCATAGCACAGGGAGATCAGCTTGGTGCTTTGTGACCACCTAGAGGGGTGGGATAGGGAGGGTGGGAGGGAGGGAGATGCAAGAGGGAAGAGATATGGGAACATATGTATATGTATAACTGATTCACTTTGTTATAAAGCAGAAACTAACACACCATTGCAAAGCAATTATACTCCAATAAAGATGTTAAAAAATTTAAAAATAAATAAATAAATAAAGACTTTTGTAAGGGACAAGGAAGGACACTACATAATATCAAGGGATCAATCCAAGAAGAAGATATAACAATTATAAATATGTAGGCACCCAACATAGGAGCACCTCAATACATAAGGCAAATGCAAACAGCTATAAAAGGGGAACTCGACAGTAACACAAAAATGGTTGGGGTTTTAACACCCCACTTACACCAATGGACAGATCATCAGGACAGAAAATTAATAAGGAAACACAAGCTTTAAATGACACAATAGACCAGATAGATTTAATTGATATTTATAACAGGGGTCCCCAACCACTGGTATGGTCTGTGGCCTGTTAGGAACCCAGCTGCACAGCAAGAGGTAAGCAGCAAGTGAGTGAGTGAAGCTTCATCTGCTGCTCCCCATTGCTCATATTACCGCCTGAACCATCCCATCCCCCCACCCCCCATTCAAGGAAAAATTGTCTTCCACAAAACCGGTCCTGGTGCTGAAAAGGATGAGGACCGCTGATTTATAGGACATTCCATCCAAAAACAGCAGATTACACTTTCTTCTCAAGTGCACATAGAACATTCTCCAGGATAGAGCACATCTTCATTCACAAATCAAGCCTTGGTAAATTTAAGAAAAGTGAAATTGTATCAAGCACCTTTTCTGACCACAACGCTATGAGATTACAAATCAATTACAGGAGAAAAAAAATGTAAAAAACACAAACACATAGAGGCTAAACAGTACACTACTCAGTAACCAACCAAGAGATCACTGAAGAAATCAAAGAGGAAATCAAAAAATACCTAGAGACAAATGACAACGAAAACATGATGACCCAAAACCTATGCGATGCAGCAAAAGCTGTTCCAAGATGGAAGTTTATAGCAATACAATCTTACCTCAAAAAACAAGAAATATCTCAAATAAACAATCTAACCTTACACCTAAATCAACTAGAGAAAGAAGAACAAAAAAATCCCCCAAAGTTAGTAGAAGGAAAGAAATCATAAAGATCAGAGCAGAAATAAATGAAATAGAAACAAAGAAAACAATAGCAAAGATCAATAAAACTAAAAGCTGGTTCTTTGAGAAGATAAACAAAATAGATAAACCTTTAGCCAGACTCCTCAAGAAAAAGAGGGAAAGGACTCACATCAATAAAATTAGAAATGAAAGAGGAAAAGTTACAACTGACACTGCAGAAATACAAAGGATCATAAGAGACTATTACAAGCAACAGCTCTGTGCCAATAAAATGGACAACTTGGAAGAAAGGGACAAATTCTTAGAAATGTACAAGCTTCCAAGACTGAAGCAGGAAGAAATAGAAAATATAAACAGACCAAGCTTAAGTAATGAAACTGAAACTGCAATTAAAAATCTTCCAACAAACAAAAGTCCAGGGCCAGATGGCTTCAGAGGTGAATTCTATCAAACATTTAGACAAAAGCTAACACCCATCCTTCTCAAACTTCCAAAAAATTGCAGAGGAAGGAACATACCCAAATTCATTCTGCAAGGCCACCATCACCCTGATACCAAAATCAGAAAGAGATATCACAAAAAAAGAAAACTACAGGCCAATTATCACTGATGAATATAGATACAAAAATCCTCAACAGAATACTAGCAAACAGAATCCAACAGCACATTAAAAGGCTCATACATCATGATCAAGTGGGATTTATCCCAGGGATGCAAGGATTCTTCAATATATGCAAATCAATGAGTGTGATACACCATATTAACAAATTGAAGAATAAAAACCATATGATCATCTCAATAGATGCAGAAAAAGCTGCTGACAAAATACAGCACTGATTTATGATAAAAACTCTCCAGAAAATGGGCATAGGTGGAACCTACCTCAACATAATAAAGGTCATATATAACAAACCCTCAGCAAACATCATCCTCAATGGTGAAAAACTAAAAGCATTTCCTCAAAGATCAGGAACAAGACAAGGATGTCCACTCTCACCACTACTATTCAACATAGTTTTGGAAGTCCTAGCCATGGCAATCAGAAAAGAAAAAGAAATAAAAGGAATCCAAATTGGAAAAGAAGAAGTAGAACTGTCACTGTTTGCAGATGACATGATACTATACATAGGAAATCCTAAAGATGCCACCAGAAAACTACTAGAGCTAATCAATGAAATTGGTAAAGTTGTAGGATACAAAATTAATGCACAGAAATCTCTTGCATTCCTATACACTAACAATGAAAGATCAGAAAGAGAAATTAAGGAAACAATCCCATTCACCACTGCAACAAAAGAATAAAATACCTAGGAATAAACCTACCTAAGGAGGCAAAAGACCTGTACTCAGAAAACTATAAGACACTGATGAAAGAAGTCAAGGATGACAGAAAGAGTTGGAGAGATATACCATGTTCTTGGATTGGAAGAATCAATATTGTGAAAATGACTATACTACCCAAAGCAATCTACAGATTCAATGCAATCCTTATCAAATTACTAATAGCATTTTTCACAGAACTAGAACAAAAATATATTGAAATTTGTATGGAAACACAAAAGACCCTGAATAGCCAAAGCAATCTTGAGGAAAAAAAAACGGAGCTGGAAGAATCAGACTCCCTGACTTCAGACTATACTACAAAGCTACAGTAATCAACGCTATATGGTACTGGCATAGAAACAGAAATATTGGTCAGTGGAACAGGATAGAAAGCCCAGAGGTAAACCCACACACCTACGGTCAACTAATCTATGAGAAAGGAGGCAAGAATATACAATGGAGAAAAGACAGTCTCTTCAATAAGTGGTGCTGGGAAAACTGGACAGCTACATGTAAAAGAATGAAATTAGAACACATTTTGTGTTATGCACAAAAATAAACTCAAAATGGATTATAGACCTAAATGTAAGACCGGACACTATAAAACTCTTAGAGGAAAACATAGGAAGAACACTCTTTGACATAAATCACAGCAAGATCTTTTTTGACCCACCTCCTAGAGTAATTAAAATAAAAACAAAAATAAACAAATGGGACCTAATGAAACTTAAACGCTTTTGCACAGCAAAGGAAACCATAAAGATGAAAAGACAGCCCTCAGAATGGGAGAAAATATTTGCAAATAAATCAGCGGACAAAGGATTAATCTCCAAAATATACAAACATTTCATGCAGCTCAATATCAAAAAAACAAACAACCCAATCGAAAAATGGGCAGAAGACCTAAAAAGACATTTCTCCAAAGATGACATATAGATGGCCAAGAGGCACATGAAAAGGTGCTCAACATCACTAATTATCAGACAAATGCAAATCAAACTACAGTGAGGTATCAACTCACACTGGTTAAAATGGGCATCATCAGAAAACCTACAAACAATAAATGCTGGAGAAGATGTGGAGAAAATGGGACCCTCTTGCACTGTTGGTGGGAATGTAACTTGATACAGCCTCTGTGGAGAACAGTATGGAGGTTCCTTAAAAAACTAAAAATAGAATTACCATATGACCCAACAATACCACTACTGGGCATATACCCAGAGAAAACCATAATTTAAAAAGACACAATGCACCCCAATGTTCATCGCAGCACTGTTTTCAATAGCCAGGTCATGGAAGCAGCCTAAATGTCCATCGACAGTCGAATGGATAAAGAAGACATGGTACATATATACAATGGAGTATTACTCAGCCATAAAAAGAAACCAAATTGGGTCATTTGTAGAGATGTAGATGGACCTCTAGAGACTGTCATACAGAGTAAGTCAGAAATAGAAAAATAAATATTGTATATTAACACATATATGTGGAATCTAGAAAAATGGTACAGATGAACCGGTTTGCAAGGCAGAAATAGAGACACAGATGTAGAGAACAAATATATTGACACCAAGGGGGTGGTGGGATGAATTGGGAGATTCAGACTGACATATATACACTAATATGTATAACATAGATAACTAATGACTACCTGCTATATAGCACAGGGAACTCTCCTTCACTTTGCTGTACAGTAGAAACTAACACAACATTGTAAAACAACTATACTCCAATAAAAAAACAAAGAATAACAACTCATCACCCAGCTTAAAAATATAACATTGCCAACATAGTTAAATCCCCCTTACAGTGTCCTCCAAGTTTCCTTCTCTTCCTTCTTTCTACCCAGGAGGACATCTGTCCAGATTTTGGAGGTTTTTCATTTATTTGCATTCCTTTTTTCCTTTCCATATATATTTCTCCCTGTTCCATTAATAGAATTGTTGTGTGTACTGAACTTTCTTCTGGATATCATACTGCAAAAATTCATTTGCAACTTGCTTTCTTTTGATCAATCTTATATTTGTGGAATTAATCCATATTGATTCATGTAGCTCTAGTTCATTCCTTTTCACTGCTCTGTGAATTCCATTATAGATATGACAATTTATTTCTCCTCTGGATGGACGTTGGAAGTTGCCAATATTTTACTATTATAAATAATACTTCTATGATAGTTAAAAAAAAAGAATATGATGGGTTGTTATTATTGTGGAGCTGGGATGTTCCAAGGCTTGTCCAATAAACTAGGAGTGGGATCCCCTGTCACCACTTGACACCTAAAAAAATAATCACACCCAGCAATTTGGCAGCTGAGCCCATCGGAAGTGTCAACTGTGCCGGGAGGACACACCAGCCCTCAACAGAGAGGTCCCCGGAGAAGAAGAAGGCAGATAGCTGACAGATTTACTCGAGTGCCCCGCCACTTCCAGAGCTAATGGGGTGGGGAAAGAATCTGCAGAAACAGGAAGTCCTGCAAGAGAGCAAGGAAACACACACACACACACACACACACACACATTATCCAAACCCAGGGAGGGGCTCTTCTGTTAGTTTCACATTTTCTTTAAAGGCCAGAAGCCAATTAACCCTTGGCAGATCCACGGAGAGCTTAGAACGCAGCCCAGTAAGATTAAGGCAGGTGCACGGAGGGGCAGATGGCGGGATGGAGCAGGTGAGCTCAGGACCACTCAGGACAGGAATGGTCCACAGCCCATGAACCTTCTCACCTGCCAGGCCCTGGGCTCCACTTCCCACACTGGCACACTGCTCTCAGATGCTGCTCATTCTTGAGTAGGCAGCAGTGTGAACCACTGGATGGAAAGAGTTTAAGTGGCTTGCCCAAGTCACGGTGGAGCTCCTGGCAGAGCTGACTCCCAAGTCTCCCGCTCCAGGCTGCCTATCAGAAATGCAAGGGCGGGTTATCTGGGTGGCTCTGCTTACGGAATATCAGAAATTGCCAGCACCTGAAGTGGGGAGTAACGTAAAAAGAACTAGTATTTGTTCATCACCTACGGTGTATCAGGTACAGGCTCTATGTTAACTAATTTATCCTCACAGCTTCATGAGGATATTTCTGTTAATCAAATAACATCTATAAAGGTTCTTATATGGTGTATCACGCAGAAGAAAGTGCCCACAGATGTTTGGTTATCTGCCCTATTGTCCCATGTTACAAATCATGCGACCCAAGAGGGTATAAGCAACTTAACCAAAGTCACACAGCTAAGTGGAGATTTGACCTCAGGTCCACCAGGCTCCATGTTCTGCATTCTTTCCATTATGCTGCACTGCCTGAGAAGTTGCTGGAAAAGGAACAGGCTGGGCTCTGGTGTAAAACAGAGAACTCCCACTTGCAAGGTATTTGGGTAAGGTATTTCTAATATGTACCTGTGATGGCCTTAGGAATCTTTCCATCTTTAGGTAAGAAGAGTGTACTGGGTTGGATAGTATCCTCCCCCAAATTCATGTTCCTCCCAGAATCCCAGAATGTGACCTTATTTAGAAATAGGATCATTGCAGATGTTATTAGTTAAGATGAGGTCACACTTGAGTAGGGTAAGCCTTTAATCCAATATGACTGGTGTCCTTAGAATACGAGAATAGATACAGGGGGAAATCCATGGGATGACGGAGGCAGAGATTGGAATGATGAAAGAGCATGGCCCTGCCTACACCTTGATATTGGACTTTGGTCCCCAGAACTGTGAGAGAATACAGTTCTGTTGTTTAAGCCACCCAGTCTTTGGTAATTTGTCATGGCAGTCCTGGGAAGTTAATACGAAAAGCACTTAGGAACTTTACAGAGGGAATTCCCTGGTGGTCCAGTGGTTAGGACTCCAGGCTTCCAATGCCGGGGCCCAGGTTCAATCCTTGGTCAGGGAACTAAGATCCTGTAAGCCATGTGGCGCAGCCAAAATAATTTTTTAAATATATATATATATATACACATATATAAAGAACTTTACAGAGTGGCTGGTCTCAAGGTATTGCCATCATCGCCTCGCATGAAATGAAAAAAAGTACTTTTAAACGGTGGGACTTGAGGGAGGAAGGCTTCATGCACCAAGGGACATTTGGGTCTATGTGCTCATGCTGAATTTCCATCACAGGTGCATCGATGTCTCTCGAGCACGCGCACTCACACGTACCCTCCCTCCCCTCCTTTCTGCACAGACAATTCAGAGCAACTACAATCCACTCAATGGGGCTGTCCTAGCCTTTCTGGATGAGGTCGGGGTGGAAGGGTGATGTTATCAGCAGCCATTTCCTGCACTGGTGTGAGGTATCAGGGTGCAGGTGGGGTGACACTTCCTAGGCATTTTCACCCTCACCTGGAGAGAATTAGAAGAATCATCATCCTTTGTCCATGCAGGCATTAACTCCTCAACCACATTTATCACCCATAAATAAATAACAGTTATGAAATAAACAAATAACAGTTACGATTCTTATTCTAAATCAGTATTTCTCAACCTTAGCAGTTTATAGAATTATAGGGGAATTTAAAAAAACATCAGGGGGCTTCCCTGGTGGCGCAGTGGTTGAGAATCTGCCTGCCAATGCAGGGGACACGGGTTCGAGCCCTGGTCTGGGAAGATCCCACATGCCACGGAGCAACCAGGCCCATGAGCCACAACTACTGAGCCTGCGCGTTTGGAGCCTGTGCTCCGCAACAAGAGAGGCCGCAATAGTGAGAGGCCCGCACACCGCGATGAAGAGTGGCCCCTGCTTGCCACAACTAGAGAAAGCCCTCGCACAGAAACGAAGACCCACCACAGCCAAAATAAATAAATATTTTAAACAAACAAACAAACAAACAAACATCAGGGTCAGAATCCCACTCCAGACCAATGAAATCTGAATCTGAGTTTTCTGCAAATTCCCCCATGTGATTCTAATCTGCAGCTAAGGTGGAGAACCACTGTTCTGGATCTTTGCTGCTGGAAATGTGGTCATGCACCAAAGCACTGACACCACCTGGGAGCTAGTTAGAAATGCATAATCCTGGCCCTACTCCGGATCCGACTGCATTTTGACAAGAGCCCAGGTGATCTGTGTGCACATTACATCTGCAAGCCCTGAGCGAGACTGGCCCTTCCTTCTATCGCCTCGGGTGAGAAGGAGAATCCCTTTGGTATCCAACACCGAGCCATCAGCAAGCATGGCGGTGGGGGGGTGTCCAGCTTTTCTCAGAGATGATGTTCAAGCTATTTAATAACAATGCTGGCCATAGGCAGCTGGGACAGCAGTAACACTGAGCCCTGGATGAATGTCAATTCTGGTCTATTAATATTCTAGTTCTTAGAGCTTCCTGTCTTGCCTACTGTGATTGTATCAGTATCTCAACCTCTGGGGCCTCTCTGGGGGGAGAGGCTGCAACAGGCACGACTGGGGTGGTTTCTCAGCTCCCAACAGTCCCCTTGCTTTGGAAACAGCATCAGTACACAGCGGCCGGGCCCTCACTGGCTGGTGGGGGCAGGGGGTGTGCCAGTTAACTACAACTCTCTTCCAAATTCTGAACAAATTCTAGAAATACAGACAGAATTTTTAAATAGCACCATTTTAGCACATTTGGGCAAAGCTAGCAGAGAGGACATAGGTTTAACAAATGAATGAACCCAGGAGGACAACACTAGAAAATGACGTTTTTCTCTCCCACCACTGCCCCTGCAAACCCGTACTGCTGACTGTTGACTCATTCTTCCCTACGTGGAAACCCCACACCTTTCTGAGTCACACTTGGCTGTTAATACTCTTTTTTTTAAACGTATTTTTAAAAGTTCAGCCCAATAAAATATCAAAGCATCGATCTCTTATCCACTTAACGCTTCCTGGTCCTCCAACCTGGGCCTCCTCAGGCTGAGGAAACTGTCCTGGGGGAGGGGAGTGGGTGGCTTCTCCTCCTCCTCCTTCCCTTCCTCCCTCCCCATTCACTCTGCTGTCCTTCTTCCTCCAGGGCTGGGTTCAGATGGGGAGGAAAGGTGGAGAGCAGAGAGGGTCTATCAGGGCTGCTCTGGTCACAGCGTGGCACTGATGCCCTCCGTGTGGCAGTGCCTGAGGCTGCCTCTTTCCCATGGAGCGTTTCTGTGGATTTTTTTAGAAACTCCCACCACTGACCTGGGTGATACCTTCCCAGGTAGCCCACCTCTTGCTCTGCCACAGAGACACCTCACCTTGAGGACTTCACAGGCATGAGGAGGCTACCAGTCCTGGCATCTTCGGATTCCAGGAGACATAGTCTAGTTCTCCAAGGGATTCTCTTGAAATTTTCCTTTAATGGCTTCAAACGTCAAAGAAGCAGAAGGGGGTGGGGCCCGGGGAGAGGAGGGAAATACTCCAGGCTCCCTGAACTCTGTTTCTAAACACATTCTCTCCGTCCACTGCAGGTGCTATGGATGCCCAGGCCTGTGTGCTCTCAGCCAACCTGAGTTCATCTCACCTACGGTGGGCAGTTCCTGGAGGACCAGAAGCTTCCTCCCTCTGACTCTCTGCCTCAGGGCTGGAAGCGCCAGGATTTAACAACCCAGGGGCAACGCTTAATCAATGGAGAATGGGGTCAGCGCCGAGATGCCTCAGCTCCCAGTTGTTGGTGGGACGATTGTGATGTTAGTTCTGCACAGTCTCCCAGAGCAGGGCAGGGACTAGGACAAGACAAGAGAGGCACCAGGGTGCAAAATTTTAGACGGCACCTACCGGGGTCGTGCAAGAGTGGGTCCCTCCTTAATTTGGCACGCTGAGTGTGTCACCCGAGTCCTGGCCCTGTCTCAGAGGGTCCCCAGTGGGATTAGGCCTCAGGTCCTCACAGCAGAAGCTACTCAGTAACATCAGGGTCAGTTTCTTTCCCTTCCTTGTTTCACATCCTGACTTCTTCATCCCTGCTGCCTGGAACTGACGTAGGGGATATATAGGCCCCCGGGTAAGCAGCTGCAGCTGGTCTTCTGCTGATGCTTCAGTTGGGATACCAGCAGGAGCATTGGGCCCTGATTGGGTGCATTCTCATGGATTTCCTGGCCTGACACATGCTCAGAGAAGGTCCTCAGTCCAGGGGAAGGACAAAAGGAGGGAGAAGATGCCAGCTGGAATCTATCTTGGCTGAGAGATGCGTGCCCACACCAGGACCAGATATGGAGACGATTGGCCAGGAAAAACACCGGGAAGACTGCCCCTATTTAAGCAACCTAAGCTGTCCCATTGCGCAAAACTCACTCCGAGTTCACCTGTGTGTTCCTTCACATGCTTCTAATAAACACGTATCTTTTTCACAATCTTGGTCTCTTTACTGAATTCTTTCTTCAAAGAAGACAAGAACCGAGGTCCTTCTCCCAGCTTTTCACCACCAAAATCAGAACCACCTCCCAATAAACTACCTACACCCGAATCCTTGTCTCAGGTCTGCTTCTTGGAAACCCAAGACCATTTCTCGTGTCTCCTTATCAACTGTCACCAAATCTACCATTGAGGTGGTGGGAGTGAAGTTCACGGGATTGGGTATTTTAACCAATCCTGACTTTAGGCATCAGTCTCCCTGACCATAAACTGGCTCCTCCCTGGCGGCAGCCCTCCCCTCCCCTGTGGCCCCGAGCCTGTCATGCTGCCAGCAGCACAAACAAACCCAACAGATGGGATAGTCCTGGCAACACTGGAGCCCTGCTTCCCACTGGGAACAGAATTACATCATAAGTGGTCTTCCTTCAGTTTTCAGAAATAAGCCCACATACACAAAAATTAACCTTAACAACAAATGAAAACATTCCAAATGCCCAACAGTAGATTAGTTAAATTATAGTATATCCATACAATGGAATACATGGGCATTCAAAATGACATTGTACCTCTATTCTTATTGATCCTGATGAATTTTCATAACATTAAATGATACAAAGATTAAAAAAAAAAAAAAGAAAAGAAAGAAAGAAGCCCATAGAGGAGAGGTGGGCTGAGACCAGGAGGGGAGTTTTCACATAGATTTCAGTGGTCTGCCTTTAGCTCCCTCCTTCCTGGCATTCCTGCTCCCACAGCTTCCAGTTGCTCTGGCAGCCCTGAGTTCTGACCTGTCTCTCAGCCCAGAACACAAGATGCTAGCATGACAGAAGTAGGCACAAACCCCCGTGTCATCATGCCTACCCATGAAACAGGGCTGTGGTCTGGAGACTGGGGGAGCAGAGGAGAAAGTGTGGGTACAATTTACACTAGAGGAAGGACGTGGGCTTTGGGCCCAGAAGGGGACACATGCGATTATGATTTTGTAGAAAACGAGGAATTCAGGGAAGGGATTATTTTATAGTCCTGGTGTGGTGTTACTGCTACACCAAGAAAACCAATTCCATCTTAGCGGCTGCTTTCTTAGGTCACTCCCGGCACCAAATGTTGCAAGTTGGGTTCCCCAGAAGCAGACTCAGAGAGGGAGATGAGGGTACAGGGAGTTGATTAAGGGGTGCCCTTGGGGTCAACATCTGTGAGAGGGAGTAGAGGGAGGCAAGAACTGGGGGGACAGAGAGGTGAAGCTCTGAAGGCCTCAGCTCACCCTCCCAGGGAGCTCTGAAACTGGAATGACCCTTCTGAGATGCCTCGAATTTGGGTTGAGAAAGTTGGGCCTTTATAACCTGGTGTAGATCAGTCATTTGAGGCAGGCTAGACCTTTGGCTAGGGGGCTTTCTTCAGCCAAAACAATTCCTGAGACGGCTGACAGCCGGGGGCCACCTGCCCGCAGCACTCCCAGAAGCTGGGGGAATAAGTCCTTCAGTCTGAAGGGAGACCAGGAGCACATCTCCATGTCCACTGCAGTCCTTTCCACCTGGGTCAATCTCTGCCGCCAGCCAACAAGCTCCTTAAGGAAGACGGCAGAGGCAACGGCTCAGAGACCACCTTCACATCTCACAATGGACCTAACAACGAGTATGCCTTGGGCCACATTTGTTGATAGGTGGACAAGCTGCTTCCTCTGACTTCAATGAGCCTGCATTCTAAGAAAAACAGCCCTGGTGTTGGCATGCAGGTAGGAATCTTTGTTAAATAGAGAAAGTCACTATTACTGAGCCCTTCTGAAGTGCTGGTTCCAGCTCCTCTGGTTGAGCTGGCTTGTGGGCTCCATTTCCTCAGGATGAGAAACTGAAGGAGGGGGCAGGAGAGGAAGTGGAGGAGGATGGCTGAGGCCAGGAGGGGTGAAGTGGGTGAGCAGGTCAGGGAGATGCACAGGGGGCAAAGAGACCAGGAAGGCACCAGTGAAAACTCAACCTGCATTGAAAATAGGACCAAGGTCTCGGGGAGCAGAAAGGAGGCTGATTCAGGGAACCTCCCGCCATCTCTCTCTCTCACACTCACCCACCTGAACCTCAGCTCTCCTAAGCCCACCGTCTGTCTGCTCCACTCAGCAGCTCCTGGTTGAAACACACATTACCTCCTGCCTAGTTGCACTTAGTTCCTGACAACAAGCCTCAAGCAGGCTTTCCTCATTGCCGGGCGATTCTACTCAATGTCCCTGATCAACTCAGCCTCCCAGCCTCCCAAACAACCATTTCACCCCGATACTCTGTCCCCATTCTCAGTCAATCAATGGTCTTGCTTCTGATTTCACTGAAAAACTAGAATCAGTCAAAACAGCTGTTTCACACACTGCCACCCCTTACTCAAGTTCAGTCTGTGTCAGGAGGCTCAGCCCGTGGACCTCTCCTCCTCTCTGTCTACCCAACTAGGTGCAGTCACTCATTCCCATGGCTTTAATACCATCAACAGGCTGCTCATGCCCACATTAATTTCTCTAGTCTAGCCTGTATTTCTTTCTTGAACTTGATTTGTACATGCAGTAGCCTACTCAACAGTTCCATTTGATGCATCTAAGTGAAATGTATCCCGCATAAAACTCTTGATTCACCTTCCACAAACCTGGTGGAATTTGCCTCTGGATGAATGACATCTACATCACCAGTTGCTCAAGCCAAAAACATAATCCACTAACTCCTCTCTTTGCCTCACCCCATACTTCCAATCCATTAGCATGTCTTGTTGCTTCCACCTTCAAAATATATCCGAATCCACAGCATCTCTCACTCGAACTGCAGTGATAGCTTCCTCACTCTCCCCAGTCACTCATTCCTTGACAATCCCCACGCGGGTGACACTGCCTACTTTCTGGTCCATCCTGCACAGGCTATTTCCCGGGGAGGTAGTGTAAGGCAGGGGTGAGGGGACACACAAGGGAGCCAGATGGCCTAATTCAAAACCCTACCTATGATTAGCCATACGCCCTTGGGCAAAATTATTCAACCTCTTTCTTCCTCACATTCCTCACTTGTAATGGGAATAACAAATATGGATTTCCCTCATAGAACTCTTATGAGAATTAAAGGGAGTCCTCTTCCCTAATAGCTCAAAATTGTAATCATTTACTAAGCACCTGTGAGAGTCCAGGCTTCCTGCTCAGCCCAGTACACATTCCCGTTTCTCAAACTGTATACACATATACCTGGTGACAAGTGACAGTGGGCCAGAGGCACTCTAAGCCACAAAATAAATGTAAAAAAAAAATCTGGAATATGGTTGACAATGGAGAAAGACGGTTCCAGGAAAAGGGACCGATTGTGTAGTGTTGTGGAAGGAATAACAGCAAGGACTTAATTAATACTGACTGTGCCAGGCATTGTTCAATTAATACTGACTGTGCCAGGCATTGTTCTAGGTGCTTTACAAATATCAGTTTACTTAATTTTCTAACAGCTCTATGAAGCAAGTCTGTTATTATGCCTGTTTCATAAGTGAAGAACAAGAGGGAGTGGAGGTTGAGTAACTTGCTGAGGTCACCTGGCTAATCCAGACAGGAATGTGAATCAGGCAGCATGGCTCCAGCGTGGGTCCCTCTAACCTCCACCTTACAGGGCCTTGCTGTGAAACAGCTGCCAGGGGACAGACATGAAAGGACACAGGTTTCACCAGAAATGAGTGACTGGAAAGAGACAAATGGATAAGAAAAGAGATGGGAATGAAGAATCACGGCTTCAGGTGCTCTCAACCTGGGATTGAATCCCAGCTCAGCCACATTCCACCTGTGGGACCTTGTGACCCAGTACACAAGTTTCTCACCTGTAAAATGAGTTCATAGCTATGGCTTAGGCTGTTGGGTAGAGAAAAAGCACCCACTGCTTATTAACCATGCTGCTTGTTCTTTAGGATCTTCTTCCTGTTATTACAAAAGAGTTGAGTTCTTCTATATCCTGATTTTCTGTCTAGTTGCTTTACCTACTGTTGAGGGAGGGTTGTTAAGTCCGCAATTACCATTGTTGATGTGTCTTTTTCTTCTTTAGTTCTACCAGGTTTTGCTTCATATATTTTTCAGCTCTGTTGACTGGTGCATACACATTTACAGATGCTATATCTTCTTGGTGGATTGACCCTTTTATCATAGCATCTGGGCCATAAAATAAACCTCAACAAATTTAAAAGAATTTAAATCATACAGAGTGTATTCTCTGACCATAATGGAACTTAGCTAGAAATGAATAACAGAAAAATTTCCAAACACTTGGAAAGTAAACAACACACTTCTGAATAACCCATGGGTCAAAGAGAAAGTCTCAAGGGAAATTACACACACACACACACACACACACACACACACACACACACACACACACACTGAATTGAGTTATTTTCAGTACCATTCAGGCTAACGGCATGATTTGCAGAGGGTCAACTTTGTTCTAATAGATAATACTGATCACAGCCAATGTATTGAACACTCCAACTTGGTACACTACATACATGGTCACATATAGTGTCCCATTTAATTATCACCAAAACTCTAAGAAGGATGGGTTTCTACTATTATTCCCACTTTGTTAATGAGGAAGCAGAAGCTTAAATCAGCTAAGTAACTTGTCCAAAGTCACAGAGCTAATAAATGGCAAGATCAGCTTAAACCCAGGCACCAAAGCTCTGTGAAAATGTTAGGTTTCAGGGAACACCAGGGAACCTGCTACAGATCACAACCCTACCCTAACCAACCCCTTTATAACTAAGTCAAATCTCAACACTCTTACCAAAACACTGCCCACCATCTGGTGAGGAATAGGCTTTCTCTTCAGCCCCTGATAACTGCCAGGAGGTGGGAAATTCAAAGTAGGGAGAGGAGGACCACAGAGTCCTTCACATGAGCAGGAGAGATGTAGAAATCTCTGAGGTCGAAAATGCTAATACCTCTCCAGGTATGAGTCAGAGGGTTCACTGAGAACATCAAAATAGTTTCATTTCCAGATAAACAGCAGAACAGAAATAAAAATAGCTTTCTGACCTATGAAATACGGAAAAGTTCATATGTTTTTTCTAGGGTCAGGGGGAACAGTGGTATGCAGGGGATTTTAAAATTATACTTAATTTTTACTTTTAGCCCTATAATATATGCAAAAAATTTAAACAGTATTCAAAGTTCATAACAAAATATAGCTGTCCCTTGTCCCCTCCATACACTAGCCCCCCACTACAAAAAAGATCACCAAAGATACTTTTAGTTGTTTTTCCCCCTCTGGTATTTATCATCAAAATTTCTAAATAGTAGGCTTATCCTGCTATTTCTCAATTCGTAACTTCTATTTTCTGTTGATTTGCTGTTGAGGAAGTTGAGGATTTAGTTCTCTTACACTTCCCACCTCCTTTAAGCTCATATAACATTTCAGAAAGATGGCTCCCAGGTCCTCATAGTTGACAACCACTGTATACAGACTTCTAGGTCCTAGGGGTTTTTTTCATGTCATTGAAAACTTCCTCATAAATGCCATTTAATGCATAATACCTCATCATACAGAAGTCTCTAACTTTTTTCAACTGCTTCCTTATTTTGGAATTTGGGATTTGGGTTGATTTCAATTTTTTTTCTATTGTAAATAATGTTGTAAAAGTACACTTGAACATACATTTTAAAAACATGTTTCAACATCTCCTGGGGATTCTTAAATGTGGAATTAACGAATCAAAGTACATATATGTTGTCAACTATGAGGGGAAAAATGGCCACAGAAAATACACTGGATGGTGTTAAGATCAAATACAGAATAAAAATAGAGGGTTAAATCTCCTTGTTGCCAATAAGGGAGGAGACTTTTCTCCCCCTCCCTTTTGTTTCAGAATTTCTTTGTCCTTTTTAATGTACATAAATCTTTATAATGACCTCATAACTGAGGATCATTTCCTGAGGACCTGGGAGCCATCTTTCTGAAATGCAAACCATCTCCCAGTTTCTGTGGGAGGATAAGAACCTAACTTTGGTAGTCTCTGTTCCAATTTGCAATGAGAAGTTTGTTTCTCCTCTGATTAAAGCCAACACAAGGGGTCTCCCCGATTAATTAGGTAAATTTGGAACCAACTACGTGTGACAAAAGGTACTGCTCCTCTTACTAGGGGACTAGTTATTGTTCACCTTGAGAAAGTGTGTGTAATGGGCTGTATCTGCTTGGCTATGTAGGGGGGTGCGATTACTTTCCATCTTTGCAATCTCTTTGCGGATTGTCTGTTATGTGATCATATTCTGGTTTAATATAGTATATTCAATAATAAAACTGCTTTCTTCCTCTGCTACCTTTGTGGAGAAGTTTTCTGGGTTGGGAGAAGATTTTGCTTTTGTAAACTATATTCTCTCTGTAACTGAACAGGACCCTGTGGGGCCTTCCAGGACAGACCCCTCCCCACAAGTCCTCTGCTTTAGTTCCCCTCTGAAGTATCTAGATAACAGTATTTGCTGCACATTTCCTGAGTGGTTTTACGATGCTAAAACCACCACCAAATGGAAGAAGTTAACTACTTGATGACCATAAACACGTAGGCCCCAGACCTACTGGAGCCTGAGGATTGATAATGTTAACTCCTGTGACACCAGCTTGTTACCTCACCATCAGCCAATCAGAGAATTGTGCACGAGCTGATCACATACCCCTCAACATCCTCTCCCTCACCTGGCCTTTAAAAATGTCTCCCTGAAACCCATCATGGAGTTCAGGTTTTTTGAGCACTAGCTGCCCCAGACTCCTTGTCTGGCATCTTACGATAAACACTGCACTTTCCTTCACCGCAAACCAGTGTCAGTAGATTGGCTTTACTGCACAGGAGCTAGGGGACCCAAGTTTGGTTCGCTAACACCTCAACAATGGCACTCTGCCATAATGATATTAACAATGGCCCGTGGATGGAGTGGAATCCCACCTGTTAATAAGCTGTCAACTCATTGCTATGATTCGTTTTTTATACCAGAGAGTGAAAGTTTGTGTGTGCACCTGGCGTTGGAAATCTCAGGCTTAGCACCCCATCCTGCTGCTCTTCAGACCCTCTCTCAAAGTAAGACTGTTTCATCCTTTTCAATCTTTTGTTTGTTTCGTGGTTCCTAAACATTAGAGATGGCACTGGACATCTTACCCATGTCTTGTGTTGTCCTCTCCCCTCCCCACGGAGAAACAGCTGCTCTTCACACCTTGAAACTGAGGTGATTTTCACCTTCTTCTGTTCTTGAACTTTCAAGCATAGACTATGACAAGTTTCCAAGATGCACCAGCTGCCGTTCCTGATCAGACCCTGTGGGGAAAGAGTTTATTGAGAGAGTCTGCTGGCAAGACAGACAGTACAATCTACTGTGACAAAATTCACAGAAATGATATCCCATCACCTTTGCCACATCCATATTCCATGGTTAGAATCCAGTTGCAGGTTTTGCCCAGCTCAAGAGAAAGGGATCACACAAGGGTGTGAATAGCAGGAGGGGGGATAATTGGACCATCTTCAAGTCTGCCCACCACAGTCTTCTGAGACTTTTGTTAGATACAGGCTCACACTTCCTCATTCTGTGTTCAACGCCTCCTAACCTTCCTTCATATTTTCTCCCCTTTTGTCCTTCTGCAGTGCATTCTGGTAGTATCTTCAGATCTTTCTTAAAGTTCACAAATTCTTCTTCTCCTGAGTTTAACCTTAACTCATCTGTTGCATTTTATATTTTCAGTCATTTTGTATTTTTTATTTCCAGAACATCTACTGGTTTTTATATCACACAAACTACTTTCCATGGCCTTGTATTTCTTCATCATATCCCACTATCTTTCTTTATTTCTTTAAATATATTAATATACTCATTTTATAGTCTTTATTTACAATTTCTGTATCCAAAGTCCTCATGGGTCTGGTCTTGAGGTTTGATGTTTTTGGTTAATTCTGATCCATGTTGGCTCAGTTCCATGTGTGTTTTGATTTTTGATTGTGAACTCGTATTACTTGGAATTTTACCTATGGTGATTCCAGACAGCTTCAGTTTACCCTTCTAGAGTAAACCCTTTTCCACCCTGCTCTGCCTATTTGGACCACATCAGGTATTTAATCCTCTGGATTCCTTCCTGTGAAGCTGCCTCAGCTTGACTAGGTTCCTCCCTCCAAGATCCCTGGTCCTCTCAAGGTAATCTACTGTACAGGACTCCATCCAGTTCTGGAAACCTCTCCTTCCCTTTGTCCTTTTAAGCCTAAAGGTGGTAGCAGTTCATTTTGCCATTATGCTGTGGGGACTAGGTTACTACACTAGTCCCTGTGGTGCCTCTACTTGCCCGTCCCTTTGTAAATAGTCCTTTATAAATCAACCATCTGTTTCCATCTCTATGGACCCAGCTGTTTCCATACTGGACCCAGCTTATGTGCCTCCCCAGAACTGCTCAGCCCTGCTGGCCTTCTGAACACTGGCTGCTTCCTAGCCGCAGTACCCCAGTGGTGGCCCATACGGTCTCTGCCTTTGTAAATCTAGGCTTCCGCCTTCCCAGCCTCAGTTCCTAGTGCTGCTGGTGTGTTAGCCTCCCCAGGGATGACGTGAAGGCTTTAGGGCAGCCTCCGTCATGTCCACCGCACTGGGAGACTTGACAGCTCTGCTTCTACGTCTGACCTGCCTGCATCCATGGCGCGTCTGTCTTTCCCAGCAGCTGCCCCAAGAGCCCAGGTTACACAACCCAGAAATGCAAGGAAGTGAACGCCCCACAGGGGAAATGTGGACCAAAGAGACTTAAGAGAAGACAAAGAGTTGAGGATTAAACTGCTTGCCTTTTGTCCCTGCAGGTAACTGTTCTAAGAGGCAGAGGTTCCCTGGGTCTCTGGCAGAGGTCCCACATGACCTGGTGACCAGTGTACTTTCTGTACACTGCCACGCTGCCTGATTCACATTCCTGTCTGGATTTCTGTGAAGCTGTGGCCAGCTCAGGAACAAACCACTTTATACTGCTTATCCTCTCCCAGCCTCACTTTCCTTTTTCCTTCACTTTTTCCCTTGACTCATATATCCCAATACGGCATTGCTACACAGGCTTTGCCTCAGCCTCTGCTTTCTGGGGACAGAGCTAAGACAGGCATTGAGGGGGCTGCCCTTTGTGGAATCCTGCTTTGTGTGGGCCTCAGACAAGGCTCCCACCCTTCGCAGCCCAGACTTTGTCTCCATCCTCCTTGCTGCAGAGGCACAACCCATGAAGACCAGGCTCCTGGCCCGAGGCACCACAGGGTGCCCAGGGCGACGAAGGCTCCAGCTGCCCTAACCTTTCTGGATTTGCATCCCAGGCTCTGAGATTTTCCCTTGCTTTTCTGCCGCATCAGTATTATATATTTTATTTTATTTTACTGTATTGTATTGTATTGTATTGTATCCTATTCTATTCTACTCTATTTTATTTTGCCGCGCCGTGTGGCATGTGGGATCTTAGTTCCCCGACCAGGGATTGAATCTGCACCCGCTGCAGTGGGAGCGCAGTCTTAATCACTGGACCACCAGGGAAGTCCCCCAGTCATTTATTTTAAAAGGTGTTGTTAAATAATTATCCAGCATCTTAGGTGTTCTGTACCAGGAGGGTGCCCCTAGACTTTCTCATTGCCTATATTACCTGGAAATTCTCTTTCTTTCTCATTTTTTTTTCTCTACCTCTTCTTTCTTTTCCTCGGCCCACTGTCTTTCATCCCTCCCAGAATTTGACAAAGATGTGTCTCTGGAAAGCCTCCAGACTGAATCTCTGGGATTCAAAGTTCTGCACTCCCCGGCCCCAGCCCCAGCTCAGGGTTCCATGTAGTGTATCTACAAGAGAATTTGATAAACCTGCTAGAACTGGGTGGTCAGGCAAACAGCAGGCAAGCACAATAGGTGTATAGCCTGGAGAGGTCCTAGGGAGGATGTGGTCCCTCCGTTTCATCATGCTGAGTGGGAAACAGGCATACATGCACGGGCTTAGCCCTCCAGCCAGCCAGCCCTGCTTCTCACACACAGTTAGAGGGAGGGTTGAAAGAATGACTCGAAAGTGTTTCGAAAATAGCTGTCCATGCCACGGACGGTCAACTTACCTATGGCTCTGACTCACTGTGCAGGGAAGATGCAGTGTGTGCCCTTTGGTCACAGTGAGGCTCCTAATGACATCATCCATGAGCCCCAGTGTCAGACTGTGTGCCCCATATGAATTGTTCAGAATCGGTTACCCAACAAACGGAGAGTCAGGGGAAAAGCAGCTGTAAATAAAGACAGAGAAGAATGACCAGTTTCATGAATCCTCTGTGTGCCAGCTGCCTGCCTTTCTGAAGGTCTGCCTGACTGTTTCTCCAGCCCAGGTGTCACCTGAGCAGGTATCCTTCTGGATTCTGGTCACCCACAGTGTGGTGTGTCCAACGACCACCCTTGGGATGGGGGTCCTAGGTGCACAGCTGAATTCAAGGACTCTCAAAGCTATTCAGGCAGCTTTTCCATGGGGCCCTCTGGCGAAAAATCCATTCAGTACAGGATTGAGTCTTGGCCCCCTTGTCCAGCTGCCTTGCCCCTTGCCCTGGATGTTCCCTAGGGCCCTGGAGAGTGGCCTAGTGGACCTCATGGCCTCAGCTTTTTCCTCCCCACTGGGGCTTTTAACTTCTGTGTCCCTCCTCCCTCATCGGATCTCTGCTTCCCCGTCTTCAGCAGATTCCTTGTCTGCTCTTGTGCTTTACCATTTTCCTTGTCTTTGGCAAACTCGATGAGTCAATGTCACCGTCGGCTCTGTGAGTTTTGGTGCGAGGCAGAAGCCTAGCAAAGCAGGGCTTGAGGTGTGCATCCATTGCGTTAAAAGAGGTGCGTGACTTCAGGTCTGCCTGCAAAGGGCTCCTGATCGTGCGGGGGCAGGAAGGGTGCTCGGTGAATGGATTCAGCTGTTCTTCTGAAATGTTCCCTCAGAACATCCCTTTCAGCCTTTCTCTAGCAGAAGTCCTTTCAAGGCAAGCATTTTCTCTCCTGAAGCCTGGCTTTCGCTCACTCTTGCTCCTGCCTGTCAAACTTATTTTCTGCCAGTCCGTCTGTCTGTCTGTCTCTGCACCTGAGTGCTCTCCTCACTGGCTTCTTCCCCCTGAGAGGTGAGGTGAGCAGTGCCTCAGAACAGGGTGCAGGCCCCCAGGTCTCGGCCTGGAGAGGAGGGAGGGTGACACCTGCTGGGTGACTGCTGAGTCCACCCAGCCTTGCCCGGCTTCTGGAGCCTTCTGAGCAGAACTGCTTCCTGCTCCCACTCTTCCACCTGGTGGGAAAGAGCCCCAAGCTTGAGGTCCAGTGCCCCCCACCCCTGCACCCAGTGCCTGCACCCACCAGCCGCCTGGCCCCCTGGGTTGTCTCCCCTTGGCCCTGCAGGGGGTCCTCAAGATGAGCACAAACACTTTGAGAGTTTTAGGGCTTGGATACCACATCCCAAGAAGCGTGGGATCTCCCAAAGAACAGGGTCAAGCTGGGCTTGACTGGGTGACCATGGCCCCTCTGAGAGCGACACAGGAAGGGGGGGCGCCCTCAGTGAGGAGGAAGGCCCCAGGTGTGGGAACCGCAACCCCCCCAGGCCCGGCTTCCCTCAGGCACTCACTACGTGGTGACCTTGGGCAGTGGCTGCCCCCTCCCAAGCTGGGGTTGTGCTCCATAGCCTGAGGGTGACCACGGCTCCCTCGGGAGCTGCCACAGGAAATGACGACAAGGTAAATGTGCAGCTGTCCATGTAGGTCAGGTCAAAATGTTCCTGTAAACCTCCAACAAGACAAATGTCATTCTCTGTTCTGAAACTTTTTATCTCTATAGGGATGGCAAAGTGTTATATCTTTAAAGGTCAGAGCCTTGAGAACTGGCTATCCTATGTATCTCAGGCTATAGGCAACATTCTTAACCAGAAGCAAAAGCAATAGAATACAAAGGTTAAAGTAAAAGAAACATCTGATATGGAGTCAGATTTGCTCTTCCCTGTTATAAGGCGAACATGTTGGCACCAGGACATAGGAGTGGACGGACACAGTCCCTGCCCTCATTATGCTTCTGTTTAATGAGCAGACAGACATCAAACACACTCCATGTCCAAGAGGGTGGTGGTGAAGTGGGACCGGTCCTGTGAAGAGGAAATAAAGGACTGAGAGAATTGACGCAGTGGGGAAACCTAATGCAGCTGAGCGGGTCAGGGGGTCTCTGTGTAGAACCCACTTGCCATCTAAAGAGACAGCCAAGTAGGGAGGGGAGGGGAGGGAGGGGAGGGGAGGAAGGGGCCAAGGCCAGAAAAAGCTTAGAATCTTAGGAACTGAAATGAGTTCATCGCTGCTGGAGTATACTGTAACATGAGTGTAAACCAAGGGATCCTGCCAACTAAGAAGGGTGGTTCACACAGAAAACACGCCGCTCCTCTGTTCTCCGGCCACTGGGCTGCAGGAACTTTACCCTTTGCCCATTTGGCAGAGAGACAGAGCCTTAAGGTCACCTCTCCCCCACCCCCATCCACCCCTGGCAGCCTCCAACACCTCACAGAGGGTGGGACAAACGGGCCTTCCCTGTTGGACAGCTCTGAGGAGTGTCTGGCTTCCGACAGATGTCATAAGCACATTCACCAGGACCAAAAGCTTTAGGTCAATGTCTTCCAGTAGTGTCCAACAGCAAGAGCCACACACATAATTTTCTAGTAGTGATTTTAAAAGTAAAGAGAAACAGGTAAAATTAATGTTAACAAAATATTTTATTAAACCCAGTACCTCTAAAATATTATCATTGGGGCTTCCCTGGTGGCGCAGTGGTTGAGAGTCCGCCTGCCGATGCAGGGGACATGGGTTCGTGCCCCGGTCCGGGAAGATGCCACATGCTGCGGAGCCGCTGGGCCCGTGAGCCATGGCCACTGAGCCTGCGCGTCCGGAGCCTGTGCTCTGCAACGGGAGAGGCCACAACAGTGAGAGGCCCGCGTACCATAAAAAAATAATAATAATAAATAAATTATCATTTCAACATGTAATTAATATAAACATTATGAATGAGATATGGTACATTCTTTTTTTTATGCTGAGTCTTAAAAAAATCTGGTAAATACTTTATACTTACATGACAGTGCAGTTGAGACTAGCCACATCACCAGTGCTCCACAGCCACATGTGGCCTGTGACCACTGCATTGGACAGTGAAGCTCTAGACACTTCAATTTTGAAACCATGGCTCCCCAGATAGACCAGCCCACTGGCACAGAGAAGTTTTAGAAGAATACTCAGGGAGACAGACAGCACTTACAGCAACTAGTGTGGAATTACAAACAGGGTGCTCCCTACCCCAGGGAGATACAACCAGGCTAAGTCGTGAGCTTGGCCTGGAGCACAGCCCAGACCTCCCCTCTGGCAGTGTACCCATCAAACACCCCTCCCCAGTGCCCTGAGTCTACCCTCATTCATCTCTTTTTTTTAATTTAATTTAATTTATTTTTTTATACAGCAGGTTCTTATTAGTGATCCATTTTATACACATTAGTGTATATAGGTCAATCCCAATCTCCCAGTTCATCATACTCTCATTCATCTTGCCAATGCTTTTTTTTCTCCTCAAAGAACTGAGTGTAACTGGTCTTCCTCTCTTTTTTTTTTTTTTTTTAAGTTTTCACCTGTATTATTACCTTCAGATGCGAAAGAGGACAACAGAGCCAGTGTGATGTGGTAGAAAGAACACTGCCCAGGGCATCAGAGAAGGCAGAATCCAGTTCTTGTCCATCTTTTACCAGACCTGTGGTCCATGGTGAGTCACAAGTGTCAGTACGGTGTGGTAAGGAAGAGCTCGGATTCCGAAGTCAGACTGCAGCTCTAGGTCCTGAACTGTGCCCATTTCTGTGCCTTCACATCCTTTCTGTAAAATGGGAACAGTATCAGTGTTGTTCGAGTATTAAACAAGGTAACAATTGCAAAACACTTAGCACAGAGCTTGGCACATGGTAAACATTAATAACTAGGATGATGATTATTATGTTTTACCTGTTGTTATCTCTGCACCTGTTTTCTTGGTTATAAAGTGGAGGTAATCATGCCTCATGAACCTGCTTTATAGGGTTCTGCGAGGCCTACAAGAAATAAAGAATGTGAAAACACTTTATAAAACTGGGAAGCCCTTTATCAAGTCCAAAAATTCCTTCTTAGTCCCACAGCCTAGCTGGGGGTCTGAGTTTAAACAGCCTTTACAAATTGAGAATTGGGAAGGGGAGTCTGTGTGATACCCGTAGCTCCATCACTGGACGAGGCGAGGCCTAAATGCCCAGCTTCAGCACTCTTTTCCTGGGTAAACTCTGACTTCGGCTCTGTTTTATCATCTCTATGATGGGCTGAGAACATCCAGCTCGCAGGCCAACGGATTGAGGGTCAATTGAGCCCCTGACTATGGTGTGCCTGGCACAGGGCCTGCCTGACTTGGGGCCCTGGAGGGGACCTTGCTGCCCACACCGGCCTCAGCCAGGCCTGGGCCAGCAGTTCATGTGACAACCACAAAGGGGAGCCTCAAAGCTTCCACTGAGGGAATGGTTCACCAACCCCACCATCAACAACCCCTCTATTCCCTGTTCCCCCCTCACCTGCTTTTCTCTCAGGGCCAGGACGAAAGCCCTTTAGGAAGGAGTGATGGTCGTCGACCCTGAGTCTGCCCAGAGGCATCTGCTTTGGGTTCGGGAACCTGCAGAGAAACAGCCAGACACTGCATGTATGTACATTTTTGACTTGGGGTGGACTTCCTGCCTACTCCACTCATCCTACCAGCTGAGTGGCCTGGAGTTACTCTAACCTCCTTGGGCCTCAGTTTCCTACCCTTCAAGGGAGGTGGTGCCTATGGGAGAGCTTTGTAAACCGTGGCCTGAGCTGCACATGCAGTCATGGTCATCCTTCTTATCGTCCCCATTCTGTGGGCTCGACCATATCAGATTCCCTAATACAGGAAAAGAGGGAAACCCCCCTGTTGGCCGCCTGACTGTTAAGCTCCCACCTGAACATCACAGATACTCAGACAGGGCCACTCCACAACAACAAAAAGACTAGCCCCACCCTCCCACATACACACCTGGACCAACACTGGTGATTGCTGCCCCGTTACCAGGGACAGCTCTAGCCCATTTCAATACTCCCACCACCCAGGCAAAAGTTACTAGATTCCCAGTCACTGAATTCCCCTGCTTCTTGACAGCAGCTGATCCAGAACTAACCCTGCCTTCTGTATCCCTCCAAAGACTCATCCAGCACAGGCCCAGATCCTTTAAGTCCCTCCCTTCCCACCGTCACTCAAGAATCCTTACCGAGGGAGCATCTGGGATGGAACAGGACCACAGAGAGTGAAGAGGGTTCTAAGGGGACAGGCAGTTGCCTGTCATCAAAGCCCTGGAGACCCCAGGAGAAGGGGGTGCATTGAGCGACCCCCCAGTGTGTGAGGCCCATAACCCATCCTCTCGACTCTGTACAGCTTGGTCCTTCTGGCCTGTCCTCCCAGGTGAATGCTTCACCAAGACCTCTTAGAAAGAGAGTGTCGCTTCCTCCATGTATCCCCAGAATGCAGATTTTTATTACCCTGTTTGGGACCTTCTTGCCTTGAGTAGTAATTCTTCATTTCCTGAGAGCCCACAATATTCCAAGCTCCGTATGATGTGCTTTACATGTGTCATTGCTAATCCTCACACCATCCTTGCCACATGGATTATTAGCCTGATTTTTTACAATAAGGAAACTCAGGCTCAGAGAAATAACTTGACCGAGGCTTGAGTGGCAGGGTCAGGATTTGAACCGTGACAATGTGACTCAAGATCATTGTGGGTCTGCAGGTTCTTCACAGAACTGTAACACAAAGCCTTGCCAGTTTCACCTGCACATACCACTCCCTCCCAAGAATGCAACTGCTGCAGATTTTTTTGTCAACAAAGCCATGTGCTTTGAGTAAAATCAAGGGGACTCCCATAGCCAAAGGCTGTCCTCTAGGCCCGTGCTGACTGCCTGCCCAGCCTGAAGCTCTGGGCCTTGGGGAATGCTGGGGAGAGGCGGAGACACAAGGAGGCAGAAGACAGTGCTTGGTGGACAGAGGCAAGACAGACCACTCCCCTGTCCTTCTGATAATTGCTGATTGCTCAATGTTCCCTGAGCTGTCTCTTTTTGCAACCTTGAAGTTTGGAAGCCGAACTGAGATCGAAACTGTGGAGGGATCGGGTAGAGACCCTGCCCTGTTCATCTTTATGTCACAAGCAACCAGCCCTATGCACAGGGTATGGCATGCAGGAGGTGCTTAATAAATACCCATAAGTGAGTGAGCAAACAAGTGAGTCAGGGTGGTGAGTCATGCGTGGCATACGTACAAAAGTGCAATACAGAATAGGGGTGGTTACCAAACACTACTGAAGAGTTAGCCTGCAAACGAAGACTTGTTTTGGAATAAAGGGACACTTTTGCTTCAATTTGCAAATGAGCCTGTACGACTTCTGCCTAATTCTACTGAGATTTATAAATAATTCAACCCAAATGAGACTCCTGGAGAAGAATGACAGGCACATTTTCTCTGTTTGTTTAAAAATTTTTTCCCAGTATTTATTTCCAGCTTTACTGAATATAATTGACATATAATATGTAAGTTTAAGTGTTAATGTGTAAGTTATTCTGTACTATGTGATGATTTGATACACGTATACGTTGCAAAATATTTACCACAACAAGGTTAGTTAAAGCATCCTTCACCCTGTTCCCGAGTCCAAGCTTGTACTGCTCTCTACATGAAAGCCCAATAAATTGATAGATGAGGTGTGGGGACAAGGAATAGAGACTTTATTTGGAAAGCCAGCAGACCAAGAAGATGGCAGACTAGTGTCCCAAAGAACCATTTTACCTGAGTGAGAACTCAGAGTTATTTTATACTAAAAGGGGACCAGGTGTGGCTGGCCATTGCAGATTTCTTGGTGCTGGCCAGAACCCGGAAGGGAGGTGATAATCCTTTGTTCTTGTAGCAGTCCACGTAGGTCTGGTCATGATATTCCTCCAACAAGACAACTGTTATTCTCTGTTCTGCACCTTTTTATCTCTATATGAATGGAAAAGTGTTACCTCTTTAAAGGTCAAGCCTGGGAGGCAGAGCCTTGAGAAAGGGCTGCTATGTGTATTTCAGGCTATAGGCATCATTCTTTCAAAGGTGCAGAGCCAGAATAACTAAGCATAGCAAACAAAGCACAAATGTGAGAGCTAAAGGAATAGATCCAATATGGTGTTAGGTTTGTTCTTCTCTATTACAATTCTCCCCTGTCAATGTCCATTCCACAATCTTCTGGGAAAAGGGGTGATGACCACTCTGGCTACTTCCTGCTTAACAGAGGCCATGAGGGGGTGATTGTGTAATGGAATTGATCAATTTGGGACTAGAAGTATTCCCGAGGCCCAGGCTGGGCATGAACAGTTTGCACTGGATCCCCTTTTTATGGTCCTTCACAATACTTAGACAAGCACTTGAATGTACACATAAACTTGGAATAAGGATACCCACGAAGCTCTGTGCTATGCTATCTTTATATCATTTTTTTTTATACAGCAGGTTCTTTATATCTTTAAAGAGGGTTATTTCCCCTCTTTGGCCACACTTGGAGATAGTTTTTGTGTTTTTTTGTGTGGGTTTTTTGTTTGTTTGTTTTTTTGCGGTACATGGGCCTCTCACTGTTGTGGCCTCTCCCGTTGCGGAGCACAGGCTCTGAACGCGCAGGCTCAGCGGCCATGCCTCATGGGCCTAGCCGCTCCACGGCATGTGGGATCTTCCCAGACCGGGGCACGAACCCATGTCCCCTGGATCAGCAGGTGGACTCTCAACCACTGCGCCACCAGGGAAGCCCCCTGGAGATAGTTTTATTAAAGCATTCCCTTTCTAACAAGTGGCTGTCACCAGTGTAGTGAAACAAAAGAGAAGAGCAAGAGTCATCATTACTTATCTGGTAAGAGGCTTGACTCGAAACAGCAACTTAAGATCTTCTAATGTCTCACAAGGCCAAGTCTATTTTTCTTCATCCTGTCCAGTTTCTAGAGGAGTGAGTTCTACTCGGGTGTGGTAAATCCATGGTCTTATCCTGGCTAATTTATCAAAATGAGGAGTGGGTGTTCTGCAGCACCTTGTATGGTCCTGTCCACTTAGCGGCAAGTTGATGTCCCAGTCCTTGTTCTCTCCAGGTTTTGAGGAGGACTCAATCCCTGGGCTGGAAGGGGTGCAGTACCATCTCAGTTGGGTAGGTGGACCTACTGGAAGTAAATTCATGAACAGAAGTTCATATAGTGCCCAATTCTTAACATAGTTGTTGACTGCTAGGTCCTTTAAGACATCTACAGATCTTCCTGCCCAGGCAGACACCTGGAATGGCCTACCACACAATACTCCTGAAGGGCTCACTTCTGGGAGCCACTATAATCCATAGCAGGGCAACTGGCAAGACCTTATGCCAAGTTGGTCTACTGACATATTTTAGCAATGCTCTCTTTGAATATGTGATTCATTTTCTCAGTTTTTCCTGTTTATTGTGGTCTTCAGGCTGAATGTAGTTTCCAACAATATGCAATGCTTTAGATATCTGTTGGGTTATACTGGAGACAGTGTAACCGTCACTTTGAAGGGTGCAGGCAATCCAACTTGGGCAATAATTTCCTTAAAGAGGGATTTAACTACTTCAGATGTTTTTTCTGTCCAGGTGGCTTATGTTTCCACTCATTCTGAAAAAGTGTCCACAGGGAATTCCCTGGCACTTCAGTGGTTAGGACTCTGTGCTTCCACTGCTGGGGGCCCAGGTTTGATCCCTGGTCAGGGAACTAAGATCCTGCATGCCACATGGCACGGCCAAAAAAAAAAAAGAAAGAAAAAGAAAAAGTGTCCACAAACACTAACAAGTATCTGAAGTTTCCTGCAGCTTGAGGTATTTGAGTAAAGTCTATCTGTGAGTCCTCAGTGGGGCAGGCTCCTCTATATTGAGGTCCCACCTGAGGGTGTCTAGCAGCAGTCTTTGGATTATTTTTAGCACAAATTTTAGCCTGGCCAAAGGCAGGGAAAGGTGGCCTGACACTGAGGCCAGGGCGAGACCGAGAAAGGAAATGGGGCAGTGGAGTTCCTCAAACGCCAGTAGGTCAGCCAACCCATAGCACTGCAGTCCCAGCCACAGCTGGTCCTGGCCGGTGAGTCCATGTTGGTGATGGGGAGAAGGCAAGGTAGAAGCTTGCAGTGCAGCCCCACCCTCAGGAGAGCATAGGAGACCAGGGGCACACTGGGCACAAGCTGTGAGAAGGGCAGTGGGCAGCCAGGGAAGGCCTTGTGGGCATGTGGTCACTGACCATGTGATAAACACGTGTGTTGAGGGCCCACTGGTGCCAGACCCTGACCAGGCCCTGGGATAGGGATGGACTAGGAAGAGGCTTGGCCTTGAATATGACTCAGGCAGGTAAGGAAGTGGTGGGTAGGCAGTGCAGCCGAGGTGGCTGAGATACGAGTTACAGTCAGAGAACCAGCTGGCCAGGGCAGGGAGCAGGAGCACGACCTGTACAACAGGGCCCACCCAGGTGCCACATCCCGCTGGAGCAGCCTGTGCCACTGCCCATCAGATACAGAACTTGGGCTTGACTGCAGGGTATAGGGAATCACTAGATGCCTTGAAGGAGGGAGGTGAGGGGAAACATAATTATTAAGTATCCATCAGGTAACAGGCACTCAGTAGGTGTTTTCTGTGCCAACGTCTCTCAGACTCAATGTGTTTACCAATTTCCTAAGAATTTCATTAAAATGCAGAGTCTCTATATTCCATTCTTGTAATAACCTAAAATGAAAAAGAATCTGAAAAAGAATATATATATATTTGTATATGTATGTATAACTGAATCACTTTGCTGTACACCTGAAACACTGTAAATCAACTATACTTCAATAGAAAGAAAATTTTTTAAATAAAACAATATAGGCATACCTTAGAGATATTGTGAGTTCGGTCCCAGACCACCACAATAAAGCAGGTATCACAATAAAGCAAGTCACATGAAAAAAATAAAAATAAAAAATAAAGATACATATAGAGATGAATTTTCTTTATAACAAATAAAATCTATAAGGCATCAAAAAATGCAGAGTCTAATTCAAGAGGCCTAGGTTGGGGGCCTGAGGTGCTGCATTTCTGATAAGCTCCTAGCTGGAATCACACTTTGAGGAGAAAAGCTGTAGCTCATTCAATCTGCACCCCAATGCTGTCCAGTGAGTATTATCGGCTCCTGTTTATTGGCAGGAAAACTGAGGCTCAGTTTCTGGGCTTGCCTGAAGGCACATCATTAAAGAGAGCTATACTGTTCCCTGCCCTCCACCCATGTGAGGGAGATAACACAGCCCCTAAGTTATCACTCCCTCCAAGCCCCTCTTGGTCTGCCCCAGGCTTGGGTCTTCCAGGTCTGTAACTTCAGGCCCTCCAGCTGGCCTCCAGCCTGGAGTTTCTGAACTTGCCTGCGGCAGCATCTAAAGATAGTCTACCTCACAGGAAACCAGATACTATTGGCTAACTTTGCAATTAAAGATGCTCTCAGAGGGAAGGAAAGGGAAATACTCTCTGGCAGAGTCTGCGTGGGACAGGGCGGCTGATTGGCATATCCAGAGGTTCCCTTCCCAGGTCCAGCCCAGGTAGGAGCAGAGGACTCGTTCAGCACCTGTGGGTGAGCTGGGTGGGGCACTGTGGTCAGAGGTCAAAGTCGGTTAATGATGCTGATTTGCTTTACATGCCAACAAGGGAGACCATTTTCCAGAGGATGTTGCAGCCTAAATATCCAAGGGGCCTGGGGGGGATGGGGGGCGGTGAGTGATTAGATCATTTATGATATGCTTAACATAGTGGAATATGATTAGAAGTGTTAGTAATTACATTTCAGGGACATGGAGAAATGCTCAAAAAAAGCATCATTTAAAATTGCATCTGCCAACTATTATATATGGAATGGATAAACAACAGGATCCTACTGTATAGCACCAAAAAGAATATATATGCATACACACACATATACATGAATCACTTTGCTCTACAGCAGAAATTAACACCTTGTAAATCAATTACAATGTCCTAACCACTGGACCACCAGGGAACTCCCTATTATTTTTTAAAATAATTTTATTTTTTTTCTTTCTTATTCTTTTAGAGACTCACATTTAACTGTTTATGGGTGAAATGTTATGACATCTGGATTTATTTATTTATTTATTTAAAAATATTTATTTATTTATTTATTTGGTTGTGCCGGGTTTTAGTTGCGGCACAAGGGATCTTTAGTTGCTGCACGTGGACTCTTAGTTGCGGCATGCGGGATCTAGTTCCCTGACCAGGGATTGAACCCAGGCCCCCTCTCTGCATTGGGAGCGTGTAGTCTTAACCACTGGACCATCAGGGAAGTCCCTGAATTTATTTTTAAATAATCCAGTAGGGCATGAGTGGGGAATAGATGAAATACGGATCATGAGTTGCTAATTGTTGAAGCTGGGTGATTAGTGCATGGGGCTTGTCTCTGCTTTTATATATGTTTGGAAATTATATAATAAAAAGTTTTTAAAATAGCATTTGCATTTTAAATATACTCCATGTGAAAATTAAAATATGCATAAAGATTGGATGGAAGAAGCTAAAAGCTAGCTGTGGTTGGTTCTGGGAAGTTGGATTGTAGATAGTTTTGAGTTTTTTCTTTCCTGTTTCTTCCATGCTTTTTTGTGCCATCTGCATTTTTTTTTTTTTTTTTTGGCTGTGCCGTGAGGCATGTGGGATCTTAGGTCCCTGACCAGGGATCAAACCCACACCTCCTGCAGTGGAAGCTCGGAGTCTTAACCACTGGACTGCCAGGGAAGTCCCACCATCTGCATTTTTTATAACAAGCAACTATTGCATTTATAACGAAAATTATTTTAATAACAAATTGCTGACACACTTTGATGTTCAACACTGATGTATGCTGTTATCATCATTGTGAGGACATTTGGGCTCAGAAGGTTTGTGTCATTGGAAAACATTATTCAGAAAGAAAGTATGAATGGTCACACATGTGAGTGAATTGCAACTCTTGGCAGGGAAGAAAACCTATACCACATCTCTTTAAATATATTCCCAGGCCCTCTTCATCTTTTTCTGTAAACCTATGTTCATTGGGAAAGGTAACACACTCAAAGGACAGTGTGCAGGTCAACAGCTTATAAATTGATCTGCTACCAAACCAACATCCAGGCAGCAGCAGAGAACCAGGCCAGCCCCCGGCAGCCTCCCTCAGGTCCCTTCTTGATCACCACCGCTGCTCTCCCCAAAATCACCCCATTCCTGACTTTTATGGTCGTTGCTTCCTTCTTTGTCCGTGTAGTTTTACCTCCTACGTATTCATTCTTAAACACTGTGGATTTTCTTTGCCTGTTTCTGACCCTCACATATGTGGATTCATACAGTATGTCTGCTTTTTGGTTTGCATTTTTAAAATGCATTTCTACTGTAGGAAATGTAGATGCACACACAGAAATGTTCATGACAGAATTGTTCAAAAACTGAAAGCCACCCAGAGTGCATCAGCATAGAACAGATAATAATCGTGGGGCACTCACACAGTGCAATCCTATTCAGCAATAACAATGAACAGACCATAGCCACAGCAATAGCATGGATGAGATACTACCAGAAATGCTGAGATGAATTTATAGATAAATGCAAAATTGGCCCCTATCCACATGGCAGTTATCAAATGCATCACCACCAGACACAACTTCTGTTTCCATGAACAAGAATTATCGCATCATCATCAGTCATTTGTAAATTAGCTCAGACAGTGAAAGGGGGAGATGGCCCCAAAGGGTGTGCTAGACAGGACACCCAATAAAGGATTTTTTTGCCTATTAAAGTCTTTTATAATTTCTCCTTATAGATCCTCAGTGTAGAATTTGAGGCTCCTCTGTTTACCCCTCTTCTGCCTTCTCTCTGCATCCTTTCCTGAGCCCTCCACTCAGACTAAAGTGAACTTTCCTGAAGCCTCCGGGAACAGGTTGGCCCCTCCTAACCCCACCATCCTCACTTCCTTCTGTTTCTGTATAGTCCCTCACACCCTCTCTGCCTGGCCGTGGACCCAGGAAACCTCCTTATGCTCATACTCTCAGTGCCTTGGGCTTCAAACCACACCCCACCCCATGCCCACCACCATCTTTATCAACCTGGAAGACCCTCCCAGCCTTTAAGACTCAGCTTAAATGGTCCAATTCTTGGGTTTCCCATCACTTTTCTTATACTCTGTTACTAAATAATAATAAAAATTCACAGAGACTATATCTTAGACATTTTTACCTCCACAGAATTGAGCACAGTGCCTACTGTTGGGGAAATAGAATGAAAAACAAAATCTCCAACCTAGAAAAATCTCTCCATGAATATGGTAGAGAAAGAAAACTCTTTCATTACTGAATAAGCATTAAATGTGATGTGCATCACAGGCAATCTGCTATGAGGTAGTAAAGACACAAAAAAATCTCACCCTGGTATATGACCAGACACAACCCCTTACACACATGTTCTCAAGATACACAATAACTGGTGCTTAAGTAAGGGAACCTGACAGTCACACACAGTTCATCCCAAGTTTACCATGGTCATTGGGTTCATCATCTGTATTAGTTGGTTGGCTTCATCCAGAGGAGAAACAAACTTCTCATCCCTTTATTATCAGAGGTAATTGTGTAACTTGGAGCCAGGTTCCTGCCCAAGTCAGGCTCCTGCCCTCCCCCTGGGACTGGGAGCCTGGGCACCTCAATATCTACATTTCAAAGAGATGCCTCCCGGCTCTGAAGCTGACAGAGGAAATGATCACATTTTCTAAAGGATATATATCCACACTTCAAAGAGGAAAGAAGGTACAATTACATGTTTTCTAAAATAAATACTCTAAGAAAAAGGAGGCAAGTGGACTCTTGTCCCTTATTTCCAACAGGGAGAATTAAGCCTCTTATTATTTTTTTTAGTTAATTAATTAATTAATTAATTTATTTATTTATTTTGGCTGCATTGGGTCTTCGTTGCTGTGCGCAGGCTTTCTCTAGTTGTGCTGAGCGGGGGCTACGCTTCGTTGCGGTGCGCGGGCTTCTCTTCACGGTGGCTTCTCTTTGTTGCGGAGCATGGGCTCTAGGTGCACGGGCTTCAGTAGTTGTGGCACATGGACTCAGTAGTTGTGGCACAGGGCTCAGTAGTTGTGGCACACAGGCTTGGTTGCTCTGCAGCATGTGGGATCTTCCTGGACCAGGGCTTGAACCTGTGTCCCCTGCATTGGCAGGCGGATTCCTAACCACCGCACCACCAGAGAAGTCCCAAGCCTCTTATTTTTAATTTTCACTTGTCCATACACCAGTGTATGGTAAAGATAATTAACAGATATTGGCTTAATCAAAAATTAATTAATAAGCAAGTCCATCTCTTCTTCAGTTATTAAAAAAGGAAAGTCATAGGCATTTCCTTTCTAAATTTCACAGTTCATTTTGACAGAGATAAATAAATACCATAAAGGACTTTAGGAGGAAAGCAGAGGGAGGTGTGGCAAACCAAGAACAGGGGCAGGTCCTGTGAAGGGGTGGCTCACACACGAGCAGAGGGGCCTCACTCCACGTGTGGTTTTCTCCTGTTACTGGTCTTGGCTTGGGGTGTGTTTTGGCCCGTATAAAATGCTGGTGGGTGAGTCACGCCAAGGTGTTTTAGGTGGATTCTGCTGCAGGAGTAGAAAGTCACTCAATCTACTTGCGTGGAGGATGGGGTGCAAGTTGTAAAATGTGCCCACTGCTCCTCAGCATGGAATTCAAGGCCCATCCATCTATCTGCTCCTCTTCTGCCTTCTTGGCCTTGCTCTCTCTGCATCCTAAGGAGGGGTCTCATAAAAAATAGCTGTCATTGTAAATTGGAAAACCATCAGGTCCTTAAACTCAGGGTGCCAAGTAGCCAGGGGTGTGGGCTTGGGGCCAGACTGAGAACCTTCCTACGTGGCCCAAGGTGAATTCCAGATTTGTCAGCACTCAAAATTAACTAGTTCAGCTCTCTGTCTCCAAACAGAACCTCATCTGAATGCTAGCCGCCTGCGAGCCCAGAAGCTTTGCAGGCTGCTGAGCAGCCACTCTGCGGACACAAGGCCACGCTTCCCCTGACCCAGGACTCATGCTGCTCTTTAAGACTGTTTGTTTCCTTCTGTTCGGTCCTTGTTGGAAAACTGAGCATCCAGAGCTGGCCAGGCCCTTAGAGCTGGTCCGGTCCAGGGCTTTCATTACATACATCAAGAAACTGAGGCCGAGCTGGAAGTGAGCTGCCCAGGGTCTGCCAGCTTATTTCAGGGTATGTGGACCCCTCTGAAGTACATGGCTCTGAAGAGCATCACTGTATTTGAAGACAGGAAATAAGCTGACCCTTTAGCCTTTAGCCTTTCCTTCTCCAGAGAAAAGGATTCCCATTTCTTCACCACCATTGTTGAGAGCTAGGTTCTGGGGGTCTGGCAGTGAGGACCACCTAGACATGGCTGGAGAGGCAAATAATATCCCCATCCCCTCCATTTCCCACCCACCGTTTCACTGAGGGTCAGCCTTCTGGGTCCTGAGTCTAGAAGGCAAAACCCAGGAAAAGTGTTCAGGGTCACTTCTTGAATCTTATCCTTTAAAGAGGGGTCACCTCTACTATTTTTCAGTTCTCATTCTAGAGACAGGACCTGCAGTAACATGCAAAATTCCCTTCCAAGAGGGAAAGCATGGTGCAGGGCAGGGAACACGGCTTTGTGAAGAGATGCACCTGGCTTGAAATCCTGGTTCTGTTGCTCCCTTGGACAAATTACCCAGATCTTTTGGAGCTGCTGGTGGTTATTTTGCAAGGGGGCAGAGTCATTTCCCATGAGGTGTTGTGGTGAGAATTAAATGGGGTCTTATGTCTGGAGCATGACACTTAGCAGGTATCCAGGAACGGCAGACTTCTCTCCTAAACTGGGGCTTTCCGAGGATAACCTCAGGTTCTAGAACCTCAAGAGATAGTGGTACCCCCACGGGGAAAGTTGGGATCAGGGATCAAGCAATTCCTGAGTTTTGTTTGGTCCAAAGGAAAAAAATTAAGCCTCACAATAGGCATTAGACTGAACCTCAAACCCACGTGTACTCAAGGGCCTAAAAAGCCATAAAAAGAGAGCAAGGAAGGTAAACAAACAAAAAAAACAAAAAAGACTCATTGAATCTAGAAAACTAAGCAGGACGTGAAGTCAAAAGAGAGGAGGAAGCAACACAAAAAAGACACTGGGGAGAAGAAAGTGGATGGGGGCCAGCTAATGAGAGGGGAAGTGTAGAAAAGGGAAGCTGATTGGAAACAGTGGGTAACGATGACCAAAAAAAGAAGTTAAAAAATAAGTGAGCAGGCCTGAGAAAAGGAAGTGACCGGAGGAAGTAGAACAGGATCGGCAGTAGAGCCAGCTTGGTGTTTTTTAAAGCAGGTTCTATAAAATTCATTTCAACTTGGGTATGAAACCCACGTGTATTCAAAGCTCAGCTTCTAGGTTCAGCCCAGACTCTGCCAGCTCGGCACCATTTAGTAAAACGTTGACTTAACAGAACAGAAGGTGAGGAGACCCACGGACAGCTGTGGGGACGTGTGCAGTGCAGCCTCAGTTAGTGTGGTGGGACCTGTGCTAGTGCTTCACTCCTGCACCTATCCTTCCCCTTGCAATCCCGTCTATATGAACCTCGCTTAGTAGATGCTGTGAAGGCTTATTTCACTGGATTCTTTTTTTTTTTAATGTTTTAATTTTTGGCTGTGTTGGGTCTTTGTTGACGCCCGCAGGCTTTCTCTAGTTGCGACGAGCGGGGGCTACTCTTTGTTGCAGTGCGCAGGCTTCTCACTGTGGTGGATTCTCTTGTTGTGGAGCATGGACTTTAGGTGTGCGGGCTTCAGTAGTTGTGGCACGTGGGCTCAGTAGTTGTGGCACACGTGCTTCGTTGCTCTGCAGCATGTGGGATCTTCCTGGACCAGGGCCCAAACCCGGGTCCCCTGCATTGGCAGGTGGATTCTTAGCCACTGTGCCTTCACTGGATTCTTGCACTTGGTTTCTGGTGTCCTCAGGGGCTGGGAGGCCAGTGTGCAGCCTGAATGAAAGCCAGTTGATCTCTGGCAGCCCTTTGACCCCTAGGCATTAGCCCTGCTCTTGTCTGCTACCAAGAGGCCCTATCTTCAGGCTCCTGGCCCAATCCTGGGACATCTCAGAGGACCCAGAAATAAAAGGTCCACCCAGCTCAGGCCCACCTTTCCTGAAAAGGTGCCTGGATAAAGCTATCAAGTTCTAGACACTTCATGTTATTACCTATTTAATCCTCTCCGCAATTCTGAAAGGAAAGTTCTATATTTAATTCACTGCCCTGCTGAAGGGCTCCAGGGATATTCATGATGAGAGGATGGGGAAGGTGCAGCAAGAGCTTGGAAAAGGCCAGGATGTCAGAAATAAACAGGTGGCATGTGGCAAGGAGGTCCCCAGTCCCTCCCCTCTCCTTGCTGGGCACCTGGCTCAGGGTTGCCAAGTGTGTGCCCGCCCCCTTCTAGCCCACCTCCCCACTTTTCCCAATGACCCAGGGACACCTGCCCGAAGATTTGTAGGAGGTCCCTGTGTGTGAGGCATGCCGCCAAGAGTGGATGTCGAACCCACCACATGCAGATTTGGCAAAAATCAAGCCAATCCAAAAGCACCAAGTTCCTGGGCTTTCAGGACTGAACACAGGCCCCAAAGAGATGCAAAACGATTTTTATTGTCCTTGGACTCCTCTCGAGGTCAACTCTGCCATCTCCTGACCCGGGGTGGGGGGCGGGAAGAGGGGGGCTACCCCAAGCATCCCCAACTTAGGACTACAAGGGCTTGACTGTTTGTGCTCCTACACAGCTGACTGTCTGGGAAGATGGGCTCCAGCAACAAGTCACCTGCACCAAGCGGCCACTCCGGGCCGCCCGTCATCTCAGCTGAGCCATTTGAAACTGACACTTATGTCACTCAAAAATGGTTGCATATCAGCCATTTTGTATGGTTCAACTTAACTTTTATTGATTAAGGTCATAGCCAGAGGCTCCTCTCTGAGAAAAGGGCATTGCAGCTGAAAGCAAAGAAAGCATACAGTTCCCTGGGGCTGAGAACTCCATCCCAGCCTGTGACGGCCCAGGTCAGAAAGCCTCGGGCCACTTCGCCCGGAAGCGTCTGGGTGAGAGGCAGAGCTGGGCCAGGACACGAAGCAGAGGCTGGGAAGGGAGACGCAAAGCCCTGGGTGGCGGGGCCCTCGCCTCGGCAGAGACACCATCTTGGTGAAACCAGCATGAAAAGGATGTAGCGGGGTGTGAAAGCTCCCCTGGTTAAAGAAGCATGAGCTTTGGTTTTAGTTGTGCTGAGTGGAGGCAGTGACGACCAGGAGGTGTGCGCTGAGGTTTCTGAGGGCCTGTCTTGTGGTATCACAAGGAAGAGGAGGGGGTCCCAGAGGACCAGGGCAAAAGGGCTCCCCTTGCAGCCTCTGGAGTGAATCCTGGCTGGCAGAAGAGGGGATGGACAAGTGTCACTTCCCAACCTGAGCAGAAATGTCTTATCTTTCCATTCTTGTCCATAAAAAAACAGGAAAAGAACAGTGGAGGAGGCTAGGTCACAGTGAAGTGCAGGGCTAGTAATTATCAGATTACTTATCCCCCAAGACCCAGGGCAGCAATCTAATTGAGCACAGGCCTCCATCTGGGATCCATTAGCCCTTTCATGACTGCAAAGGCCTGGATGATGGTGACACTCCCTCTTGGAGTTGTAGGATGACTGACCATCCCAGTTGGCTTAGAACTGAGGGGTTTCTGACATGTGAGACTTTCAGTGCTAAAACCAGAAGAGTCCTGGGCAAATCAAGGCAAGGTAATCACCCTAGGGTGTCTGACTCTATGTCTTATCCCTTAAGGAACAGAAAGACTTAGTTGGTTCCAAGAGGGAGAGGGAAAGATATGGCTCTCAAAAACAAAGATGAGGCTCTGGGTGCAGGTCTGCCCAGGGCTCTGCAGTGTCTAGGACCTCTCCAGTCTTCATGCAGGAGAAATGAGGGTCCAGAGGGCAGAGAGGTGGGAGAAAGAAAGGGGGTGGAGAATGGAAGTTTGGACTGGAAGTGTGAATTACGGCGTCCCCACCACCACACCCCTCTCCTCCCCACTCGCTCGTCCTCTCTCCCCCATCCACACCCTGGTCAAGCTAGCTATCTTTCAGATAGACTTTTGAAAATCAAAGAAAAAAAGATCTGTCTCAAGCTTCAAAAGGCTTAGATTCAAACGCTAACTGAGCCATTTACTGCATAGTTTCATAGTGAGTTCACTGAGCCTCTCAGGGACTGGTTTCCTCTCTGTCAAAGGGGTCTGTTATAGCCTCCATCACAGAGATTAAACAAGATAGCACGCATGACATTGGGAAACGTATTGGTTAGACACCCAACTAAATGTTTGCTTCTTCCAGTCTGCCTATGTAAGGGGCAGAATTCCAACTTTGTTTCTCTGAGAACTAATGCCATTAGTTGTCTTCCTTTCTCATCCAGGTGCTCATCATGCCCACCATCTCCCCTGAATCAAGTTTAGAAGACTTTGAGTATGATGAGCTTGCAGAAGCCTGTGATATGGGGGACATCGTGGCCTTGGGAACTGTCTTCCTGGCCATACTCTACTCCCTTGTCTTTGCCTTTGGCCTGGTGGGAAATTTGTTGGTGGTGTTTGCCCTCAACAACAGCCAGAAGCCCAAGAGCATCACTGACGTTTACCTCGTGAACCTGGCCTTTTCTGATCTGCTCTTTGTAGCCACCTTGCCCTTCTGGACTCACTATCTTATAAACGAGCAAGGCCTTCATAACGCCGTGTGCAAACTCACCACCGCCTTCTTCTTCATCGGGTTTTTTGGAGGCATATTCTTTATCACCATCATCAGCATCGACAGATACCTGGCCATTGTCCTGGCCGCCAACTCCATGAACAACCGGACCGTGCAGCATGGCGTCACCATCAGCCTTGGCGTCTGGGCAGCCGCCATCTTGGTGGCCGCACCCCAGTTCATGTTCACCAAACAGAAAGAAAACGAATGCCTTGGTGACTACCCCGAGGTCCTACAGGAAATCTGGCCTGTGCTCCGCAATGTAGAAATAAATTTTCTTGGCTTCCTGTTCCCCCTGCTTATTATGAGTTACTGTTACTTCAGAATCATGCGGACACTTTTTTCCTGCAAAAACCAAAAGAAAGCTAAAGCCATTAGGCTGATCTTTCTTGTGGTCATCATGTTTTTCCTCTTCTGGACACCCTACAACGTCATGATTTTCTTAGAGACACTCAATCTCTATGACTTCTTTCCCAACTGTGACATGAAGAGGGATCTGAGGTTGGCCCTCAGTGTGACCGAGACAGTTGCGTTTACCCACTGTTGCCTTAATCCCCTCATCTATGCATTTGCTGGAGAGAAATTCAGAAGATACCTTTACCACCTGTACAGTAAATGCCTGGCTGTCCTGTGTGGCCATCCTGTCCACGTCAGTTTCTCCCTGTCCCCGTCTGAATCACAAAGGAGCAGGCGAGAAAGTGTTCTGAGCAGCAATTTCACTCATTACACCAGTGATGGAAATACATCCATCCTCCTCTGAAAGCCTTGTCCCTCCAGCAAGCCTGGAGTTTCTGAGACCGACACTGAATAATGAGGACAGATTTTTTAATTTCTTACATGCAAGACACAAAGGGCCTGATGCCCAAAAGCAATCCTGAAAGTATTTTTGAGAATTGTGTTCAAAATCTGAATGATAGAGGATAGGCATGTTTCTTACTGCCAGTGTCAAGAGTTTCTTGTTTACAAATTACAAAAATTCAACTCAGATTAATTTAGCCTGAAAACAGGCAGTATCATTCACATTATAACATGGGCAAGGGGGTGGCGAATCCTCAGAGTAAGTGAAAACTAGAGATTGAATCTAGCTAGAACTTCCTCTCTCTGACTCTCAAATCTCTGAGTGGTAACAGAGATCCCAGACTCACATAACACAGCTTTGTCATCAGAGAGGGAATGAGACCTATATCCCTCTGGTCCCAAGGTCAAAATACCCAGGGAAGGGCTCTGATTGGCCAAGTTTGTAACAGATTCTCATCCTTGGACCAGGTGGCAGTATCCACAGGGAAGACATAGATAAGATGGCAGCTTCCATTCCAATCTTGTGGTTGGAGATGCATGAAGACATATTTCCAAGAAGCTGGAGGGGTGGGTGCTGCTTTGATCAGATATAACAAGAGTTGCCCACCAACTTTACCTGCGTCTAGCCCAGCCTCACCCCGACCATACCAGCCAGCACACACCACCAGCCTCTGTCATGTCCCCAAACCTACAAAGGTTTCCCAGCCCCTACTGCATCAAGTCCAAGCTCAAATGCCTGGCTTCTGACACCCTCCATCATGTGGTTCCACCAACAGATTCGCCAGTACCTCCCCTTCACAAAGGACTCCAGCCACCTTGTCAGTCAGCTCTCTTCAATCCGGCTGCATGCATCGCCACCTGCTCCAGAGCCCAGAGGGATAAACAGAAAAAACACTGGCCGAAACTGAGAAGGCATGGTTTCCAATCCCAACTCTACCACTTATCCGCTGGGTAATCTGGGGCTAACTGAACTTCCGTTTCCTCATCCGTAGAATGGAGATAATAGAACTTTTCATGTAGGAAGCATCCTTTTCAGCATGAGGAACCAGCCTCTAACTCTTGCAGGTTCCAACCCTCTTGTCTGGTTCCCAGACTTCAGCTTTTCCTCCACCTGGCACTGTGCTTAAGTGGTGCTGTTGACAGAGCTTGGAAGGGCCTTGCGGGCTCTGATGCGTGATGTAGCTCAGACACAGAGGAGGCTGGCTCCTACAGTGGCGCTCAATGGACACTCATAGATATACAGGTTGATAGCCTTTCCTGACCCAACCCTCCCGGACTTCCTGGAACATTTCCTTCCAATCAACTGGTGGCAACCCCATCTGGAGAGAACCCCATCATTCATGCCACTGCCAACCTGGACAGCCAGGGACCCAGGAGCAGTTTTCCCTTTCTCAGTAAACATTTGGGATGGACTGAAACTTTAAAGCTTGAAAAACAATTGTGATGATGCTAAAGAAAATATCGTCTATAATCTAACCACACAATATATTCATCTGCCCACCAGACCTCATTCACACCCTCACGTGTTTCGAGTTGCAACCATAATGTACAGAGAGTTTTATAATCTGCTTTTTTTTCCTCTTAACATTGGGCCACAAATAACCCTCTGTTTCTATATAGTTTTGTAATGATCATTTCAGAAGACTCTGCCAGGTTGTGTACTCACTGAAGGCGTCTGACTCATTCTTCTATTTCTCACTCCTTGGCAGTCAGTATATTTGTTTAACCAATGACAGAATGAATTATGTTCCATCAAGATCATGTACTGTAACTTACTCACCATTACCCTATTAATAAACATTTCACTTGTTTCCAATATTTAGCAAATACATATTTTACAGCATTTTTCTCTATAATTTCCTTTCTCCTCTTCAATTACTTCCTTTGGATAAATTTCTTGCCATGGGGATAACTGGGCCAAAGGGCATGGGAACTTTTTAGCTTTTGACACATACATATGAAACTAATATACTGCAAAACCCTTATTGAGCATATATTACAGGCAACATGTGAGCTCAGATCCAGAGCTGTTCCAAAGATCAGTGCAATAAGAACTTTGCCTTCAATGTTTAAGAGGTGCTTAACATTTAAATGCAGAGCTCAGAAATTTACAAAAAAAGCATGCTCTGCATTAATTGGTAACACAAGAGCAGTGACATCTGACCTGAGTCTTTAAGGATCTTAGGACCCTTATCTTAGGACATCTGACCTGAGTCTTAAGATCTTAAGATTTTAAGGGAAATGTCTGAGAAATTGAAAGGCACTGGGAATAGAGTATGTGGTGGGAAGCTTCTGAAGCTTTGGCTCAGACAACCAATGGAAGAGGGTGTTCTCAGGGTGTTCACAATTTACTCCGTTATTACCTGATCCTTGTTCCAATTGTTGAATTATGAAACATTTCATTAAAATTTTAACTTATAAGTGGACTCCCAAGAAAAGAGGAAAATATTCTTTTGGCTTGAGAAACAAAGAAGAGAGATAAACAGTTTCATTTCTAGAAGAAAATTAGACTTGTATCATAAGAAACGTTCATTCATTCATTTTGCTGAATAAGACAGAATAGGGAGAAAATAAGGAGGGTCATCGAAAAAACCTAAATAGCAATGATGTTGGTATCTAAGTAAAGGAAGGCACATTTGAAAAGGACAGTTGGCCCTAAGAGCACAGCTGGATCAGATCCACCACAGCTTCTGGGCTCTGGGCTTCCCCAAAGCAGAAAGAAACTCCAAATGCAGACAGACATCTATGACTGAGTCCCAACCTACTGACTCTGTGACCTTGGGAAGGTATTTGACATCTCTGAGGCTCAGTTTCTTCACCTGGAAAAAAAGAATAAACATGGTGCCCACCTCCTAGGGTTATTATGAGGATTTAGTAAGACCTTCACAAAGCTCACAGCACAGGCTTGGAAAGTAAGGTCAAATAAATGGAGGCAACTATTTTGATTCTTTTTTTTTCTTATTATGATTAGATTGAATCTTTCCCAGTGAGGAAACTCATACTATGTTGCCCTTGCCATCTTGCTTTTTTTAGTCCCAGAATCACAAAATTGTGGGTGGTCAGAAATAGTTGAGTCCAAACCCACACTTTGCAGGTAGGGGAAAGGAGGTCCAGAGAAGGCCAGAGACTGGCCCAAGATCACACAGTGAGTTAATCAAGGAGGTAGATAACTCTCAGTTTACTGACTTCCTCCTCTTGGTAAAACTATAGACCAATCTTATGGTGACTACAGTTAACAATACTGTATTGTATATTTGAAAGATGCTAAGAGAGTATATTTTAAAATTTCTCACCACACATAAAAAAATTGTAACTATGTGAAGTGATGGACGTGTTAACTAACCTTATTGTGATAATCATTCTACAATATATACACATATAAAATTATATATAGAAACCCTAAAGACTTCATCAAAAAACTGTTAGAACTAATAAACAAATTCAGTGAAGTTGCAGGATACAAAACCAATACACAGAAATCTGTTGTGATTCTTTCCACTAATAATAAACTATCTGGAAGAGAAATTTAGAAAATAATTCCATTAATAATTGCATCAAAAAGAATATAATACCTAGGAATAAATTTATCAAGGAGGTAAAAGACCTGTATATTGAAAACTACAAGACATTAATGAAAGAAATTGAAAAAGACACAAATAATTGATATTTCAATTATTCAATTGTTATTATTCAATTGTTATCAATTATTATCAATTATCAATTATCAATTGTTATCAATTGTTAACAATTATTCAATTGTTATCAATTATTCAATTATTATTCAATTATCTTATAAAATAAGATATTTCAAACTCATGGATTGGAAGAATTAATATTGTTAACATGTCCACACTACCCAAAGCAATATACAGATTCAAAGCAATCCCTATCAGAATTCCTTTTCATGAAACAGAACAAACAATCCTAAAATCTGTATACAGCCACAAAAGACCCCAAATAGCTAAAGCAATCTTGAGAAAGAGGAACAAAGCTGTAGGCATTATGCTCCCTGATCTCCAACTATATTACAAAAACTATAGTAATTAAAACAATATGGTACTGGCATAAAAAGAGACACATAAATCAGTGGGTCAGAATAGAAAGCCCAGAAATAAATCCACATATATATATGTATGGTCAATTAATTTATAACAAAGGAGCCAGGAATATACAATGCGGAAAGGACAGTCTCTTCAATAAATGGTGCTGGGGAAACTAGACAGCTACATGCAAAATAATGAAACTGGACCAGTATCTTACACCATATGCAAAAATTAACTCAAAATGGATTAAAGACTTGAATGTAAGACCTGAAACCATAAAACTCCATAGAAGAAAACATAGGCAGTACAACTATGTCAAGATCTTGACATTGGTCTTGGCAACGATTTTTTTAATCTGACACCAAAAGCAACAAAAGTAAAAAAGAAACAAGTGGGGCTACACTGCACTAAAAAGTTTCTGCAAAGTAAAGGAAACCATCAACAAAATGAAAGGCAACCTATTGAATGAGTGAAAATAACTGCCAATCATATATATGGTAAGGGCCTAATAACCAAAATACAGAAAGAACCCATACAACTCAATAGCAAAAAAAAAAAAAATCTGATTTTAAAATGGGCAGAAGATCTGAGTAGACATTTTTCTAAAGAAGACATACAGATGGCCAATAGGTATGTGAAAAGATGTTTAATGTCATTAATCAGTAGGGAAATGCAAACTGAAACCACAATGGGATATCACCTCTCACCTGTTAGAATGGCTATTATCCAAAAGATGAGAAATAATAGTTGTTGGCAAGAATGTGGAAAAAAGGGAACCCCTGTGCACTGTTGGTGGGAATGTAAATTGGTCAACCCCTATGAAAAACAGTATGAAAGTTCCTCAAAAAATTAAAAATAGAACTACAATATGATACAGCAATTCCACTTCTGAGTATTTATCTGAAGAAAATGAAAAAAATAATTTGAAAGGATATATTATCCCCATGTTCATTTCAGCATTTACAATAGACCAGATATGGAAACAACCTAAGTGTTCATCGATGAATAAATGGATAAAGAAATTGTGGTAAATACACACAATGGAATATTATGCAGTCATAAAAAATGAAATCCTACCATTTGTGACAACATAGATGGACCTCGAGGGCATTATGCTAAGTGAAATATATCAGACAGACCGGGTGAGCGGCGCGGCCGCGGCGCCGGGCTCGGCGGGCACGCCTCGGCGGAGCGAACGTCGGAGCGTTGCCGCGGGAGACGCGCGCCGGACAATGCCCGCGGCGGGCCAGTGACGCCCGCGGGGAATGCGGAGCGGCCCGGCTTCCCGCACCCAACCGCCGCCGCCGCCGCGCGTTTCTGCCGCCCGCGTCACGCGAGACCCGGCGGGGGCCGGGACCGCCCGAGCCGCCCCTCGGACCCGGCCGGCCGCCTCCGCCACCGCCGCCTCTGCCTCCTCCTTCTCGGGGCCATTAAAGCCAATGAGCCGCGTGCCTCTGCCCAGCGCAGCCAACTAAATCGGTTTGGATGATTCGCGACCTGAGCAAGATGTACCCGCAGACCAGACACCCGGCACCGCATCAGCCTGCTCAACCCTTTAAATTTACAATTTCCGAGTCCTGTGATCGGATTAAGGAAGAGTTTCAGTTTTTACAGGCTCAATACCACAGCCTGAAGCTGGAATGTGAGAAACTTGCCAGTGAGAAGACAGAGATGCAGCGGCATTATGTGATGTATTATGAGATGTCCTATGGGTTGAATATAGAAATGCACAAGCAGGCAGAGATTGTCAAGAGGCTGAATGCTATCTGTGCACAAGTCATTCCTTTCCTGTCCCAAGAGCAGCAACAACTCCAGGCCCAGCATTTATCACATGGACATGGTCTGCCAGTGCCTCTGACCCCGCACCCTTCAGGGCTTCAGCCCCCTGCCATTCCGCCCACTGGTAGCAGTGCCGGCCTTCTGGCCCTCTCCAGTGCCCTGGGAGGCCAGTCTCACCTTCCAATTAAAGATGAGAAGAAGCACCATGACAATGATCATCAAAGAGACAGAGATTCCATCAAGAGCTCTTCGGTATCCCCATCAGCCAGTTTCCGAGGTGCTGAGAAGCACAGAAACTCCACAGACTACTCCTCTGATAGCAAAAAGCAGAAAACTGAAGAAAAGGAGATCGCAGCTCGTTATGACAGCGATGGTGAGAAGAGTGATGACAACTTGGTGGTTGACGTTTCCAATGAGGATCCATCCTCACCTCGAGGGAGCCCTGCACATTCCCCAAGAGAGAATGGCCTGGACAAGACACGCCTTCTCAAGAAAGATGCCCCCATCAGTCCAGCCTCGATCGCATCCTCCAGCAGTACTCCTTCCTCCAAATCCAAAGAACTTAGCCTTAATGAAAAATCTACCACTCCTGTGTCGAAGTCCAATACCCCTACTCCACGAAGCGATGCACCCACCCCAGGCAGTAATTCCACTCCCGGATTGAGGCCTGTCCCCGGAAAACCGCCAGGAGTCGACCCCTTGGCCTCGAGCCTAAGGACCCCAATGGCAGTACCTTGTCCATATCCGACCCCCTTTGGGATTGTGCCACACGCTGGGATGAATGGGGAGCTGACCAGCCCTGGAGCTGCCTACGCAGGGCTGCACAACATCTCCCCGCAGATGAGCGCCGCCGCGGCTGCTGCAGCTGCAGCCGCGGCCTACGGGAGATCGCCAGTGGTTGGATTTGACCCACACCATCACATGTGTGTGCCAGCAATACCTCCAAACCTGACAGGCATTCCAGGAGGAAAACCAGCATACTCCTTCCACGTTACTGCGGACGGTCAGATGCAGCCTGTCCCCTTCCCCCCGGACGCCCTCATTGGCCCCGGCATCCCCCGCCACGCTCGCCAGATCAACACCCTGAACCACGGGGAGGTGGTGTGTGCGGTGACCATCAGCAACCCCACGCGACACGTGTACACGGGCGGCAAGGGCTGCGTCAAGGTCTGGGACATCAGCCACCCTGGCAACAAGAGCCCCGTCTCTCAGCTCGACTGTCTGAACAGGGATAACTACATCCGTTCCTGCCGATTGCTCCCTGATGGTCGCACCCTAATTGTGGGAGGGGAAGCCAGTACCCTGTCCATTTGGGACCTGGCGGCTCCCACCCCACGCATCAAGGCAGAGCTGACGTCCTCGGCCCCCGCCTGCTACGCCTTGGCCATCAGCCCCGACTCCAAGGTCTGCTTCTCATGCTGCAGTGACGGCAACATTGCCGTGTGGGACCTGCACAACCAGACGCTGGTGAGGCAATTCCAGGGCCACACAGACGGGGCCAGCTGTATTGACATTTCTAACGATGGCACCAAGCTCTGGACGGGCGGCTTGGACAACACGGTCCGGTCCTGGGACCTGCGCGAGGGGCGGCAGCTGCAGCAGCACGACTTCACCTCCCAGATCTTTTCTCTGGGCTACTGCCCAACTGGAGAGTGGCTGGCGGTGGGGATGGAGAACAGCAACGTGGAGGTGCTGCACGTCACCAAGCCCGACAAGTACCAGCTCCATCTCCACGAGAGCTGCGTCCTGTCACTCAAGTTCGCCCATTGTGGCAAATGGTTTGTAAGCACGGGAAAGGACAACCTTCTGAATGCCTGGAGAACACCTTACGGGGCCAGTATATTCCAGTCCAAAGAATCCTCATCGGTGCTCAGCTGTGACATTTCTGTGGATGACAAATACATTGTCACTGGCTCTGGGGATAAGAAGGCCACGGTTTATGAAGTTATTTATTAAGGACAAATCTTCATGCGAACTGGACTCCTCCTTGTAGCACTTTGTTCTGTCATCCTTCTGTTCCCCCGCATCCGAAACCAAGGATTTCCAGTACTCATTGCAGTCGTGGAGCTCAGTCCCCGCCTTCCCCCACTTCCTTCCTGCTGTTGAATTGTGAATACTCGTTAATAACCTGTGATACCAAATCTTCAGCTATCTACTTGGAAGAACATGGATAACCCTACTTAACAGTGAAAGGAATCTTTAGTTATGTATTATATCTGTAATATATTTATTTTGTTTAAAGAAGGCTTTCTAACAATGACTGACTAAATAAAGCTGTCTGCTCCTGCATTGATAATGAAGATGCGTTGTGTTTGATACCCCTCCCCCCCTTTTTTTGGCAAAGGAGGGGAAAGGAAGGTTTAAAATAACTGATTATAAATGTCACTAAATGTAGACTAATGACTGTATAGAGATGTGAAATGTATAATTACATATGGAAGCAATATGTTGCTGTGTTGTTAGATGTTTTTGTTTTTTACTTATTTTAAAGATGTTTGGAAATTTGAACAATTAGAAGGTGACAGAACATGTCTTATTCATTTGAGTCTATTTGGACAACTTTAACCAATATATCTATAGCTTTAGATTATCTTCGATAAAAGTAATTGGACTTTTTCTTTTTTTCTTTTTTTGACTTGTTGACAAGTGTCTTTGTAATATGTTTTTAATTCCCTTTTTTATTGTATTATAGACAGATGAACAAATTAAATTTGGCCTCAAAGGGAGAACTTAATCCCTTCTGGGTATTTTTGCCACATTTCTTTGCAGAGGGAGATGTATACCTTTGGGAAGTTTTGTCATTACGAGAAATGATAGGTTATTTTTTGGCATGTTCTTTGGGAACTGCACAGATTCAGGGGAGGATTCCTCCCACTGTGCAAGTCAAGTCTTTTATGAGACAAGGAACAGAGGAGGACTTGCAAGGACCTCCCTCTGAAAATCAGGAAGAATGGACTCTCACCTGGGATGAGGACTTGCTTTTTTTACCTCCGGTTCTTTCCATGTCTTAGCTGGATGTCCCTGAAATGGACACAGGCTGTGCCGTTGTGCCAGAAACATTGTTGTTATCTTTTATGTTGTTGTTGTTGCTGTTAAACTATGATACGTGACTCCTTTTTTTATTATTATTATTTGTTTGAATGCTTTAAAAATCTTTTAAGTCTGTGGATCTGCTGATGTACAGTGCCTTTGCTGCTATGGATCAAAATCAAGAGAACTGTGTAGATAAACTTTATTGTATAAGTAGAAAATTACTTAATTTCATACTAGAAATGGATGGATGCTGCAAGTTGAAATGGATTGTCCCTTGATGTTCCTAATGTGGTAGCAGGAAAAAAAAATGGTGTCTTAAGTGCTTAGTGTTTGATGTCTTTAACAGTTTCGTAAAACTCTACACTGTAGAAAGATTTTGATACTAAACTGTGCATTGTACATAGTTCTAATGCATTGTATTGACCACCAGTACTTCTATAATGGTAGATTGTTTGTGCATTCAGACTTTTAAGCATTAAACATAAATAACTTCTAAAAAAAAAAAGAAATATATCAGACAGAGAAAGACAAATACCATATGATCTCTCTTATATGTGGAATCTAAAAAAAAACAAATAAACAAAAAACCAAGCTCACAGATACAGAGAACAGATTGGTGGTTGCAAGCGGGGAGGGGTAGAGGGTGGGAGAAATGGGTGAACTTTTTTGTTTAGTTTAAATAAATTGAATAAAAAAAATTAAAAATAAAGTAACATTACTACATTGTACACATTAAACTTACAAAATTTCATGTGTCAATTATGTCTCAATAAAGCTGGGAAAAAATACAGTCCAATCCTCCCTCTAAGAGCAAAGAATACAGGTGGTCAATGGAAAACCCATTGAAAGAGGATCTGCAGGCAGATGATTTAGGCAGAGAGGGAAGGTTTGCCCTCCTGAATGCAGAGTTTAACAGAATTGATCTGCTTGTGGTGAGAGGTGCAGCCTGGGTGGTGCAGCCTTTGGTGACAGCTGTTCTGTGACATCAGTATCTCTAATGAAAGATGGTCAACAGACAGAGACTCACTGGCAAAGGATACCAGGATTCCCAGAAGCAAATGTTATCAGCCGCTCCCATCAGGATCTGGATGGGTAGACTGAGCCTTTGGGAAAAGGGCCACTGCAGAGGGTGGCCACATCCTGGGGCTGTCCCAGTGCTTAGGGAAATGCCCAGTCCCTTCCAAATAATCCTACTCACTTTGGGTTTATTCTATGATCATTAAATGACCATCTGAGGGAGAAGCTGGATTTCCAGGAAACTTGCCACCAAGAAAGATGGAGAATACATGCTTTTGGTTACTGGGAAGAGCCATCACCCCTTATAATCCACTGCATCGGGCATGTGGATAGTATCTGGTGGGCCTTCCATAATCTCTCTCTCTCTCTGAGACACTGTCCCTGAGAGCCCAGGGGGGAGAATTCTCCTCTGGCCTCAAAAGGTCGACAACCATACCTGGGAACTTGGCAGCCCAACTCTGAGAGGTCCACTTTGGGTATCACCTGGCCCCTAGACAATGTCTCATTAGTGCCCTCAAAATTGGGGCAGTCTGTCCCAACTCAGAAGCAAATTTTCTTTTCTGCCTGCACCCCATTCTCCTGGCCCAGGGGGACCACTTCAGTTTCAATGTGACCTATAATATTGTTTGCTTAACTTGCTGAGTTGGCGACCACATTCTGGGCTACCCCAGAGTAGTATTATCCAAGAGCAAGTAAGAGAAGTAGGTTTTTGCAAACGTGGAAATACCCTGTCTTTCTTCAAGACGCCCTCCATCCATAGGACGGCCAAGATGTTTTCTTGAGGATACATGGTGCCATGTCTGCTCTGCTCTATAAGGCATGTTGTTAGGCAACAGCCAAAGTTCCTCCAGAGACACACCCTAGACAGCTCTAGAAACCATAAGACACACTCAGCAGGAAAATTACTCTTTTACCCCATATTTCCTCATTTATTTAGGTAGAAACAAAAATAAATTTTTAATTCACACTTCTTTGACTACTAGAAAAGATTGTTCAGTTTTCAATGTGCTTGTTCTATATTCTTTATATCTTTTTCTGATTATCAAAGAGAAGCACAGTCATAGAAAATCCAAAAAACAAAGAAGTATATAAAAAGTTTAAATTACACAATATTCCACCTCCTATAGATAAAATATTGTTTAACACTTAGGTGGTTTTCTACCATGTCTTTCTCTGCAGATATAATTTTTTTTTTTTTTTTTGTGGTACGCGGGCCTCTCACTGTTGTGGCCTCTCCCATCACGGAGCACAGGCTCCAGACGCGCAGGTTCAGCGGCCATGGCTCACGGGCCCAGCCGCTCTGCGGTATGTGGGATCTTCCCGGACCGGGGCACGAACCCGTGTCCCCTGCATCGGCAGGCGGACTCTCAACCACTGCGCCACCAGGGAAGCCCTAGATATAATTTTTTAAATAAAAAGATTTGAGATCATAACATACATACAGTTTTAGATATTTTTTTTCACTTCACATTGTAGCATAAACATTTTCCCATACATTAAACGCAAGCATGATTTTAATGATTGCACAGAAGTCCATATAGACTTTATCTAGCCAAACCTCTACTGATGGACATGAACGTATAAAGGAAAAACACAGATTTTTCTTCCTTCTATGTAGGGAAAAATCCAGTTCTTCCCCACTGTGTTTCTCTCCTGTGTGTCTCCTCTACTACTCACAGAGAACACTTCATTTCTGACACTTCTGATCACCAACTGTGTGGGAAGTTTTCTCCACATCAAGCAATTCTCTGTGACACCAGCTGGGTGTCCTACAATTTAACTCAATTCTGACATTATCTACCTGGAGATAGTGTCAGATCCCACAGGTTAAGGGCTCAGTCCCACAAGACTGCCCTACCCCCCTTCAGATGCCAATCACAAGTAGTAGGTCCCCAGTTTACCCACAAGTACTGTCTGAGTTGACTACAAATCAGAGGTTCCCATGACCACACCTTGGGTTGGATTAATTTGCTAGAGCAGCTCACAGAACTCAGAAAACACTTATGTTTACCAGTTTATCAAAGGATATAATAAAGGATACAGAGGAACAGTCAGATGAAGAGATACATAGGGCAAGGGTCTGAGAGGGTCCCTAGTACAGAAGTTTCTGTTCCTGCGGAGTTGGGGTGCATCACCCTCCCGATATATGGATGTGCTCGCCAACCCGGAAGCTCCCTGAACCCCATACTCTTAGGATTTTGTGGAGGCTTCTTCACTTGGCATGATCAGTTATTAACTCCATTTCCAGTCCCCCTCCCCTCTGTGGAGGATGGGTGGTAGAGCTGAAAATTCTAACCACCTAATCAAGGCTTGGTCTTTGATGACCAGCCCCACCCAGAAGCATCCAGCAGCCACTCAGTGTCTGCACTAAAATAAAAGATGCTCCTAGTGTTCTTATCATTTAGGAAACTATAAGGGTTTTAGGAGCTCTGTGCCAGGAATGGGGGTCAGAGATCAATATATATATAGTTCCTATTATCTCACAGGATATAATTCCCAGTTTTTTACTATTATGTACAACACTGTGCTGAACATAAAACTTGGTCATATCTTTGATTGTATAATAGGAATCACTGAAGGAATAGATTTGAGCATCTGTGTGTCTCTTGCTAGCTACCGCAAAATCGCTTTTTCAAAAAATGACACTGAGTTGCTTCTACTCCAAGAACCCCAATCCCTGACTTTAGCACCCACTCCATCACCGTCCCAGACTTTTTGGCCAGGATATTATGGGCTTTAGTTATTTTAGAAAATACCAGCTACTGATTTCAAGAGGCAGAGAAGGCAAGGCAGAGAAGGAAAAAAGAGGTCCATTCTTGAGAGGAAGTGGTAAGGCTGCTCTTTGGCAGAGACAAAAGAAAAGAGGAATAAGTGGATTTTAAAAGTGACCAGTCAGTCTCCCAAGGCAATAAAAATAAAAATAAAAATAAACAAATGGGACCTAATAAAACTTATAAGCTTTTGCACAGCAAAGGAAACCATAAAAAAAAAAGACAACCTACAGAATGGGAGAAAATATCTGCAAACGATGCAATCAACGAGGGCTTAATTTCCTAAATATACAAACAGCTCACACAATTCAACAACAAAAAAACAAACAACCCAATAGAAAAATAGTCAGAAGGGGGACTTCCCTGGTGGTCCTGTGGTTAAGACTCCACGCTTCCAATGCAAGGGACGCGGGTTTGATCCTTGGTCAGGGAACTAAGATCCCACATGCTGCGCGGCCAAAATAAAAGAAAGAAAGAAGAATAAAAATGGTCAGAAGACCTAAATAGACAGTTCACCAAAGAAGAAATACAAATGGCTAATAGGCAATGAAAAGATGTTCAACATCGTTAATTATCAGAGAAAAGCAAATCAAAACTACAATGAAGTACCACTTCACACTGGTCAGAATGGCCATCATTAAAAACTCTACAAATGGGACTTCCCTGGTGGCAGAGTGGTTAAGAATCTGCCTGCCAATTCAGGGGACATGGGTTCGAGCCTTGGTCCGGGAAGATCCCACATGCCGCAGAGCAACTAAGCCCGTGCGCCACAACTACTGAAGCCCGCGTGCCTAGAGCCCGTGCTCCACAACGAGAAGCCACCACAATGAGAAACCCACGCATCACAATGAAGAGTAGCCCCCGCTCACCACAACTAGAAAAAAAAAAAGGCCTGTGCACAGCAATGAAGACCCAACGCAGCCAAAAAAAAAAAAAAACCTCTACAAATAACGAATGCTGGAGAGGGTGTGGAGAAAAGGGAACCCTCTTACATGGTTGGTAGGAATGTCAGTTGGTACAGCCACTATAGAAAACAGCGTGGAGGTTCCTCAGAAAACTAAAAATGGAATTACCATATGATCCAACAATCCCACTCCTGGGCATATATCCAGACAAAACTCTAATCCAAAAAGATACATGCACCCGTATGTTCATAGCAGCACTATTCACAATAGCCAAGTCATGGAAACAATCTAGGTCCATTGACAGATGAATGGATAAAGAAGATGTGTTATATATATACAATGGAATACTATTCAGCTATAAAAATGATGCCATTTGCAGAAACATGGGTACAATTAGAGATGATCATATTAAGTGAAGTAAGTCAGACAGAGAAAGACAAATACCATATGATATCACTTATATGTAGAATCTAAAATATGACACAAATGAACCTACCTATGAGACAGAAACAGACTCACGGACATAGAGAACAGACTAGTGGTTGCCAAGGGGGAGGAGACTGGGAGAGGGAGGGAGTAGGAGGCTGGGGTTAGCAGATGTAAGCTATTATATATAGAAGGTATAAACAGCAAGGTCCTACTGTATAGCACAGACAACTATATTCAATATCTATGAAAAACCATAATGGAAAAGAATATTTAAAAAAAAAGAATGGGGCTTCCCTGGTGGCGCAGTGGTTGAGAGTCCGCCTGCCGATGCAGGGGACACAGGTTCGTGCCCTGGTCCGGGAGGATCCCACATGCCGCAGAGCGGTTGGGCCCGTGAGCCATGGCCGCTGAGTCCGTGCGTCTGGAGCCTGTGCTCCGCAATGGGAGAGGTCACAACAGTGAGAGGCCCGCATACCGCAAAAAAATAAAATAAAAAGAATAAATTAAAAAAAGAATGTATATATATGTATAACTGAATCACTTTGCTGTACAGCAGAAATTAACACAACATTGTAAATCAACTACACTTCAATTAAAAAAATAAACAAAAGTGACCAATAACATCACAAATAAGTTATTTTAAGGAAACAGAGATGACTTAGCACTTGAGTTAAGCGGACACAGGAGAGGCTATCTGAGCCATGCAAAATTTGGGGGAAGGGGTCATAGGGAGTTATTGTTTAATAGGTAGAGAGTTTCAGCGTTGCAAGATGAAAAGAGTTCTGGAGATGGATAGTGGTGATGGTTGTACAATATGAATGTACTTAATACTTCTGAATTGTACACTTAAAAGTTAAGATAGTAAATTTTGTGTTATGGTTATTTTGCCACAATTTAAAATTTAGGGAAAATCCCCCAACAAAATCTAGGAAGAGAAGGTGCTGACACTGGCTCTGGGAAGGGAGAGGTGTCTTAGAGGGGGAAGAAGTAGAGATGAACAGGGCACCCACGAAGTCATTCTGCAGTTTGAATGCTTAAAATATTCACTTCTATATGAAATATAAACAATCTGCAAAAGGCAACAAAGAAAGAATTAATTCAAGGTTTAACACGGTTGCAGGAAGGTCGACTTGCAATGCATCCACCATCATTTTTGATACAGCCATCTCAGTATAATGTAGAGCTCAGTACTTGCAAAATGAAAGAAATGAAAAAAAAACAAACATAAGCAACTTTATTTAAATCTCTAGTGAATTCTCTCTGGGTTGCATCTCACAAATTGTTTATACCCTATATGGCACTGAATTGATTAGAAATCCAAACCCACAATGACTTACAGACACCCTGTATCTTGAGCTTTTGCTAGCAGAGGTGGTGCTCCAAGCAGTCAAGGAACTCAATTAGGACAACTCTAAGAACTCCTTGGCATATCCAGATAGCCCTGTTTGGGGACAAGAGGATGCCCAGCTGCCAAGCTGGGAAGCCTAATAACAAAAGGCTAATTTACACATCCATTGGTGCTGGATAAGTGCCCATTTCAAAGCACATTATTCCACTGAGAAATAGAAGGAACCAGAAAAGAATTTCCACGGGTTCCCACCACCACATCTTCCCACCTACCTGCAGATGTGTCCGTGCACTCTTCCTTCCCTCCAGGTAGGATGGAAGAATTGTCCCTGCTCTTATCTAAAGCCAAACTCTTGGGACTTCCCTGGTAGCACAGTGGTTAAGACTCCACACTCCCAATGCAGGGGGCCCGGTTTCGATCCCTGGCCAGGGAACTAGATCCCACATGAGTAACACTACTAAGAGTTTGCATGCTGCAACTAAGGAGCCCATGTGCCACAACTAAGGAGCCAGCAAGCAGCAACTAAGGAGCCCTCAAGCCACAACTAAGACCCGGCACAACCAAATCAATCAATCAATCAATCAATCAATCAATAAAAAGCCAAACTCTTCACTTGTGCAAGAGATCCCATCCCTCCTGCTTCCCCAAGGATTGTCTTCCTGCATTTGCCTCTTCTCTCCCACACAATCAATTTCTCCTCTCTGCTGGATAATTCTCAGTTAAACATACAAGGAGGCCAGATACCTCTCACTTTTAGAACCCTCATCTTGATTCAGTATCTCCTCCAGCTCTTGTCTCATATCTCTTCTCCATTTAGAGATACTTAGAAGAGTTGTCTCCTGTTCCTTGGCCCCCATTCTCTCTTGAACTGTCTTCTTACCACCCCCTCAGACATGCTCTTGTCAAAGTCACCAATGCTCTCCATGTGGCTCAATCCTATAGTCGACAGTTAGGCCCACCTTATCCACCCACCAGAGAATTTGACAAAGTGTATCGCTTCCTCCTCTGTTTGGTGCTGGAGATACCACTCTCCCGGTTCTCTGACCACCTCACTGCCTGATCTTTCACAGTCTCCTTCACTGGTTCTTTCTGCCTCCTTGACCTCAAAACATCAAGGTCAGGACTTCCTTGGTGGTCCAGTGGCTAAGGCTACACGTTCTCAATGCATGGCCCTGGGTTCGATCCCGGGACAGGGAACTAGATCCCACATGCCACAACTAAGAGTTCACATGCCACAACTAAGTGTCCACATGCCGCAACTAAAGTTCCCACATGCCTCAACTAAAAGATCCAGCATGCTGCAACTAAAAACCCTGCATGTTGCAACTAAAGATCCCGTATGCAGCAATGAAGATTCTGCGTGCCGCAACTAAGACCCAGTGAAGCCAAATAAATAAATAGATAGATAAATAAATAAATAAATAAATAAATATTTCAAACAAAAACAAAAACATCGAGGCCCCCAGGGCTGGGTCCCTGTATCTCTTCTCCTCTCTGTCTACCCTCACTCCCCTGGAGGTCTCAGCTCACTACAAAGCTTTAAACATCATCTCTCCACACTGACAATGCCCAAATATTTTTCTCCCGCCCAGACTTCTCCAGAGGCCAGGCATGAACATTCAATTCCCTAACAACTTTCCCCGGACAATAAGTATCTTCCAGCATCATCACAAAGCCCTGCACTCCTCACTGTCTCGGTAAATGACAACTTCATTCCTCCAGTTGCTCTGGTCAAAAAGCCCTCTTTCCAACACACCAGCAAGCCCCAGCCAGCACTTTTTTCAAAACCAATTCTCCACCAGATTGCTTCTCACCACTTCCTGCACTGTCCTCCATCCAACATATCACCTTCCTTCTCCCAGACAACTCCACACCCTCTCTGCTTCTACTCCATGGTCCATTCCCTGCACTGTCCCCTGGGAGTCCTCCTAATATCCAATCAGATTATGTCACTTCTCCATTTGAGACTACCCAGTGGATCCCCACCTCCCTTAGAATGAACCCAAACTCGGGACTTCCCTGTTGGTCCAGTGGTAAAGAATCCATCCTGCAATGCAGGGGATGCAGGTTTGATCCCTGGTCGGGGAACTAAGATCCCACATGCTGCAGGGCAGATAAGCCCGCACGCCACAACTACTGAGCCTGTGCTCCTCAACTAGAGAGAGAAAGCCTGCACGCCACAACTAGAGAGAAGCCTAAGCACCCCAGCGAAGAGCCGGCACACCGCAACAAAAGATCCCGCGTGCCGCAACTAAAGACCTGACGCAGCCAAAAAGAAAAAATAATGAACTCAAACTCTGTACTAGCATCTACAAGGCCCTACATGATCCCACCCTTGCCTCCTTTCCGAGTCTCGTATCCCAAGACTGGCCTCCCACACTCCATTTAGCTACACAGTCCTCTTAGCTCTTCCTGAAACAGGCTGAGCTCTTCCCTACCACAGGCCGTTTACACTTGCTCCTTTCTCTGCCTGGGGTCCTTTTCTCTTGGGAAGTGGGGAGCTCTTTTATCAGATCTGTGCATGGCTCACCCCCTAGCTTCACTCAACCTCTGCTTCAGTGTCACCTCTGCAGATAAACCTTCACAAATCATCCCAACATAAACAAAGATTTCACCACCATCTCACTCCCTACCCCTATTCCTGGCTCTCTTTGTTTTCTTACCCTTTATCTCTACTTGCCACTATACTACATATTTGTTTGTTTCTTATTTCTCTTCCATGTTGGTTTGTAATGACCAGACCAACAGTACCTCAAATGTGTCTGACACAGAATAGGAACTCCAACATTTACTGAGTAATTAATTTGTATTTTTGTGTGAATTGCCTCCTGGTGTCTTTTGCACATGTTGGTATGTTTGATATTTATAAATTGATTTTTTAAAATTAAATTATTTATTTATTTATTTATTTATTTATTTATTTTTGGCTGCATTGGGTCTTCGTTGCTGCATACTGGCTTTTCTCTAGTTGTGGCGAGCGGGGGCTACTCTTCGTTGTGGGGTGCAGGCTTCATTGTGGTGGCTTCTCTTGTTGGGAGCATGGGCTCTAGGCACGTGGGCTTCAGTAGTTGTGGCACACGGGCTCAGTAGCTGTGGCACGCGGGCTCTAGAGCGCAGGCTCAGTGGTTGTGACGCACGGGCTTAGTTGCTCCGCGGCATGTGGGATCTTCCCGGACCAGAGCTCGAACCCATGTCCCCTGCATTGGCAGGCAGACTCTTAACCACTGCGCCACCAGGGAAGCCCTTAAACTGACTTTTAAGAGTTCATTCCAGAGGAAATATAGTAATCTTTTGTCTGTCATATACTACAAGTATTTTTTCCTGCTGTCATTTTCTATTTTTCTGTTTCATAAAACAAAACTCACAGTGGTTTCTCTTTAAAAATGACCCTACCTTGTAGTAAATTCCGATTCCTCCCCGATTCAGTCAGAGGTGCTTTTGGTCTTAGTCGGTGGCGTTACTGAGCATTTTCATATTTTCCTATGTGCTCATTAGCACTTTAATGAAACATTGGAAGGGGTTGCCCAGAGGCTGCTAGCCAAATGCTATTTATTTACTTATGTAACTGAAGTGTAGTTGATTAACAATGTTTCAGGTGTACAGCAAAGTGATTCAGTTATATATATATTCTTTTTCAGATTCTTTTCCATTATAGGTTATTAAAAGATATTGAATACAGTTCCCTGTACTACACAGTAGGTCCTTGTTGTTTATCTATTTTATATATAGTAGTGTACAAAGCCAGATGCCATTTAAACCTTAAAATCAAGAAAATGACTCAGCTACAACATATTTATCATGGTCATTAATGTAAATTGCTCAGAGGGAGCAGAAATGACTCTGCGTTAATCCATCATTACTCAAAGCACAGACAGATACTCACAGGCTGGGGAAAATCATAGGCAGCTGATGCCAATGCCAATTCTTTGGAGTATTTATCACATTTGATTTGGCTGCTTCCTAAAGGCATCCAGGTATCTTAGCCAAAGAGGCATGAACCAGTAAGATGCTACCAGATCCTTAGAGAAGGAAGTTGTTTTTTCTTTTTAATATTTTATTTATTTGTTTGTTTGTTTGTCTGCCGCGGGTCTTAGTTGCGGCACATGGGATCTTCGTTGCCAGATATGGGATCTTTTAGTTGCAACATGCGGGATCTAGTTCCCTGACCAGGGATTGAAGCCGGGTCCCCTGCATTGGGAGTGCGGAGTCTTAACCACTGGACCAACAGGGAAGTCCCAAAGGAAGGGTTTTTTGAAAATGCTTGGTTCAGGGATGATACAATGGCAGCAATGAAGAATTGAAATTGTGTCTGAAATCTCCTGTGCATTTACTAGCAAAAGAGGAGAACTGAAAACACTGCACAGACCCTAAACATGATGTCAGAGCCAACTTAGGAGACATAAGGGCCCACGTCATCAAGCTTGGTCCTTCGGGAAGTTCTATTCCACTCATCCTGGTCACCTTTGGTCACTCCCAGGCTAAGGGAACACCTGCCTCACAGACTCCCCCTCTTTCCAAGTATTACAGGTGTCTAGCCACAGGGCCTGGCATCTCCAACTTCACAGAGCCTCCAATGAGGCCAAAAGGATGCCAAGGCCATCTTGCTACTCTCTTGTCCATGAAGATCTACCCTCCGAGTCCAGGCTCACTGGGGAGGCATCTTCTGTCCTGAGAGTGTTGGTCTTTGGAACAATCAGTACAGAAAATAGTATGGAGGTTCCTCAAAAAATTAAACATAGAACTACCCTATGATCAGCAATTCCACTTCTGGGTATATATGTAAAAGAAAAGAAATCAGTATCTTGAAGAAATATCTGTACCTCCATGTTCACTGCAGCTGTATCTGTATTAGCCAAGACAGGGAAACAACCTAGTAACCATCGGTGGACGAATGCATAAAGAAGATGTGGTATATGCATTCAATGGAACATTATTCAACCATAAAAAAGAAGAGAATCTGACATTTGCAATAATATGGATGAATCTTGAGGGCATTATGCTAAGTGAAATAAGTCAGACAGAGAAAGACAAATACTATATAATCTCACTCATATGTGGAATCTAAAAAAGCTGACCTCATAGAAACAGAGAGTGGAATGGTGGTTGCCAGGGCCTGCTGGGTGGGGAAAATGGGGAGATGTTGGTCAAAGTGCACAAGCTTCTGGTTATAAGATGAATAAGTTCTAAGGATCTAATGTACAGCACAGTGACTATAGTGAACAATACTGTATTGTATACTTGAAAGCTGCTGAGAGAATAGACCTTAAATGTTTTCACCACACACACAAAAAGGTAATTATGTGAGGTGATGGATGTGTCAACTTACCTTATTGTTGTCATCATTTTGCAATATATACGGGTATCAAATCATCATGTTCTATACTGTAAACTTACATAATGTTATATGTAAATTACATCTCAATAAAGCTGGGGAAAAAAAGAAAAATAGTGACTAAGTTTCCTCTGACAAAATCTTGACATTTGGCTGAGTAGGAGGCACCTTGAAGTTGTAGAAGGAGCTATAGTTAGTGGTGTAGTGATATTTGTGAGCTATATTTAAACACATCTAAAGAAGAATGCACATCTATATTTATGACTCATTTTTTGAGGATGGATCACTTGCATGAATTAAATTTATTTCTTAAATCAAAACCATAATTTGCTACCTTTTTTCCCCTAATTACAGGATGGTAAAGCAGGAAGGCATTAGGTATCTGGGAGCTGCCCCTGTGTAGAGGTCCCTGGGCCCTGCGATGTGAAAGGCACAGAGAAGGAAAAGCAGGAGGCATCGGGCCCCAGAGCTTCCTGGGAATCCGCCAAACCCTCAGAGGAGCAAGACCATTTCCCAAGATCCAGAAGCCTGCAAGGCTGCACTGTTTGGAGTCTCCAAGTGTACCCCTGACAGCTCCCCAGGAGACGTGAATGCCTGGCAGGGGATGGATGATGTCTGGCAAACATGGGGGATGCCATGAGAGAGCACAGTCTTGTCCCTGACACCTGTCAGCTGTCCCTGTGACTCCAGAAAGCCATAGGAAGATGTCATCGTCACCCAGGGGCGCCGGGGGCCCCAGAAAACTGAGGGTTGGTGTTCACTAGGTCTCGTATGTTCCCTAGGGTCTCTAGGCCACACTAGCCAAGTGACCGTGAGTTCATCTCTGAACTTGTCTCACATTCAGCTGCCCCATGAGTGAAATGGTAACAGAGCAGCTTAGCAGGTGGGTTCAAGTCTCAGCTCTGTCCCATACTGGCTGCAAAACTGGAAGTAATTCACTGTATCTCTCTGTGCCTTGGTTTTCTCAGGTGTAATATAAACATAACACTAGTATTTAGTGTTAAGGTTTCTGCTAGTTCAGGGGGTCACAGAAGCAGATGCCAAGACAAGAAGGGAATCAGACACGAGAGCGATGTTAGGGAAAACACCTGTGAGGGAGGTGGGCGAGGCATGGGGGGCTGGGAGAGCCTTCAGACCACAATGCAGGTGTGTCCCCTGGGCTGGAGAGAGGGAAGGACAGTTTTGGCAAGGCCACTGGGGTGTCATAGAGCCAAAGTCACTGCCAGAGGAGCCCCACCTCTGCCAGGGGTGGACCCGCCCAGGTGATGAATTCCTGCCACACTCATCACCAGAGGGGGAACCGCCTCAGAGCACAGTGGTCAACTACTCCCGCACAGTCGGAGGTTTTTTGTTTTTTGTTTTTGCAGTACGCGGGCCTCTCACTGTTGGGGCCTCTCTCGTTGCGGAGCACAGGCTCTGGACGCGCAGGCTCAGCGGCCATGGCTCACGGGCCCAGCCCCTCCATGGCACGTGGCATCTTCCTGGACGGGGGCACGAACCCATGTCCCCTGCATCGGCAGGCGGACTCTCAACCACTGCGCCACCAGGGAAGCCCCGCACAGTCAGAGGTTTGAGGGCACCTTCTCATGCCACCACCGCTGTCATAAGAATTTAAGAATTTGCTTAATTCTGGTGGAAGTGTTTCAAATAGAGCTGGGTTGAGCCTCCACAAATGTCCCCAACTTCCCAACCTCTGGGACCACTTTCCTTCTCCCCTCTCTCCATCTTCAATGGCCCTCCTGATTTTATTCTTTTTTTCCGTCTTCTTCCTTTCCCTTTTCTCTTTCCACTTCTGCCCTCCAGCCACAATCCCCAGCCAGAAAGGCTGCAGAAGGACAGGGGGAGAGGAATGACAGGAAGGGTTTGGAGGGTCCTAATGTGAGGAGGGAAGCCTTGGACCATCTGCCCCCATGTCCCTTCCTCCCCAGGCTGGACCTTTGGCGCAGTGTGGTCCATGCAGGAGGCTGCCCCCAGAACTGTGGCCACGTGCCCACACACAGGACTTGTGCCTGGCTTACTTCCCACAGGGAGACTTTGCCAGTCAACACCCGGCCTTCACCTGCCAGCCCGTCAGCCAAGAAGGACGGGGAGCTGGACGCCCTCGGTACCCTCACCCCCCTCCCAGCATGATGGAGATCTATTTTAGTTCCCACTGCCTGTTAGTCACCAGTGTGGTGGAGTGACATTAATCTCCACTGTTAGGGGGAAGCTGAGGAAGCCAATACTTCTCCTTCGGGGTATGAATTGCAAAACCCTTCCTTAATCCCCAGCATTATAAATCCTGTTTTTATTTTCACAGCTATGAGCAAAATCCAAATAGTGACCTTCTAAAACTAGACAAAAGAAGCCACAACTTATCCTGAAAAGAGTCCAAGGCCCTCAGAGGAGAGGCTAAGAGGGGCTATTCCAGCAGGGGTACCTCTATGCTTGATGGGACAAGAGATGTGCCGTGAGGACAAGCTGACTTCCTCCCCTGTGTTTCTGATTCAAGGAACCAGCTGAGGTGGAGCAGTCTGGGGAACATGCATACCCCAAAGACTGGCATCCTCCCAACTAGGGAAATGCCAGCATCATAGTACAAACTGACTCAAAGAAAGGAACTACCCTTGTGTGTTTGTCTGCTGCACAGAGGCACTGAGCTAGGTGACCGCAGCAAAGCTGTCCGCAGCCCTCCACGCCGCTGGCCTGATCTGCACTCACCACAAGGCAGCCCCCAAAGTCTGAGAAATCATTCACAGTGTCCTTACAAGTCAGAGTCACACCACTGTGCTGGCTGTTACCTGCAAAAGGTGTTAGAGGGTTTGGGGTACAACTTCAGGCTGACAAAGTCAAGTACATGATCTTTCCCTGAGCTCACGTCCCTCCTTCCCTGAGCATATCTGTGACTGGTTCCTGCTCCCAAGGAGGCTTTCTGGCTGAGCTGATATGAAATCCTGGTGCCTCTTCCGCTATCATTGGAGGAGGGTGAGAGTGTGCAGTAGAGAGACAAGCAGGCCCCCAGGTTTTCACGAGGAAGAGGAAGTTCAGACACACAACCTCAGCTAGACAGCCGGCTCCCTGGAACTTGGTGGCTGACCCACCTGCCACCCAGAACTGACTGGGATGGAATTTTATCTCATTCCTTATACAGGAGCTTCCATTCTGTGGATTGAGGTTGGTTCCCTTGCAGACACCTCCCCTGGAACGACCCAATCATAATGGTAACCCCGTGGTTAACCTACTGTTCGCTCTGCCTGCGGGCATTAAAGGTCCACATGCACATGGACCAGTCCCTCCTCAAAACCAAACCACCAGCCAGTTGCCTTTTATTGTAACTCTTTTCCCTAAGGTCATGACTGAAAGACCATACTGTGTAGTAGTGACAAGGGGCAGCTCCAGAGGGTCACAGCCTGGTGCAAATCCCAACTCTTTCACCCACCAGCTGTGAGATTTGGGGAAGCTCTCAACACTTCTGGACTCAGTTTCTTCCTCTATAAAGTGAGAGTGACAAGAATAGTTCACCTCATAACTAACTGAATTACATGAATTAATTGAATTAAAGGAATTAATATGAATTCATAGCTGTGAAGTTCTTAGACCTGGACCTTGAGCATAGCCAGGGCTCCATGAATATTCATGGTGGTGGTGGTGGTGATCATTATTGGATATGTCTCACGAGCATAAAGTGGCCAGGCTGAGAAATGAATGCTGTACCAGGTTACTACTCAGTCATGCTCTTTCCAGGAAGCTGTTTCTAATTTGGGAACGTCCATTCTTTAAAGTAAAGAGAGGGTACCTCCTCTCTCGTGTTATTAACATGTAACTGGATGTTTTAAAGTTATGGTAGCCTTCCCTTTCAGCCCACTGGTTAGTGTTGCCTGGGCCTTATCCAGGCTGAAAGTACCCAGCTGTCCTCCTGTCAGACAAGAATTATTGTTCTGACTATGGAAATAGGAAGAGAAATGTCAGAGGAACTCTGGGGAAATTCACTTCAAATTTTTCCATCTTCAGATTTTGAAAAAATCAAATGAACCATTTTAAGCAGCCTAAAAACTGACTGCTGAAATATTTAACTAGATTAAGAATTAAAATTAAGAAAGTTTCTTTCATTTTTTTCCCCCAACTTCTTGTTTTTAAAAATTTCAAAGCTAAGGAGTTAAATGAGTACTACAATAAACATCATATAACCTTTATCTGGATTCACCAATTTTAACCATCTGCCACATTTGTTTGATCTCTATAGAGATAGAGAAGAGACATTGAGAGAGGTGCCTTTGGGATGCCTAAGTGGTGCTGCCAATTGTCCATTTTTCTCAGTCATAGAGCGAATGTTTTCCTATCAATGTGTGTACTCTTTATATTTTAAGACCGTACTAAGATTATTAACCATGAATTTGGCAAATACTTTTGTCCCATTTTCTGTTTTCATTTTTCTTTCGTTTATCATGAGTGTTGACATTCAAACTCTTAGTTTTCAGTTAGGTAAATCTATTAATTACTTCCTCTGTGAATTCTTTTATGTCAGAAAGTCAGGAAGGACTTTGATATACTCTAGGCTGTCCAGAGCTTGGACTGACCCCAGTGGGGAACACATCATATTCCATACCTCTGGCCCCAGAGATGGGTCCTGAGTGAGCACCTGTTCCAAGATGACCCAGTGAGAGTCAATTTCAGGATATGGTGGAACTGCTGGGAGGCAGGTGTTCTCTCTCTCTCTCTCTCTCTCTCTCTCTCTCTCTGCTGGGGAGCCTCACTTGGAGGGATGGAAATGTGGACATATTCATCACTGTCTTGCTACCATTAGGGAAAAATCTGCTAGACAATAAGGCCAACACAAAGAAAAGTAGAACCAAAAGATGATGAAACACAGACACTCCTGATGACATAGCTTAGGAACCTGGATCCCATCACACCCAAACTTTTGGCCTTTTCATTACATAAGCCAGTAAATTCCCTTTTATATTTACTTCAATTTGATTTGCATCTTCATCACTTGCAACCTAAAGAATTGGGTAATGAAGGACATGAGATGTAATCTCACCCTGAGAGTAGGACTTTCCCACCACCTCTGCCTCAAAGGCCTATGTCCAAGCTGCACACGCACATTCCCTAGAAGGTCTTTGCCTGCTTGGGATGCTGTCATTGTCCAGCTCAGCTTGGCTCCCTGATGGTCTCCAGATGACTGTTACTTGGAGGGGGACCAAAAAGGACATCATGACAGAGGATGACAGGACAGAAAGATCTGGAAGGGTAAAGAGGCCCATTTCTCGTACCCACACCTTGCTCTTGTCTCAGCTATGACTCCATGTGGTGGCTCTGCATCCAGATATGTCTTCCTTCAGACATCTGTTCTTCCTATGACCTGGGTAGATTTCTTAATCTCTCTCTGTCCTTTCAGCGTTCTCAAAAGCAAATGAAAAATGGATCCAATGATACCTACTTCTGAGAGAATGTTGTGAACATTAAATGAGATAAATTATGTTATGTTAAAGCATACTTTGGGGGACTTCCCTGGTGGTCCAGCAGTTAAGACTCCGCACTCCCAATGCAGCAGGCCTGGGTTTGATCCCTGATTGGGGAACTAGATCCCATATGCCACAACTAAGAACCTGCATGCTGCAACTAAAAAAGATTCTGCATGCTGCAACTAAAGATCCCACATGCCACAACGAAGGTCCTGTGTGCCGCAACTAAGACCCGGTACAGCTAAATAAATAAATAAATAAAAATTTTTTTTAAAAAAAAGCATGCTTTGGCTTTCGTCTTAGAGTTATCCAGAGAGACAAAACCAAATAGGAGATATACATATACATCCTACTGTTTTTTTATATATATGAGAAAGATTTATTTTAAGGAATTGGTTCATATGATTGTAGGAACTGGCAAGTCTGAAATGTGCAGTGCAGTCTGGAGACAAAATTCCCTCTTCCTCGGGGGACATCAGTATTCTTACTTAAGGCCTTCAACTAATTGGATGAGGCCCACTCACATTATGGAGGGTAATCTGCTTTACTCAAAACCTACTGATTTAAATGTTTATAACAACTTAAAAAAATACCTTCACAGCAACATCTAAAGTAGTGTTTGATCAAACAACTGGATACCATAGCCTAGCCAAGTTGACATACAAAAAATTAAACATCACAGGACCCAATGCAATGCTGACATTCTAATACAGGTTTGTTAATTTGAAGTAAATTCAGTTTCTCCCAACAAACTCAGCAGCAGTCTTTGGGTTTGCTTTGAAGTTTAGCTTAATCATTATTTGGTAATTAATAACACAGCACTTTACAGTTGGTAGAGCCCTTTCTTATATGGGGTTCCTTTGCAGGAGACTGGGTGCCTGGGGTGTGGCAGGAAGGATGATTGGCCTCATTTTACAGACGAAAAACATGAGGTTTAGTGAGAGGCAAACCCATAAACAGCTCACTATAGTTTCCTGTGGCAAGTGCTCGGACAGGTGGGCACAGGGGAGGACAGAGTCCCCCTTGTTCTTAGTTTGGTTCCAGTAAAGAAGTTTGGATGTTTGGCGTCCATCCAACTCCCTTTATTACCTGTCTCTTGAACAATTTTAATAATTACCTTGTATCTAAAGATTACTTAATTAATTTTAGTTTTCCTGCTGGATAAGGAGTACCCTTTGTCCTTTACTCTGGGGGCCTTGACATGCCCCAGGTGGTCCCCAAAGCCCAGAAATTTAGACTCCTTCCTGCCCAGAGGTCCCTTAACTGACCTGCTAGCCATTAAAGCAGGGGTCACAGACCCAAATGCTGACAAAGGCCAGGTAAGTAACTTATGGGAGTGAGGAAGCTGGGAGGGCAGAGGGCTCTTAAGCAAACTGGAGTAGGCATGTCCCATCATAAGATGGCACCTGCAATGCACCTCCAGGACACAGTGACTTTGGGGAGCTCAAGACGTTTAATACCTGGAAATTGGTTTATTTTTTTAAAAAGTGAAATATCCTGGTTTGAACTGGCAGCCAGTTCAAATTGTTTTCTAAAAATACTGCAAGGATGGTCACCTTACCTTTGATAAAGGAGGCAAGAATATACAGTGGAGAAAAGACAGCCTCTTCAATAAGTGGTGCTGGGAAAACTGGACAGCTACACGTAAAAGTATGAAATAAGAACACTCCCTAACACCATACACAAAAATAAACTCATAATGGATTAAAGACCTAAATGTAGGCCCAGACACCATCAAACTCTTAGAGGAAAACATAGGCAGAACACTCTAGGACATAAATCACAACAAGATCCTTTTTGACCCACCTCCTAGAGAAATGGAAATAAAACCAAAAATAAACAAATGGGACCTAATGAAACTTAAAAGCTTTTGCACAGCAAATGAAACCATACACAAGACAAAAAGACAACCCTCAGAATGGGAGAAAATATTTGCAAATGAAGCAACTGACAAAGGATTAATCTCCAAAATTTACAAGCAGCTAATGCAGCTCAATAACAAAAGAACAAACAACGTAATCCAAAAATGGGTAGAAGACCTAAATAGACATTTCTCCAAAGAACATATACAGATTGCCAACAAACACATGAAAGAATGCTCAACATCATTAATCATTAGAGAAATGCAAATCAAAACTACAGTGAGATATCATCTCACACCGGTCAGAATGGCCATCATCAAAAAATCTAGAAACAATAAATGCTGGAGAGGGTGTGGAGAAAAGGGAACCCTCTTGCACTGTTGGTGGGAATGTAAATTGATACAGGTACTACGGAGAACAGTATGGAGGTTCCTTAAAAAACTAAAAATAGAACTACTATACGACCCAGCAATCCCACTACTGGGCATATACTCTGAGAAAAGCATAATTCAAAAAGAGTCATGTACCAAAATGTTCATTGCAGCTCTGTTTACAATAGCCAGGACATGGAAGCAACATAGGTGTCCATCAACAGATGAATGGATAAAGAAGATGTGGCACATATATACAATGGAATATTACTCAGCCATAAAAAGAAACGAAATTGAGTTACTTGTAATGAGGTGGATGGACCTGGAGTCTGTCATACAGAGTGAAGGAAGTCAGAAGGAGAAAAACAAATACCGTGCGCTAACACATATATATGGAATCTAACAAAAAAAATGTCATGAAGAGCCTAGGGGTAGGACGGGAATAAAGAAACAGACCTACTAGAGCATGGACTTGAGGATATGGGGAGGGGGAAGGGTAAGCTGTGACAAAGTGAGAGAGTGGCACGGACATATATACACTACCAAAAGTAGGGTGGATAGCTAGTGGGAAGCAGCCGCATGGCACAGGGAGATCAGCTAGGTGGTTTGTGACCACCTAGAGGGGTGGGATAGGGAGGGTGGGAGGGAGGGAGACGCAAGAGGGAAGAGATATGGGAACAGATGTATATGTATAACTGATTCACTTTGTTGTAAAGCAGAAACTAACACACCATTGTAAAGCAATTATACTCCAATAGAGATGTAAAAAAACAAAATACTGCAAGGGCCAAATAAAACACATCTTCAGATAATCATTCCTGCCCAGTTAGTTAAAAGAGAAAATAAAACATTCCTTCCCATGACTAGCTTGGCACGTATACCATCTGTCCAGTCATAAATGAAGGAGGTAAGAATTACTACATCTGTCTATTTCTTGAGTGCAAGATAAGAGGAGGATCTTGCCTGGGAGATTCAGAAGCAAAGAAAATGGGGACCTGGCTCCCCAACATTTCCACCAGCCTCTCCACAGCAGACACTGCTTAAGTGTTGTCTACTCCCCTGCACTGTCTATCAAGAACAACCTTAAATGTCGTTTCTCTAATTTATCGGCCACTATTGATGCCTTTTCTCCTAGGTTGTGGAACCTCACCCAGGAAGGCACATCTGTAACCATCACTCTAGCAGGAGCTCAAGTCCTTCCAGCTAAGAGTCTCTGCATCTAGAAGCAAGCATGCTTCACCTGGTCAGCTGTACTAACCCAGGAGGGGAGGGGTGAGCACAACCCTGGAGTGTTCCCACGACGGGGTGTGTTCTTCTCACTTCTCAGTTGAAGACACCCACTTGCTGCTGGGTCTCAGTGTGTACACAGCCCTGGGCAGGAAGTAGAGCCACTCCCTCCCTCAGCCCCTTTTCAGGGAAATGCAAACCCAGAATCTTCAAGGTGGAGGACACTGCCCTGCAGTATCACTGGGTTCTCTCTCAGTACCTTCTAAGGTTAACAGTTTTCTCAACCTTTTTTTTTTTTTGCTCATTTGTCTCCAGCACAAGTTCTGTGGTCCTCACACACCCATGAGTTACTCGCCTGACATGAGTTACATTCCTGCCTGGAGAGAGAAGAAAACTCTGAGAACGCAGGTATCCACCTGCCACCCCTTAGCACCCCTTCCTCTCAGGACGTGCTCTGCTCCTTCTCCAAACCCTAGCCCAGAGTTCCCTGCCTCCTCAATCTGAGATTCCCCCTGGATGGGGAGCAATAGGCATGTATTTTATTTTATAGTTTTTTATTTTAAACATCTTTATTAGAGTATAATTGCTTTACAATGGTGTGTCAGTTTCTGCTTTATAACAAAGTGAATCAGTTATACATATACATATGTTCCCATATCTCTTCCCTCTTGCATCTCCCTCCCTCCCACCCTCCCTATCCCACACCTCTAGGTGGTCACAAAGCACCGAGCTGATCTCCCTGTGCTATGCGGCTGCTTCCCACTAGCTATCTATTTTACGTTTGGTGGTGTATATATGTCCATGTCACTCTCTCACTTTGTCCCAGCTTACCCTTCCCCCTCCCTGTATCAAGTCCATCCTCTAGTAGGTCTGCATCTTTATTCCTGTCTTGCCCCTAGGTTCTTCTGACCATTTTCTTTCTTTCTTTCTTTCTTTCTTTCTTTTTTTAGATTCCAAATATATGTGTTAGCATACAGTACTTGTTTTTCTCTTTCTGACTTACTTCACTCTGTATGACAGACTCCAGGTCCATCCACCTCACTACAAATAACTCAGTTTCGTTCCTTTTTATGGCTGAGTAATATTCCATTGTATGTATGTGCCACATCTTCTTTATCCATTCATCTGTCGATGGACACTCAGGTTGCTTCCATGTCCTGGCTATTGTAAATAGAGCCGCAATGAACATTTTGGTACATGACTCTTTGAATTATGGTTTTCTCCGGGTATATGCCCAGTAGTGGGATTGCTGGGTCGTATGGTAGTTCTATTTTTAGTTTTTTGAGGAACCCCCATACTGTTCTCCATAGTGGCTGTATCAATTTACATTCCCACCAACAGTGCAAGAGTGTTCCCTTTTCTCCATACCCTCTCCAGCATTTATTGTTTGTAGATTTTTTTGTGTGTGTGTGGTACGTGGGCCTCTCACTGCTGTGGCATCTCCCGTTGTGGAGCACAGGCTCCAGACGTGCAGGCTCAGTGGCCATGGCTCACGGGCCCAGCAGCTCCGTGGCACGTGGGATCTTCCCAGACTGGGGCACGATCCTGTGTCCCCTGCATCGGCAGGTGGACTCTCAACCACTGCACCACCAGGGAAGCCCTGTTTGTAGATTTTTTGATGATGGCCATTCTGACTGGTGTGAGATGATATCTCATTGTAGTTTTGATTTGCAGTTCTCTAATGATTAATGATGTTGAGCATTCTTTCATGTGTTTGTTGGCAATATGTATACCTTCTTTGGAGAAATGTCTATTTAGGTCTTCTACCCATTTTTGGATTATGTTGTTTGTTTTTTTGATATTGAGCTGCATGAGTTGCTTGTATGTTTTGGAGATTAATCCTTTGTCAGTTGCATTGTTTGCAAATATTTTCTCCCATTCTGAGGGTTGTCTTTTTGTCTTGTGTATGGTTTCCTTTGCTGTGCAAAAGCTTTTAAGTTTCATTAGGTCCCATTTGTTCATTTTTGTTTTTATTTCCATTTCTCTAGGAGGTGGGTCAAAAAGGATCTTGTTGTGATTTATGTCCTAGAGTGTTCTGCCTATGTTTTCCTCTAAGAGTTTGGTGGTGTCTGGGCTTACATTTAGGTCTTTAATCCATTTGGAGTTTATTTTTGTGTATGGTGTTAGGGAGTGTCCTAATTTCATTGTTTTACATGTAGCTGTCCAGTTTTCCCAGCACCACTTATTGAAGAGGCTGTCTTATCTCCACTGTATATTCTTGCCTCCTTTATCAAAGATAAGGTGACCATATGTGCGTGGGTTTATCTCTGGGCTTTCTATCCTGTTCCACTGATGTATATTTCTGTTTTTCTGACAGTTCCATATGGTCTTGATTACTGTAGCTTTGTAGTATAGTCTGAAGTCAGGGAGCCTGATTCCTCCAGCTCCATTTTTCTTTCTCAAGATTGCTTTGGCTCTTCGGGGTCTTTTGTGTTTCCATACAAATTGTGAAATTTTTTGTTCTAGTTCTGTGAAAAATGCCAGTGGTAGTTTGATAGGGATTGCATTGAATCTGTAGATTGCTTTGGGTAGTAGATTCATTTTCACAATGTTGATTCTTCCAAGGCATGTATTTTACAAAATCATTCCCATGGATCCCATACAGTTTGACTGAATCCTGCAGGCAGAGCTAGTGAAAGACCCTGCCTTCCATGAGTTCACCATCTCCTGGGGGAAACTAACATGAAAAATAACCTTATCTCTAGATGGCCCTTAGCATCTCCCCTTGGTGGGGGTGGGTGAACCCAGAGTGGGGAAGTGGTTCCTGCCAGGCAACATCAAGGGATATTAACAGAAGGGATTTGTAAGATAAACCAAAGTGGCTGCAGGAGACATAGCATAAAGTCTTTTAGCATAAACACATATAAATGGACTCTAAAAAAAAAAAAGGTTCTGAAGAACCTAGGGGCAGGACAGGAATAAAGATGCAAACATAGAGAATGGACTTGAGGACATGGGGAGGGGGAAGGGTAAGCTGGGACAAAGTGAGAGAGTGGCATGGACATATATACACTACCAAATGTGAAATAGATAGCTATTGGGAAGCAGCCGCGTGGCACAGGGAGATCAGCTTGGTGCTTTGTGACCACCTAGAGGGGTGGGATAGGGAGGGTGGGAGGGAGGGAGACACAAGAGGGAGGAGATATGGGGATGTATGTATATGTATAGCTGATTCACTTTGTTATAAAGCAGAAACTAACACACCATTGTAAAGCAATTATACTCCAATAAAGATGTTAAATAAAGAACAAAACACTTAGAAAAAAGCTAACAAAAGAAATACAAAACTTGTACCCTCAAAAACACAAAACATGTTGAAAGAAAAGGAAGATCTAAATAAATGGAAAGATATCCCATGTTCATAGACTGGAAGACAATATTAAGATGGCCACTCCCCAAACTGATCTACAAATTCAATGCAATCCCTAGAAAAATCCGATCTGGATTTCTTGCAGAAATTGACAAGTTTATGCTAAAATTCATATGAAAATACACAGGACCTAGAATAGTCAAAGCAATTTTGAAAAGGAATGAAGTTGGCAGACTCACGTTTCCCAATTTCAAAACCTGCTACAAAGTACTGGTATAAAGACAGACATATAGGTTAATGAAATAGACTTGAGAGTGTGAAATAAACTTTTACATTTATTATGGTCAACTAATTTCTGACAAGGAAGCCAAGACAACTCAATGGGAAAAGAATAGACTTTTCAACAAATGGTGCTGGAACAACTGGATAACCACATGCAGAAGAATGAAGTTGAACTATTTTCTTACACTGTCCACAAAAATATGTAGGATGATAACCCTACATATAACAGCTGAAACTATGAAACACTTAGAAGAAAACATAGGAGTAAATCTTTGTGACCTTGGGTTAAACAAAACTTCTTAGATACAACATGAAAAGTACATGTGAAAGCACAAGTAAAGTGTACTTTTGTTTGTGATAAAGAACACTTGATATGAAACCTACGCTCTTAAACAAATTTTCAAGTGTACAATACAGTATTTTTTACTATGGGTACTATGTTGTATAGCAGACTTCCATAACTTATTCATTATATATAACTGTGTAAGTGAACAGCTCCCCATTCCCCTGCCCCTTCAACCCCTGGCAACCACCTTTCTGTTCTCTGCTTCTATGAATTTGAATATTTTAGGTATCTTATATAAATGGAATTATGCAGTATTTATCTTTCTATGACTGGCATATTTCACCTGGCATAATGTCATCCAGGTTCTTCTGTGTTGTCACAAATGGCAAGATTTCCTTCTTTTTTAAGGCTGAATAATATTCCATTGTATGTATATAGTACATTTTCTTTATCAAGATCATACACTTTGAAAACATATTCCTCAGTATAATCACTCTTCCATGATATACTAGCTGTTTGACCTTGGGCAAGTGACTAACCTCTCTGAGGCTATCTCTCTGCATGTAAGATGGGAATAATGTACCTTGGACATAGTTCTTGCCCTATTCCCTGACATGACGTATTGTACCTCCCATACCTCCCCAGCCTATAACAAGTATTCAATAGTTGTTACTTCTGATCCTCCTTTTTCCCTTTTTCATTCCCTCCTTACCTCTTCTGGTTCAATTTGGATGCAGATATAAAGAGATTCACACACACAAAAAAAAAGTCTTTTAGCATAAAGTCAAAAAACTATACTAGTCGAGGACATTATCAAACATGTAGGAATCTTTTTCAAGAGTAGTAACAGAAGATCAATCCAAGTAGTGAGAGGTGTCCAAATTTTAAACAAAAAAGGTAGAATTGCAGAAAAGGGAAGCCTTCCTCCCCTCTTCCCTCAATATGTAAAGCCTCTCCCTGCCTCCACTTTCCAGTGGTCTAGGGAGGGGGAGGGGAGAAAGGAGACTAGTCAAAGTCTGTGCAATTTCTGAAGATGAAAAAGGAGTCTGAAGGCTTGCAATTTTTAGGAAAAGAGTCACGACCCGGGTAAAGAGGGAATCTGGGTACTTTGGGTAGCCCAGGCTTTGACCTTTCTAAGGTCAAAACAAGCCCTACCCTCCAACCCTCATACCTTGTGGTGTTGGTAGAGACCAATGGGAGTCTGGACTTTCACTCCCACCAGGAAGTAACAAGGCACCCCTCCCACTCCCTGCTGGGGTGGTATCTGTGGAGGCCTACCAGAGAGTCAGGACTTTTGCCACTGCTTAGTGATAACAAGGCTAACTGCTCTCTGTTGTGGCAGTGGAGGTCACATGAGGAGCAGTAATGAGGCCCTCCTACCTCTTCTACTCCTTCTGGACAAAGAGGTATCAGCGGAGGCTGGGTGGGGGCCAAAAACCTCACATACACCCATCAGTAACAAGGAGTTTCCCTCCTCAGGCGTCAACAAGTGGGGAACCTGAACGTCTACCTTCACCAGCAGTAAGGAGGCAACAGCACTCCTTCTCCTGCTTGAGTGGTGTCAAAGGAAGTCAGCCAAAAGAGAAGGTTTCAATAAGATCCAGAGTCTTATAGTACCAAAAATGTCCAGGTTTCAATTAAAAATCATTCACCATATAAAGAACCAGGAAAATCTCAAACTGAATAAAAAGACTATCAATGGATGCCAACACCAAGATGTCAAAGATGTTAGAATTATCTGACAATGGTTTAAAGCAACCATCATAAAAATGCTGCAACAAGCAATTACAGGGCTTCCCTGGTGGCGCAGTGGTTGGGGGTCCGCCTGCCGATGCGGGGGGCGTGGGTTCGTGCCCCGGTCTGGGAGGATCCCACGTGCCGCGGAGCAGCTGCACCCGTGGGCCGTGGCTGCTGGGCCTGCGCGTCTGGGGCCTGTGCTCCGCAATGGGAGAGGCTACGGCAGTGAGAGGCCCGTGTACCACACACACACAAAAAAAATGCTGCAACAAGCAATTACAAACGTGCTTGAAACAAGCAGAAGGCCTCAGCAAGGAAATATAAAGTATCAGCAAATAAATTAAAATTATATAGAAGAACCAAATGGAAATTTTAGAACTGAAAAATACAATAACCAAAACCAAAACCCAAACCAAAACTCAGTAGATGAGCTAAACAGAAGAATGGAAGGGACAAAGGAAAGAATTAGTGAACCTGAACCTTAAACAACAGAGAGAAAATAAACTGAAAAAAAAAAAGAGTCCCAGGGACATTCAAGACTATAATAGTGATCTAACACTCATGTCTTCTTCCCCAGAAGGAAAGAAGAAAGAGTGCAAGTCTGAAAAAGTACTTGAATGGCTGAAAGCTCCCCAAATTTGGCAAAAGATACAAACCTTCAGATTCAGTAAGCTGAGGAAACCCCAAATGGGAGACACCAAAGAAAGTCACACCAACATGTAATAGGCAAACTTCTGAAAACTAAAAGCAAAGGAAAAATCTCAAAAGCAGCAAAAAGAGAAATGACAACTTATAGATGAGAAAAACTTTTCAAATGACAGTGGATTTCTCATCAGATACTAAAGGCCAGAAGGAAAGTACTGAAAGAAAAGAACTCGATCCAGAATCCTACACTCACTGAAAATATCCTTCATAAATGAATAGGAGGGACTTCCCTGGTGGTTCAGTGGTAAAGAATCCGCCTTCCAATGCAGGGGACCCGGGTTCGATCCCTGGTCATGGAGCTAAGATCCCAGATGCCGCAGGGCAACTAAGCCCACATGTCACAGCTACTGAGCTCTCACGCCTCAACTAAAGAGCCTGTGAGCTGCAAACTACAGAGCCCACGTGTCCTGGAACCCACACGCCACAACTACAGAGCCCACCCACCCTGGAGCCTTCACGCCACAACTAGAAAAGAGAAAACCGCGTGCCACAGCTAGAGAGAAGCCCACGCAAGGCAACAAAGAGCCCATGGGCTACAATGAAAGATCCTGCATGCCTCAACGAAGATCCCACATGTTGCAACTAAGACCCAACACAGCCAAAAATAAATTTTAAAAAACTAAATAGGAAATCAAGACATTGTCAACTGAAGATAACCTAAGAGACCATGTTGCCTGCAGACCTACATTAAAGAATGACTAAAGGAAGTTCTCCAAATGGAAAAGAAACAAAAGAAAAAACTTTGGAACTTCAAAATGGAAGAAAAAACATGGTAAACAAAAATAGGGGTAAATATAATAATTTTCCTCATCCTCTTGAGTTTTCTAAATTATGTTTGATAATTGAAACAAAAATTATAACACTGTCTCATGTGGTTCTCAATGTATATAGAAGAAATATTTAAGACAATTATATTGTAAATTGGGGAGGAAAAAGGGATGTAAAGGGAAACAAAGTTTCTATACTTCACTCAAACTGTTAAATGTCAACATCAGTTGACTGTGATAAGTTAGATATATAAGGTTAACACCTAAAGAAACACCTAAAAAAGCTTTACCAGAAGATAAACTCAAAAATATTATAAATAAATCAAAATTGATTTCTAAAAAGTGTTCAAGTAACCAATTTCCAAAGGAAGATAGTAAACAGAAAACAGAAACCAAAAAAAAAAGGAGAGAGAGAGAAAAAGAAAACAAAAGATGCAATAGCAGACCTAAGTCCCGATCTATCAATAATTACATTAAATGAAAATGGTCTAAAAACATTAATTAAAACATGAAGATTGGCAGAGGGGATTTTAAAACATGACTAAACTATGTGCCATCAACAAGAAATTCACTTCAAATATAACCTAAGTCTTATACCTTATGCAAAAATTAACTCAAAATGGATCACAAACTTAAATGTAAAACATGAAACCATAAAACTTTTAGGAAAAAGCCTAGGGAAGTATATTCAGGATCCAGTGTTAAGCAAGTTCTCAGATTTGACACCAAAATCCATAAAATCCATAAAATGAAAAATCAATCCTACACATTGGACATCATCAAAATTTTAAATTTTGCTGTAAAAAACTCTGTGAGGATAAGAAGAGAAGCTACACAGTGGGAGAAAATATTTGCAAACAGCATATCCAACAAAGGACTAATATCAATAATATATTTTTTAAGCTCTAAAAACTTAACCGTAAAAAACCAAATACTCCAATTAGAAAATGGGCAAAACACATGAAAAGACATTTCACCAAAGACATATAGAAGGCAAATAAGCACATGAAAAGATGTTCTACATTGTTAGCCAGTAGAAAAGTGAAAACAAATTAAAATCACAATGAGATACTACTATGCATCTATCACAATGGCTAAAATAAGAAACACTCCCAGATGCTGGCAAGGATGTGGAGAAACTGGACCACCCATAGATTTCTGGTGGTACAGACATTCTGGAAAACAGTTTGTAATTTCTTTAAAAACTAAATATGGGGGGCTTCCCTGGTGGTGCAGTGGTTGGGAATCCACCTGCCAATGCAGGGGACACGGGTTCGAGCCCTGGTCCGGGAAGATCCCACATGCCACGGAGCAACCAAGCCCGTGCGCCACAACTACTGAGCCTGCACTCTAAAGCCTGCAAACCACAACTAGTGAGCCCATGTGCCACAACTACTGAAGGCCATGCACCTAGAGCCCGTCCTCCGCAACAAGAGAAGCCACTGCAATGAGAAGCCCGCGCACCACAACCAAGAGTAGCCCCCACTCGCCACATCTAGAGAAAGCCTGTGCGCAGCAACGAAAACCCAATGCAGCCAAAAATAAATAAATAAAATAAATTTATTTCTTTAAAAAAACTAAATATGGGGCTTCCCTGGTGGTGCAGTGGTTGAGAGTCCGCCTGCCGATGCAGGGGACACAGGTTCGTGCCCCAGTCTGGGAAGATCCCACATGCCGCGGAGCGGCTGGGCCAGTGAGCCATGGCCGCTGAGCCTGCGCATCCGGAGCCTGTGCTCCGCAACGGGAGAGCCCACAACAGTGAGAGGTCCGCGTACCGCAAAAAAAAAAAAAAAAAACAACTAAATATGTAACTACCATATGGCTCAGTAATTGTACTCCTGGGAATTTATCCCAGAGAAATGAAAACTTATGTTACAAAATATCTGTATACGAATGTTCATTAGCAGCTGTATTTGTGATAGCCCCCAAACTGAAAACAATCCAGGTGTTTTTCAACAGATAAACGATTAAACCAACTGTGGCACCTCAATACCATGGAATACTACTCAACAATAGAAACAAATGAACTACTGATACATGCAGCAACCTGGATGAATCCCCAGAGAATTATGCTGAGTTGAAAAAAGAAAAAAAGAAAACCAACAAAACAATACCAAAAGTCCATATACTCTATGATTCCATCATTTAATACCATTTGGAAATGACAAAAATATAGAAATGAGAGGGGGACAAATTAGGAGTCTGGGATTAAAATATACACACTACTATATATAAAATAGATAACCAACGAAAACCTACTGTATAGCACAGGAAACTATACTCAATACTTTGTAATGGAAGAGAATGTAAAAAAAGAATACATACATATATATATGTGTATATATATGCATAACCAAATCACTTTGCGGTACACCTGAAACTAACACAACATTGTAAATCAACTATATTTCAATAAATTTTTTTTTTAATTTAGAAATGGGTAACAGATTAGTGGTTGCTGGGGTTAAGGAGAGTGTATGGCCCTTAAAAGGCAACATCAGGCATCCCCGTGGTGATGAAAATGTTTTGTATTCTGTCTCTGTCCATGTCACTCTCCTGGTTTGGACCATAGTTTGTAAAATGTTGCCATTTGGGGAAATCGGGTAAAGGGTACACAGGATCTCTCTGTACTATTTTTTACAACTGCACGTGAATCTACTACTACCTCCAAAGAAAAACCTCAATTAATAAATAATAAAAATGAAAACTGACAGAAAAAAAATTGTGAAGCATTAATTTTAAAAACGTCTCTTGGGAGTTCGCTGGTTGTCCAGTGGTTAGGACTTGGCGCTTTCACTGCTGAGGGCCTGGGTTCAATCTCTGGTCAGTGAACTAAGACCCTGCAAGCCGTGTGGCATGGTCTAAAATAAATAAATCTTAAAAATTAAAAAAAAAAACCACCGCCTCTTGATACCACTTCCCCTTCTGTACCACAATCCCATTTCTCTAGTCTCCTTCACAGAAAAACTCTTTTTAAAACATAGTTTTCTTCTCTGCTTGCTCACTGCAATTTCTCTCTTTCCATTTTCTCTGAAATGCACTCCAATCAAATGTCTGCCCACATGGTTTCACCAAAATAGTTATGGCCAAGGTCATTTACAACACTACTAATGCCTATGGTCAAGCCTCAGTTCTCATCTTAACGTATAAACAATATTTGATACAACTGATCAGCTTTCTGCTCCTGGACACACTCTTTAGCCTTGCTTCCAGAATTTCTCATTTTCTTGGTTTTTCTCTTGTGTCACTGGATGCTCTTTCTCTGTTTCCTTTTCTGGCTCTTCATCTCTCCAATTTCCTCATGTTTTAGCATCCCAGGGCTCTGTCCTTGATCTTTCCATGGTCTGTCTATATTCACTCCCTAGGTACTCATCCAGCCTCCTGGATGTAAATATCACCCATCTACTGATGACTCTGAAATTTATATCCCCAGCCTGGACATCTCTCCCAAACTGCAGACTTGTATGTACAATTGTTTCCCTAACATTTCCCTCCTCTCGTGTGTTAATAAATATCTCAAAGTATTGTGAATGAAATTAACTTCCTGACTTCCACTCAAAACCCGCTCCTGCTCAGTATTCCCCATCTTGGCTTATAGCATCTTGATCCTTCTAGTTGCCCAGTCCCCAAGCTTGGACCATCCTAGACGCCTCTCCTTCTCTTCTGAGTGAAATGGGAGTCCTTGGAGGTGCTCAGCAAAGGCAGGACATGATGTTATAGATATAGATAACTTTAATTAGATGTAGTTTATACATCATATAATTCATTGTTTTATAGCATATTCACAGAGTCATGCAACCATCACCGCAGGAAATTTTAGAACATTTTCATCACCTCAAAAAGAAACCCCCTTGGGCCTCCCTGGTGGCGCAGTGGTTGAGAGTCCGCCTGCCGATGCAGGGGATACGGGTTCGTGCCCCGGTCTGGGAGGATCCCATATGCCGCGGAGCGGCTGGGCCCGTGAGCCATGGCCTCTGGGCCTGCGCGTCCGGAGCCTGTGCTCCGCAACGGGAGAGGCCACAACAGTGAGAGGCCCGCATACCGCAAAAAGAAAAAAAAAAAAAAAAAGAAACCCCTTCCCCTTTAGATAGCACTCCCCAATCTTCTCATCAACCCCCACCCCAGGCCTAAGTAACCACTAATTCACTTTCTGTCTCATACAGAGACATATATAATTTGCCTACTCTGGAAATTTCATATAAATGAAATTATATCTGTATTCTTTTGTGACTGTCTTTCACTTAGCATAATGTTTTCAAGGTTTATCCATGTTGTAGCATGCAGTATCAGTACTTCATTCCTTTTTATGGCCAAATAATTTTCCATTGTATGGATTTACTACATTTTGTTTATCCATTCATCAGTTAATGGACTTTTGGGTTGTTTCCACTTTTTGACTGTTGTGAATAATGCTATGAACATTCATATATAAATTTTTATTTGGACATATATTTTCATTTCTCTTGGGTATATACCTAGGAATGGAATTGCTGGGTCAAATGGTAACTTTATATTTAACTTTTTATGGAACTGCCATACTGTTTTCCAAAGTGGCTACACCATTTTACACACCCAACAACAATGTATGAGGGTTCTTACTTCACATTCTTGCTGACACTTATTGGCTTATTTTTATTCTATTCATGACAGTGGGTGTGAAGTATTATCACACTGTGGTTTTGATATGCTTTTCCCTGATGACTAATGATGACGATCATCTTTTCAGGTGCTTATGTCCATTTGTAAATCTCCTTTGGAGAACTATCTATTCAGAGCCTTTGTTTATTTTTGCATTAGGTTATTTGTCTTTTTATTATTGAGTTGTAAGCATTCTTTATACAGTGTCGATTTGCAAAGATTTTCTCCCGTTCTGTGGGTTGTCTTTTTACATTTTTTTGTTTGTTTTTTAACATCTTTATTGGAGTATAATTGCTTTACAATGGTGTGTTAATTTCTGCTGTATAACAAAGTGAATCAGCCATACATATACATACATCCCCATATCTCCTCCCTCTCGCGTCTCCCTCCCACGCTCCCTATCCCACCCCTCTAGGTGGACACAAAGCACTGAGCTGATCTCCCTGTGCCATGAGGCTGCTTCCCACTAGCTATCTATTTTACATTTGGTAGAGTATATATGTCCATGCCACTCTCTCACTTCGTCCCAGCTTACCCTTCCCCCTCCCCGTGTCCTCAAGCCCATTCTCTATCTCTGTGTCTTTATTCCTGTCCTGCCCCTAGGTTCTTCAGAATCTTTTTTTTTTTAGATTCCATATATATGTGTTAATATACGGTATTTGTTTTTCTCTTTCTGACTTACTTCACTCTGTATGACAGTCTCTAGGTCCATCCACCTCACTACAAGTAACTCAATTTCGTTTCTTTCTATGGCTGAGTAATATTCCATTGTATATATGTGCCACATCTTCTTTATCCATTCATCTGTCAATGGACACTTAGATTGCTTCCATGTCCTGGCGACTGTAAATAGTGTTGCAATGTACATTGTGGTACATGTCTCTTTTTGAATTATGGTTTTCTCAGGGTATATGCCCAGTAGTGGGATTGCTGGGTCATATGGTAGTTCTATTTTTAGTTTTTTGAGGAACCTCCATACTGTTCTCCATAGTGGCTGTATCAATTTATATTCCCACCAACAGTGCAAGAGGGTCACCTTTTCTCCACACCCTCTCCAGCATTTATTGTTTGTAGATTTTTTGATGATGGCCATTCTGACCGGTGTGAGGTGATACCTCATTGTAGTTTTGATTTGCATTTCGCTAACGATTAGTGATGTTGAGCATTCTTTCATGCGTTTGTTGGGAATCTGTGTTTGGAGAAATGTCTAGTTAGGTCTTCTGCCCACTTTTGGATTGGGTTGTTTGTTTTTTTGATATTGAGCTGCATGAGCTGCTTGTATATTTTGGAGGTTAAACCTTTGTCAGTTGCTTCATTTGCAAATATTTTCTCCCATTCTGTGGGTTGTCTCTTTGCTTTTTCGATAGTGTCTTTTGAAGCACAAAAGTTGTGTGTTTTTTATCCTAACACATATATATGGAATCTAAAAAAAAAGGTTCTGAAGAATGGAGGGGCAGGACAGGAATAAAGACGCAGATGATGAGAATGGACTTGAGGACACAGGGAGGGGGAAGGGTAAGCTGGGACAAAGTGAGAGAGTGGCATGGACATATATACACTACCAAACGTAAAATAGCTAGTGGGAAGCAGCCGCATAGCACAGGGAGATCAGCTCGGTGCTTTGTGTCCACCTAGAGGGGTGGGATAGGGAGGGTGGGAGGGAGACGCAAGAGGGAGGAGATATGGGGATATGTGTATATGTATGGCTGATTCACTTTGTTATACAGCAGAAATTAACACACCATTGTAAAGCAATTATACTCCAATGAAGATGTTAAAATAAATAAATAAATAAAATTAAAAGGCAAAGTTAACTTTAAAATATATCTTTATCATCCTTAATAAAGGGCTTTTACCCTTACAAAAAAAGAGTTGTGATTTGTTTTTTTTTTTGATGAGTTCCAATTGATCTTTTCTTTCGTTGTTTGTGCTTTTGGTGTCATAGCAAAGAATCCATTGCCTAATGCAAGGTCATGAAGATGTACACCTATGTTTTCTTTCAAGAGTTTATAATTTTGGCTTTTATATTTAGGTCTTTGATCTATTTTGATTTAATTTTTGTACATGGTGTGAGGTAGGAGATCCAGCTTCATCCTTTTATATGAGGCTATTTGGTTGTCTCAATATCATCTGTTGAAAAGACTATTCTTTCCTCATTGAATGGTCTCAGCACCCTTGCCAAAAATCATTTAACTATAGAGACACAGATTTATTTATGAACTCTCTGTTCTATTGATCTGTATGTCTAACCTTATGTCAGTACCACATTGACTTGGTTATTGTTCCTTTGTAGTGAGTTTTGAAATAGAAAAGTGTGACTCTTCCAACTTTTTCTTCGTTTTCAAGATTGTCTGGCTATTCTGGGTTTCTTGAGTTTCCATATGAATTTTAGGATCAGCTTGTCAATTTCTACAAAGAAGCCATTTGGGATTCTAATAGGAACTGCATTAAATCTATAGATCAATTTGGGGAGTATTGCTAGCTTAACAATATTCAGTCTTCTGATCTATGAACATGGGATGTTTTTCCCTTTCTGTAGATCTTCTGTAATTTCTTTCAATAACATTTTGTAGATTTCAGGATATAAGTTTTGCACTTGCTTTTTAAAATCTATTCCTAAGAGTTTATTCATGGTGATGCTATTATAAATGAAATCATTTTCTTAATTTCATTTTTGGATTGTTCGTTGCAAGTGTATAGAAATGCAATTGATTTTTATATATTGATTTCATATCCTGCAACCTCACTGAACTCATTAATTAGTTCTAATAGTTTTTTAAGGTTTCTTAGCATTTTCTATATACAAGATCATGGCATTCAGAAATAGAGATAGTTTTACTTTTTCGTTTCCAATCTCAATGCCTTTTATTTCACTTTCTTGCCTGATTTACATTTTAACAAATCCTTCTGGCTGCCTTGCTGAGAATACACCAGATCAGGATCAAGAGTGGAGCAAGAGCCCAGGTAAGAAAGGACTGTGCCTTGGACCAGGTGGGAGCAGAAGAAAAGTCACAAAGTACTTCAGGGTGTTTCTCTTTTGTTCTTCTCTCCTTTATTTCTTCTTTGTCTTACTGGCCATTTGGTGATTTTTTTTGCCTCAACCAACTGCAAAGCCAGTACCAACTTTTTAAAAAATCCTCGTGTGGTAAAAAAAAAAAAAAATTTCTACATGAAGGAAGCAGGCACCAGACAGGAGACTAAAGAAACCCAAATCCTACAGGTCCCATTTCTGCAAGAACGGACCATACAAGACTGATTGGACTGAAGGTCTATTTTTATGAGAAGAGAAAAGAGAAGTATCTGTCACCAGGTCTCAGAAATGCTGCAATCCTCAGCAACCAGCTAAAGATAACCCAGGCAAGGAAATCTATGCCCAGACTTGGGGGTCCTCAGTGCTCTGGGTACACAGGATAATTCAGGCTTCTCCAGTGAGTGAGCATCCCACGTTATCAGATCCTTTGCCTTGGGGAAATTAGCTTAACCAGCCTTCCCCAGAAACTTACTTCTCCCTGTATATAGAAATACAGGAAAACTCCCCAGAAGTTCCCCGTACCCAGTCCCTCCAAGCAAGATACGATCTCTCCCTCCTGGTGAGCAGGACCCTAGTGTTCTATTGAATAACCTGGGCTGAGCCTTGGGTGAGATAAGGGAGGTACCTAGGGCACTCGTATGACTCTGGGAGTGATGGCCTCCTTAAACTGTGCATCCAAGGCCCTTCGCTTATGTCTCCCTAGTGCTAGCTCTGGTTCTAATCCCAGCTCTGCCACTGACAGGCCATGTAGACAAGGACAATCCCTTGTCTTCTCTGGGCCTCACTTTATTCATCTGAGAAATCAAAGTGCTGGACTTAGATCAGTGCTTCCCCATAATGAACCTTGAACCCAAACTGATCCTTAATTTTCAGATTCACAAAACCTTTTCCAAAGTCCTCATTTCTTAAAATCTGTAAACCAATTGAAAAAACTGCCCTATGAGAACTTAATGTACGACTATAGAATGTAACAGATATGTTCTCCATATGACCCAATTAGAGAAACTGCTTCATCTTACCTCCAGCCCTGTAGGGGCCTCCCCAGGAGCGATTGTAACTTTGTTCCCCACCCTAACCAAAGGTGATTGGACCAGAGGCAGACCCCAGACCCAAGATGAACCAATCTATAGTCTGGATGGAGACAAGCAGATTATCCCTCTCAAAACTTGGGCATCATAGAGACTCTATCGCTAATAATGGTGTGCAGCCCTGTGGTCAAGTCAGACAAACAGGCTGGTGGTCATGGGGCCCACATGAAAGAATAGGAAGCTGCTGAAAAGAAGGAGGCAGAGAGAAGCAGCAGAATGAATAAGTCCTGTGGCTCATGAGAGATGAGAAACTACTCGGCTCTTGAGAGATGGAGAGTGCCCCTGCTTCTTACTTTCCTGTATTGCTGCCAATGTCAAGCATGAACTATCCTTGCATTCTTGAGTGTGTCCTTACACAAACCACAGCCAAAGGAACTGTGAATATAGCAGAGGAAAGGACAGATTCTTCAACAAATATAATTAATTGCTATGCTTGGGAGAAAACAGAGAGATTCTGCCTCAAACTGTGAAGAAAAATTTCCAGAAGTATTTTTAAAAATGATGTTTAAAAAGAGAACTTTAAAAAATGTATATTCCTTCCTTCCTGAATAAGTTAGTTTTCTCTTCCTTTCCCTTCCCTCTCCTTTCCTCTACTTCTCTTGGGGATGGTAGTGGCCACAAAGGTAGCAGCAGAGGGGTCTGGGAGCCAAGGAGGTGACCAACGTGGTAGAGAAATTACTTACAGACGGAGAGATTGAGTACATAAATAACCACATTGAAGACAATGAAAGGTTTTCTTGTTCACAGAGAAGCAAGTTACATAGAAGGAAAGGGGAAAGGCTAAAAATAACCCCGACGTATTGATGGAATTGGAGGTACCAGTGCAAATTCATGGGCCTTTAAAACATAAATAGATAGATATAGAAATAGTTATAGTAGTATGTAGGGTACACACACAAATACACACACACATGCACACGTTTACATGCGTATATGTTCCACCTCTGTACATGAGAAGGCCTACAATTGATGAACCCCAGAAGCAATAAGCAACCAAATACCCAGATTTTAGTTTCCAAATATCATTCTCCACTCCAGAACTCCTTGGAGAAATAGCGAATTGCAAGGCTGAGGCAGGGAAATTACAAGATAAGCCTGGAACATTTTCTTGTACCAGAAAGTAAAGAATGCTCAAAAAATTATGGGGACATAGCTGAAGTTCAAGGGGCCAATTTTGGTTTAAAAAAAATTTTTTTGGAAGTATGGTTGATTTACAATGATTCAGGTGTACAGCAAAGTGATTCAGTTATATATATATATTTTTTTTTTCAGGTTCTTTTTCATTATAGACTTTTATAAGATATTGAATATAGTTCCCTGTGCTATACAGTAGGTTCTTGTTGCTTATCTATGTTATATATAGTAGTGTGTATCTGTTAATCCCAAATTCCCAATTTATCCCTTCCTCCCCCACAGGAGCCAATTTTGATGAGGCTCTCCTGCTAGCCAAATCTGGAATGATTTGATATAAAAATAAATAATGATAATAATGGATTAAATCCATTGAATAAAATAGTATTCCATGGGCCTACATTGATATAAATAAACGAAGGAAAAAAGACATCTCTTCCTTATAGTAGAATGCCAACTAATAAACATAGCAGGAGTGATGGTAACAGAAAATGGCCATTTGGTAACCACTATAATGGTAGTTAATTTAGGCAAGAATCACTGATGTCTAATAAATCAAATGAATAGAGATTTAATGAAATGTAGGATAGTGGCATAGTTTGAGAGTAGCTTCCCATAAAATACTTATTACAAAAAGGGAAATAATGACTTAACGTGGAGAAACCAGGCAGACACTGCACTGACCAAGTGATTGAGATTAATATTACCAGCAGTAGAACTGGTCAACGTCACGAGCCTCCTGATGCGATGCAGTGAGGAGAAGACAGCATCACTTCTGTATATTCCTTCCAAGAATGCACGTCTGAGTCCCGTCCTGAGGAAACATTGATGAAACCAGGCTGAGCTTTAGCCTACAGAATGAAAACCCTGTACTCCTTCCAACTATTAAGGTTGTGAAGACAGGGAGAGACTAAGGATCTGTTCCAGATTGAAAGAGACTAAAGAGATGTGATTATTAAGTGCAAAGTGTGATCCTGGGCCAAACAGGAAAGAGAACCTGTTGGGATAATTGGTGAAATCTGAACAGAATCTTTGGATTGGATGTCAGTGTTATACCAATGCTGATTTCTGATTTCCTGATTTGGAGGGTTGTATGCCAGTTATGTAGAAGAGTGTCCTTGGTTTGGGAAGATACACAGTGAAGATTTTGGGAGTTTGGGGCATCATGTTGCAAATATATAATTTATATATTTTTTATATTTTGTATTTTAAATAATACCTAAGCAAATTTTATGTATTTAACTTATTTATTGATTATCATTGGTATCCCCAGAGAGAGATTCTGCAATTTTATCTCTCAGTCCTACTACTGATTTTTTTTCAATTTAACTAATATTTATAATTTCCTAGAATTCTTTTTTGCAACTTTTTCCATAACCATCTGTTCTTGTTTTACCAACAAAATATGCTCTCAATCATTCCTCAGTGCTGGACATTGCCAACTGAGCATTCCCTGTGTGCCTCAACATCAGCCTGCTCAAAATCAGCTCTCCATCTTTGTCAAGAAGCCTATGGATGCTGCAGTCTTGTAGGCCACTGAAAGCAATAGCTTTTCTGAGTGGTATGGGGAGCCACTGGAGGGTTCTGAGCAGAGAAGTGACATGATAAAATTTGCCTTTCAAAAGGATCACCCTAGATCCATTGAGAATAGACTGTAGGGAGGCCATGGAAGAAACAGCCCAGGTAGAAGTACAGTGAAAAACTACCCTGGTTTGCCCCAGGGTTGGGGGCTTTCCTGAGACAGGACTTTCAGCGCAAAAACAGAAAACCGAAAACTGAAAGTACCAAGCAAACTGGATATTCTAGTTAGGAGATTATTTCAGAAGGTGCAGGTGTGAGATAATTTTAGCATGAGCCAGGAGGAGGTGATTATCAGATGTTATATTCTGGATATGTAATGGGTATATATCAATAGAATGTGTGAGATGTGTCATGTGAGGAAAAGAGAATTCTCATGTCCTTGGAGTACTAGGGGGGAGACCTGAATTATTATTTACTGGGGGAGGAGGGGGACTGCCAGAGGAGACATTTAGAGGAGGGATGGGAATCAGGAGCTCAATTTTGGACTTGCTAAACATGAGGTGTCTATTTGACAACCAAAATAAGATGTTAGATAGGCATTTTTTTAAGATTTTTTTTTGATGTGGACCATTTTTAAAGTCTTTATTGAATTTGTTACAATATTGCTTCTGTTTTATGTTTTCAATTTTTTGGCCCCGAGGCATGTGGGATCTTAGCTCCCCAACCAGGGATGGAACCTGCACCCCCTGCACTGAAAGGCAAAGTCATAACTATTGGACTGCCAGGGAAGTCCCTAGATAAGCATTTAAATACACGAGTCTCGAGGGCTTCCCTGGTGGCGCAGTGGTTGAGAGTCCGCCTGCCGATGCAGGGGACACGGGTTCGTGCCCCGGTCCGGGAAGATCCCACATGCCGCGGAGCGGCTGGGCCCGTGAGCCATGGCCGCTGGGCCTGCGCGTCGGGAGCCTGTGTTCTGCAACGGGAGAGGCCACAACAGTGAGAGGCCCGCGTACCGCAAAAAAAAAAATAATAATAAATAAATAAATAAATACACGAGTCTCGAGATCAGAGAAGTTAGGGATGTAGATATTGTATATTGTATGTACATGGCCTCTAAAAAGATAAAAGAAGCTCATGAAGAGTGTAGATTAAAGAGAAGAGGTTCGAGGACTGAGTCCTGGAGACAAGATTTGTTTCGGTAGAATGATGGGGGCAAAATCTTGATAAAGAGAGAATGAGAGATGACAAATCGGAGGCAACAAGTATAGACAAGATTTTCAACAAGTTTACCTGCAGGAAGAAAGGCAGTAGCCAGAGGCAGAAGCAGAGGATTGTTTGTTGTTGTTGTTTTGACAAATACTTTTTTTTTGGCCACGCCACACAGCATGTGGGATCTTAGTTCCCCGACCAGGGATTGAACCTGCACCCCCGGCATTGGAAGCATGGTGTCTTAACCACTGGACCACCAGGGAAGTCCCTGTTTGTTGTTTTTTAAGATATGAAAAATAAGAGCGTGTTTGCATGCTGCTGGGAGTGATACAGTGTTGGGGGGTGCTGATGCAGGAGAGAGGGGAGAGAGTGGTGAAGCTACTTCTTAAGGTGGAGAGAGGGGATGGGATCTAGAGTTTAGGGGAAGAAGCTGTGTTTAGCTAAGAGTAGGGACAATTACTCCATATATAGTATGAAGGAAGATAGAGTACATGGGCAACGGATCAGGTAATTGAGTAGATCGAGTGGTGGGAACTTATGAGAATTCTCATCTAAATCTTCTAATTCTCAGGGAAGTCAAGGTAATCAGCTGAGGGTGAGGTTGGGGGAGGCCACACTGGACGTCCAAAAAGAGAGGTAAAGATATAAAATCATTATCTAGGGGAAGAAGGGCGTGAGTGGAAGAGAGAAAAGAAGGATGATTACTGACCAGCACTCACTTGGGGTTTCAATATTCACATGGATTTAGAGGAGGCCAGTCAGCACTTTCAGTTCCCTGAATTATATCTGGTGTGTTTTGTCTTGTTTTTTTCCTGTTTGTTCATCTTGGTCCTTCTTAATTTTGCTGTTGCTTTTGCAGAAACGTCTGGTGGCTAGTTGTTGCCCATTCATACTTGAAATGAGGGTCTGGGTTAATTAATATAGGTGACTGAAGACACACTCTTCCAACAGAAAGCACCCTCCAGCGCTGACTTGACTAAATGAAGAAAGGTCCAGAAGGAGACACTTCTCTTGGTCAAGTTTCAGAACCAGGAATGAAGAGGCTTGGGTATGAAAAAATAAATGGTAACAGCAGTCAAAGTTGTCACCTGCAAAGGAAAGAGTATGAGAAGGTCATCAGCAACCCCAGGGGCTAGAAGACAAAAACCAAGCCTTCAAAGTTCTAGAATTCCAGACCCTGCCAATTACCGATGCAGCAGGAGGGTGGAATAAACACACCCTTCATTGTATCAATATTTAGAACGTATTCCAACAAAATAAGGGAATAAATGGAGAAGGTTCTTGGACAGAGGTTTACCTTTTTTTTTTTTCCTTCGCCCTGCCATGAGGCTTGTGGGGTCTCAGTTCCCTGACCAGGAACCGAACCCAGGCCGTGGCAGTGAAAGCCTGGAATCCTAACCACTAGGCCACCAGGGAACTCCCATAAGGCTTACTTTTAATTACTCCTAGTTGCAGAACTTTCCTTAGGTTTGAATGTCTTTAGTTTGTGCATTTATTAGCTTTACAACCCTTTTTGTATAAACAAGGGCTTACTGTTTACCTCTCAGATCATCAAACTTCTAAACACTACAGCTTCTACCCTTTCTTTTCCCATATGGCTTGAAGTATTGGAAGAACAGGTATGCTTACTTCCTTATTCATTTTTCACACCAAACCTCTTCCTTTTTCATATTATCAGAAGTATTTAGATTTAACTATAAATAACTAGTTTCATTGTTCATCATTGCTCCATACATAAATGTCTCTTTATTACAGAAGCTTGCTTCATTTTAATTTATTTTTCTTTGGGCTGAATTATATGGTATAATTTCTAAAGTTACACATTTTCTTCATCCTATCTCTAAAACACTTAGTTGATTTCTATTATTAAATTAAAAGAGGGTGTATATCCTGGCTGTTTAGTAGAATTCATAGAAATGCACACCCCAGGAACTAAATGTAACCGGCAATATCGAATTCCATGAGCTACACTCCATGGGAACACTAATCTTAACTATAACCATAAATGTCCTAACAGGGAGTACTTAACACTGAAGGCTAAACCCTAATCGTATCCCAACTCTAATCCTAGACTAAATAAAACAAAGCACTACAACTCACCCTAATCCCAATACCCTACCCTAACCTAAATCTTAACCTCAACCTTAATCCCAATGCTGTACTTTTAAAACAGGAGATTTTGGTACCTATGTAAAGTGGTTTATCAAAATAGTGAGTAGAGAAAGAATCTCCTTCCACTCTCCCCGTTGCCCCCCTGCTCCAGTCCCCGGCCTCCCACTGTCCCCTTACTTTCTTCAGGTCTTTACTCAGATGTCACCATCCACAAAGCGTTTAGGACCAACTGCACAGTTAGGGACAACAGTCCCCAAAGAGACCACCCTCACTTCTGACAACAACTGCAAGTTCAGGGGTCTCCCCCTAACCATAATCAGGTTTGATAATTTGCTAAAAGGACTCATGGAACTCAGTGAAAGCTGACAAAGTCATGGTTAAGGTTTATTACAGGAAAGGGATACAAATGAAATCAGCCAAGGGGACGGCACAGGGCAGAGCCCATGAGGGGTCCAAACAGACACTCCTCGTTGTCTCTCTGTGGAGCCATGGATGATGCATGACCTCCTCCCAGCCACAAAATGTGACAAAACACAGAGCATTGTCAACCAGGGAAGGTCACCCAAGCCTTGTGTGTCCAGGGTATTTAGTGGGTTTTCGTCACATGCTGCTCATGTAGCTGACCTGCAGTCGCCAGCCCCTCTCAGAGGGCGGCTAATAGCTTTAGTCTCCAGCTGACCTGGAGCTCAGAACTCACAAAGTGTGACCCAAAGTCCCCATCATAATAAATCACACTGTTAGATTGTCCAGTGGCCAAACCCACACACACCCCCACCCTCAGGCAAACAAAGACACTCCTACAGGGGCCTAGAGACACCAACCAGGAGACTAGGAAAAGGCCAGACTCCCCCTTTGGGTGAAGTTAATTCTTCACCACATACCTTCTCAGTGTGACCCTCCCAATTTAAACATGCAACTTCTGCCCCAAGAATCCACATCACCACTTATCACCATCAGGCATAAAATTCATTTTACTTGATTGGTTATTGTCTCTCCTCTCCATTAGGAATGTAAGCTCTATGGGGGTGGGAATTTTGTCTGCTTTATTCACTGCGTGTTCACTGTGTCACCTGCTTCTAGAACTGCACCATCCAATACTGAACCAACTAGCCACTTATGGTGAGTGAGCACCTGACTAGTAGGTAGCCCAAATTAAGTGTAAACTACACAGTGAATTTTAAAGGCATCGTATAAAAAAAAGGATGTAAAGAATTCCACTGATATTTTATTATATTGGTTATAAGTTGAAATATATTGGGGATATATTGGGTTACATAAAATATATTACTGAAATTTATTTCACCTGTTTCTATTTTGTAAGCTTATTTAATGTGGCTACTAGAAAATTTTAAATTACATATGTGGCTCCAATCTGAATCTCACTTTATATACATATATAAGTAAGTGAAATTTACTATTTATATACATATATATATACACATATGTATGTTTAAACATCAACACAGATCTAGAAGAGATGTCAGCAAACGTTTTCTGTAGAGCATCAAAAAGTAAATATTTTAGGGGCTTCCCTGGTGGCGCAGTGGTTGAGAGTCCGCCTGCCGATGGAGGGGACGTGGGTTCGCTCCCCGGTCCGGGAAGATCCCACGTGCCGCGGAGCGGCTGGGCCCGTGAGCCATGGCCACTGGGCCTGAGCGTCCGGAGCCTGTGCTCCGCAGCGGGAGAGGCCACAACAGTGAGAGGCCTGCGTACCACACACACACACACAAAAGTAAATATTTTAGGCTTTGTGGGCTATATGGTCTCTGTTCAGCTCTGCCATGATAGCGCAAAGGTAGCCATAGGCAATATTTAAACAAATACATGTGGCTGTGTTCCAATAAAACTGCATTTATAAAAACAAGCAGCTGCATAACTTGGCCTGTGGGCCACAGTTTATGCACTCCTGATCTAGAATATTGTTTAGTCCATAGTAAATATTCAATAGATATTTGTTGGGCGAATGAATAGAAAGAAGGCTAAAGTGACAGCACAGTGAGCCTGGGAGCACGGTTAATGCCGAAGGTAATCAGTGGCCAGAAAATGTAGACAACTCAGAAAAGCTACCCCAGCTCCAGAGCTCCTCATAGGATTGGCCGCTGTGATCCTTGTTGTGGCTGCAACCTTTGTTGCAACTGCACTGCAATTCAAGTGTCAGCTCCACTCCTCACAGGAGTACATCTCCTCCCGTCCCTCTCCCACCGGTACTGATCCCCTAAGCACTCCCCCAAAAACTTCTGGCATGAAAATCTGCATCTTAGAGCCTGAGTCCTAGGGAACCTGACCTGCAACAGCTGATACCAGGAGTGGTCTGAGAAAGCAGACTCTGGACATAGGATTTTGGAGCTGATTATCTGTCAGCTGACTGGCAGTGAGAACCCCATTGCTGGTTGTAAGTTAAGGATGCATAGCCCCTGGCAAGCTGTGGCAGTGCAAATGTTAAAACTGTCAGTGGTGAACTGGGATGATATGTGGAGGAAGAGGTGCGCTGATGGGTGCAATGTATCAGGACTTTAGAGGGTGCATATAGTTATTACAGGGGCAGTGGAAATGAATGCTGCTGCTGGAGCCATTGAAGCATCAGAGAAAGACAATGCCAAGGGTGAACGCCAGGGGTCAGCATATAGAAATCTCATATCCTGTATCCAGAGGGCAGAAAAGGCTGGAGGGCCAACGTAGACAGGGAAAACAGTAAGCAGGCCTTTGCTTCAACCCAGGCAAGGGATGGAGCTGGCTTGGCCCAGGATACCAGCGGCACAACTGGGAAGTGGTCAGATCTTGACTGCATTTTGAAGATAAAAGCAACAGGGCTTCCCTGGTGGCGCAGTGGTTGAGAGTCCGCCTGCCGATGCAGGGGATACGGGTTCGTGCCCCGGTCCGGGAAGATCCCACATGCCACGGAGTGGCTGGGCCCGTGAGCCATGGCCGCTGAGCCTGCGTGTCCAGAGCCTGTGCTCCGCAATGGGAGAGGCCACAACAGTGAAAGGCCCGTGTACCGCAAAAAAAAAAAAAAAAAAAAAAAAAAAGCAACATAATTTGCTATGGTGTTTGCATTAGTTTCCTATTGCTAGTATAACAAATCACCACAAACGTAATGGCTTAAAACAACACAGATTTGTTCCCTCACAGGTCTGAAGGTTGGAAGTCTGAAAAGAGTCTTTGGGGGCTAAAATCAAGATGCTGTCAGGGCCGCTTCTTTCTGGAGGCGCTGGGGGGAGATTCTGTTCCCTTGCCTTTTCCATCTCCTAGGGGCTGCCTGGATTCCCTGGCTTGTGGCCCTTTCCTCCATCTTCAAAGAACATCACTCCAACTTCTTCCATCCTCACATCTCCTTTCTCTGACTTTGACCTTCCTATCTTCCTTGTGATTATATTGTGACCACTTCAATAATCCAGGATAATCTCCCCATCTCAGAATCCTTACTGTAATCACATCGGCAAAGTCTCTTTTGCCGTGTAAGGTAACATGTTCACAAGTTCCAGGGATTAGGATGTGGATGTCTTCAGAGGGCCATTGTTAAGCATACCACAGGGTAGGATACAGGGGTGCTAGAAAGAGAAGAGTCAAGAATGACCTGAACAGTCTCCCAAGGTGATAGAAATAAAAACAAAAATAAACAAATGGGACCTAATCAAACTTACAAGTGTTTGCACAGCAAAGGAAACTATTAAAAAAAATGAAAAGACAACCTACGGAATGGGAGAAAATATTAGCAAATGATACAACAGACAAGGGCTTAATCTCCAAAATATACAAATATGTCATACAACTCAACAACAAAAAAACAAAAACCCAATTGAAAAATGGGCAGACCTAAATATGTCTTCCAAAGAAGACATACAGATGGCCAGTAGGCACATGAAAAGATGCTCAACATCACTAATTATTAGAGAAATACAAATCAAGACTACAATGAGGTACCACCTCACACCAGTCAGAATGGCCATCATTAAATAGTCTACAAGTAACAAATGCTGGAGAGGGTGTAGAGAAAAGGGAACCCTCCTACACTGTTGGTGGGAATGTAAGTTGGTGCAGCCACTATAGAAAACAGTGTAGAGGTTCCTCAGAAAACTAAAAATAGAATTACCATATGACCTAGCAGTCCCAGTCCTGGGCATATACCCAGGCAAAACTCTAATTCAAAAAGATACATGCACCCCTATGTTCATAGCAGCACTATTCACAATAGCCAAGTCATGGAAGCAACCTAAATGTCCATCGAGAGATGAATGAATAAAGAAGATGTGGTACATGGACTTCTGTGGTAGCGCAGTGGTTAAGAATCCACCTGCCAATGCTGGGGACACGGGTTTGATCCTTGGTCCAGGAAGATCCCACATGCCACGGAGCAACAAAGCCCATGTGCCACAACTACTGAACCTGTGCTCTAGAGCCTGTGCGCCACAACTACTGAGTCCACGTGCTGCAACTACTAAGCCCGTGCACCTAGAGCCTGTGCTCTGCAACAAGAGAAGCCACCACAATGAGAAGCCCGCACACTGCAAAGAAGAGTAGTCCTTGCTCGCCGCAACTAGAGAAAGCCCGTGCACAGCAACAAAGACCCAACGCAACAACAACAACAAAAAAAAAACAAGAAAAAGATGTGGTACCTATATACAATAGAATACTACTCAGCCATAAAAAAGAACGAAATAATGCCATTTGCAGCAACATGGATGCAACTAGAGATTATCATACTAAGTGAAGTAAGTCAGAAAGAGAAAGACAAATACCACGTATCACTTACATGCAGAATATAAAATGTGGCACAAATGAACCTATCTACAAAACAGAAACAGACATAGAGAACAGACTTGTGGTTGCCAAGGGGGAGGGAAGGACTGGGAGTGTGGGATTAGCAGATGTAAACTATTATATATAGGATGGATAAACAACAAGGCCCTACTGAATAGCACAGGGAACTATATTCAATATCCTGTGATAAACCATAATGGGAAAGAATATTAAAAAAATAATGTCTGTATGTGTATAACTGAGTCACTTTGCTGTACAGCAGAGACTGGCACAACATTGTAAATCAACTATACTTCAATAAAAGAAATAAAAATAAAAAATAAAAAAAGAATGACCTCACTGTTTGGAGGCTGGAGCATCTAGAAGGATGGGTGGCCATGACCTGAGATCAGGAAGACGCAGGCTCAGAGATTCAGGCAGTTCTTCTTTGGAAGCTAAGTCCTTCCACCTCTCCCCCCAGAGGCTTTCCTGTGTTAAAAGATACTTTTCAGAAGGTAAAACCATGACTCTCATTACAGAAGTAAAAATGAACGCATGTTGAGGAATTTATTTTACTCATATGATCTGAGAAAACCAGGCAGATGTTATAACCGATTCCAAGGAAAGCTCAAAACAGCACAAATTTATATGGTAAAGGAATGTTGAGATGAATTGCAAATGGGGACAAAAATGAACAGGGCTAGAACCTGAAGACCCAGAAAGGTATGTTGCAGATGGTGCATAGTTATCTACTGAAACACGGAATTTTTTCTACACCTGATCCTCCTGTCAGAGTACTCAACATGTAAGTCTCAGGCGGGGGCAGGAGCAGAATGAACAGAATGAGAAGGTGGGTTTGACATCTGCTAGCAAGATCCAACAAAAGACAACAGGAAGAAAAACAAAAATGACACATATCAACACAAACATTTTGCACTGGATTCATTACAATACTTTTTGACTGGTTAGTATTTCTTTGCAGAGAAGTTGTTATAGACTAAGGTTTGTGTCTCCCCAGATTCGTATGTTGAAGACCTAACCCCAACGTGATGGTATTTGGAGGTGTTTCAGTTTAGATGAGGTCATGAGGATGGAACCCCGCTGATAGGATTAGTGTCCCTATAAGAAGAGGTAGGGAAACCAGAGCTCTCTTTCTTCTCTCCCCCGCACCATGTGAGGACACAGGGAGAAGGTGGACATTTGCAAACTAGGAGGTGGCTTTCACCAAAGAACCAAATCAGCAGATGCCCTGATCTTGGACTTTCAGCCTCCAGAACCATGAGAAATCAATTCCTGTTGTTTAAGCCACCTAGTCCATGGTATTCCATTATGGCATCCCAGCTGACTAATACAGAAGATGTTGATTTTTTTTTTTTTTTGGTCCAGTCACTATGTAATCAGCCACCCGGTAATATTTTACATTCCACTCAAATGCAATTAGACCAGACTGAATGAAAACAAGTGTCATTCACCCACTTTCCTAGCCATTATTGCTTTGAAACCAAGAAAGTATTCCTTTTGTGCAGCTGCTCCCAAGCGCACATGAGCCCTTCACTGTTGGTGACTAAACTGGAGGTACAATTATTTCTATAAATAAGTAATAAATTTAGTGGTATCCTCTCTTATATGTTCTTTTTTTCCCCATCCCTTCTTCTAGTCCAATTAACACTCATGGGAGAAAGGGAGGGAGAGAAGGAGTGAACACTTTGCTATACAGTGACATTGACAGAGCAAGAGGACACACTCCGGGACAAGATAGAAAATCTTACACAGTCACCCATACTCTTGTCAAAGAAGAATGTGTTGGGAGGAAAAAAATTTCCCTCTACCAGCTTAGGTTCAGTGGTTGGGGGCCTGTGAATTAACTAACAAAAGACAGATTAACAGGAGAGAAGACAAAGTTTATTTACCAGGGAGGCTTCAGATGAATTGGCTCCCTGGACATCCAAAGATAAAGGTTTATAAACCCACTTAACGACTAGAAAGGAGGGAGAATGGGCTTCTGTGGAAGAATAAATGGAAGGTAGGACAGTTTCAGATAAAGTTTCTTTAAGCAATTACTCATCCCTGTGATAGTGGTTAGTCTCCTTTCTGGCTGTAAACCTGCAGGAGAGGATTTATACCAACTGTATTTTCCAGGAGGTCCTGCTTAAATCTACAAAAGAAGTTGAGATCAGGTTTTTTTCTGTGACTGCTGTTTGTTCAGATGTTTTTAGCTCAGCAACTGACAAAGGATTAATCTCCAAAATATACAAGCAGCTCATGCAGCTCAATATCAAAAAAACAAAAAACCCAATCCAAAAATGGGCAGAAGACCTAACTAGACATTTCTCCCAATACAGATTCCCAACAAACACATGAAAGGATGCTCAACATCACTCATCATTAGAGAAATGCAAATCAAAACTACAATGAGGTGTCACCTCACACCGGTCAGAATGGCCATCATCAAAAAATCTACAAACAATAAATGCTGGAGAGGGTGTGGAGAAAAGGTAACCCTCTTGCACTGTTGGTGGGAATATAAATTGATACAGCCACTATGGAGAACAGTATGGAGGTTCCTCAAAAAATTAAAAATAGAAATACCATACGACCCAGCAAGCCCACTACTGGGCATATACCCTGAGAAAACCATAATTAAAAAGAGACATGTGGGCTTCCCTGGTGGTGCAGTGGTTGAGAGTCCGCCTGCTGATGCAGGGAACGCGGGTTCGTGCCCCGGTCCGGGAAGATCCCACATGCCGCGGAGCGGCTGGGCCCGTGAGCCTATTACAGAATGGACTTCAGGACACGGGGAGGGGGAAGGGTAAGCTGGGACGAAGTGAGAGAGTGGCACGGACATATACACACTACCAAATGTAAAATAGATAGCTAGTGGGAAGCAGCCGCATGGCACAGGGATATCAGCTCAGTGCTCTGTGACCACCTAGAGGGGTGGGATAGGGAGGGTGGGAGGGAGGGAGATGCAAGAGGGAAGAGATATGGGGATATATGTATATGTATAGCTGATTCACTTTGTTATAAAGCAGAAACCAACACACCATTGTAAAGCAATTATACCCCAATAAAAAATTATAGATAATATAACTAAATATTAAAATATATAAATAAAATAAATAAATAATAAAGATAAAACAAAAGATTATTTTAAAAGAATCTACATGCCACTGAGGTGAATTTTGAATCCCTTCAGGTGCAAAACCATGCGGGATCTTAGTTCCCCAACCAGGGATTGAACCCGTGTCCCCTGTAGTGGAAGTACGGAGTCCTAACCATTGGACCGCCAGGGAAATCCCAAGAGGGTTTCTTGAAGGAAATGACTATTCTTCCTCCCGCCTCAAGTCTGATAGTGGGGCTTCAAGGGAGCATGGCTTGAACTCCCTGGAGCTGACTGGGGTGCAAGTGTGAAGTGGGCCACTAAGGTCTGCTGTGAGCCCCACCGGCAGGGCAGATAGAGAGAGGTCACAGAGTCGACCTGAGGTTGTGTCACCCTGATCAGGGGATGGTGCACACTCAGGTGGTATGTCCAATGCTGAGCAGCCCACGAGAGGAAGAGCCAGCATCTGGGCATCTGACTGCCCCCCAGAAGGTACCACCAACACTTTTTCTGCCCCTGTATCTCTCCTCCCTCTCCTCCCCTCACCCTAAATGAGGCTGGAGTGACATCGTGAACCGGTGAAGGGTAAAGAGGGCTGAGAACAGGGAGAGGGAATAGTGAGGAAGCCAGCCACACCTCCCTTCCCCACTGAATTTCCAAGCTGAGCCAGGGCAGCCTTCTGGGGCCCCACCAGCTCACCTCCCCTGCTGCCCAGTTTGCCCTTCAAGTGTTCTGACCCTTCCAGACTCTTAAGTTCAGAAGTAGGGCAGGAGAAGAGATAAAGGTGGAAGCTGGACTGTCTCTAATGACCCAACCTCAGAAGTCATAAAGTATCCTTTCTAGCCACCTGGATTCTAGGGGATGGCACAGAGACTGCTTTCTCTCAAACTGGAGGAATGTCACATTCACAGTACAAGGAATTCATATAGGATGGGAGATACTGGACTAGCCATCTTTGGAAAATACATCCAATCTGTCCCATGAATAAGCAAACACATCACAGAGTGGTGGATCCAGTAAATGAACTCAAGTTTTGTTAGCACCTTTTGTTCAAAGAGGAAGGAATATATGTCACACATTCTAGAAAGTTTCTCCTGCAACTTGGAGAAGATAAAAGCTTTATTGATAAAGAGGGTTGATTGGGCTTCCCTGGTGCTGCAGTGGTTGAGAGTCCGCCTGCCGATGCAGGGGACACGGGTTCGTGCCCCGGTCAGGGAAGATCCCACATGCTGTGGAGCGGCTAGGCCTGTGAGCCATGGCCACTGAGCCTGCGCGTCCGGAGCCTGTGCTCCGCAACGGGAGAGGCCACAACAGTGAGAGGCCCACGTACCGCAAAAAAAAAAAAAAAAAAAAAAGAGGGTTGATTGACAGTTATGAGGATAATTCACTTATCTGTGTAATCTGCCTCTTTAATAAAAATGAAGGCTCTGTGAGGAGCTCTAGATAGATAGGTAGTTAGATAGGTAGATAAATTCTCCAGTGCTTAACCCAGAGCCCAGTACATAGTAGCTGTGCAAAAAATTCTTACAGAATAAATAAATGAAATGATGAAATGCAGTGCCTGGACTTCTGAGATGAAGTGTCACTTGATGACGTGCTGCCACCTTCTGGTCACTGGGTACCTTGCCAGCCATTTCCAACATTCCATTTCCCCATCTGCCTTTGGAAGGATGCACCCGTCTCTTGCCATCACCTTTCTCAGTTTACAGGGCACTTTCCTGATGGCTGATTGGTTTGGGTTTTAACAACAACCCTGATTCCTATGTTGATTCCCATTTGACCAGTAAGAACCATGAAGACCAGAGGAGTTATTTACCAGAATTATCTCTCCCTGATCTCCACATGCTCACTCCGAGCCCCGCTCAACCCTCCACAGCCTGGTGTGGCTTCCTCCACGCACTGTGGCTGTTCTGGCCAAAGTCTTCAAGGGCACCCTCGTGGAATCCAGCAACCCCTTCCCCTCCATATCTCACTCTGTACAGCACTGTACACTGTCAATCTCTTCCCTCCTCTAAGTACATCCTTCCCTCAGCATCTTCCATTAACTAACTCCTCCCCAGATTTTCCCCTGCCTCCCTGGCTGCTGCTTCTCCTCTGCTACCTCTCTACAGTCCACCTTCCCCAGGGCTGTCCTGAGCCCACTTCTCCTCACAGACTCCTGGGAGACCACCTCCCTCAAAGCCTCGATTCCCACCTGCACACAAGTGGCCCACCAGGTCTCTGTCACCAGCCCAGTCTTCTCTCCCACCTCCAGATCCGTTCATCCAGCCCCTGAAGACGGGCTCTGCCTGGAGACCCTGCACCTCATGCTCATCTTGTCCAAAGTCAAGCTGTGGTCTCCCCTCTCTGCCAACCTCCCTGCCCTTTCCCTCATGCCCATCACCCAGCCTAGGGAATGGCACCCCCACCCACTCACTTCCCCAAGACAGAAGGCTGGGGACCACCCCTGAGTGCTCCTTCTCCTCACGGCTGAGTCCACTGAATAGTTGTCAGTCTGCTCCCTCAAACCATGCACCAGGCACTCAAGCATCTTTTAGCTCTTTTAGGTCTTGTCTAGTCTACGCCCTCGGCATCCCTCCGACCAGCCCCTCCTCCCCTCCTCTCTGCCACCACTAACATCTTCATCATTCAGAACCTGGGCCACTATGACAGGCCCTCATCACCAGCCTCCTGTGACCCAAATTGCCCCTGGTTAAAACCCTTCAGGATGGGGCCTAAACTCCTTGCCTGGTATCCACAGATTAGCCGTGCCTGCCACCCAAGACCAACCTCCACCCTCTGCCCATCCACCCTGCCCTCAAGTCACACCATGCACACCTCTGTGCCTCTGCCCATTCTCTTCCTTCTGCCTGGAATACCTTTCTTTCATCTGCCTATATCTAAAACATCCCATACCCACTGTACAGACATGGAAGCTGAGGCTCAGAGCACTAACATAACTTGTCCAAGGTTGTAGAGCTGGGAAGTGGTGGAGATGAGGAACCAAAGGAGGATGGTCTGAAACCTGCTCCTTTCACTCCAAAGCATCCAGACTCTGCTGCAAGCCTCAGTTTCCCCAAGTGTAAAATACAAGCAAGGAAAGACCCTGGGCTCTTCCTGCTCTGACTTCTTCCCTAACCAGGATTTCTTGATTCGGGGATGCTCCGAAGCTCTCTGGTGGTGACCTGGGGGTACTAAGCACAGCTGCCTAGGATCCCCTAGCCAGCCACTCAGTAGAGAATGCTTGGGCCAAGCTCTGAGCTGGCTGGGCTATGTTACACATGGACAGACAGACATGGTCTCCTGCCCTCCCTCCCTCAACTGCTCCAGTTTCCATTCTCTATTAGTTTTCTGTAGCTGTGTAGCAAAATACCACAAACTGAGTGGCTTAAACAATACCCATTTGTTAGCCTAGTTTTGTAGGTCAGAAGTCTGGCACAGCAGGGCTGGCTTCTCTGCTCAGGGAATCCTAAGGCTGAAACTAGTCCTCATCTGGAAATCAAACTTCTGTTCCAAGCTCATTCAGGTTGGTGACAGAATTCAAATTAAAAAGTTCTGCTGTGTGAAAGACAATGTCAAAAGAATCAGAAGATGAGGCACAGACTGGGAGAATATATTTGCAAAAGGCATATCAGATAACAGACTGTTATCCAAAATATACAAAGAACACTTAAAACTCAACAGTAAGAAATCAAACAACCCAATTTTAAAAATGAGTCAAAGACCTTGACAGACATCTCATCAGAGAAGATACACAGATGGCAAATAAGCATATGAAAAGATGCTCCACATCATATATCATCAGGAAAATGCAAATTAAAATGAGATATCCCTACATGCCTATAGAAATGGCCGAAGTCCAGAACACTGACAACACCAAATGCTGGCAAGGATATGGAGCAACAGGAACTCTCATTCATTGCTGGTGGGAAGGCAAAACTGGTACAGCCACTTTGGAAGACAGTTTGGCTGTATCTTACAAAACTAGACATACTCTTACCATTCCATCCACCAAGCATACTCCTTGGTATTTTCCCAAAGGAGTCAAAAACAGATGTCTACACAAAAACCTACACAGAGATGTTTATTGCAAATTTATTCATAATTGTCAAAACTTGGAAGCAACTAAGACATCCTTCAGTAGGTAAATCAATAAACTGTGGTACATCCAGACAATGGAATATTATTAAGCCCTGAAAAGTCATGAAAGAACCTTAAATGCATATTACTAGGTGAAAGAAGGCAATCCAAAAAGGCTCTGTATTATACGATTCCAACTATATGACATTTTTTGAAAGACAAAACTATGGAAACAGCAAAAAGATCAGTGGTTGCCAGGGGTTAGAGGGGAGGGAGGGATGAATAGGCAGAGCACAGAGGACTTTTAGGGCAGTGAAACCACACTGAATGATTCCATAATGATGGATACACGTCATTATACATTTGTCCAAACCCACAGAATGTACAACACCAAAAATGAACTCTAATGTAAACTATGGACTTTGAGTGTCAATGATGTGTCAATGTAGGTTCATCGATGGTAACAAATGTACCATCTGGTGGGGGTGTTGATAGTGGAGGAGGCTGTGCACTGTGTGGGGGCAGGGGGATCTATGAGAACTCTGTACTTTGCTCTCAATTTCACTGCAAACCTAAAAACTGCTCCAAAAAAAACAAAGTCTATTTCAAAGGAAAAAAATATACACTGGATTTGGAAGGCTCAATTCAAAATAAAGAATGTAAAAATATCTCATTAATAATTTTTATTGATATATGTACATATGATAATGTTTTGGAAATTTGAGTCAGATAAAATATAATATTAAAATTAATGTCACTTTTTTCTTTTTGCTTTTTACAATGTGGCTACTAGAAAATTTTAAATGCCTTATGTGGCTTGCATTGTTTTTCTACCGGGCAGCACTGGTCTAAATCTTCAAAGCAACCACATGACATAGGCACATTATTATCTCACAGGTGGGAGAAGTTAATGTAGCAGACGCTGCTAGTGCCCCCAGATCCCTCACATCTCCCAGGGGTCACTTGCAGCTTCAGTGGGCAGTCCCTGTACAGGCTCACAGAGTCCTAACCTCAAACACGCGCATCCCTCTGCCTGAGGGGCAGACCAGAAGTCCAGGGTAGCTAGTGCTTCTGGGACCAGCCCTCAACCAGTGGGGTGAGGAAGGGTGGATAAATACCCCAGCTTCCTCACCCTGGGTGAGGCGTGTTCTACACCAGCTCCCAGAGGGTCCCCAGTGGTATCGAGTCCCAGCTGTCCACAGAAGTAATCTGCTTTCCTTCCCCTCCTCACTTCTTTACTCCCTCACCACCTTCCTCCCCTCCCAGTGAAATCACTTGCACCCAAATGCTCCTCTCAGGCTCTGCTATTGGAAGATCCCAAACGAAGACACTAGAATACAGAGAGCTGGAAGACTCTCAGAGGTCGTATAAATAGGAAGAGACAGGCTGGTGATTTGATACCAGCAGTCTGACACCAGATCCCACACTCAGAAACCACACCTCGCTACCCCTCATGCCACAGCCATGACATTCCTATGGGAGGAGGGTAGACACTGTGCCCTCAAATCTGTCCAGCTTTGAGCTGACCCCCAAGCAGAGCAGGAAGTGCCTTCTCTAGGTTCAGATGATTTTGTCAGGAGGCTGAGCCGACCTGTCTCCTGCAGCCCTGGAAAGGACCCAGCCTGGCCTGCCCAGAGCTGTCTCTTGACACCGTGTCTGCTTCCCAGATGGAGGGAAGCCAGGACTCCCAGCCAGTGCTCTGAAGGGCACTCGTCTTTGGACCAAAAGGACACACTGGGATCTGGGACCTGGGAAAGCTGGGGGTGGCAAGGATCCAGGGGAAGATATATGGAGCTTACTCATTAATTGAGCTTATATATGCTGGGCACTGTTGCAAATGTGCTGTGTGTGTGTGTGTGTGTGTGTGTGTGTAATAAGTGTGTATTCCTCACAGCAACCTTCTGAGGTATACACTATTATTATGCCCATTTTATAGGTGAGGAAACTGAGGAACAGAGAGGGTAAGTAACTTGCCAAGGTCACACAGCTAATAAGTATCACAGATAGGATTCAAATTTAGGCAGTCTGGCTCTTAACCATTCCTGCATTCTGACTCTCCTGAAACTTTTGGTGAGTCTACTGCCAGCTGCTCACTCTGAGCTCGGCCTGAGTACCAGTTCTCCTGGGAGACAGGCATGAACTTCTGACTAATCCCCAACTTTAGCAGAGCCCCACTCACTTAGAGGGATGGACTGACAGAGGAATGTGCCCTCAGGACTGGAAAGCAGTAAGCTCCAGAAGGGGGGCTGTAATCACTGGAAAATGACACCCTTCCCTCCTACCCCCTCCCCCAGGGCCCCTCTGCCTTTTAACAGAGATCAATTAATAAGCACAGCGATTCAACCTCAGTGTAATTATTTATACCCAGCCTCATTCCCCAAATGATTTGAGGGGGCTTAAAAAGATAAATTCCCAGCATCTCCACCAAAGATATTCTGATAAATAATGCCTGGTTCATTGCCTTAACGGCCTTGTCACTGACACCCTGATGATGTGATACTGTTAGATCATTACACATAGGGTGACCAGCTCATCCTGGTTTTCTTTGAACTTTCCCAGTTTTAAAACTGAAAGTTCCTTGTTCTGGGAAACCCCTCAGACGGGCAACAAGGACAGTTGTTTACCCTCATTACATACACAGGATACAGCCCACAAAGTCTACTTGCTAGAAGACTCAAAATTTAGCTCTGAGTTTCCTCAGAGCCAAGGCAAAGAGGGAAACACCGGGACTTCCCTGGTGGCGCAGTGGTTAAGAATCCGCCTGCCAATGCAGGGGACACGGGTTCGAGCCCTGGTCCAGGAAGATCCCACATGCCGTGGAGCAACCAAGCCCGTGCGCCACAACTACTGAGCCTGTGCTCTAGAGCCCGCGAGCCATAACTACTGAGCCCATGTGCTACAACTACTGAAGCCTGGGTGCCTAGAGCCCGTGCTCCGCAACAAGAGAAGCCACTGCAAGGAGAAGCCCGTGCACCACAACAGAGAGTAGCCCCCGCTTGACACAACTAGAGAAAGCCTGCGAGCAGCAGCAAAGACCCAATGCAACCAAAACTAAAAATAAATTTAAAAAAACCCAGAAAACAAAACAAAAAAAATCAGGTGGTCATAAAAAGCCTCTTTCTTAATATTGAGGCCTGAGAAATTTCTACCACACTTGTGGTGAGTACAAAAGTGGGTTCCCTCTAGGCACTTTTCTTACATACGTAGTAACAGCAGGCCCTTCTATAGCACATGCCATGTGCTAAGCACTCTCACAAAACCTTCTCATACGTGAATTCATTCAAGTCTCAAAACCACTCTAGAAGGCAGGCACTGAGGCTCCTCTTTCCTTGGCCTGAGAGGATGCACGTCTCCCTGCTCTTCCCAGGGAGAGCCAGGAGTCCACGGAGCAAGTGGAGGGGCAGGGAAAGCAGCAAGAGGGAAGAGGCCACGGATGGGGGCTTCCAGATGCCCCTCTCCCCGCCCCCAGGCCAACACTGCCTGCCTGACATTGACTCAATGGAAAGAGTGAGCAGTGCCTGGTGTCACTCCCTGGCACCAGAGGGCATACCGCATATCAGAAGGAAGATCCTGTTCTGCCAGGTAACAGAACGCACCTGCAGGGCCTGCAACACGGAGCCTGGGCAAAATGCCTCCTTTGCGTGTGCTCTGCATGGTCCCCTGACACCCCTTACCACACCGCCCTTCCGGACCAAAATGCCAGGATCTCTTGAGCCTACTAAGCCCCTTGGACTCTGGGCAGAAAAGGAGGCGGCAGGCGTGACCCCCTCCCTAATCCTTCTGTGACTGGGAAGCTGATGACTCCAGGGTCAGAAATAACCCCCGAGTCAGCTCCCCGTGTGCCGCCCCTCCCCTCCCCTCCCCTCCATTCCCAGAAAGCCTGGGCCCTGAGTCAGAGGCAAGAGCCTGAAAATAAACAAGGATCCAGATAATCTGCTGTGAACACCACAGAACCATGCTGTGGAATTCCCTGATAAATCAGGGACCCAGTGAAGAACTGAGGCCTGGAAACACAGATGTCTTTCCCCCAGATCCAGCTGCATGTACTCAGGGCCGAATATACCTGTGCTGTGGAGGGATGGAAGAGAGAGGGGAAATCTTTAGTGCAGAGGGAGTTGGGGAGAAGGAGGGCTGGGCTTTACTCTCAGGGGTTTCCAGGCCAGGAACTGAGGAGGAGGGCCCCAGGCCTGCCCTCAGGGGGCCTCCAGTCTCGTGGCAAGGGGGACACACAGCACATTTCAGGAATAGTCAGAGGCTGGTCTGGAGTAGGGAGGTGGGAGCTGGGCCACTCAGGTGTCAGATGCCCCTCCTTAGTCATGCCCTCAAAACGGTCTGGGACACCCGCACCCCACACCATGTCTGAGTCACTGACCCCAATCCTCAGATCGGACCAGGATGAATGAAGCTCTCCCCTCCCCACTCCTCTTCCCCTCCCCAACAGAAAGGACATGTAACTGATTCCCGGGACAGACCAGTTAACTTCCACAAGCCCTAAAAATAACGGAACCACTTCATACTCTGAACTGAGCCTCCCCCCACCCGCCCCCCCCTTGGCCCACCCCCTAACCAGCCAGATAAAGGCAGCTGCTGCGGCTGGCAGGGGACAGAGACCTGGAGCCAGGGCAGCAAGAAGGCATCTGACAGAGCCGGCAGAGCAAGACCAGCCCCAAACAACGAGAGGAACAACAGCCCCTTAGGCCATACCTGCCACAGACCCCAAACCCCCATCAGCCAAGCAGGACCCTCGGGTGAGTAACCCGCCCCTTTGTCTCTCCACGGAGGGGCTGGCTCTCCATGCTGGGACGCCCCCTGGACCCTCTCAGGGTAGCATGTATGAGGGGCAGCTCTGGGTGGGGGAAGGAGGGTGAGGGGCGTGCATCTGGAGGCAGGTGAGTGGAGGGGTCTGATAGAAAGATTCCAAGAAGAAGTTAAGAGACAGTTATCGTGAGCCCCACGGGGGCTCCCAGAGTGGCTGCCACAGGCCTGAGGCCTGCAGAGGGGCAGGTTCCAGCCAGCCTGGCATAATCCAGAAAGGCTTGCGGGAGGAAATGGCCTGGGGTTGCAGTTTTTAAAATACAGGTATGGAGCTCCTCAGGCTGCAGGGCTTCTTCCCCGGGAAGCCCCAGCTAGGCCCAGTGTCTAGAAGAAAGCATAGAGGAGGCGGGGGAGGACATGGAGGCTGGAGAGGGGTAAGTGGGCCCGACTCTGCACTGCTAGGACAAGTCCGGTGCCCAGCTGCTGCGGGTGAAAGTCTTGGCATATCTGGACCAGGAATGTCTCCCCTGGGCTGGCCTGAGCCCAGCTCCCCAAATATCATGGCCTAGGGCCTGGGGTGGGATGCAGGCCATTGACTTGCCCAGTTGGAAAGCCCTTGGGGAAGATCTGGGGCGGGGGGGGACGCAAGGTGGGGCGACCAGATCTGAGTCTGTCCAGATGTAGAGATGTGTGGAGGTGCTGGGCCAAGAAAGAGCAGACCTGGAAGCAAAAGTAGGGGTCTCCCTGAGAGGCCGGCCCAGCCCTGGGAGGCCGAGCTCAGGGACATCCACTGAGGCTCAGGCCCTGCCCTAAGTCTGGTCCCAGTTCTGAACTCTGCCCTCACCCCACCCCTGTCCCTGCCCTCAAGAAACGCGGTGGGAAGGCCTTGCTACCACCTGGCGGAGCCTCCTGGGTCACCTCCTTCCCATCTTGCGGCCTGTTTCCCCGTCTGAACAGTGAGGGGGTTGGGCTCAGTGACCTCTGTGGGTCCTCAGGTCTGCCATCTCTGGACTTTGTGATGCTGACAACTTGTGACCATAGTAGGGATTCTGGAGATTCCTGGGGGTGGGGATGGGGTGGAGCTGTTGGCCTGTACATGCCATCTGCTCAGGCCACCCGGATGACAGGACAGGGAGGAGTGGGGACAGTTGAGGTCTGCCTGTGGCAGAGGGTCCTCATGAGAACTCAGAGACTAAAGGAAGCACCCGGAGCAGGTAATGAGACTCGGGCTGCCGGCTTTAGACGTCACACTCCTTGGGGCTCGGATGCCTTTGGTGGACGTGTCGGGGTGGGGTGGGGCATGCAAGGCTCAGTTTCCCCCCTTCTGAGGCAGCCGTGAAAAGAAAGTCCTTCCCCCAGCCCCAGGTCGCTTCGGCCAGGAGAGGGTTCTAGCACTGGTCATGCTGTAGGCCAGGGGCCTGACACCAGCTCAGGAGGCAGGATCAGGGAGCCCAGGGCAGAGGAGGAGATGAGGTGGGCCCAGGCTCCCAGGGTCCCACTGGCTGAGCCTGACCTCTCCCCAGCGCAGGGCTGCTGTGCTGAGGCCAGGACCTCGGCTATATTTAGCACCGAGTGTGGAGCAGAGCAGTGGGTCAGGGGCAGTGAGAGGGGGAACGTGCTTCTCACACTTTCCCTACTGGCCTCTGGGGGCTGTTAGTACACCTGTTCACAAGACAGATAAGACACCTAGGACAGAGACCAGAGAAGGGCTTGAGCGGTGGGAGGCCATGGGGGGCAGGGATGGGAGGGGCCTTGGTGGAAGCTGATGGGCATGAAGAGGGAGAAGGAAGAGGAGCACAGGAGATTCGGGTGGCACACAACTGGGGATGAGGGTCCACGAGTGAGGGGCGGGGCTATCTCTGCAGGAAGGCCCTTGGTCGCACTGCCTCCCCTCCCTGTGGGTGTCACCCTCACACTCTCCTGGGGTGCCTTCCGGGGAACAGAGGGACACCACTGCCACTAAGAAAGCTTCACACTCCCTACCTATAGGGTCTAGGAACTCCAAGCCAGCACTGCCTGCCCCTCATTCGCCAAGATCTGACTCTGGGCCTCTTCTTTAAGTAAGAGTGGTTGGGCCAGAAGATCCTTGAGGTCGCCCTAGCTCAGATCTTCTGAGTCTTGGCACAGAAAACCCCTAACTAGGATTCAGAATCAGGCTCTGCCTAACCATGAGATACAGGATGAACCCTCACTCAACCTCGCTGCTTCCGCTGTAGCTCGGGCTGCTGGCCCCCCGCTTTGCCTCCCTGGCCTGGGAAGGGTGAGTGGAGCTGGGCAGGCCACCCGCCTTGCCCCCCTCCCCCGTGAAAGTGACAAGCGCGCCCTCTGGTGTTACAAAAGGAAACATAACTGATGACTATTTCTCTCCGTGGAAAATAGTTACCAGTTTAGGGACCTGCCTCTCCCTGACTGGGACCCCTTAAATCAGAATTCCCCCAGGCCACTCACCTGGGAGTCTGCTAAGGAAAAACTGATTTTGGCAAAGGCAGGCAAGGATGGGCATGTCCAGTTTTCCCACTGGAGGTTTGGGCATCCCTTGGCTGAAGGACAGAGCTTCAAAGCCCGCAGTGCCCTGTTTGCTCCCTAGCAAGCCAGGTGATTCTGGGGAAGCACCTTGATGGATGGCTCCATGTGCATTAAACTCAAGACTTGTCATATATCAACCACGCAGGTGGCAGGGTGAGACCCAGGTGACATCTGGAAAGGGAGGGGGTCTCTAAACACATGCCACAGCAGGGCTACTCTGCCCCTGGGCCCTGCTCCCTGCCATTTCTCCCAGCAACCAGCCCCACCCCACCTAAAGCCCCCCACCCCATCCTCATCTCTGCCCCCTCTCCTCAGAAGGATGGCCGACGCTCAGACGCAGGTGGCCCCCACCCCAAGCATCCCAGTGGCAGCTACGGAGGACCTGCCTCTCCCTCCACCATCTGCTCTGGAGGATCTGCCGCTGCCGCCACCCAAGGAGTCCTTCTCCAAGTTCCACCAGCAGCGGCAAGCCAGCGAGCTCCGCCGCCTCTACAAGCACATCCACCCCGAGCTCCGCAAGAATCTGGCTGAGGCTGTGGCTGAAGACTTGGCTGAGATCCTGGGTTCCGAAGAGCCCACTGAGGGTGATGTCCAGTGCATGCGCTGGATCTTTGAGAACTGGCGGCTGGACGCCATTGGGGACCATGAGAGGCCACCTGCCAAGGAGCCCGTGGCCGGTGGCAATGTCCAGGCCACCTCCCGCAAGTTTGAGGAAGGCTCCTTTGCCAACAGCACAGACCAGGAGCCAGCCGGACCTCAGCCATCTGGAGGGGACGTCCATGCAGCCCGCTGGCTGTTTGAGACGAAGCCACTGGATGAGCTGACGGGCCATGCTGAGGCACCAGCAGCTACAGTGAGGGAGCCTGCAGCCAGTGGAGATGTCCAGGGTACCAGGATGCTCTTTGAGACACGGCCACTGGACCACCTGGGCTCCCGCCCCTCCATCCAGGAGCAGAGCCCCTTGGAGCTGCGCTCAGAGATCCAGGAGCTGAAGGGCGATGTGAAGAAGACGGTGAAGCTGTTCCAAACAGAGCCACTGTGTGCCATCCAGGACGCAGAGGGAGCCATCCACGAGGTCAAGGCCGCCTGCCGGGAGGAGATCCAAAGCAACGCGGTGAGGTCTGCCCGTTGGCTCTTCGAAACGCAGCCTCTGGACGCCATCAACCGGGACCCCAGCCAGGTGCGGGTGATCCGGGGGATCTCTCTGGAGGAGGCGGCCAGGCCCGACGTCAGCGCAACTCGCTGGATCTTTGAGACACAGCCCCTGGATGCCATCCGGGAGATCTTGGTGGACGAGAAGGACTTCCAGCCATCCCCAGACCTTATCCCTCCTGGTCCAGACGTTCAGCAGCAGCGGCATTTGTTTGAGACCCGAGCACTAGACACTCTAAAGGGGGAAGAGGAGGCTGGAGCAGAGGCGCCACCCAAAGAGGAAGCGGTCCCCGGTGATGTCCGCTCCACCCTGTGGCTATTTGAGATGCAGCCCCTGGATACACTCAGAGACAAGGTCCAAGTGGGTCACCTGCAGCGGGTGGGACCCCAGGAGGGTGAGAGGTTCATGTACGAGCGTCTATCCAGTGATGGTTCCTCAGCACTGTCCCTCTCTCAGAGTGCCCCCCAGAGGGATGGGGTGAAGGGAGACGTGAAGACCTTCAAGAACCTTTTTGAGACCCTACCCCTGGACGGCATCAGGCAGGGTGAAGCTTCGGCCCATGGGAGCATAAGCAGAGCAGAAGGAACTGATTCTGCTGGGCAGTCCCAGGACATAGGGTCCCCGGTGTATGCCATGCAGGATGGCAAAGGCCACCTCCATGCCCTGACCTCTGTCAGCAGAGAGCAGGTAGTCGGAGGTGATGTACAGGGTTACAGGTGGATGTTTGAGACACAGCCCCTAGACCAACTAGGCCAAAACCCCAGTACCGTCGACGTCGTGCGGGGCATCACCCGGCAGGAAGTGGTGGCTGGAGACGTGGGCACTGCCCGGTGGCTCTTTGAGACCCAGCCCCTGGAGGTAATCCACCAACGGGAGCAGCAGGAACGACGGGAAGAAGAAGGAAAGCCTCAGGGAGGCCCTCAGCTTGAAGCATACCCCAAGGGCGATGTACAGACCATCCGCTGGTTGTTCGAGACATGCCCAATGAGTGAGTTGGGTGAGAAGCAGGGGTCAGAGGTCACAGATCCCACACCCAAGGCCAAGGCACAGTCCTGCACCTGGATGTTCACGCCCCAACCCCCAGACAGACCAGAAAGCTCCAGGGAGCAGCACCTTGAGGTCAGCCAGGTCCAGCCTGGGAAAAGACAGACAGACAGACACGTCTTTGAGACTGAGCCTCTGCAGGCCTCAGGCCATCCCTGCAGAAGGGGGCTTGTGCGATACTGCAGCAGAGTGGACATCCCCTCAGGGCAGGTGTCTCGTCAGAAGGAAGTTTTCCAGGCCCTGGAGGCAGCCAAGAGGGAAAACCAGGGATCCAGGGTAATCCCTGAGCCCATCCCAGCAGGCTCTGTGCACAAGTTCACCTGGCTCTTTGAGAATTGCCCCATGGGCTCCCTGGCAGCTGAGAGCATCCAAGGGGGCAACCTCCAGGAAGAGCAGCCCATGGGCCCCTCAGGCAATAGGGTGTGGGAGAGGCAACAGACTGCAGCTGAGGGGACCCTGCGGACTCTGCACGCCACGCCTGGCATCCTGCACCATGGAGGCATCGTCATGGAGGCCCGAGGGCCAGGGGAGCTCTGCCTTGCCAAGTACGTGCTCCCAGGCCCAGGGCAGGGCGGCCCCCACGTTCGGAAGGAGGAGCTGGTGCCTGGCGAGCTTCCCAGGATCGTCCGCCAAGTGCTGCGCCGGCCAGACGTGGACCAGCAGGGGCTGCTGGTGCAGGAGGACCCAGTGGGCCAGCTTCGCCTCAAGCCACTGAAGCTGCCAGCACCAGGCAGCAGCTGGAAGGTCGAAGACATGGACCCTGAGTTCCAGCAGTTGCTGGCTTGTGGCCTCGGGACCTCGGTGGCGAGGACTGGGCTAGTGATGCAGGAGACAGAGCGGGGCCTAGTGGCACTGACCGCCTACTCTCTGCAGCCCCGGCTAACCAGCAGGGCCCCCCAGAGGAGCAGTGTGCAGCTGCTGGCCAGCTGCATAGACAAAGGAGACCTGAGTGGCCTGCACAGTCTGCGGTGGGAGCCACCGGCTGACTCAAGTCCAGTGCCAGCCAGCGAGGGGGCCCAGAGGCTGCCCCTGACTGAGAGCATCATCCATGTTCCCCCACTGGACTCCAGCGTGGGCATGAGGCATCTGAGAGGGCCAGGGGCCACCCCCTGCCCCACACAGGCCATTGGAAAGGCAGTCCCTCTGGCTGGGGAAGAAAAGCAGGAAAGCAGGTGCACTGGGCAGAAAGGGATGGAAGCTTTGGGAAAGTCAGATGGAGCCACGACTGTGCCCCTGGGACCCAGGTCCCCAAACCTCCAGGCTGCCATGCAGAGTCTGCGAATGGCAACAGCCGAAGCCCAAAGCCTGCACCAGCAAGTTCTGAGCAAGCACAAGCAGGGCCCCACCCCTGGAATCGCCTCTATGCCCTCCCAGGATAGTCTTCTGCAAGTACTGGCCACAGCCACTGGGACTGCCCAGAGCAACACCAGGCCTCTGGCTGGAGGTGACCCCAGGATCCCAGCAGCCCCCAGAAAGGTCAGTGGGGAACAGAAAGCACTGCCTGGAGGGCTGCCTAGGGGGTGGGTGACTATTCAGGATGGCATTTACACTGCTCACCCCATCAGGACCTTTGACCTACCGGGGGATGTCTGGCCTTCTGAGACAGGAGCCTTGCCAAGGGGCAGGGAGACTGCGCTCCCGTCTCAGGCTCCCAGCCCACTCCTGGAAGGCCCAGGTCAGAGTCTCGGGCCTGGGCAAGAGGAGCCTGGGAGCCACACACAGAAGGCCTGGGGACCTCCAGAGAAGGTGATAGCAGGACTCGGCCCAGGGGTCCTCCAAGCTGCAGAGACCACCCTGAAGGCTGCCCCTTTAGCCCCCCACACTCTGGCCTCTGGGCCTCAGGCTGCAGGTGCCAGCCTGCACTCCCATAATGCCTCTGTTCCGCCTCCTCCTCCTCTCCCAGCTGCTGTGACGGGACCTGACTTCCCAGCCCAAGCCGGCCATGATGAGAATTCCATCCAGCAGGCCTCTGAGCCCACACAGGACCCCCTTCTCCAGTCCCACAGCAGCGCTGCTGGCCAGAGAAGCCCTGGGGATTCACAGACAAAAACCCCGAAACTGGAGCCCACTATGCACCCAAGGAAGAAGCCCCAGCTGCCCCCCAAACCTGCACACCTAAGCCAGATCCCCCCACCTCACTGGCTGCCCAAGCCCTCAGCCCTCTCTCCCAGCTCCTCTAAGGAGGTGGGGCAAGGAAAATATAGACAAGGTGAGACTGGTACAGCTGACCATGACCCTCGGCCAACCAAGGTCCCCACCACTGCAGGCCAGGGCCAAGTATCGCCAGCTGGATGCTCCACTGGACAGAGCCAGCACAGCCCCCAGCATGACTCCAGCACCGTGGCCCCCAGGCCCACCAGAAGTCAGGCTGTGGGCAGCAACGACCAGAGCCCTGAGCCCCTCAAGCTCTCGGCTCTCAGCAGTGACCCCACCTCACCACAGCAGGGCCCCAGCCCCTCAGGAGAGAAGTGCACTGACGGTTCCCAGCAAGGGGTCCCTGAGAGCTCCAAGATTCTGCAGAGAAGCCAGAAAGAGCTCCAGGGCCTCCTGAGCCAGGTGCAAGCACTGGAGAAGGAGGCCAAAAGCTCTGTGGACGTGCGGGCACTGAGGAGGCTCTTTGAAGCTGTGCCCCAGCTGAGAGGGGCCCCTCCAGCTCCCGCTGTCCCCAACAAGCCCGAGGCCTCAGTGGAGCAGGCCTTTGGGGAGCTGACAAGGGTCAGCACAGAGGTGGCCCGGCTGAAGGAACAGACCCTGGCCAGGCTGCTGGACATCGAGGAGGCCGTGCACAAGGCCCTCAGCTCCATGTCTAGCCTCCAGCCTGGGACTAACACCAGAGGCCATTCCCAGGGACCTCTAAAGGACCACAGTGCACACAAGGTCAGTGTCACAGAGAGCAGTAGAGTCAGGCCCAACTGCCCAGGCCAAGAGGTCAGGAGTCAAACTGCAGTCAAGAGCCAAACGGAGGTTACATGCCACACTGAGGTCCAGGGTCAGGCCAAGGTCAGAAATCACACTGAGGCCAGAAGTCAAGCAGCCCCAACCACCCCTTCTACTCAGAGGCTGGAGACCTTGAGAGAAGAGTCAAGCCTCCCTCGAGTGTTACCTCCCAGCAGAGATTCACCCTCCTCCCCAACCTTTACCTCCATCGAGTCAGCCACTAGGAAGCTTCTGGAGGCTCCCAGCCCCAGGTGCAGCCTCGAAGTCTCAGTGAAAAGCACACACCTCCCCCAGGATGTGGGCCAGGCTCAGCCCCACCAGAAAGATGTCTGGGACAAGGCCGGGAAGAAAGAAGCCACCCAGTGCTCCGGACAGCCCCGGCATGCCCCTGCCTCAGCCAGCCCCCCGCTCACCAGGCGGCAGAAAAGTGTTCTGGAGCTGCAGACTGGGCCCGGTGGCTCCCAGCACTATGGAGCCACAAGAACAGTGACCGAGCAATATGAGAGGGTGGACCAGTGCAGAACCTCAGTGCTCACCTCCCCCACCACGGTCACCACGCCTGCAGAGCCGCCCAGGGGCCCAGGCCCCCACCTCGGGCTCCACGCCTCTCCCCTGATGAGGCAGTTCCTGCACAGTCCAGCCGGGCTCAGCACAGGCCTGGCAGAAGCTGGGAAGGTGTGTGTGCCCTGCGGCCACTCGCAGCCAGCTGCCCAGTGAGCCTCTCCGCCTCCCACCACAGCCTCCCACCCATCCCCAGGGCCCTGGGACGGAGGTGGGTGCCTACCTCCTGCACAGATGAGGCAAGGACCAAAAAGAAAGGGCATCTTCTGAGACTTGTGGGCAGTTTCCCCTTCGTCAGTTCTTGCAAAAGGGGGGAAAGAAAAGTTGGGAAGAAGCCCCTCTGAGTAGCTCAAGCCCAAGAGCTGGATGGGGGCTCACAGCTGCTCGCAGAGGATGTAATCTGTACAGGCACACACGCTCCTCTCACGGGCCTGGCCCGCGTGCCAACACGAGTGAGTATGCACGCCACTGCCTGAGACAGAACCCCGTGAGTGACCTTCAGCCTTCATTTCTTTTAATACAAGTCAAATGTTCTCAGTCTTCTGCTCTTTAATTCCTGGCGAGGACAGGGCCAGCTGCACTGGTCTCTGTTTCAGATTGACTAGGGCCCCAGAAGGGCCCCTTCATTACCATCTCCCTCATTCAGCGAGTCATCCTGGCAGCACAAAGGTCATACAGAAAAGGTCGGCGATCACCAATGTCCCTAGAAGTCAAAGGTTCTCTCCACCCCCAATGCCCCTGACTCTGTACCCCAAATGGGAAGGATACAGTCTGAATAAACCCAAGTTTTATTCCCTCCTCTCCGTGTCTAACCGTGCATCTGTCCCAGAGTCTGGGTTGTCACTGTAGGGGGAAAACAGCCACACCTCCAGGTGCCCTGTGTTCCTGGCAACAGCAGTGTTGGAAAGCTCTGAAAAGCCACCCCTTCTTCTACCATCTTGTTTGGGAACCAGAAAGGCCTGCCCATCCCCCATTCTCCTTGCTCCCCATGCCCCAACACATACATACACTGCTGCCCTCTACCTTGGACACCACCCTGGAGTGGAATGTGAACAGAATCTTGCCCCAGAGTGGAAGAATGGCCCAGTCAGCCCTGGGAAGGAGGGAGGGCCACAGCCAGGAGAACTCCAGTGGCCAAGACGGCTGGGCCACCTTCCTCCTGGTCAGGCCAGGTGCAATGTGCAGAGCAGAGGTTCCTGGGAAGGGGAAGGCACAGATCCTGGCCTGGAAAGTCAGAATGATCCGGTGAAGGGCCCTTTTCCACACTTGCAAAAAGCACTGAGCACCTGCTGCATGCCAGGCCTGTTCTAGGCAGCTGGGACACAGAGGTGAGGTCTAATGGGGTCATACACTCAGGGAACTGACGTTCTAGAATGAGGAGGCAGAGAGGCTATGAATAAACAGGAAAACTCAGTTCAGGAATAAGGGTGATGCGCCTGACTAAGCCACTCTCCCACTCTAGGGTAGGAATCTTAAAACATGACGATGTGACAGTGACAGGTGATTACCTTAGAGAGTGTGGCCGAGGCACACCCCTCCAAGGGGAAGAACGTTTCAACTGAGGTCTGAATAACAAAAAGCCAGTTATGGGGGCTTCCCTGGTAGCGCAGTGGTTGAGAGTCCGCCCGCCGATGCAGGGGACACGGGTTCGTGCCCCGGTCCGGGAAGATCCCACATGCCGCGGAGCGGCTGGGCCAGTGAGCCATGGCCGCTGAGCCTGCGCTCCGCAACGGGAGAGGCCACAACAGTGAGAGGCCCGCGTACCGAAAAAAAAAAAAAAAAAAAAAAAAGTAAAAAGCCAGTTATGGGACAATCAGGGGGAAGTGCCAGCTAGGCAGGGGGACGAGCACATGCAAAAACCCAGAGGTGGGAGTGAGTGTAGTTCCTGGATTGCCTAAACACCCTTCCGTATAGGTGGACAACTACGATTGTCCACCCCTGCCTCCCCCGACCCCCACACACATCCTGGCCCCGATAAGGTTAGGTGGAAACTTGTCCATACTTTGCTTTTGTTGAACAGGTAGGCTCCCATCATACCACCAGCCCAGGGATCAGCCCTCCACACCCTTCCCAGCCCCATCATTGCCTGCTCCACTGACAGGGGTTCCTCTGGGGCAGCAGAGCTCTGAGCTGGAAGCAGCCTGTTCCCTGGAAGACTGGTGTGTATAAGCAATTAAGATAGCAAATCGGCCTACCTGGGCCGGCTACACATCTCGCTATTACCCCCTCGCCACGGGTCCCCCTCCCCCATCCTCTGTGGGATCTCACTTGATTACAGGGCCCAGCAACTTATGGCATGACTGTTCTCAGTGTTCTCATTTGTAAAGTGGGCACGATTATAAGTGCCTACTATTGTGCAGATTAAGTGAATTAATATATGTAAAGTGCTTGGAACTATGCCCAGCGTCTGGAACTCAAGGCTGTTCACTTCTCCTACTGTAATTATTAGTTTTAATCTATCTCTTGTTCTCACCTCCAGGTGGAGTCCCTGTCTCGTTCATCTCAGTATCCTTACTGCTTATCACAAGTGCCTAGAAGGCACTGCACGAATGTCAAATAAATGAACCCCTGGGTGAATTAAATGATTGAGTAAATTTACTGATTCATCCAACTAACATTTATTGAGCACCTACTTCATGCCAGGTTCCATCCAGGGTGCTGAGAATAGAGATGAACATGGCAGAATTTATCCCTGACCTCATGGAACTTAGAGAGGGAAAACAATATGTTATAAGCAGAGAAGGTAATTTTAGAAGGGAGCGATACTGTGAAGGAAATAAAAACGTCAGCCCACGAGAGGAGAACTGGCAGTTACTTTAGCTTGCGTGGCTGGGGAAGGCATCTCTGAATGACAAGAGGAACCAGTCCTAATAGCTGGAGGTGGCGGCCTAGGGGGAAGAGTGGGGAGAGGTTGGTGGATGGGTAGTGAGCGCACCGGAGGCAGCACGCGAGAGCAGCGGCCGCTCGGTAAGGCCTCGCTCAGTGCCCTCACAAGCTATCACACCTGCCGTCACACCTGCTGCCGAACCCCAGGCACCACCTCTCCTCCTGCCAGGGGAGTGGGCGGCATTTCCACGCGGGCCGACTGGGGGCGGAGCATGCGGCGCCCAGACCCCGCCCCTAGCCTGGAGGGGGCGTGTTCCCACCCGCCGTCGCCAAGGTGCCAATGACATCACCTCGGCCGCTGGGTTCGGAACTTTTCGGGCGGCTGTAGCCGTTGCTGGGAAACACCAGGCAGGCGCGCAGCCAGGGGCAGGCTCCGCACGGCAGACGCCGGACGCCAGTACTCGCCCTGCTCGGAGCCTCCCTCCCGGATTCCAGAAGGATGCCAGTTCCGGTCCTGACCCCTGCCGCGGCCCCATCCAGGACAGTCCTGCCGGCCGGGCGCCTCCTCCCTTCTCATTACTCTGTCACTGCCTGTGTTCCGAGCTTATCCAACAGTCCTCATCTTCACCGCCATCACCCTGTCCCAGGCCACCATCCATCCCCCCTTTCCTGGACCACTGTCATAGCCTCCCAAGTGGTCTTCCCTTTGCCCTGTCTTTACAGTCTGTCATCCACCTGGCACCCAAAGCTCTTATCAAGAGTTTACCAGACCAAGTCACTCCTTTATAATGCCCTCCACAGGCTTTCGGCTCACTCAGCCTGAAATCTAACTCTTCTCAGGGGCCTGTAAGACCAGAATGCCTTGCCTCTCAACCTTCCTCTCCAGCTTCATTGCCCCACTCTCTTCCTCACCCACATCCCCCTAGTTACACTGGCCTTCCTGATCTTCACAGAACACACCAAGCTGATTCCTGCCTCAGGGCCTTTGCACCTGCTGTACCCTATGCTAGGAAGTCTCTTCTGCAAGATCTTTAGTGGCTGGGCTCTTTCTCACTCACATTCCAGTTCAAATGTCTCTCCAAAGAACTTTCCTGATCCATACCTCCTCTGCCTCCCCCACCTATCCCGACACCCACCCACTCCCCATCTATAGCGGCCTTCCTCCAAGTTATCATGCTGTGCTATTTTTGTTTGTTTTCCTGAGAACCTATCACAGTAGAAAAGTATCTTGCTCACATATTTGCTTATTGTCAGTGTTCTGGATACTATTCCTGCATGGCAAACCACCCCAAATTTAGTGGTTTAAAAAACCATTTTATGATGCTCATGAATTCTGTGGGTCAGGAATTTGGACAGAACACAGTGGGCATGGCTTCCCTCTGTGCCATGATGTGTGAGGTCTCAGCTGGAAAGTCTCAAAGGGTGGGGGTAATATGACAGCTAGAGTCTGCAAACATCTGAAAACTCACTCACTCACTCACTCAAATGTCTGGCAGTCGATGCTGGCTACTGGCTGGGACCTCAGCTGGAATGTCAGCCAGAACACATATGTGTGGCCTCCCCGTGTTGCCTGGGCCTCCTCACATTATGGGAGTCTCAGGGTAGTTGGACTTCCTGCGTTGCATCTTGTTTCCAAAGGCGTGTGTCCCAACTAACAAGGCAGAAGCTGCATTGCCTTTTATGATCTAGTCTCAGAAGTCACACACAATCACTTCTGCTGCATTATGTTGGTTACAAGTAAGTCACAAGTCTGTGTATATTGAATGGAAGGGGTATTAGACACTACCTTTTGATGAGGAAGAGGCAACGTTCTAGAAGAATATGTGGCCAACTTTGGAAAGTGCCATCTCCACAGGCAAATCTCCCTCCACTGGAGTATCATCTCCATGCTAACCACTTCTCATTTGTTTATTGTTGCATCTCCAGTGCCTAGAATGGTACAAAAGCACATAGCAGGTGCTCAATCCATGTTTTAGAGTGAATAAATGAAGGTTTGTCTTTCAAGGAGTCATTTGAGCCCAGTTCTTCTCCCTGTAAGTATAGTTCCTGTCCCAGCCCTTGATTTTGGCCTGGTCTGCTCTGGAGGAAGCCCAGTGTTTGCGTTGGAAGGTGGGAATCACGTATAGTTTTTTGTTTGTTTTTTGTTTTCTGGCAGGGACTGCAGGTTGGGGGAGAAAAGGCAGTTATTGGGGATTGAGCAACATGTAGCCAAATGAGATTCTGGAACAGTGTTCTACTGTAAAGGGTGTTGAAAACCCAGTCTGTTTCTTCTCATTCTGAACTCTGGAAATGCCCAGGTGAGGACTGTGGTTTTGTCTTCTGGGCCATCTGGGCAAGAGGTGGCCCTGAAGCCACCCACACACCTATTAAGGTATGCAAACTCTCCCTGCTATGTGACTGGTGAAGGACCCTCCATTTGATCTTCCCGAAGTCCTGAAGCCGGTACAGTTTCTCCTCTTGTTTTCTCCTGTCCAGGAGGGATGAGCCAGAGAAGTCAACCCAGGCTTCTCCAGGCCCCACCTCCTCACATCAATCTGTGGCTTACCCTTCCCCCTCCCTTCCAACTCCACTGTGGCTCAGGAAGAGTTTGGATGTCATTACAGCAACAGCGATCCCAATGCCCTTCCCACCTCCAGTGCCACCCCCAAACTGTCAATCCTCCAGTCGAGCCCTGCAATGGCTCCTCACCACCTCCGCCATAAAATCCACACTCCTCACGTCATTCAAGGCCCTTCTTGTTCAGCTGCCGCCTGTGTTTATAGCCTCTCTCACTCCATTCCCCCAAGAGAATCAGACCTTCCAGGTCCTTTAATGTTCTATCCAGGCTTTGTCACACCACCCTGGCTTTGTCCAGGGTCAGCTTACCCACTGGGCACAGCAGGCATGGATGGAGCCTCAGGCCCACAATACTCGATGGGCCCATGAAAATATTCTTCTTTTAAAATCAACAGGAAAAAAAGAACTTTGGGGTAGAAGAAAATGGTTTAGTATATATATAACATTAGTAACCACCACAGTTATTAAATATATTCTTAAATATTTTTTTATGGAGGAAGGAGCCCATGAAAGCCCAAGTGCCTAGCGCTTACGAAAGTCATAATGCAGCCCCCCTCATTTCCCCCTCCGGTTCATTTCTGTAAGCTTGGCGTTGAAGACACAGCTCTGAGGCAACCTTTTCAAGGAAGCAGAAGCCATAGAGGGTGTCCTTCTCTGACCTCTCAACTTTATGCAGTTTTGTACCTTGGAAAACGCCGTTGTAAACTTTCGGTTTTGTACGTGTCCCCCCTCCCCCCCTACTGTTGGTATCTGCGAGTCAGCGACACACACACACTTTTTCTCCCTCACGAAGGTACCCGCTCCCCACCTGTGGCAGAGCTGCCAAGTTAGACGACTATCTAACTTCGGAAGAAAATTCTGGCAGAGTCTCAGCCTGGGGGCCCCCGGCAACTGGCCCCTGGTCCCAAACCCGTAGCGATGGGCGCCGGGACGTTAGTCCCGGGTTGGCGCGCGCACCCGGCCGCGGTGGGTATGGGGGGCGTGGGGGGCGTGCGGGGCGTGGGGGGGTGGGGCCTCGGGTCTAGCTGGCGGCCGCTCGGCCGCACGCCGCTGGCAGCTCCACCCACCCCCGACCGGAAGGAGGAAGCTGTCTCTGAGCGGAGAGCTCCGGCCCCTCCCCTGACGCACACCCTTCCTCCTCCCCTCCCGCCTCCCCCGTTAGTTTTCTTACGAAAAAGTGCTGCTGAGAATTCCCAGAAGGTCCCGGATGTGAAGTCACCGGCGTGAGGTTACCGAGCTTGGTTCCAGGAATCTGAAGCTTGTGGGGGAGGAAGGAAAGCGCCGAAAACAGGGGAGCAGGGGGGAGCAAGTGGAGCCGTGGCTATTGTTGGCGGGGGCCCCTTGGCTCCCCTGAGTCCCACGCTTGTCTCCAGCTGGGTCTTCTGACCCCAAGAGCGGTTCCAAGGAAAAAGATGCTTCACTTTTCCCGTAGTATAGAAATGCCAGTTGAAACCAGTATACTGATCCAAAAGGAGTGTTTATCCACTGCTGGGAGGCGGAGGGGTAGGAGAGAGGTGGAGAACAACCTGGCATTAGGATCAGAATTTTAAATGAACATACCCTTTGACCTAACAGTTGCGTGTACAGTAGCTCTATCACCTACTAACTAACCTTGGAAATCATACAGTATCACTTCTTGCACATTTTGTTCATTATAGGTCACTAAGGCTGGCCCATATTCAAGGGGAGAGGAATTAGATTCCCTCTTTTGATAAGTGTGAAAGAATTTGCAGCCATGTTTTTAAACCATCACAGCTGTTATTATTGTGGCCCTTAGTATACTCTAGCTTCTAGTAAGTGAATTATCTCACTTCTTACCTATCAGCTCCACGTGGGAGAGCAAGGATTCATTTGATTCGTTAAGATCTCAGCCCCTCATCGCTCCCCAGTGAACCTAGGGCCCTGTTCACTGCAGAGCTCGATAGATGGTATAGAAATGAATTTCCTCTTGCAGGAGCTGGCCGTGGATATCGTGCTCCACTTCCATTGGATGACATCCCTGTTGGCCCCATAGAAACCATCATCAGCACATGTGAGAATTGTGAGCGTAAGGGGATATGAGTGGGGCATGGCAGGGTCTGCTACAGACAAGCAATTTTGTTCACATACATTTCATAAATGTGAGATCAGTGATCATTTCCACAGAAATCCCATTACCTTTGTAATCATCATCATGGTCTTGTAGGCACACCTGTACCACGAGAAGTGAGTTGGCCAGTTCAGCTCAGTTCATACTAAAGAGAATGCCATGGAGTCTAGTTCAACTTGCTAAGAGATTTTTCACACCATTTACATGTGATTGTTTACATGTGTTATATTTCCATTTTATTGTTACTATTATATGGTAGTATGGCCCCAAATCATAAAGATGGATCAGTAGTTCAAAAGAGGTTCATTAAAGCATAAAAATAATATTGAAAATAGCAAAAAAAATATTGCAATATAAAATATGATCATATATACCAGAGTAAATGAGTGTGTAGAATGAGATAATTTTACACAAGGAGAAAAAGAAGTGTGACTCAGAAAGACAGATATGGGAATGAATATCCGAAGCTGGGATTCTATTAGCTGGTAATCATTTTCTCTAGCCCTGGAGGCATCATCTCTTCTGAAACTTTGTCAAACAGTGGCAGGAAGCCCACTGAGACTTTTGCATCCTCTTCACATCAGATCCCGTAAGCTAGTTAGAAAACCAATCAACTAAAATAATAATGTCCAGTGTGGTCAAGATACATTTTGTCACTAAAGACAGAGAAAAGATCAAAACCAGAGAGGCATCATTAAAGGTGTCCAACTTACAGTGAAAACCTACACACTTCAAACTATGACATGTAAATTGAGTCATAGGCTACTGAGGAAAAGCAGAGCAAGCTCCTGGCAAGATTACTTGATCAAACAACACTCTTTTTTTTTTAATTAAATGAGTCTTTTAATTTACTTGACTTTTTAATATTTTCATTCTTTTTTTAAAATAGTGATTCCTTTTCTTTTTTATAAATTTATTTATTTATTTTTGGCTGTGTTGGGTCTTCATTGCTGTGCACGGGCTTTCTCTAGTTGTGGCCAGTGGGGGCTACTCTTCTTTGCGGTGCGTGGGCTTCTCATTGTGGTGGCTTCTCTTGTTGCAGAGCACGGGCTATAGGTGTGCGGGCTTCAGTGGTTGTGGCACGTGGGCTCAGTAGTTGTGGCTCGCGGGCTCTAGAGCACAGGCTCAGTAGTTGTGGTACATGGGCTTAGCTGCTCCGCAGCATGTGGGATCTTTCTGGACCAGGGATCGAACCCGTGTCCCCTGCATTGGCAGGCGGATTCTTAACCACTGCACCACAAGGGAAGTCCCCAAACAATACTTTTGGATGTCACATAAAATAAATGGCACATAGTGTGAAAGAGCAATGGCTGTCCTAAGTGAGTACTAGCAGACAGTTGGCTTTGTTGTTGAATACAAACCACTTGTGACAAACCTTGTTCATTGTTGATCCAGAAATTTATTCCGTCCCTTCTTTCCTGATAAAAGATTCCTGATTTTGATCCATACACCAAGGTCTCCAATCTCAGGCAATTAATTACAAGTGGTCTAAATCAATCATGACAAGCCCATTTCCCACTTTCCCAGTCTCCCTTGCTGCTACATGAGACCCAGTTCTGGCCTATTAAATACGATGAAAAGTCTGCTGAGGGTACTTCTATGAAAATTTTTGGTTTGGTTTTTTTTTTTTTTTTCAGAAAATGGGTATACGTGCTGGTACCCCCCCTTCCCCCTTCTTCCTGACTTAACTATGGTCATGATGCCTGGACCTGGGCAGCCATCTTGCACCTATGAAGCAACCAGCACAAGGTAAAGGCTGAGAGAATTCTAGAGACACCAGCACTGACATTATTGAATGTCAGTGGCTGCCACCTTCCAGCCTTCCCGTTACAGTACAGAAGGAAACTGTAGTGAATTCTCTATTATTGGTAATTGAAAGCATTCCTAATGGGTGTGTACCACTGATGTGTCAGCTTGCCACATATTTTCCAAAAACACAGGAAGGAAATGTACCTGCTGACTTTTTGTTCTATGTATCACTGAATTCCTTTGCAAGATTAGATGAATGAGCTTCTGGCTTCCAGTTGGGTTCAGCCATGGGGAGACCCAGCAGGGACAGGAGAGGGAAGCGAATGAGATCAGGTATTTAGTCCTTTGGTTTCCTGCCTGTGAGTCTCCATGGGTTGGATGTATCCTCCAGTGGGGGGCCACTGGTCCTCCCAAGGTAGCCAGCCCACTCAGTTCTCTCCCTTCTAGTGACCTCTCCCTTCCCCCCACATTTTCCCTTCAGGTCTATTGGTGGTAACAGTTTTGCTGCTGCTCGTCCAGGTTATTGCACCATCCCTTGGGGTGCTCCTATACCTACATGTTTGTAAGTAGTACCATTGTAAATAAGCTTTCCTAAAGTGATCCTGTTTTGAGAGTGCCATTATCTGATGGTACACTGACTGTCAGATTTAAAAGAAAACACACACACACAAACACAACTTGTATCTGAACACCAACCACACACTGTATTCACAAAGACCAGCTGTCAGGCAACAATCTGGCTCCTGATCTCGATATGTGTAGAAACAAATAGCAAGAAGAGTCAATGCCCTCTATTCATGCCTCTCCGACTATGCCTTTTCAGAATACTGTGTGGAGAAATGGACAGCAAGTAAAAGACACTGTTGAACAAAGTATGCTGGCTGTTGAGGGAAAGATATTCACATGAGGTTTTGAAATAAGAGATGAGATACAGCATCCCTTTGTGGTACCGATAGCTCTTTGGCACAGGTGGCTCGCTCACTCAAGAAGCATCTCAGTGGCACGTTCAGTATCTTGGTTACCCTGAACCTTTGGCTTCAGGGCGAGACTATCACTATTTTTCATGTTGAGGATATCAAGAATTTTGTTTTGTTTTTTGGTTTTGTTTGTTTGATTCTGAGGATATCAAGAATTTGAAGACAGAACTGTGGTGCCAAGGCTCAGCCTTTGAGAATATGACTCTTTCCCTACATTTGAAGGTTTTCTTCTCTTGGCAGAGAAATAAATCAATATAAAGGCAACCACTAGAAAAATTAAAAACAGACTATAAAACTTCAAATCATCAGACAAAAATACAAACACATGTGAGCACACACATACATATCAAAGAAAACAAAAAAGTATGCATGTAAAACATAGAAAACAGAGGAAGCATTAAAATAGAAAACACAGCAGAAGATAAGATGACAACAGTAAGCATAATACATGTTATATCAAGAAATGTAAATAGAATAAACCCATATTATAACAGAAAAAAAGATTATGAGATCATAAAACAATGTTCTATTGTATGTTGTATAGAAGAGATGCATCTTTACCAGAATCACTCAGAAAAGTTAAAAATAAAATATAAACCAAGGTATACAAGAAAATACTGAGCTGAGGCTGCAATGTTACTATCAGTCAAGGTCAAATTCAATATAAAAATGCTAAATGAGAGAAAAGGAAGTTAAACAGGAAAGACAGCAGTATCCACATTAAGAATCTCGTTTTTTGAAATCTCTAGGCACCAGATAGCATAGCTTCAAAACCAAGAATAAGATATGAGAATTGAGAATAACAGTATACATACAGAAAATATAAATAGAAATTGGATGAGACATGAGTACATTTTAACTGACCTCATCAGCTCATGACCTAGTAAGAAACAAAAGATAAGGAAGAATGTGGGGAATCCAAATAGTAATTAGTAATTAAATATGATAGAACGTGAGGTGCAAAAATCTCAAATAAAATACTAGCAAATATAAATCAACAATACCTTCAAAGAATCATTCATCATATCCAAGTAAGTTCCTTCTAGTAATGCAGGTGGTCCAACATTAGGGAATTTGTAATAAAACTGACCATATTAATAGTTCAGAGAAGAACTATATAACATCTCAATACATGCCAAAAAGACCTTTGAAAAATATCCCACATCAATTCCTGCTTAAAACAAACAAAACCATAACAGAATAGCTAAATTATGCATAGATGATATGACTGAAAAATGCACAACCATTACAGACAATAAGAGAATTCAAAATGATGGCAGTTTAAAAGCTTAATATACAAAACTCAGTAGCCTTCCTCTACATAAAAAAATACAATTTACCAGAAAATATAATAGCAGTTGCACTTATAATAGCAATCAAAAAGATAAAATATTCAGAACAATATTTAAAAGACATATAAGGGCCTTTATGAATATTAAAATTATACAGGGAACATTCTATACTGACCTTTTGAATAGAAAGACCCAATATTATAAAAACATCAATGCTCAATTAATGTATCAATTCAATGTGATTCTAACTAAAATACTCACAGGATTTTTAGGTGGGGAGCTTGTCAAAAAATGATATGAAACTCAAATGGGGCATTAAATAAGGGGCCGGGAAAGCCATGAAAAAGAAAAGTAACACGATGGGGCTACACCTATCAGATGATAAAACACATTATGAAATTGTAATTTGTAAAGCAATTTGGTACCCAAAGATGAAATAGACAACCCAGTGGACCAGAGTAGAGAACTAGAAACAGACTCCAGAACACATGAGAATTCAATTTCTGTTTAAGGTGACATTTGAATTAAAAGAAAAAGGTGGTAGGAAAATAACTCATTTGGGGGAAAAAATAAAATGGAAACCCTATACCATACCTTAAGTCAAAATAAATTCCAAATGGATAAAGAATTTATATATTTAAAAATAAGACCGTAAAGGGCTTCCCTGGTGGCGCAGTGGTTGGGAGTCCCCCTGCCAATCAGAGGACACAGCTTCAAGCCCTGCTCCAGGAAGATCCCACATGCCGCGGAGCAACCAAGCCCATGCACCACAACTACTGAAGCCCGTGGGCCTAGAGCTCGTGCTCCGCAGCAAGAGAAGGCACCGCAATGAGAAGCCTGCGCACTGCAACGAAGAGTAGCCCCTGCTCGCTGAAACTAGAGAAAGCCTGTACGCAGCAACGAAGACCCAACGCATCCAAAAAAAAAAAGACAAAAAAAAAACACCATAAAACTTTAGAGAAAAGAATGGGTGAATTTATTTGTAGTATTCTGATAGGGAATGCAACACACAAACACCAGGATCCCTAAGGTAAATATTTAAGAAATTTGACTACATAAAAATTTAAAACTTCTGTATGATAGAACATACTATCCACCTGGGTAAAAAGCAAACCAGGATTAAGTGCCACATGTGTGACAGACAGAAGGGCTCATCCCCCTAATCCTCAAAGACCTAAAACAACACAAGTAAAGAATATAAACCCATGGTTTAGAGGGAAACACAAACGGCTTATGAGAGCCTCAACTTCACTCATAACTAGAGCAATGCAATTAAAACAGTAAGATCTCTTCTTAGTTTCTCCTATCAGATTGGCAGAGATCAATAAGTTTGATAACACTCAGTGCCAGGGAGGGTGTTGGGAAACAGGCATGTTCAAATACTACTGGTTGAGAGTAAAATTGGTGCAACTCTGGGAAGGGCGATTTGGCAATATCAGTCAAAATCCTTTGACCCAGAACTTAACTGCTCAGATTTTCAATCCACAGATCTACACTAAAAAGTCTTCCAGTTTAGATGAACAAGAATGTTCAGGAAATGTGCTTGAAGACGTTCCCCTCTCCTGGGTTTTGCTTTCCACAGCCTTAGCTCAGTGGGTCCCAGTCTTTGATGTGCATCAGAATCAATGGAGGGCTGGTTAGAATGCAGGTTGCTGGGGCCACGTTGCCAGAGTTTCTGATTAGTGGGGAGGACCCAATAATCTTCATTTCTAACAAGTTCTCAGGTGATGTTGACACTGCCGGCCTGGGAGCCACACCTTTCGCCTGTTTGAGGGACTAGGGTACGTGGAGGGATGGGGGGTTGGAGAGATGAGTTCCTTTGAGGGAAAGGAGGAAGAGGCAAGGTGGAGAGGAACAGGATGCTCCCCAGGACTGGGCAGAGGAGGAGGTGGTAGGGTGAGGTTATCCCCAGAGGGATGTTTGAGCCTCCTAAGGAGACAGGACTTAGTCCGAATTCCCAGTCTCACTAAAGACTCCTCCCTTCCCTTCCCACAACCAAGGTTGGCTCAGAAACAGCAGAGCCCACCTACTCTCTCTGGATCCATAGGCGTGGATAGCGGCATGCTACCCATGAGCAGAAAACATAGACTGAAGATCAGAGAGCCAGGCCATCTGGGACAGAGAAGCCATCCCCACTCCTCAGACAAACTTTGGAGGCAGCATATGGGAGAGGGTCCCTGCTGACTGAGGTTGAAGTTCTCCTTGGAACTTAGCTGCTTTGATTTGATTTTGAAAAATAATATTTTTTCAGCCAGGGTGCTGGGAAAACTGGCTATTCACATGCAAAAGAATGAAGCTGGACTCTGACCTTATACCATATACAAAAATTAACTCAAAATTGATCAAAGACGTAAATGTAAGAGCTAAAACTATAAAACCCTTAGATGCAAAAACCATGAACCTCCTTGTACCTAAGAATCATGGTGGAATAAAACTCTTATAGTAATTTAGATGGAGAGAAACCTAAACAGCTGAACCTGACCTGTGAGCCCCAGGTACCCCTCACTGGTCAGGAGGTAGACTTACTGGTGGACAGCTGAGAACAACTGCACCCCTTTCACAGTTATGGCACTATGATTGTCATCCCCTCCTCCCCTCCTTTTATCAAGGTTAGACTTACAAACAGTGACGTAAACAAATCTTAAGAGTAGACCTTGAATTTTTACATATGTATATACTTGTCCAAGCATTGTCCAGAATAAGATATAGAACATCTCCAGTACCCCAGAAGGCTCGTCACCCTTCCTAGTCAATACTCACCAAGGTAATATTATCTGTCACTGTGCTTTAGTTCTGCCTATTTTTAAACTTCATATAAATAAATGGAATCATAGTTATTCCTCTTTCGTGCTTGGTTTCTTTTACTCAACATAATGTTTTAAAGATTCATCCTTGTCATTATATGAGACAATTGTTTGTTCTTTTTCATTGCTGTGTAATATTTCATTGTATGATAAATCGTAGTTGTTTTCAGTCACCTATTGGACATTTGCGTTGTTTCTAGTTTCAGGCTGTTATGAATAAAGCTGCCATAACATTCTTGTAAGTGTCTTTCGTGGACATAAGCACCTTTTTTTCTCTTGGGAATATACAGAGTAGTAGAATTATAAGATCATAGAGTCTGGCCTTAGTAGGTACTGCCAAATTATTTTCCAAACTGTATCAGTTTACCTCCCAACAACAATGTATGATAAATCTGATGAATTCACAATCCTGCCACATTTAGTACTTAAAAAAAAGTCCTTTTAATTTTAATCTTTCGGATGGAAATGCATCATTAATTTTTAATTTAAAAAATATCTATTTAAAACTAGTAGTAATTTTTTATTTACCTAAAATTGGGTGGTCCATGGATGCTGAATGTTTGAGAAACTTGTGGGACTCTCCAAAGTATTCAAAAATTCCCTGAGGGTGTGTGGGTGTGTTTCTGCCTATGCATGTGCCATAGTCACAGATGGATGCTGCTCCAGACCCACCCTCCTTGCCTTGGAACAGACCCTTCATTTCCCTACCAACAGGAAGAGCTTACTTGTGATCCCAGAGGAAGATGTTTCTCATCACCAGCAACATCTGGGGAACATCTGGTGAGCCCATCCCAGGACAGGGGGATGCTTTTCTAGAGAAAACACATCACTTATTTGATTCTTTTTATTCTCCTATGTTTTCCCTTATTTTCTCTTTCTTTTCCTGCCTCCCAAACCCTGTCAACCACTGGGCTCCCTGCTCTAAGCCCCCATTCCAGCCCTTGCCAACTCCCTGCTCTGGTCTCTGTCCTGTCTGGTTTCCCTCATACACAGCCCAGCAGGATGCAAACTGAGACAACCTGAGAGACCCTCATTAACTAGTGCTCAACACTACCCAGTTCCCTGATCAGCAGGCAGCATCTTCTAGAAACTAGCTCAAGGAATGTTGAAGGTAGTGGAGTTCTCTGGTCTAATGCCCCCATCTTACAAATTGGAAGACTTGAGAGAGAGAGACAGAGACAGACAGACAGACACACACACACACACACACACACACACACAGAAAACTAGAACTCCACTGTAGGTCACAGAGACCTCCCTGTCTCCTGAGAACCTACCTAGAGGATTAGAGGCAGGAAGGAGGAGGCAGTGGAAGAAGTGATTCCTTGGGACCAGCAAGGTCTATCACCCAGCAGCCACAGGAGACAGTGCAGCTGAGTATTTGAGGGGGGTGGGAGTGCGTGGGTAGCCATCCGCCTCATAGCCCTAAGGGCTGAGTCACCTCTAGCAAAGGACACAGCTTTGTAGCCTTTCAACTCCCTCCAGAGCTGTCTCACCCACATCCAGGGCTTCAAGGTACCAGCTGTCTGCTGATGACCCTTCCATCCCCACTTCCAGCCCTGCCCTCTCCTTGATCCCCAGCTCCCTGTACACGTTTACTGCATAGACAATTTATTCAATATGTTCTTAATGAGCACAAGCACGAAGGATAGTCAGACATGGTCCCTGCCCTCCCAGGGCTCACAGACAACTCACATGGAAATGCACAAGGAAACCATACAACTAAGTGGGTGCAAGGCAGCTGCAGGCTGGGGAGTAGCATCTTTGGAAGTTTAAACCAGGATGAGCAGGACACACCCCAAGAACTGACTGCTGGCAATCAGGGCTGGAGTGCAGTTATCAAGGGTGTGGGGTGGAAATGCAGAGGTAAGGGTGGAAGAAGCTTATGGAGGTACAGAACAGAATACCTCGTGTGTAAATTAAAACTAGGTTGTAGCAATGTTACAAGCACAATGTGCAAGTAAAAATACGTGCACTCATTAAAGACAAAATGGAGGAGCAGGGAAGTGAGTGGGGCATGGGAGTTTGAAGAAAGAGGTGAGGTTGCAAAGGTGGGCAAGGACCTGATTATTCTGGCTTTGTAGGCCCCACAGAGTTGAGACTTCATCCTGAGGGCACTGGGAAGTCACTGAAAGGTTGGCTCCAGCTGTCCAGACACCTCCCCCCTGCAGGCCGCCCAGGTACACACATTCAAAGCATCCAGCAAGAACAGGGGCTGTAGCTTCCCCCAACCTGCGTTCCTCCTATGGTTCTTCCTTAGAAAGGTAAAGGGCAGGCAGACCCCTCCTGGTCCCCTCCACATACACACCTGTGGCTAGAGGGGCCCTTATCATCTCTACCCCAGATACCATCCAGGCAGGACAGGTCACCCCCACCCGCCACCTGGAGTGAGGTAGAAGGGAATCCTGAGGGCTGGGCTAGTCACACACAGTTCTTCTAGGACAGTCAGAGAAGAACCCAGAATGCAGCGGGAGCCAGACTGGGAGGGGGGAGGGTCAGGCTCCCACGAAGGCTCCCTGGAGGAGGCAGTGCAAGCTGAGACCTTAAAGGCGGTGGGGTTCTGGTAAGCAGCCAGAGGGCAAGAAGGCGTTCCAGGTGAGAGGAACACCTGCAGGGAAGGTGTGAGGGTAGAAACGCTCAGGGCACGCGTGGTGGGTAGGATCTGACCAGCGCTTGGGAAGAGGGGCGGAGGGTGGGTTCCTGGGCCAGAACTCACTGCCGGGGCATGCACACACTTTCCCCGGCGCAGTAATACTGGGAGAGTTGGCCCCTACCCAGGAAAGGCCTTGGCGGGAGCAGAGCGGGCAGTGGGCCATTTTAAGTGGCCAGGGTTTGGCTGAGAAGAAACCAGCCTTTTTTTTCTTCTTTTTAAAGAGAGGGATCGGGTGGCGGTGGGGATGGGGATAAGCTGGTTATAGGAACCCCTAGCTCAGGGCTTCTGCAGAGTCTCTGGCCCATGGGCAGAGGTGAAGGTCGGGACCAAGGATGACCTTCTCACCCAACCCCCTATCTCTACTCCCATCCCCCACCCGTTTCATCCCCAGAGTATACTTTCCAGGCGATCTGGCGGTGGGGGGTAGGAAGGGGGCAGAGGAGGGAACGTTTGATGGGATTATAGTAAACTGCCTCGGCTGGGTGGCGGTAAGGGCGTGTAGGAGGCCTGGGCTCTGCCACCGCCGGGTGGCCTGACGGACGCTCCGCGCTGCTCCGGGCCTCAGTGTACCAATCTGTAAACGGGGGCCGCGAGCAGAGGTGGGGATCTTCCCGACCTGCTCGGCCTGCCGGGAGTGTCGGAGACTCCCGGAACGCGTGCGGGAGAGGGCCCGGGGGAGGGCGGCGGAGGGGCGCGGGAGAGGCTGGGGGCCGAGAGCGCCCGCGGCGCTGGCGCGGGGTCAGAGTCCACAGGGAGGCCTGGGGCCGCTACGTTGGCTCGGGCCGTGGGGGTGCGGTGCCTCCGGGGCGGGGGGGGCGGTACCACCGGGGCGGGGCGGGGCGGGGCGGCGGGCGGGAGGCCCGGCGTGCGTCAGCGCCGTGAGCCCCGGAGTTTTCCACTGACGAGGAGGGCGGAGCTACGGGCGGGGCCAGGCGCAGCCAGTCTCCTGCCGCCGCCGCCGCTGCCGGACGCTCAAGCGAGGGGCTGCTGGGCCGACGGTTGCCCACCGAGCGAGCGAGCGCGCGAGCGCGGGGTCGCAGCGCAGGGGGCGTTCCCGGCCAGGACGCGGGTCGCGGCGTTGCCCTTGGCGAGCGTCCGGATCGCAGGTCAGCACCGTGGGCTCCGGGCCGGGGGACGGGACCTTGAGGAGGGGGTGTCCCACACGGGACGCGCTGCTTCCCGGACCCTGCCGTTTGCCCCCCGCCACTTTGAGCGAGTGCCGGGGCGGGGACAGCCCGGCCCCGGACGGCGCGCCACGGCCGGAGTCCGGGTCGGGAGACCGGGAGGCGACAGTCTCAGGTTTTCCGCTCCCCTCCCCCGCCCCGCCGCCGGGACCCCAAGAGGTCCCGGCGCCCCGAGCGTGGGGCGGGTGGCTGCCGAGCCGTGGTTACGCGCTGGCGGCGGGCTGGCGACGGGCGCGCGTCCGCGGGTGAGTTCCCTTTTGACCCAGTTGCCTGAGAACTTTTCAGAAGTTCCTCGCATGGCCGGAGCAGGTGACATTTGTCGCCTTCCTCCTCGGGCTCCCCCCGGGGGCGGGTGCCGGGGCTGCGGCGAGTGCCCGGCGTCAGTCAGGGAGGGAGTGGAGGGGTGAGAGTGGAGTGAGTCTCCGTGAGTCACGGACCCCGGGAGGGAGGGAGGAGGAGGGATTGTGTCGTACGCTCACCTGTTTGTCAGTCACCGTCACACGCAGAGGCCACCGCTGTGAGTCACGGGCGCAGCTATACAGGCCACCCGCGGGCACATGTAGGCTTCTCCCACGCACGGCTCCCTCCCCAGCACGTACTTCCTACAGGTCCTCAGTTTCCCCTCCCCGGGGGCCCTTACACCGGCACGGCACTGTTGAGATGCCCACACTACAGCAGCCGTCACACACTTAGTCACTCCTGCTCCCTGGCACAGTCACACACAGCCCACACTCCTGACACAAGGGGGTCCCTCCCGGGCTCCACTGCCCACTCGACACCTCCACTCAGATGTCTCACAGTCCTCTGGAGCGGAACTCATAGCTTACCCCCAAATCCTCATCATCACTGCCTTCTTTGGTCCCGACCTCCAGAGGTCACCAGGTTCCCTTCCCCTTTCTCCTAAGCCTTTGGCTTGTCATCTCTCACCTAGCTCTGGCAGCTTGGTCCAACTGGTCACACCCCCTTCTGTCCCTTGCTGAGCCATCTTTTTAAAATGCAAATCTGGTATTGTCACTCCCTACTTCAACCCTTCTGTAGCTTCCTGTGCCCTCAGCCTGCCCTGTCAGCCCTGGCTTCCTGGCTCCCTGGCTCCTGAAGCCCCCTCCCAGGCCGCCCCTTCCCCCTCATCTCTCTGCCTCTTCCTCTTCAAGTCCCTCCCGCTTCCTGTGCCCCCCTCTCTCTCTGGAACTTTTCCTACATCCCATCCTTTACTCCAAGAGATCTGTCCTCACCCCCAGCTGTACCCCTCCCACCCTCCATCCCAGCACTCAGCACGGTTTGTAACTCATTATACTCCTCCCCACTAAACTCAAAGCTTCAGGGGGGCAGCACTGGTCTGTGTCTTGCTCCCTGTATGCCCAGGTGTGTGACACAGTGCTTGGCATGTCTTAGGCACTCCATAAATATTTGTTGAAGGAATGAATGAATGAGAGTGAAGGGGGCCTCGCTTAGGTGGAGGAAGCAGTCTCTGCCAGGTGCAGTTTCCTTTCTGCAGGAGCAATTGCCTCATGTAGCCAGCAAACGTTTGGCACCTCCCCAGTGCCAGGCCCTGGAGGCCAAGGCTGAGGAACTGTCCCCTCCCCCGGAGATCACTTTTGGAGGGATGGGTGGGGGAGGAGTGTGTCAAGGCTTCCTGCCTGCCCTCTCTGGGCTCCCCTGGCTGCCTTTCTAGCCAATCCCCGTGGGGGCCTGAGGTGCTCAGAGGTGCTCTCTCCTTCTGCCAGTGAGTAGTTCCTGAGGATCCGAGGTCGTCTGACCCCAGGTACCTAGGGGGAGCTGGCCTGGCCTGGCCAAGGCCTGGGACTCTGAGGTTAAAGGACATTCTTCAAATTCCTGAAGGAGGGTGGAGGCAGCTGAAGGTGCCCCCTTCCCAATACCAGCTCTCACTGGGGGCCAGGGCATTGGGACTGCTGTGGTCGAAGAGGAGTTGATGTGACTTTTCGGAGGCCTGGGGATTCCTGCCCCCAAACAGCCTTTGTTTGTTTGCCTGGTACCCAGGGTGAGGTGGCCTTCCCTCGGCTCACATGGTGTGGCCTGAGTGTGTAGATAGTTGTGGCTAGTAGGGTGGGGAGGCGCCCCTCCTCCTCTTGGGCTGTCAGCTTCTGTGAGTGGTGATGGCAGGGCGGCCTGATTCTCAGGGCCCAGGCAGATCCCGGAAGAAGCCTGGTTCTCTTCGATTCAGGGCCTGTCTCCGGGGCTCCTTGGGGGTGTGGTATTTCTGTCTGAGCAGGCTCCTGGGAATTGCTTTTCCTTCCTCCAGGACCCTCGGAGGGGGCTGTGCTCACCCTGGGAACGGTGCCACGGTCAGGATCTTGATTCCTGGGTAGCTGCTGAGGGCCCCTCCCCCACCCTCTGACTCACTGTCTGACACTTTTCTTGGACTCTTTCACTATCTTTCATTCCTTTTCTGACTTGGCCTCTCCTGTCTCTGGCTGAGTCTTTTTGTCTCATCTGCCTCTGCCTCTCTCAGCCTCTGGATCCCTAGGTCCGGTGGCCGAGCACAAGAGCCAGGGGCTCTTCCTCCTCCCCCAGTGTCAGGGAGGAGATGATTTCCCATTTCCAGGTCTGCAGATTTTGCTGGGTGCTCATCATTAGAACCTGCACCACGGGCTGTAGCTTTCCTGTGTCCCCGTTTCCCTGTCTCCAGCCTTGGAGTTTATAACCCCCTCACCTTAAGCTCCCATTCTGTAGACATCCCTGAGGCAGAGCCAGGGTGTCTGGCTTGAACCTGCTTCCTTAACACTCCTTCTATTTGTTTACTCTTGGGGAACCTCCTGAGATGCCTGTGTTGGCACCTGCCTGCAGCCTGAGCTTCCTTTTCCTGCTCTCAGAGCTACCCCCTTCTGGGTGCTATTCTTGCTCAAACCCTCAGGCACAGGTTGGGGGATGGGCACGTCCTCCCCTCCAACTAACTGTGACAGGAGCAGGAGGAGGGCACACTGACCAGTGGGCCCCCGAGACCTCATGTACCTAAATCGTTTCTCTGTGCATACCTGATCTGCAGCGTCAGCTGCCTACCTCTGATGGTCCTCAGGAGCCTTCTCTGTGCCAGACTCTATTCCAGGCACAGGCACAGTGCCGATCAGGCCGAGAGGCCTTCAGCCTGGCATGAGGGAGATGAGCAGTGAGGCCATTGTAGGAAGGGGCCTTAAGGGCTGTGAAGGGGGAATCCCAAGAGCCCGCGGGAGCCCAGAGAGGCATGTAGTGGGGAGGAGTGAGGGTTTCAGGGAGGCCTTTTTGGAGATGACTTCTAAAGGGGAGTGAGGCTGGGTTCCAGCTTGTGCAAAGGCCAGGAAGTGAGCAGGTCATAGCCATTTGGGCAACTGCAAGTTCAGCTGGAGTATAAAGTGAGGGGGGTGGGGAGAGTCTTGCATGATGAATCTGGAGGGGAGGCAGCAGCCAGGCCTTTCTCAGCCTCTTTTGGAATTGTGGACTTGATCCTAAGTGCTCCCCTTAGGGAATGATTTTCTGCATGGGGGTGACGGTAGATAGACACGTGGTTTAGTAAGATCACTCTAGGGTAAAGAGTGGCTGCGGGCAGAGGGCAAGAACAGAGGCAGGGGACATGGGTAGTAGCAGTGGGACAGAGACATAGGGGTAACAGACTTTCAGAATTGAAGGTGACATACGTAAAATGCACAAAGTATATGAATCTTATGTGTACAGTGAGATGTTTTAGACACTATGGAACCACCACCCAGATCCACATAGAATATTTCTAGACACCCCTCTCCCCCGACCCCCCCGCCCCGGGAAAATTCCCTCATGACTGTCCCCAGTGCATGCCCTTCCCACTTGCTGGATAATCACGATTCTGAACTGTATCATCACTGACTGGGTTTGCCTTTTCTTGAACTTCATTCACATGTAATCTCGTGTCTGGCTTCTGTCACTCAACATGATATCAGTGAGATCCATCTGTATTGTGTGTATCCAGGAGCTCTTTCTTTTTTTCTCAGTGTAGAATGACACATTCACCAAGCATTTACCACTGTTCTAAGAACCTGACATGTAATGATTCACGTAAACTTCCCATCCCTGTGAGGTTGTAAGACAAAGAATTGAAGACACAGAAGTTAAGGAACTTGCCCAGGGTCACCCAGCCAACTGATAGCCAAGCCAGGGTTCAAATGTAAGCAGTCTGGTTCTGGAGCCAAGGTTTTCTTAACACTATGCTGGGTGGCCTCCGTGATACCTATCAAGTCTGTGCCTGGCCTTGTGTGGCTTAAATGAGCTAATGTGTACTTCCAGGACTGGGTGACTGGATGTGGATGGAGGGAGACAGGAAGGAATTGAGGATGACTGCAGGTTTCTGGCTTGAGTAAGTGGGTGGGTGGCAGTGCTGTTACTAAGATAGGGAACACAGGAAGAGGAACAGATGGCATGGGGGGTGGGGAACAGAGACAAGGGGTTCGATTTGGGGCCTGCAGAATTTTGTTTCTAAGGGGTGGCCAGGCAGAGAGACCAAGTGAGCCTTTGGTTCGGGGGAATCTCAGGCTTAGGCGTGTGATTAGGACGGCATTCAGCACCCTGTAGACAGCATCTGGAGTTTGGGAAAGGATGGGGCCTCCCAGCGGGATTGTGGTGGGGACAAGATGCGTGGGTTGTGGTTTGTCCTTGTGTGTTTCTGTGTCTGGGTGCCTCTGTGCTCCATCTGCTTGTGTGTATGTGTGTGTATGCCTGCCTCTGGGCCATGAGTTCCTGCATCTCCTGTGAGAGCCTTCAGGTCAGCTGAGAGCTGGGTTGTGTTTGTTTGTGGTTTGACCCGGGGGTGGGGTGGGGGGTGCCAAGCCTGAGAAATTATTTGCTGAGAAGCCCCCGGAAACACCTGTGTATCCTCCTTCCCTGGGCCCGCTGTTGTTGGAGGGTTGGCAAGTCGGGGAGCTTCTCTTGCTGCTCATGTGCCTGTGGGGAGAGGCTGTCCCTGGGATGAATTTCATCTAGCAAGTTGGTTGACGGCATACCGCCTGGGTCTGGGATCCAGAGACTTTGTGGAAGGCTAGGCAAACGGGGATAGGGGTGTTTAGAAAGGACACCTGAGTAGGGGAGATCGCCAGCCTTCTGGTTGGTTTTTCCTGTTCACTCTCATTTCCTGTGATGGCAGTGGGGGAGGGGCTCCCCAGCACTGGGGCCTCTGCATCGTTTCCCCTTCCTCCTGGTGACCTCCTGGGGCCCAGCCCTGAGTGCTCAGGAGGCACAGAGAGACAAGGTAGCTGGGCTCAGCCCTAAGGACCGAGTCATTTGGGGATTCCCAAGCAGTGGAAGGGGTTGTTATTTGCTGCAGCATTTCAGGGAAGGAACCCCAAGTGCCCTCCACTCGGTTGAGGCCAGCCAAGCTGTGGGAATCTCTGGTTGCACTCCTGTGGAGGGCTGCGATCCTTAAAGGGGAGACACAGCGAGCAGTGTATCCTGGGGTGCTCCAAGTCACCCAGCTACGGACGGGAGAGCGTCGTCTTGGCCGGTCAGTTTTACTAGAAGACGGTTTTTTTTTTTAAGGGGAGAAAATAATTTCCCTAGGAAGTTATTTCAAACAAACAGGGTTAGATATTGGAGTGGAAGGCAAGATGAAGGTGAATTTTGAAGATCAAACAGGAGATGCTAAAGAGACACAAAGCCCAGGTGGCTCTGGCCCCAGTCAGGCCTGGAGGCCGGGGACTTCTCTTGTGGGCGGGGGTTTCTAAGGGAGAGTCCGAGCAGCTCCATCACAGGGAATTTGGACGCTGGAAATCGGGGCTGGTGTCAAAGCCACCCTGTTCCCTGAGTCCTGGTCAGCCTGGCCCTGAACGAGGGCCCGTTGCCGGGGTGTGCAGGCGGCGTGTCTGTGGGTGTGCTAGGGGCAGGAGGAGGAGGAGGAAGAGCCACTGTACGAGGGCTGTGCAGGCTGTCGGCGTGCGCCCAGCCTCACACACACAAAGGCACACAGATGCAGCTGTGTGAATCACCCAGCCAGTGAGTCAGCCCCAGGATTCCTGCCGGGGAATGAGCGTGGCCAGGCTGAGGTCTGTCGGTCCATCTGTCGGTCTGGCGTGTGCGTGCGTGTAGGTGGGTTACAGGAGGTAGAGGGGAAGGTGCCCGGTGCTGTCCCAGGAAGGCTTTGGGGCAGAGGTGGCGGGAGTCTGTAAGGGCCAGAATGAGGGTTTGGATCTCAGTGCTCCGTTTGGTGCAAAGAAGCCTACTAGAGACATGGCCCTGTCACGTAGGGCTCCTCGGGGAGGGCCTGGGCTGCCTCGGAGGGTAGGTGGGAGAGGTGATGACCAGGGCTGGGTGCCCACCTCCTGCCCTCAGGCCTGCCACCTAGAGCTTTCCCCTTCCTGTTCCAGGCTGTCTGTGCCCAGACCCCAGAGTACCCCTCACCACCATGACTGGGCTGCTGAAGAGGAAGTTTGACCAGCTGGATGAGGACTCCTCCTCACTCTGCTCGTCCTCCTCCTCTTTGTCCTCCTCGGGCCGCCACTCTCCCTCCTGCTCCCCGAGCTCTTCGGCCTCTCTGTCTTGGGACTCGGATGAGGAGGGCCCCTGGGATCAGATGCCCTTGCCTGACCGCGACTTCTGTGGCCCCCGAAGTTTCACCCGTGAGTCCCTTCACCCTGGGAACCCATTACACCCCTCTTTCCTTCCTGAAGATGAAATTGGGGGGCCCTGATGAAGTCGTTCTGGCCTCTGGAGGTCGTGTCCCCATGGCTTTAGCTTCCCTACTTGACTCCCCACCTCATCCACTTCCTGTCCTACAGGGGTCACTTGGGAATGCCCCCTGTCCAGAGGCACTTGGGTCCAGCTACATTCACCTTTAACCTTGGGACTCTCCAGCTTAGAAGTCATCATGTTCAGGGCAGGGCTCCTCAGTGGCCCTGGGGCCTTCCCGCCCAGCTCTGTCCCTCAGTTCCTGTTTTGTTTCTCCAGCTGGCTCCCTATCCTCTACCAGCTGAACTGCCCGAGTCCCACACCCCACGCTTCTGTCCTGCGGGGCCTGTCAGGCCGGTCCCTCGCCTAGCAAAACGCTGTTTGGCTTTGCCTGAACGCAGTGAAAAGGTTTTTTCCCAGTTATTTTTTCAAGCTTGTGTAATTCTGATTCCAAACTGACAAAGATGGCCCTAGAGCAGTGTTTCTCAACCTTATTTTTCATTATTGCACCCCAAACCCCAAGGAGCCCATTGAGACATTTTTCCCCTGATCCTCCCCACCATGATGTCTTAATACCACAGATATGTCTATTTATGTACTATATGCATATCTGTACATTATACATGAGAAAGTATAATTTTTACCAGATAGAATCTAACAGTACATTAACTGACTAAACTACTATGGGTTTACTCTAGAAATACAAGGATGGTTTAATACTATAAAATCTAATCATTTAGTTTACCAAATGACTATGTCAGAGGAGGAAAAATATAAGAGCCGCTATAGATACTGAAAGAATATTTGATAACATGTAATATTCCTTCCAGATAAGACCCTCTGTATGATAAGAATAAGTAAATTCTACCCTAAATGATAAAAAAAATATGTCTTAATCTAAAACCTGGCATTACAATTAATGAGGAAATACTGGAAGCAGTCCCACTTAGGAACAAGATGAGGACACTGTCTGTCACCACTGTTAGTTGACATTGTTCAGGAAGTGCTAGACAATTCAGTTAGCAAAGAGAATGAGAAATATACTGGATTGGGACAGGCAAAATTGCCATGATTTGCAGGTGTTCGACTACATGATAAATTCAAGAATATGTATACAGAAAACCTATTAGAAGGGAATTCCCTCAGGTAGCTGGGTACAAAATTAATATATTAAGTTTAACTATATGGAATTGCTAAGATTTGATTATTTCATGGTAGCTTCTTATGGTTCAACCTAATAAAAATCAATAATATACCAGTATATATATCGAATATGCCAATACATAGCTTACTAATCAACATACTTAATAACTTATAAAGGGTAGACCTTTCTAAGCTTGTTGCAAAATGCAGAAGCTATAAAGGAAGAGCTCAATATACTTTTGATTACATAAACCTTAGAAATTATTTCGTAAAAGCCCAAAAGCAAAAATAAAGGACTAGCAGAAACTAACACAACATTGTAAAGCAACTATACTCCAATAAAGATGTTTAAAAAAAAAAGGACTAAAATATTTGCACAGATAGGTTAGATGATTAATGTCTAATATTGAATATATATAAAAAGCTCCTACAAATAAATTTTTTAAGAACTATAGAGGGACTTCCCTGGTGGCCCAGTGGTTAAGACTCCGTGCTTCCACTGCAGGGGGCACGGGTTCCATCCCTGGTCAGGAAACTAAGATCCCGCATGCAGCATGGCGCTCACCGCCTCCAGCTACAAAAAAAAAAAAAAAAAAAAAAACAACTATAGAAAACTGTGCAGGGGAGCTGTAAATGGCTACTAAAGATGGGAAAGATGTTTAATGCTCTCATTTGGACTGGTAAATAACAATGAGCCAGTGTTGACATAGGGTGATGTTGCATTTTACCAGCTCCAGTGGCCAGGCCGGCTCCTAGGCTCAGATCCATTTTTTTGGGGGGTGGGAGGGGTGTGAGGAGAGAGGGTTCAGCATCACCTCCTGGGGGTTAGGCCCTGCCTCACGAAGAACTAATGCTCGCCCCTCCCCTGCCTGCCTTCCAGCCCTGTCCATCCTGAAGCGGGCCCCCCGGAAGCGCCCAGGCCGGGTAGCCTTCGATGGCATCACTGTCTTCTACTTCCCTCGGTGCCAGGGCTTCACCAGTGTGCCCAGCCGCGGCGGCTGCACCCTGGGTATGGCCTCCCGCCACAGTGCCTACCGCCGCTTCTCCCTGGCCGAGTTTACGCAGGAGCAAGCCCGGGCACGGCAAGAGAAGCTGCGCCTACGCTTGAAGGAGGAGAAGCTGGAGGCGCTCAGATGGAAGGTGGGGAGACCCTCTGCATGGCCCTCGCCCCAGGAGTTGCTCTGAAGTCCTAGCCTTGGGGGGACAGGTGTCAGGGTGGATGCTGATTTGCTTGTTGTGTTTTTGGGAGGCCTGTGGGGCTGTGATTGGCCTGATCAGGGTACGCTGCCAAATTATCTGCAGGCAGATGGGTATAGAAGGTCTTCTGTTTGCTGCAGGGCTGGGGACGTGGTGCCTGAATATGCCCGACCTCACTGGGGAGGGGGAGTGGATGGGACACCAGAGGTCGGTGTTTCTGTCTGGGGGAGGGGGTTTGTCCACGAACTGGGGAATGACATGAATAGGAAACCTGTTTGCAAATGCCCTGAGGGTGTTTTCTTGGCTGTCCCATTCACTATGGCATCCACAGTGCCCAGCCCAGAGAGAGTAAGCACGTGGCAGGGGGGTATTTATCAAGTGACCGATGCTGCCAGAAACTGCATCCGTGTCTGCCTCTCACGTCCCTCCTCTCTTCTCTGGACACAGCTTTCGGAGGCCGGGGTACCCAAGACGGAGGCCGACCTGCCGCTTACAGTGGACACCATAGATGATGCCTCTGTGGAGGAGGATTTGGCAGTGGCCGTGGCAGGTGGCCAATTGGAGGAAATGACCTTCCTCCAGCCCTACCCAGCCCGGAAGCGGCGGGCTCTGCTGCGGGCCTCGGGCGTGCGGAGGATCGATCGCGAGGAGAAGCGAGAGCTGCAGGCACTGCGCCAGTCCCGGGAGGACTGTGGCTGTCGCTGTGACAGGGTCTGTGATCCTGAGACCTGCAGCTGTAGCCTGGCGGGCATCAAGTGCCAGGTACGGAGCCAGGCGGGGTTGGGAAGGCGAGCCTGAGTCAGGGGCTTCTCCGGGGTCCACCGGATCCTCACCTGCACCTCTGCTTTCTTTGCAGATGGACCACACAGCGTTCCCCTGTGGCTGCTGCAGAGAGGGCTGTGAGAACCCTAAGGGCCGTGTGGAATTTAATCAGGCACGAGTTCAGACCCATTTCATCCACACGCTCACCCGCCTGCAGCTGGAGCAGGGGGCCGAGAGCCTTGGGGAGCTGGAGGCCCCGGCCCAGGGTGCCACATTCAGCCCTAGCGAGCAGGTCCTGGCCCCCACGTTCCCGCTGGCCAAGCCCCCCGTGAGCAGCGAGCTGGGAGACAACAGCTGCAGCAGCGACATGACCGATTCGTCCACAGCATCGAGCAGTAGCGAGGCCCCCAGTGGCTCTGCCCACCCGGCCCTGCCCGGCCCCGGCTTCCAGCCTGGAGTGGACGATGACAGCCTGGCTCGGATCCTGAGCTTCAGTGACTCTGACCTGGGTGGAGAGGGGGAGGAGGAGGAGGAAGGGGGTGTGGGCAGCCTGGACAACCTCAGCTGCTTCCACCCAGCTGACATCTTTGGTACCGGTGACCCCGCTGGCCTGGCCAGCTGGACCCACAGCTATTCCAGCTCCAGCCTCACGTCAGGCATCCTGGATGAAAACGCCAACCTGGATGCCAGCTGCTTCCTCAATAGTGGCCTTGAAAGCTTGGGGGAAGGCAGCCTCCCCAGCCCCCCGGTGCCAACCATCACGGATGCCGGCCAGAGCAGCTCAGTGGACCTGAGCTTGTCCTCCTGTGACTCCTTCAAGCTGCTCCAGGCCCTGCCAGACTACAGTCTGGGGCCCCACTACACCTCCCAAAAGGTGTCTGATAGCCTGGACAACCTCGAGGCGCCCCACTTCGCCCTGCCTGCCTTTTCTCCCCCTGGGGACGCCAGCACGTGCTTCCTGGAGTCCATCATGGGCTTGTCTGAGCCAGCCGCTGAGGCCCTGGCTCCCTTCATGGACAGCCAGTTGTTTGAGGACACTGCCCCAGCATCGCTGGTAGAGCCTGTGTCTGTGTGAGGGTTAGGGTGCCTTTTCCCGGCCCCAAGAGCCCTGTTGCTGCTTTGTTGTAATTGGGGGCTCCCTGAGGTCTGTCTGTATGTAACGGTCTCCCATTGGCTGGCTCCCATGTGGGCACTCCTAATTTTCATGCAACACTCTGGATTTATTTATTTATTTTTGTAACCTGTGCTGAAGCGGGACGGGGGGGCACTTCCCCTTTCAGCTGCCTGGTCCCCCATATGCCCACACCCTCTCTTCCACTTCCATGGCCGTGCCAGGAGCAGGAAGAAATGTGGCTCCTCTGGAGCTTTGCAGACTCCTTTTCGGTCTTGTATGATGTTCCTAAGCCCAAAGACAGCCACACAGGGCTGAAATCAGCCACTTCTTAAGGCTTCTTCTGCCACCCTGAGCCCTAGACTCATGGGTGGCTGAATCCTCTGGACTGTGAAGACTATAATTTATTTCCATAATTTATTTGGAGACTAGGTGGCTGGCAGGCTATGCTAGGGTCGGGGTGGGGCACTGACCCCTGCGAGTCCCTTTGCCTTTTAGTCCTGCAGCCCTGCCCTCGCCGGGACTTTGGTGTAGACCAGGCATGGATTTGAGCCCTCCATCTAATGTGGCAGCTGCCCTGCTGCGGCTGGCTGAGCAAGCCGGGGCTGGCCTGGGACCGCATCTGGGCAGGGGGAGGGGCTGGGCTGACCAACCGTGACCAAAACCCTCTTCTGCCCCACGCATCCCCCTCTCCTTCCTGTCCTCTGCCCCATCTTCCCCCTCCCCAAAGGCTGCAGCTTTTATTCCAAGCCCGTCAATGTAGGAGGGGGAAGCCGGAGGCCCAGAGAGGGCAAGGGGCTGCCCCAGGGCCTGTAGCACGCCCCTGACCACTCAGGGCTTTCCAGGCACGCACTCCAGCCTGGTCCACCTGCCTGTACCCTAAGGCCAGTTGGCCAGGGGCGAGGGGTGGCTCCTTATGGCTTTCATGCCCTTTGTTTGCAGATGTTGAATTTCACATCATAGTTTCTGTATTGTCCCTGAGTATTAGGACTGTAATTTATTCATTTTTCTGTGTCTGTGCCAAGAAGCCCAGGCTCTGGGCCTGCCCTCTTGCCTAGGAGGCCTTGCCAGCCTGCGAGCTTGTGGGAACACCTTGTACCTGAACTTACAGGTACCAATAAAGAGGCTCTATTTTTCAGTGTGGTCTGTGTTTGTGGATCTGGGAGCACATTTGTGGGACCAGGAGCACAGGTACACCCTCAGGTGGCAGTGAGGAGGGAGGGGGAGGGGGAGACAGGCCCTGCTGGGCAGTATGGACATTGAGGCTGTGTTCGGGATAGAAGTGGGGGGCACACTGGGCCTCTTTCCATGCCAGCCAGTCAACTCAGAGACAGGAAGCCAGCGAGAAGACGCTGGCCGGGCAGATGGAGCAGTTTTCCCCTTGGATGAAGCCATCTCCATTGGTCACCTGGATGGTGGTGGAGAGCAGCAGGGCAGTCTTCTGGGACAGGGCTGTCTGCGTGGGATGGGTGTGGGCTGGCTTCTTCCCACTCACCCGCACTGAGCTGGGGCCTGGCCTCGAGGGTGAAGCAGGCAGTGGGATATGGCCGGTGCAGGCCTTATGTGGGACTGAGTGGCTGAGGTCCTTGGGGACTTGAGCACCAGAAGCTGCAGAACCTCATCCATCTGCACCAGCCAGACCTGTCTGACCTGTCCCTGGCAGCTTGGGCCAAAGGCCAGAAGAGCAGGCTGCACCCTGCCCCAGGGGGCCCCAGTCTGGGGGCTGGGGAGCAAGGTTGACCTCCCCTCTAGGAATAATAATGATTTATACAAGTGCTAGGAGGGGTCACCAAAAAGACCTGACTTGGGTCTCCGTTTTCTTGCTCTAATTCTCTGCCTGTGCTGGGAACCCCTTATTTCCTCTCTATGGCTTACTGGTTAAGAGCACAGACCCAGAGTCCCAGGGTTCGAATCCCAGCTCTTATACTAACTAGTGAGGTGACTTATGCAAATGACTTCCCCTCTCTGTGCCTGGGTGTCCCCCGTATTGTCCAAATAATAACGCTGCTTATCTCACAAGCTTGCTCAGTTCATACGCACCCAGTGCTCGGAGGAGTGCCTGGAACATGTAAGCCTCGGGTGCATGTTTGACTTCCCATTCTGTTTTCATGTGTCTGCTCTATTTCTGTATGTTTTATCCTCTTTTTTTGCCAGTTCTGTCACCCTTTAGGTATCTATCGCTTGCCTCAGGATATGTGTAGACATGGTCACGTGGTCATGTCGTCAGTGGAGTGGCCGTTAGAGAACTCATGGCTTGGAGTCTGGGCTATGGTGGGGCCGCCTGTCCCTGGTACCAGCTTAGGCAGGGACAGCCAGGTCTTAGGCGTCTCAGGTTGGAGTATTCTGGTACATCAAGTTGTCTCGTGTCCCCTCTCACTGATCCCTGGGAGCCCTATTGTAGAGATTGCTCCAGCACGCATGATCCAAAACCTGGGTCTCTCCAAGGGTCCTGAGGCTCTGCTCTGGCCAGCCTAGGGGTCTGGGTGGCAGTCCCCGACAGCTCCAATACTCTGGCTGGAAGCCCCTGCAGGCTGCTATCCCGTGGCCACATCCCATGGCTGGACTGAGCCTACCCACTCCCCATCTAGGGCCCCAGGGTCACTTGGGTTTTTTTCTCAACATAATCCACCCCAAGAAACTAGGTTGTAAGGCAGATCATAATAAAGGCAGCTGGCTTCCCATAGGAAGGATGGTGGTAACCTGGGGAAAACGTTCCAGAACACTGACGCATACCAAAAGGCCATGCACGAGGTCAGCAGTATGCTATAATGACAAGGCTCGCAGCCACCAGGGACGACTTAGGCTGTTCTAGAAGGAAGGGGCCTTTACCCGTTCACTGTTCCCAAACCTTAGTCACTGGACAACTTCTCTTGAAAACGTTGCCATATCTGCATTCTACTCATACTAAGTATTTTACTTTATATCAATTATATCAATATGCTTAAAAGTTAGAACCATTCTACGTAACAGCACCCGCAAATGCATGAGTTTGTTGTACTATTTTTTCTATAAGGATGATACTTAAACACATAGTTATTAAACTTTCAAATGTTTGCTGTATATTAGCAGGGATTTGTACCATGATTTGGGAACACAGAGATCTAGTCTAATTTCCTGCCACAGATGGGGACACATACCCAGAGGGGAAGGTCACACAGGGAGATTCTAGGCCTCCTGACTCCCAGTTCAGAGTTCCTTCCCCTGAGGTCAGACTGGCCCATTACTGCCATCCTGCAAAACAGGAAGAGAGGTATTGGGAGCACACCAAAGGTGACCTCTGTCACCCTCTTGCCAGTTACAATTAACACTATTCATCTACACAGGGACCCCTGCTTTTGTCCCCTGAGGTGTTAAAAGTGTTCCTCGAGGAAGAATTAGTTGGTCACTGTCTTTTACTAAAGATGAAGTAGGAGCTAGTTTTTCTTGGGATCTATTTTCCTGCCAGAGGCAAGAGTAATCAGGGTTTGTCCCAAACTGGTAAGGACCAGCAGACGTGGGCTGCAGACTTGGGGAGGGGGAGGCAGAATGCATGGACAGAGTGGGCCTGTTTGGGCCCCTGCCAGGGAGGACGCAGGGGGCAGCTTGGCAGAGAGGAGCAGTTGCTTCTTTAATCCAGGATTCTGGGGACCAGACAGGAGAAGAGAGGCTTGTACGGGCCAACATAAAAACATTAAAATAGCTGTAGGGTATTTTTTAAACCACCTCTTTGTTCCCCTTTGGCCTCTGAGAGTCTGGGATAAAAGTGGGGCCCATTAGAAGTTGCCCAGTGAGCTCAGTGGAAGCTAAGCTGGTTGATAGCTTTCTTCCCCAGAGCAAAATTGCTTCTTGTACCTTAAAAACATAAAGCTTTGGGACGTCCCTTAGACCAGATTAGGCATGATTCAAATAAACCATACACAATATAGAAATGGGAAGAATATGTCATTTTCTGACTCTCTTCTCCACTGACCCACTTCCCACCCCCTCCATGAAACTTCTGTAGGTTGATAGTTTCCACCCACCCTGGCTCCCACTGACCACAGCTAGGGCCTCAGAGACCCTTGGGCCTTTTCCAAAATTTCTTCTCTGATTCTGGGGTAGTTGGGGTGCTCCTTGAGGACCTGGGACCGAGAGAGAAAGGGTGTGAAGCACCAGGCAGGGCTCCCTGCCACTGCAGCAAGCCCCCCACCACTGTCGGGGGCTTACATCGTGGCAGACTTCGATGGCCTCCACGAATCTCTTGTCCTTCAAGTAGCTGAAAGCGAGTTTGAAGCCTAGCCAGGGGCAGGGAGAATGCAGACAATGGGTGGCACTCCGACGGCCTGAGAACCCCTCTGGTTCCCAGAACAGCCAGAACATAGGCCTTGTGTTGCGGGGTGAGTTTGTTGGTCCTCCGGCCCAGCACCCATGCGCGCCTGCCTGGCTGCCTTACCGCTGGCAGGGTTGCCATGATGGCTGTACTTCCAGGCCAGCTCATAGTTGGTGGCTGCGTCCTTGTACGACTGTTCTCTCTCCATGATGAAGCCCATGTACTCGTAGGCCTTGCAGCAGGACTGCAGGGAAAGCCGGTCAGAGCCTCTGCGGAGGGGAAGCCACATCCCATCCCGGTTGGGGCAAGGGATGGGCGGTGGGTGCATTCACCCAAACCACTCAGGGACTCCAGCAGCACTGCCCACTTTGGCGAGGGGTGAACTGTGTACCCTCTTCTCAGCTGTGCCCACTCTGACAGGACCCCTTCCTCCGCAGTGCTCCTGCCCTGACCTGCAAACACCCCTCCCGGCCCCACCAAACCCTCCCAGCACGCTGCCCCTCGACCCCATGAACCCTTCCCATCTCTCCTCCCCATTCCACGGTCCCCCCTCCCGGACACCGTGCGCCTCCTCTTGCCTTGCTCCGCATTCCCATCCTGCTCTGTGGTCCGTGGGAACCCTCTTGTCCTGCCTCTTCTCATCTCCCTCCTACCCCCGCATCTCTGCCCCCGAAGCCCATGTGCCCCTCCCCCACAGCCGTGCGCCCCTTGCCTTGTTGTACTGCATGCAGCGCCGCAGCAGCTCCGAGGCCAGGTCGAACTTGCCGCCCTGGCAGTAGATGTCGGCCAGCAGGAGCCAGCTCTTCTCCAGGTCCTCGGCTTCGGCTAGCGTCCATGGGGCCTTGGCCAGACGCTTCAGCTGCGTGCGTGCTTTAGGGACCTGCTTCAGCAGCGCGTAGGCCTGTGCCACGGCCAGCAGGGCGGGAATGCTGTCCTTCTGTGCGGGTGGGAAGCAGGTGTTGCCTCGCCCGGCCCTCGGCCTCCCCCCGCCGCCTGCCCACCCAGTGGGCAGCTGGTGCACCTCGGCCTGGGCCATCTCAATGAAGGTGCCCAGCGCCGCCTCCATGTTAGCCTTCTCCCTGGTGGCCAACAGGCACAGGCTCTGCAGCAGCCGCAGCTGGGTCCAGCCCCAGGCCGAGTGCGGGTAGAACTCCCGCAGCAGCTTCTCAGCAGTGCGCACGCCGTGCTGCTCCAACTCCTTCCTGTCGGTGGAGCCGCGGGCATCGGATGCCAAGCCGGAGGGCAGAGGGCGCTGGCCTGCCAGCCTGGCCCTCGCCTGGCCTTGACCCAGAGGCCGCGGGCTCTCTCCGCCTTCCCCCAGGTCCCGCCCCTGCCCTCGCCGGCCAGCCGGGCCCTCACTTGCTCTCAGTCACCAGGTTCTCGAAAGCCTCTCCACCCACGATCTCGTTGTCTGGGTTCAGACAGAGTTGCACCATGTAGTAGGTGGCGCTCTGGCCCCACGTGCTGTCCTTGCGTGCTTTGTTTAGGAACTTCAGGGCTTCGTTGGGTTGTCCTATGTGCCTATAGTGGAGGAGAGAAACACCAAGAATCAGACAGGGAAACTGAGGCCTGAGGAGTACAGGGACACACAGGGGTCACTCTGTGAATCTGCACAATGCAGGGGCAGGATCGCTGGTCTCCCTGCTTCCTGATCTGGAAGCTGAATTTCTGCTTCCCTAGCAAACGCCAGCATGTCCATTAGGGATGGCCTCCTGCACATAACTGCCAACATACCCACCCCAACCCACCAGCAGTAGATGCCTCTGCAGTAGTTGAACCCTGGCTCCAAAGACACCCGGCTGGACACCTTCTTGGCCAATTCAAAGAAGGCAGGGGCGTCCTCAAGTTTGCCACTTCTTCGTAGCAGATCGATTAGTTTGTTCAACACAGGAAAATTGTCTAAAACAAGAGAGCAGAAACCTTCAGGCTGTGATAACCAATAGCTGAATCAGGCAGGGAGAGGCAGAGAGGACCAGGAAACACTACCCGTCTGGGCTGAGCAGGGGCAACCCAGTGGCTCCAGTGTCTCCACTGAGACACAGTAAAGTAGGTACTCTTATTGTTCCCATTTACAGATGAGGAGACTGAGACACAAAGAAGTTAAGTAATCTGCCAAAGGTTACAAAGCTGGTAAATAGAAGACCAGGATTCAGACCTAGACAGTCTGGCTCCAGGACCCGAACTCCTAATAGCTGTGATTGCTGGGTGACTCTGCTGTGGGCCTGGCTTGGGCTCCACCCTGAGCCTCGTGTCTGGCCCCTTCCCCAGCAAGAAGCAGTGGTTTTATGTTGCAGTGAGTGGGAATGGAGCTACACGTCAGGGGAGAATTTCTAGCTACCTCTGGGTGGCTCTGACCTCAAAAGGGCACTTATGTTGAGCCCCAGTGTCTATGATTTGGGGATAGACAGGCTGTCTTGGGTCCAGTGCCAAGCACTGCCCTGCCTGAGACCAGGAACTGGCCCCTTGGACTCGGGAAGGGCCAGCACGTTCCACTGGGCCTTTATCAGTTTCCTGCCTCTCTGGGAACAATCAGAGAGGAGGGGGCTTCCTCTGCCCAGTCAGGAAGGAGGGGAGAGGGCCCACCCTTCTGCGGGGAGAGCAGCCCTTGCTTGGTGGGAACCGACACAGGCAGTCTCAGTGGGTAGGCTCGATGCAGGCAGTTACCTGGCGCTTTCTCCAGGACTTGGTGGTAGAGGTTGATGGCAGCTTCGTATTTCTGTTTTCTAAACATCAGGTCAGCCATCATCTGTCAGAAAACATGCGATGCTGGGACAGCAGCTTGCATGGGCATGGCAGGGAGGCTGTCGTGGGAACGGGGTGGGTAAAGAGGGAAAGTAGGAGAGGATTTCCGAGGTAGCCTCTCTGGGCGCTGGGAGAAGCTGCCACAGGAGAAGCCGAGAAGGCGGGGCAGCCTGGGACGGGGAGCGGGGGGCAAGGATGGAAGTAGGAAGGAAAGGCTGGAGGTAGACATGCGAGGAGCTAGGCCCTCCACCCCCGTCTGAGAACTACCAGCTCCAGGCAGCGAGGTGGAATGGGGGCTCCCCACCTCCGCTGGGGCAGCCCTGAAGGTGGTCTGGGTGACAGGGTGGAGAGGGGCAGGACTGGGGATGGCTCGTCCCACACACTTCCCGAAGCCCCAGGAACCTGTCCCACCCCTGCCTTCAACAGTTGGGTGTGGTTTCCCCCGGAGTGAATCAGCCTCACCACCTCCCCTCATATTGGCCCGGGAGGTCGCTGCTGCCCCCTGCTGCCAGCCCGCCCCTCCCATCCGAAGGGCAGCGGGTCCAGTGCTGAGTCCTGCTGCCCGACAGCCCCTCAGGGCCGGGTCAGCCGGGCACCTGGGGTTACGGGGTTAGGAAGCAGCCCGCATGCGGTCGCAGGGACCCTGGGGAAGGCAGAGAAGAGGGCCCGGAGCCTCTTACCATGGAGGCTGTCTCATGGTTCTTCTCGGTCTGCAGGAGGATGGCACAGTGCTGCTCGCATAAGTCCAGGTGGCCCTGCAGCAGGTAGAGCCGTGCCAGCTCCAGCACCACCTGGACAAGACCAGATACAATAACTAACCAATGCACATCATGGGAAAGCTCAGGGACCGATGCCTTGTTCTCTCACACCCAAGTTCTATCAGCTGTGCCTTCCAAATATGTCTCTGATCCCCTGGGATGGTGTCTCTGGCTTTCCCCTTCTCCCACTCAATACTCTAGTCACACCGTGCCTTTTACTAACTAACTGCTGAGAGTCAGGGCCTGGTTTACTCATACTCATCCTTCAGCTTCAGGTCCAACCTCATCTCCTCTGGGAAGCCCTCTGTGCCCCAGACACCGGGACAGGTACCCCTCTTCTGAGCTCTCGCAGTGTACTGAGCCCCATGCAGGTGTCACATGGTATGAGAACTGCATGTGTACTTGTCTGTACCCCATGCCTGAGGGGGTAGAGCCCGTGTCTTGCCCCACTGCATCTCCAGGGCCTAGCTCAGTACCTGGCTTGCACATACTGGGAATCTGTTAAATGAGACCATATTAAATAAATGAATGGGTCTGTCACTAGGCTCTTCATCTACCCTCCGCCTGTGAACTCCAGCCACCATTCCCTATCTGAAGCCACACCTCTCACAAGACTTTAAACCTCCTTGGAAGCTTAGCCTGGGCTTCATGTCCAAAGAGCCCCCAGCAGCCACACTCTCATTGTCTCTCCATCTGCAAGGGGGACCTGAAAAGGGCAGACTTGCAGCACCTTTCAGCAACACCTTCCCCGCTCCACCCTCCACAAGTGGCTGTCCAAAGCGAGGCCTCCAGGGGACTTCCCTGGTGGTCCAGTGGTTAGGGCTCCGTGCTCCCAAAGCAGGGAGCCCGGGTTCGATCCCTGGTCAGGGAACTAGATCCCACATGCATGCCACAACTAAGAACCCGCGTGTGGCAACTAAGACCTGGTGCAGCCAAGTAAAATAAATAAATATTAACAAACAAACAAACAAAAATAACAAAGTGAGGCTTCCAGTCTTGCTCCAAGGGCTGTGGTGGGTGAGGGCCCTGGGGTCAGCTGGAGCAGGCCCCCCTGGCACCAGGGGTCTGTGCCCCTTGCAGGGAGGCACAGAGAAGGAACTGGCCTCCGTCCCTAGTCAGGGAGCTCTGCGAGGCTTCGTGCCCCAAGAGAAGGAAGAGGGTCTCGCTCTTGAGGACCCACCTTATTTCAATCCCCACCTTATTGTCAATGGGTGAGTAGGAGAGGGCATCTTTGTAAGACTGCACTGCCTTGGCATACTCCTTCTCTGCCAGGTAGTACTCCCCAGAGTGGATGCAGATGGAGGCTGCCAGTTGCTTCTGGGAGGGGATCATTTCTGGTTGCTCCAGGGGAACACGCTTCAGGATCCGAGACTGGAGGTCCATGGCCTTGGGAAAGCAGTAAACTCTGCATCAGAAACCCAGAGCCTGATGTGCCAGATCTCAGGCCAATTCACAGCAAGTCCCCAAGCTCTCAACTCAGGGCCAGCTGTCTTAGCAAGGGCATCTCAAGTGCCCTTGAGCAAATCTGGGTCACTCGGGACAGGCAGGGCCACTGGCTGAGTACCCAGGAGGTGAACTGGCACTGCCTCTGGGGCAGGAGCAGAAGCAAAGGCACTCAAACAAAACACTCTATTGTACTTGACTTGTTTACCTGTTTCCATCACACCTTGGTACTCATTGTGTCTAATTTGCTTCAGGTGTCCTACAGGCTAGGACAAGCACACCGTAGGTATTCAACACAGGCTGTGTTTTGATGGGTGCATTTGTTCTGAATACTGCCCTGCTGGGAACTTGAGGCGGCCCCCACAAATGTCCATGACATACAGTGATCAAGTGAGTAACCAGAGAGCATTGAGGCAAGAGGAAATGAGGATGCCAGGGTTAAGTTTTGGGAAGTGGGCACAGATCAGCCCCGGGTTCCTTAAGGGCCAGACTGAGGAATGGAAATCCAGAGGGAAACAAGGGGATAAGTCACCTCAAGCAGTCCGAGATGTTCTACAACCACAGAATACACCCCAGGGGCAAGTGCCAGGCCATACCCTTGGGTAGAAAGAGTGAAGGAGTGGAAAGGATGGCCAGGAGTCTCCCAGCAGGAGACTTTGGGCTGGGACAAGCCAAACCTGGTTCAAATCTCAGCTCTACCACTTACTAGCAGTATGACTTTGGGTACATTTCTTAACCTCTTTGAGCTTTATCTGTTAAATAGGAATGTCACAGTGCTTAGCTCAAAGGGCTACTGTGAGAATTAAATAAGAAAGCAAAAAGCCTAGTACAGAACTCAGCACAGAGCATTCAATGCATGGGAGCCTGCTGGCGTTATCTATTATTATCACCACAAGCATCCTTGAGGACAAAGGCACTGTCTTACGCCCTGCATTCTCCAGCCCAGCCCAGGGGGCTTAGAGCACTTCCGTGCACAATCAATAAAAGAGCAAGGCTGGGGGAATAAATGCAAGGTGGAGGTCGGAGGTGTAAACTAGATCCTCTTTTGAGGACCAGGCCTGGAGCCTTCCAGGCCTGCAGTCCTATCCTATCTTCAGCTCCCATCAGGAAATGGCAGATAAAGAGCTTGAGTCTACTTGTCAATTACCTTGTTCAAAGTGTCCATCACATCTTCTTTCTTATGGCTCTTGTAAACCTTTGCCAGCAAAAGCAAGCACTTGACATCATTCATCATGGATGGGATGTCTTTGACTGCAAAATGGAAACTCAAAGTAGCGTTTTCTGGCCCCTGGGAAGCGGGGGCTGGGGGAGGATGGAGGCTGGGTTCAGCGCCCCAATCAGTGCCGGCCCCCTGCCCCATTCTGCAGGAGAAGAGGGTGCGGGCCGGGGGCAGTCTGTCTGCTCGAAGGCTAGGGGAGTGAGGATGCTGACTCACCAAAGTCATGATCCAGTGCCTGCTTCAAAACTTTTTCTGCTTTGTTGAACTTCTTTAACTTCAGGAGCAGTTCAGCCAGATCGCAGCACAGAAAGTCCTGTCCGCTAATCTTCTGGGCGGCCTCATAATAATTAATCGCCTTAGTGCACACAGGAAATATTGGCATCAAGTCTGGTTTTACTCGCAAGCACCTCACACCGTGTGCACACCACCCCACTCCCCGCCGCAGCCACCGCGCCTGTGTGCCCCTCCAGATCACAGAGGCCTCAGATGCAAAGGCCTCCCTCCTGGCTCAGGGCCCGAGCCTTAGCCTCGGCAGGTGGTGGTGGGGGGTGGGGAGTTGCTGAGTCCTCCCCTTGGCACCCTGTTCAGCGGGGTCTCCCCTCCCACCCAGCCTCCCACCCATGCACCCTCCTCCATCTTCCCTGCTGGGCCGGCCCTCCCCACCCCTTCCCACCCCAGCCCAGCCTGACCTTGGTGTACTGGTGGGTCTTCACGTAAGCTTGCCCAATCCTGCTGATCAGGGATGCGTCGTGTGGGTTCTTTCTGTAGGCCTCGTCGTAGACCTTGAGGGCCTTCTCGGGCTGGTGGGGAAAGGGTCCGCAGTCTCTCTCTTCCCTCTCACTGGAGAAGTAAGTTTGTGGGGGGGGCCACTTGGTGAGGTCATGAGACCTTCACTCACCTCCTGAATGTTCATGAAAGCATCACCCAGGAGCAGGCTGGTGTGAGGGCCAGGCAGATGTTCACAGAGCTCCCTGCAAAAGTAACCCAAACCTTAGCTCGGCCCTGTGCATCCTTCCTATTCCTGAATCCATCTCCTCTTCTTTCCCACTCATTCTGGCTGACGTTCTTTCATTTACTCATTCATTCATCACTCAGTACTTATTGGCTCAGATGAGGCATGGTGCTAGCTCCCTTAGTTCAGCCTCTCCTCATCTGTCATCTGGACCACAGCTGGCACTTCCACCCACTGCTCTGGCCTCCACCCCCAAACCCCCAGACCCCTCTTCATGAGGCAGCCTGCTCTTTCTAAACCTCCAGTGTGACCATGTCACCCCACTGCTTATTGGTTTCCCACTGTTCTTGGCATCACCTCCCCTTCCTCCTGAATTGCCTCGATAGAGTTTTGCCTGAGGAAGGGGACCAGGGAAGTGCCCTTGAAGTCCCAATGTCAAATTGTAGAGACAGTAACTTGGGGCTTCCAATCCCTGCTCTCCGTCCTCCTTCGCTCACATTGGTACATCTAAGTCACTGAACATTTCCTCAAGGACAGGCAGAGCCAGGGGCCGGGGCAGAACCATGGTTCCCACCAGGACGTGATCCATAACGGGGGGCAAGCAGGGCTCAGGGCAGATTCACCCCTGTATCCTCACAAGTCAGCCGCAAGCTGGTCTGCCGGACCTATCATACTCAAATTCTAACCCATGGGAAATTCCCTACTTTCATCAAACACACTCTGAGGACACATTCTGAAGACCCAGGGTGAAGAAGACAATCTGGAGAAAACACTCCCTGAGATGCCACTGGGGCTGGGGCTGTCAGTGCACTGCCCAGGGCTCACCGGTAGCACCCGATGTAGAGGTGGACGTCCTTGTGGGTCTGCAGGTAGATGCTGGCCATCTTCTCCTTGGCCTCCGTGTAGCAGGGCTGCTTGGGCGTGATGTCCCTCAGAATGCTCAGTGCCAGGTCCACGTTCCCCTTGCTCAGGGCCAAATCCACGTTGGCGATGGTGATGCGGATCTCCTCCGGCGTGCCACTGAACTCGTTGATAGTGTCCTGCATGACCTTAGTGGCCTCGTGCTAAGACATGGGAACCCAACAGACCCTCCATTTTCCGTCACCCACCACTCCTGGGAGCCAAGGAGAGGATGGCCCACCTCCACCTCAGAGCAGCAGGAAGGAGAGAGAGCCCCTCGGTATCCAGGGCCACTGTTCCTGGAGGGCAGGGCCAGCTGAAGGGCACAAAACCCCTGACTGTAAGAACTTGTTCCCGAGCATCTCAAAGTCTGTTGGTGATTCCTTCCTATGGGAGACCTATGGACGCCTCTCCTTGTACCTTCCTGCTTTCAGTCAAAGATATTTTAACGTTATGGTATTGGGCACATAAAGGTCTATTCGAATTATATCTTCATTGTATAGGTACCCTTGATTATTCTAACAAAGTTACTCTCTTTGCCCATTTTGGTGCTTCCTGCCTTTGCCCAGCCAGACCTTCCAAGGTCCCAGGGCTGCCTCATACAGTTGAGCAGGTTGTACACTGCAAAACTTCAAGGGGATGTAACTGGCACCTACCGGAGCTGTGCATTACCCAACCCGCACAACCACCTGTGGTGGCCCTGGTGGGCCTGTGTGCTCCACCTCCCTGAGATCCTTATAGGGACAGTGATGTAGGCAGGGGACAGATCATGCAGGACTCAGTAGGGTTTGGAGTTTATCTTGAGGGTAATGGGAGCCACTGAAGCCTTTTAGGTAAGGGAGAGGGATGCTCCCAGATGAATAAAGGCTCAAATAAAGCACAAGGAGACATCAGCCAGAATTAAAGAGCCTTGTTCCCAGGCCTACCCTGGACCTCCAGCATGCCCCAGCACCAAGGGGAGAGAGCAGTGCATTTCTTACCAGCTCCCCATTCATCCGGAGAGCATCTGCCAGTTCCAGTAAGATGGACACCCGCTCGCTGGGCCGCACAGAGGGCCCATGGAGCTTCTTGTTTTCTTCCATCTTCAGAATTGGTAATTTTATGATCGTCCTCAGTGCCTTTATGGCTTCTGGGTAGTCTCCAGACTTGTTGAGGGCCCTGGCCTTGATGAAGTGGTAGAGGGGGTGGTCTCGGACCTAGAGGAGCATAAGCAAAGTGTGGGGCTCCAGCTCCCAGGGGGGAGAAGGCCACAGGAGCCCACTGAGCCTGCTCCTGCCTCTGGGCCAGCAGAAGGGGCTGAGGGATGCAGGCAGCTCCTGAGGCTACTCTTCGGAAACAAGTGGGGGCTGACGCTAGCTGGGCTGTGGGATGCTGAGCAGGTGACAGGGCATAGGGCACCCCCACCTGGAAGTTGTAGCTGACGCCCAGCTCCAGGCAGTGGGAGCACATGGCAAAGTTGCCCTGAGCCAGGTAGATCTGAGCCATGAGGAGGCAGGCGTCCACGGAGGTGGCATCCAGCTCCAGGCAACGCTGCAGGGTGCTCTGGGCATTCTCGAATTCTCCTAGAAATAAGAAACAAATCTCTACATCCAGGGCTCCTTGGGACTCTCAGGACCCACTATGTAAAGGCAGAAGGAATTTTACATGTTCTGTTACCCAGAAATACCCAAGTTGGGTATTTTATCCAGTTCTGTTCTGCTTGACTCAGAGGTTTCTTCCTAAAATTAGAACTACGGTTTTCGCCTCGACCCAGACAAAAGCCAGGAAATTCAAACCTTGGTGTGACACCTCCCTTCTCTCTGTACCCTCAGGGAGATGGCTAAGTTACTTCACTGCTCCATCTGGAAGCTCAGGGGAACACTGAAGTCTCGATTCCCACACCTAAGAGCAGAACAAAATCTAATAATAACAGCAACCATAATAGCCACAACTTAAGAAGCACCTGCTCTGCGCCAACATAGGCAGAGCACTTGAGAAAGGCTGGTTTAATGTCTGCCCAGCCCTGCAAGGTTGGTATTATGATGCAGGACTGAAACTTCAGTGATATAGGTCACTCAGCTTGGAAGGGAAAAAGTCAGTATTTAAATCCAGGCCTATCGGCTCCCGAGACTGAGCTCTGAATGCCTTGGCACGTTGGGGCTAAGAGGCCTCCCTGCAGCCAGGCTGGCCCTAAGCAGGCGGCAGTGGCAGCCCAGGAATGGGGTACAGTGAGCTGGGGGGAGAGCCCTCCTCCCTCTGCAGCCAGGTCCCTCAACAGCTCCTGCTTGGGGGGCATCACCAGCTGGTGGGGAACACCTGCTTCTGGGTCCCAAACTCCCTGCTCCTTCCCTTGTGCTGCAGAAACGTGAAGATGTCACCATGACAACCTAAGCAGCTGGAGACCTTGCTTTGTCCCTAAGGGTGCTGGCAGCTGCCAGCACCCCTGGGTGTATGTAGGGGTGGGGGCGGTTTCTGCCCTCCCCTTGTACCCAGGAGACCTTCAATAAGTGGGTAAACCTGGCAGCCGGATGAACACTAGGAGGACCGAGGATGAAGACCGGGGAGCTCTGGACAGAGTGTAACCCACACAATGCAGAGCCAGAGGACACAGGCACACCACGGCATTCTGGAGCCTTTGGCCGATGGGGGTGAAAGGCTGCAGGGAGCAAGGACTTCGGAGAGGACAACAGACCCCCACGGAGGGTTCTCCCCCTCTTTCCCTCTCCCTCCAGAATCTCGGCCTTGAGATGGGACAGGGTGGATGGGGACTGTTCTGGCTGCTGGAGGCTCTGAAAGTCTAATGGTACAGGGTCTCCCCTCCTCACAAGGCCTTCCTGACCACCTTTTAAAAACTGCAACCCTGGGACCCCCACACGCCCTCCCCGGCTTTCATTTTCTCCATTGCACAATCGTGCCCTAACAACAATACTACATTTACTGTCCAAGTCCCCTTACTAGAACACAAACTCCACAGTGGAACTTTTGCCTGTTTTGAGTACTGCTGTCCCCCAGGATCAGAGCAGTACCAGCACGTAATCAAGTTCAGTGACTATTACCTGGCACAGATCAAGTAAGCCAGGGGTCCCCAACCCCTGGCCACGGACGCGGCCTGTTAGGAGCCAGGCCGCACAGCAGGAGGTGAGCGGCGGGCCAGTGAGCAAAGCATCCTCTGCTGCTCCCCATCGCTCGCATTACCGCCTGAACCATCCCCCCCACCCCGCTTCTTCGTGGAAGAAAAACAACTGTCTTCCACGAAACTGGTCCCTGGTGCCAAAAAGGTTGGGGACCGCTGAAGTAAGCTATCAGCAAAAGGGCGGGTTGGAGAGACCCCTGCTGGTGAGGAGTCAGGAAGGTGTCTGGGGGTTAGAGGCTGGAAAGAGTGGACCCGCCTCCTGAGGGTATGTGTGTGTGGACTACCCCCGGCAGGGAGCCTGCGGACACTCACCCAGGGGCCCTGCCGGCCATGAGGACCCACAGGCTCACCTGAGAGATACTTGACCTGGGCCATCACATACAGCGGGTCGATCAGGGCTGGTGCTGCCTTGACTACAGGATTCAAGATCACAGAGACTTGCTTAAGAAGTGGAGACACAATCTGGCCTGGCGACCGGGGCTGTAGGAACACGGGGGTCTGGCTGTGCGGTTTGCCCTATTCCAACGGAGACTCCTGGAGTGCTCAGAAAACACTCTCACAGTGTTTTACTTTTTTCCACATGTATATACCATCCACTCTGTACCACCTAGTGCAAGAGCATCAGCTCCCAAGAATAGGGACTTTCTTTTGTTCACTGTTGCATCCCCCCTACGTAGCACGGCATCTGGCACATGGTAGTGCCTTCAATAAGTATTTGTGGAATGACATTACAAGGCACTGGGGGAATATTAAGGCGTATGAGATATGATCCTTGCCCACAAGGAATCCTGACTGTCTGGGAAAGCCAGACAAACAAGAAAAGACCAACATACTTCTTAGAAGACGTCTGGCAAAAAGGGAGCCCAGTTCTTCTCTAGGATAAATGCAGACACAGGGGCCAGTGCCCTGCTCTTCCAAGTGCGGTACCTGGACCAGCAGCATCGGCATCACCTGGGAGATGCAGGGCTTGTGCCCCACTCCCTGGCTGACTGGTGTGCTGCACGTGCAAGTGTGAAAAGCACTGGGCTCCCCAACCGCCAGAGGCTCAAGCACCCTGGTGACTTGCCAGGTAGGTCCTGCCTCCGTCCAGATCTGTCCTCAGGACCAACCCCGCTCCCACCCCGCCGCCATGAAGATGCACTCTCCTCTAACCTGCTTGGGGCAGAAGACCAAGTACTCCTTGGCGATGCAGACCAGGAAGAGGGGATCAAGCCTTTCAAAGTACTCGGAGCTCAGGGGGAGGGACTGCATGCTGGAGAAGTGCAGCTCAGCCGCTTCCTTCAGCAGTGCTGTGGCCTCCTGCTCTCCCTTGTGCTTCTTGGAAGCCAGGAGGGCTTGGAGGAAAACCAGCACCTGTGGGAGGCAGGCCCAGGTCTTGGAAGCAACACCCTCTGCGCAGAGTTGCCAGAAGCCCGGGCTGTCCTGGGTGCTTTACTGGAAACTGGGGGTGGGAGGAAGGCGGGGCGGGGGGCACGATCCTGGAGCAACCCCAGCACCCAGAGAGCTCTGACCTCGGACTTCCCAAGGGACTGCTGCACCTCCTTCAGGAATTCCAGCTGGTGCTCAGCCTCTTCCAGGTGGCCGTCTAAGATCTGGCACCAGATGACCCCTGGGATGGGGCAAAACTAGGATGAGCAGCCAGCTCTGCAGCAGAGCCAGCAGTCCAGCAGGCCAGAGGCAGGGATGGGAGGGTGGATGGCAGGGGCCCTTTCCGACATCTTCACAAACTTAAGAGTGGCACATACTCACGGTAAAGAATTCAAATCATAAGGCAACGAAAACATCCCTAGCTCATGTTCTGGCTAACTGTGTCTCTCTCTAGAAAGAACCAACACGAACAGTTTGGGGTATATGCCTCCAAACATCTTTTGAAACATTTATATGTTATTAGCGTATACCATGTTTTCCCATCAGTTCATATAAATCTACCCCATTCCCTTTAATCATGACATAATATTCCACTGTGGATGTAACCGTTTATTTAACTACTGCCCTACTGAAGGACTCCTCATTTTACATTTAGTTTGTTTTCAGTGTTTAAATATTACAGTGCCATGGTCTACATTTGTGTGTGTTCTAGTTCCTGAAGTAGAGCTGATGGGTCAAAGGGCACGTATATCTAAAACATTGATAGATAAGGCCAACTTGTCCTCCAAGGATATCTGAATTAATATTCCTGCCAAGAATTTGAAAGTGTTCTTTCTTTCCTCACAACCTCACAAACATGCTTCACTCTTTACCAGGTTAAAGAGTGAATAGTAACTCATTTTAATTCACATTTAAAAAAATTTTTTAGGGAGAATGAACATCTTTTTATATATTTAATGGTCTTTTCTACTGTGAATTTCCTCCTGATAGTTTTTGCCTGTTTCTCTTTGGATGGATTTCTCTCTCTATAAGTATATATATATATATTTTTTTCTCTTTATTATTTATATTCTCTTTATATATAGACTTTGTTACATTTTCCATTAGTTTGCCTTTTACCTTTTAACTATTTTATTGTGCCTTTTGCCATCCATTAGTTATAAATTTTTACATAGTCAAATTGATCAAATATTTTCCTTTACAGCTTCTGAGTTTGTGGTTAGGCTTAGCATCCCCCAGGAAACCCAAGTCCAATTTAATTTTTATGTTGAAATACCTAACTCATCTGGAATTTATTTTTGAGGACAGTGTGAGATGGGCATTTACCTTTATTTTTTTCATAATGGAGAGTCAGGTGTCCAATCACAAGTTATTGAAACTCTATGGGTTTGAAATGTCATTTATATCATAAGACCTGTTTCTATCCCATTTATCTATTTGTTTATTCCAGTGTTAGCCTCAAACTGACTTAACTGCTTTTTTTAAAAAAAGCATTTAATATTTATTTATTTATTTATCACTACGTTGGGTCTTCGTTGCTGTGCGTGGGCTTTCTCTAATTGCGGTGAGCAGGGGCTACTCTTTGTTGCAGTGCACGGGCTTCCCATTGTGGTGGCTTCTCTTGTTGTGCAGCACGGGCTCTAGGTGCACAGGCTTCAGTAGTTACAGCATGCGGGCTCAGCAGTTGCGGCACCTGGGCCCTAGAGTGCACAGGTTTCAGTAGTTGTGGTGCGTGGGCTTAGTAGTTATGGCTCGCAGGCTCTAGAGCGCAGGCTCAGTAGTTGTGGCGCTTGGGCTTTGTTGCTCTGTGGCATGAGGGATCTTCCTGGACCAGGGCTCAAACCCGTGTCCCCTGCATTGGCAGGCGGATTCTTAACCACTGCACCACCAAGGAAGTCCAGACCTAACTACTCTTGTTTTGAGACATGTTTTGATATTGGGAGGACAAATCCCTTCTCTTTCTATTCTTCTTTTACAAGATAGTCCTTGGTCATTTTGGTGCAGTTATTTCTGTCTTCCTAATCACCAAATTTGTTTTCAATTATATCCATCCCACTATTTGGCTCATCTATGGAATTTTTTACATTGCAATAATCATATTTTAAATTTTCAGCAACTCTTTTTTGTTCTCTGTATTTTTTCCAAGTAGCATGTTCTTTACTTACTGACATAATACCCTCTAGAGCCAGGCAACATGGGAGGTGTTTGGGGGGGAAAGTCTTTTCTGTATCTGGCCTTAACTTTGCTCCTCAGAGGGGCACTACTTTGCATGTTCCACTTGGTCCCTTTTTCAAACTGCTAGTAGATTTATAAATGGACAAGCGTGATGAGTATTAGCATCTGGGGCAGATTTCCCAAATTGTTAAGGTCACTGATTTTCCCGGACAGGCCAGATAAGATGCTTGAATCCAGGACACACAAGAGTGGGCTCGGCCTGGGCTGGAGTGTGTGGATTTCCCTTTTGGCTGATCGGCTGGGGATCTCCCTTGAATGAGGAAGTGGGGAAGGACTCAGCCTGGTGGAGGAACATTTCAGGGGATTTGCCTATGTGCCAGGCATCCAAGTCTTTTGGTCCTTCATGTCCCTGATGGTGGTGGGACATCATGGGGCGGGGGGCTCTGTTTTGTTCCCTCTTACCCCACCACCTGGTAAGACCCTCCCTGATCCCATTCTCTGGCCCTCAATAACCCTCCTGTTATCTCAATGACTACCCTATGGCATGTTTTGCTCCCAGCCTCTGGGGACCCTGAGCTTATGTTTTAAAAATTTTCTTTTTCCTGGAGCCCTTTGGGGAAAGCTGATCTACTCATTTCTTTAGCTGCCCCAACCCATGTTGGCTTATGGGTTTCTAGACCTGCTTGGAGTTTCCATTTGTTGGATGCAATCTGCTTTATATCTTCTAAAAATGAGAAGTCCTTCAAAGTTCCTGGTCCACCTAAGGCACCTTTCCCTGTTTCTGGGGCTGCTACAGGGACTCATTATCTTTTTAAAAGGTCGCCCATGACTTTTGTGGGATTTGGGGAGGGAGGAAGAGGCGATGACAGATGAGTCAGCCTGACGTATTGAACCAGAAATCAAGACCAATCACTTGGATTGTTTTTTTGATTGTGCTGCACAGATGAGGAACCTGGAGTGTAGATAGAAGTGACTTGCCCACGACTCCTCAGAGCCAGGGCAAGAAGCCAGCCTGCCTGGAGCACTGGTCATGAGGCTGCCCCCACTAAAATCAAACACTGCTGCTTCAGGATTCACCAGAGACCACAGATTTGAGGGCTTTGTGTAAAAATGAAAATCGGGCTCTGGAAAATTCATTTGACATTTAGATAAAGCGGGAGGGAAGCACTGGGACAGACAGGGAAGTAAAACTCTCAAAACTGCTCACTCTGGTGGCCTTTCAGCTCAGTGGCCTGAAGAGGGAGGGTCTACAGAGGTGAGGCTAGAGGCTTTGGGGAGGGGTGCTCTGGCAGTAGAACCTTCTCCCACACTGGCCTGGTGAGGCCTGAGAGGAGGCAGGGCTGACTGAGCGTAATGGGCTGCGTATGGCTATTGGAGGTCGGCTGTAGATCAGAATGGCTTTGACCACTTTCGAGAATTCCTGTTCCTCTTACATTTATACTTGTAGATTCGTGGACAGGCACCCCATCATACAACACAGCCCCAAACTCACACACACCCTGGGGAGAATGCTTCCCAGCCCACTCTCTTCTGGACCCACAACGGCCACCCTGCTTGGCTCCCAGCCCCCGTCCTACCACCCCTCGCCCTGCCCCGCCTGCACAGACCAGTCAAGGCAGCCGTGCTGCTCTCGTCCAGTTTCATGGCCTCCGAGTACCACAGAGATGCCTCCTTCACTTGGTCCTGCAGGATGAAGAGGTAGCCCAGCTCTGTGGCCACATGGGCGTAGGAGGATGTGGCCATGAAGGTTCGCTCAAGGAAGCTACACACCAGCTGCAGAATTGCCTGGTGCCTCCCAGACTGCAAGGCACAGACACGGGAATGGGGAAATCAGTCAGGCCAGCCTGTCTGAGCATGGCCGTGTCACTTTGGTGGGACTAGGGGGTGCTCAGGAGAGCCCAAGAGGTACCCTGTGTCCAGGCAGCTGGGTCCGGGTAGCTGTCCACCTCCCAGAGAACCCCCCGCTGGCCACATCTGTGGAACCTGCCTCCAGCCGCAGGCCCTCTGAGGGACCCAGCCCCTGTCTGGCCACAGTCATTGGTCCAACGAGTCACCAGGAGGTTTTTCACAAATTGAAGTTGCATGAGAGAAACTCTTTGTGTCCCACTGATGGAAAGTGGCTCTGAAGGCTGCGAGCAGCCACTTTCCCTGCCACGCATGGAGAATAAGGCAGAGAGAATCAGACATAGATGTGGAGGACAAGAGGGTATCCCAGTGGCATTCGACTCCCCAGAGCTGCCCCTGTTCTTATGGCAATTCCTTCTAGTAAATCTGGCTCTGGGGCTCAAGGGTCTGACAGAGACAGATTATTTGGCAGCCTGGTCTGTTTGCACTTTGCCTGGCGTCAGAGAGGCCTAGGCAGGCCAGCCTCACCAGGTCTCTTCCACAGAAAGAATGTGGGAGTCCGGTGCTCCAGCACCCTGAGGCTAGAGCTGGGCGTTGCTCTGCTGTACCACAGCTGTGCCACTGCCCTCTTTCCCCAAACAAGGTGCCTCCCTCTCTGAAAGCACTTCTAGACCTCACCTCCGTGATCTTCATAGCATCTTTGAAGGACATGTAGGTGCAGGCTTCAGAGCCCACAATTCAGTGATTGGCTGGAGGCAGGCAGTGGCCCCGGGGCCTGGGCCACCAGCCTGAGAGGCCAAGTTTAAGCCAGAGGGGGAGGGGCAGGGTCCTCAGGGAGCTTCCAGGGAGCACAGGTCTCCCCCGGGGAACATAACAAGAAGCACACATTCAGAAACCAGGGAGTACCTTCTTACCAGTCTGCCCACCACAAGAATTTTTTTAAGATGGAGGCTTGGATTTTGGGGCTCTCTTGTTTCCAGCGCCTTAATCAGATTTCTAACATGCTCGACAGCCTACAAGAACAAAACACAATATCAAAGGCAGTATATAAAAGGGGAGTGGGGCAGAGGTTCTCAACTGTGGCTGCCCATGAACACCAGCTGGGAGATCTTAAAAACACCCAGGCCCCCAAGCCAGCTCCAGAGATTCAGAGTTAATTGGCCTTGGGCGGGCCCAGGCTTCAGTATTACTTCGGAGCCTTATTGGCAGAGCTTTCAGGAACATTATTCATCCCAGAGCTGGCACTGCCGCTTTGTTCATGAATCTGTGAAGAGCAGCTGCCCTTTGGGACACACCCAGGCAGGGCCAGGAGCCACCTGTCACGGTGCCCACACCACAGCCCACCAGGCTGGCGGCAAACCACCTGGGCTGGCCCAGGAGCAAATGGTCAGGGCAGGTCCCTGCCCCCAAACCCCTGCTCCATTTTGACGTGAGTCACCACATTGGCGCCTCTCTGTCATTCCAGTGAATGCTCCCAACGACCCTGTAAGTTATTGTAACTATAGATACCCGAATTTTCCAGTCCAGCAGATGAAGGGTCAGAAAGGTTAGGTCATTTGCTCAAGGTTACCCAGCCAACGAGGTGGCTGACTGAGTCCAAAGCCTGTGTTCTTTCCAGTGGACTCTTCTGCCCACTCTCTATGTGGGAGTAGGGAGTTTTTAGTCCCCAGCTGCAAAGAAGTGCCAGAAGAGAAGCCCGGGGTAGGGTGGATCTTTTCTGCAAGACAAGCACTGGACAGCCTGAGCTGGGGCGAGGGGCAGATCCCAGAGTTTGAGGTGGGAACAAAGGAGAATTAAATGCTAATTGCCCTTGGGCCTAACCTTCAGGCCAGGCCTTAGGAAGGCCTGCCCAGAGCTCTGGGGTCTCAGGGAGCGGAGGACATGCCTGTTCTCTTATTCTGACCCAGAGACAGTGGTAGAGCCCTTTTCGAGGGTTCCTCCCAAATACGAACGGTGCCCTCCACCGCACCTCACCCCACAAAATCCGTAATTTCAGAGCTGGCCAGAAGGAACCAGAAACTTCCTCTTCCCACCATGACCCCTTAGAGCCTCTTGATTTGTCACCCTCCCCACAGAGGCAATGTCTTTATTCAGAAGGCAGGGTTTTAGATGAATACACAGACTCTTTTTGAAAATAAGAAGCTGTCTGGGCATGGAGGTTTTCATTAAGAATTCTAGGTGCTTCTGATTGGATGTGAGGGCTCTTTGGGGTTTCTTTGGAAAACTACAAGGCCTAGGAGCAAGTCTGGGGCCAGGTACTGCCTGGTATTGTCAATACCTGAGCAATTCCAACCATTCCCTAAAAAAAGGCATTTCCTGAAATATGAAACACAACTGTGGGGAATTCCCTGGTGGCTCAGTGGTTAGGACTCAGCACTTTCACTGCCGCGGGCCTGGGTTCAATCCCTGGTCATGGAACTAAGATCCTGCAAGTCGTGTGGTGTGGCAAAAAAACAAACAAGAAAACGCCAAACAAACAAAAAACAAAAAAAAAACCCACCACAACCATGACTTCTATCAGGTAACATGGAGCAAATTATTGTAGTACACTGGGCACTATTCCCAGTTGTCCCATCTGTCATCTTAGTCCTTATAACAAGCTCACGGAGTGGGTGGAATTATCTCCATTTTACAGATGAGCATCCTGGGGCTCATTCAGGTGGAGACACCTGCCCAGGGTTACACAGGGAACATGTGGCAGAACCAGAGTTAGCCTCACTGCTGCCCTTTGGAACTGTGTGGCTCAAAGACCAAACCAGATCAGACTTCCCTGGCAGGGAGTATGGAGGAGGGGGCAGGGAGCTGAGACCCAGGGAGCCCCCTCCAATGCCTTGGGGGTGGGAATGCTGTGAGGGGTCCCTCCTTGGCTGTGCTGGTTTCAAGGCGTAACTTCTGAGTCTTGAAAGAACTTACTGTGGTTATGTTTCCTTTTCTTGCAAGCTCATGCACAGCTAGAATTTGGCAGGCATCAATATTGCTTTCATCTTTTTCTAGGATTCTGAAATAGGAAGAGGAGCCACGTGAATTGAGAGTGTTCAGAGGCAAGGCTAGGAAGGTGTGGTGGCAACTTCTGATTGTCTCCTAACATCCATTCTCCCTTTCTCCTTTTAATAATAGAACCCCCAAACTGTTGGGGCACGGGGCTACCGGAAAAGACTACATTTCCCAGCCCCCCTTTGCAGCTCAGGTGTGACCATGTGATTAAGTTCTGCCCAATAGGATGCAAGCGGAAGTGCCCAGGGTATATCCAGTGGTGCCCCTACAGCATGCCTTCCATTTCTTCTCTTTCCTCCTTCCTGCTGGTTGGAATGTGGATCATGTGAGCAACATCTTAGGAACAGGACAGCAATGAGAGAGAAGGGGCCTGGGACCCTACAGAGTTAAGCTGTCATCCTAGCCCTGGCCCACCACCCAAACTTTTCCCTGAGAAAGGAATAACATCTTATGTTATTTAAGTCACATATTTGGGGGTGTCTTTGTGACAGAAGCCCATTATGTCCCAAATAGCACAGGTATGACCGTGGTACCAAGGTCCGGGGGGGCCAGAGAGGTGCTTGGGGGGCAGTCTGCAGCTGTAAGATGGAAAGGAACCTTGGTTTCCATCATATGTCCTTGGGAAGATGCAGCTCCTGATCATATTGTGGACTTTTCTATATTCTGTTTCTTTTCTTTTCTTTTCTTTTTTGGCCACACCAAATGGCATGCAGGATCTTAGTTCCCCAGTCAGGGATCGAACCCATGCCCCCTGCACTGGGAGCATGGAGTCTTAAACACTGGACCACCAGGGAAGTCCCAATATTCTATTTCTTTACAGGAAATTTCATATTTTTCAGCCTGATCAGGGAATGGCCCTCCTGCTTAATTGATGGTTACTCTAATTGACATATAAAATTCCAACACGATTAGGCACAGTCAACATTCAAAGACTTCTAACCATTTATGATGATTTTGAAGGCACTGTGAACCTCATAATTTGGAAATTAAAAAAAACTTTTAAAAGACGTATGGACTAAAAAAGAATCAGAACGAATGTTAGAAAATTCTTAGAACCAAAAGATACTGAAGATACTACTGAAGTATCCAAATGTGTAGATACTGTTAAATGGTACCTCTAGGGACATTCATAGACTTAAGTGCTTATCTTCTAAAAGAAGATTGAGAATGGCCAGGCACCCAACTCAAGAGTCAGACAATAACAACAGAGTAATTCCACAGGAGGTAGTTGGCAGAAAATAATAAAGAGCAGAAATTAATAAATTAGGAAACAAAGATAATAGCATCAACGAAACTCAAAGCTGGTTCTTTAAATGAAAGAGACAAATTATTTTAGTATCAGTGGAGAAAAATAAGAGAGAAGGAAAAAAATAAACAATTTTTAGGGCTGAAAAGAGAAACACACCTACAGAGAGCAGAGATTTAAAGAGCAATGGGGGAGGGGCTTCCCTGGCAGTCCAGTGGTTAGGACTCCGCACTTCCATTGCAGGGGGCATGGTTTTGATCCCTGGTTAGGGAACTAAGATCCTGCAGGCCCCGTGTGGTGTGGCCGGAAAAAAAAAAAAAAAAATTAAAGAGCAATGGGGGAACTCTATGAGCTGGGAAACCCTCCGTGAGGGAAGGCGTCGGGTGTTGGATTCAACCCATTGGCACCAAACACCATCTCCCTGCAGGTGGATGTGGCAGGGCCTGGGCAGGGAGGCCGTACACATTCAAGGTTGAGGCCTTCAGCCAGGTGTTTCCAGGTATCCTGTGGGCCCAAGGCAGAGCCTCCAAAGCAAGCTCTTGACCTAGCTCCTGCCAGGGACCCCGGTCAGGTGTCAACTGTGAGAGAGGGCTGCTGAGGACCTGCCCAGGACTGGCACAGGCTGGAATCACTTTCAGTTTCCTACCAGTGCCTCTTTCTGAGACTCAAATTCCAGCTATCATCAGAGGAGTTATCATCCCTCCACAGGGAAGGAAGAGGTATGTTTGTGTGTGTTTTTTTTTTTTTTTCCCACACACAATTTAGTAAAAACTTGTAGTGGTGACTCACGGTCACTCAGAAAAAAATATAGTCCACTAACTCTTTTTAGGAAGAAAATTGGTACTGTAGTTTTAGGATTACTGTGATAAAAATAGTTAAAGCGTTAGAGGTTAAAGAGATAAGCTTCGGTTATCTAGAAAGTTCCATTCTACAAAACCCTCCATCAAACATCCCTCCCCTGAAGCTATCTTTATCTCTATTCACAGTGAAAGTGCTTCAGGATCACCCTATACTTGACGTCTGGCTTCCATAAATCCGCATAACTCCTGAACCCTAGGCTGTCTTCCGGATGCACTCAGCTTGCTACTAAAGTCTTCTCTCAGGCAACAATGACCTTTGTCCCCTGAAGTTTTTATTAATGCATATCACACCCACAGTTTTTAAAAGTAAATAATACAGTAGTCCCTTTCTCCCTTTACTCTCCCCTCCCCACCACTCCTCAGAGACAACTGCTGTTTACCCTGTAACTCTTGTTGCTTTGGGTTACTTTGGTAGTTCCCTCCATCTCTCTCCTAAACACTATGCTTAGACCTCTTGATAGGCCTATTTCTTGATTCTTCCACTGCAGGTCTCCGCTGCTGGCTTCCCGCTATGACAGGTAAGTGTCTAGTTCACGTCCATCCTCCCTCTCCTCCCCCACCCCCAATGTCATAATGTCACTATTCATAGTTCCTGTTGACAATACTGACTTTTGTCTTACTCCATCAAGTACACAGCATCTCCCATCTCACCTCCGTGTAAGATGGGAACGATTAGCCCCCTTGGCTAGCAAAGGAAGGAAATAGCAGGTTGGCCCCACCCCTCACCTGTGTCCTGTTTCTACCGTCCGCTCCCAGTCCTGTCGAGCCAAGAACAGCCGCATCTTTAGGACCAAGGCCGGCAGGAAACTGCCCCAGGTGACGGTGATCTGGTTCACCACCTCCAAGGCCCCCCAGTAGTTCTGCAGCATCATGAAGTACGTTGCCTGTCGAAAGCCAAAGAAAAGAGCTCCACTGGTGCCCACGAAGGATGGTGTCAGGGTCCCCACTAGGACAGGAGCAGAGCCTGACATGTGGGCAGGAGCCATCACTCAGAGTGACAAATCAGGGTCCACAGCGGTCTTGGGGTCCTTGACAGGCAAGGCAGGGGCTCCAGGAGACAGCTGAGCCCCGAGCAGGCCTGGGACAGAGCAAGGTCATGGGAGGGACCCCCTAGCGGAGAAGCTGGGGTTGCTGGGCACCTTCCAATTCCACATATGGCCCATCATTTCCCATTCACTTTCCTAAAATTCACCACTGAAAACTGCTCACTGGGCCAGTGCAGCAACTAGGAGTCGGTTAGGGTTTGCAGGTAACCCTCCCCTCCCCACGGCAAGCCTGCGGTGCTTTTTCTTTCTCAAGGCACACCGGGCTGGGGTCATGGCCTCTGCAGGCAGCCAGCCACCAGGCTCTCCTGGGTGAGTCATGACACAGATGCCTGAGGGGCAGAGGGCAATGCTCCCAAAAGGCTTGAAATTGGACTCCGAAAGGGCAGCTTCAGTTTACAGTAACCCTCCATTAAGAGACTTATTAAAAACAAGAGGAGGATTATTCTAAATAAAGATACATGCATAAACGTGTTCACTGTAGAACTCTTTGTAAGTGTATAACTAGAAACAATCTCAAAATCCAAACAATAGGAGGCGGGGTTGGCAAATTACATTAGGCCCACACAACGGGGGCCTGGCTTTATGCAGACATTCAAAATGACACGTGCTTATGATGTAACCTTACATGAAGAGAAAGACCAAACGGTAAGATGCCCTATGATTACAACTATATGAACTACCTACACTATCTCCCACCCCATGGTGGGTGCTGTGTGTGACCTCCTTCAGGAAAAGGGGAGTTGGCCGCTGACAGCTCTCGGGGGAGTCTTCCTCCTGGGATCACCCGTGGCTGCAGGGAGCTGCCTGGTACCAGGTCACACACCTTCCCGAGAGGTAGGTCACACACCTCCGCGAGAGACAGGTCACACAGTCAGCATCTTGTCAGTGAGGGAGTCAGTGAAGGGCCATCCCAGCACCATAATTCCAAGCAGAGCTGGCTGAGGCCTTCACTGGAGCTGCCTCACAGCCCAAGTTCTCCCTCCTGCTTCTTTCACTTTCTCCACAAGTGTTGGTCCCAAGGGTACAACCTGCTAAACCTCCTGTGTGATAACCTCATGGCCTCTGCTCCCCAAAAGACCACCGAAGGCACACCCCAAACCAATGCGTAGAAGAAAGACTCAGAGACATGGCCCTAAAATGTTAACATGGGTTGTTCGGGGGTGGTAGGGCTAAGGATGCCATTTTAAATCACCTTTTGACCTTCTTAGACTTCTGGTTTTTTAATGAGTAAGTATTCATTTTATAAGAAAGGATATACAAACAGAAGAGGATAAGAGGATAGTTTTTCCCTCATAGATTGATTCAACGAGGGCCTCATCAGAAAAAGGAAACAATTTAAATTAAGGTCAGAAAATACAAAACACATACCTCCCTTCTCTTATGGCCAACGAAGTGAACTTAACAGGTGAGATGAGAAAGTGTGAAAGATGCATAGAAAAGGGGCAGTGGGTGAAAACAAAAGGCAAAGAGACAAAGCCTGTCAGAGCCAAGGGAGCCTAGCCCCCAAGAAGACCCCACACAGGCAACGGAAACTCAAGACTGGGCGGGAAGCAGGGAGGAATGGAGCAGGCCTGGGGCTGTTCTGAGTCCCTGATGCTCTCCGGACCTTTGTTCCTCATCCACCAGCTGGGGGGTCTAGAGACTGAGGTCTCTGGGTGGGGACACTCTTGCCCCTCCTACCTTTCCCATCAGCCCCAGAACATCTTTGGTGTCCTGAATGCCATGCTCCAGGTACTTGATGGACTTCTTCACCGTGTGGGGTTTGTCTGAGCTGAGGTCCACCCAGCCTCTGAGCACGTAGCCCTGGCATAAGAGCAAGGGGAAAGATGAAGTGCTTGGTCCTGTATCGCCTCCATCCAGACTGCCTCTCCTGCCCACATCCCGCCCTTTGTCATTCCACTTCCTGAGGCCCTGCCGGGCACCACTGCTCCCAGATCCCAGGCGAGCCCTGCTCTCTCCCTGCAGGCCTTCGTACCTCTTGTTCCTTCGTCTGGAATGCCCTTCCCAGTACGCGCCCCCCAAACCAAGTCCCTTCATCTGATTAACCACCACCAGTCTTTAAAACTCAGCTGAGGAGGCCCCTCCTGTAGGAGGCTTTCCTTGACCTTCCAGGCTGGGTTGGGGCCCTCCGTATGACCCCCACGGTTCTCTTGTCCCTTATGGAGGCACTACCACCTGTCTTGTCATTGTGTGTTTATTTTACACTGGGGTCAGGGCCACTCCAGCTCTCTCCACTTCTTAGACCAGCACAGGGCCCAGCCTGCATGGGAAGCCGGGAATGCCCTCTGAGCGGGCAAGCGGCCATACTGAGCTCATGGGCCTTGGTGGCTCCCCTTCAGCCTTCACCCTGCCTCGCCTGGCAGATGCCACAGGCCAGGCCCAGGAGGCAAGGTTAGAGGGGTGCTTGGAAGACCCTGCCCTGAAGCATCTCTCACGGCCTAGAGCAGGTTTCTCAATTCTTTTCCATTATTGCCCTCCTAAGGAGACTTTTCAGTCATTTCTCCCCTAATCATTCCCTCCCCCTCCAAGAAATTTTAATATCACAGATATACCATTTATGTACTGTGTGTGTATCTGTGTTTTATATACAAACAGTGAGGGTTTTTTCACCCCCTCCTCCAAGAACCAATTTTCACCCCCTTGGGGGGCTGGGGGTGATATATGCCCTGCTGAGTTGCATGGCTTAGACTGAGGCTTCTAATTCTACCATGAGTACAATTCTACAGCACATGACATCCACTGCATATGAGATCTTCTGTGTGAGCCGCCACAGACACCTAGCAGATCACTGCAAGGAAGGAATACAGGTCCAGTGTAGTCAGCTCATCTAGTTTTTCAAAAGAACCAAGAAATCTGGACTTTTAGGTAAAAATCTTCTGATTTCTAAATGTCAGCAAACTAATTCAAGATTTTAAAAATATATAGTGCAGGCCATAAAACCTATCTGCAATCGGACTCTATGGACAAAGGCCAGTGTGTAGTTGTCTAAACCCTGAGCCAACATGGGTCTTGTTGGTGTCTGGGTGTGGCCCTCCCCCAGCCTCAGGGCCCTCCATGGGAGTAAGGGCCACCCTTTAGGATGTGTTTGGACGCTGCTTTCTTCGGCTGTTGCCCTCACGATGCCCAGGGCTGGTACCTCTCTGGAGCTGCTGGAGACCTTCAATGTGCGGTCAATGTATTCCTTGGCCTTGTCATGGCGACCCATGAGCCAGAGGAAGAGGCCGGCATAGTACAGGGCAGTCCCGCTGGCTGTCTTGCGGATTTCCTTCAGGCTGCTCTCAAGTTCCTGAATCGCTTCTCGGTCTGGGAATCCGAGAGAGAGGAGGAAGGGGACAAGTTAGGATGGGGAGCTCTGTCTGGCCCTGCCTCTCCACGCTCTGGGCCTCCCTCAACACACGGAGCCGACTACACGACAGCCCAGGGCCTGGGAACCAGGAACACTGACCCGTGTGATGCCACGGGAGCTGCCCAGCCCTGGAATTGGGTTTGCTGGCTGAGATTTATCTTTTCTCCTCTGTGCCCAGCAGTTTGCTGGGCAGACAGATCAAACCTGAACCCCCCACCTCAGGCCCACAATCCATTCCGGGTGGCGAAATTGTAGTTTGTACATAGTCTCTTAGAATCTCTTCCTGACTCTAGAGGGGTGGAGATGAGGGGTAGAATTTTTTATTTTGGCTTGATTTTTCTCGACAAGATCTTGGCAAAGGAAAGTAGGGTGTCTCCCCAGCTCTTGGGATGTGGAAGGAGGACCCCTCCCACTGTCATGCTTTCTGCCTGCGGCTCCCACTCAATTGGGCCTGGGCATGGGGTCTTCTTTGAGGACCCCATGGGGAGGGGAGGGGAACCACTCCTCACAGCATCTGCAGTCTCGGGTGCACACACCTCCTGCAGCCCGAGAGGGGCTATATCTCTGGAGTGGGGCTCTCTTTTCCCCGCTGGGCCAGGCCTGGCTGAGCATGGCTGCACTCACCGATGGTTTCACAGCACTTGTGAGCATAAATGAGAGCCATGACAGAGCACAGGGACACGTCTGGGTGATTCTGGATGCTCTCTAGGCTGCTGATGGCATCCTGGATGCGCTCTGTGAAGAGAGCCCAAGTGGTTATTCTCTGGGGCTCCATGCTCAGAGGGCAGGAAGCTCCATGGCAGACACAGGGCTGACCCAAGGCTTGGTACCACCTGACCCAAGACTTGGACTAACTGGTCCAAAAGGTCACTAGTGGCCCAAGTTCCCTGAAGACTGAAGCTTCCTGAAAGGGCTGCTGGGGCCATGGTCCAGGCTGCCAGGAGATGGAGGACTTGGAGCTGAGAGATGTACCTGTGAGTATTCACAAGGATTCCTGTAGGTCGGTTCTGAAGAAGGACCTCTGTGCATTCCCAGCTAGTTGCTCAGTTATATTTATCCTTCCATGTCCACTGACATTGGCCATGGGCAGCTCAGCTGGCCCCCCACCCAGGACGACCTTCTAAATGTCAGTGAGTCACACCTCCATGGGCCTCACTTCTCTCCCTGCTCCTGTCCCACACCTGCCTGTGGCCACACCTACCACTTCCTCCTTTTTCTGCACTAGTGGCTCTCAGTTTCCAAGCCTGGGATTGGTTCAATAATCTTGCAGTCATCTTTCCCCCCACTCATTTTACAGATAGGGAAACTGAGGTGCAGAGCAGGGGTAGTGAGGTCTCTGAGGTCTCAAAAGTCAACTAGATATGGATTACATTCTGTGGATTAACCTGGGAATCTAGCTACTGAGTGTAAGACTTTTTCCATGGGAACATGATTGGGGTAGAAGTAGGCATCCAGGTGGAGCCTGCACGTTAGTGCTTGGCTAGTGCCTGAGGCCAGAAGGCAACACTGACGAGTCCCTACCTTCCCTGAGGACTCCATAGGCTTTAAAGAACTGCAACACTGGGTCATTGCTGAAGTTTTCCAGGCCCACGGCCGCGGCCTGCTGCACATGGCGGAAGTACTTTTCTTGGCTGTAATAAATGATCCCAGCCTGCGAGGAGGAAGACACAGTTGCAATAGTCCCAGCCCCTTTTCTGTCTATTCTGACCTGCTCCCTCCCCTAGTCCCTGCTCCTCTTCCAGTTCTGTAAAGAGAAGAGAAAGAATATTCAGGCCTCATCCCATTCCTCCCCAGCCCCAGGAACAGCACCATACAGTTTTCTTGGGAAGGAGTTTGGAGATGTTTGTTTTGGAATTAACCACAGATTCTGGTTCAAATGTGATGGGGAGTTCAACTCAGGTTTTGCCTTAGGAAGCAAATAAGAGGGAAGAAAGTGAACCGATAATAAGAATCATGACGCCAGTACTTAGAGGTACAAGTTATTGTGGGCTAACCACCTGTGGGGAAGTGTACCAAGGGCTTTACGCCCATCATCTATGCATTATCCTCTCCATATCCTTCACAGTTAAGGAAGCCAAAGCCCATGGAGGCTGTGGCTTGACAAAGGTCACGTAGTAAGAGGCGCTGAGATTTCAAAATGAAGTCTCACTTCCCCTAAGGTTTGTGGGTGCCGGGGTTGGGGATAGATGTGGTTGGATTGTGAACAGCCTTGTGGGCCATACGAAAGAGCCCAGACACCATCCTGAGGGTAATAGGAAGCAGCTGGAACGGTTTTAACGTTGGGCATGGTGGGGGGGGGGAATGTACTCAGGTGTGTGTTTTTGCAAACACTCTGGCTTGTGTGTGTGTGTGTGTGTGTGTGTGTGTGTGTGTGTGTGTATGTTGGGGTGGTCGTGGATGTTGGTGGCGGTGGTGGCGGTGGTGGTGGTGGTGGTGGTGGTGGTGGCAGTGGAGGACTGCTGGTGAAGAGAGCCGAAGCAGAGAAACCAGTTGGGAGGGGGACTGTTGCAGGTGCCCAGAGGGGAGATGGTGGTGATCCTGGACTAGGAGATAAAAAGTGGGTGATCTCAGGAGACATTTAGGAGCTGATACTTCCTGCCGATTGACAGGATCTGGAGATGAGTATGGGAAAGAGTAAAGGCTGGGGGATCAAATGGTGGTGCGATCCACTGAGGTGAAGGACCCAGAAGAGGCACAGACAGGGGAAGGGGAGATAATGGCTAGGTGATGGAGCTGTGTTTTTATGCTTTGGTTTGGGGGAGCTCGGGGATAGGACTGGGTGGGGATGATGACTGTGGGCTCAGAGAACACTAGAGAGGATGCGCTTGCCACGGAGAGTGAGGCGAGAAGGGACGAAGACAGCCTGAAGAGGCAGGGGACAGCGAAAGGAGGGTAGCAGAGGCAGCACGAGCGGTCAGAGAGGTAACAGGAGAGCTGCAAGGCGCGAGGGTCACCAGGCCAGGGGCGGAGAGTCCCGGAGGGAGCGGCTGGGCAGTGCCCGGGCCACGCACCATAAGGGAGGAGTCATTGATGCTCATCTCCGGGCACCCGCGGCTCCGAGTCCGGGTCTGCTGGTGCCTCGCGGAGCGGGATTCCCCGAGTCAGGGTCCCGGTCGCGCTTCTCGCGGCCTGCTGTTGCAGGCGCGCGCGTCCTTGGAAACGGAGCAGCCGGCCGCTCTCTAAGGGCGTCAGAGTTAAGGGTGGGCGTGGCCAGGCAACCACGTGACAAGGCGCGGGTAGTCGAGCGCCGAGAGGGAGAGTACGCGCTGGAGGCGCCGCGGTCCCGGGCACCGGCGCACGAGCCGACCGTGGCCATGGGCCTGGGCGCCAGCGCCGAGCAGCCCGCGGGAGGCTTCGAGGGCTTCCACCTGCACGGGGTGAGTGGCACCTGCGGCACCGGTGGCCTGGGCATGGCGTCCGCACCAACGTGCGGGGGACGTCCGATCACCGGCCGGGGGCGGTAGAGGCGGGGTCCCGGCCTTAGTGTGGCCACCCGGGGGAGACTGATGCCCCTTGCCGGTAGGAGCCGCCGGCGAGAGATGGCGCCACGGCACTCCTGGGCCACGGCCCGTCTGCGGCCGCGGGTCGGCCCGGCGCCAGCCCCAAGTGCCAGCTCTGCAGGAAGCTGGAGCGTTTCCTGGTCGGGTCGTGCCGCCCCGGAATGGCACTTCTCCCGGGTGAAGAGTGAAAGCACCAGGTCCAGTCAGGACGCATTTGTGCACTTGTATGATCACATTTATGATCGCCTGTTGTGCACTGCGCTTGTTACTGGGCCAGGGGAGAGAGCCAGCTAAGCCCAGGGCCCGCCCTTGGATCCAGGGGGTCGGGGTAACAGAGTGGACGCCAGCTGCGGGGGAGCCTGCCAGCGGGCATCCTGCCTGTGGTGGGGTCGAAGACCGATGAGAACCAGCCCGGGAAAGTGGGAGCGGGAGAGCCAAGAGAATGCGGCAGAGGGCTCGGGGAGAGAGTTTGCGGGGGATGGGGGGTGGAGCAGGGCTCCCAGGTGGAACATTGCGGAGAAGCGCGGTAAGGCCGCGGCTGAGAATGTGCCTTCGGTGTCGCCACAGAGGTCTGGATGAGCAGTCCCGGGGAAAGTGGAGATGGAGTGGGTTCCTAGAGCCTGAAGGTGAGGAGAGGGGCCCGCAGCAAGATGGAGATTTGGGGTGATTTGTACTGCGGAGAAGCAGGGGCTGTAACAGAGCTGAGAGGGGCAGGAGAGTGTCCGTCCCCAGCGCGCCGCGGGGCAGGACTCCCTTGTCCCTTGTGCACGGTGGATGGCAGCAGAGATGGGGGTAGGCAGACAGGCTTGTCAGTTTGGTGCCTGGCTGTTGAGCGGTCTCTGTATTGTGATGGGAGGCTCTGTTTACAACTATGGGGGAGGGGGGCAGCTAAAGAGAGGTTTCCTAAAAGGAAAGCCAGGATGGCTTCAGGACCCAGAGGTAATAGAATCTGTGCTTGGTGGTGGGCTTTCCCTAGTGGACGTCATGGTGAGGCACCGGACAGAAAAGGTGGACAGTGAAATGCATGCAGCCAGAAGAGTCTTCCAACAGGTTTGATGGAAGGCAAATTGAGGATATCGACAGTGGGGGGTGGGGTGGTGGTGGTGATGGTGGTGATTGTAGGAGTGAAGATGGGAAAGGCCTGTTGGAGAGGGACAGAATGGAGAGACTGGGGAATTGGAGGTCTTTATTTACAAAACAGTTTGTTTGTTTGTTTGTTTTTGGCGGTACGCGGGCCTCTCACTGATGCGGCCTCTCACTGATGCGGCCTCTCCCGTTGCGGAGCACAGGCTCTGGACGCGCAGGCTCAGCGGCCATGGCTCACGGGCCCAGCCGCTCCGCGGCACGTGGGATCTTCCCCGACCAGGGCACGAACCGGTGTCCCTCGCATCGGCAGGCGGACTCTCAACCACTGTGCCACCAGTGAAGCCCCAAAACAGTTTTTTTTCCCCCGTTTCATACGTGTAGTTTTATTTAGTTGATGTACAATATTATATATGTGTACAATATAGTGATTCACAATTTTTAAAGGTTATACTCCATTTATAGTTATTATAAAATATTGGCTGTATTCCCTGCATTGTACAGTATATCCTTATAGCCAAAACAGTGATTTTGAGCACATATGCTGTGGCAGGTAGAGTTCCCGGCACTGGAGATAAAGCAGTGAGCAGAAAAGATACTGTCCCTTTTCTCATGGAGTTTACATTTGGATGCCAGCAGAGAGGGAAGGGAGACAGACAGGAAATATATGGTAGTTGGTGATCATTGCTAGCGAGAAGAAAAAGCAGTGTGAGGGGATCCAGAGTGATGAGTGGGTGCTCTTGTATACAGGGGTCAGGAAAGGCCTCTGATCAAGTCACGTTTGAACAGACACCTTGGAAGGAAGTAAGGAGTGGACAATACAGATATTTGGGGGAAGAGCGTTCTGGGCAGAGGGAGGCCCTGAGGTGGGACTGTGCTTGCTGGGCTTGAGGAGAAGCAAGGAGGTGGGGTTGGTGTGCTTGGGTGGCGTGGCCCATGTGAGGAGTGTGCTAAAGGATGAGGCCAGGTTGCTTGGGGCCTTGCCTTTTGTCCTGAGGATTTAGGATTTTATGCTGAGCTGTGGAGCCATTGGGAGGTTTTAAGTGGTTTTAAGTGGAGGTGTGACACTGCCTCCTAAACATTTAAAAAAACCGAAGAGCAAGTGTGCTGCCTTCTCTAAATATTGGCGTTCCCACTGTGTGCTGGGCATGGTGGAGAAGTCACTGTCCTCGGAAGTGGACAGGAGCAGACTCTGGGTTGGATTTCCTGGGGTCAGGCTGTTGCTGAAAAACTGAGTGCTTTTCCTCCCCTGTCAGTTGGTGTTAGTGAGACGGTTAAATGACAGGGGAAGCAGGTGGTGCAGTCTTCTGGCACCCAGCCAAGCCTCAGAAGGCGTAAACTGCCATCCTTGTTAATCACTCTAGGTGCCCTGATGGGAGATACAGGGGGCGGGGGGAGTGTTATGAAAGCAGCACTCATTGTGGGGCTGCGGGATCTGGGGTGATGGGAACGCCCAAGGGAGAGCCAGACAGAAGGGATGCTTGTTGCGGGGCCGGGGGTGCGGTGGGCAGCACCGCAGGTGATTTCCACTGTGGAGCCATAGTGGGTGATGACAAGGCCTAGGGCAAGGGGCCTTGAGAAGGCCAGACTGAGGACAAGGCCACAGGAGAGGGGAGGTGGAGGTTCTGGGTGGGCTGGGAGAGGGCCGGGCCTGTGCACTGGGGGCCCGAGCCTCTGAGCCTCATTGATGATGGAGGTTGGCAGACACAGTGTTGAGGAGGGTAGAGGGCAACCGGCCTCTGGAGTGGGGGCCTTACCCGAGGGAGGTGGAGTGGCCCAGAGTAGGGAGGAGCAGCTCCTCGCCAGCTCTCCCTGGCGAACCTGTCGTCTGATTCTCAGAAGACCCCTTGTCCCAGCTTCCCCCTGAAGGGACGGAGGGGCAGGCTCCAAGCAGCTGCCCTCTGGGCCAGGCTGCTAGGGCTGGAGTTGGGTTCTGGGCTCATTCTCACTGAAAGCCATGGCAGCTTCTGGAGGTGGCAAGGCGGGGCTCTGTCAGTTCCACTGCCTGGAGGGAGCCCTGATTCCAGGAGCGAACTGGCCTTAATCCGTAGCCTCAGCGGTGAGCTCTCCTTCAGTGTGGGGACTCCAAGACTGGAGGGGCTAGTGGGTGGCAGAAGCCATGGGGGCCTTCCCCTCAAGGAAGCATCCAGAACCTGAGGCCACATGAGCCCTGTGCCCTGTGGGCTGTGGGCCTAGCTGGTGCCTGACCAGCAGGGCATCAAGTGCTCACAGCCAAAGGCCCGAGGGTGTGGGGCCTATCTTTGGTCCAGACCTGGGGATAAAGGCTGCATTGTTTGAGCAAAGCTCTGTGAATGGGGCCTTTGAGATGGATTTCCACCATAGCTGCAAGCCTGGTTGTGGTGTTTTTGGAGACAGCAGGGAGTTCGGGAGTTGAGGGCAGGGCAGGAGCCCCTTGGGCTGGGAATGGCTCCTGGAGGAGCTGTCCTGTGTGGGGATGTTGGATGGTGAGGGGACTCTGCGCTGCTCACCAGGCTCCCTGGCTCAGGCTCATTCCAGACCTTGGGGTCTGCTCTCCTCAGCCATCCCTCCTCAACAGTTCCTATCACCCCACCTGCGGGACTGGGCTTGGATCTGTCACCACAGGGTCAGGGGCTCTCTGGGATCTGGCCACAGGCTGCCTCTGCACTCTTTCTGGGCACAGCCCTGGCTCCATCCATCCTGGGGCACTCCCTTCCTGTCCACATCTAAACATTTCTGGTAAACCCTTCTGGCTTTCCAGCAGCCCCAGCCCAGGCTTCTGGGGCAGCCATCTGTGTCACCCTGTCTCCGTGTGGCCTACTGCTCTGGGTTCTCCTATGAGGCATCTCTAGAAGCGTCTGTGGATCATAATCAGGAAAGAGTCGTTTTCCAAAAGAGGAAAACCTGTGCCCAGGAAGGTAGTGAGAGAGGATGGAGTGCACCTTGCCCATGCGCATGCGTGGCCTGCCTGGAACGGTTCATGCTGGTGTCTCTGTCCTCGCCGGGACACGGGGAGTGGTGATGGTTTCTAGAATTGACGGCTGGGGGCTTCTGGGAGAGTCCCGGGGTCGGCGCAGTGACCGAGGCCTCTGTGCAGCACAGGTGCAGGAGAACTCCCCCGCCCAGCAGGCAGGCCTGGAGCCCTACTTCGACTTCATCATCACTATCGGGCACTCAAGGCTGGTGAGGCCCCCCTCCTGCCTCTGCTTTGCTTGTGTGTGTCTCCTGCTGTCCCACAGGGGCCCCAGCCCTGCTCCTCCCTCCCTTTTCTGTTGAAGGGAGGCTGAGCCCCATCTCCCCTTCTTCCTGAGCCTGATGGGGGCCCTGCCTGGAGCTCAGCTCCCGGGCTCTCAGGGGTGGACTGGAGCAGGTAGACTCCTGGCACTGGCTGCAAGGTCTACGGGGCCTGCCCAGAGGGGCCTGAGAGGTGTGAGAGCTCTGGAAGGGGCAGCTCAGAGTGGGCAGTGCTGCAATGCTCTGGACCCCGGGGGCTCTTTGCTTCCTTTGTTGTGTTTTCCGGGGGGACTGAAGGAGGAAGGTTTAGCAGGGCTTGGGGTGCTGGGGGTCACAGTGGCTGCAGGCCCAGCCCAGCCACCAAGGCCCTTGCCCCATCTCAGACCCAGACTTGTCTGGGGGGCCCGGCCGCGTGTGTGTGGGGGGTCTGGGAGTCAGCCCCGCTGCCCCTGCAGAACAAGGAGAATGACACGCTCAAGGCCCTGCTGAAGGCCAACGTGGAGAAGCCGGTGAAGCTGGAGGTGTTCAACATGAAGACCAATAAGGTGCGCGAGGTGGAGGTGGTGCCCAGCAACATGTGGGGCGGCCAGGGCCTGCTGGGTGCCAGCGTGCGCTTCTGCAGCTTCCGAAGGGCCAGCGAGCACGTGTGGCACGTGCTGGTGAGTGGGCGGGGCGTATGGGATGGGTGTGTGGTGGGGTCCTCCCGGGAGAGGCCAGCAGGCAGTGGGTCTATTAGAGGGTCCCAAGGGCAGGGTGTGGTCTCTCCTGTCCAGTGTCCCAGAGAGGGCAACTCCTCTCAGCCCAACAGTGCCCTGTGACTTAGGGCATTTTCTTACCCTCTAGACGTGGGCTTCTTCTTTGGAAAGGTGGGGACGCCATCTGCTGGAAGCTTGGTTGTACTGCCAGAAGGCTGCTGCTGCGGCTGCTTTAGTCTTTATCTAAAAGAGTGTTTTTTCTGGTGTACCCTAGGGGAGGGGTCCCCAACCCCAGGGCCGCGGACTGGTACCGGTCCCCAGCCTGTTAGGAACCAGGCCGCACAGCAGGAGGTGAGCGGCAGGCGCGCGAGCAAAGCTTCATCTGCCGCTCCCCATCGCTCGCGTTACCGCCTGAACCGTTAACACCCCGGCCGTCCGTGGAAAAATTGTCTTCCACAAAACTGGTCCTTGGTGCCAGAAAGGTCGGGGACCGCTGCTCTAGGATATTATGGTTTTTCTTGGCAGGTCCCCTGAGAGCACCCTTGGGCACTGGACTGGTGCCTGGGGTCTGAACCTTAATGAATCTCTGTGACTGAGTTGTCACAGATGTTGCTGTTAGTGTTCGTTCACAGACACACATGCACATGTGACATGCACAGTCACCGATGGGGCCCGAGTTCTTGAATGCTCGGTCCTACGGCTTGATGGACAGAGGGTGCCCTGAGCTGGAAATTGGCTGATTTGGTTTCTAGCCCCCTCTATTGCTCACTGACTCTTCGCGGGAGCCTTCTCAACCTTTTCAGCCAGCCTCAGTTTGTTCATAAGTGCAATGGGGGTGGTGATGCAAATCCCTCTATATTTCCCGGGAGGCTGGGGGTTGGGTAGTGGAGCTTTCCAAGGGAGAAGGCAATCCTTGTACCCACTTCTCACCACCCTCTCCTTCAACCTCCCCCCACCCGCCACCCCAGGGGTCTTCAGTTCTGTGCCTGCAGCCGTAACAGCAATGCAGTTGGGCACTTACTGTGGGCCAAGGTGTGGTTTTCATTCTGTGCATATATTATTTTTTTTAATCTTCTCAGCAACTCTTGAGTGAGTACTACATATCCCACTTGTAACTGTGGGGAAACTGTGGCCGAGGGGTTAAGTGTTTGTCCACAGTGCCCCAGCTAGCCGCTGGTGGAGCCGGGAGTTGGACCTAGGTGGTCAGATGCGGGAGCTCCTGCCTGTGGCACGGTGCTGCCCTCTGCTGGACAGGCTGTGGACCATGGGAAGCAGGGGAACCAGGGGCTGGGCTGGGAGAGTCTGGTCTTGAGGTCCTGGCCTGGGGACAGAGGACAGGTGGAGAGGCAGCTCCTGGAGAGGCAGCTTCCCACCCGCCGCCCCCCAGTAGCAAGGCCGATAGTTGGATGGTTCGGTGATTCTTTCCTCAGGATGTAGAACCCTGTTCCCCTGCCTCTCTCGCTGGCCTGCGCCCCTACACCGACTACGTGGTCGGCTCAGACCAGATCCTCCAGGAGGTAAGGAACCACAGCCTTCCCCCCGGCCCCCTGGATGGGGTGTGGAGAGGTGGGTGCTGTCCATGAGAAGCGTCTTGTCTTGTGAGGCTTCCCATCCCAGGGTGGGAGCAGGGCTCAGGTGCCATGTGTCTGTTGTAGTCCGAGGACTTCTTCTCGCTCATCGAGTCCCATGAGGGGAAGCCCTTGAAGCTGATGGTTTATAACTCCGAGTCCGACTCCTGCCGGGAGGTGACTGTCACTCCCAATGCAGCCTGGGGAGGAGAGGGCAGGTATTTCCTGGGGTTGCAGGGCTGCAGGGTGGGGCCCTGGTGGGGCCGTGGGGGACCCTGGCCATTGGGCATGGACCTGGAGTCCCATGGTGGGGATGGAGGGCTGGGCCCTGGCCCCAGGGGTCCTGAGGCTGACAGTTGGTCCATGAGGCCCCCTCATTGCTGGTGGATGGGGGTGGCAGGGATAGGAAGGGCTGTGGGACAAGCCCTGGAGTGAATGTTTCTGGTCTTCGGCAGCCTGGGCTGTGGTATCGGCTACGGGTATCTGCACCGGATCCCAACCCAGCCTCCCAGCCACCACAAGAAGCCATCTGGTGTCCCACCACCTGGTGTCCCGCCGCCTGGTGTCCCGCCGCCTGGTGCCCCACCACCTGGACCCATCCCCCAGGACTCTCCTGCCCCTTCTGGCCTGGAGACAGGCTCCAGGCAGGGTGACTACGTGGAGGTACATGGGGAGCACTTGCCAGCTGTGGAGAGAGGGAGCTTCATGTGGGCAGAAGGGCCTGCAGCTGGGAAGAGGAGACTGGGGACTGTCCTCACTGGGGGCCTGCCTGCAGAGCCCTTGGGAGGCCCATCTGCTTGTGGGACCCAGTGGGAGAAGATGGGCTCATCCTGGGACAGTGGAACCTACTTTGGTTCTCCTGCCACTTGGGTCTGGAGGTGAGGGTAGTGTGAGGCACTGGTTGTCATTTTCATTTCATGACTGGGAAACTGAGGCTCAGAGGTGGGCAGAGCCTTGTTCTGTGCCTCCGTGAGTCTGTGGTAAAGTTAGGCCAGGGGCTGGGTGTCTGTCTGGGTCTGCAGCCAGATCGTGGCTATTGAGAGGTCCCCCAAGTGCCTCTGGGCATCGGGTTGGTGCCTGGGGTCTGCATGGGGGCCCTTGGGGACTGCTCTCCGGGCATGGACTCTTCCTGTGGGTCATGGATGGGGCTCCGTCAGGTGGGCCCTTGGGGCTGCTCAGCAGAGTGGGAAGGGTGCCCCGAGTCCATGTCCGCACTGCACGGGAGGCCAGCCAGGCCCCTCTTGCCTGACTTCACATCTGCTGTAGAGGAAGCGGCAGACGCCCAGGGCTGTTTGCTCCCTCGGGCTGAGTGGTGCTCCCGGTGGGTGTGAGCTGGCGGTTGGGTTGGACTACCCTGTCCAACAGGCCCTTCCTGTTCCTTTTTTCCCCTGGCTCCCTGTAGGCCCTGCTGCAGGCACCTGGCTCCTCCAAGGAGGAACAGCTCCCTGGGCCTGAGAGTCCTGGCCATGGCACTCCGGACCTTGGCGACCTTCCCCGTTCCATGGAGATTCCTCTTCATCCTCCGCCTCCACTGCAGCGAGTCATGGACCCAGGTACCGAGCAGGCTGAGAGGAAGCTGAGGGCCTGCAAGCCCTGTGCCGGAGCGGGTCCCGGGCTCTGGGCTGGACTTCGGCAGACCCACTGAGCCCTCCTATCTGATATCTGCCAAGATAAACTGCAGGTGATCCAATCAGTATACGGATGGCAAGACTGCCGTCCAGAGGAGAGAGGGGGCCTGCTCAAGGTCACACAGCACACTGGGCACAGAGCAGGGTCTGGGCCCTCTGCCACTGGGCTATTCCCATGATACCCAACCCCAGGCCCCCCCCTTTCCTCAGAAACCAGCAGTGGGGAACCTCTGGGGTTGGCTGGGGGCATTGCCACCGGCTGAGGAGGTTACAGTCTCTGGCCGGGCCAGATGCCCCAGGAACAGGGCGCCGTGAGCCCAGGGCGCTGGCCTTCCAGCGGTCAGGGTTTTGTTCTGGCAGAGAACTGTGCACCTTCCCCTAGGCTTCCTGGACGTGTCCGGCATCTCCCTCTTGGACAGCAGCAATGCCAGCGCCTGGTCTGGGCTGCCCTCCTCCACAGAGCTGACCTCCACTGCGGTCTCAGCCTCAGGGCCGGAGGACGTCTGCTCCAGCAGGGGTTCTCGTGAGCGTGGCGGTGAGTGGCCGTCCGGCACCTTTAGAGGCCTTCTGGGAAGGACCCCGGGTTGTGGGGAAGGCGGCCCTGAGTCTCTCAGCTGGGTTAGAGGCTGGCCTACAGGTGGAATGCAGCTGCATCACGGCATTTGTATGCTAAAGCGCCCATCCCCCATCAACGCTGGGGGTGGGAGTTGAGGGTCAGCGGGGTTACTGCCCCAGGCCACACTGGCCCTGGTCTGTGGGCCTCCTCAGCTCCACCCCGTGTGTTTCAGGTGAGGCCACCTGGTCTGGGTCAGAGTTTGAGGTCTCCTTCCCAGACAGCCCAGGCACCCAGGCCGACCACCTGCCTCAGCTGACACTTCCCGACAGCCTCACCTCTGCAGCCTCACCAGAAGATGGGCTGTCCGCTGAGCTGCTCGAAGCCCAGGCTGAGGAGGAGCCAGCAAGCACAGAGAGCCCAGATTTCAGGGCAGAGGCTGAGGGGGCAGCCAGCCAGGCACAGCTCTCCACCCCAGAATAACACCCCAGGCTCTAAGAAGGGCCTCTGATGGCATTTCATGAGGCCCAGAAGTGGGAGGCAGCTCAGGCCACACTGCGTGGCCAAACCCCCTGCATTATGCTTCCTAGGCTGCTGCTGACAGGGGGTGGGGGTGGTGGTGTGGCTTGTGTCCACTCAGACCCTACTGGTCTCCAAGAGGTGACCTCCCAGCATTCATTCTGCCTGATGGTCCTGCCTTTGGGGAATTTGGCCACTTGTTTGAGAATCTCAAGTACTTCTGGGGTAGCAGGGGGCTGGGAGTAGCACCCAGGTTAAATAAGTTTTCCAGGAGCTAGGGTCGGAGAGCAAAGGATTCTTTGCCACTCGGGTAGGGCGTGGAACTTCAGTGGCCGCGGGCCTTGGGGAAGGGCATCTTTTGGCCACGTACCCACTGCTTGCTCCTGCTCTGGTCACTGTGGCTGCACAGAAGGTAGCAGAGTCCAGGCACCATCAGGTGTGAAGATGGGGTGAGGGACGAAGGGGTTGGTGTGGAGTGTTTGCCTAATCGCTCTGTAGGGCTTGCAGTGATTCCACAGAGCTCAGCCAGCTCTATCTGTAATGGAAGGCACCCCCAAGCCCTGGGGACCCCTGCCGCTCCAATTACTGTCTCACTCTGTGCTACACTGCACAGTTGGCTCATGCTGACCACATATTCCAGCCATGGTTGGAGGAGAGGCAGTGAACTTGCCCACCTCTTCTGAGGGAGGATGGTTGGAAATTCTAGGCCCTTCAGCACACTCACCTGTGCTTGGACCACGATGCTTCTTCCCCACCGTCTACACCCCACAGACCTAGTGTCCCCAGTTGTGACTCCTCTCAGCTCCCAAACTTTTACAACCATCTCTTCTAAATATACAGGTCATCCAGCCAGCCCCAGTGGTGAGTAAAAGTTACAAATTTAATTTCACCATCCTAAGCAGACTCTCAGAGCCAGTCCTCCCGACTGGAGTTCTTTACACACAGCTCCCACTCCAAGGGGAGATGAGGGGCCTGGACAAGATTGGGTAAGGGCCCTTCTGTTCTCTCCTGTAGTACGGGAGAGGGCTGTTCCCCTCACCTCCAGTGCCTTGGGAGGCTAAGACTAGGTTGGGTCTTTTGCTCTGCCTGGTTCCTGCAGGAAGAGGAGGGCTCCATCCAGGGATGGCCCCTCATCACTTGAAGTCCTCTCCTCTTTGGCTAGAGTCCCTCACCTTCCCACAGCCCTCACTGAGTACCATGAAAGCTTCCTCTGGCCTGGCCTTCTAGCCTCGGCCCAGTCGAAAGTCCCACCTTTACCATTTGATTTGGAATGTGTACACTTACAGGGAATTCAGAGCTCTCTTAGGCTCAAAGGACAAGGACTGTCTGCTCTGGGGGGCACAGACCAAGTATATGGAAGGAGGGCCCCAAACCAGCAAACACTTCGCTTCTAGCACCGTGACTACATTTAAAAAGCAAGTCTTTGTCAAGTCTACCAGAGCAGCTGATAAGCCCACAGAACAGGGAGGCATTGTGTCCAAAGCCAGTGCTGGAGCCTGGTTCCTGGATTGTCTGGGAGCCCAGTGCAGCAATCCAGGAAGTAGAAAAGAATCACCATGGGCCTGTTCTGAGGCCAGCTTCCCTTCACTGTAGCCTGGCAGTCCGACCCAGAGTCACCCTCACCCAAGGGACCTGGTTCTTCCCTCCCTCACTTTCACACACTTCCCTCCTTAAATTGGGGGATAAAATGGATATCAATGCTAATTATTTCCACGGTAAACACAAAACCAGAAGTTTCTTCTTTTCTCTGTAATCTGCTATGAAGGAAAATGACAAGTGAAAATAAATGGGTACTACACTTTGAAATATTGTAACTAAAGCCTTTATTCTATACAACTGTGAAATACAGATTTTTACCCTTTTGGCATTGCAGACTGTCAGGATTTTCTGGAAACTATTACTGGTTTGACTGGAACAACAAAAAAACCCACAACCATGCTGGGGGGTGAGATCTATGACGGGAAGGGAGCACAGCCGCCCCTCGAGGCTCGGCACACAGGGCAGCATGGCCCAGCGAGGCCCATTCCTTCAGCCCAAGGGCCCCTTGTGCAAACACAACTGAGGGCTGGTAAATGAGTTTTTTTTTTTTTTTTTTTTTGCCATTAATTCACAACTATTGCTAAAAAATGTGCACCAAAAGTGCACTGTTGTATTCAACAGATAGAAAGGATTTTTAAAAACAGCCGGTTGCTCTCTGCGTAAGGGAGACAGGCTCACTGGAGATGTGGCGTGTCTTTGCGCACTTCTTCAAAGTGTGGCGGCAGTGACCAGCCCACTTTCCAAAGGAGGCTGACCAGCAGTGAGGAAACCCTGTCTCTACGGTTGTGCCCGTCGGAGTATCTCAGATAGTGAGGTCTGGACTCAGGCCACCAGCTGCCTCCAGCTGAACCTGTGAAGGCGTAGAAAAGAAAAAACCTTCCCCACCCCCTCCCCAGTCCCTGCTGTTGTGGGGACGGGCCATGCTGGGGAGACAACTGGACTGGAATAAACTGCCCTCTGAAGGCACTTGTGCTTCTGGCTTCATCCAGGAGGCTTGTCTTACGTAGTTTTATGGGGGTGGACCATTGTTCTATTCCAAATACAAATGACCTTGGGGAGAATCCAAAGTATTTTTTTCTGCCAAAAGTTGAAGTATTTATCCCCAATAAGTTATATTCTGTACAAGATCCAAAGGATTCTATGAAAGCTTTAGATTGTTAGAAAGAACAGTGAAAAGAAATCTGGATACAGGTACAACAACAACAAAAACCTGCATATAAAACTGGAAAAAACAAACATGTATACTTCCAGGACGTGAATATCAAATTAACTCACTATGATACCCTTTTACTCTGACACCATAAATATTAGGTAGCATTTAAATGAAGTTAAAATCTCATCACAGTCTTAAGTTTTGATGGTGTCACGCTGCTCACCCAGAGCAAGAACCTGTGGTGTCACCTGGCTTTGCCCATAAATAAAACGACACAGTGGAGGAAGGAGTAAGAGAGCTGCACCTCCCTGTGGCCGCCAAACAGTCCGGGCACCGTGGGGGTATCACCGCTGGGCACAGGCTGGGCGTACTCTAGGCTGGCAGTCCCAGTGCTGTGATCCAGCACCTGGAATTTCAACAGGTCTTCCTACAAGAACACATCTGAGATGCAATATTAAAAACAAGCCCAACAATAATCATTTATTATGAAATGGGCTGGCTCTCGAATTGTGCAGCAGCAAATTCCTATTAAAAGTAACTGTCTTAAATGGTGAAAACAACTTGTTTTTTTTTAATGACAAACTTGGAAAAAGCCTTCATAGGTACTGCATGAATGGAATGTACTCTTAGCAAAGCTCAAGAGTGTGGGTTTGGAGCTGAAACACAGTGACAGATGTGGCCCTACCGATGTGTTTCTAACAAGTGCTAACAGATCAAGATAGGGTCCTCTGAAACAAAAGGAGGAAGCAAAGTCTGCGCTGGCCTGTCGTTAATTCTCTGTACACCTCTCAAGACACAGTCTGCTCGGGGCTCTTCTGCTCTGGCGCTCTGCCTTCCTGGGGACAGCTTAATCTACACACGGAGACTGGTTTCTATATTACATCTCAATTAGTCACTTCAATTGAAAGAGAATCTCAGTCCATACCAAATCGGCCGTTAGAAGTCTTGTTCCCGTTGGGGCTCAGTGGGCTTCCTAGGACTACTCTTAGGGCCATAGAGGAAGGTCAGTAAATGAATACCCAGGAGCATTCGCCCACCCTTCACGTGGACTTCTGACGGTAATGGAGGGTGAGGTCACCACCACTCTTCCATATGAAGTGTTTCACTGTTCGAAGGTCCATATTTGGATCCAAAACCTGAACAGCAAAAAATGAATAATAAAAAAGGTATATCTAAGGCTTTTATCGTTAACTCTGGGACTCTCCTCGCCCATACCTGGTGGCCTGTTCTTGCTGACACAGCTGCCTTGCAAGCAGGCACGGATCTGGGCATGGTAAGATGTGCAGCTTGTGTGGCTAGGCCAGACAGGCCATGTTCAGCCATTCCTCTGAAGAAATACCTTGAGTGCATCTTCATTTACAACATCTCCACCAATGCTCCACCCACCTCCACTTCAAATCTTAAACTAACGTGGCAGATGCTGCCCTGCAAATAAAGACGAGCATGTATCTTTCTTGTCAGAAAAACAAAGCCACCAGCACAACCACATTTGTCTGTGTGTGCATTTAAGTCTCTGTCCCTTTCCTGAAAACTGCCCCAGGGATAAATGGAAGCTTTAAGGTGGGCTATAGAGCCCTTCAGAAGGGGCCTCACAAATAGGTGGGAGAGACCCAGTGCTCCTAAAAGCAAAAGCCCCCCAAAGGCAACAGACTTGGAAACTACAATCCCACCACATGATGAAATTCTGAGCACCAGCACTGGAAAAAATGGGGCTGTGTCCTCAAGTCCACTTACCTGGTCCTGGCACAAAAGTTCAATTTTCTCCTCTGCCAGCACAGCAATATCCTCTTCTTTTTCCTGTTCTCCTGGTTTTTCATTATTAGAAGAGCTAGTGGTTTGAGACTCATTATCCAAGTTGATGATTTTCTCATAGACGTGTTCCATTACTTTCCGGACTTGAAGCATGTCACTAGCGGAGAGCCTATCTCTGTAAAAAGCAAGGGCAGATTGTGACATCAGGAAATCACTGGATATTTCTCTTCCATATTTTTTGGTGTTAACATTTGACAAAGATAAAACATACCACAGAAACATAAACCAATAAATGTTCTTAGTCACTGCCATAATCCATTTTTAGAATCGCCAATAGATTTTCTATAGTGTCCTCCCCTAAGACAGATTATGGGCAAATAAATGAGATTAAATACATATTCTTAAACCTTCTATATACATAAGGAATAGCCTTCTGGGTTTTATTCCCTTAAAGACTTTCCCAGAGCATGGGCAAACTAAATGCTCCTGGAAGGGAAGGCAGCCCCTGGTGCTTACCAGCCTCCAATAATATATGTGCTCATTTCTCTGAAGGCTTCCTCCTCCTGTAGCCAAGCCCTTGAGTTTCAACTGCCTGTCTGATCTCCAGACCTACCAACACAACAGCTGGCTAGGCAGCTCCAGCTGGATGTCCCAAAGGCACCTCAAACTCTACGTGTCCAAAACTAGATTCAGCAATTTCCTTACCCCCAAACCTACTTCTGTATCTCTGACATCAGTTAATAATGGTTAAACCAAGTAACTAAGGCTCATACTCTGAAAGCCATCCTGAACTTTAGTCATTAAACCTAGTTGAAGTGATATCTAGAACTTGCTTTAAAATAATCGTGTGTGTGTGTGTATGTGTGTGTGTGTGTGTGTGTGTGTGTGTGTGTGTGTAGGCAGGTGGGTTCAGTGGGAGGGAGGGCAGGTAGAGGTATAGATGAAACAAAATGTTTAGCCATATGTTGAGAATTATTTAAGCTGTGTGATGGGATAATGGGGGTTCATTCTCCTCTTTTTTTGCATATGTTTGGAAATCTCTCTAACAAAAGGCTTTAAAGTCCTGCTGATTCTACTTGCTGGGATACACATCAGTGAAACCCTGAATGTTCTTTCTGACTTCCCTCCTAGCATCTCCTGGCCACCCCTCCATCCTATGCTGCAGCTACATAGGTCCTTGACAATTTCAATATCTTATGCAGGCTCCTACTTCCACATCCCTGATCGAACCATTTTCTGGACCTGGAATATCTCTCTTTTGAAGTTCTATCCATCCTTACATGTCCAGCTCAAATTCCATGTCCTTCAAGAAAGCTTCTGGAAAGCTACAGCCAAAAATTCATTTCTTTCCCCTACACTCATCATTCCCTAAGTATCCATAAAAGCAGTTACTATACACAGATTGTGTCCTAAACTATGAGAGACAAAATCCATGTTTTACTAATTTTGAACATGTGCAGCTGGCCACAGTAGGTACTTGGTATATGGTTAAATTATATAAACTTTCAATATTATGAAATTAGCCTTAGATCTAGTACTTGCCTCCTGTGCTATAAAAGCAATTATAAGGAATTTAAAAAAATCTCTGGCAATAAATTAGATCAAAGTATCACACGACACTCCATTTACTTACTTTTTTAAGGTTTTTGCTCCTGAAGATGCATGAGGTTGGAGGTAGAAAGGAATTTTGTTGAATTTGGGCATATTTTTCTGAAACATGAAAAGTGAAAAAAGGTAAAATAGTTTCTATTAGCTGATAAACTAAAATGATGTCAACAGGAAAACTATCCACAAGTTAACAGTTATTTTACAATTAAAAGTGACCGTCTATGAAATTTATAAGCTATCAAATTATCTACGTCAGCCTTAGTGAAAAGGTATCAGAAAAGTATAATGTTTCATTTTGTAATAAAAGATAAAGACAAATTATATGCAGTGTCAGTGGCAATATGAAATTGCAGCATGGATCTTCTCAATTAACAATTCAAGGAATGAAAAGGAAACACATTTTAATTCTTCAAGCCATACAAACCAAAATCTGAATTCTACATTAAAATGCCCAAACAAAAAATTAAGTGTCTCGGGCTTCCCTGGTGGCGCAGTGGTTGAGAGTCCGCCTGGCGATGCAGGGGACACGGGTTCGTGCCCCGGTCTGGGAAGATCCCACATGCCGCGGAGCGGCTGGGCCCGTGAGCCATGGCCGTTGAGCCTGAGTGTCCGGAGCCTGTGCTCCGCAACGGGAGAGGCCACAACAGTGAGAGGCCCGCGTAATGCAAAAAAAAAAAAAAAAAAAAAAAAAATTAAGTGTCTTGAGAGAAACCCACAACATTCATCTTTGAGCAAAACCATACGCTCTACGCTGGTGAGGCCCATTATCCAACTGAAAAGGCCAATCAAAGTCCTCCCACTTTCTTTTCCTCTGACATCAGAGTGAGGTCTGAGGTTTTAAATGAGTGGAAACTTCAGCCAAGCACGTAGATGTCCACCATGAGGTAAACCACATACTTAGATGAAGGATAAAATTAATTGGTCATCTTTTCCCTGGGGATTAATCCTCTCCGAGCCTCCATGTCATGTCCTGTCTGGATGTCTCCTCTGAGGAATAAGCCACAGGCCTAAAGTCAGCAATGCATCCAGGTGAGTTTAACACTCAAAGGAAGTTGTGGTTTATGGGGAGCTCGGATTTAGAGAAGACCACAGAATATCTATCGGGTATCAGACTGGTTTTAAGTTCTTGGAGGTATATCTGGGACAGAAAATGAATTTTCTGCAGGTTCTAGAGATTAAATCTCTTTTCATATGTCTTTAGAAATATAGGTCAACAGCACGTAAAAGAGTCTAGACCCATGTGTGTATAGAAATTTAGTATATGATAAAGATAGCATTTCAAATTAGTAGGAAAAGTTTATTCAATAAATTGTGTTGGCACACTGGCTATCCATTTGGAGAAAGTTAGCATTCTACTTCACACCAAACAGAATAAATTCTAATAGATTGAAGATCTAGACACAAACCATTATCATAAACATACTAGAAGAGAATACAAGAGAACATTTTTGCTACCTTGAAGTGGGAAATACCTAAGCAAGACATGAAACTCAGAGCCAAAAAGGATCAATCTGGTCATATAAAAAAAAACTTTTTGCCTGCCAAAAGACATCATGAACAAAGTAAAATTCAATTGAGAGGCAAGATAATAGTCAAAGGGTTAATATTGAATATGAACAACTCCTACAAGTCAGTAAGAAAGACAAATAACCCAATAGAAAACTGAGTAAAGAATACAAACAGGCAATTCACAAAATAAGAAATAAAAATGGCCAACGTGAAAAGATGCTTAACCTCACCACAAATTAAAACAAAACAAAAAAACATTAAAACAATGAGATAATATCTGCCTATAAAAAAAAATCTGCCTATCTTTCAGCAAAGATTATAAGTATCCAGCACTGGTGAGGGTGTGCGGTACTGGGCACTCATACACTGTTGGTAAGAGTGTAAACTGGTACAGCCTTTGTGGAGGGCAATTTGGCAATATCTATCAAAATTTAAAATGTGTATACCCTTTGATCCAGCAATTCCACCTCTAGGAATTTATCCTAAAAAGTACACAAAGATATATGTACAAGGATGTTCACTGAAGTATTGTTTGTAATAGAAAACACTGGGTACAACCTAAATGTCCATTTATAGGGACTGGCTAAATAGATCTTGGTACATTTATACAATGGAATACCTTGCAGTCATTAAAAAGGAATGATCCATATACAGACATGAAAAAATGTCCAGGATATATTTTTAAGTGAGGGAAAAAAAAAAAGTCAAGTTGCAGCACAGTATATATAGTAGGAGATTTTGTGCAAAATAAAATGATCTATACACACACATATATACACAAATAATATATGCTTGTGTATGCATAGAAAAAACTACTGAAGGCTATGCATTAAACTATTAATATTTACTACCTCTGGGAAGAAGAATAGGGAGTGAATAAAAGAGAAACAGTGATAGGGAAAGGGATGGGAATTTCACCTTATTCATTTATTATTTTCTTTGATAAGCATATATTATTTATATAATTTAAAGACATAAAGAGATATATAAATAATTATTAATACTTCTTCTGAAACTTTGGAAATGCAGGGAAGCAGAAGAGGATTCCACTTGGTAGTCTAGTTTTAATTAAAGATTACACAGTCTAACATAGTTCTTAATTGTCTTCATGATTTGGAAAAAAATAAAAGGACAAAGTGGGAATGGAGGATACTTACATCCACAGTGATGTCAATTACCCATTGTGGCACTGTCTCATTCAGAAGCATGGACTCAGTCTCACCCCCAGAGTCTCGGCAGAGCAGCCTAAACATAATCCATCAGGTAGTAAGTGACAAAACAAGCACAGATCCCAAAATCATTGTCAATAAATGTTAGGGGGAGGGACCGTTATAGAGTTCATTTAGGATAACCCTCACTTGACAGCTGAGGAAATAAAGTGAAGGCAGGCAGAATGACTCACTCTGCTAAGAGGGAGAGCAAGCCCTAAAACTCGGGTCCCCAGATTTTGAGGCCAGACATATACTACAGCTGCCTGATTCCCTGGGTGAGGATAGGAACCTGGGTGTAGGCAAAGCACTTGAGAAAGGTCGTCTGCCAGTGCTATAGAGTGTGGTACTCCACACACAATGGGGGTCAGGTTTATTTTTGGTAACCACACTCTCAGGAAACCATCATAAAGGAAGAAAATTCTGCCCTCAAGGGCAAGACAAACATTTTTCTTACTTCCGGCCCTACAGAAGACTCTAGTAGGCTTTCCCCCATGACTCTCCCTGGGCCTTGGCTGGCAACTTGGAGATGAAGCCAGTCTAGCTCTTGCGTGCAGGGCCTCATGAAGGACAGCCTCACGCCTCAGGTCGGGCCACTGTTGGGCACAACAGTTCCCAAGAGCAGCCCAGTCCATCTCCCCTGGCCCAGCCTGAGGGAAGTTATCTACTCTGATGCTGTCCTGTGGGCAGGGACTTCTGGTGATGGTTTCCTGCAGAAACCACTAAGCTGCTGCCTCAAGGCGAGGTATCAACCTCATTTGAACACTAGAGGCTCAGCTCGCAATTAGAATGGGGTCTAATAGCACCAGACACTTAACTATGTCATGGAGATGAAGAAGCTTCCAAACCCCTGACACCCCTACAAGTTAAAAATAAACATGTGCTTGAATGAATACTTCTTGGCAAACAGGATGCCTTCTTAGCCCTTCTTACCCATACCTGAACAAGGTGCGACCTCCAGCTTCACCAAAGATCACAGGAGTGTGTGGGGGCACCTGGAAATAGCCATTTCCCTTTTGTACTCGGTTCTCCTGCTCCCCATTTACTAGGAAAAGGTACAGATGGTGTCAGGATCCAGAGTTAGTGCTAAAAACACAGACTCTAAACATTTCATTTCCACAGAGCCCAACCACTGCAAGATTTTTTAAGTCAAAATCCTGTACATCAGTCAGAGACAAAAATAAAGGTAAAAAAACAAAGTTAAATTCTTGAAAATAAGAAATATGGCAACTTGGGATGTACCTCATGAGAAATGACTACATTTTAGAGGATTTTATCAGAAGAGATTAATGTCTGAGATTTGCAACAAAAACATAACCATCTATTTCAGCCACAGTTAAGTACAGGACAGCCTCTTTATAAATGATGATCTGCTCTTTTTTTGTTGCGGGGATGGGATGGGGCCGGTAAAATGCCGAGCTCAGAAAAATTTCTGTCAGAAAAAAGTTTATGGTTAACGGTAGCCACAACTAATGGCAGAGGTATTAGTGAAAAACAAAACCTCAAAGAGGTCATAATCTCATTTTTACTGCTCTCTGCAGACTTCATTTCACTCTGCTTTCTTTGTAATCTTTTGAACGGAGTGCCGTCGACCCCCACTCAAGTGCTAGCTTGTGCATAAACACTTCCCTGATGAATCTGGAAGCAGTCTTGCCCTCTGCAACCTTACAGCACTCTCAGAACCTCTCTCACAGCACCTACTCTCTGATCTTATAATGCTGATATAAGCGGCCCTTTGCCCAACCAGAATGCCAGTCCCTGAAGGGCAGGGTCCACGCCCATTTATCTTTATTACCCCCACCTGCAACACAATACAGGCCTCAGAATACTCGAGCTGCTCCCCAAGTATAATCTAAGCAGCTCTTGAGTATCCACTGAGCATGGTGCAGGTGTAGCAGATTACCAGACACGTGGAGTGTGCAGTGTCCTGAGCTCTGGCTGGGTCCTGCCCTGCCTTTACTATGCCAGTTTGATTTTAAGGATGATTTGGGGTTTCCTGTGACTTTTTCTTTATTCCCCAACCAAAGCCTGGATCCAAGAGGTGCTGATTGTGCCACTGTTTTTTTTTTTTTTTTTTTTTAATTTTGTTTTCTTTTATTTTTATACAGCAGGTTCTTATTAGTCATCTATTTTATACATATTAGCGAATATATGTCAATCCCAATCCCCCAATTCATCACACCACCCCTACTCTGTGCCACTGTTTTTTTGTTTTGTTTTTAAAGATTTTTTTGATTTTTTTAAAGTCTTTATTGAATTTGTTACAATATTGCTTCTGTTTTATGTTTTGGTGTTTTGGCTGCGAGGCATGTGGGATTTTAGGTCACCGACCAGGGATCGAACCCGCAACTCCTGCATTGGAAGGCAAAGTCTTAACCACTGGACCACCAGGGAAGTCCCTGTACCACTGTTTTTTCATTACTTAATATTTATTATTGCTACTTGGGCCTCTGAGGGCACCCTGTCATGTTACAGATGGAGAAAGACAAGCCAAGAACAGGAAATGACATGCCCATAGCTACATGGCTGATAAATGGCAGAGCCCATACCAGAACCTAGCTTGCTCAACCCTCTGGGAAGAGAAATGTCCACTGAATTTCTCTGGCTCACAGCCCACTGTACAATTCTAAAGGGGAATGAAGTGGGCCAGGTGACAAAAGAAATGACATCATGGGTGGGGTCAGTGCCCTCTCTATGACAGGGACATCAGGAGACTGGCTTTCAGACAGAGAGGTATGTCAGCCTCGCAAAACAGATTTAAACTCCAAAAATCATTCTGGATGAATCAGTCAGCCAGAACAAAGTCTCTGACAGGAGCTCCTCGTCACTGGTGACCACCGTAAGTGGGCAGTCTTCAGAGAATCTTCAGCAGATAAGTCCTCAGTGGGTGGGACTCAAGGTTACATATGAGTTGTGAAATTTTAAGGTTTTTTTCCCCCTTTCTTTAATGAAATTGAGCCAAATTCTCCTCTGCTTCCCAGAGAAAGTTACTGCCACTGCCTGTGGCACACAAAGCTTTTCAATGCCCTCAATGACATTAATTCTTTACACATACTCATTCACTTACCCTGACACTTCTGAGTTGGGATTTGATTTTCTGAGCCAAGATCAGGTAGATCATCAGACTAGGTAATATCTACATTTCAAGCCAACGTGAAGTTTGACTACACAAGGACAAACCTGGCTTTCTGATGTTAATTAGCGAGCACTGGGGGTAAATCCAGCACGTCTACGGATACCCTAAGAAATATCTTTGGAATAACCCTGCTAAGCTGCCTACGTTTAAGGACAAAGGTCATTTGAATTCACAGGGTTTATTCTGTATATCTTGTGTACAGAATCTCACTGATTAAAAGCTCTCTTGGAATCTCAGTTAAGACTGGATGGATGTTCTCTAGGATGTGGAAGGGAGGGCAGTAAATTGGGCACATCACATATATTTATTATGTCACACGTTAGCAAATGCTTAAAATAACTTTTTAAAGAAAACATTCTCAGGATAACACACAATCTAAGTATCCTTAACTTCTGAGTAATTTTTAAATCAATTATCCTGATATAAAAACACGAACCATGGTTTACTTCATTTTCTTCTTCATCTATTGGATTCACATGTGTCCTAGGCCAATATTCTAGGAGGGCCTGGAGTAAAAGTCCTCCTAAGTTCACTGCAAAAGAGTTAATATAAAAAAGAAAAGAAATGGAAAAGAGAATCATTAGCTTTAACCTAAAAACAGAGGGAAAGAAGTAAAAATTAAAAGTTTCCACAAACGCTGATGTTACATTCTTAACCCAATGCCAAGGATGTTTAAAAGCGAGATTTAGAGATTTCACGAAGTCTATTAAAATTTTATCTTAGAATGTTTAAAGCTGTGATAATATGGAGCAAACACATATTCTATTTGGTTGTTCAGATACAGCCATTCTTTAAAAATGAACAAACAAAAACAGCAACTGTAGTCTTTAAAGGGCTATTTCCATACAAAGCCAAGTACACTATATTTATATATATCAGGTATTTCTACATGCTACATTCTTAGGAGAATACTGATCAAAAATATAATCAACAAAATAGATGAGTCTCTTCTCACCATACACAAGAATTAACTCAATATGGATTAAAGACTTCATGTAAGACCTGAAACCATAAAACTCCTAGAAGAAAACACAGGCAGTAAGCTCGCTGACAATGGTCTTGGCAATGTTTTTTTGGATCTTACACCAAAAGCAAGGGCAATGAAGGCAAAAATAAACAAGTGGGACTACATCAAACTAAAAAGCTTCTGCAGAGCAAAGGAAATCATCAACAAAATGAAAAGGCAACCTAGTGAATGGGAGAAAATATTTGCAAATCATGTATATGAAAGGGGTTAATATCCAAAATATATAAAAAATTCATACAACTCAACAGCAAAAAAACTGAACAATCTGATTAAAAAATGGGCAGAAGATCTGAATAGACATTTTTCCAAAGAAGACACACAGACAGTCAACAGGTACATGAAAAGATGCTCAACATCATTAATCACCAGGGAAATGCAAATCAAAACCACAATGAGATATCACCTCACACCTGTCAGAATGGCTATTATCAAAAAGACCACAAATAACAAATGTTTGAGAGTATGTGGAGATATAGGAATCCTTGTGCACTACTGATGGGAATGTAAATTGGTGAAGCCACTGTGGACAACGGTATGGCAGTTCCTCAAAAATAAAACTATCATATCTAGTAATTCCACTTCTGACTATTTATCCAAAGAAAAGGAAACCACTAATTCAAAAAGATATATGCACCCCCATGTTCACTGCAGCACTATTTACAATAGCCAAGATATTAGAAACAACCTCATTGTCCACTGATGGCTGAATGCGTAAAGAAAATGTGATACACACACACACACACACACACACACAGAGAGAGAAATATTATTCAGTCATAAAAAAGAATGAAGTCTTGCCATTTGCGACAAGGATGAACCATGAAGGCATTATGGTTAAGTGAAATATGTCAGACACAGAAAGACAAATACCACTTATATGTGGAATCTAAAAACAAAAAAGCCAAAAAACAAAGCTCACAGATACAGAGAACAGATTGGTGGTTGCCAGATGTGGGGAGTAATGGAATGGGCAAAATGGGTGAAGGGGGTCAAAAGGTACAATCTTCCAGTTATAAAATAAATAAGTCATGGGGATGTAATTAATATACAGCATGGCAACTGTAGTTACTAATACTGTATTGCATATTTGAAAGTTGCTAAGAGAGTAGATCTTAAAAATTCTCATTAAGAAAAAAAAATTTGCTGTGTATGGTGATGGATGTTAACTAGACTTATTGTGGTGATTATTTTATAATATATACAAATATTGAATCATTATATTGTACAACTGAAACTAATACATTATATGTCAATTATACTTCAATAAATTTTTTTTTTTAGTTGGGGGGGAAAAACCGTTTCCTAGATTCACTTTCCTAACCTAACAGACTTCCCGAATGGTTTAAGGGTAGAGAGTGTGCTGCATGTTTAATTGTTAAAGCTAAGCCATAGATTGTGAGAAAAATCAAGATCCCCAAAACACTTAAAATGAATAGTATTTTCCATTTTCATATGAGAGAATATACAGATTTCTTGAAAAATGATTTTAAAAAAACCCAAATATTGTTTAAAAAAAGAAGATGAGCACATAAAAAAATAGCACAGATCCACCTTCTCTTTTGGAAGGAGAAAGGGAAAGAAGGACACTTAAACTCACGTTTTGGATCTGACCCATCAGGGCTGCTAAAGCCAGCATCTTTTGCAGAAACCCAAGCAGCAAAACAGTCACTCTCATCCAAAGTAATTGTCAACATCTGTCAAAAGAAAAAAATTGTTAGTGACATTCCATGTGAATACATTCTCCAAATAAGTCTCTAAACCATTACTTATTTGTACTATTTAACTAAAGTGCTAAGCCACAGATTCAGAACCAAAATGTGTTTCTGCATGATTCAATGCAACTACAATTTAATATACTGGGATATGAAAAGGCATTTAAACTGCATAAAATTTTTTCCTTTCATACATAAAAACACAGGACTCTGTAACTAATAATACTTAATTTTGAGCTATATTAGGAATTTTCAACTATCCCAAATCACACAAATATCAATTGCTAACTTACCCCTGTTTTTAAGTCTACTGAGAACCAATTTGGTACATATACCATCTTAAATCTTTTCTTAATTTCATCTTCAAAATCCACTTTGCCCAGATCTTCAACTTTACATGCCTATACATCAAAAATAAAGTATGATAATTATCAATGTTAAGTGGTCAACTGATTTGATTCTGACTTAGCTACTAAAAATTTTACACATTTGCCTAAATATAATGGAGTCTTAAATACATTCCAAAAAGAACATGGTCAAATATTTTTATCTTAAAGCATTTACCATTAAGTAACTACGTCCTATTAAAATTTTAAATTAAAAAACCACAAACTGTTCTTTTTTGGGAAACTGTAACCTAAGTTTGCTCATATTGATATAGTATACCACCACACTTATCAGGAAGCAATGTCAAATGAAGCAAAAAAAATCTTCAAGGAACAAATAACAGTTTCTAAGCACTTTAAGAGAACTGTGAAGCTATCAATACCTTCAGACAACCGCTATAATACAGGCAGCAATTTTAAGTTTCTCTTTCTTGACCATTACAATCTTTCTTATTCATTCCCTAAGTATCTATGCTCCCCAAAAGTATGTCCTGAACTTCCCCTCGTGCCATGGAGCATTTCCAATCACAGTTCATCTCAATCCTGAACAATATCACAGAATGTTCCCTCTACCTATTCTTCCTAACAGCAAACTGGCTCTTTCCTGAGGGTCCCATCTCATCAACTGTCTTCTCAAAGGGTGACTCTGCATCTCCTACATCCCATAACTCTCTAATGGCATACAGAGACCATCATTCCACCATCACTATGTAAAAACTCCTATTTCTTTGAGCCCGTATCATTTAGCTGCAGTAAACCGTACCCCTTTTCCTCACAGCCATCTAGCAACCTCTGTGCTCACTCTCCCTCATCTCCCTCATTCAATGGCAACCTGAGCCTGGCTTAATGTCTTAAAACCATCTTGAGATCTTGCTTGCATCCTGGACAATATGAACATCCACATGGACAACACACAGGACAAGATGGCCTCTCAAATCCTTGACAGTATTCCCACTATAAATACACAGTCATTAATGCTACCTGGAACTTGTTTCCAAAGTCAGTTCTCCACAACATCTTTGTCAAATCTCTACTCTCCTCATACCCCTGACCTTGCTGCCACCACCTCCTTCACTACCCCCAGAACATGACTCTGACCTCTACTTCTCAAAAACAGAGAAGCCTTGACAGAATCCCCTTAACTTTCTGCTACTGTTCTTCCTTGGTGCAAGGAAAAAGGTGTCCCTCCTTGCTGTGCTCTGGATCCCCTCACCTCTTGCTTCTTGGGGACCTTGTACCATCATTTACCTTCTCATGTCTCTACGGGCTTCTCCTCATGAACAGTGAACCACGATCAAATTTCTCCCATCTTAAAAATGCCTAAACACCAAAACAAAACCTTCCCTTGACCTTCTCATGCCTAAATCTTCTCCAGCTACTGCCTTTCCTGCCCATCTCACCAAAGTCAAATTTCATCTAAGATTGTCTCCCTTCAAATTCTGTTTCTTCACCTCCCAAACACTATTCAACCCACTCTATCTGGCTTTTGCCCTTAGGTCTCCCTAGAAACTGCTCTCCCCAGACACCATCCTCTTTATTGGCTAGATCCATGTGCACGTTCCATTCCACTGTCTCACACAAACTCTCAGCAGGCCAATGCAGCTAACCACAAGCTCCTTTCTGAAACGCTTAATTAGTCCTTGAGCTCTTCATTTTCTTACCCCTTTTTATTACACACCTTTGTGGCTTCCTCTTTTTCTAAAAATTATTGAAAGGGAGGTGACTTGGTTTCTTCTATTTTCAGTATAGATGTATCCCTTAGAAACTCTGATCTTTCTCATGGCTCCAATTATAATCCACAGCTGAAGACGGCTGAACCAATTTCTCCAGCCCAGTTCTTTCATGCGTGCATTAGGTTGTATAGCTCTCTGCCCAGCAAACACCTCTACCCAGATCTCTCACATAAATTCAAATCTGTTGTCTTTCTCAGCATGTCCCTTTCACCCAACAATGCTTTCTCCTCTTATGTTCCCTATATCACTTCCACTCACCAAACTAATCCCGGAACCTAGGACTAATCTCTGCTCCTTCCTTTTCTTCATACTCCCTTTTATTCTAGCATCACTCTTATCTATAGGCTTAAATATCTTTCTAATCATTCTGTTTTTTTCCCCTTGTTCCCACCCCACTCCAGAGGAATATCCGATATTTAGCCTGTATTAGTACAACAGCCTCCTAACTATTGTGTGTCAGTCACTACAGTAAATACTTCTCAAACACCCCCTTAACATTACCAAGAAATATGGACCATCCAGATTTTAGGAATAAAGACAAAGGTAAGCATATTCTGGAGATCACTTGGCTAGTAGCTGGCACAGCCAAGGTCAGAATGCAGCTCTAACTCTGAGCCTATGGTCCTAAATACTCCTGACTTCCATATTTCTGTATAATGCCATGTCTATTTGGCCTGATCACTTGATCTTAAAACCTCAAGGTCTAGTGTCTGGATATGGGAAGCTGCCAGGGACACAAAAATGCCAATGATGGTGCATGCCAGCTGAGCGCCCCATCTAAGTAGAACTACCTCCCATTCAGACAGCAGGACTCTACTCAGACTTCAGCTAATTAGACCAAGAGAGGACATCAGACTCACAGGCAGAAAATCAAAGGGGAACGGGCTCGATTTGACTTTGTTAGATATTCTGGAGAACATCAGATGCTGCGCAGCATGAGGTAAAGCCTAGCCACAGGGCAGAGCTGGGGCCACATTAGTGGTGAAGCAGCCAAATTCCTACTGATGAGGTCCTTAGGGCTACTCTGGATCCTCTCTGTCTTCACAGAACCCCTCTCTGAAACAAACGTGAGTTTCTGGTCCCCTGACAAGCACATCTCTACTGTAGGAAAAAAACCAATCGGAATTTTTGGAGCCTACTGCAATTAAATTTTCCACTCAACTGAGGTCTCTTGTTCTGAAGCCATGTTCACCAAGCAACTGTTCTGTAATGTGATTTCCCACAGAGCTGCGCCACAGTGGGGGAATGTGTTAGTCAGGCCAAGGTTTCCATTCAGAGACAGTCCCCTTTTCCGAGAAAGAAATGTGTTTATTCTTTGGATCCAGAAGTTAACTTAAGTGAACCTCTGTTCCTTATAACCAGGAACCTAACCAAAATACCAGATCTTTTCAATTCTTCCTTTAAAATATACCCAATATCTGTCTCTTCTTTTATTTTTGGATCAAACCATCTTATTGAGGGACTCCAGGAGAGGGTGGAAGGCCTGGAGGACAATGAGATCTGATGTCTTTGGCCTGGCCAAGATCTCTCCAAGGCTTCAGAGTGGTCAAAAGTCATCCATCTCTTTCTTCAGATTCCCAAGTCATTATGCTTAAGACAACTGACTTCCTGACTTCCAGCTTCTTTCCCATTATACATACTGCTACTGCTCTGAACATAGAGTTTTCCTGCTCTAAAATCATCTACGATTAAGAATCTTTAGGAAGTACCAAAGAAAGGGCAGGTCTGGAGCCTGAAATTCACGACTTTTTGGTAAATGATGTGAATCTCATCTTTCATCCTTACACACCCCTACTACTCTTATACTTACTCTGGTCTCCAGCTATACAAAACTGTTCACCTGGTCCTGAATAAGTATGTTTTGGTTACCTTCCTCTTCTGTGCCTTTGTCATTCACTCCCTCTTCCTAAAATGCCCTCCCATAATCCACCTGCTGGAATCCTTTAAGGCCCTGTTCAAATGATTTCTCCACTGTGAGGTTCTCCTGATTTCTCCAGTTGTAAGTAATCACCCTTGTCCATAAGCTATCTTGTGCTCTGTTGTCCCTCGTACCAGAAGGGATCATGAAATAAAAATTTTCATCATTTGTGGCCCTCAGCACAGTTCTTTGCACTCAGTATTCATTCATTCCAGAAATTTTATTTTATTTATTTATTTTTTTGCGGTACGCGGGCCTCTCACTGTTGTGGTCTCTCCCGTTGCGGAGCACAGGCTCCGGACGCACAGGCTCAGCGGCCACGGCTCATGGGCCTAGCCGCTCCGTGGCATGTGGGATCTTCCCAGACCGGGGCACGAACCTGTGTCCCCTGCATCGGCAGGCGGACTCTCAACCACTGTGCCACCAGGGAAGCCCCAGAAATATTTTTTGAACAAATATAACAACAACACTAAGAAGGGACATTTGTCAGGATTCTAAAAGCAAACTTTTCAATCTGTCTATAAATTCTTCAGTGCTATTTATAATGTGGTTGAACAGCTTAATACATCTCAATTATCCAAGGAGTCACTGTAACATGACCCAAAGTAGTAACTGCTGCTCACAGTGATGGCTATAAATCCTAAGAAATGGCCAAACTTATCTTGTGTACTCCAGTGGTTCTCAACCCAGGGTGATTTTGCATCCTTCTTCTTCCTTCCTCCCCCTAAACATTTGGCAATATCTAGAGACATTTTTGGTTGTTATAACTGAAGTGGGGGATAGGGATGAAGGTGGTTACTGGCATCTTCTGGGTAGAGGCTAAAGGGTGCTCCTAAACATCCTACAATGCACAGGACAGATCCTATCCCGCCCCCCTCCAAATGTCAACAGTTTCAAGGACGAGGGACTCTGATGTTTTCATTTTAAGGGAAGGCAGCACAACACAGTTTGTAATACACTAAACAGAGAAAACGGTTTCATTCAAATTCTGGGTACTTAAAAAGATAAACTATGGCCTTATCTAATATTCACATAAGAATATATATATATCCACCCCAAAATAAGGCTGCAATTAAATCTTTATTTATATAATAATTATCTTGGTTATTTTATACACACACACATATAACACATATACACACACAGACTATAATAAAAATAAAGGGATACATAATCCAATAACCTATATTTAATTACAAAAAGATACTTACCTTTAATACATCCCAATATGCCACATTATTATTGGTATCTTTGGTTAATATATGTCTCTTATCATTAAGAATGTGACACTGAATAATACTAGCACCCCCTAAAGGAAAAAAATCCACACAATTAGGGAAACAATCCTACATTTAAATTCACAGTACAGCAATAATGTTAACTGGCATGTACTGTAACAGAATGTAAATCATACTAGCCCCCAGAAAGGAGAAGGTAAATCAGAAGACCATATAGTTATATCTAAGGCAATTTAAGGCTAACCAAAGAAAAACTGTCTGATTTTAATAACAGATTAAAAGACTCTCCATTCACTTCAAGGGTCTACTAGTGGAAAATTATTAAGAGCAAACCCCTTAATATTTTTTTTTACCCACTAGGAAAAGTCCACATGATGACAGGAAATCTCTGAATTAGTCCTATCTCTCATTAACTCTTGTTTCCTATCTTCCTTCTCCTGAATGGACATTCTATCCTAAAGGTCACAGCATGGACATCTAACTATAGATAAACACACCATTCAATACTCTAATCCCCTTGAAGTCAGAGCTGTCACTCGCAGTTTTAGCATGCAGAATTCAGGGGCCAGATCTGACCATTCTGGCTTGTGCCAAAAGACAACATTAAATCTTGTATCTTTTACAAAGTGGTTGCTGGCTTTACCAAGTCCATGATTATTCTAATGTTGGGCAAAACGATTAACTCAAGAAAGCTCAATTTTTAAAGTCACTAAAAAGCACTTAAAAAATATTTTTCTTCTATTAAAAACAAACCAATATACTATTAGTCTTTTGTTGACATCAGGATTACATTTAAAGGAAGGTCATCTCCTTTATTTTTGTCAATTTCTTAGTAAGTCTAATTAACTTCAGTAAAACAGACAATACTTTCCAATATCCTTACTTACCTTTAATAACCTGGTCGGGTTGTGTACAAAGGGGTGTTATAGGATTTGTACAGTCATTGTCATAATCTCCAGAGGCTCTAAAATTATGAATTCCTTTCAATGTCTAAAGGAACAAAATTCATTATTTAATCATTTTATGCCAATTGGTTTAAAGTGGCAAGAAAAACAAGAACAAAAAAAAACAACAACAAAGAACAAATGAGAAAAACCGACAATAACAATATCAACCAAAAAATACTTAGTCACAAGATACAATTACCTACCATGATTAAAAAAATACAAAACAAAAATTAAGAAGGGAATGTTGTCTTTTTGGAGAGAAGACTAGGCACTCTTCCAGGTAAAGCTATGTTGATCTCAAATTGGCACAATGAAATTTAAACAAGTTATATAACATTTTTTTTACAAGTACAGAGAAAGACCACTTGATCTACATATAAACAGGAATAAATGCAAACACTTTCTCTTTTGTTATCCACAAACAGTCTGGTAAGCAAGAAAACTTAAATCTTCTTTAATTAAGACTTAAGAACTAATAGTACTTTTGTGACTTCTCTCTGCTTACTCTTTATTTCTATACCTGTTCTTCATGCTATAAAGAAAAAGGAAATGAATTTGAAAAAACAACTTTCTGCTTTCTCTTACGTTTAGAAAAATAGAATCCTAGAGTTTCCCTGCTGTGTTGGTACTTGGGCTGCCTCTTTTCAAATACAGCTTCATGAGTTCAGAAGCTGTACTACTTTAAAGCTGTACTTTACTAGTTTTATCAGGGAACAGTGCTTATTCTAAGCACATCAAATGTGTACCTTGGCTCCTGACAAAGAAGTCAGAAGCTGCATTTTGACTATGACCTTAATTTTTGTACAATCCTTAGGATCGCACCTGCATTCATAGGGGCTTTCAGATTTTTGTCACTGTCCAAAAGCATGCTGAGAGTCAGGCTCATACTGAGCATTTGCTACTGGTACCTGGGAGGTCCGTGATAACAAACCACATGTTTATAAACGTTTGCCAGATATACAGTGGCTCACTTACCCATTTGTTTACTGTAGACTTCGTTGTTGCAACCCAGATTGCAGGAGGGGGATCAGCTGACCTGTCAAGCTCCATCTGAAATAAAGCACAAAAATATTGCTTTGTGGAATGTTGACTCTTCTGAACTGCCAGGACCAGCTATACACTATTAAATATCAACTCCTTCATTCAACATCTGTGTGCTGATGATACCACAGCGTGTGTTAAAAGCTAGGGATGCACAGAAGAATGAGTCTCTTTGCTAAAGGAATTCGTAGCCCTATAAAAGTGTAATAGGGGTGACTACTTACCAAAAACAGTGGCTTAAAGTTTTAAGTGTGGTTAATTTAAGGGTTCTAGATGGGTACAGTCAAAAGGATGACTTACCATAACTTTCTGGTTTTGTCACTCCTGTGTTTTGTCTTCATGTTCTTAGTAACAAGGAAATACGTTTTTTTCTTGGAAAATGTTTGTAGCAAAAACCAAAACAACCATTCTAACAACACAGCAAAAGGAAAAGTACCCACATAATGTACCCCCCCACCACTTGCTTAAGGAGTACAACTGTACTTTGTGAACAGTTTACTGTGTCCTCCTATATTTTTAAAATACCATACATATAAAAATACACATATACCCATGTATACATCATGCAAATGGAATGACTCTACATTTGCCCACTATTCTTTCTGCACCAGGAAATTGCAGGTTTTTAGACCTGGGGACAGGGCTCAACCACTAGCAAGTAGGAATCCTCTTCAGTTCAAAGTGATGCTCATTACAACATGGTTATGCCTGTGCTAAACACTTCTAGTCTTTTTCTCCACAGCCAAGAGATCCTGGCAGCTGCGGGACTCGCAGCGCAGTTTCTCCTCCACACGTGACTCTCCCCATCAGTATGCTTCCTGCACACATGCTGTGTCTGTATTTTAGCCTCCACTCTCTTGCTTCTCTAAAGGATTATTGCTTTTGTCCATTAGGCTGTGCCATCTGTTTTAAAAAACTGTAACTGGCCAGTATTATGTGAGCTCTTAGACCACAGGCATCCTCTCAAGTGTCTCATTTGACCTCTATTCCCTTTTTCAGTCCTTCCTCCTATACTGTGGTTTCAGATGTCACTTAGTTTCGAAGACGATGGGTATTTACAATTCTGTTTCCTGCTTTCCTTGTTGTTTTCAGATGATTTCTGAGAAGGGGTGGGGGGGGGAGTGCTGCCTTTATGCCTCCATTTTAAACCTGGAAATCTCCTCACCGTTGTCTTAATGTGCAATTCTGTGAACATTGGTGAGACTGAACATCTTGTCAATGATGACTGGCCATTTTCTAGACTTCACTTTTAGCAGGTGTCAATATGGATGGCTTCTCAAGTACCCTTTTACCCACCACCCAGGACTATTTTGAGGCAGTGATGGTTTGGAATATGAACCAGCTTCCGCTCTTCTTCAGGAACACTATTCCACATCCTCCTCTTGAGGCAGTGGACAAATTTCTGCTTTGCTGTCCACTCTCAGATACCTGAACTCCTCACATTCCTCCTCTAAGGACAGGTTAGGAGAGCCAGGAGAGCTCAGGAGCACTTTGGGGCCAGCTCACTAGGATTCGCCAGTGCGAGAGCCATCCATCCCTGATGTATCCATGAAGTCGCCATTTCTTCTATGGGTGACTAACAAGTATCTTTACAACCTCACAGTTGACTTGTGTTTTAATATTGATTTTGCTGTATTTGGCTAGCACATGTAACAATCTTAATCATAAAACTAAAACGTATGACATACCTTGAGAACTGGTGCTTTTTCTTCACAAATTAGCAACCGAATGTCAGGGTTTCTTAGGTCTGTACAATAAATCTTCCTGTCCCTTCCTCCAGAGTACACATGTGTGAAGGTGTCATTGACCTGTAGAGCCCAAACACCTTCATCATGCACTCGGTACGTTGCTATACATCTCTGCTGGCCAAGGGACCAAAGGCGAATTGTCCCATCAGAACTGCCGGAAAGGCACTGAGAACAAAGAAAGCTAAGGTTAGAAACCTGCCAAAAAGTTCCTGCTTTCTTCTGCTTTGCACTTGTCTTCGCTCCTGACTCCACAATGTCAAACACACACCTCTAACAACCTGTATTCCTGACTCTGATAAAGACTTCTGACAAGCATACGCCACAGCCTGAAACGACCAAAGGCAACCGTATGGGCTCAAGCAGGGGAACCCTCTGAGCAAAACTTCCTCTGTCCTGTGTACCTGGCCACTTGCTGCATCACCATCCCTTGGGAACATGTTAAAAATGTAAATTCCCCGTTCCCATTCCAGACTTAATGAGGCAGAAACTCTGGTGGGGCTCAGCAATCTGTTTCGGCAGGCTCTCCAGGTCATTCTGGTATGCCAAGTTTGACAAGCATTGCACTAGGCAAGGAAGCCTTCTGGAGCCCTGGGTCACACATCTGTTTTGTCCCCCACCTCACAGCTCTGGATTCCTGATGGCCTGCCAGGTCTCCTGGATTCTACTGACAGGAGCCAAAAGCAAAATCCAGGCTTGCCACTCCCTCTGTGAGCTTGGATACTTCCTATATGAGCTTCAAGTTCAACACCCATTAATACAAAATGTAGACCCTCAGCATTCAGAGTTAACATTGGCAATTCTGACAATTTCTAAAGGCTCAGGAGTGTCAACTACATAGAAGTTGCAGGTACACAAATCAGGGCTGAGCACACAGACAGTGTGACAGAAACAGGCAGAATCAGCCACCCGACATTCACATTCAGCATGCCTGGTGTTCTCTACTAGTTACTGTGGTGACCTGAGGAAAGGGATAAAAACTTATTTCTTGGGGAAAAAATCACCCTGAGGGGAAAGGAACTGCTGGTGCTGGTGTACGAAATTAAGCAGGCAAAGAGCTTCAAAGAAGAGAAGATAGTTGTGGGCTTGGAGACCTGGACAGTGTTTGAACAGATGAGGCCTTCTGGAATATTAAGGATTTACTGGCCTGCTCTGACTTGAAGGGGCCTTCAGACATGTTTAATTAAACAAACATCATACTAACAGACTCCCCCATAAGCTGTCAGGAGCATCAGTGCTTTAGTCACCAATTCCAACTAGTTCACAAGGGAACCAAGAGACTAACCAATAAAGAAACTGTCAGGAGTAAGGTGGCAAGCAGACCTTCATCATGTGTGTAGGAGCACTGTGGCAGTCTGATGGGGACAAGGCAGGGAGGAGTTCTCCATTCCAGGAAGAGATGCTACTCTGTGGTGGAAAAGCTGTTAGTAAAGCTTTGATCACTCAGATTCTAGACCATGTATCTGCAGGGAATAAGGTCTGACAACTTTAGGAAAAGGAAGGCAAAGATGATGGGTTGAAAGTCCTCACAGGCTGGGTGACTTATAGCAGTAAAGAGATGAGTTCCAAACCCAGAATGCACAGGTGAAAGTGGATGAGGAAACAGAGTATATTAGAGTTCTATATCAACCCTGATATAGAATACAAAATAATCTTTGATGGTAGTCAGTATTCTAAGACTGCTAAAAAGCAGGCTCCCAAATAGACAGCAATCACTTTTAAAGTACTACACAGGCAAACATCTTTGCAGCATTTGGTAGTATGGTTGAAGGACGTGCCCATTTTATAGGAATTCTAGTGCTTGATATCCTACAGGAGCTAGAGGAGTCATCAAAACATTTCCCACTGCCTCCACCCTTCCACTGGATAAAAATGAAGACCCCTTCATTATGAGGTGGCCTCTGGGATTAGGACAGAATGCCCCAAATGGTTCTGCTAAGTCAGACTTAGGGGAACAGATTCTATAGCCTGATCAGGTGCTCTGTGCTTCTGCCAATGGACATGAGAGGTACCAGTGTATTGGGGCCAGGCTGCTGTTGACCAACACAAAGTGCTTCTGGGATGGTCGCTTACACACAATTGTAACTGCCAATAGAGAGCAGCCCAGTGAGCAAGTCAGGGGCAAGGAGTGACCTAATGCTCAGAGATAGCCCCGACCCATGAGCTAGGTTCAGCAGGACTTGTATTACCAAGGAAAACCCTGTGAGTGATACACAAGGATGTGACTGACTCAGAGCAAGATGGCAGGTTGTCCCAGATCCTCAAGCAATTGCCTGAGCGAGTACAAGGACTGAAAAGTCAGCTGGCTTGGCCCACGAATGTTGGCACAATCAGAACAACTGCCACGGTGACAGACCTCAGATAGTAAGATTTGCTAAGTATCTTACTATCAATACAACGAAGGAAGTGAGGCAATAGGCTGACATCGATGGGATTCTTTGGCCTATTATACATATCTTATCATAAGTCCCTCACTTACAACGTCAGTAGAGACCCTACATTAGAAGCTTGCAGGGCAGCTCTGCAAGATGCAGTATATACTCTGGTCCAGTAACCGATGGTTACTTCTTCCATGTTGCAAGAGTTTGTGAAACAGTATGTAAAGGTTTCTTTTTTCCTCCTCTCTTTTCTCAGCTGAGTAGTTATTACAGATGTTTTCTTGATCAATTCCCTAATGTAAGGATGCCATGTTGTTGGTGGCTAAATCTACATTTAGTCTCTCGTTGCCAATAAGGAAAATGGATGAAGGAGGAACTAGAGAAGAAATGGTATCTGCTTAATTATTTACTCTAAGGCTGACAGGCAGCTTTTAAAGTAGTACTACATCACCTTCTCTGCTTTCAGTAAGTGGAACTGACTACAGGTGAAGTGCATTTGTAAGTAAATGTGCTACCTAAATCTTCTTAAGTAAAAGCACATTCATAATTGTCTATATAGGAAACAAGGCATGGAGTGTAGTAGACAGGAGGAGATTTACGAAAGTAGGCCAGGCCCACAGCCCATTTCTGGAAACCATATTGTTTATAGCCTCTAGTTAAGTGCAGTCCCATGGAGACCATATGATCTAGTTCAATCCTGGACAAAGCTAACAGAACTAGGCATGGACAACCATCTCAAGTGTAGTCTGACAGCTACTCCAACAGTGAGGAGGAGCTAACGGTACTGGGCTTTTTTTGGCCACGCCTCACGGCTTGTGGGATCTTAGTTCCCTGACCAGGGATTGAATCTGGGCCCTGGCAGTAAAAGCATGGAGTCCTAACCACTGGGATGCCAGAGAATTCCCCTGTACTGGGCTTTTTAGACTCACATGAAAATGCTGCTATGAAGAAACTCAAGAGCTCTAGAAAATGCCATGGCTTACAGACAAGAATATACTTATTATTTCTACTCTTCTCACCAATTACACTAACTAAATATTATGACTCCCACTTTGCAGATAAGCAAACTAGGGACCAGTAGATTCCTCTCCTCAAGGTCACACAATACTTTAATATCAAGATCCTTCCACATCTCCAAAGACCTCCATGGGAATATTCAAGCTTCTCTGCTTGGTTCTGAAAAAATAATTTCTTTCCTTTGGCTAGTTTTTCAAACCTTCCTTTCACCTCTGGAGACAAAGGCTTCTCTAATTCATGTGTGAGGCAACTTCCATGACATAATTTCCACAGGAGTAACAGACCAATGGTGTTTCTCATCTCATCACATTCATACTCTCCTTCTTCTAAACCAATCACAGTCAATTCCAATGACCCCTGCCCTATGCAAAAAATGGCAGCAGGACATGGTAGAGGTATGTCATAACATAAAATGGTGCTCAGTTTTTGTTTTTTATTATCTACACTGGTGAAAGATCATTTTTCTACTGCTACAGGACAGAACTGTGATATATAATTCACAAATTATGTGGCCAACAGAGTATTAATACATGTTCAAACATTACCAAAATGTTTTTCTTTGAAATGCTGACTCTAAGTACTATGTTAGATAACTAAATCTATACACTGTACCTACATAGTCAACTGACAAGATTTGCTTGGAAAATAGACCCACTGTGAGGAAATTTTCCATTTACTACACTGCCAGAAAGCATTCAATACCAAAGCTTCCTTCTGCTTTACACAAGGGAACATTTTAAATTATTTCAGCTATACATTATCATAACTGCATATACTCACCTGCATTAAAATTATTCTTAGGAAATCCTTTGTTTGGCCTTTATTTAAAAGTTAGGCAAACAGAAATTTTGAAATGTGGATTACTGTATGTGCAACTGAGTATTTTAAGGATTTAAAAATTAGACCACAGTTTCTAATATGTGTGGCTTTTGGTTCAAACCAACTATGCAACAATATACAAAGTGGGGGAGCTTCTGCTGTATGAAATTTTGACAAGGTCAGTAGGTAAATGTTCATGTGAACTGCATACCTGTGTGCCATCTCTGTTCAACAGCAATGCTTTAACATTATCCGTGTGCCCTTTAAGCTTCATTAGTTTTGCACATGTTCTTGGATCCCATACTCTTAAAACCTGTGAATTTTAACAAAGTATCATACAAATGATCACATTTAAATAACAGATGACTTTTATAAATCAAATGACAACTATTAAATTCTGAGAGGGAAGTACTACTTCTGCCAATAGACAGTGTCCAAAGCTCCCAACTTTTTTAAGTAGGAGGAAGTCTTTTTAACGTCAAAAAAAGCACAGGCTTCCCCCACTCCACCCTCCGCCTCTGTTACCACACACAACAGTAATTATACAGTTATACTCTCACTTGTTCAAATAAAACCTTATTTTAGTATCCACCAGGCAAAACCGCTGTCTATGTATTTTGTAATTACACAGATCAAATTATTTTGGTTTCTTTACTTTCTAGTGTTAAAATATACCCTTTAAGTTTCCCCTTACCTTCTCAGTGGACCCTGATACAATGATTGTTCCCAGTTGATTCATTGCCAGGCTATAAATGGAATCTTTGTTCCCACTTAAAGAAGAAGCTAGTAAGGATAAATGGAGCTATGTTAAAATCATCAGCTGTTTAATAACTAGTTAGCACAAATTGCAAGTTTAATTATTCAATTTAGAAAATCTTATCTTTATGAGTACTCTAAGGAAAAGAAATCCTTATAATGGAAATAATTCTAAATCATAATATTGTTAACAAAATTTACATCTCTTCTGGATTTGAGCATACACAAGTGCTCAATAAGTATTTGCTAAATTGAATTGCACTGCCATTTAAGAAACTATCTGCATAAGTAATGTATTTTCAAAGATGCACATGTGCCAATAAAAATGAAAACTATGGCTAAACTCATTATTTACAAGAAAACACAAATCAAAACAAAAATACAGTTTTCACCTACCAAATAGATAAAAAACAAGGCAATACTTAATTCTCAAAAAATATAGTTAAAATGGCACCCTCATACATTACTTGTGGAATGATAATTTGGTACAACTCTTCTAGAAGGAAATTAGACAATGTGTAGCAAGAATCATATTCATGCCCTTTGATTCAGAACTCAATACCACTGAAGTATGTATATAAAATTGTCTATACAGTATGATTCCAACTGTACAACGAAGAATAAATTTAAACAAACACTGAGATGCTGTGAGTAAAGGAGTAAATACATGTAAAGTATTTAGAAAAGTAACTGCTTGTATTAAATGCTCAATAAATATTAGCTATTATTATTACCTCCATAATTATAAAAAAAGTATTTGATATCCTCTCTAAACAATTCTAAGCAAGACATATCTGTTGCAGAATCTATAACCACTAAGCCTTGTCTCTGACCTTGGGACAATCCTGCTTTTTTTGCTTCATTCCTTCTTGTTAGTGTCTCTTTCAGGCAGGCCTTACATCTAGAGAGAGCTAAATGATGTATTATGACAGCCCCCAGGAGGGACCAGCTGCTGAATCCCTGAGATTGTGTACAGGTGAAAAATCACGGAAAACAAGGGAAGAATAGTGTTTAGACCTTCACATATTTCCTGAGAAAAAGGGCAAAATAATATTTAAGAAATTATAAACACCAGTCTCCCAACCTACCCTTCTTGGCACACACTAGATTATATTAGAACTGTTAGTTATATCAACATGAGTATTCCACAGTCATGACAAACTGGACCTGTTATGTAGGAATCTAGATAGTTCGGGCCCATATCCTGAACACAGACCTTCTAGGCCAGGCTTAGCCGTAAATGTGCTCTCAAGAATCCCTACTGACACCTGGCCTAGAGAACTCTTATTGGTTGGGCCAAGTGTGAGCTGAGTTTCAAGTCTAGACCTGTCTGGATCTGACTGGGTAACTGAGATCTCTTAGTTGATGAGGCATACGTGCTACTAACCTGCTGTGAATCTCTCTGAATTGCCTCTAAATGCTAGGTTAGCCTTCCTGAACTCTTCTGCTCAGGAAGAGTTGGCTGGATTCTTTAGGGCTGCTCTGAAAGGGTCCCACAATATTGGCACTAAAAACCTTTCTTTCCTTTGAGTATTTTCCAAGTTGGCCATTAACTCAAAGGCTCTTAGTATATAGTAACACCTTTTTTTTTGCGGTACGTGGGCCTCTCACTGTTGTGGCCTCTCCCGTTGCGGAGCACAGGCTCCGGACACGCAGGCTCAGAGGCCATGGCTCACGGGCCCAGCCGCTCCGCGGCATGTGGGATCTTCCCAGACCAGGGCACAGACCCGTGTCCCCTGCATCGGCAGGCGGACTCTCAACCACTGCGCCACCAGGGAAGCCCTATAGTAACACTTTTAAACGTCAAAAACTGCCTACTTTTTGCCAGGTAATCACGACCTCCATCAATAATATCTGCCTAGAGTGTGGCTTTGGGCCAGGCACAGCTGGGATATACAAAGTAATAAGACAGGTACTTCTGCCCTGTGGAAGCTTACACTTCAGCTAGGGAGCTAACACATGCACATGTACAAAAATAACCAGGTTACACCTGGAGAAGTTACCATTTTTATTTTTATTTTTTTATTTTTTTTTCTTTTTGCGGTATGCGGGCCTCTCACTCTTGTGGCCTCTCCCGTTGCGGAGCACAGGCTCCGGATGCGCAGGCCCAGCGGCCATGGCTCACGGGCCCAGCCGCTCCGCGGCATATGGGATCCTCCCAGACCGGGGCACGAACCCGTATCCCCTGCATCGGCAGGCGGACTCTCAACCACTGCGCCACCAGGGAGGCCCAAGTTACCATTTTTAGATTGCAGTGAGAAACCGGTTCCCTGTTTAATCATACTCTTGGGGGCTAGAACGCTGCAGGTAGTACCACTCTCTCGATGCAAACTTATCAAACTTGTTTTATAAACCATTCTTTATTTATGTCAATTTGGATCACTTTCAAAGAAATTTTTTTCAAACACCTTACTTGTGACAGTGTTATTTGAGGCAGTCAATGCTGTTAGAGTATTCACATCCCAAAGGAATATCTGTCGGTCCAACCCAGCCGATGCTACCAGTTCTTTATCCTTGGCATATGCTAAGGCTTTTACATAATCCTGCAACAAAATACACATACTCTGATCTACTCTGTAGATCAATAAGCAAATGAGCCACATGAAGTACTGAGATCTCAGTATTACACTAAAGACATTGAAAATTGTGTTGTTTTACCTTATGTGTCCTTAATGTTGACATGCAAAATCCCTTATGTGCATTCCATACTTTTACTGTTGTATCAGAAGAAGCAGATATTACTAGAAGAGGCAAAGAATTAAACCCCTTAGTAATGTGACTTAACACCATTTTAAAGAATTAACGTAAAACAATGTAACATTGTCTCAAACTTTCACACATACATACAAAATGTTCATACATAAATATTTGAATATTTATGTATACTGAATATTTATAATATCCCGAACATTAATTCAAACATCTTAATATTCATACACACATACACACATACATATATATCTGAAAGTTCTTTCTAGAACCTATTGTATTTTGTCTCAAATATTTTTTTAGATAGGCAAGACAAACTTTTTTAATGTTTCAGTTGAAGGCACAACTAATTTGATTATGAAAAGTTTCTCTAACACAGATTGCAAAACCAAGAAATGGATCTTACCATAATGAAAACAAAAAGAAATATTAATAAGGTTAAAAGAAGAATACATGTTATATGAGTCTATTTATATACAATGACAATGCAGGCAAACTAATCAATAGTGCTTATAAGACATGAGAGCGGTTACCTTGGGACAAGGGGTAGTGACTGAAAGGGTGGCATAAGGGGGCTTCTGGTAATATGTTTCTTGATATGGATGTTCACCTTGTGAAATTTTAATGAGCTATACTCTCAAGGTGTGTGTGCTTTTCTGTATGTATGTTATACTTCAATAAAAAGGCTTACATAAAAAAAAAGAAAAATATATCAAATTGAATTAAAATCTTCCAGCAGCCCAAAAATTCAAAGAAATACTTACACGTTTTCCCATTACAACAGAGTACAATGTCATTTACCCAATCGGTATGGTGTTCCATAGATGCTATATATGGATCTTGCTGAAATTAAAAGAAAAATCATAAAAATGTCTTTAGTCTATATTAGAGGATAAAATATATCACAAATTATAGATATGTTTATATTCTTCAATTAATGTGACACACTGCTCTAAGGTCTTAAAATTGACAACTGAATTCAGAGTAGAATTTTATCAAACAATTGATGCTTCCATATGACAGGTATAAACAGAAGTTTTGTTTCAGGACAGTTTTATTACTGATGAAAATCTAGGTTTCCAGGAAAAATGCTTAATTTGTATGCCCTGAGTTAGTGAAGGCAACAAGATCTGGGCTAGGCACTGTGGGTGACACGAGTGCAATAGGAAGGGGTTCACTAGGAAGGACAGGACATAAACAAATCTGTAGGCTGGGGGATCTGACTCAGTAGTGGTGAAGGCTCAAAGCAGACAGCAGGGACAGAAAGAAAGCTGATGAGAGTGGTGAGAAGCGTAGCCAGACTGCAGAGGGGGATGCACGCTTCTGCTCTTAGCTTCCTACTGCTGTTTTTACCTGTGAACTAAACATTTTGTCACAGTATCTACAGTCCTTCAGAGAAGAAATGGAAGCCAAGGGCTAAAGGATCATCATTTCAATTCAGTAACTCAAGATTTTTCTATTCTTCTCACTTGGTTTAATCACCAGAAGAGGCCTTTTAAAGAAGAGTATTTGGTTATATCCTACACCTAAGACAGGCAAGTTCAAGATGATTCATGGGCAAAAAGAATAGCTCTCTACAAGTCTAGTTGAGAAATGATGCTATTCAATCTTGTCATAAAAATGAGGACCAGAAAGAGATGTCTGAGGGCAGGATAGGCAGCTTTCTAATTCTTCCAGGCTAGTTTTTGTGTTTTCCTTAATTTGTTTGAAATACTGTAAATTTCCAGGAAAGTGACATTCCAATTCAAATATAAGTTCCAAAAAGCATTTCAGAGCCATAGTTTTCTTACTTTCCATGTTTTTAACATTGGGCCACCACTGTTTCCACTGGTTAAAGAATTCAAAGCCCACTGGACCAAAGTCCATTTAAAGAAACTATCCAGGAACCGTGCAAAGTAGTGGTTCCTTTTCAGATGGAACATCAGACTTGTAGAGCTTGCTAAAAGACACTGACTTTTAAAATGACAAGGTCTAACATCAGGGTTTCAGGGTTAGACTGGGTTCTAACTCTGTCATGAACTAGCTACTTAACCATGGGTTTCTCTGAGTCCGTTTTCCCACCTATGAAAATGGATCTTAATATCTGCCTTGAAGGATTATTAAAACCATATTGGATACGAAAGTGCTAAGTGTCTGGTACATAGCTAGGAGTTCAAGAAATGCTCCTTCTTCTTCCCTGAATCTTCCTTTCTATGTCATTCACAATACAGGCATTCAAACAAAATACAAAAAGAGCTCCTTTCCATTTGACTGGGGATTTATCTTCACATACCATTAAGTCCTGCTCCTGTTTTCATATTTTTACACCAACTTTATACTATATAATAAGGCCCTATGGGTTTTTAAAAAATTTTTTTTATTAGTTTCTGCTTTATAACAAAGTGTATCAGTCATACATATATATCTGTTCCCACACCCCTTCCCTCATGCATCTCCCTCCCTCCCACCCTCCCCATCCCACCCCTCCAGGCAGTCACAAAGCACCGAGCTGATCTCCCTGTGCTATGCGGCTGCTTCCCACTAGCTATCTACCTTACGTTTGGTAGTGTATATATGTCCATGCCTCTCTTTCGCTTTGTCACAGCTTACCCTTCCCCCTCCCCATATCCTCAAGTCCATTCTCAAGTAGGTCTGTGTCTTTATTCCCGTTTTACCCCTAGGTTCTTCATGACATTTTTTTAAAATTCCATATATATGTGTTAGCATACGGTATTTGTCCTTCTCTTTCTGACTTACTTCACTCTGTATGACTGACTCTAGGTCTATCCACCTCATTACAAATAGCTCAGTTTCGTTTCTTTTTATGGCTGAGTAATATTCCATTGTGTATATGTGCCACATCTTCTTTATCCATTCATCCGATGATGGACACTTAGGTTGTTTCCATCTCCGGGCTATTGTGAATAGAGCTGCAATGAACATTTTGGTACATGTCTCTTTTTGAATTATGGTTTTCTCAGGGTATATGCCCAGTAGTGGGATTGATGGGTCATATGGTAGTTCTATTTTTCGTTTTTTAAGGAACCTCCATACTGTTCTCCATAGTGGCTGTACCAATCCACATTCCCAACAGCAGTGCAAGAGTGTTCCCTTTTCTCCACACCCTCTCCAGCATTTATTGTTTCTAGATTTCTTGATGATGGCCATTCTGACTGGTGTGAGATGATATCTCATTGTAGTTTTGATTTGCATTTCTCTAATGATTAATGATGTTGAGCATTCTTTCATGTGTTTGTTGGCAGTCTGTATATCTTCTTTGGAGAAATGCCTATTTAAGTCTTCTGCCCATTTTTGGATTGGGTTGTTTGTTTTTTTGCTATTGAGCTGCATGAGCTGTTTATAAATTTTGGAGATTAATCCTTTGTCAGTTGCTTCATTTGCAAATATTTTCTCCCATTCTGAGGGTTGTCTTTTGGTCTTGTTTATGGTTTCCTTTGCTGTGCAAAAGCTTTGAAGTTTCATTAGGTCCCATTTGTTTATCTTTGTTTTTATTTCCATTTCTCTAGGAGGTGGGTCCAAAAGGATCTTGCTGTGATTTATGTCATAGAGTGTTCTGCCTATGTTTTCCTCTAAGAGTTTGATAGTTTCTGGCCTTACATTTAGGTCTTTAATCCATTTTGAGCTTATTTTTGTGTATGGTGTTAGGGAGTGTTCTAATCTCATACTTTTACATGTCCCTATCCAGTTTTCCCAGCACCACTTATTGAAGAGGCTGTCCTTTCTCCACTGTACATTCCTGCCTCCTTTATCAAAGATAAGTTGACCATATGTGCATGGGTTTATCTCTGGGCTTTCTATCCTGTTCCATTGATCTATCTTTCTGTTTTTGTGCCAGTACCACACTGTCTTGATTACTGTAGCTTTGTAGTATAGTCTGAAGTCAGGGAGCCTGATTCCTCCAGCTCCGTTTTTCGTTCTCAAGATTGCTTTGGCTATTCGGGGTCTTTTGTTTTTCCAAACAAATTTTGAAATTTTTTGTTCTAGTTCTGTGAAAAATGCCAGTGGTAGTTTGATAGTGATTGCATTGAATCTGTAGATTGCTTTGGGTAGTAGAGTCATTTTCACAATATTGATTCTTCCAATCCAGGAGCATGGTATATCTCCCCATCTATTTGTATCATCTTTAATTTCTTTCATCAGTGTCTTATAATTTTCTGCATACAGGTCTTTTGTCTCCTTAGGTAGGTTTATTCCTAGATATTTTATTCTTTTTGTTGCAATGGTAAATGGGAGTGTTTTCTTGATTTCATTTTCAGATTTTTCATCATTAGTGTACAGGAATGCCAGAGATTTCTGTGCATTAATTTTGTATCCTGCTACTTTACCAAATTCATTGATTAGCTCTAGTAGTTTTCTGGTAGCATCTTTAGGATTCTCTATGTATAGTATCATGTCATCTGCAAACAGTGACAGCTTTACTTCTTCTTTTCCAATTTGGATTCCTTTTATTTCCTTTTCTTCTCTGATTGCCATGGCTAGGACTTCCAAAACTAGGTTGAATAAGAGTGGTGAGAGTGGGCAGCCTTGTCTTGTTCCTGATCTTAGTGGAAATGGTTTCAGTTTTTCACCATTGAGGACAATGTTGGCTGTGGGTTTGTCATATATGGCCTTTATTATGTTGAGGAAAGTTCTCTCTATGCCTACTTTCTGCAGGGTTTTTATTATAAATGGGTGTTGAATTTTGTCGAAAGCTTTCTCTGCATCTACTGAGATGATCATATGTTTTTTTTTTTTTTTTTTTTGCGGTATGTGGGCCTCTCATTGTTGTGGTCTCTCCCATTGCGAAGCACAGGCTCCGGACGCGCAGGCTCAGCAGCCATGGCTCACGGGCCCAGCCGCTCCGCGGCATGTGGGATCTTCCCGGACTGGGGCACGAACCCGTGTCCCCTGCATCGGCAGGCGGACTCTCAACCACTGCGCCACCAGGGAAGCCCGATCATATGGTTTTTCTTCTTCAATTTGTTAATATGGTGTATCACATTGATTGATTTGCGTATATTGAAGAATCCTTGCATGCCTGGAATAAACCCCACTTGATCATGGTGTATGATCCTTTTAATGTGCTGTTGCATACTAGCAAACAGAATCCAACAGCACATTAAAAGGCCCTATGGGTTTTGTGGGCACCCTAATCACTTTTAAATGAAGAGATCAAATACTTGTTCAAGGTTAATTATAAATGTAAAAGCATATTCAATCTTTTTTTAGTAACACTGAAAAGGGATGCAAGAAAGCTTTTTGGGAACATATTTAAAACAGAAAAGTAAATTGTTGCCAAGAAGCTCCCTACCAGACAAACCTCTGTTCCTTTGCAGCAAAGGGCTCTTACCACAAACCTAGTTTATAGAGTCCCTGCCTTAGCTAAAACACTTCTGAAACTCCCCTGGGGTGTTTTTCTCAGAAGCTTACTGAATTTTGGTTGCAGTGTCTTTATTTATAGAGTGTACCAAATAACTCAGTGCTCAAAGAGATTAAATCTGAAACTGTGAAAGGCACCTTATTAGACAGACCAAAACTTATTGAGTATAGATTTAAAGTATAAACTCAATCCCTGACTTACCTTGTGCTGATTGACACTCCATATTCTTATGATGGAGTCTCGACCTGCCGTGAAAAGTCTGTTTAGTGCTGGGTCCAGCTGCAGGGCATTTACCCCATTTCGGTTGTACTTCTCCACTTCATCTCGAATAACATAGGAAACCTGACAAATATGTCAAGATTGGCTGTTTATGAAGTTACAAAACATGTGATAATAAAATGTAGCCTTCTAGTGGCCAATCTGAAATTCAAAATCCCATGTTTTCTAATATAAAACTTATTTCCCAATCCGCTAAAAACTTTATTTTACTCTATAGAGACTGAAGGGCTGAGGAAAGAAGAGTGACATTAATAATAGCCTAGACCAAGATAAGCAAGTTTGAGGCTAAACCACTGCAAATATCTCCTAACTGGACTTTCTCTCCTACCCTTGTTTGTCTTTAATCCATTTTCCACAAAGCAGCTGGATGAATCTTTAAAACATGAATAGAAATATCTTTTAAAAATGTAAATAGGAATATCGCTCCCTGTTCAAAAACCCCTCTGGCTGCTTACTCCACTAGACTCAGGATTGGATCTGGACTCCTCAAGCACCTCTCCTGCCCCTCATCCTTGCTCACTGCTCCCACTCCTTGCACGCACTGTGCCTCCAGACGGGCACATGTGCTGGTACCCTCTGTCTAGAAGCTCTTCCTCCCACTCTGTCTGGCTAAGCTCTTCCTCCCACTCTGGCTAATTCCTACTGCAGTCTTTAGATTTCTGTTGAAATGATGCTTCCTCCAAAAGACCTTCTCTGACCTGCTAAGCAAAATGAGGTTTTGCTCTCCAATAACACACTAAACTTTTCTTTCAGAGAACTTTTCCCTACTCTGTTATGGTTGATAACCTCTGTCTGCTCCATGAGAAAACTCAAGAGAATCAACCAAAAGCAATTACAATTAAGAAAACTCAACAAGCTGGCTGGCAGCCAAAAGCAAAACTTTTCTATTCTAATGAAATAACCAGTTAAGATATAACAGGGGGAAGGGGACCCTATTTACAATAGCAACAAAAATAAATACCTAGAAATTCATTTTGCAAAGAAGATACATAATCAACAGGACAAGGTACGTAAAAGAAAACTTGAATAAAGGAGACATACCATATTAGTACAGGAAGTACTACAGGAAGTAGTACAGGAAGATTCAAAATAAACAATTTTTCTTAACTTTGTGATTTTAACCCAACTGTGGTCAGAGTCTCACTGGATTTCTTTCTAGAAGTTGACAAAATATATACCAATAGTACAATGTTTTGAGGGGACTACCCAGTCACTTTTTTAAATGAAAGGATATTCTTTAAAGATCTTAAAAGGTATTATAAAGCTACCAGAATTACAAAGGAGGACCACAATAGGAATATATAAAAGGATCAATGAAATAAAACAAAATTCAGAAACATATTTTCCCATTATACATTTTTTATTTTGATATAAACAGATTTTGAAACAATGAGGGCATGATAAATTATTTAATAAATTATCTAGGAACATCTAGTGATTCTATTGCAAAAAATAATATCCTCTCTCCAAATCTTAAACCAAAATGAATTTTCATATGGACTAAAGATTGAAATTTAATAACCTAATCATGAAAATACTTGCAAGTATTTACATAGTCTCTACATAGAGAAGGCTCTGGTAACATGACAAGAAAGACCACAATCTTTGCAAAAGAAAAGGGCAACGCTGATCTGACCAAACACAAGCCAAAACTTTCTATACATACACAAATGTTCACAGCAGCATTAATCACAATAGCCAAAAAACGGAAACAACTCAAATGTCCATCAACTGAAAAATCCACAGACAGTAGATTAATGGTTTCCAGGGGCTTGGGGAAGAGGAGAATGGGGAATGACTACTATGGTGTACAGGATTTCTTTTTGGGGGTGATGAAGATGTTCTGGAATTAGGTGGTCAAGGCACTTTGCGAATATATTAAGAATCACTGAGTTGTATACTTTAAAAAGGTAAATTTATGTGAATTTTATCTCATTAAAGCTGTTATTTAAAACAAAGCAAACTTCTGAATGTCAAAAAAATAACATGAGCAAGGTTACAAGGCAAACACCTAAATGGGGAAAAAATGAATACAAAAGACAAAAGTTTACTCTTGACAACATACAAAGATTCCTTAGATAACAATAAGAAAAAGTCAACCTCTCCAACAGAAAGAGGAACAGAGATCACGAAGAGGAAATTTTTTTAAAAGAAAAGAAAATGGCCAACAAACACATAAATAATAAAAGATGTGAAAAGGGCCAGGGTTGTATACAAAAGGACAAGGATGTTGTTTTAACCCGGCCTTTCGGTGCAAGTAACTGTAACTGAAATCTACTCAAACAAGCTTAAATTTTTTTAAAAATGAAGAATTTAAGATGAGAATTTAACAAGGATATCTAACAGAGCTCAAGGGCAGGAAATTCAATCATGACTCAGACATTTAAAAATAAAATCATGGCACTTCTCTACTGAAGCTTTTCACTGCATTTAAAGTCAAGTCCAAATTCCTCACATGCTTTGGTTCTACCCTGCAAACTCACACTCACCTCAAACTAACTTCCCCTATGCTCTTTGATGACAGTCGCACTAAACTCCTTCCTGTTCCTCAAACACATCAAGTTCTTTCCCATCCTAGGGCCTTCAGATTTACTTTTCCCTGTGCCAAGAAGATTCCTCACCTCTCCAATCCCCACAAGAATACTATTCTCCAGCTTTCATTTTGGCTGACTCACCCTCACCCTCACCCTCCAGGTCTTAGCAGAAAAGTAACCTCCTCTAAAAGGCCTTCCCTGATCTCCTTCCCCTAACACCTCCCCTACTCCATTTCTTCTACAGTTCTTACCACGCTGCATATTTATCTTTTTTGCTATATCTTCTCCATTAGAATAAAAGCTGCAAGAGGGCAAGGAACTTGTCTGCCTTGTTCCTCCTAACATAGTATCCTTATTATAGTGTCTGGCATACAAAAGACATCTCATAAATATTTTTTGCATGAATCAGATACTGAAAAACCATCAGGAAACAAGCTGGCTTCAATGTTAGTTTCAGTCTCTCTTAATGCCTCTTCCTCTGGGGCTTCAAGGCTCCTTATCAGCTTTTCTCAGTACATTTCCTATTTAACGAAGATGAGGTAGCATATATGAATCTTGATTTTCAAATTTCTGGGAGATGATCTGATTGGCCCAGTGGGAAAGGGTCAGAGAATAACAACATGATTGTCAGTCCTCATTCCAGGTGGCAAGGAATTCTCAGCAAAACAAGTTTGGACCAACCTCTTTAAGGGCATCTATTACAGATGTCAGATTAAAAACAGCAAATAGGGCTTCCCTGGTGGCGCAGTGGTTGAGAGTCCGTCTGCCGATGCAGGGGACACGGGTCCGTGCCCCGGTCCGGGAAGATCCCACATGCCGCGTTGCGGCTGGGCCCATGAGCCATGGCCGATGAGCCTGCGCGTCAGGAGTCTGTGCTCCGCAACGGGAGAGGCCACAACAGTGAGAGGCCCGCGTACCGCAAAAAACAAAACAAAACAAAATAAAAAACAAAAAACCCCAGCAAATAACTAGAAGTATCCTACCTAGTTGGGTAAATTTTGGCACACACATCTATAAAAGAGAATACTATTTAATCATTAAAAATGTTGGTGTAACTCTAGACTGATTAATATCGGAAGAAACCCAGGGTATATTTAAGTGAAGTATGCATGGTCTAACACAGTAGTGTATAATAATCATTACTGGAAACATGTTGCATAATATTAAATAAAGATATATTTAAAAATAAACCACAAGTTTAGAAGGATATACATGTATAAAACTACCAGTAGTTATTCCTGAGTGATGGAATTATGGTGACTGTCACTCACTCATGCCTTTTTAATACAGTATGAATGTTTTATAATAGGCATATATTACTTAGTTTTTTGAATTTATAATTTAATTCTTTTTTTTTTTTTTTTTTTGCAGTACGCAGGCTCTCACTGTTGTGGCCTCTCCTGTTGCGGAGCACAGGCTCCAGACGCACAGGCTCAGCGGCCATGGCTCACAGGCCCAGCCGCTCAGCGGCATGTGAGATCTTCCCGGACAGGGGCGCGAACCCTTGTCCCCTGCATCGACAGGCGGACTCTCAACCACTGTGCCACCAGGGAAGCCCTATAATTTAATTCTTATCCAACTAATTCTTGCCTGTATTCAGAAAATCAAATAGTACTGAAAGACAATAATGAAAAACCATCTTCCTACTGTCTGGTTAAGACTCCCCATACACAGTCTTAATCCTTAGAGGTAATTAATTTCAACTCTTGGTTGTTTCTATTAGATAGCTACCGCATTTCTCGAAATATTGTGCTTATCCTTATCCATTTTAGACATCGCCTATTTACTCAAGCTATGGTAGGTTAGGATGTAGCTCTGAAACTTCCCTCAGTAATTCTTCCCTCTACTCTTCTGATATCGATAGATCTATCACTGTTTTTGGTTGATTAAATAATCAGTGCTACACTGTTGGACTGTAATTGCTATCTACTGACTAGCCAAGTACTATATTATGAATACATTTCCTTCCTCAGAGAGCTCTTCATTTTCCCTAGGGTTCCTTCTTTCCTTCTACTAAAGTCCCTCTACTTTAACTTCGATTTTCTTGAATTACTGCGGCATATTAGATAGTCCAGCAAGAACCCACCTCCAACCCCCACTTTCCCACAAGGCTTCCCCCTCAGAATCTCCCACATTCTCACTCTAATCTGGGCTGGCTGCCCTCTTGGTCTGCTGGCACAGTTGTCACCTTCGGTGCTTCCCTTTACTGCTTTTCTGGGTTAGAGCCATTGTTTCCTGAATTCCAATTTTTCCTTGCTCACTTCCCAGTATGGCAGAAGTACATCCCCAGGACCTTAAGAAACTAACATAGAAGAAGGTACATGGGAGGTGACTTAGCCCTTGCATGTCTGAAAAGGTCATTACCTTTACACTTGATTTGGCAGGATAAAGAAGTCCATGTAGGAAAAAATTCAGCTTTTGAAAGCACTACTCTAACTTCCTCTAGCATCCAGTGCTGCCACTGAATTCAATGCCAATTCTGTTTCACTCAGCTTTAAGGTGATCCCATATTCATTCTCTCCCGCACCACCACCTATACAGCCCAAGATTTTAGGATCTTCTCTTTTTACTTGGTGGGGTATTTTTTGTGGGGGTTCTTTATCATGATAATTTTTGGTCATTTTATCATTGATTTTGCTGTGCACTTTGAAAGCCCTTTCAATCTAGAAACTTTCAGCTCTGGGAAATCTTACATCAATTCATTAATAACTATCTCTGTTTTCTTTGCTCCTTCTTAAACTCTCATCAGTCAGATGTTGGAATTTTCAAACTGATCCTTCATCTTTTATGCATTCTATACTATCTATCTCTGTCTTTTTGCCTACTTTTGTAAGACTTCCTTTACTATTTCATAACTCTGCTATTAATTTTTTTTGTAAATTTTAGTATGATGGACAAAACAGGAACAATAACTTCAATAAGAAAATGGCTAGGTCAATTATGGTCCATACATTCTATGTAGTCATTAAAGAATAAATTACATACAATGATATATTCCAAGACATATCACATTAAAAACTTGTTAAAGAAAAAAAAATTGGCTGTAGACAGAAGAAAAATAGGATTCAAGTCTTTCAACAAATACTGATTAAGCATCCACCAGTTGCCAGGCTCTATTCTAAATGCTGAGGATACAGTAGTGAGCACAGAAGCCCTCCTGGAGCTTTCATTCTAGTGGGGGAAAGACAGTAAGTGAAGTTTTTTTTCTCAAGATATAGGCAAGCTTTGCAGGCAGAAGAGATCGAAGTAAAAGAAAAAGAAGAGTAGAAGGTGCTGGACACAGAAGCAATAAATGAGTGAACAAAGTCCTGGAAAAACTTCATTTAGGCAAAGTCAAGAGTACAGGCAAAGGCAGAGAAGATGAGGACTCATTTCTGCCTTGATTTGTTTAAAAAAAAAAGGGCGGGGGGAAGGAAGAGAAGGTACTATAAGGACTCTGCAAGGGATGGGAAGCCAGAAGCCAGACCTTCAGTAGGAAGTATGCATTTGGAAGAGACAATTAAAGGGACTCTGACAGGGAGAAAAATGACAGACTATTCCCCCAGCAGCAATATCCAGTTAGGTTACGCTAGGAAAGACTGCTCCCAAGCTCATTCAGGTTGGTGGCTGAATTCAGCTCCCTGTAGTTGTAGGCCGGAGGGCCCTGTTTCCTTGCTGGCTTTCAGCCAGGGATTCATCCTTGCTCCTGGAGGCTGCCTGCAATCCTCATGCTTTCTATGTGCCTTCTCCGGCAACAGGAGGGCCCCCCTCATGCCTCACATTTTTCTGACTTGGTCCTCCAGCGGAGAAAGGTCTCTGCTTTTTAAGGGCTCACATGATTAGATTGGGCCTACTGGGATAATCCAGGATAATCCTCCTATTTCAAGGTCTGTAACATTAATTACAGCTGCAAAATCCTTTTTATCATGTAACCATAACATATGCATAAATTCCAGGGATTAGGGCATGAACATTTGGCAGTGGTGGGGGGCGGGCATTCCACCTACCACAGTAACAATTTTTTGTATGAAAACAAATATGGATATATTACAGAATGAGTACAAAATCACAATATTTTTAAGAAAAGAAAGGAGACTTAAAAGCATTTCAGGCTCACAAAGAGGACACTCTGGGCTATTCCCCCAGGCTTCCCCAAGGTGTGCATTAACTCATTTCCACTTGGATGTCTAATAGACATCTGAATCACGGCATGTCCCGAACAGAGCTCCTGACAGTCCTCTCAAAATGAGCTTTTCCTGTCTTCCTCAGTGATGACGTTAATGGCAACTCCATTCTTACAGTTGCTCAGGCCCAAAACCTTAGTGCCAGCCTCACTTCAAGTTCTCTCATCTCAAATCCTGTCAGCAAGTTTTGTCATCCAGAATTCAACCAATTTTCACCACCTTGGGTGGAGCCACTATCACATAGCACCTGGATTTCTTAAATAGCTACTGGTCTCTCTGCTCTGCCCTTGCTCACCTGCAGTCAGGTGATCCTGAGAAAACACATCTCTTCTGCACAAAATCCACCAAATGCTTCCCACCTCACTCAGGAGTAAAAGCCAAAGCCCTATTATGGCCTGTAGTGCTCTACATGATTTGGCCTGCAGTTACCTCTCTGATTTCAGCTCCTACTCCCTTCCCCTCACTCACTCCATGGCAACCACAATGGCAACTTTATTATTCCACAAATAGGCCAGGTACATTGCCACCTCAGGACCTTTGCATTTGGTATTCTCACTGGAATGCTCTTCCCCCAAGTAGCAATCTCATTTCTCTTAGATTCTTATTCAAAAGTCAGCTTCTGAGCAAGGCTTTCTCGGACCACCACAAAAAATTTTCACTTTCCCTCCTCTGCTGCTTATCATTAATCATTTTTTTGACATTTAAAGGTTATTTTTCCCCCAACATTGTATTATGAAAAATTTAGAGAACATATAAACGTTGGAAGAATTACACAGCAAACATCCATATATCCATATGGATATATTCTACAATGAACATTTTCTATCCATTTGAACATACCCATCCATTTGATCCATATCATTTTTCAATGGCTTTCAAATTAAGTTGCCCATCATTAATAATATTTCCTCCTATGTACTTCAGCATGTATATCATTGACCAGAGTTCATTATTCATTTATGGCTCCTTTTTCAAAGGTAAGATTTACATTCAGTGAAATGTACACATCTTAAGTATACATAGATACGTCTGACAAATTAATACACCTGTGTAATACAAAATTCTACCAAGATATATACATCACCACCCTAGAAAGTTCCCTCATCCTCTTCCCAACCTCTACACCCCACCCCCAGAAAATCTAGAACTGACCCTTTTCACCATAGATTACTTTTGCCTGTTCTGTAACACCTTATAAAGGGAACCACACAGCTCTTTTGTGTAAGGCTACTTCTAGCTCTCAGGCTACATCAGGCTAAATTTGGCCAAGAAAAATTGGCCAAATATGAATAATTCTTACATGTGTTTTTCCTGTTCAATCTCGTGGACCATGACTTTCTGCTTGTACCTATGTTTCGAGAGCGCTGATTTTAAAAAGTATTCTAAAAAGCAGTCTTGCAAATAAAAATAGGACACTTTCTAGCCTGACTTCTCTTAGTCAGGGGTTAGTAAAAAACTTCTACAGAGGTTAGTAAAAAGCCACCCAAGGGCCAAATCCAGGCCAAAGTCTGTTTTGTAAACAAAGTTTTAATGGAACACAGCCACACCTATTCATTTGGGTATTGTCCTATTGTTGGTTCCACATTATAATGGCAGAGTTGAGTGGTTACCAAACAGGAGAATGGCCTGCAAAGCCTAAAATATTCACACCTGGCCCTTTAGAGAAAAAGTTTACTGAGCCCTATTCTACTGGATATCATATTGGCACCGAATTTTTTTTTTTGCGGTACGCGGGCCTCCCACTGCTGCACTCCCCCCACCTTGGTACAAGAAACAGACAGCCAAGAGGCAAAATAAATTTCTGTAGCCATATATATTTTTTCCAAAATGGAAAGATTTTTTTTTAATTTATGAGAGCAAAGAATGTTGTAAAAAGTTAAAAAATATAAAGGTTCATATGTTTTAAAGTAAAAGATATTCTGTTTCCCACCTTACCAATAATCACATAATGTAATACTCCAGAGACAATCACTGTTGATATCCTTCCAGACTTTGAAAATGCCTTATTTCCTTTGTGGAAATGGGACCATGCTATGTTGATTTCCTATTTTGACTTCTGGACACCTTTCCTTTTTAATAATATACATCTAGCTTATCTTTTTTTTTTTTTTTTTTTTTGTGGTACGCGGGCCTCTCACTGTTGTGGCCTCTCCCGTTGCGGAGCACAGGCTCCGGATGCGCAGGCTCAGCGGCCATGGCTCATAGGCCTAGCCACTCCGCGGCATGGGGGAACTTCTCGGACTGGGGCACGAACCCGTGTCCCCTGCATCGGCAGGCGGACTCTCAACCACTGCGCCACCAGGGAAGCCCTAGCTTATCTTTTAATTGCAAACTAATCTACTATATGAATGTACCTAACTTATCTGCCAATTGACTACTGTTAAACATTTAGATTGTTGTTTTTCACAATGGCAGCATTCCTAAAATAAACACCCTTGCATAACGAGAAAGATATATGCATATGTACTTTTGTAAAACAATTTTTTAGACAAGGAATTGCTGGGTCAAAGGAAATGTGTATTTAAAAATCTGACAAACAGGAAGACATGAAACAGTGAATACCATGACTCCACTTAGAGTAAAAAAGTCACCTAAGTCGGGTACACACACACGAAGAAGTATAGCACATTAGTTTTCAACCAGCAACGACTCTGCCCTCCAGGGGACATCTGAAAATGTCTAGAGTCAATTTTCGTTGTCACAACTGGGAAGGTGCCAGTGTCTAGTGGGAAGGCAGGATGATGGAAAACAACAGTCCTCCCCCAATTAAGAATTATCCAGCCCAAGATGTCAATAGGGCTCTCAGTGAAAAACCCTTAGCTAGGATTATATCTCACAGTCTTCAAAGCAGTTTTCTTTAAAGAGTGGAAGACAATTATCATTTACACTTTTTTTTTTTTTTTTTTAATTTATTTATTTATGGCTGTGTTGGGTCTTTGTTTCTGTGCGAGGGCTTTCTCTAGTTGTGGCAAGCGGGGGCCACTCTTCATCGCGGTGCGCGGGCCTCCCACTATCGCGCCCTTTCTTGTTGGGGAGCACAGGCTCCAGACGTGCAGGCTCAGTAATTGTGGCTCACGGGCCCAGTTGCCCCGCGGCATGTGGGATCTTCCCAGACCAGGGCTCAAACCCGTGTCCCCTGCATTGGCAGGCAGATTCTCAACCACTGCGCCACCAGGGAAGCCCATCATTTACACTTTTTTTGTGGGTTTTTTTTTTCAATGAACATGCACTAGTTTAAAAAACACTTCCATAAACAAAAGCTCTCCCTTGTGTTGAGATAAAATCAATCTCTGTGGCTTCTTATACTGGTTCTACACCTTAAAGACAAATTCTGAAAGTAGCTAACAAGACTCATTGAATCTTCTCTTCAGTAGACTGATCTTAGATAGTTCTTCTGAATGCTCTTCCTAGGAAATAGCTTCAAGTCACTTCACCAATCTGATTGCTATACCTATTAAGAACAAGGTGCTAAGTGCTGATCCCCAAACTCTAGTTTTGTACTCTGATCAGTGAAGAGTGAAATGATAATCTTCCTCATTCTGCATACAATGATTCATATTCAGCTTATTAAAACATTCAGTTTTTCCACACATGCTGCAGCTAATTTACATTTTCCCCATCCAGTACTTTTATATTGCCTTTTAAGTCTAAATGCAAGAAACTAAGACACTTGATTAACTCTCCTTACTACCCTAAGGAATGTACCTACCACTCTAGAATATAATCAAGTTACAATTTTGAGTTACATTTTAGTCAGGAACAGACATTCTCACCACCTCACTTGGATGCTGGGGTTACTTAAATCCCATCACTGATGCACTTAAAAATCACCAACAAGGTATGCTATTTTAGATTCTTATTAATGTCACTCAATTCAACAAACATCTAAGTGAGTGCCTAGGACACTGTACTGATCAATGAGATCAATAAAACATAGAAGTGAACTGGCCAGAAGACTTTATGGCCTACAGCCATTTCCTCAATGAAGGAACCCCTTGTCCGGACTACCTATTAAACACTCACTGATTTCAACCTGTAGAACTATATATAATGCTGTGTTTTATAAAGAAAGCTTGGGTGTTACTTATTTCTGTACTCTCTCAATTCTTTGCACATTTTGGGGCCTAAACTAAGTACTCAGTAAATGTTTAATAAGTGTACCGTACTGTCACCACTACATACAACATACCTGCAGGTAAACACCTGTAATAGGGCTTTTACTCCTCAGATCGTTGAAAATAATAGATAGCAATAACGCTTAAACGTACCCAAAACAAAACTGGATTCACGAAGGCATAAAGCACACACGGGCGGGTTAGGTAACTCTTTACCCTTGAATAATACATTAGAGAAACAGAAAGAAAGATTCAAGGATGCACTCTGAAGAAGAAATGGTGAAGACGAAATTAAATTCCAAAACAATGAAAATTATAATTCCCCCACTAACATCAGCATACTCCCACGTCATTTCCACCTTGGGGGTGGGGGGAAGCTCCCGCATAAAAGGAGGCAGGGGTCTCCCACATGCAGACCCCTGCTCAAAAACCCTGCAGGGCTCCGCAGCCCAGCCGCAGCCCCGCCACGCCCCCGCACGGGCCCACTCACTCCGCTGCCCGCCCCGCGGAGAAGCTCCCGCAGGCCTCCGCTCCGACGCCGCTGGGCACAGCGCTTGGGAGGCAAGGGAACGGAGGCAGATGGGCGGGGAACGAGCCCAGCTCGACCACGCAAGCCCAAGCCTACGAAACAGTGGACAACCGGCAACCCCAGGCTCCCAACCGCGCGCCCAAGCGTCCCGGGACGGGGCCCCGGCGGGTTCAATCTGCCGCCCCCCCGCCCCTTCCTCAAGCCTTTAGAACCGCAGCCCCACCCCTAGCCGCCGGCCGCGCCCCGTCCCGCTCGCCCCAAGCCGCTACCCCGGCCGACCGCGGCCCGAGGTATCTGCTCGCTGGAGGTGAGCCCGGGGATGCCAGCCACGCCCGGGAGGTCGAGGAGCTAGGGTCCACTACCTGCACTTTCCTCCGCCCTGCCGTGTTCTGCCGGTGATGGGCCGCCATCTTGCATGTTGACACTCCTACGTCATTTCCGGAAGTGGCTTGGACAGGGCGGATGTCCCGCCTCTTCCCCTTTGGCCGAGGCATGGTGGAGCTCACCTCAGGGAATCTTTGTCGCTGTGGCCGGTGACCCTGTGGTGCGGCAGAAGCACTTAAAAACCGTTGCGTGCATATAATGCTGGCGGAGAGAGAGCCACTTTGTGACCCAAGGGAGCAATCTGTATCCAGCTCTGTGTGGGCCTGGACCCTGGCTTGCGCAGTTCGCAGAGGCCCAAGTAGGCATAAGAATAGCGCTGAAAGAATTAATACTGGAGATGGGCGCCTTGGACTCCACCTCCACTCCCTCAAACATTCGTGGGCAGCCAAGGGAACCGGCATATTTGCCATGAAGTACGTAAAAAAGGCGGAGGATTATAAACTGGCCTGGAAGGAGGAGAAATAGAAAGGTTTGCAAAGGAGGTGGCCCCATCTTAAGGAGGCGCACAGTGTTCGTTTAAATAAGAGATGGGGAATTCCCTGGTGGTCCTGGTTAGGACTCAGCGGCCAAAAAGAAATTGATGTTATAAGAAGGCAAAAAATACACACTAGTTAAAATTGTTTACAGCCGGACTTACTTGGTGATCCAGTGGTTAAGACTTTGAGCTTCCACTGCAGGGGGCATGGTTTTGATCTCCTGTCGGGGGGAAATAAGATCCCGCATGACCCACGGCAAAAAAAAAAAAAAAAAAATGTTGACAGAGACAACTAAATTCCAAATCCTGAAGGAGTTGGGGCTCACTCTAGTATCTGGTTTAAATCATCTCTTATACTGGGACAGGTAAACCTTTCTGGATGAAGGTTTGACCTGAGGAAATTTTCCTGACACTAATTATAAGTATTGATGGTCCAAGGCTAATTATTTGGCCAGTTGGTCAAGGACATGGAAAGAGCACGATTGGAGAACTGGTGACAAGGAAGCCTTGGGAAGGGATATGGTGATGGACTTTGCAGAATGAATCTTAAGAATCATATGTATGAAATGAACAGCTTTGTGGATTAAACCCAGCCTCCTTTTCCAGGCTCAATGATTGCTCAGTGGACTCATGAATGAAATGGTGATGATAACAAGGTTGGAGCTGTGCGTGGGATCACCAAGCCACTGCTGAGCGTTCAGGTTGCTAGCAGCAGTGAGCAGTCCTGAGTTGGTGATATGCCTCATGCTCCAGGAGGACCAGCCAACCACTTGGAGGCAAGCGGATTCCATTGGCCCTCCCCATCATCTAGGAAGTGGTAGTTATTTGTCCTCTCTGAAATACACTAAGTTTAAATTTGCTTTCCTTGATGGCTGTGCTCTGTCAGCACCACCATCTAGGAACTTCCTGAATGCTTTATGCACTGTCATTGTGTCTGACACCATATTGCTTCTGATCAAGAAATTCACTCTGTAATGAAAGAAGCAATGCAATATGCTGTTGCCCATAGAATTCATTGGTCTAATTGTATAGTCTATCACCAAGAAGCACCTGGTCTTATTGAAGTCTTAGTTATGGTGCTTTCTGGAAAATAACCCTTTTTGATGCTGTTTTATAGGATGCAGTATATGCTTTGAACTAGTGTCCAATATTTGGCATTCTTTCTTCCTGTTTCTGTTATCTACTGCTGTATAACCACCCCAAAACTTAGTCATTTAAAGCAACTTCAACATTTACTTTGCCTACAAATCTGTAATTTATGCAGGGCTCAGTGGGGACAGCTTATCTCTGTTCCACTTTCCACTTGATGCCAGTTGGGGCAGCTAAAAAGTTGGCAACTGGAATCATCTAAAGCCCCACTCCTTTACATGTCTGGTGACTGATGCTGCATCTGTGGGCAGAACACCTACTCATGGCCTTTCCACAGTGCTGTTTGGCTCCTCACAACATAGTAGCTGGGTTCCAAGGGCAATCATGCCAGGAGAGAGAAATCCAGGTGGGAACTGTAATGCCTTTTCTAAACTAACAGTAGAAGTCCTGCAGTGTCACTTCAACCATATTCAGTTCATAGAATTTAGTTACTAAGGCTGCTTATATCTAAGGAGACTCCTTTTTTTAAAATGGGAGAAATGTCAAAGAATTTGTGGATATGTTTTAAAACCACTACATTTCCAAAGGTAAAATTAGTGGATTTAGGAACAAAGGGATATTATACCTAATGTCCCCCAATTACAATTTTTTAAACTGCCATTCTCTGAGATTCTGGACTTTGCTGGTTTAGAGGTTTGTTACCAAAGAAGGGAATTCCTCCAACAAGGCTGAACAATGGTTCTACTGATTTGGAGCTGGGACTGCCACCTCACCATTTTGTATGTCTTGTGTCACTGAATAGGCAAGAGAAGGAGAAGAGCAAGGTTATGGTTTTGGTGGAAGTAATTAACCCTGATCATGAAGCAGAAATAGGTTTGCTGATATAGCTTTAAACATATAGGTCCATCAAACACTCAGATCCCTTAGAAATGAAGGTATTGGTTGAAGGTAAAGGGACAACAGAATAGCTGGTGGAATAAAGAAGTCATAAAGGGAAGTGAAATTCTCATGATCAGGGGAAGAAATGAGAACAGTCATGTTTCCTTTCCTTTCCTGATGTATCATGTATACTTTTAAGTGTTTTAGCTTTTATTTTCTTTCTTTACCCTTTACTTCACTATTATATGTGGGGTGTGCTATTGTTGGTAAACTTCATTATTTAGTAAGTTGCAGAGGAAAAGATAGCAACTAGAGGTTGTAGACTTAGAAATGGATGATGGATGTGGTAATTGATGAAACATTGGGTTGACTCTTTTGGAGGGTGACAGAGTGAGTGCATCTTTGACTGTGTAAAGGATAGTTGCAGTATTTTAAGTGACAACCTTTTTATTTTTTAATTTTTTTATTTTTTTGCTTTATAACAAATTTAATCAGTTATACATATACATATGTTTCCATATCCCCTCCCTTTTGCGTCTCCCTCCCACACTCCCTATCCCACCCCTCCAGGTGGTCACAAAGCACCGAGCTGATCTCCCTGTGCTATGCGGCTGCTTCCCACTAGCTATCTACCTTACGTTTGGTAGTGTATATATGTCCATGCCGCTCTTTCACTTTGTCACAGCTTACCCTTCCCCCTCCCCATATCCTCAAGTCCATTCTCTAGTAGGTCTGTGTCTTTATTCCTGTCTTACCCCTATGTTCTTCATGACATTTTTTTTCTTAAATTCCATATATATGTGTTAGCATACAGTATTTGTCTTTCTCTTTCTGACTTACTTCACTCTGTATGACAGACTCTAGGTCTATCCACCTCATTACAAATAGCTCAGTTTCGTTTCTTTTTATGGCTGAGTAATATTCCATTGTATATATGTGCCACATCTTCTTTATCCATTCATCCGATGATGGACACTTAGGTTGTTTCCATCTCCGGGCTATTGTAAATAGGGCTGCTATGAACATTTTGGTACATGTCTCTTTTTGAATTATGGTTTTCTCAGGGTATATGCCTAGTAGTGGGATTGCTGGGTCATATGGTAGTTCTATTTGTAGTTTTTTAAGGAACCTCCATACCGTTCTCCATAGCGGCTGTACCAATTCACATTCCCACCAGCAGTGCAAGAGTGTTCCCTTTTTTCCACACCCTCTGCAGCATTTATTGTTTCTAGATTTTTTGATGATGGCCATTCTGACTGGTGTGAGATGATATCTCATTGTAGTTTTGATTTGCATTTCTCTAATGAGTAAAGATGTTGAGCATCCTTTCATGTGTTTGTTGGCAGTCTGTATATCTTCTGTGGAGAAATGTCTATTTAGGTCTTCTGCCCATTTTTGGATTGGATTGTTTGTTTTTTTGTAATTGAGCTGCATGAGCTGCTTATAAATTTTGGAGATTAATCCTTTGTCAGTTGCTTCATTTGCAAATATTTTCTCCCATTCTGAGGGTTGTCTTTTGGTCTTGTTTATGGTTTCCTTTGCTGTGCAAAAGCTTTTAAGTTTCATTAGGTCCCATGTGTTTATTTTTGTCTTTATTTCCATTTCTCTAGGAGGTGGGTCAAAAAGGATCTTGCTGTGATTTATGTCATAGAGTGTTCTGCCTATGTTTTCCTCTAAGAGTTTGATAGTGTCTGGCCTTACATTTAGGTCTTTAATCCATTTTGAGCTTATTTTTGTGTATGGTGTTAGGGAGTGTTCTAATCTCATACTTTTACATGTCCCTATCCAGTTTTCCCAGCACCACTTATTGAAGAGACTGTCCTTTCTCCACTGTACATTCCTGCCTCCTTTATCAAAGATAAGGTGACCATATGTCCGTGTGTTTATCTCTGGGCTTTCTATCCTGTTCCATTGATCTATCTTTCTGTTTTTGTGCCAGTACCATACTGTCTTGATTACTGTAGCTTTGTAGTATAGTCTGAAGTCAGGGAGCCTGATTCCTCCAGCTCCATTTTTCGTTCTCAAGATTGCTTTGGCTATTCGGGGTCTTTTGTGTTTCCATACAAATTGTGAAATTTTTTGTTCTAGTTCTGTGAAAAATGCCAGTGGTAGTTTGATAGGGATTGCATTGAATCTGTAGATTGCTTTGGGTAGTAGAGTCATTTTCACAATGTTGATTCTTCCAATCCAAGAACATGGTACATCTCTCCATCTATTTGTATCATCTTTAATTTCTTTCATCAGTGTCTTATAATTTTCTGCATACAGGTCTTTTGTCTCCTTAGGTAGGTTTATTCCTAGATATTTTATTCTTTTTGTTGCAATGGTAAATGGGAGTGTTTCCTTGATTTCACTTTCAGATTTTTCATCATTAGTATATAGGAATGCCAGAGATTTCTGTGCATTAATTTTGTATCCTGCTACTTTACCAAATTCATTGATTAGCTCTAGTAGTTTTCTGGTAGCATCTTTAGGATTCTCTATGTATAGTATCATGTCATCTGCAAACAGTGACAGCTTTACTTCTTCTTTTCCAATTTGGATTCCTTTTATTTCATTTTCTTCTCTGATTGCTGTGGCTAAAACTTCCAAAACTATGTTGAATAAGAGTGGTGAGAGTGGGCAACCTTGTCTTGTTCCTGATCTTAGTGGAAATGGTTTCAGTTTTTCACCATTGAGGATGATGCTGGCTGTGGGTTTGTCATATATGGCCTTTATTATGTTGAGGAAAGTTCCCTCTATGCCTACTTTCTGCAGGGTTTTTATCATAAATGGGTGTTGAATTTTGTCGAAAGCTTTCTCTGCATCTATTGAGATGATCATATGGTTTTTCTCCTTCAATTTGTTAATATGGTGTATCACGTTGATTGATTTGCGTATATTGAAGAATCCTTGCATTCCTGGAATAAACCCAACTTGATCATGGTGTATGATCCTTTTAATGTGCTGTTGGATTCTGTTTGCTAGTATTTTGTTGAGGATTTTTGCATCTATGTTCATCAGTGATATTGGCCTGTAGTTTTCTTTCTTTGTGACATCCTTGTCTGGTTTTGGTATCAAGGTGATGGTGGCCTCGTAGAATGAGTTTGGGAGTGTTCCTCCCTCTGCTATATTTTGGAAGAGTTTCAGAAGGATAGGTGTTAGCTCTTCTCTAAATGCTTGATAGAATTCACCTGTGAAGCCATCTGGTCCTGGGCTTTTGTTTGTTGGAAGATTTTTAATCACAGTTTCAATTTCAGTGCTTGTGATTGGTCTGTTCATATTTTCTATTTCTTCCTGGTTCAGTCTCGGCAGGTTGTGCATTTCTAAGAATTTGTCCATTTCTTCCAGGTTGTCCATTTTATTGGCATAGAGTTGCTTGTAGTAATCTCTCATGATCTTTTGTATTTCTGCAGTGTCAGTTGTTACTTCTCCTTTTTCATTTCTAATTCTATTGATTTGAGTCTTCTCCCTTTTTTTCTTGATGAGTCTGGCTAATGCTTTATCAATTTTGTTTATCTTCTCAAAGAACCAGCTTTTAGTTTTATTGATCTTTGCTATCGTTTCCTTCATTTCTTTTTCATTTATTTCTGATCTGATTTTTATGATTTCTTTCCTTCTGCTAACTTTGGGATGTTTTTGTTCTTCTTTCTCTAATTGCTTTAGGTGCAAGGTTAGGTTGTTTTTTCGAGATGTTTCCTGTTTCTTAAGGTGGGATTGTATTGCTATAAACTTCCCTCTTAGAACTGCTTTTGCTGCATCCCATAGGTTTTGGGTCGTCGTGTCTCCATTGTCATTTGTTTCTAGGTATTTTTTATTTTTATTTTTATTTATTTATTTTTTTGCGGTATGTGGGTCTCTCACTGTTGTGGCCTCTCCCGTTGCGGAGCACAGGCTCCGGACACGCAGGCTCAACGGCCATGGCTCATGGGCCAAGCCGCTCCGCAGCATGTGGGATCCTCCCAGACCGGGGCACGAACCTGTGTCCCCTGCATCGGCAGGCGGACTCTCAACCACTGCGCCACCAGGGAAGCCCTCTAGGTATTTTTTAATTTCCTCTTTGATTTCTTCAGTGATCACTTCGTTATTAAGTAGTGTATTGTTTAGCCTCCATGTGTTTGTATTTTTTACAGATCTTTTCCTGTAATTGATATCTAGTCTCATAGCACTGTGGTCGGAAAAGATACTTGATACAATTTCAATTTTCTTAAATTTACCAAGGCTTGATTTGTGACCCAAGATATGATCTATCCTGGAGAATGTTCCATGAGCACTTGAGAAAAATGTGTATTCTGTTGTTTTTGGATGGAATGTCCTATAAATATCAATTAAGTCCATCTTGTTTAATGTATCATTTAAAGCTTGTGTTTCCTTATTTATTTGCATTTTGGATGATCTGTCCATTGGTGAAAGTGGGGTGTTAAAGTCCCCTACTATGATTGTGTTACTGTCGATTTCTCCTTTTATGGCTGTTAGTATTTGCCTTATGTATTGAGGTGCTCCTATGTTGGGTGCATAAATATTTACAATTGTTATATCTTCTTCTTGGATCGATCCCTTGATCATTAGGTAGTGTCCTTGTTTGTCTCTTCTAGTAGTCTTTATTTTAAAGTTTATTTTGTCTGATATGAGAATTGCTACTCCAGCTTTCTTTTGATTTCCATTTGCATGGAGTATCTTTTTCCATCCCCTTACTTTCAATCTGTATGTGTCTCTAGGTCTGAAGTGGGTCTCTTGTAGACAGCATATATATGGGTCTTGTTTTTGTATCCATTCAGCCAATCTGTATCTTTTGGTGGGAGCATTTAGTCCATTTACATTTAAGGTAATTATCGATATGTATGTTCCTATTCCCATTTTCTTAATTGTTTTGGGTTCGTTATTGTAGGTCTTTTCCTTCTGTTGTGTTTCTTGCCTAGAGAAGTTCCTTTAGCATTTGTTGTAAAGCTGGTTTGGTGGTGCTGAACTCTCTCAGCTTTTGCTTGTCTGTAAACGTTTTAATTTCTCCATCAAATCTGAATGAGATCCTTGCTGGGTAGAGTAATCTTGGTTGCAGGTTTTTCTCCTTCATCACTTTAATTATGTCCTGCCACTCCCTTCTGGCTTGTAGAGTTTCTGCTGAGAGATCAGCTGTTATCCTGATGGGGATTCCCTTGTGTGTTATTTGTTGTTTTTGCCTTGCTGCTTTTAATATGATTTCTTTGTGTTTAATTTTTGACAGTTTGATTAATATGTGTCTTGGCGTATTTCTCCTTGGATTTATTCTGTATGGGACTCTCTGTGCCTCCTGGACTTGATTAACTATTTCCTTTCCCATATCAGGGAAGTTTTCAAGTATAATCTCTTCAAATATTTTCTCAGTCCCTTTCTTTTTCTCTTCTTCTTCTGGAACCCCTATAATTCGAATGTTGGTGCGTTTAATGTTGTCCCAGAGGTCTCTGAGACTGTCCTCTGTTCTTTTCATTCTTTTTTCTTTATTTTGCTCTGCAGCAGTTATTTCCACTATTTTATCTTCTACCTCACTTATCTGTTCTTCTGCCTCAGTTATTCTGCTATTGATCCCATCTAGAGTATTTTTTATTTCATGTATTGTGTTTTTAATCGATGCTTGATTCATCTTTAGTTCTTCTAGGTCCTTGTTAACTGTTTCTTGCATTTTGTCTATTCTATTTCCAAGATTTTGGATCTGGGAAATAGAATCTTGGATCATCTTTACCATCATTATTCTGAATTCTTTTTCAGGTAGACTGCCTATTACCTCTTCATTTGTTAGATCTGGTGGGTTTTTATCTTGCTCCTTCTCCTGCTGTGTGTTTTTCTGTCTTCTCATTTTGCTTATGTTACTGTGTTTGGGGTCTCCTTTTTGCAGGCTGCAGGTTCGTAGTTCCCGTTGTTTTTGGTGTCTGTCCCCAGTGGCTAAGGTTGGTTCAGTGGGTTGTGTAGGCTTCCTGGTGGAGGGGACTACTGCCTGTGTTCTGGTGGATGAGGCTGGATCTTGTCTTTCTGGTGGGCAGGTCCACGTCTGGTGGTGTGTTTTGGGGTGTCTGCGGACTTTTTATGATTTTAGGCAGCCTCTCTGCTAATGGGTGGCGTTGTGTTCCTGTCTTGCTAGTTGTTTGGCATAGGGTGTCCAGCACTGTAGCTTGCTGGTCGTTGAGTGAAGCTGGGTGCTGGTGTTGAGATGGAGATCTCTGGAAATTTTCGCCGTTTGATATTATGTGGAGCTGGGAGGTCTCTTGTGGACCAGTGTCCTGAAGTTGGCTCTCCCACCTCAGAGGCACAGCACTGACTCCAGGCTCCTCAATTTGGGATGACTTGTTGTCTATTCATGTATTCCACAGATGCAGGGTACATCAAGTTGATTGTGGAGCTTTAATCCGCTGCTTCTGAGGCTGCTGAGAGAGGTTTCCCTTTCTCTTCTTTGTTCTCACAGCTCCTGGGTCTCAGCTTTGGATTTGGCCCCGCCTCTGCGTAGGTCGCCGGAGGGCGTCTGTTCTTCGCTCAGACAGGACAGGGTTAAAGGAGCAGCCGCTTCGGGGACTCTTGCTCACTGAGGCCGGGCGGGAGGGAGGGGCACGGAGTGCGGGGCGAGCCTGCAGCGGCAGAGGTCGGCGTGACGTTGCACCAGCCCGAGGCGCGCCGTGCGTTCTCCCAGGGAAGCCGCCCCTGGATCCCGGGACCCCGGCAGTGGCGGGCTGCACAGGCTCCCGGAAGGGCGGTGTGGGCAGTGACCTGCGCTCACACACAGGCTTCTTGGCGGCAGCAGTAGCCCCAGCGTCCCACGCCCGTCACTGGGCTCCGTGCTTTCAGTCGCGACTCGCGCCCGTCTGTGGAGCCCCTTTAAGCAGCGCTCTTAATCCCCTCTCCTCGCGCACCAGGAAACCAAGAGGGAAGAAAAAGTCTCTTGCCTCTTCGGCAGCTCCAGAGTTTTCCCGGACTCCCTGCCGGCTAGCTGTGGCACATTAGCCTCCTTCACGCTGAGTTCTCGCCGCCAGCCTCAGTCCTCTCTCTGCGCTCTGACCGAAGCCCGAGCCTCAGCTTCCAGCGCTGCGCGCCCCGGCGGGCGAGCAGACAAGCCTCTCGGGCTGGTGAGTGCCGCTCGGCACCGATCCTCTGTGTGGGGATCTCTCCGCTTTGTCCTACCCAGGTATGTGGGGAGTTTCTTGCCTTTTGGGAGGTCTGGGGTCTTCTGCCAGCGTTCAGTAGGTGTTCTGTAGGAGTTGTTCCACGTGTAGCTGTTATTTCTGGTGTATCCGTGGGGAGGAAGGTGATCTCCGCGTCTTACTCTTCCGCCATCTTACCCGGAAGTCGACAACTTTTTTTTGAAGTATAAGCATTGAAAGCAGTGGTTATATTGGTGTTGGGCAACCAAAGGGATGACTTTACATTTGATATTTTTGGGGCTTTATTTTCTGCTGTCCATCATTTGAGTTCTCTTTCTGTGTTTGGGGAATTCCCCACTATGTGTCTTGGTGGTGGTGAGCACTGCTTACAGAAAGTGAGAAAGACAGTTACTCAGTTTTTCTAGCCTTCTTATAGCAAGAGTCTATGCATGTGACCTCAGCTTAATTAATCAGATGACATCTTGACTGCAACTTGGTGAGAAACTCTGAGGCAGCATTATTCAGCTAAACTGCTCCCAAATTCCTGCCACTGCAGAAACTGTGTGAGATAATAAATGTTTGTTGTTGTGGGATAATTTGTTATGCAGCAATAGATAACTAATGCACCCTCCCTTCTCCATGAGGAGGGGAAATGTCACAGCACTTTCACAGCTTTACAAAGATAGTCTCATCATCAGCTTCTTCAATTTCCATTTAATTCTTTGTCTTTTCTTGTGTAACTGTCAGGAGGCTTATCCTGGCAGAATTCCTTCATCAGTCTCTTAGAATTTCCTCCATAGGAAGATTGGTACCTTTATTCAAAATGTAAGAAGCCTTGACACCTACTATATTTTTCTCAGTTTTTGAGACCTTTGTTTAAAGTCCTAGGCAACATGAAAACTTTAACATCCTGAAAAAAAATCCACGTACATATTAAATAAAAATACAATCGATTTAAAAAGTAAATAAGAGTTCTAGAAGGCTTCTACTTCCAAATAAACCAGACTGGTTCTTGTTAAATCTTACTCTGGAAGGACCCTTCCCTCTGTCAGTTACCTGTCAATTAACTTCTTACATCTTCAGTTTTTTAAATCTGTAAAATGGAATCACAACAGTACCTATTTCATATGGTTCTTATGAAATAACCTTACCATAGTACCTGGTAGGTAGGAAATATTCAGTATACTTTAGGTATTATTTTTAAGCATCACCTTGCTCAGGAAACATTGCCAAAATATTATAATAACATTACCAAAATGTTGTAATTTCCCAGGATAGATTTTCTCCTGTTTTATATAATGTAGGCTCTAAGGTTTTCAAACCAGCTTGAAATTTCATCTTTTGTTCCTGCCTGCTTTCTTGTTTTCAACAGCCTGGAAAAAGATTCATGAAATGATAAGGCCTTTTAACGGATTTGTCCACATGTTTAAATACATGTTTTCTGGCTCCGTGACCAATCCATTTACTGAAGGAAGTGAAGATGACCAGGTATGTCTTTGAACCAAACCCCAGACTTACCATCATCGGGGGGAGACATGAATGTTTTCTGTTTTAATTGTTTAAGAGGAATTAATATGTTTTGAAAATTTGTTTAAAAACATACAATCATGCAGCGCCTTGGTTTGCAGCTACTACTGTCTGCTAGTGCTTAATGCATTAATTTGGATATTTTAAAGATGAATTTTAAAAAGAATAAAATTTTAAGCCTCATGCAAGTAATGTGGAAGTGCTAAATAAACTTTGTAAAGCAAGCCTGTCATGATATCAACCAGCTTCATGGAGAAATTGAGAAGCTGCATTATTTCCTTATAATTCTTTAATGATCCTCTAAAACAATGCTTCCTTAAAGAAATAGGGTGTTATGATATATAATAGACTACAAGATCATAATTAAATAAACATGCATAAGTGAAGCAATATTATATAAGTAAACATAGAGACTCAGAATGCTTAAGATGTTTATGTCAAAAGTTGTATGCTAGTTTATGTCTTGTCAGCAAATCCTCAGGTTTAAATACAGTCTTAGAAGGCTTTACTGAGTGACTCCTTATTCAACGTTAACTTATTTCTGAACACACTGGGAAAAAAGTATCCTTTAGTTCTTTTTACTTCTTTTTGTCTATATATATATATATATTTTTTAATTTATTTATTTATTTTTGGCTGTGTTGAGTCTTCGTTTCTGTGCGAGGGCTTTCTCCAGTTGCGGCGAGCGGGGGCCACTCTTCATCGCGGTGCGCGGGCCTCTCACTGTCACGGCCTCTCCTGTTGCGGAGCACAGGCTCCAGACGCACAAGCTCAGTAGTTGCGGCACACGGGCTTAGTCGCTCCGCGGCATGTGGGATCTTCCCAGACCAGGGCTCGAACCCGTGTCCCCTGCATTGGCAGGCAGACTCCGAACCACTGCGCCACCAGGGAAGCCCTTGTCTATATTTTTACACGCCAATATGAGAAAGAGAAACCAGTTTCTTCGGTTCCAAAAATGTTTTGACCTTGTCTAGTTTTCCCACTGGAGGGCAGTAGAGAACCATCCAAGCCATCCCTGATTTTGAACCTCACTGGCTCTAATGTGTGACAAGTCAGACCTTAAAATCCTTGGTACTTATTTCCTACTGATAAAATGTCATAATCAAAGTACGTTTTTAGAAAGCCTATTCACGCCCATAAAAAATCATAATTGATTGTGGGAATAAAAGAAAATAAAGCAAAATGAATGCATTGATAAGTATTTAAGTGGACAAAAAAAATTAAACCTACATCACAAATGTACTTAAAAAAATTTATTTATTTATTTGTTTATTATTTTTGGCCGCGTCTGGTCTTTGTTGCGGCATGCGGGATCTTTTGTTGTGCTGTGGGGGCTCTTCGTTGCAGTGTGCAGGCTTAGTTCCCCTGCAGCATGTGGAATCTTAGTTCTGAGACCAGGGATCGAACCCACGTCCCCTGCATTGGAAGGCAGATTCTTTGCCACTGGACCACCAGGGAAGTCCCACATATGTACTTTTTTGTGGTGGAATTTTTTTACAGGAGCTGAACTGCCTGAGGCTCCTAAAATACTAGTCCAAAAAAGTACAGTGTATGTGAATCTTACTCTAAAACTTTGACATATATGTATATCATATTAGCTTATTGAAATTATTTATAATTCTGAGCTCCAAGACAGCCAAAATGATGGAAAAGTCAACCTCAGTTATTGTTAAGACTCCCCTGACTACCTTGATCCACCGTTAGGTCACTGACGAATGACCAGGAGTCATACGGGGAGGCACCAACAATCCTCAGGCCACAATGGTTAGGGCTGAGGTGCCCAGTGTCCTTTGAAAGTGGCCAGGCCTCTGTTCTTTTCCTCCACTGGGACTGGGGTTTTTTGTTATAGCTGGAAATCCTAGTGCCTAGGGCCCCACCCTTCTAAGATATGCAGCCATCATTGACCAGGGTCTGTCACCAACCGGGATGCTTTCAACAGTGGTCACAGGTCTTTACTCTTTGTAGAACCTCTCTTCCTGCTTTCACTGACCTCTCTGCCCTACAAAGAGTATGGATTTTTTCCCCTGCACACCCTTTCCCACCTAGATTTGCAGCTTAAGCTCTTCAGTGAGCTTGGGCTTTCATTAAAGGCAAGACAAGAGGTAGTCTTTAAGCTTCAGGACCGCAATTACAAACCACTCCTGAGATCAGCAAGTACTATGGACTGGCAACCATCAGCAGAAGGTGGGGGAAGGAGGGAAAACTGCTGAAAAAACAAAGTACCCTCTAATATCTCAACAAATTATCTTCCACAGAAGCTACAACCCAAGACAATTATTTTCCTGGTAATCTCCCTATAGAAACCACAGGTATTCTTTATGCCTCCAAACACCTTTAAACTGCATTCAAAATTAGGGTTGTGAGTCTGGAAATCTTCCTTTGCTAATTTGTTGTACATGAATGCCTGCAGAAGCTTTTGAATGCTAAATGCTGTGGGAGGGGTAGTTTCCATGGTAACTCTTCAGTGCACTCTTTTTCTTGCACTTCAATTAGATCTTCATTGCTGAGCGGTTGTGAATGAGAAGGTAACAGCTCAGTCACATCTGGAGAGCTGGAGAGTTGCAGCCTTTCTAGATGCAGCTATATTCTCAGGCCACTGAGTTGTACTACGCTTGTCTTGCCCCATCTCTTCATGGTACCCCAGCACCACAATGGAAAATATATTTGCAACACACATGACAAAGGGCCAATTTCCTTAATATACCAAGAGAGCATACAAGTTAATATGAACAATACCAAAACACAATGGAAAAAAAATGAACAAAGGACATAAATAGGCAGCTTACAGAAAAAGAAAATGAATGGCTTACATTGTATGAAAATGTGTTTAATCTCATTCATAATGAAGGAAATACATATTTAAATAAGATTCCATGTTTCACCTACCAGATTGGAAAAGATCTAAAAATTTGACAATATACTGTGTTCAGAGAATGTGGAAAACCCATCATTTTAGAGACTCTTCGTGGGAGGGTAAATTGGTATAATCTCCTTGGAGGGTGATTTAGCAGTTTCTGTTCTAGAAATTCATCCTACAAGTGCAATTACATTTAACTTAAAAATACAGTAAAAGAATATTTATTGATGCATTGTTGAAGCAAATGACTGGGACAGATTAAATGAGTTGATACATCCAGACAGTTATTCACACTGGACAGTGAGAGACAGAAGTAAAGTTGGGTTTTCCTTAAATCCCAGAGTTGTATGTTCAGCCTATTTGTGAAATGCTGTTAAAGGATAATTCTTAAAAAAAAAAAAGTAAAATCATGACTCTCATGCAGATATAAAATGAACAAGTGTTAAAGATTTCATTTTGCTCACAATGAAGGACTGTTGTCAAACCTAAGTTTGTGTGCCCAACGCACAGTGAGGCCAGACAAACCAAAACGTCGGCTTTTGGAACAGAGAAAGGTTTATTGCAAGGGCCAAGCAAGGAGAATGGGCTGCTTGTGCTCAAAAGACCTGAACTCCCCAATGGCTTTCAGGCAAGGGTTTTAAAAGATATTGTTAGGGAATAGGGTCGTGGGATGCCTGATCAGCTCCTGAACCTTCTGATTGGTTGGTGGTGAGGTAACAGGGTGGTGTTTTAGGAATCTCAGCCTTCTGGTTCCAACCAGTCTGGGGTCTAGTGCTTGTGGTCAGCATGTAGTCACCATCCTTCACCTGGGTGAGGGTCTCAGTTTCTGCAGAACAACTCAAAGATATGGATCAGATTATTCTCTATATTCCTTCAGGAGGAACGAGGAGTCCTGTGACTCTCTTTTCCTAATCATTAACTGCTTGAGCCAGCTTTTTGGAATGTGGGGAAGGCCTGTGAGACTGAAGCCTTTTCCCCACAATCAAGAAACAGGGACATGGAAAGACTTTTATACTGAGGAGGGCTAGGCAGATGTCATAACTGGCTCAAAGGAGAAGTCAAGAAGCACAGATTCGTGTGCAATAAAGGAAGGTTGAAATGGATGTGCAAATGAGGGCCAAACTGGTTTACTACTGGTGGGGGAGGTTGTCCCTGCACCTGACAGAATTGATTTACATGTCTATAGATAGGAGTTATTCTGCCTTGTTATCAGTTATCTATAATTTACAGAGTTGTAAAATAGCTCTCATAGAAACAGAATCAGTAATGCTGCAGGGTTGACCACAGTGTATATTTTTCCATTTTCTGTACAAGATTTAAATGATAAATGCAAGAAGTCTAACAGAATGTAAAATCCTTTGGTCCCAATTGTGTGTATGTGTGTGTGTGTATGACATTCAAGTATATGTACCTGAATATGGCATTGGTGGAATAGTGGTGAGCATAGCTGTCTTCCAAGTATGTGTACATATGTACATATATGTGTTCACATACACATCGACTATTTCTTGATGGAGACAGAGGAAATTGATAATCGTGTCTGACACTTGGCAGAGGGACTGAAAGTTGGGAATCTGAGTTGAAGGGGAAATCTATTTTTCACTGTATACCTTTTTATACTACTTGATTTTTTTTCTTTACTTTTGCCATGAACATTTTTTTCATGGCAGGGAAAAGGAAGTCTTTCATAAACCCTAACGTGACAAACAATAAAGCAATGAATTATAGAAATGAAGCATTGCAGAAAATACAAGGGGAAATGGATAGAAATGCAATAGCCATGGAAAGGGGACCCTTAACAGACCTCTTTCAGGTCTCAGCAATTGAGCAGACTGAAAATAAGTAAGGATATAAAAAGCAGTTTTCAACATAGGCTGCCTAGTAAGAACAATTAGGGAGCTTCCTTAGAAAAGCTTTTTTATTTCAAACATATGCAAGAGTAGACAGACTAATCTAATGAACCCACGTGACCCACACCACCCAACTTTGACAGTTACCAATTCATGGCCAACTTTCCCCACCCACTTTTTCCCCTTCTATATGATACTGAAGCAAATCCCAGAAATCATATAATTTAACCTACACACATTTCCTCCAATGAGTATCTCTAAAATATAAGGAATCTTTTTAAAAAATATAATGACAATACCATTATCACTTTTTTTTTTTTTGCGGTACGCGGGCCTCTCCCGTTGCGGAGCACAGGCTCCGGATGCGCAGGCTCAGCGGCCATGGCTCACAGGCCCAGCCGCTCCATGGCATGTGGGATCTTCCCGGACCGGGGCACGAACCCGTGTCCCCTGCATCGGCAGGCGGACTCTCAACCACTGCGCCACCAGGGAAGCCCCATTATCACTTTTTTAAAAAATTAAAAATTCATAGGTACAATATCATTATCCCACCTAAAAAATAGCAGTAATTCCTTAACTTTATCAAAGATTCAGTATTAAAATTCCCAATTGTTTTATAAAGGTCATTTTTACAACTAGCTTTGTTTGAATTAGGATTTGAATAAGGTCCACACGTTTTGATTAGTTGTTGTGTCTCTCAATTCTTTTATTGTAATCTATACATTACCTGGGGAGCTTCTAGAAAATATTGTAGTCCAGGTTTCATCCTGACAATGTTGAATTTTACCTGAGCCATGTGCTCCTGGAAAACAGGGACAGTTAAAGAAACACACACACACACACACACACACACACGTGCATGCACACACAGAGCCTTTTTTGTGTTCTAGAAAAGATTGCAAAGAACCATCCTCTTCCATATGACTTAGGTAAGACTCACGTGTGCCCCCTTGTTTACCTATGACAAGACTAGACACAGACCCTCTAAGTTCCCATTCTTGGCCTCATAAATGATTAACTGAACTGCTTGTCCCCATTGACCAATCAGAACAAAATGCTTGTTAAACTTCGGTTAAGATTCTTTCTTCCAAGGTCCCTAAGCTTTAACCCATGCTCAATCTGAGCCAGCACACAGTCCTCCTTGTGAGCAAAAAAAGAATGAGGAGTGTAACTCACCATCTGATTCTACAAGGGTTAAGTCACAACCCACTGCAGTCACCCACTGACAGTGCACAATGGGCCTTGAGGGGAATTCAGGATGAAAAAACAAAATGAGGTACTCTGTTCTTTGAATCATTGGGCCCCTAGATAGCTAAGATGCATATCTCAGAAAGTATTCCAATGACCCCAGCTTCTTGCATCTTCCCGTACATGGAAAAACATTAAAATCATTAACTTGATTTTGTTTGTGATTAACTTTAATCTTTTTTTTTGGCATTAATCTTTTGCCAAGAGGTATGCTTGAGTTGTGTATATGTCTTAGCCAAAAAATTCATAAAAATACTGGCTCCTCTTCTACCTCTTTGGAGCAGTTTACTCAGAGCTACTGAATGGCTGGCTCCCAGGCTATAGTCCTCAGTAAGACCCTGAAAAAAACTTAAACTCACAACTCTCGTGTTGTGCATTTTTGTTTAAGTCAACATCCTTAACAGCCTCTCCTGAGAAAAGGCTGGCCTCAGAGTAAGACATTATCTGATCTACTCCCATCAGGTCACTGTTGGGGCCCAGGGCAGACCACCCCAAAATACACCACAATGGCATATTGATTATTTTTGAATTAAATTTACTTAAGAAATGGCCCATGCAAAAGGGACACTTTGAGCTTTCTCTCTGTCCCCTGAAAACAGGAAATAAATATCCCTATGAAAGTTTCCCCTCTCCGTAGAAAGGTAATTCTTATCACCAGAGAGAGGGAATTCAGGACTGAGAAGCCTATATAAGAAAGCTTTGTTACTTCTTTACTAATTTACTACCCAAACCCAAACTATGCTTAAATTCCTTACTCATTAAGCACCCAAAGCCTAAGTTTCTTTGTTCTGTCAATTCCTCACAAATTTATTGTTTCTTTGTTTAAAAAATTTAAAAACTGCCTGCTTTGGCCACTTCTTAGGTCCTATTTCTATGAAACCTTGGTGTGCACAAATTAAAATTGGTTTCTTTTTTTCCTGTTAATCTTTGTGTCAACTTTATTATTAGTCCAGACACAGGAACTCAAGAAGGGTAGAGGGAGAAATTCCCTCTCCCCAACATCACTCTTTTACCCCACTCCTCCACACCTGGTTCTTTCTAGTCTAATTTACTCCTCTGTATAAAAGAAAAACTTTTTGCCTAACCTTTGAGGTCTTACGGTCAAAGCCTCTCCCTATTGCAATAGATCTACTCCCCTTAGTGCAAAGGTCCCTTCTGCCCCGCTTTGCAATAATCCTTTTGAATAAAATCTCTCCTTACTAAATCTGAATTTGTTTTTTTATTTGACAATCTCCAGAAATATATTTTTCTCCAGTTGATTATAATATGAAATGAGATTTAAGAAGCACTCCTTAGAGGATGTGAACAATTCAATTACTAGGATAATTTAATACATATGTATCTGTGTTAGTGTTCCTCCAAAAGGCAGATTCTGTGCAAGGTCTTGGCGCAGCTGGTTTATTTAGGAGGTCATCTCAGGAAGCACAAGAAAAAGAGCAGGGACGGTGAGACAGAAGGAGGAAAACCCCATCCAGGATTCATAAGAGAGCAGGTTTCCCCATGGGTAACTGAAGCTCAGTTCCTCTGAGGATTCTCTGAGGAACATGTGAAATGCATCTTAGATTTGTTCTCTCCAGGGACAGAAAAGACAGGGTATATATCCAATTTCTCCCATCCCTAACTGGTTAAGAATTATCTCTGAGGGTTTTAAGTCCCAAACCCTGCTGGGTACCTTCAAGTAGAGAAGCAGGCATGTATGGGTCCTTGAAGAGACTATCAGCACACTGTCCCCTACAGCTGCAGGCAAATTCAGAGCGGGCCAAGGGGTTATGGAGCTAGGATCAACAGCATGTGCTGCCGTATTGAATTTTATGCCCACAGAGAACATCTTTTTTTAATTCTTGCAAGTGCCACTTGAACAGCAAAAATTGACCACAAAGGACCTTCTATAAATTCCCCCAAATATAAATTAACTAAGATTTGTTGAATAATTACTATGTGCTAAAGGTTTTACATGAATTATCATAATTTAATTCTCAGGACAACCATCTGAGATAGGTATTATTATTATCTCAATTTTACAAGTGAAGAAATTGAGCCTTAGATTAAATACTCTGCCCAAGGTCATGTAGCCAGAAAAAGAGCAGGAATTTAAACTCCAGCCTTCTGACTCAAGAATGAAAGCTGTTAACTACTGTGGGATATGCTTCCCCACAGCCTTTAGTCATAATGTGGGAAACCACATGTTAATAATAACAATGGTATAAATGATCCAACAATAATACTCCAACCATTTTGGGATTTAAAACATTTTTCTACAGAGAAAATGAAAACAATGATAAGAAAAATCCTATATGACAAAATTTACGAGTTATGGTTAAAGCTGTGATAAAAAGAATATTATAAATAAGAAAGAGTGATGTTACATGAATTAAACATTCTATTCAAAAGGTTAGAAAAAGAACAAATTAACCTTGGACAATGGAAGTAAGAAATTAATACAAATGATAACAGAAAGGACTTCCAATTCAGGCAAGAGTTCTCAGGACAGGCTTCCAAAGAGGAGGGAATTGCACTCAGAGAGAAACCCAGAGACCTGTGGGTTCTCCTCAAGTATTGGGGAGGATACTGATCAGGTGTGAGGAAATAGCTGAGGCCAGGGAAACAAGTATCCAAAAGGATAAGAGTTAACAGTGCCCAGTGCTCTGGGCTATTAATGCTGGAGTTTATTGTTAAGGTTTTCAAAGTGGAGGTCAAGAAAAAAATACTAAAACTTCTGCTTGTATTATGCATTTATTAGGATCCCAGAGTGGGGTGTCTAGGGTTTCATGGGTTCACTCTTCATTGGCTAATTTCAAACATAAGAATGGGAATTGGGATGTAGGAAGGGAGAAGTGGGGTCACTCAAGTGGTCAGTTATCTAGGTTACCCAGGGCTTTCTGAAAGAGGGAACTTCATTGCTGGTGATAGCCTAATTCCTTATCTGGTTGTTTTGCCAGTAGCTGTGTCAGACAACTGGTAATATGCTTATTCAAGATATATATCTTTTGAAATGGATGCCTCAACAATCAAAAGCCTAATGTCAGGCACTTACACCACCATTCTGTGTTAGTACAAGCACGAAGTCGTTTCAGAGAGTTAAGGATGGGTAGAAGGATGGGAATGAATCCTGAGTAGCATAGGGGTACTGTGCTGATCCTGTGCTTGTTTATGCCTCGCTCTGGTTGACTGGGATTCCCCTCTGCAACCCGCATTTTCCAGACTCTCATGTCAGCTGGCTTCTGGCTGGGTTCAGCACTACTAGGAATCTGAAGAAAAAAGAAAGGAAGAAGCCAAAGAATCTCTTCCTCTCTGCTCTGGTCATCATCTCTGGCAGGGGCTGTGATCCTCTAGATCAGCTATGGCACATACAAACTTTTATGAATGTGAAAGATTGTGTGTGTGCTAAGCCTTTGAAATGTGTCTCTGGACCACTATGTTTGCTATAGCTCCAGGAAAAGGATTAGGAAGACACTATTAATGATGCAGTCTATTAAAGGTGGCTTTCTCTAAGTGGTCGCATTATTGATGACTTTTCCTCATCTGGTTATTTTTTTTAAAGGAAAAAAAATTATGCTGTCCCTCACCTCCATGAATACTCTTTGATGAATAGTGCAAACTATCACCTGGTATTTATTTTCATGAGCCCCTAATTACAGCTAATCAAGCATTTACCTTGCATTTACAGGCTCTTGCTGCAGGTACATTTTTAGCCATCCTCAGTAAAGAAACATAATTGCAGTAGACCATAGAAAAATGAACATGAGAAAAAGTAAGAGACGAGTATCATCATTTATTACCTAGGCATACCTCATTTTTTTTCTAGCCACATAGAGATCAGGAAGAGGAAATAGCATCTAAAATAGAATTTATGAATCAGGGAGGCTGTTGGCAAGGAGCCTAAATAAAAACACCATGGCATTTTCACGTAAAGAAACTGTATCCAGTACACTGATTTTACTCAACAAATTGAATTATATATTATTTAACTGGTAAATCTCAAAGCCCAAATCAAATATTATTTTCTTTTCCAAAATGTTTTTATTTCTATTTCAAAGATAAAAGAGTTTCCTTGTCTATATCAGTCTGACCTGCCTTTGCCATTCAGAATATTGGTGGAACATACAATTTTTAGACTTAATTATAATCTTAGTGACCATCAAGTGCAGCCCTCTGCATTTAACATGAAATTGAGACCAAGTTACTTGGTTAGGTAAGTGGAAAAGCCAGAACCACAAACCACCCTCTTGACTCTACTTTCACTGCTTCGCATAAATATCAGTGGTTCTTAAATGAACAGTGCTTTTTCTTCAAACTACAGGTACCCTTCCTCAGCATTCCCGCCCTTGTGATTCTCTTATGTTCCCTTTCCCAGTTGAAAGCCAGCAGTTTATAATATTCCATTTCTCAAATCAAAATGTAGAATCCCAAATTAACTATGATAGTGGTCTCTGATGTGTAAGATTAAGCTTCTATCTCTTATGAACCAATCAATCCCATTTTCCAGATTCGACTTCTTTTTCCACAGAAAAATCGATATGTAAGGTATGGAAATAACTTGTCTATCTCCATGTCAATCTTAAACAAGTAGATCATATCTGTATGATAGGGGCTAAATAATAAGATAACTTGAAAGATCTTTTCTTAAGAAAATTTGTTTTTGTCTGTTCCTCTTCATTCGTTTGCTTCCTAAAGGTTTATGTTCACACCCCAGACTCTGTGATGGGCTCCAGGGGCACAGCTCCTGCTGTTAATGCTGGAGCTTATTGTTAGGGTTTTCAAAGTGGAGGTCAAGAAAAAAATACTAAAATTTCTACTTGTATTATCTTTTTTCTATTTTCAGTTTTTACCTTTATCAAAACTATACATGATTAGAGTTCAAAGAGTCAAATAGCTCTACCAAAACAACAGGGTCGTACTGTGTAGCACAGGGAACTATATTCAGTATCCTGTAATAAACCATAATGGAAAAGAATATGAAAAAGGATATATATATATATATATATATGTATGTATGTATAACTGAATAACTTTCCTGTACAGCAGAAATTAACACAACATTGTAAATCAACTATACTTGAATGAGAACAAACAAACAAAAAACCCTAAATTCAGGAGGCTAATATAATTTGGTCCATTTCGCATGATCATCGTATTTATTCATTCATTTAATAAAGGTTTCTTTTTTAATTTTTTAATTTTATTTAATTTTTTTTATACAGCAGGTCCTTATTAGTCATCAGTTTTATACACATCAGTGTATACATGTCAATCCTAATCTCCCAATTCATCACACCACCACCACCACCCCCTGCCGCTTTCCCCCCTTGGTGTCCATAAATTTGTTCTCTACATCTGTGTCTCAATTTCTGCCCTGCAAACCGGTTCATCTGTACCATTTTTCTAGGTTCCACATATATGCGTTAATATACGATATTTGTTTTTCTCTCTCTGACTTACTTCACTCTGTATGACAGTCTCTAGATCCATCCACGTCTCTACAAATGACCCAATTTCATTCCCTTTTATGGCTGAGTAATATTCCATTGTATATACGTACCACATCTTCTTTACCCATTCGTCTGCCGGTGGGCATTTAGATTGCTTCCATGACCTGGCTAATGTAAATAGTGCTGTAATGAATATTGGGGTGCATGTGTCTTTTTGAATTATGGTTTTCTCTGGGTATATGCCCAGTAGTGGGATTGCTGGGTCATATGGTAATTCTATTTTTAGTTTTTTAAGGAACTTCCATACTGTTCTCTATAGTGGCTGTATCAATTTACATTCCTACCAACAGTGCAAGAGGGTTCCCTTTTCTCCACACCCTCTCCAGCATTTGTTGTTTGTAGATTTTCTGATGATGCCCATTCTAACTGGTGTGAGGTGATACCTCACTGTAGTTTGATGTGCATTTCTCTAATAATTAGTGATGTTGAGCAGCTTTTCATGTGCTTCTTGGCCATCTGTATGTCTTCTTTGGATAAATGTCTATTTAGGTCTTCTTCCCATTTTTGGATTGGGTTGTTTGTTTTTTTAATATTGAGCTGTATGAACTGCTTATATATTTTGGAGATTAATCCTTTGTCTGTTGATTCGTTTGCAAATATTTTCTCCCATTCTGAGGGTTGTCTTTTTATCTTGTGTATGGTTTCCTTTGCTTTGCAAAAGCTTTGAAGTTTCATTAGGTCCCATTTGTTTATTTTTGTTTTTATTTCCATTACTCTAGGAGGTGGATCAAAAAAGATCTTGCTGTGATTTATGTCAAAGAGTGTTCTTCCTATGCTTTCCTCTAAGAGTTTTATAGTGTCCGGTCTTACATTTAGGTCTCGAATCCATTTTGAGTTTATTTTTGTGTATGGTGTTAGGGAGTGTTCTAATTTCATTCTTTCACACGTAGCTGTCCAGTTTTCCCAGCACCACTTATTGAAGAGACTGTCTTTTCTCCATTGCATATCCTTGCCTCCTTTGTCATAGATTAGTTGACCATAGGTGCATGGGTTTATCTCTGGGCTTTCTATCTTGTTCCATTGATCTATGTTTCTGTTTTTGTGCCAGTACCATATTGTCTTGATTACTGTAGCTTTGTAGTATAGTCTGAGGTCAGGGAGTCTGATTCCTCCAGCTCCGTTTTGTCCCCTCAAGACTGCTTTGGCTATTCGGGGTCTTCTGTGTCTCCAAACAAATTTTAAGATTTTTTGTTCTAGTTCTGTGAAAATGCCATTGGTAGTTTGATAGGGGTTGCGTTGAATCTGTAGATTGCTTTGGGTAGTATAGTCATTTTCACAATATTGATTCTTCCAATCCAAGAACATGGTATATCTCTCCATCTGTTGGTATCATCTTTAATTTCTTTCATCAGTGTCTTATAGTTTTCTGCATACAGGTCTTTTGTCTACCTAGGTAGGTTTATTCCTAGGTATTTTATTCTTCCTGTTGCAGTGGTAAATGGGAGTGTTTCCTTAATTTCTCTTTCAGGTTTTTCATCATTAGTGTATAGGAATGCAAGAGATTTCTGTGCATTAATTTTGTATCCTGAAACTGTACCAAATTCATTGATTAGCTCTAGTAGTTTTCTGGTGGCATCTTTAGGATTCTCTATGTACAGTATCATGTCATCTGCAAACAGTGACAGTTTTACTTCTTCTTTTCCAATTTGTATTCCTTTTCTTCTCTGATTGCCATGGCTAGGACTTCCAAAACTATGTTGAATAATAGTATCAAGAGTGGACATCCTTGTCTTGTTCCTGATCTTAGAGGAAATGCTTTCAGTTTTTCACCATTGAGAATGATGTTTGCTGTGGGTTTGTCATATATGACCTTTATTATGTTGAGGTAGTTTCCCTCTATGCCCACTTTCTGGAGAGTTTTTATCATAAATGGGTGTTAAATTTTGTCAAAAGCTTTTTCTGCATCTATTGAGATGATCATATGGTTTTTATTCTTTAATTTGTTAATATGGTTTATCACATTGATTGATTTACGTATATTGAACAATCCTTGCATCTCTGGGATAAATCCCACTTGATCATGGTGTATGATCCTTTTAATGTGTTGTTGGATTCTGTTTGCTAGTATTTTATTGAGGATTTTTGCATCATATTCATCAGCGATATTGGTCTGTAATTTTCTTTTTTTGTAGTGTCTTTGTCTGGTTTTGTTATCAGGGTGATGGTGGCCTCATAGAATGAGTTTGGGAATGTTCCTTCCTCTGCAATTTTTTGGGAGAGTTTGAAAAGGATGGGTGTTAGCTCTTCTCTAAGTGTTTCATAGAATTCACCTGTGAAGCCATCTGGTCCTGGACTTTTGTTTGTTGGAAGATTTTTAATCACAGTCTCAATTTCATTACCTGTGATTGGTCTGTTCATATTTTCTATTTCTTCCTGGTTCAGTCTTGGAAGGTTATACCTTTCTAAGAATTTGTCCATTTCTTCCAGGTTGTCCATTTTATTGGCATAGAGTTGCTTGTAGTAGTCTCTTAAGATGCTTTGTATTTCTGTGGTGCCTGTTGTAACTTCTTTTTCATTTCTAATTTTATGGATTTGAGTTCTCTCCCTCTTTTTCTTGATGAGTCTGGCTAATGATTTACCAATTTTGTTTATCTTCTCAAAGAACCAGCTTTTAGTTTTATTGATCCTTGCTATTGTTTTCTTTGTTTGTATTTCATTTATTTCTGCTCTGATCTTTATGATTCCTTTCCTTCTGCTAACTTTGGGTTTTGTTTGTTCTTTTTTCTCTAGTTCCTTTAGGTGTAAGTTTAGATTGTTTATTTGAGATTTTTCTTGTTTCTTGAGGTAGGCTTGTATAGCTATAAACTTCCCTCTTAGAACTGGTTTTGCTGCATCCCATAGCTTTTGGATCATCGTGTTTTCATTGTCATTTGTTTCTAGGTATTTTTTGATTTCCTCTTTGATTTCTTCAGTGATCTCTTGGTTATTTAGTAACGTATTGTTTAACCTCCATGTGTTTGTGTTTTTTACGTTTTTTTCCCTGTAATTGATTTCTAATTTCATGGCGTTGTGGTCAGAAAGGATGCTTGGTATGATATCAATTTTCTTAAATTTACCGAGGCTTGATTTGTGACCCAAGATGTGATCTATCCTGGAGAATGTTCCGTGTGCACTCGAGAAGAAAGTGTAATATGCTGATTCTGGATGGAATGTCCTATAAATATCAATTAAATCTATCTGGTCTATTGTGTCATTTAAAGATTCTGTTTCCTTATTTATTTTCACTTTGGATGATCTGTCCATTGGTGTAAGTGAGATGTTAAAGTCCCCCACTATTATTGTGTCACTGTCAATTTCCTCTTTTATAGCTGTTAGCAGTTTCCTTATGTATTGAGGTGCTCCTATGTTGGGTGCATATATATTTATAATTGTTATATCTTCTTCTTGGATTGATCCCTTGATCATTAGGTAGTGTCCTTCCTTGTCTCTTGTAACAGTCTTTATTTTAAAGTCTATTTTATCTGATATGAGTATTGCTACTCCAGCTTTCTTTTGATTTCTATTGACATGGAATACCTTTTTCCATCCCCTCACTTTCAGTCTGTATGTATCCCTAGGTCTGAAGTGGGTCTCTTATAGACAGCATATATATGGGTCTTGTTTTTGTATCCATTCAGCAAGCCTGTGTCTTTTGGTTGGAGCATTTAATCCATTCATGCTTAAGGTAATTATCGATATGTATGTTCCTATGACCATTTTCTTAATTGTTTTGGGTTTGTTTTTGTAGATCCTTTTCTTCTCTTGTGTTTTCCACTTAGGGAAGTTCCTATAGCATTTGTTGTAGAGCTGGTTTGGTAGTGCTGAATTCTCTTAGCTTTTGCTTGTTTGTAAAGCTTTTGATTTCTCTATCAAATCTGAATCAGATCCTTGCCAGGTAGAGTAATCTTGGTTGTAGGTTCTTCCCTTCCATCACTTTAAGTATATCATGCCACTCCCTTCTGGATTGTAGAGTTTCTGCTGAGAAATCAGCTGTTAACCTTATGGGAGTTCCCTTGTATGTTATTTGTCGTTTTTCCCTTGCTGCTTTCAATAGTTTTTCTTTGTCTTTAATTTTTTCCAGTTTGATTGCTATGTGTCTCGGCATGTTTCTCCTTGGGTTTATCCTGTATGGGACTCCCTGCGCTTCGTTGACTTGGGTGGCTATTTCCTTTCCCATGCTAGGGAGGTTTTTGACTATAATCTCTTCAAATATTTTCTCGGGTCCTTTCTCTCTCTCTTCTCCTTCTGGAACCCCTATAATGCAAATGTTGTTGCATTTAATGTTGCCCCAGAGGTCTCTTAGGCTGTCTTCATTTCTTTTCATTCTTTTTTCTTTATTCTGTTCCACAGCAGTGAATTCCACCATTCTGTCTTCCAGGTCACTTATCTGTTCTTGTGCCTCAGTTATTCTGCTATTGATTCCTTCTAGTGTAGTTTTCATTTCAGTTATTGTATTGTTCATCTCTGTTTGTTTGTTCTTTAATTCTTCTAGGTCTTTGTTAAACATTTCTTGCATGTTCTCCATATTTGCCTCCATTGTTTTTCCGAGGTCCTGGATCATCTTCACTATCATTATTCTGAATTCTTTTTCTGGAAGGTTGCCCATCTCCACTTCATTTATTTGTTTTTCTGGGGTTTTATCTTGTTCCTTCATCTGGTACATAGCCCTCTGCCTTTTCATCTTGTGTATCTTTCTGTGAATGTGGTTTTGGTTCCACAGGCTGCAGGATTGTAGTTCTTCTTGCTTCTGCCTAATAAAGGTTTATTGAGTATCTTCAATGTGCTAGGTAGTGAACGTGTACTAACAAGATTAAATCATGACAGTTGTATCCAAAAACTTTAACCTAGAGGAAGAAATGGACTATTAAAGGATTAAGTTGCATGTGGTAAGTGTTGTAACAGAACCGAGTAAAACTTACGTTACACAGAGGAAAGGGAGAACAACTTTGGGGAGGTGGAGACAGCCTTTATGGAGAGGGCATTTGAACTTGATCTTGAAGGAGAACAGTTTGCCCAGTGGAGGAGAGGTGGGCCAGCAGTATAAAGAACATGTGCAAAGTCAGACATGAAAGAACGCACCCTATCCCAAGAAGGAATTTCCCAATTACTGTGCAAGCCTCGAAGACTTGTAGAGCCAAACTTCACCCAGTCTGGACCAAACCAGACAAAAATCCAGAATCTCCCAACAGACTTCCAACAGGAAGAAGAGGTTTTATGGCTTGCCAGACCTTGCAAAGTTCTTCTGACCTGTTTAGAGCTAAGCTAACCTATCCAAGTGATAGACTGCAATGCATTGCCCCCTAGAGTCAGTTATAGTGTAGATAACAGTAAAATTGGAAATGAAGCTTAATTTCAGTAGGTGGCAGTAGTCACAAAGCAGATATTTGTGTTTCTTTTCAGTTATTTTAGCTTTAGGTGTTGATCAGCTTTAGGGCTTAAACACACTGGGTTTGGAAGCCAGAGCCTGGAGGGACCTTAGTCAGTCCCTCAGCCAGCATCACACAGTTTACAGTTGACCACCTTCACCAGTGGTGGACTCATCATAGTTCTCCCAGTGGAGTCCTTTCTCCTGCACCCGCAGTGCTACTTCCTGTTTTTAAGAGCAAGGGAACTTCATTATCAGAGTACTTACTATTGGAGTACCAATAATTACAAGTTGTGACGTAAGGGTCATCCCAACATGAAATGTTTACTAACAAATCGATCCTCACAAAGCTAATCCCTGTTCACACCTCCTTCTGGCTTAACATGGTATCTAACCCCCCCCAACATTAGTGTCAGATGTTGTCACTGTGATTACTGTGCCTACCAGTTGCAGAGTGAAATTGCCAATCTTACAAAAGATGCAAGGTTTCACTAAGATAATGAAAGTGATGATTGAGGACTGATTCAATAATTGTTAGAAAACCTCCAAGAAATGAGAGTCTGGCAGAGTTTGTCTGGTTACAACTGAAAAAGAGAAAATCAACAAAGATGATGATATAATAAAGGCTTCAGAAGGGGATGATTGGAAATGCAAAGGATTTGGAGAGGTCCTGGGGAAAAGTGATGAAGCCCTTGACTATTTTGCAAAATTTACCTTTTTTAAAACCTTTCTGTGAAGGTCAAATAAGAAGTGATTGACTTCATATTTTACTGTCTTAGAAATTTTTTTTCAGAATAAACATGCCCCAAAGAAGTCTTGATTCATTTTTCTGTTCTAAGAATTAGGCCATTTTTTGCAGTTATAATCAAAATGTGATTAAATATAAAATAAAATAAATTTACTATCATAATTTTTAGTTCTTTTTAAGATAAAGCTCCAATCCACACACACCCCCACCAACCCACACACACTATTTGCTATAAAATGTTGCTTCCCATTGAAGTGAATTCACTTGAGGTGACCTTTCCCCAGGACTAACTATCCTCAGAAACTTTTTTTCTAAGGACTCCTTAATTCTACCCTGTAAGAGCTTATAGGGCGCACTAGGCATGAAGACATTTTACATGTGTTGTGTTTGGTTAGCGAAGATTGGAAACCTGGCTGCAGATCGCTGGCCCAGTTCCTTCCCATAAGAGGAGTGAGGTTTCCCCCATGATAGCTGCATCTGCTTGTTCCAGGCTTGAGTCATGGAAGTGGTGGACTGGCTTATAGAAGCTGCTCTCTGGGGTTCATGAGAAATTCAGCTGCTGATATAACTGACTGTTCGTCCTTCCTTTATAACGCAGCAGCCACATTAAACAAATACCATATGCTAACGCATATATGTGGAATCTAAAGAAAAAAGGTTCTGAAGAACCTAGGGACAGGACAGGAATAAAGACGCAAACGTAGAGAATGGACTTGAGGACACGGGGAGGGGGGAAGGGTAAGCTGGGACGAAGTGAGAAAGTGGCATGGACATATATACACTACCAAATGTAAAACAGATAACTAGTGTGAAGCAGCTGCATAGCACAGGGAGATCAGCTTGGTGCTTTGTGACCATCTAGTGGGGTGGGATAGGGAGGGGGGGAGGGAGATGCAAGAGGGAGGGGATATGAGGATATATGTATATGTATAGCTGATTCACTTTGTTGTACAGCAGAAACTAACACACCATTGTAAAGCAATTATACTCCAGTAAAGATGTTAAAAAAAATAACTGGGCAAGTGCAAAAAAAAAAGCGCAATTCATGTAAATAAACAATTTATAAAGTAAATCAGTGCTAAGGGAAGCCCTTTTTTTTTAACATCTTTATTGGAGTATAACTGCTTTACAGTGTTCTGATTTGCATTTCTCTAATGATTAGTGATGTTGAGCAGCTTTTCATGTGCTTCTTGGCCATCTGTGTGTCTTCTTTGGAGAAATGTCTATTTAGATCTTCTGCCCATTTTTGGATTGGGTTGTTTGTTTTTTTGGTATTGAGCTGCCTGAGCTGCTTGTATATTTTGGAGATTAATCCTTTGTCAGTTGCAAATATTTTCTCCCATTCTGAGGGTTGTCTTTTCGTCTTTTTTTTATGGTTTCCTTTGCTGTGCAAAAGCTTTGAAGTTTCATTAGGTCCCATTTGTTTATTTTTGTTTCTATTTCCATTTCTCTAGGAGGTGGGTCAAAAAAGATCTTGCTGTGATTTATGTCATAGAGTGGGGAAGCCCATTTTTAAAAGTAGAGACTCCCTGGGGAGGGTGGGAGGGAGGGAGATGCATGAGGGAAGGGATGTGGGAGCAGATGTGTATGTATGACTGATTCACTTTGTTGTAGAGCAGAAACTAATAAAAAAAAAAGTAGAGACTCCCCCTTTTATAGTTTTTGTAAGGATTAAGTGAGATTAAAGCTATGAAAGAATTTTAGTATGACACAATGACTGGAAAAGTATTTTTTTACTATTTAAAATGTATCAGGTAGAAGGTAAAGGGATTCCTTTTTTGGTTGAATCATCCATGTGCTATATATGAGCAGGAGAGCGATGTGATGGGAAGTTGGTTGTCAAGGTGGGAAGATCAGCCAGAGGAATGTAGATTGTCTGTAAAAACAGATAACAGAAACCAGCAGTTATATTTAGTAAAACCATAGGCTGAAGGGAGAGCAGTGTGTTTCTATCCATTTTTCCAGGCATAAAAGCACAGTGCATTCTTGAGGAGGATTGAGCGTTGAGCTACATGAATGATTCGGCCACAGCCAGTTCTGGATGGATTGAAATCCAGGTCTTTACTCTGTATCTTAACTATGATGAATCAATTCATCAGGCCGTCAATAAAAAGCTTCACTGTGAGAGGATGTGTGAATGGAAAGGCTGTGTTGGACTTGGTTCCTACACTCAAGGATCTTGGGGAGAACAGAACTGTTAAACAACTGGAGATTATTTTGCAATCTAAACCACAGACTGCAAATCCAGCTTCTTACCAGGACCCAGCAGGGGATGTACCTGAGGAAGTATGCCAGTTATAAGAAAGCAATTGCATGGATGTATATAAATGACATTGGACCTTAATGTGAGAATATAGGCAGTGGTAAAGACAGAGGCAAACAGAGCTTGTGTCATGTCAAAAGGGGCAGCAGCCTCAACTCAGCTTCCCAGTTGCCTAGTGAGAATGCAGGCCTAGAATTGCCAGATCTTCTGGTTTGGTCAAAAGAAAAAAGAAATCTAGATGTTTATATGGAATTTCTCAATTTTTAAAAGTTCTCAATATTAATAAAATGTCAAAACATGAGTCTGCAGCTTTCTTTGTGATCTCTGCAAACACGTGGTGATGAGTGGAAAGCTGGGGACACTCAGAGAAGAGAGAAGAGGGTGAGGGTGAGCCTGGCGTCTGTGGCCTGAGGGATGGACCCTTTCACTGGGAGGAGGGCAGGTCCCTAGCTTCCTCTGGGTGGAGGTCAGGATGCAGAGGCTCATCTTCCCAGCACACTCCTGTAGCCCAAGGACTTGCTCTGACTTGGTCCACTTGCCCTGTTATCAGCTATTTCCCTAGGAGAATGATGGGGACATAGAGGAGAGTCTTTCCTTTGTTCATTTTTTTACGGAGCAATATGGAATTGTCAAAGTGATTGGAGGCAAAATTTTCTAACATTTGGAGAATTATAAAATAAAAAGTAAGAGCTCTCTTCCCATTTCTCCCCTCCTCTCTATTTCTATTTCCAAGAGGTAATCACTGATAACATGTCTGTTATTCCAGAAATTTTCTAAGCATATAAAACCATATATGTGATTTCTTTTTTTTTTTCTCCAGGAGACAGAGGAAGGATGATTGGCCATTGAACAGGGAGCACAGTTCCAGGTCTGTGCCTTTGTGTCTATAGTGTTTCCT